>NC_134456.1:214703576-216033993 GCF_047948215.1 Lycorma delicatula
AGAACTGTCGGTATTGTAAAACGGTTTTTAAAACGTACAGTATATCATTTCATATCTTAAGAAACTTTTATTCTTTACGTTAAAAATTAAATTGGGTCAATAAACTCCTTATTTTGTTTGTAAATTAATCATTGAACTAAACGCGTAACCACACCAGTTTAGGTGTTCGATTTATTAAAATAATTTGTTAATTATTTAAACAAACGACTTTTATAGTATTTTTTGAAATACGATTAATTACGTTTAAATCATTTTTATGAAGTAACACCCTAGTGAAACATTTTGAAAACTGATAGGAAACAACGCTATGAGAAAATTGTTAATTTCAATAATTCACAAACGCAGTTCGGTTCAGTTACCTCTACTTGAGAAAAACGTATAAAATTCTACCCAAAATTTCCCTCATAAAAAATTACTAGTTTTAATAGATAAAACATATTTAGATAATAAAATCCGTTTTATCACGTAATATCACAAATTTCCTATTATTTGGTATAAATGATTTATTCTTCGTGCGAAAAGATTTTGCAATAAGATTAAGCAATTATAATATATACGGAAAAGGTGAAAATGAATTTAAAAAAAAAAAAACATTGTGATTTTTTGAACTGCAGCTATTAGCAGATCAGAATTCCGTTCGAAAATAATAATAAGAAAGCAAATTAATCAAATATAATAGAAATAATAATTAAGTTAAAGATTTATGATCATTCATCAATAAAACTAAAGTAGCCCTTTCCTTTCTTTTATTTAATTTATTTCTAATTATCTGGGATACAAGAACTATTATAATTTTTGTAGAAACGTTTCATACCACAAAATCTATTTTAATTTGCATTTCAATGCAAATTTTAATTTGATTTCTTTTCCTTCGATGCATATAATTTTCTTTTAGATTGATTATGTAAATTTAAAATTGTTCGTGTAATTTTTTATACTGTTATTGGATTCCAACAATCAGTTATGTCTAACTGAAAAAAAAAAAACGTATAAATATGTAAAACACAGTAAGATCTAACTCTTTATTTTCAAGTTAATTTGAATTTTGTTTCATCGGTTGTAAAATTGTTTAAGAGTGATGAGGGAAGAAAGATGTTAAAAGTAGAAAAATATTATTTAGAAAACATTTCAACAGTAAAAATTTTAATAATATAAAAAAGAAAATATAGGAATCAGAAAAAAAATGTTTCTTCCGTGTAGTATTAGAATTTTTATTAGTGAAATTTGAAACCAAAAAGGAAATTAATTGAGAATTCTGGAAGATGATTTAAAGAAGAATATAAAAATTAAGTGTTCTAAAAAGCAAAACATAATTAAGATAATTGAAAGAAGAGTTTACAGTAGAATTTTGAAAAACAGTTGCATAATGGTGGGCTACATATTATGCCATAGAATTGTTTAGTTTTTCGCTAGTAAATATGATAATGAATAAAATTATTCAATAAACATAATTATAACTATGATCATTACAAGTATGATCTCTTTAATGTCAGAAAATTAAAGAGCATGCGTATGACAGTTTAGAATAAAGTATTTGTGTATAATACAATTTGTTTTTGTATTATACATGTAGTATATTCATACTACCGCATGAAAATAAACAAGAACAAAACGAAAGTAATGAAATGTAATAGAAATAACGAAGATGGACCACCGAATGTAAAAATACGAAGAGAAAAGATTGTGGAGGAAGAAGAATTTTGTTACTTGGGAAGTAGAATTACTAAAGATGGACGAAGCAGAAGCGATATAAAATGCCGCAATTTCAATTACGGTATTGAACTCTTGATGAAAGAAATTGTGATTGGTGATAAAAAAGCATTATCATAGGAAAGATTAAAAAATATTTTTATAATATAGCAGACAAAGTATAACGGCCTACTCGTAACTAGGATGGATGGGCACTTTATTTGTTTTCACATGGATATTTTCAAGAATAGTCATTCATCATCATTTCTGTAAGTAAACAAACTCATACAATATAAACAATGTGCAAAAATAGTAATAATACAAAACAAAATAACAGTGTTCATGTAGGATTCTTTGTTATTTATTATATTATTGGAAGATTAAAAAATATGCAAATGTCGATAACAAAGTAGTTTCCATATCGATAAATATTTTTGGAGTGTTATTTTATAACAATTTATTGATATTAACGTTTAATTATTATTACTATATATATATATATATAAAATTGTTCACTAATCTAACTGTAAAGTAAATTCTATTTTATTACGCAATCTTTTTTCTCGATTTTTATATATATATATATATTTTATAAATATGCGATTTATGGTAGAGTTTTTCCATGAAATTGAGAACATTGACCTGTCTGATAAAAATATGTACCAGTTCGTTCACATCTGAAACAACTGTACAAATGAAGCAATAATTCATCAAAAAGACATTTTACTGCAGGATCAGAAATATAAAAATTTGATACCTCAGCTATATAAGATTATTATTGACAAGAGAAAAAACGTCCGTGAAATGTTACGAAGCCATCTATTGTTCAGATGATACGATATGAAATTAATGATTTATCTTTTTTTATTACACATCAAATACCGCTATTATATAGTTTCAAATACCGTTCTTTGTTACATAGTGTTAACTCTTTTTATAAGGAAATGAACTTAAAAAAATTAAATAAATGTTTGTAGCGTAACTGCAGTAATTATACTCGTATTTATTATATTTGTACAATTGTAATATAAAAATATATAAATTTATAAAGATACAAAAAAAAAGTTTTTTTAAGTTATAGCTATGTTAATGCTGCAGCGGCATGACTATAAAAGCAAAGTATAGCGACCGTATACGTTGGTATAGTTTGCTATACCAAAGTATAGCAAAATTTAGGGTATCGGTGTATTATATAGGTTTCAAGACCCGCTTTGGGCTAAAAATTAAAAAATATATATATACATATATATATATATATATATATATATATATATATATATATATATATATATATAGAAATCTCCGGAAGATGTATGCAAGTACTTATGTGTGTATCTTAATTAATATCGCTAGTTCAACATAAATTCTTCGAAATTTTTTTTTGTCTATCTGCAAGCAATTACAATCGGTACCTCATAGGAGAGAGTAAAATTGATTAATGATAATCGCATGAAGATAGGTCTCCCCCTCATTTAAGCATACAAGATTCAACAACTTATATATATATATATATATAGGAAAACCACTTGTAAAAGTGGTCCCAATAATCTTCAATACTTAACATAGCAGCAGAAGTAAATCATAGGAAGAAAAGAATAAAACCAAGAGATATATAATAACAATAAAAAAACAAGACTGCAAAAAAAACCATTGTTCTTTAAAATAGAATTAAGAAACGTGCGGGTTTGTGTATAGTATAATTTTTTTTCTAGTTTTTTAAATTTATTTAAATATATATATATATATATTTTGTCTTCAGTCATTTGAATGGTTTGATGCAGCTCTCCAAGATTTCCTATCAAGTGCTAGTCGTTCATTTCAAAATACCCCCCCTCTCTCTTTTCCCTGTTTAGCCTCCGGTAACTACCGTTTAGATAATTCTTCAGAGGATGAATGAGGATGATATATATGAGTGTAAATGAAGTGTAGTCTTGTACATTCTCAGTTCGACCATTCCTGTGATGTGTGGTTAATTGAAACCCAACCACCAAAGAACACCGGTATCCACGATCTAGTTATTCAAATCCGTGTAAAAATAACTGGCTATACTAGGACTTGAACGCTGGAACTCTCAACTTTCCAAATCAGCTGATTTGGGAAGACGCGTTCACCACTAGACCAACCCGGTGGGTGCAAAATACCCCCTACATCCTACATCCCTAATAATCTGTTTTACATATTCCAAACGATGCCTGCCTGCACAATTTTTTCCTTCTACCTGTCCCCCCAATATTAAAGCGACTATTCCAGGATGCCTTAATATGTGGCCTATAAGTCTGTCTCTTCTCTTAATTATATTTTACCAAATGCTTCTTTCTTCATCGATTTGCCCCAACACCTATTCATTTGTCATTTTATCCACCCATCTGATATTTAACATTCTCCTGTAGCACCGCATTTCAAAAGATTCTAATCTTTTCTTCTCAGGTACTCCGATCGTCCAAGTTTCACTTTCATATAAAGCTGCGCTCCAAACATATACTTTCGAAAATCTTTTCCTGACATTTAAATTAATTTTTGATGTAAGCAAATTATATTTCTGACTGAAAGGTCGTTTCGCCTGTGTTATTCGGCATTTTATATCGCTCCTGCTTCGTCTATCTTTAGTAATTCTACTACCCAAATAACGAAATTCTTCTACCTCCATAATCTTTTCTTTTCCTATTTTCACATTCAGTGGTCCATCTTCGTTATTTCTGCTACATTTCATTACTTTCGTTTTGTTCTTGTTTATTTTCATGTGGTAGTTCTTGCATAGCACTTCATCCATGCCGTTCATTATTCCTTCTTAATCCTTTTTACTCTCAGCTAGAATTACTAATATATATGTAGCCTATGATAGTAACGTAAGTAATTAAGAATTAAGTAAGATTAATTTTCACCATTTTTAATTTTCGAACTTTGGTAAATTGAGCTTAGTATAATAAAAGTACTTACTAAGTTCCAAAGTTTTAATTCGACCGGATTTAGGGAAGGAGATATATTTAATACTATTTTCGTAAACAGTTTTTGTGGCCGAAATATATACCTAAATCGCAGCTTTGACCTGATTTTCTTTCCGATTGGACAAGGAAACATCACGGTCCTAGTATTTTTCTTTCTTTTAATAAATTATAATTTTTTTAGCCTTTTTTAATAATATTGTACCGAATCGGACATTCATATTGAAGTAAATAAGTATTTCAATAAATACATTTTTAAACTCCAAAAACAAAAGGGTTTTTTAACTAAAGATAGAATATATAGTCGGCATTTCCTACATTTTCATGAAAGGTATGTGTAGGATTATAATGGTTTTGGCTTTCTTACTTTTAAGGAAAAACATTTTTCTTTTTTTTAGTATTTTCTTCACAGGCCCTGAGCCTAGGAAAAGCTTATGTTGAGCCTAGAAGCATTATTAAAAAATTAAACACAATTTTTTTTTTTAAACTTAATATTCAAGACTGAAAGTCCAACTGTATTTAGTAATAATTTAGACATTAGAAAACATCAGTAATCCCATGGAATTCGACTTAAAAATTGTATTAAATGTTTGATACACATCAGTTCTTCAAATTGTGACTGTTAAAAAAAAATTAATGTTATATGAGGAAGCTATTAAGCAAGAGGGTCAAATAAGACTCAATTTTTTTTAGTGAATATTTTGATTTTTTTCTCAATTGTTATTGCATAATAGTCACTAATACTTAAAAACTCTGACGTAGATTTTAAGGGTAAATCCAGCATAAAAATACAACCCTTTCCGGCTTTATTTAGCATACAAGTTACTTTTTATAATTACCAAATTTCTTTTTGATTTTTTCCTGTAATTTTCATGTGTCTTCATGACTTGTCAGTAATACCGATTCGTGTGCAGTTGTATTATAATGTGACGAAATCGTATGAAGAATTTTGCGATTATATTACATATATATATATATATATATATATATATATATATATAATGTAAAATTTGTAGTAGCATTTATTATGTGTGGATGCCTTCATATGTAGAGACGAATGATATTGACAAGTTTTAACTAAAGATAGAATATATAGTCGGCATTTCCTACATTTTCATGAAAGGTATGTGTAGGATTACAAAGGCATTGGCTTTCTTTCTTCTAAGACGTATAGAAACTTTGAAGGAAACACATTTTTCTTTTTTTTTAGCATTTTCTTCATAGGCACTGAATCTAGGAAAGGCTTATGTTGAGCCTAGAAGCACTATTAAAAAATTAAATACAAAAAATAATTAAGTTCTATCGTAACTATTACGCTTTATATTTTTTCATAACGTAAGCAGGTTTACTTGAACGCCAGAATTTTTGGTATGTATGTATTTAACATCTATTACAAACAATTATCTATAAGTAATATTTATTTATTCAAATTTGAGAATATTCAATCAGAATTTTAGTTAGATTTCAGAAGAAAGCTACCTATTGTAATGGGTACCATGATTTGACTTACGGAAGATTTCGATATATCTTCTTGTTTCACATCTCTCAGACCACAAAACCTTCAGTTCAAAAGTTTATATATATATATATATTTTACTTTCTTGTACACACGATAACTGCCGTAATTTTGCACCAATAACTAACAAATTGAAACATAAAATATAACGAGCCGAGTTCGTTAATGGGCAATATTGGACTATGGAGGTGGCTTTTTCGAAAAAAATATCGCTATAACGTTTTTATTAAGTAAAATATCGAATTTGTTTAAAGTTCTTACTATTCTTTGGATAAGGGCCTAAAACATATGTAAGTAAAGTTTTTTAATACCACCACCCAATTCTTCGGGTTGGAGAAATGGGGTTTCCAAGATAAAAAAAATCTTACTTCCCTTAATAGGCACAGTATCGAATCGGTTTAAAGTGGTCCGTTAATCCTCTAAATATTACTTAAAACTTTTGTCTAACAATTTTCGGTATGACCAACCCTTCCCGCAAGGGATGACCAAAATCATTACGCCCACAAATCGCCTTCACTTTCCTCCAAACATCTGATGCAGTAGTAGTTTTGTCGATGGATGACACGTATTGCTGCCAGGATCGTTTTTTCGAATCTATCAAAAGACGTTTTGCATACGCCCTGTATTTCTTAAAGGCAACAAGATTTTCTATACTAGGACGCTTCTTAAAGGCGTTATACGCCCTTTTCTTTCTTTTTATAGCTTCACTTATTTCATCGTTCCACCATGGAACGGGTTTCTTTGTAAGTTTCCCAGATGTTTTGGGAATATATCTCGATGCCGACTGAATTATTTATTATTGGGTATTATTTATTTATTATTGGGTATTTAAAACGGTAAAAATTTACATCCAGATGGTATTGATCACGTTTATGTAATGATATGGATTATGAATTATTTACAACCGTTTCATTTTTGGAGTCAACCAAATCTCAGTTTTCTACTTTCTAGTGCACCTGTTTCTTACAATGGCTAATCGTGATTGTAAGAACTTTTTTGAGAGGTTTTTTTATATCTGTGGTGAATTTATGATTGAGAAATATCAAAGAAATATTACAGAGTCGTTAAAAAAACCATGCTTCTCATACTTTGAAACTAAACTTGGTGATCAGGATAAGTCTTGAACGCCACATAAGCTATGCGTATAATATGTATGTAATAATAAGCTATGTATTTGTTGATGATCTTAGAAAATGAACGAAAAAGGAGAAACAAGTTTTTAAATCTGCTGTTCCAGTCATACGGAGGGATCCAATAAACTATTATAGTAACTGTTACTTTTGTAGTGTTATTTTACTGGTTGCAACTCAAAAGATATAAAAGTAATGAGGCACAACTTTCCATAGTTCAGATCTTCCTGTATCTAAACCACTAGAGAGTTTTGATGATGTTACCCTGGATATGTCTAGTGACGCCCAGTCTGATGCAGTTGATTAGTTTCAATATACTACAGAAAACATTGAACCTATGTTGTTCACTCAAACTGAGCTACATGATTTGGTTCGGAATTTGAAAAGCTAAACTGTTTTTCTCCAGACTCAAAGAAAAGAACTTATTGGCGGCAGTAACAAACATTTACTTATGTAGGAGAATGTGATTTAGTATGCTGTTCAAATATTGCCGGTTTAATCTATGAATTCGGAATTGAAGATACAAACGAGGATTGCAGGCTGTTTATAGATTCTTAATATAATTTAAAGGCTGTTCTGTTACACAATGGTAACCGTTATGCTTCATTGCCTGATGCTCATTCTGTGCATATGAAGAAAAGCTATGAAAACCTTGATATAGTTGTAAATAAAATAAACTATTCCGCTTCGCTGGTTGGATGATTATGTGGCGATTTGAATGCCATGCATGCTCCTTGGCCAGCAAAGCCGTTTTACCAGATTCACATGTTCTTATATGAACGGGACAGTAGTGAAGGGATCAACATTCGATCCAGAAAAAACTGACCTGCAAGAAAATATTTAAAGCCTGGAATGAACATTCTGCGCAAGATCTCTGTGGATCCGGAGAACATTCTGCTGCCACCTATTCACATAAAATTAGTCCTGATGAAACAGTCTGTGAAAGCTTTACGAGTTTTTCAGAGACCTTAGCAAGAAATTTCCTCATCTGACAAAAACAAATTAAATGGTAGTCGTGTTTGTTGGATCGGTCATCCAAAAAATGATATTCGATTCCAACTTTGAAACAAAAATAACTTTAAATGAAAGGGAGACTTGTGTATCATTCAAGCAGGTCGACCAATTTCTTTTTCGACAAAAAGATCAGGCATTATATTTCTATTGAAGCTAACATGTTGGAAAATTTCGAAGAGTTAAGATGTTTAATAAGCCTGAAGATTCACTTTTTAACAGTCACCTTGATTTTTTCCAGACAATTTAGGTCATGTCAGTGTAAAACAAGGTAAACGTTTTCATCAAGATATCAAAATGACGGAAAGACGTAATAGAGCGATAAAATTACAATATGATAGAAGACTAATATCGGTCACTTCACCGAGAAGTTCAGCAAGCGACGCACGGGAGAAAAACCTGTAGCAGAAGCTTTAAGGAGAAGAAGGAAGGGAAACGTACTTTATACTTAAATATAAACTTTATTCATATTGTGACATTATATTTTTTTTTATTCCTATCCTTTAATCCCTTAATTTCCTAGTTTATAACAAAGTCACATTGTGACGAAACTGTGGGTGATTGAAAAAATTGAGGTGACATATGGATTTAGCATCAAATAAAAATTTAGCTGATAAAAATCAGCTATTAACATTAAAAATGTTTTCAAAAACTTATTTTATGTAGGCCTGTATAATTATTTGTGCTTTTAAATAAAATGTAAGGGCCCTTTACACCCTTACATATGACGATCCAGATGGTGATAGTAGTTTCTTTTAAAGATTGTGACGAGGGCTAATGACCTTAGCAGTCGATGCCCATAAAAATTCAGAAAAAAAAATTACAATAAAAATACCGTTCAATTCACTAAAAATTTAAATTCTTAAAATATTGAGTGTTGAAATTTGAATAAAAAATGATGGTTGACCAAGATTTTCAATTGTTACATTCGGGTTCAGAACTCTAAAGACTAAATGAATTAGGAGAATTCATTCAAAAAGCTTTTTCTTTGTCGGCCTGTGTTTTTATTAAAAATACAATAAAATTTTAAAACTATAATACTATGTTTGCAATACTTGTACTGTCCTGCAGATGTTAGATCAATAATAAAATTGCTTAGGAACCATACTAAGCTCATTACGTACAACTGACACAGTAATTGAATTTGTATCTTATTCATCCCCCAACCGCTTACACGAATACAAATAAATAAAAACAAAATATAAACTATATATATTCAGAAAAAAATTAAATAATCCTGTTTCCACATAATCTTTTTTTATTTTTATTAATTTGAAGTTAAATTTAATAGTACGAGTATATCGATGAAGCAATTTTTTTTATTTTTATTTTTTTTCTCTACTCCCCTGGGCCGGACCGACTTGATGGTATTACGCCACCCAGGGGAGTGTCCGTTACTCTAATAGGCCCTCCCCGCCTACCGGCTATATACCGGCATGGCATGTCAGGCCTACCGGTGGCTCTTTTGAGATTTTTTATTCTCAATTATATCCTCTATGGAACCACATCATAACTACAAGTCGTGATGTGACCCCCGGATCTTTCATAATACTCTCTTGTCCCTACAGCACACCCCAAGGAGTCCTCAGCGGATCATTGAAACCAGCACACCTAAGCATGCTGGCTCTCACCGCTGAGGCTGTCCACCCGACCTAACATACTAGAAACCCATACTTCTTTCATCTTCATTCTTCTGTTTTAGTACTGCCTTTATATAATCAGCGACCTTCCTCCAGTTCTCCTTACTGCTGAGCATGAAATCCATGGTTTCCTTCGGCGTTTTTCCATGAATACCCGCGTCGTGTCTTAGTCTTATCCATTTATTACATACTAAAAACGTATGTTCAGAATCATCGTCCTGTTCGCAGTACATGCACGTGGGTTCATTCCTTCTTCCCACCTTATGGAGATAACCATTGAAACACCCATGTCCCGTCAGGAACTGGGTGATCAATAGTCAGTTTCTCCATGCCGCCTGTTTATCCATCCTGTTAATTCTGGAATTAAGGTTCTGGTCCATCCAGCCTCCGCCCATATCTCCTGCCAGATTCTATGTATGTTTTTCCTGACTTCATTTTCTGCTCTCCCTAAAAACCTGTCAGTTCTATATCTGGCGATAAGGTCAATCGGTAACATTCCCGAGAGCACACAGAGGGCCTCGTAAGAAACAGTTCTATAGGCAGATACTACTCCCAGTAGTATCCCCCTGTGTGCTCTCTTCAACCTGTCTCTATTTCTGCTAATAGTGAGAGCACAACTCCATGCCGGCACAGCATACATAATTGTTAACGCTACGGTTGTCGCTAAAACTCTGCAGCAACTCTGAAGCAATTTGTTAAATTTAGTTATGTAAAGAAATAAAAAGAATAATGTAAACCAAAGAGACTGGGTTTTAATTGCATATATAAATTTTAAAAAAAGATAAAAAGAACTATACTAATATATCAGATAAAAAAATCTTTTAAAATCTGTAAAATTGAGTAATTTATTTTAAAATATCTATTCTATGATTATAGAATCCTAAGGTTAAGGAAAGACCGATGTATTTATTTTGTTTTATTTCTAAGTATTATTTTGATATTTATTTACATATAAAAGAATTACTGATCAAAGGTTAAATTCAGAGGATATATATCAGATGCATTTGAAGTGAAAACGGGATTGAGACAGAGAGATGGATTATCCCCATTATTATTTAACTGCGCACTAGAATATATAATTAGAGAATGGAAAAGTTAAATCCGGAAAGAATAAAAATTGGAACAAAAATTAAAGTAAACTGCCTGGGTTTCGTAGACGCCTAGCCCTCCTCTCAAACAATATAAAATAAACTAGTACCCAAATAGAAACACTAGAACAACTTGCTGAAAAAATAGGTTTGAAAATATCATATGAAGAAACTAAAATTATGACCAGGGATCCACTATGCATTAACCACGTAAACGTAAACGGAAATACAGTGGAACTAGTGGGGAAATTTAAATACGTAGGAGATACCATAACACACAACATCAATGAGAATATAAATTGGCAAGAAAGAACTGAGAAACATAAAAAATCATTTATAACTACCCAAAACGTATACAATAAAAAATGCCTATCGACAAAAACTGAAATCAGACATTACCAAACAGTAATTCTTCCAGAAATACAATACGCCAGCGAGACTCTCTTCGGACTATATAAAATTGAATAAGTAGAAAGGATCGACAAGATAGAAAGGAAGATAGTCAGAAAATGCATAAACAAGAAAAACATAGTAGAAGGACAGTGGAGGATAATCTCAAACGAAGAAGTATGTAAAATAATAACCCCGCTAACAAATTTCTTCAGGAAAAAAGAATTCTTGGGGCACCTATTTAGAGCAGAAAACATCAGACTTGCAAACCAAATAATTAACTTATACTGGGAAAGGACAACAAAACCGAAATGGATAAAGGAAGCCCATTTGAATACTAGATCGTGGATACCGGTGTTCTTTGGTGGTTGGGTTTCAATTAACCACACATCTCAGGAATGGTCGAACTGAGAATGTACAATACTACACTTCATTTACACTCATACATATCATCCTCATTCATCCTCTGAAGAATTATCTAAACGGTAGTTACCGGAGGCTAAACAGGAAAAAAAAGGATAAAGGAAGCCCGAAAAGATATGGAAGATTTGAGAATCTCCAAAGAAGATCCAATCACAAAATCTATAAAATACGATAAACTAATTAAAACTAATATGATAACATTTGAACCTAAAATAAATAAAAAATCCAACAGGGAGTATTCAGGCGAGGACAGGAGCCAAAGGTCAGAACGCCTCAAAAGGTATGGGCAAAAAGAAAATAAGCAAGAATAAACTAACTCACACGATTCGGAAATAAGAAGAACCGATTACAAAATGAACTGGCCCAGAAATTGAACTAAAGTTTTATGAAGAAAAAAAAACAATTACTATCCAGCGAGTATATTATTTTTAATTTAAAAATCATAATTTTTATTATGTTTAGTTTTAAAAACAAAAAAAAAATATTCATTATTAATCCCATTTTGATTATTATTTATTTTTATTACTACTAGTTATCATAAAAACTTATATTAAATTCACGGCAAGTTTATACAGTGCATCAGGAAGGCTGTTATATAGTATGTTACAGAATTATGTGGTGTATTCTGTTCTTTCAGCGTAAGGTTGGTTTCCATGTGTGGTCGTTGAACGTAGCTCAGTAATAAACTAAGACGTCAGTTGAGTTGTGATTGAACGTGCTTCGTTTCGTTTATCGGAATCAAAGAAAGAACCATTACGTTTGTAATGGTTTTTTCGGTAGAGGAACGCATTTTTCTTGTTGAACACGTCTTACGTGAAGCTGACACGTACAGTGATTTAGTATGTTTTCCAAACACTCTTGTTCCTCACTGCGATGCAATTTGAACTCTTATCGAAAAGTTTCGGGCCACAGACTCTGCTGAAGAGCTGATCGAAGTGGAATACCACCTAAACTAAACGAACAGAAACTGCTTGATATTTCGGGTGCTATAGCCGACTGTCCATCAAAGACAATGCTTAAATTAGCACAGCAGCAAGATATCGGACTTTCTAACGCAAAACTTTTCCTTGCAAGTAATGTGTGTTCACCAAACTTACGTAGATATCTTCAACATTACATTTTTTACACATGAATAGTGGTGTCATCCGGGAGAATATATTAATTCACAAAATACACAACTTTGGTCGACAACTAACTCTCATGAATTACACCAACAATCTTTACACGAAGTAAAGATTGGATTCTGTGTCGGTGTAGAACGCGTATTGTGGGTCCAATCCTTTTTGAAAATACAGCTAATAGTCATCTTTATTGTGCTGTTTTAACAAAAATCATTAGTCGGTTAACAAAAGCGAAAATCAGTTACGGTTAGTTCCAAGAAGATGGCGCCACAGCGCACACAACTAACAGGTCAATGACTTATTTACGAACTATCTTTGGTGAACGAATCCTTTCGAGGGTTTTGTGGCCTGCACGATCGCCCAGTCTGAATCGTTTTTATAGTGGACAGCAAAACAAGCAGTCTATCGCCACAGATCACGCACGATTGACGAATTAAAAACCGCAATAAAGGCATACGGACGAGACATTTCAGCACATCAGTTACTAAAATGTTTAAAAAACAAACTGAAACGTGTGCAGTGTTATACTGATATTGGAGGAGGTCATTTTCACCAACTTTGTAAACTATTCCAGATATTGTTTTTATAAAATAATAAAATAAAAGTGCAAGTAATAATTTAGGAAGGTTCGTCATTACAGTTACATAATTCCATAAGTGGACAGTAACTTTCCAAACCCATTGTATATTTAATTTTAAACAATCTGTTTTAAAGCTACAATTATTTTATTTACTATATATATATATATATATATCAACCGAAATAAGATATATATATATATATAACAGAGAGAGAGATGTGAAAAAACCAAGACAAACCTTAAATAATTTTTTTACAGTTACACATAGAAAAACTAACTTTTTAAGTGCTATTATCTCGAAACTATTACTTTTCGGTATGATACCACCATATACCCAAAACCAAATGAAAGTAATTCAAAGATTTTAAATGGAAAAACCAAGTTGTAATCATTTTTAAAGCATTGACAAAAAAAACTTACAGCTAAAACAATCTTATTCAAATTAACGGGAATTTAATGTTTTTTGTTGGTAGTTTCAAAATGGTCTACAGTACCTCTTAAAAACTGTTCAATAAATATAAAGTAGAATCTAACAAATGTTTCTACCTCAAAAAGTTCAATTTATTGATACCAGACCACTATTTACGATATATTGTAATTTAGTTTTGAAACTAGCTGTGAAAAATATTAAATGGTCGCTAATTCGGTTAAGATTGTCAAATCCTGAAGATTTTTTCAAACTTTTTGTTTATCTATCCCCTTACCAATGTGGCACAACCCTAACTTTTACCTTTACATTTAAAAGTTTTGATTTTCTCCCCATGATGATTTGTAGTTATGGTTTTTCTTATACAAAATAAATAGTTTTGAAGTAGAAAAATTTGGTAAATTTCATTTTTCTACGTATAACAGTTAAAATTTTATGTAAGCGTTCTCGTGTGTCTGTGCGTAAAAAGTGATTTTTATTAGCACATTTTTCTGTTTTGCTTTGACTATCATTAAAACTAGGGAAATACTTTCTGGGACCCGTTATATTCGGCTTTTCAGGTGAAAGAGAATAAAAAACCATCAAGTTTACCCTTTATATAACGCCTTAAAAATTGCAGTATGACCTCATTTCACCGTTGTGGAGGGGGAGTAACAAAATCCGGGCGAAATTTTTCGCTAGTCGTAAAGCTAAAACAAAACGTTTTCGGACATCTGTTTATGCGAACTTTTTCCCTTATTTGAAACTCTAGAATCAGTTCCCAAATTATTTACCTATCCTTTTAATTCATTTTGTATATATATATATATATATATATTACGTTTTAATATACAACGATAGGAATACATATCCAACTCGAATTCACAACTAATATAGGACCATTGTACTGAATTTCATAGGATGGATTTCTGATGGGAATTACGTGTACACACTAATCTCTTGGATAGTTTTCCCATTAATAACACTAATAGTAATAATTGTGTCACGGTGAATAAATTTTGGGCGTTGTTAGATTTTAAAGTTTAATCATAAAACTGATTTTTTTTCTTCAATCATCTGAACAATGATTTTTCTCGATCTCATTAATATATTATCTGACGATTAGTTTACCACAAAATTAGTATATTGTATATTATTAATATTATATATTAATTTTTATAAACTTAGAAAATATAACTATTTTCTCGTAACGTAGCTTATCACTTTGACGACCTTATACTTGCATTAGCGTTATTTAGTAAATTCGAATTCCATAAGAATTCTACTTGAAAAATAAATCATCTGACAATTTATTTATAATTAAATCAGTTAAAATTACTCTGTCGAGTTTAAGAAAAGCTGACAACAATGTTGTCATCTTTTTTGGCATGGGTTACATATTCTTATAGTGGGAAAATAATAATTCATGAAAACAAACACAAAAAAATTTTAAAAGATTCAAAAAAATCTATATTTTTAAACTTTGATCGGCTCCCCAACGCAATTATTGCCTCCAATGTATATCTTTTAAGTCGCTTTCACTATTACTACGTCTAGGAAGACTTAAAAAACGATGTGATAAATAAAAGATAATTTTTTCAATTTTTGGTGACTATAAGCGTGAAACATGTACAGAGATTATATAAAATAAAGATAATATAAAAAGACGTTTTGTTAGCGATATTTTGAGAAAACTGATCCCAAATAACTTTGGATCCTAATATCTGCTTTGGAGATATTGACTCCAAATTTACCGACAAATGGCTCTCTACTAGTCTTTGTATCTCTGTTACTTTCATCATTTAATTTCTTTGTTACCTTCTTTTCTGTTAATTTAAACAAAACTTGTTTATCCAGTAAAATGTTATTAAGCTTGAAACACGCCAACACAAGTACAACATTACCTCTCACTTTTTTTTGAGATCCTGGGCCATGAAACGTTGAAAAATGTAAAAAAAACCCACGCCTCATTTTTAGACAGATTACCATACTTTCCTTATTGTAACACGGTTCTACAGCTATGATGTCAGCAAAGTAAAAAATATTGATTTAATAAACCTGAATTATTTAATTACTAGTTTAATATTTTGTGTAATTAAATATACGTTTAATAAAATAATTTTCATTTGTCAGCTTTAAAATAATTCTTATTTTATTCTTTACCAGTGTTATTTATTTATATTAATTAATTATAAATCAGTTAATTAAGTACACTTTTTTAAGATGATTAGTAGAAATTTTTTATGAATTTATACTGATTCGTCTAATTGAAAAATATTTCAATTTGTAACGTCGGCTGAAGAGTGTTGTTTTATTCTGAAGAGTTAACGTACAGATAAATTATTTCAAAATAAAGTTACTAAATACGTAATACAGAAAGTACATATCGTGGTATTTTATCCGACAATTAATTATAACAACTCACTTAATGCGTATTTTTTCAAAACTATTTTATTTTTATGTCATCAATGTTACGCTGTTCAATTATAGGGCGCCAGTAATCCTGCACTTGTTGTTGTATTGTAGAGGAACATTAATGATGCTAAACAAATAAAATGAAACGGTATCTGATGTACCGATCAACTTTATTGGTGAAATGGTCTTTGCAGAAATATAGAGAGAAAGACAGAAAGTGTGAGAGGTGTAGTGCGTGAATGAGAGATACACTCTCATACCGTCTGCTATTAGGACTCGACTACGAAGTGAAATGTTTCACGTCACTCGTAAATACTCTTTTAATATTATCTGCTGTCATAAAACCCTTTCTTTCTAAAGTAATTTAATTAATTAAAGAATTATTGTATGTAATAGTATAACGTTACATATAAAATAATTAGGACAAAACGTATTTGTATTCTGTTAATGAAAAAATTAATATCGGCCTAATTTATCTCCGTTACATGTCACTATTACTTTTGAAATTTTTTTTTTTTTGTCTTCAGTCATTTGACTGGTTTGATGCAGCTCTCCAAGATTCCCTATCTAGTGCTAGTCGTTTCATTTCAGTATATCCTCTACATCCTACATCCCCAACAATTTGTTTTACATACTCCAAACGTGGCCTGCTTACACAATTTTTCCCTTCTACCTGTCCTTCCAATATTAAAGCGACTATTCCAGGATGCCTTAGTATGTGGCCTATAAGTCTGTCTCTTCTTTTAACTATATTTTTCCAAATGCTTCTTTCTTCATCTATTTGCCGCAATACCTCTTCATTTGTCACTTTATCCACCCATCTGATTTTTAACATTCTCCTATAGCACCGCATTTCAAAAGCTTCTAATCTTTTCTTCTCAGATACTCCGATCGTCCAAGTTTCACTTCCATATAAAGCGACACTCCAAACAAATCTTTTCCTGAGATTTAAATTAATTTTTGATGTAAACAAATTATATTTCTTACTGAAGGCTCGTTTAGCTTGTGCTATTCGGCATTTTATATCGCTCCTGCTTCGTCCATCTTTAGTAATTTTACTTCCCAAATAACAAAATTCTTCTACCTCCATAATCTTTTCTCCTCCTATTTTCACATTCAGTGGTCCATCTTTTGAAATAATACGATAAAATTTATCGTATCTATATAGCGATTTTCAAATTAATCCATTTTTAGAGCTATCAAATAAATTCATCAATTTCAATTTTTTACTTACATTAAAGAGTGGTCAAATAAAATTCAGTTTTCAATTAAACAATATGCGCAGTAATTTAGTCAAATATTTCCAAAAATTTATTAAATTATGAGAAACCAAAAGAAACTTTTAATTTCAAAATTAACAACCGTAATACAGAAAACCCCACACCTCCGGATTTGGATGAAATTCAAAACTTATTTAAGGAATTTAAGGATAATAAAGCTTCTGGGAAAAGTTCAATTATAGCAGAGACGCGGAAGAAGGCCAACATAAATGCAAAAGAATCCTTATTCTTCGAAAAAAATCCCCGAAGATTGGAAGACTGCACTCAACCACCCGCTCCATAAAAAAGCATCCACAACAGACCCCAAATAACTACAGGAGAATTTCGCTTTTGGAAGACATATTCTATCTAAAGCTCTTTTAATCGTGCCTAACCTCAACTGCATCCACAACTGGATGAAAGTCAGGGTGAATTTAGGAAAAACAGATCTTGCCCAGAGCAAATCTATAATCTTAAAAATATTATGGAATATTGTAAATGTCAAAATTGAATGTACGTTATAACCTTTATTGATTTTTAAAAAGCACATATGATTCGATAATAGAACGTCACTTTATTTCAGCATTAAAAGAATTAGGTTTAGATAACCAAACGCAAACTTAATCGAGGCAATATTAACTGACGCACTGTAAAATAAAATTTCTGGAAGAATAATCAGAACCTTTTCCCATTGAAACTGGCATAAGGCAAGGAGATGGACTGGACTTTGTCCACTACTTTTTTACTGTGAAAGTAAAAAAAAAGTACTGTTGACTTTCTCCACTACTTTTTTTAATTAAAAAGTTATTTAGAGACCAGAACAGAAGTTTAAATAAAAATAATGGAATAAGACTGGAAATAAAGGTTCTGGGTAAAGACTGGACTTGGTAAAGATTAATTATTTAGCTTTCGTCAATGATATGGCATTATTAGCTAAAAACTGGAATGAAGCTGAATAACAAATTAAAGAATCAGAAAAACAAGCTGCTGATATGGAAATATAAGTCGCGTTTGAGTAAAAAACAATCCTGACTAATGAAAAAACCGCTCGAATTTTCTTAGAATAAATAATAAAAAAAATAGAAAAAGTGGATAATTTAAAATATGTAGGAGAACGGATCGGTTGGAATTTTTTTAGATAAAAAAACGTTAACAGTTAGCGCTAATAAAATCAAATTAACTTTTCAGTCTATATAATGTAACTTAAAATATCGACACTGTATAACCGCGATAAAGCCCAAATACCTATGCGGCAGAAAACCTTTGTCATACAGCCTTAGTGTGACAAAGGTTTACCAGAAAATGTAGAAAAAAGACAGGAAAATTGTAAGAAAAATTTGAGATCTAAATCTCAAAATAATCGGGTAAAGTGAATTGCAAATAACAAACTTTATACCAAAATTTAAAAACTGTCAGACACGATAAGGAAAAGACTAACTGCGTTTTATTCCCGTTTATTTAGAATGAATAACAGTAGCTCGACTAAACAAATTTTTGATTTTTTTCAAAGTAAAAAACTAAAGGCAAATGGTTCACACAAGTACAAGAAAACTTAAAAGAATTGAAGGTAACTGAAGGAATTATAAGAGAAATATAAATTTTAGAAAGAATATTAAAAGATGAAAATCAAAGGTTGCGAGAAGCGCCAAAACACAAGAACAACAGAGCTGAACTTCCTGATGAACGAAGGAAAGAGATATCAGAAAGAATGAAGAGGTACTGGGCAGATAGAAAAATAGAGAAAAGAAACGACCGCAAATAAATACATGATCTAATTATTCCAAGGTGAACTATTCGGGGTGGGGGGGAAATACGCAGTGAAACCTTATAAATATATATTAAAGATATACGTATATGTTTTTAAAATTATTCGAACAGTAAAAATTAAATATATTTACATGGAACTTAAGAAACTACCTAATTAAAAATATTCCAAAAAATCTACGTATGAAAGGAAAATAATAATAATCAGAGAAAATTATAATAAAGTATTTGTTCAAAATTACTTTTCACAGTTGAAGGACAATCCCATTATATACAAATATGATTTAATCTAATAATATTAATGAAACGATATAATTGTATGTAGTATTATTTTTCACTCGTTTATATAATATTTCACCGGTGTTGTAATGGATTTAAAAATAAAATCCTTAATTTTTATTTATTTAAAAGAATATTCGTTCATCAACTTATTTATTTTAAGCTAAGCCGATGCTGAATAACAAAAGTGTCATCCCTACCGAATTATAGGATTAGCCGGGTATAATAGGTTCCCTAGAGGTTCGTCACTACACGACTCTTAACTGGAAGTATTCGTACAGTCATGAGAGATACCGAAACCAAGCTCTCTAAATTTCATTCTATTCCCATCGGTATAAAATATATTATAACAATATTTTATTTTAATATCCTTTCATTTATTTCATTCATTTTAAACGTATAAAATTATTTTTTTATTATATATGTTGCTAATCATTAAAATTTTATTATTTTTGTTTTTATTTTAGAAAATTTCTTTCGATGATAATCATAATTGAGAAATATATTTTTATTATTTAAACTAGAAACATAAAATTATAATTTAATAATACTGATCTTCAGATTCTATCAGGAATATAATTAACGTAATACGAATAAGTTTTGGAAAAATTCATTTTAGAAAAATACCACGATCATCAAATAAGCATAAAAAAGCTGTTCTTGGAAAAATTAAAAATATCGTCTTATTTAATAATTAATTTTATTATTACTCTTATTTGTTGTTTATAATTTATGTTTTAATTTAACAAAACAAATTCGGAAAATTTTTTAAAAAATATAGAGCAATTCAAAGAGTGTAACGAACGAAGAATGTAACAGACTTTCAGAATATGGTCTGTTGGTGAAAATAAAGAAGAAAGTTCATCATATAAAAAAGATTTGGAAAACGCTACATAAGCAAGTGTCAGTTAGCAAAAAATTTCGTCCTGAATTCTGCGTATTCGGTAAGTTAAGCCAGACTGTAAATCTTGAGACCCAAATTAAAGAGCATATTTAGTGGTTTTTCTATGAAATCTGACCTCTCTCTCTTTTTCCTGTTTAGCCTCCGGTAACTACCGTTTAGATAATACTTCAGAGGATGATATGTATGAGTGTAAACGAAGTGTAGTCTTTTACATTCTCAGTTCGACCATTCCTGAGATGTGTGGTTAATTGAAACCCAACCACCAAAGAACACCGGTATCCACGATCTAGTATTCAAATCCATGTAAAAATATCTGGCTTTAGTAGGACTTGAACGCTGTAACTCTCGACTTCCAAATCAGCTGATTTGAGAAGACGCGTTAACCACTAGACCAACCCCGTGGGTTATGAAATATGACCTAAAAACTGAAAAAAGTAGGTCCCAGAACTATATTTTTAGTAGTTTTCTAGTGATCTGAGATAAAAGAAAAAAACTTAGGTTCAAAAGACACACTATTTTATTTTGGTGTAAAATAACTTTGTTAAATGGGTAATAAACATAAAAAAATTTTAAACAAAACCTGTAGAGAATTGTACGAGGCGGAACTATCGCGCGGCCTCCAAGGTGGCTTGAATTAACACTTCTGGACTATTACCTGTGAGGCCACTCGAAATCAGTAATATATGAACTCTCAGTGTTTAGAATTCTCATGTGCGCTACAACTAATTCAACAACCCTGTTAGTCTCTCAAGGACACTCAGGTCTCTTACCGTCCTTACTGAGACTCAAGTGCACAAAAAATGTGAGGGCGCTGTTTGCGAAGTATACCGAGAAAAAATAACGGCAGGGGAGGTACCGATTCTCCAGGTTGAGGAGCTACTGAGTTCATACAAGAGAATGCGTATACGTAAAAGCCCGAGCCTGGACAGAGTCCCGATAGAGATCGTGAGAATCTTGGTGAAATGCGCCCCTATTGAGGTGCTAACGAGTTCTCAATCAGCTACTGAACGATGGAGTCATCCCGGAAGTTTGGAAAAGGGCGATGCTGATTTTTATACAAAAGCAAGAGTCAGCGAGTGGACAGACGGTGCACAGACCGATTTATCTGGTCAATAACGTTTGTAAACTTCTGGAGAGGATGGTTGAGGTAAGACTAAAAGAAAAAAATCAATGCGAGAGGCGGAATTCACAGTAGTCAATACGGGTTCAGAGCCGGAAAGTCCAGGTTGGATACAGTAAAGGAGGTGAGGAGGCGTGCGGATTGCGCCGCTACGGGCACTTGAAGGACCAGGAGACATCCGATTGTGGTTCTAGGACATTTCTAACGTAATCAACTCCCTCAGCTGGGAGGCTATCTTCCGTGTGCGAAGGGGGTGGAACATCAGTGCGTATCTGAGACGGCCGCTACGGAGTTACCTCAACGAGAGGAATCTGATAAACCAACTAGAAAGGGATGAGCTATGGTTCAGTTCTACGAGTAGAGTGCTCCAGTGCTCTGTCCTGGGTCTCCCCAGGAACATTGTATTTGATAAGATTCTGGCTCTCCAATACCCGGAGGAGGTCGCCCCCATTGGCATACGCTGATAATTTAGCCCTCGTGGTAGTAGCCAAGACCGAGGATGAAGTGGCTACAGCCGCCAATAACGCGATAATTACAATAGAAGACTGGGTGGAAAGGTAGGGGCTTCGGCTCTCCAGAGAAAAGTCCAAATACATAGTAATGGTGGAACGCACACGCATCGCACCTCTCCACATTAAAATTGGTGAGCTAGACATACTACAGCAGGACACGGTAAAATATCTGGGAATAACGCTAGACCGGAGGCGGAGGTTTACCCCTCATGTGAAGTCGCTATGTGAGGCGGCAAGGCAAGGAGATCGGTCAAGAATTTAACTAGGTTTCTGGCAAACAAGGGAGGCATGCGTTCGTCCAAAAAAAAACTTTATGTCTATGTCGCCAACTTGATTTTGTTTTAGGATGCCCCTGTCTGAATTGGAGCAGTAGAGGTGGGAAGAAACTCCTCAGTTTCGATCGACACAATTATGGTGATAGTGGGGATGCCGTCATTGCATATTTTAGCGAGGGCTAGAGTATACGAGGGAGAGAATAAGAAAGATGTTCATGCAGCCATGATGACAAACGGGTAGGCCGGAAGGGATGCCTCTATCAAAGGTAGGTGGACGCATCACCTGATTAAGCGAACAGAGCCGTGTGCAGGGAGGGATTTGCTGAGCTGAATTTTTGGCTCACCTTGTTCCTAACCGGCCACGGTGCTTTACCTTCATGTAAGGAAGAGAGCTGTGGATCCCTTTTGTACATACTGCGGCGATCTGGATACACAGGATCACGTTGTTTTCCGGTGTGTAAGATGGGAGATTCAGCGCCGGGAGTGTACGATGAGTGAAAATAGAGAGTGCGGAGGACATCGTCGGAACCAAGCTCAAGAAGAACTTTAGTACTATTTCACGGTTCATTTCAAGAATACTGCAGTCTAAAGACAGACATGAGAGGAACTGGTTCGACTGACATGGAACATGTTATTGAGAGCGGGGTGAAGGACAGCCCTCTGCGGAGCTGTTCGTCCGTGCTTGTTCGAGTGGGAGGCAGTGATGAGGCACGGAAACTCTAGATCACTGTCGCTTGAAAGCACCTCCCGCGGCTGCGTGATGCTTAATTTTACATCCGGCTCCGGGAGGGGTGGGAAGGTGGAAGTTTTGCTGGTTGAGCGGGCAGGCATAATACATACGCACTTTAATATCTTGCGGAACCTATTAGCGAGTCCAACACTCAGTGCGTAACTGGTATTCCTCCTCTCATTGAGAAAAAATCTTTTTTCAATTTTGCAGGTCAAATTTCACATGAAACCGCTAAACTAACCCCTTAATTTAGCTCCTAAGAATTATAGTCCTAATTAATTTTACCGAAGGTGCAGAAATCAGAAGGAAATTTCTCGCCAGTCGACACTCGCTGACGAAGCGTTTTCAAACTTATGTTTATATGAACTATTTTATTTTCAGCAGTAGAAAGTGTCCTGAAAGTTTGTTACATTCGTCATAAATCACTCTGTAAATAAATATTTTTTAAATGTTAAAAATTTACATGAAATTTTATCTCTGAATAAAAAGATAAAAACTATGTCAAAAGTATTAAAAATAAAAACTGAAGTCTATTATCTCAAACGATGAGAAAAGTTCAGGGAAAAATTAGAGGCTTTCACGCTTTAGTTATTTAACACTTAAAAACGTTTTGAATATTATAAATAATTCTCAAGTAATCATAGACATATTTGATAGAATTATACCTTCTTGAACCTACTTATTAATTTATAAAATATAATTAATATCGAATTTTACTTTATTGTATGAAGTCAAGGAAGAATTGTAATCGGGAAAAATTTAGGTTTTTAGATTTCAACGGAAATATCCATTTGACCATCCTTGAATCCATTACAAATAGTTTCGGCGTGACGACTGTAGCATATACGTATGTATCATGCATAACTCAAAAATAATTAGCTGTAAATATTGAAATTTTGGTTCTAGGACTGTGGTAACATCTAATTGTTCATCTCTTTTGATTGCAATCGACTGAATCATTAGTGTCAAAAAAAGCCAAAAATCCAAAAAATTGGATTTTGTCAAAAATGTATTTTTACATGAAATTTTATGTCTGAATAAAAAGATAGAAACTATGTCAAAATCATTAAAGAATTTATAAAAATAAAAACGTATTTCTACCTGTATTAACTGTTTTCTTAACTGCAGTAATAAGCCCTCATTAAGAGATTTTCAATGATATATCATAAATGGTACTCGTTTTCATTGGTTCCAGAGTTATACCTAAATAAAATTTTAGTAATGAAATATTTGGATCTTACAAGGGAGGCACATCGGTTCGAATCAGAATTCACCTCCTCTTTTTTTACTTTCTTTTTTAGTTTATTATTTTTTTTAACTTTTTTTAAAAATTAAATATATTGATTTAATAATTATTAAACCGTGATTGTAAAAAATTTTTTACAATATATAGTAATTCAAAAATAATATTAAAAAAAAAATATGAAAAGAAATCAGAAGTTATTAGTGATAGAAGATTTTATGTACTTTTAAAAATGTGTATATGTAATTTTTAATAAGCATTATTACATTTGTGTATATCTAATAGATTTGGTGAAACATCTGATTATTTAATATTAATTGAAAATTATAATTTAGAATCGTATTATTTTTTGGATTTTCTAGTTTAATTTTATCTATATTAATATTAGTTAACTACCACTGAAAAATAGGCCCTCAAAAGAACAACATATACTCTGAGCCATATATGCCCGATCTGCAATAAATTGCAAAAGCTTTTATCTTTGAGTTCATTAATCCTCTAATATTGTCGGACAATATTCTTCCTAAGTCGGAGTTGATCATTTCGTTTATTTTTTTTGTTGCCAATCATTTATCGCTCTTTGGTTTGATATAATTCTTCTGATCTTAATTAGTGTACACGTTCTCTAGTTTAAAAATTTTTTCTCTCTATATTCATCATCTTCTCTTAATCCTCTTATTCTTTCTTCGGTTTTAATATTTTCGCCCTCTCTATATTTATCATCTTCTCTTATTTTTTATTTTTCCCTTGTTCTAAACGTTTTGTAACCGAATAGTTTTATTATTATTACTAATTTCTATTTATACGACACACCAGAAATCTGAAACTTTTGTTAATCAGCAATTCAAGAAGATACGAATAATAAAGGGAATTTTACTTCATCGTAATATTTCATGTAAGATGGTGAATTAATAATTGTATAAATATTTGATGTTAATTAAAAGTAACATTTCAGCAATTGTGTTACTGTTCTCTTTATTAAAGAATTGGAGGGAGGATCGTATCTCACTTTCAAATGAAATAAGTTTAAATGAAGTGTAGCCAAAAAATGTGTGTATGTAATTAAATAGGCGTACAAGGAAGTCATGTGGTACCACATCAGATTTTTTTTTTTAAGAAAAGATGATGAACATAAATAACCTCTTAACTTTGTACAAAGTTTATATTTTAATATAAAAAACTTTTTAAAAAGGATTGTCGCATTTTCTCATAGCTAACAGGAATGAAATTTTAATAATTCAAAAGTTATCTTACTGAGAAATTACTTAATATATTTTCTCAACTAAATATGCATTTTATTGAAATAAGTCTACCTTAGTTTTTCAAAAACTGATTTTGAATTTATATTAATTTAAGAATATATCTAGTATGAATTATAAATAGAAATATGTTAATTCTAACGTAGAATAATACTTTTCATAAATAGACCAAATGTATTTACAAAATTATAATTTTAATTTGTTATTCGAGTAATATTAAATACTTAATTTTGTTTCATAATTAAGAACTTATTTTACTTCCGTTAGATTTTAGTCATTATTTTGAAAGGAACATTTATTCAAAATACAAATAATCTCTACGAAAAATTTATTTAAAATTTCATCACTATTTCATATTTAATCATGAGGCCCGAATTATTTTATTAAAATGCATCCTCCTTGAATATTTACAAAAAAAATACTACAGTAATGGAATGAGATCTTGTATGAAATATTTAAAAAAAACCCTTACATAAATTTTGTTTGAGATTCTACTTTTTCATTTTGATTTCTTGAAATTTTTCGTTTAAATTCTCGCAGATGTCAATTATTAAAATATTTACAAAAAAAAACGAGGTAAACAGGTGTTTAAACTTAAAAAAGAAAACTTCTACGAACACTTGTTTTTAATTTTATTTAATATCCGTAAATATTTTTCTAAAATACAATCTGAGAAAAAAAGACTTCATCTACAGGAAAAGAAACTATAATTTCTTGTTTTGAATGATTTTTTTTTAATGAATAATATTCAAGAGATTTGTATAAATCACGTTTTGTTAAACGATATAATATACAGGTTAATATTTCAAGTGAAGGCGCATGTGCTAAATTTCTATTATCCAAGGCGCCTACTATGACTAAATTAAAACCATTTTGGAAGTTTCCATAAAAATGCTTCAGCATTTTTACATAATAAAAATGTACAAAAAAAAATACACACAGCTGTAAGACTTTCCCGTAACGCGGCTAAACCCGCGTTCCGGACATCAGAAATAACTGCGAGTTGTGTTTGATGCACAGCTTACCCAAAAATACACGGGAAATTTAATTAAAGATATTTATCATTTTATTTAAATGTAATATTTTTTCGTTTATTTAATTCAATGATTCTAACTAAAGCGCGCGCGCATACCGTATTTAATTCGGGGGATGTGGTGGTACTAGCTGCGACGATCGGCACTAACTAAAGTAATGTAATTTTACAACTTACATAGAATAAATTTCGCTTGTACGGTCGGCAAACCGGTGTAGCCGCGAGGCTTAACGCACCAGATACCTAGTCCACTGGGCGATCGAGTTCCAGGCCTGCCAAACCCAGTTATATTTTTACACTTTAAATATTATTAATTTATTTAATTCTACCGTTCACCTGTGACGTCACAAGATGGCAGAAGTTTAAAGCATTTTTTGAGGTCGGGGTTCAAAATTTTATTTTGCAAATATTGTAATTTTTTAATAGTTAACAAATGTACCTAAGAAAATATGAAATCTCAAGATATCTCAAGATACTGAGGATGACATTACTCTACAGCCTCACCGCTTGACCTTTTAATTTGAAAATTTAATGGTATAAATGCACCATATATAGAAGTAATGATCAAGTTTTTTGAAAATCGGTCCAGTTGTTCTGTAGATATAAGGTGATTTAGAGGCCGACACCGAACACACACACGTACATACGAACATAACATCCGAAAAATTTCCATCTGGTTTTTTGGGTTCCTAAGATGTTAAAACGTCAAGATCCGTTGAAAACCGCGTATGCCCAAATTGGACCGACTTACAATACTTTCTGTTCTAGAGTTCTAGTTTTGCTTTAGCGCTATCTAGACGGAAAACTAAAAAAATAAAAAACGTAGAAACGAATGAATTTGATGAGCTAATACGATAATGTGTAGAAATTTAAATGAACTTTTTATTCAGTTTAGTGAGAATAAAAACATGAAAACAAATCACATTTTAAAGACTTAAAAGTAAAATTTTAAGAACATTGTATAAAGTAGATAGAACTCTATAATAAAACTTAAATCACTACCATGAAAGGAGTGAAATTATCATACATTTTATTAGACTTCTAATAAATCTATAGAATGTACTGCCGGATTTTGATAAATGAAAACCAAAAGAGAATTACTGCGTCTTTCAGATGTCACTGTCGAAAACTAATCAGTTATGTATAATAGAATGAAAATATCTTTTAACAAAAATTGATGCTATAAAATATAACAAACTATTATTAACTTGTTAAGGAGTTTTAATTTACAAAAATATATGTCTAAATCTTTCTCCAATCTAAAAAAAAATTATTTAATAAGTTCGTACTGGAAATGAATCCTCTTTTTAAAAATGAAGTCTTCTAGTAGGTTACTATCAGTGTGAGTTTTATGTTGTTATTATTATTCACATCTAAAAATTTCCCTTTTTAAATAACAAGAAATACTACGTAAAAGTAACAATAAAAAATTTCTGTTGGAGAACGGTTTATCCAATTTTGATGACCACATAAATCCAATATATTCAATGTATTTTTAAAATATTATTAATTGTACTGTATTTTACAGAATTTGAAATCGTTTTACATAAAAGATTACGCTTACAAATATAGTTAAGTCTTATTGATCTCACAAATAATGGATTTACTGGAATAAATGTACAGTTTTAATCACTGTTAAAAATACTGTTTAAATGGGATAGAGTCTTGCCGCTCAGCTAAGCTGCTACTTAGTTTCAACGAACTCCATTAAAAATAAGCATATTAGCATTCTAATTTAAATATAAAGACGTTAAGTAACCTATCATTATGTAGCGCTATGTTGTAGATGACAATTATAAGAATACAAGTATTAGAAACAATACTGAGATCTGAATTTAAGAGAGCATTAAAAGATTTAAATGGCAGAAAGGCTCCTGGAATAGACGGAATACCTCTAGAATTACTGCGCAGTGCTGGTGAGGAAGCGATTGGTAGATTATACAAACTGGTGTGTAATATTTATGAAAAAGGGGAATTTCCGTCAGACTTCAAAAAAAGTGTTATAGTAATGATACCAAAGAAAGCAGGGACAGATAAATGTGAAGAATACAGAACAATTAGTTTAACTAGTCATGCATCAAAAATCTTAACTAGAATTCTATACAGAAGAATTGAGAGGAGAGTGGAGGAAGTGTTAGGAGAAGACCAATTTGGTTTCAGGAAAAGTATAGGGACAACGGAAGCAATTTTAGGCCTCAGATTAATAGTAGAAGGGAGATTAAAGAAAAACAAACCAACATACTTGGCGTTTATAGATCTAGAAAAGGCATTCGATAACGTAGACTGGAATAAAATGTTCAGCATTTTAAAAAAATTAGGGTTCAAATACAGAGATAGAAGAACAATTGCTAACATGTACAGGAACCAAACAGCAACAGTAGCAATTGAAGAACATAAGAAAGAAGCCGTAATAAGAAAGGGAGTCCGACAAGGATGTTCCCTATCTCCGTTACTTTTTAATCTTTACATGGAACTAGCAGTTAATGATGTTAAAGAACAATTTAGATTCGGAGTAACAGTACAAGGTGAAAAGATAAAGATGCTACGATTTGCTGATGATTAGTAATTCTAGCCGAAAATAAAAAGGATTTAGACGAAACAATGAACGGCATAGATGAAGTCCTACGCAAGAACTATCGCATGAAAATAAACAAGAACAAAACAAAAGTAATGAAATGTAGTAGAAATAACAAAGATGGACCGCTGAATGTGAAAATAGGAGGAGAAAAGATTATGGAGGTAGAAGAATTTTGTTATTTGGGAAGTAGAATTACTAAAGATGGACGAAGCAGGAGCGATATAAAATGCCGAATAGCACAAGCTAAACGAGCCTTCAGTAAGAAATATAAGTTGTTTACATCAAAAATTAATTTAAATGTCAGGAAAAGATTTTTGAAAGTGTATGTTTGGAGTGTCGCTTTATATGGAAGTGAAACTTGGACGATCGGAGTATCTGAGAAGAAAAGGTTAGAAGCTTTTGAAATGTGGTGCTACAGGAGAATGTTAAAAATCAGATGGGTGGATAAAGTGACAAATGAGGAGGTATTGCGGCAAATACATGAAGAAAGAAGCATTTGGAAAAATATAGTTAAAAGAAGAGACAGACTTATAGGCCACATACTAAGGCATCCTGGAATAGTCGCTTTAATATTGGAAGGACAGGTAGAAGGAAAAAATTGTGTAGGCAGGCCACGTTTGGAATATGTAAAACAAATTGTTAGGGATGTAGGATGTAGACGGTATACTGAAATGAAACGACTAGCACTAGATAGGGAATCTTGGAGAGCTGCATCAAACCAGTCAAATGACTGAAGACAAAAAAAAAAGTATTAGAACAAAATATTGAACACCGGTACTGAATACTATCGAACCAGTTCCTTACGGTATTGGGATAACAAAAAACACATTATCTTAAAAATAACCAGTTTTCAATAAAAACTTATAAGGTAGTCAGAACGCGCTCTCTAAGTCAATGGAGAGCCGTATATGTATCCATACGCTGGTTTTTGTGTAAACAAATAAGTAATTATTTTCAGCACAACTGAGACTTACATCTATTAACCGGCATAATGTTTGGTTTTATTTTCATATTTTAACAAAATGCGTAACAATTAATTAATTTAGATCACTTTATTAACATTATCCGCCGTAAAAATTTCTGAACTGAAGGGCTATATTTAAACTTAGATTTTTCTTGTGCACACACGTAGAATATACACGTGTTTGTGTCTATATATACATATATAAAACATTTACATTTGTAAGTATTAAAAAGTAAACGGCAACCCTTAAGTAATTTTTCATTAGTTAAATTAATTATAGCGCGACCATATTAACTATGCATGCTTAAAAATTAAACAAAAAAAAAAAGAAAGACTTCTAAACCGCCAGTTAATTCAACAACGATATAGTTCCCAGTTCAGTTAGATAGCATGCGTCTGTTATAGTTGTTAATGAATTGAACACATTGATAATTGTTATTTTTTTTTTATTATTCTTAAGAAATAATAACCAATTACTGTTATTATTACTACTTTTATCTGAATTCAGTTCTTATATTAATATTTAATTTCAATTTTTTATTTGCGGATTTTTCAGTTATAATTGAAATTAGTCTACTAGTTTTTTTATCGTTTTATAATCTCATTATTTTTGTAATATTTGTTTTTTCAACAGTTACGACCGCAAGCTAGGATAATTCCACAATTTTTTTAAAAATGTTTCTTTACAGCGAAGGTAGAAATATTAGTAGTGATGTTATTAAACAATTTAATGAGAGAAAGAAAAAATAACACGTAGATTATTCCGTTTAGTTCAATCGCAAGCTGTTAATTATAATTTTTCCCGCGTGCCAAGTTAAATTGCCTGCGCTGTAGATTGGCGTTGATCTCAACGCTGTTTCAATCGTATCCAGATGCAATGTTAATTAGGTCGTGCAATAGTTAATGTAAAATATATTAAGGGGTGAAGCCGGGATATTTATGCAACTCCTTGCCAATTCTTTTACAAAGAATTGCGTTTACCGTTCAAGAAAAAGAATTACAATATTGAGGAACTCGGATCCATAAATCGTCCTGCACAAATATGCAGTGACAATGAAAGCAGGGATTCTGAGCAATTAATGCGTTATTATGTGTAAATTAATTAAATGGTGTAGAAAATAATCTGAATAATAATTTGGTTTTCTTATAAAATAATTTTGATAAGTCGCCTATTTTATTAAATTTGTAGCGCAAATTTTTCAGAATGTTTATATTACGATTAAAATATAAAGATGCTACGATTTGCTGATAATATAGTAATTCTAGCCGAGAGCAAAAATGATTTAGAAGAAACAATGAACGGCATAGATGAAGTCCTACGCAAGAACTATCGCATGAAAATAAACAAGAACAAAAGAAAAGTAATGAAATGTAGTAGAAATAACAAAGATGGACCACTGAATGTGAAAATACGAGGAGAAAAGATTACGGAGGTAGAAGAATTTTGTTATTTGGGAAGTAGAATTACTAAAGATGGACGAAGAAGGAGCGATATAAAATGCCGAATAGCACAAGCTAAACGAGCCTTCAGTAAGAAATATAATTTGTTTACATCAAAAATTAATTTAAATGTCAGGAAAAGATTTTTGAAAGTGTATGTTTGGAGTGTCGCTTTATATGGAAGTGAAACTTGGACGATCGGAGTATCTGAGAAGAAAAGATTAGAAGCTTTTGAAATGCGGTGCTACAGGAGAATGTTAAAAATCAGATGGGTGGATAAAGTGACAAATGAAGAGATATTGCGGCAAATAGATGAAGAAAGAAGCATTTGGAAAAATATAGTTAAAAGAAGAGACAGATTTATAGGCCACATATTAAGGCATTCTGGAATAGTCGCTTTAATATTGGAAGGACAGGTAGAAGGGAAAAAATTGTGTAGGCAGGCCACGTTTGGAGTATGTAAAACAAATTGTTGGGGATGTAGGATGTAGAGGGTATACTGAAATGAAACGACTAGCACTAGATAGGGAATCTTGGAGAGCTGCATCAAACCAGTCAAATGACTGAAGACAAAAAAAAAAAATATTACGATTTAGTTTGATTTTAATAAAAATTTATGGAGTGACTAACAAAGATAATTTTCAGAATTATGTTTACAATAAGCTGTAACTGCTTATTTGTAACTTAAAATAAAATGTACGCCAAACTTAAAATAGACTTATTAAATCTAATTTTTAGGAGCTTTTAACAAGTTTCTCGGAAAACAATAAATATAAAGTTCTCGGACATTTTTAAAAAATTATTCATTTAGTATTGCATATAAAATCATAACTGCTAAATAATTTGTGTCTGTAGTTTAGAATGTATCACAAAGTTCTCTCAGGACTTTCATAACCTATTCCACTCGTGAAAATAATGGAAAAAGTTCATATAAATACATATCCTAAAATGCTTCGTTTGCGAGTTAAGGCTAGTGACAGAGTGAAAGAGTTTAGAATTAAAGATTCCACTCGGATTTCAGCTACCCCGTATTGATATTCCTCGTACTGAAATTTTCAGGACGTTAATTAAGCCACACAATTAGTGATTTCTAAAGATTTTGACCTACCAAATCGAAAAACGTAAGCCCCAGAACCGTAACTGCAGTAGTTTATAAGAAAACAGGGATTAAACCAATAAATTCGGGTAAAAGCCCCTGTTTTTTATATTTGACATAGAATAACTTTGTTTAATGGATAATAAATACGTTAAAATTAAACAAAATTTGTAAAGAATCTAATTCTGAACAAAATGGTGTAAAATAACTTGAAAATCCGATGAAAAGTTACAAAAATTCGGACTTTATTTAGAAGCAGAGCACTAAACCAAAGTGCGTTATACGAACCAGTTTATAATAAATGTTCAAAAATGAGACGCCAATTTCAACGCATTTCTTGAGACGATTTTTTTAGTTCTTCAGGAATGACCCTAAGTTGCTCAGTCGCATCCATAATGCGGACAATAAATTCCTAACGAGGATGTATTTTTGTTTTGTATACAATATTTTTCCTCCACTCCCAGACGCAAAAATCGAAAGGTGTTAGATCAGATAATCTTGGTGGACAGAGATGTGGACCTCCAAGATCGGTCCATTTTTCAGAGAAATGATGATTTAAGTGAGTGGAAACGGCACAACAGAAGTGGGGAAACGCTCCGTCGTGCTGGAGTATACTTTGTCAGTGCTATGTTAAAGCAGTTGTGACAATCCTTCTTGAAGAAAATTCAAGCAGACATCAGCATTTAAGCGGCCAGGTAATATGAACGGTCCAAACAATTGACTGTGAAGAAGGCCGCGCCATACATTGACGCTAAATCGGTGTTGAAAATTCTCTTCCACCGTTTCATGAGGATTTCTTCTGCCAAGTATGCTCATTACGTAAGTTGTTGAGGCCATCTCGAGTAAAATTTGCCTCGATGATAATGAAAACATGTTTGTAGGATTGTCGATTTGAATTCCACCAGTCGTACAACTCCAAGCGAGAAGAACCGTCTCCTGAATGTAGATATTGAACAGGCTATTTTTGATAATGATAAAACTTGTTTTATATAAGTGTCCTCCAAACCATCGAATGGAAAACTCTGATACATTTAGAAAGATGTCGTGCACAGAGGCCTGGACTGCGCTGAACCGCATCGATAATAATTTCATCAATAACAGCGTCGTGTTGGACAGATCATTTGTAGCTGGTACAAATACTAGGTAGTGAACCGGTTTCCCGAAGATTGCGAAAAGGCGCGCTATTCGTTTTGGGATCTGAAATCCTGCAGTTTGGAAAACTATAGCTAACAGAAGAGACAGACTTCTAGGCCACATCTTAACGCATCCTGGGATAGTCGCTTTGATTCTGGAGGAACGGTAGATGGGAAAAATTGCGCAGGCAGGCAACGTTTAGAATATTAAAACAAATTTTTTATGAATGCTGGATGCAGGGTGTATACCGAAATGAAACGACTGGCAACTAGATAGGGAATCTTGGAGAGCTGCATCAAACCAGTTAAATGACTGAAGACAAAGAAAAAAAAAAGTAGAATAATTTATTAATGACCGGGGAGAACTTCGTGATACACTCTCTGTATATATATATATATATATATATATATATATATATATATATATATATATATATATATATATATAAGAGAGTGCAAAATAAGAATATAAGAATAATATATAATATTATTTTCTATAATAACGACGACGTAGTTTGTTTAACGAATGTTCTAAGAGTAGCAGCTACAAATTGAATTGAAAGAAGGACATAGCTCCCTGTCGTCTTACAGTGACGGACGATGATAAAGCATTAATCAATGTTATCAATATCTTTGTAACCGATGTGTTGCTGTAGGCGGACAGCAAGCAAACATCTCTGTTTATAAGGTTTTATTCTTCAGTAAAAATAATATGAAAAAAAAAATAATTATTCTGTTACAAACAAATTTGTGCAACAAAAATTTTCTTTTTTTTAAGATAAAATTAATTTTTTTAAGCCCGCTAAAATTATATACTTTTTCGATAGATTTACATTCGTTTAACTTTTTATTTATTTGAAATTTATATATTCGTTAAACAACCAAATATAATTTCGTTCATATCAGTTTCCATTCTCAGTCTACAATGAAATAATTTTTTTTTTTATCTGAGCGATACATATCGGTAACTCTCTCTTATTTTACAAGCTCTAAATAAACATTTTTACTTAATATATATCTTGAAATGAAGAATATTTATTTAGATTTTATTGTTAACATCTTTTTTATTATTCTTTTTTTAGTTTAAATATATAATTATCTCATGCAGATATTAAAAATTATTTAACGTTTATATACAGTGTTATCATAAAAAAATGGTGCGGTTTTGAACATTGTTTAAATTAAAACAGAATTACTTACAGTTTATGTTTTTTTATTTTTCATATTTGTCGTCTCAAACATTTTTTTACATAATTAATAAATTTCAATATGTGCGCCCTTAGTCGCTCGGCAAATGTCCAAAAGATACTCAACTTCTCTTCAAACATTAGTTAACATTTCTTCGTTAACGGTTGTCATCGCTTCATTAATCCTGTTTTTTAAGCGGTTTAGGTCGCGAATTTTTTGCGTATAAACAAGGCTTTTGATGTACCCCCGCAAGAAAAAATTGCAAGGTGTCAGGTCTGGACTCCTTGGTGGCCAAAGTACGGGTCCTTGGCGGCCTATCTATCGATCTCCAAATTTTTCGTTCAAAGCGTCCGTGACCGACGCATTGAAGTGCGGAGGAGCATCATCTTGTTGGAAATGAAGTCGATGAGTGTTTTCGAGTTCATCCGGCTGAGGGAAGCAATAATCGGTTAACATGTCGAGATACGCGACTCCATTAATTGTTTTTTCAGCAAAGAAGAAAGGCCCTATTACACGATTTTTCATCACACCACACCAAACATTAACTTTAAGTGAATCGCGTTGTTTCTCGATAACTGCGTGTGGATTTTCAGAGCCCCATATTCGTGAATCGTGTCTGTTAACACATCCATTCACGTGGAATGTAGCTTCGTCTGTACAAATTATATCGTCTAAAAATTATTCGTTTTCATTTATTCTGTCCGACATTTGAACAGCGAAATCGTATCGTTTTACACCATCATGCAGTATCTGGATTTTGTAAGCGTGTAATTTCAGTTTTTTACGTAAAACATTGTGAACTGTTGATTTTGGAATACCTGATTTGACGCTTCGACGGGGGATGGACTTCCCAGGATTTCTAATTGCCGATCGTCTAATTAGTTCAACCGTTTCGTCTGGTACACTCGGTCTGCCGGTTGATTTCTGCTTCTTAACAGATCCGGTTTCTTTTTATCGTTTGAACCAACGCGTTATGTTATTTTTGTGTGGCGGATCTCTTCCGAATTCACGTCGAAACGCACGTTGAACTAAAATTACGGATTTTAAGTCAACCATCAATAAAACACACTTTGCTATGTCTTTATCCGAGAACATAGTAACTCGCTAAACTCACCGCAACAACAATACAAGAACTGACGTTGTGGTTACAACTGCTGATAAACAAACTTTTGGGCTGGAGGCTTTCAGGGATACCAATATAACATCTAGAAATTTCCCTACAATCTTTGTTTGAATTACTGAAACCGCACCATTCTTTTATGATAACCCTGTATTTACTAGCATAGTTTAATTAGTAATTTTGATCCTTCCACTTTTTTGTAGATTGGAAATAATTATATAAATAAAATACACAATCTACATTTTGTGTGTGTCCTACTAAATAAAGAAATGTGTGTTCTACTTAACTGATTTTGCTGAAAATTTCACAATATTTTTATTATTTGTCCCCGGAGTGTTTACACGTTATTAATTCCATAATATATAATAATATGATAATTTAATAACATAATATTTATTCACATAATTACGGACTGAGTAAGTCAATATTGATGTAAACAACGACCGATTCGATATAGTCAGACAAGAGATGTAGTTGATATCTCTTGATGTACACGAAATTAAATTTAGTGAAAGTAGTTTTAGGTTATTTTTACGTTTATTTATGATTTATATAATACTGAGATCGGTGAGGTTTTAACTTTAGTAAACATTCTAGTAATAGCGAAGCATTGCCGGTTCCACTAGTTAAATTTAAAGTTGGAATTAATTATATTAATTTATCAGGAGAAACGTGTAAAATTTCGATTATATATATTTTGGCATTATTTTTCAAATCACTTTCATATTATTAGTTTTTTTTTGTCATTTTGAATGACACATTTTGAAGTCGTACGGATATTTATACTTTTTAGATTCTTTTAAAATAAATACGTTAAACGTTAGCGTAATAATTTATCTAGCATTTAACAGTTTTATTACCTCATAATTTGGATGATTTTATCATTTAACTGACAAAGATAATAAAGTGAATTTATTGTTTAGCGGTCAGTTTATTTAAGTCTTGATGGATTATGAATGCACCGTCGTAATTTGTGTTATATGAAACCCATCTGGATAGAAATTGCAATTTACTTTAAATTATTGGATTACTATTTCCTGTATTTGATTTTTATTTATAAATTACTTCGTTATCAGAATTTTTTTGTAAACAAAAGAACGATGTTTTTCTTGAAAATCAACAGTTGTTGAAACTTATGATTACTTGTTCCCGCTCTGATGATGCGAGTTTTCCACGTTAGTAAGCGTTACATATTATGTAAATATGTATTCTGATATGTTTTTTAGACCGATATAAAAAATTTCTTGTCATCAAAAAAACACAAACAGACAAGTTTCTCCATCATAATCATCATCTGTTGTTCTGCCAGGCGGTAGGACCCTTACAGCAATGCTGCCTCTCGCCATCCCTGTTCCAAGCCTTTTGTTTCTATCACTTTATTTCTAATCGTCTCATCTATCCACCTCCTTCTTCTGATCTTCCCAATATGTTTGCCAATTTTTCAAATCGTTTAAACCACCGTTTTTCTTGTAAAACCTACTTCATTCCGTACGGTTGAAGTCGTCAAATCTGGATCTTTCTTTTATGATTCCCACCGAGATAACTAGATACTTATCTTGTTCGTAACATAAAATCCGTAAAGTGTGTCGCAACATTCTTAAAAAGTGTTTTATTCTGAAAATGGCCAACGCTTTCTGTTTCTATTTATATAATTAAATGCCCGAGATAAATTTTATGTATCTATTCCATCCGATATCGATCGATTCACACCACTTCAGCCGACATTCACCTCCTCTGGGAAGATCTTTATCACCTGAAATTTCCTTACGGATTTTATATTTTAATGAAAGCAATAGCCTACAAAAGGTTCTATGATGCCAGTTGCATTTTTCATAACCGGTTTTATTGTGGCACGTAAATATCTTTGGGGTTAATAACCAGCCGGATTGGTCTAGCGGTAAAACTCGTTGTAAATAAGGTCATTCCGAATTCGGAGTTTTTAGATTTGAATCGTAATAAAGATAGTCGCTTTTATTTGGATTTTAATACTACATCGGGGTTCTTTGGTTTCAATTAACTACACGCTTCAGGTATAATCGGTCAACACGGTGACAACACCTCACGGACAAGCAACGCGGCTCTCTACAGGCCCTCTCTTTTTTTTCCTGTTTAGCCTCCGGTAACTACCGTTTAGATAATACTTCGGAGGATGAATGAGAATGATACGTATGAGTGTAAATGAAGTGCAGTCTTGTAAATTCTCAGCTCGACCATTTCTGAGATGTGTGGTTAATTGAAACCCAACCACCAAAGGACACCGGTATCCACGATCTAGTATTCAAATCCGTGTAAAAGTAACTGGCTTTACTAGGACTTGAACGCTGGAACTCTCGACTTCCAAATCAGCTGATTTGGGAAGACGCGTTCACCACTAGACCAACCCGGTGGGTTCTCTACGGGCCCTGGATCCAGAAAGCTGCACGGGATATCTGGAGATTTCCTGAAGTTTCATAAGAAAATAATTAAATAAAATGTACTTAATGAATTTTTACTTGAAAAAAATTTGAAATAATATTCTTGTAGGGTTGGACTGTAACGGTTTCCAATTTGTAACTAATTCCCTGACTAGCTATGTAATCGTGTTCAAAAGTATTTTAATTATATATAAATAATTCGCAAAAATAAATTTAATAAGTAGACTTGTCTTTTTTTTATAATAACGTGTAATTATATTCCTAGCTGTTGTCCATATTATTTAAGAACAATTGTATAAGGAAACCAAATAACAGTCCTACATGTATTGAAGCAAGAGTACTTTTGTGATGCTTTCCCCTTTTATTTTTATTTTAAGCTAAAGTTTTTGTATTAATATATGTAAAAATTAAAAAAAGTAATAATAAAATAAACAATCGCTAAAAAGCCATATAAATATAGCACTACGTCATTGTTTAGCGAAGTAAAACTAACTGAGTATATTTGTACTTTTATTAAAAGAAAAATAAATGTTCTGGTCAGTAAGAAAAGTAAATTGAGTAGCTGCTATTAAAGTAATAGTGTAGAACAGGTAGGTTATTAACGAAGAAATAGCCACTTTTGAAGCTTTACTAAAGAAAAAACCAAATACGGGAAAACAGCCTTTACTATTAAATGTTATTTTCATAAGATATCGTCTAATTTATATGAAAATGAAATTAACGTTTTTTGTTTTATTAAACATATTTTTTACACTTTTTTTATCATAATAATCGTAAATTTACTTTATTTTTCATATAATAAAACCTTATTTACATCAGCAAATTTATAAATAAATTTTACAATGAACTGCGAGTTTTATCATAAATTTAAAAAAAAAATAGGGGTAAAACAACTATTTTAGCCCCCCTCATCATTTGGTTTTCTGTTAATCATATTATAACATGCCTAAAAAGATATGCTATTATTTATTTTATAACTAAAAATATTATTTTGAAAATAATAATAATAAACAAACCTTTACATAAAATAATATTAGAAAAGATTTGATGTTTATCCACTTAAAATTGGAAACAATTCATTTGATCGTTGTAGGTGAAAACTACAGAAAAGATTTCTTTCCGTTTACTTTTTCCTCAGAAATTATGTTATTCTGCAGCAGCTTCAGTAAGAAAAAATGGCGCATTTTTGGCAACACCTTAGAGACGAGTTATAAAAAATAAAGTTACAATTTTGGTGTGCGAAAGAGACGTAATCAAAATAAATTTCTCTAAAGTTTTACCACAAACGGTTGTAAGACTGTAAATTAAAAAACTCATTTTTTTGTATTGAAAATTAAAGAAATTGAGGGTCTATTTAAAATATGTTGAATATTTAAGAGAGAAGCCCCGCCAAACAAAGCTTAAAATTAATTTTTTTCTAAAACAAAACTTTTTAGCCTATTTTGTAGGTTAAAATCTCTTCAATAAAAGGAAGTATTTTTTTTTAATTCTATGTTGCTTAAAAATAAACTTTATGGGTATTTTTGCAAAAACATGCCCTCACTGAATATAACTTGTAATTTCTTAGACTTCATCGTCTGCAACTTGAAGATAAAGAAGATAAAATGATGAAGTTTGAATTTTTTACATTCGTAATTTTTAATTTTATTTAGCCAAACTAGCTTTTCTATTTTTTTTTTCGGCTGTTTATTTTTGCGATTAGGAATGGCATTACGAAATATAGTAAAGATTTGTAGGAACCAAAAGATTATATTACGGGGGAAAGCTCATGGAAGTTTAAAAGGAAGCACAATTTTGAAACTCACCAAGTACTATGGTACTTACAGGACAAGACGGTTGGTGTTTTAACAATCGCCTAAAAGGAAACGATATGTACATCGACAATGTTAGAATACCAATTTATCGAAGGCTCACCGATGAAGACTTATTATATCATATCAATTCAATTATATATATATCGGTGTCTGAAAGGAAAAACTCAAAACATCCAAGGAGAGTTTCCACATTATTTTATATAAAGAGTGCGAGAAAACTAAAAGTATTTCGAGATCGGTAGCAGAAGCAGCACTGGCAGAGGCGGCGAGTGAGTTTAATTATGGTAACAGCAGTAATAAGTAGTATGGAAATAGCTCTGTCTGTATCCCCAGGGAAAATCAGTGAAATTTTAGCAAGATGACGCGTTCACCGAAGAAAAAAATGAATTATCATGATGCGATCATCAAAATTAAAGGAAACAAGGAGTAGGATGTGAATGGAACAAGTAAAGAAAGAGGAGACGAACCAAGAATCAGGAGGTATCACGTATGCGGCTGGGGAATTCTAAATTATAAAAGGTACCGAGTGAGAAAATTATCTGCATGTGGTTTTGTAACTTTGAATGTCATTTCCTGTAAGTTTATTTTTCATCTTCTTTGACACCGAAAAAATCATAACTTACGTAACAACAGGTAGAACAGGTAGAAGCGTAAATTTTTTTTCGTTTTTCAGTAGGTTTTTCTCTATTTTTCCAAGCATCGATACACTGAAATTTGCTGCAAGGAAAATCAACAATATATATATATATATATATATATATATATAGATTAGAAAAAAAAAATTATTATAAAATTTCCCATTCATGAGAAATTGTTTAAAACGAGTAGAAAAATAGGAAATAGATTTTATATTCGATTTAAAAAAAAAAAAATTGAAAAAATAGCATTCAAAGTAATTTAGTTATGATTTTTTTCGCAAATTCCTAATATTTCAACTCCCAGCTGAATATTAGGGGATAAGATGATTATTTTTAAGTAAGTATTTAATAAAAATGATTGTAAAGTAATAGTGAATTTGATTAGAAGGACCTGGAAGTTTTAACATATAAATCTTAAATAATAATTTTTGTAGAGCTTTCCCCTTTTAAAAATCTTTAATTTAATTTCAGATATACCGTAAAGATTATAAATGATAATAGATTTCATATTTTTTTTTAAGTACAATACTGAATAAGTTACATCATATAAACAGAGAAGTATGTAGTTTTAAAGGATATTATGAAGGATTTGTTTTGTTCTTTTTTAATAACATTTTCATATTAATAAAATAATTAAATTACGATTAAAGAAATACATTTCAAATTATAACATAGCTTGGAATCTTTAATCGGTAGTAGTTTTCGTTACTGTACAATTTTAATCGAGAAGATTAAATGATCCTAATTTTACTTTTTATGTAAATATTTATTGCCATTATTATTAACATACAGAAAGGAGCATTGACTTTACGCAAACTATGGAAATTACTAATTAGCTACATTTACTAAGAGAACTTGCAAAACTACGTAATATAAATACGCACTTAAATATTCCGTCAGAAGATTAAAACATAAAATTGAAGATATTATAATTTAAGATGGCGATGAAGTTATAAAACTAAACGTAAGAGAACACGTACATGAAAGATAGAGACTGTACTAAAGACACCATATCGCCCTTTCTTTCTTTTTTCATACACTAGGGTGTCATATCTCACATTCTCTATCTCGAACACTCTTTTTGATTACAAAACCCTCTTTAAAACTTTCTAGCTTCACTTATCCCGCTTCTTTTATTGTAACACATAATTTTTATTCTATACCGTCTTGCTTTTCATTCTGCTACAATCATTAGTGTCTTTTTAACCCGGAAAAGAAAAACTCTCTTTGTTATAAAAAGGTAATTCCATTATTAAAACACCACTACTCAGCATTGATATTTACTTCGTTTCATTGTTACAGTAGCAAAAATTGTTACCAATTTTATAAAACATATTAACACACAAATCCAGCACATTTTTAAGACATTTTCATGGGCGAATTCAATGGAATAATTCACTATTACACTCAAACAATGTGTGTGTGTAATAACACACACGCGCACACACACACACACACACACACACACACACACACACACACACACACACACACACACACACACACACACACACACACATATACACAGAAAAAAAAGAGTAGTATTTCAATCTAGCCTTATCTTAAAGGAGAAAGAATCTTTTCATATTATCTTTTAAAATCCAGAGTATCTTTAAAAATCTTGTAAATAAAAGATAAAACAATTCAAAATATTATTGATCAAAGTTATTGTCGTTAAAAATGTACACACTTACATTATTTTTAATTAAATAAGTTATTTGTTTAGTCTATGTGCAGTGTACGATGTAATAAAAACCACTGATGGTAAAAAATAAAAAAAACTTTATTTGATTATTTAAACTTTATTATCATTCTTATCGACTGAATCATTGAACTGTTACAAAAAATGTCCTAATTGTCATCTGTACGTAATCAATTCTTTAAGAACGTAAAAAAAAAATTTTTAATAAATTTTGATGTTACACACGTTATTAGGTTTAAATAAAAAATAAATTATAATTTAAATACGTAATTTTTCTGGCATCTAAGCAAACTTTAAATAAATTTCATGCTTTTACAATTTATAAAAAGTTAAAATTTCTTAAATTTAGTGCTTTATTTACATTTATTTTTTTGAAAACTTTTAATTCGTTTTAAATTTTTTTTAACGGATAAACTTACTTCAAATATTGTTCTACAACAAATTTACAATAAGAGTCATCGAAAAAGGTTGCAGTAATTTAAAAAAGTCTTATTTCAGAATCTACTAGCGATAATCAAACGAGTATATTTTTAAAAAAATTACTGACTCAAAACGTTTTTTGTACATATCTTAGAATCAATATGAGCTCCGTTGATCACTGCATCTATTGATTCATCCAGCGATAATCAATTACTGTCCAGGTCCGCCAGATCATCGCAGGCGTAGTTGTTGCAATAGCAGCAGTGATCTGTTGTCTTAAATGTTTTGGCGTTATTGTAGGTTGTGGGGACCTTAGCAATCCGATGAAATTACCGAGTACGTCAGATTCTCCAAAAATAGTGTGGTGCTGTTTTATGTCCGATCTGTGTTCTTTTATCCTGAGCCTATTATCACAGGGGACGTTTATTTAGACGTGCTTGTACTGTATGTTTTCCCGCAAGTTGACTAATTTGAACAAGAAAGGAACGTTGTTGAAATGTTTAACAAGGCGGTACGTCCTCACACTTTAGCCTAGACGTTCATCGCGCTCTGAATGAAAGATTTCCTTTTGGTCGGTAGGGCCGGTTCAGTGTTTTAGCCTCCGAGAAGGCCAGATTTGACATGTCTAGAATTTTTCTATGGGAATACGTTAAAAACATTGTTTACAGTGAATACCCCAGGAATATATAACATTTAAGACAACGGATCGCCGCTGCAGTTGCCACAGTTACCCCTGCGATGACCCGACAGACCTGGACAGAAGTCGAATTTCGGTTGGATATTTGCAGTGCGACCGATGAAGCTCATATTGAGAAATTCTACGGTATGTAACAGAAACCTTTTCAGTCGGTGAATTAAAAAAAAAATATTCGTTTGATTACTTCTAGTAGTTTCTGAGATAAGATTTCTTTAATTTCTGCAACCTTTTTTAATGACCCGTTTAAGAATGTACAATTGTTGTTATAAAAATGTTCACTAATTCTTAAAAAATAACAATATCCACCTCTATCAAACCAAATTCAGGAATGGTTTTCGTATAACTCAACGCAACACAATAACTTCACCGATCATCGTGGCTGAGTGGTAGCCTTTCAGCCTTTCATCCGGAGGTCTCGCGTTTGAATCCCGGTTAAGCGAGGCATTTTTCGTATTCAACAAAATTTCATTTTCATTCCCATCTAAAAGTTTCTGTCGATTAATTCATCAGGCGAAAACAATAAATAATTAAATCCTAATTTTTTTATATCATTCAATGTTTGTACACAAGTACAATATGTGCTCAAAATATTATAATATCTATATATATCAAAATGTTAAGTTCGTTTGTGTACGCTTCAAAAACTAAAAATGGTCTGCACCGATTGAGCTCAAATTTTAGCACGATATATAACCCGCATCATAGATTGTTTTCATCTATTTTTAATAAATCTATCTATCTATTTTTAATTTTAAGAGGCTATTTGTAAATAAGAGGCTAATAAATCAGATTGAAATGTAAACAAAGGAAAATCAATCAGATCAATGCAAGATAGCCACCGTCAAACACAACGACCAATCACAAAGAGCCCGTATGGCCGTTGCCAATGTAAACAAAATGACAACTGATTAAGTAACAAATTTCTTTGAAATTATATTTAACAGCTAAAACATATATATTTTATTAAAAAAAAAAAAAAAAAAAAAAAAAAAAAAAAAAAAAAAAAAAACACCAAAACAAAAAAAGAAAAGCCACCAAGAAGGATGACTTACAGTAAATAAATGAAACATTCCTCATTAGATTGATTCTAGCAACGGTTCGATCAAAAAATGACATAGCCTTACCTCTTGCTTCGTCTGGAATAGCTGCGACATTGTTATCAGGTGGAAGGACTGCGCATTCAACTCTGAAGTTCCCATTCAACATGCTAATCATCGAGACTCCTACGTGCAATATTTCCAAAGCAACCTGTATGGGAAAAGTATTATAAAAATGTAAACTCATTGTTTGGTATGAATGCACGATGGCACATAAAAATTCGCTTAAAACTCTTGATCGATCGTTACGAGATTTGCGTGGAAACATTCAACCATTCGGGAATGCTTATTGCTCGCAGGAGATTTTAGGCAAACATTGCCTGTAATTTTTCGATCAACACCAGCAGACGAAATAGATGCTTGTCTGAAATATTCAACACTGTGGCGACACGTACGTCCATTGCAGTTGACTGCGAATATGCGTATCCAGTTGCAGAATGATCCATCAGCTGAGGTATTCTCACGACAGTTACTGGACATTGGAAACGGACAGCTGCCAGTCGATTAGACAACTAGACGAATATCATTTCCTGATAATTTTTGTAATTTAGTAACATCGAAAGAAGAACTGATCGAAAAAGTATTTCCTGATATTCAAATTAATCATAGAAATCACGATCGGCTCAGTGATCGAGCTATCCTTGCCGAAAAGAATAAAGATGTCTATCAAGTTAATAATGCTATTCAATCCAGCATACAAAGTGAGGAAATTACATATAATAGACACGGTTGTTGAAGCAGATGAAGTAGTTACTTATCCAACGGAATTTTTAAACTCACTTGATCTGCCAGGGATACCACCACACATATTAAAATTGAAAATAGGTGTGCCAATTATCCTGTTTGCGGAATATTAATCAGCCGAAACTCTGCGACGGCACGCGACTTGCAGTTAAGAAATTGATGAATAACGTAGTGGAAGCAACGATTTTAACGGGGCCTTTCAAAGGTGAAGATGTCCTCATTCCTCGAATACCCATGATCCCGACCGATACACCATTTCAATTTAAAAGATTGCAATTCCCAATTCGATTGGCATTTGCAATCACAATCAATGAAGCTCAACGTCAATCTTTAGAATTGTGTGGTTTAGATTTAGATGCGGATTGCTTCTCACATGGACAACTGTATGTGCGTGTTCCCGAGTCGGCAAACCAGATAGCCTTTTATATCTACGCAGACAATGGAAAAACAAAAAATATTGCATATCCCCAAGTATTGCAAAATTAAACTTCTATGAAACGTATGCTTTGTTTTGTTTCTCATTTCTCATCCACGCAACCACAATGTGCCACAGCGAAGCGTGGCGGGTACAGCTAGTATATTATATTATTATAATATTTTCCACAGCTCCTTCTTAATTATGGATTATTTTATAGTAGTTTTTTTTATAATTAATGTATTTACCTTAACGTTGTTCCATTTGTTTATATTTAAATAATGAATATAGACTTTAATTATATTAATTTTATTTATTTTATAATTATCTGATCAATGTAACAATGTATTAGTACGTACAAATCAGAATTAACTTTTTATTTATTTTAATTAACATTTTTAAAGAAAAGCAAATTTTTATGCTGATTTTTTATCTGTATATTGTCGATATAAAAATCGATCAGTCACTTAGGTTATTACGTTTAATAAATAGCTTTAATTTTAAGATGATGTATGTTTTAGAACCGCAAGATGTCATTTGATACATAATTATTAAGTGGTACAGCTCTTAAGCTCATGCTTGTTTACGGTTTGATGCTTTAGACAATTTAATAATCACAAGTATAAGCTGTCGCAATTAGATGTAACTTATACTCTACGAGTGGAATAGTTTTTTGTTTTAGACATATTAAACAAGGTATAACCACTTTTATTTTAAAATAAGACAGGACTTATATTTTATTGTTTAGAGCAGTATTTTAATAAAATAATTAAGCCGCTTTATATACGCAATAAAAAATTGTGTTCATATTTTTGTGATAAGGGTAAAAATGTTATTTATAAATAAGTTTTGTGTACTTATAAATCATTTAATATTTTTCAAATAATTAAGTGTTCTCCATCGCCGTTTCTTTTTCATTTTTTCAACATTTGCCTTGACAATAACCTCTTAATATATTACCACGGTCACGAATCATCATGTTGTGATAGCGTCTAGTTTTTAAAAATGTTATTTAATAGTCGGAAACTACAGAAAATAGAAAGACACGTTACTCAATAAACTTTAGTCAGAATAATACATTTTTTATAATATTTAAAATTAATAATACTAAAAACATTAGATGAGATATTCAAAACTACTGTACAAAATAAATAAGTAAATGCGTCCAAACATTTGTAACTAACCAAACCTTTGGTCGCCGTCAGGATACGCCAATTTATACGTAAAACAAAATTTTACGTATAAATAAATTTTTTCAGCATCTACCCGATTGAAAACGAGTAAGAATTCCGAGCGTAATGATGATTAAATTTTAAATAATGCGATATAAAAGGCGGTTGCTGAATTCTTCGATACAATTATAACGACAGGTAAGTCGACGCATGACATGTGATACTATACAGAAACTCCATAAACTAAATCTGTAATCAACAGATTTTCTTTAAAATAAATTTCCAGGTTGACCTCTTTTCCCATGCGAGTAAATTAAATTTCCTGTTCTATTTCAAAGATGGCATTCTCTAGTGTTTAACCGATTAATAGTGATGTACGTTAAGTATTGAGTTAATGAAATTTACTCGATAAAGTGACTATTTTTTTTTTTTTGTGAAGACTGAAGTCGATAACTATTTATTGAATTTTACTAAAATCAAGTTCTCGGTATACGGTAGATAAAAAAATAAACTTCCTTTGCACAGCTAAATAAACGTAATTAATGAACGGTGACATAACGAGTGCATTCTGGATTGAAAAGCCTAATTTTGTATGAATAAGTTTCCAAATATGATTTCGGATTTTAACTTACTGTAATAAATACATTTCTAAAGACAAATTTATTTTTTATAAAAATGAAAGGTTAATTTTTACAATATGAAATAATAATACGTGTACAATAGGTATATTGTATTTCATTCCGATAGATAAACTAGTAATATTATTGTATTAGTATTTCGATTTAAAACAAGATAGTAACATAAATTTGTAAATACATAAAATATAATATTTAAATAAATTTTGTCAGCACAATCAGCTAGTAACTGGACATTAATAGCGCGTGAAAAATCCATGTACAAGGAAGGTGTAAGTGGGTGTTAAAGGAAGCTGATACAAAAGCGGCGGGTAGTAAATAGGTTCAAATTCACGTTTAGCCTGAGGTATATTTCATTTTCTACTGATTCTTTGCCGTTCTCTCCGAGATACTGTACGTAGATCAGATTAAATTTACAGCTCTAATCTAATCTACTTTATTAAAGCGTCAAAGAAACTTCAATAGAGTGACAGTGTGAACTTTTTTAATCTTGAAAACGGCTGATTGCTTATAGAAAATGGAGAGTATTATGCGTTTCAAAGTATCTGACACTTACGATTTAATTATCTAATTTTTCTAAAGCTTTATGTCGAATTAATTTATCTACGCTTAAAATAATTTAGGACAATAAGTTACACGCTGTTATATGTAAATAAAGATAAATAATAAATTCAAATTTTAATAAAGAAAGCAGTAGAAATAAAATATTACTTGATTATTAATTTTTGTTTAAAAAAATTATATAAATGATATAAGCCTATTACAACATACTAAATCTATTTTATAAAAAAATAAAAAATAGAAATAAGTAAATAATATATATATATATATTAGCGGTGTCTAATAATTTTATTCTAAAGGACGCATTAAAAATAATGGGGATAATTTCTAGTATACTTAAAGTAAAACAAAAACGATGTGAATATTAATTTTTGAACTGGTAAAATATATAACGATGTTTTACTAACACACATATACAGATGTTAAAAAAGTAAGCTACCCGTAAAGAAATTTTTCAACAATTAAACAAAAAAAAATTAAAGCAAATGGTCTTATCTCAAAACAATTTATTTTTTTATACGAGACCAACGTATTGCCAAACCCTCGTGAGGAAGCCACACAAGAGCTTTAAATGGAATGAGTAGGATTGTTACAGATAATTTTAAGAGCATAGAAGGACAAAAAATTAGACGTAACAAATTTTGAGCTGCGACAAATTTTACCAAAATTGTGAACATTTAATATTTTTCACAGCTAGTCTTAAAAGTAGCATGTAGCCGCTCACAACCAAAGTTATGTTTTCATGACGAAAATAGACTGTTATTTAGGAAGGAGCATTTGCTTATTATTATTTTTTACTTTTTTTTACTACTTTGTTGTTGAGCAGTTATTTAAGAGGTACTATATGAAACAGTCATTTGATTATTTTGAAATATATATATTTTTTCACGAAAAATAATCATATTTTATCAATTAATATCATATAGCTTTTAACAACCATTACCTCAAAATGATCAATCGATAAAATATATTACGATATTTACCATTTCTCTCACCTGAGTCCGGTGAAATGTTAGGAAAAATACGAAATATTTGGTGTCATCAGTATTATATAGTTTTTCCTTTTTCTTGCAAGTTTAGTTAGGACTTTATCTCGTATTTTTAACATATTTTGGGGAACCTAAAACACAAAGAAGATTGCATTTTGTTTTAAAAAGCGAAAAATTGTAAATTATTAATCAATGAAGCTCCAAAATGTAAAATTATTGTAAATGTATATGATTAAAATATTAACCATCGTTTACACATCATATTACTTTCTTTTTTTCCTGTTTAGCCTTCGGGAATTACCGTTTAGATATTACTTCAGAGGATGAAATGTATGAGTGTAAATGAAGTGTAGTCATGTACAGTATCAGTTCAATCATACCTGATATGTGGGGTTAATTGAAACCCAACCATCAAAGAACTGCCTTTACTAGGACTTGAACGCTGGAACTCTCGACTTCCAAATCAGCTGATTTGGGAACACGCGTTCACCACTAGATCAACCCTTTTGTTTAAATCATATTACTTCTTTATTTTTAACCTCCGGATCCACCGTTAGGCATTCTTCAGAGGATGAGATGAATGATTTGTCCCATCTGTGAAAATGCCATGCCTGATCGGGATTCGAACCCCGGACCTCCGGATGAAAGGCTGGAACGCTTCCACACGCGCCACGGAGGCCGGCAAATCATATTTCTAAACAGATACAAACAGATACAAACACAAACACACACACACACACACACACACACACACACACACACACACACACACACACACACACACAAAGAGTGAGAGAGAGAGTGTGTGTGTTACAGGAGGAAAGGGAAATAATAATTTGGGAATTGATTCTAGAGTTTGAAATAAGGGAAAAAGTTCATACAAACGTATGTCTGAAAAACTTTGTTATCAAATTTGGCTAACGAAAAATTTCGTTCAGATTTCAGTTCCCCCGGTGAAATTAAGTCATTCTGAATCTTTTAAAGCGTTATATAAGAGCTAAACTTTTTTTTTATGTTTTTTGACCTGAAAAATTGAATAAAATAGATCCCCGAACTATAATTATTTTCCGTAGTTTTCATGACATCCAACATAAACCAGAAAAATTCGATAACGAAAAACAGGTTTTTTAAGTTTGAAATTCAATAACTTTGTTAAATGATTAATAAATGCGTAAATTTTGTTATGAAAAATTGTAGAGAATTTAATTCTGAGAAATTTGAAGTAGTTTATGAAAAAAAAGAATCAGGAAAAAAAAAATAAAAGGTAAAAAAATGTTATGAACATGTAAAAATTAAAAACAGCTATTGAATTGTTTTACTATTTAGAAAAGTGAAACGTGCTGGTGCTGAATCAAGTTGATAGGACATTTCAATTTGTTTCCCCAAAAAGAAATTTTCAAGCCCAGTAAGAAATTTATTGTTTAAAAATTCCAGAAAAAGTTTCCCCGTGACACGTCGTGTTCTGGTATGAAAGGGCCTGTTAATTGGTCGGAAAAATGTTTTTCTAGCCGTAAAACTCGATAACAAACTGTTTACGGACATATATTTCTTATTTCAAGCTCTAGAATCAGTTTCAAAGTACATCCCCTTCCTCCTGAATCACTCTGTATATATAATATTACAGCGTTTAACAAACAGAAATGTATATTTTAAAATATTATTTATTAAAATTGTATTCTGATCTATAATAATTATTATATAATTTATCGGTTAATAGAATAAAGAAAATTATATTTCAGTAAGGTTTAATCATAATCTCTTAAAATTTATTTAAGTCATTTTAAATCAATAAATAATACCGGAATGGGAGAGAATCTTATTACCGATCGAAAAATCTACCTCGTATTGGCATATAGAGGTTCATAAATTCGAAAAGAAATATTTCTCAGAATTAAATTCTCTACAAGTTTTCATAACAAAATTTACGCAAAAAAAACAAAAAAAAAACGTTTTGTTAGGTTAAATAAACGTTGGGTGATTCTAAAAACGTTAATAACAGTATATTGAAACATAAATTATGTATACAAAATAAAAATAGACACCTATTATCACTCTACTTATAACGAAAGTTCTGTAGTAATGTTTCACCTAATTAATTTATTTTACAACTTACAGTTTTATGCACACAGCAGTCAAAGTCAGAGACAAGTCACTTCTGAATACATATTTGAATCAAATTATATTTTAGAAGCGTGTTGAATAAAGATTAAAATTACAAATTAAAAGCAGCTAATATAATATTTTGGATAAAAAGCTGCAGATTGACATCGGTTAATCGAGTACCGAATAATAACATTATGAAGATGATCTTTACATGGAAATAGCAGATACTGATGTTAAACAACAATTTAGATTCGGAGTAACAGTACAAGGTGAAAAGATAAAGATGCTACGATTTGCTGATGATATAGTAATAAGGATTTAGAAGAAACAATGAACGTCATAGATGAAGTCCTACGCAAGAACTATCGCATGAAAATAAACAAGAACAAAAGAAAAGTAATGAAATGTAGTAGAAATAACAACGATGGACCACTGAATGTGAAAATAGGAGAAGAAAAGATTATGGAGGTAGAAGAATTTTGTTATTTGGGAAGTAGAATTACTAAAGATGGACGAAGCAGGAGCTATATAAAATGCCGAATAGCACAAGCGAAACGAGCCTTCAATAAGAAATATAATTTGTTTACATCAAAAATTAATTTAAATGTCAGGAAAAGATTTTTGAAAGTGTATGTTTGGAGTGTCGCTTTATATGGAAGTGAAACTTGGACGATCGGAGTATCTGAGAAGAAAAGATTAGAAGCTTTTGAAATGTGGTGCTATAGGAGAATGTTAAAAATCAGACGGGTGGATAAAGTGACAAATGAAGAGGTATTGCGGCAAATAGATGAAGAAAGAAGCATTTGGAAAAATATAGTTAAAAGAAGAGACAGACTTATAGCCCACCTGCTAAGGCATCCTGGAATAGTCGCTTTAATATTGGAAGGACAGGTAGAAGGAAAGAATTGTGTAGGCAGGCCACGTTTGGAATATGTAAAACAAATTGTTAGGGATGTAGGATGTAGAGGGTATACTGAAATGAAACGACTAGCACTAGATAGGGAATCTTGGAGAGCTGCATCAAACCAGTCAAATGACTGAAGACAAAAAAAAAACTGAAGATGATGAGGCCTTTTCAACCGTAGTAATTCTGTGCAAACGAAACAGAATTCTTTGATTCTTGCAAACAATGGGCATTTTTGATGATCGGAAGAGCAAGGACTACTTAAAAATTTTGACAACCTCAAGGTGGACAGAAAGATCCACAACACTGTTTTCTATAAGAAGGCTTAGAGAAAAGGTTACGGAAAACGGCTGATACAGCTGTAGTAATTAGTACATTCTCAAAAAAAAGAAAAAATTATGAATTTATCAGCGGAAATAAAATCAAATAAGTACGAAGAAAAAATCTTATTATCTTCACATTAAGGAGATATATTTTATTATCTCAGTTGTATCTTAATAATAAAATAAAGTAAACTGTGTCGTTACAGAATGTTTATAATTCTTTTAATGTTTACAATCGTAAAATTGCATGATAAAATAGTTAATTACATAATTTAAATGCTACTCATGAGTTGGAAACTAAATAAAATCCAGTGTGGCATAGGTTTTTTTTTACAAAAAAAAAAATAATTTAAATGAATCGCTATGAAAAATAGTTACCTCATCATCATAATCATCTCAAAAAATAGATAAATTACTATATCAGAAATAAGTAAGTAAGAAATAATATCATTAAAAAATAAATAGGATATTTTAAAAAATTAATGTTGAGAATATTTATTTTTTTTTTATTAGTTAAGGATAATTTTACTACCAAAACGTACTTCTAATGTTATTTAATTTTCGAAGCGGAATATGCAGTAGTATTTATCTACTCATGAGTAAATGGAACGTTAATTTCTAAATTCCATTTACATTAAAAATAAAATAATAACAATTACATACGTGTAATATTATAACATTTTATATATTATCCTTTTAAATGATAGGTAATAATAATTATCTAAATACCTAAAAAATGTTAATAGAAAATTAATAAAAAATTAAATAACTAACATATAATGTAAGATTTAGATAATTAGCTTTTACTGAAATGAGATAAAACAACAATAGTACGAAATATTTTCTACATCAAATAATATTCGAATTTTCATAATTCTTGTTATCATACGGAAATAGGTTATAACTTATTTAATTATAGAAAAGTACAATTTAGAATAAAAGTTAGGAAAGTAAAATGAAAGTATAGAAAAAGCAAAATTTTAACTTATTTGGGGAAGATAATAAGTAAGTTGTTTCACTATTTCCTTACTTTAAAAAAAAAATGTGTATTGCCTTTATCTCTAAAGAGAGCAAATTTTGACTAGGAAATATACAGTATTTTTCTACAAAAAAAATTTTCAATATAAGGTACAAGGTAAACTATGATGTAATTTTATAAAAGGAATACGTAAAATTAAATTTATTCATCTTTTTTTTTATACAAGATGCTAATCACTTTAAGCGATAGTAAACTCCAGTGAATAGCTCATATGAATGCTTAATTATTTGCACACGAACGAGTAGTAATTGTAGGGAATATGAAAATATCTTGAGCGAGTACCCGCACGATATTCCCAGCGGGGAAGCAGACGAAGTGTGCCGGTACCGCACGCTCCAACAGTACCGTACGTGATGAATCCGACATCAGCTTTCACCTCGATACAGTTTTTTTTATACTATGCAAATATAGCCGCGAATGGTGAAATAAGATGAAATTACACTCTGTCAGTAACGCAGGATGTGTATTCAAAATGTTTGCTCAATTAACAAGCGATTCAGCACTCACCGCTCCTAGAAAAGCTCGTGGCCGAGAGAAATTATTATTAAAGACAGAAATGGTAAAACCAACGGCTCAATGCTATTCTTGTGCGAATTCTAATTCCGACGCTAGACATCCGAATCCTTGTACAACCGAATGAACAACCGGAATGTTCATCCGGATGAACAACTGACTATCAGGACCTGATTCAGCCCGGTGTTACTGATACGCGGAAAAGGAACCCAGATTTACCCTGTAGAGACGAAAAGCAAAGAGACTCAAAGAGATAAAAAAGTGAGGCTGAGTCATAAAACAAGGGGGAAAAAAACAGCCAACTTCGATTTTGAATGTGCATTCGTCCTACCTGCTCTGAGTAATGCGGACCACTACCCCTCTGAATCCAAAGCTCAGTCGGTTGATGTAGTAAACATTTTAAAATTTTCTCTATATCAGGCGAGAGCTTATACACGGTACCAGAATATCCGGTCAGTATTCACATATAGATCCAGGAGATTTTGTCCGCATTTAGCTTTTCCATTGAAACAAGTTACGGGAAAATAAAAGAAAAAAATTCAGCTATAAACTATAAATAGATATGATTCTATCAAAAGAGGTTTATCATTGAAAATACTGTGTTCCTGGAAAATGTCTGTTGCTTAACGTGAATATTAAACGTTGACTGATAAAAATGCAAATTGGTGTAACTTATTTTATTATCCTCCAATTTCTACTGAAATGTTTATTACAGTTAATTAATACATTTCAATTTTTTACGCGTTATTAAAGAGCTGTTATTGCTTCGTTCCAAATATTCAGAATACCTCGATTGGGGATTGAAACTGGATTTAATTCCAAAAACTCCATTTAATTGGTTTTGACATTCGACTTTCGTAGTATTATTGGGAGGATTAAGCCATTATTAATTACGCTATTCAACCTTAAAGAGGAAATTCAATCTTAAATTGACCTACTAATAAAACGTTTTTATTTTTATAAGACAAAATATCAATAAAAATACACATATTGAATCCTTTGAAATTAAAATCTTCGAGTACATAATTTATTATTTCATACAAATTTATTTGAGAAATCGATATTTATTTTTATTATTATTTAATTTTACATATTAATAATTTTAATGAAAACATTATCTTTGTAAGATCCATTTGTCTATGAAATTGTGATCCAATTTATTTGATTTGTAGGGGACTGTGATTTTGCTGAAAATTTCATGTAAATTGATGAAATTTATAAACAGATAATATTTTGTCTTATGGTTTATAAACGTAAACCAAATAATCGGGCTTAATATGCCCGCCAAATTGGCAAAACCAGAAGTTAACTTGAACGTTTCAATTTTTATTTGCAGTTACACTATTAAAAGGTATAACGTGAATAATTTCTTTAATGGGGAGTTAGAAAAGAAAAATAATAAAATAAAGTTACATTTATAATTAGTTTATTCTGGCTTCAACTTTATTCATGCGTAACAGTGGAACATTTATGGCGAAGAAAAAGAAGGATTTTTAGAAAATTAATTTATACCTTTTTATATTTTAGTTACAGTGAGATGAAATACTGGATTGTAATCGTTGAATTAGACATATAACTCTCGCAATGATGAATTTTATATTTTTTTTTAAATCACGTTTTTCTTTAAATTCTTAAAAATTTAATTAGACCGGCATTAACCATTAATATCCATAGTCTATCTTATATATATATATATATATATACTACGTGGGTGCAGGAACATCGCAATATACTTGTAGGCCCACACCCGCAAATGCGTAGAAAAGACTATAAGTAACATTATAATATAAATTTTTTGGTTAGTACATTTACTAAACCAACCAAGAATTTAATAAATTAAACGGTAAATATGCACAAAATTCACAACGTTCCATTAAGAGTTTGATTTTCAAAGTCACTGAATTTAAAATATATAAACATATACTATAAATTATGAGAAAGTACCTATGTACCTTGTATGTACGAATGTATTTATTACGTGTGTGTGAATATGTATGTTTAATTCGTGCATTTCATAATTCTTTTTCTTCAATTGAATTAAATAAAAGATAAAGAAAACCGGACAAATTTTACCACATACTGTTAAAATAACTATTATTTACAACCCCTTAAAAAGGGAATACATTTAAATCATAGAAGATAAAATCAGATATCAAGTAAATTGTATAATTGCAGAAGAAAAAAATAGAAACGCGATTAAAAAGAGACACTGCTTGCCACGACCGACGTTAATACTGATCATTTCTGGTAACAAAAATAAAAGCAGTTTTGGAGAAATTTAAAAGAGGAAAAAAGAAATTAAATTCGAATCTAGACAAAATAACAGTTGGAAATGAAGAAGTAAGAATGAAATTAGAAAGAGAAGAAATATAGAAGGCAATAGCGTTATTGAATTTTGGCTAAATATGAAAGACTGTATAAAAGTGGAAGTAGTTTAAAATATTAGACACAAGAAAGATTAATAAGAGAGTTATAAGTAGTATTTCCAGAAGATCACTGAAGAAATTGAAAGCAAAAGAAAAGACAAGAATAGAAAGGTCGAAACAGATTACTAAAATTAACGGTTGTACTAAAATTTAAATAATGAATTAAGAACGAAAAATGCGATGAAAAAATTGTTTCCAGACAAATACTCAGAAATAGAAGATTCAGAAAAAATAACAATGCGAACTGATATATAAAAAACTGATTAAGTGGAATCAGGCGAATAAAAATTACCGGTATTTAAAGAGTGGTAAATGAATACGAGTATTTTATGTATGTATCAAAAAATACCTCTTGTTTGAGTTTATCAAATGATATAATTCAATGAAAATATTAAGAAGACAAGAACATTTTACAAAGATAGAAGATCAATTATAAAGATATTTACCCGAATCAGAAAATGGCTTGAAAGTAAATGGTGCAAGAACTGAGCGATTTAATCAAGGAAATGGAATGAGATAACCGTCTATCTCTGATTTTGTTTAATATGAATGTTGAAAATATAATCAAAAATGCTCTAAAGATGATGAAAGATCAACGTAAATAAACGAAAATCGTTTAAGATTCATTCAGATGACAGGTATTAAACCGATGAAATAGAAGATTTTCAAGAGACGAATTAGTAATTAAAAAACAACATGAGAGAATGCGGCATGAAAATGTTTATTAGGAAAACAAAAGTAACCAGGATAAAAATTAAAGAGGCAATAAATTTATATAAAAAAGAAGAAAGAATTTACTGACTAAAACAGTACCGTTAGTTATATTAACAAAGCGAAAACAAAATAAAAACTAAGACGCATTATTACAGTACTAAGATGAAAACATAGACTTATAGAAGTGTATTGTGAAGTACCCTAATATTCTGGAGTATATTTATCTACGGATATGACCTACGGAACAGTAAGTGAAAGAAAAACAGAAAGGCCGGAAGAATTTGATATATGGGCGAAAAATGAAGAAATTATAAGAAGGTTGATCAAGAATAGAAAACCTTAATCAGAACAATTCAGTGTAGGAAAAGTAAGCTTTCCTGATCTAATTCTTAGCCTAACCCATCGTTAGAATATATAATGAGAAGATGATTAATGTTTTATAAAGATAATAAAGGATCAGTAATAAGTAAAAAAAAAGGAATAACTGGAGAAAATAAAAGTTTAGATAATATAAAAGGAAATCAGAAGTTCAGCTGAAAATAAAGGAGAATGAAGCGGACATGTACGTGTAAAGGACTTGCTTCAGGGCAGATATTGATGATGAGATTTCAGAACGAACACTTTTATTATTCAAAACTTTTCGTTTTCCTGCAACGATTCTTGTAGGCATATAACCTTTTGAGCTATCTACTTTATTCCTTTGGAAAAAAGATGCATCATTGTTTAACAATCTGATAAAGCAGCCCTCAGGTAAGTCCTGCAATATTTGAATGCAGTACAGATACTTGCTACACTACAGATTGATTAATGTTTCTAATTTTTTCGCAAAACACTTTTTATGGTAGTATAGAAAATCTATGGCGCATACGCACATGTAAATATATCTAACCAGTATAAATTAGTGGCAGACATCAATTACAGCAAATAAATACATGGAACATTTAAATCTGTTACTTCACTGAAAGATAACATTATACTCTTTAATTAGAAGTGTTAAAAGAGGGAAAAGCGAGTTCAATTATTCTATGTAGCGACTTCTTATCCGGCTTCCGTAGCGCGACTGGTAGAGTCTCGACCTTTCATCCGGAGGTCCCAGGTTCGAATCCCGGTCTGGAATGGCATTTTATACGCTACAAATCATTTATCTCATCCTCTGAAGCAATAGCTAACTGCGGTCTCAAAGATTAAAAAAAAAAAGTAGCGACTTTACAAAGATAAATTCTACAACTAGACTTCAGCTAATTTACTGGTATATCTTATAAAACACAGAAATCAATAAAAATTATTTATAAGGAAGGAATAACATGCTAAAGAAATAATATTTTTTATACTTTGTGTACAATTTCTTTTTAATTTTCTAATCGATTGTTTATTAAAGAAAAATGTATTATGTTTCAATTTTTCGGTACTTACGTATTAACGCCACTGCAGCTACAGCTTTATTTAAAAACAAAGTAGTCAATCGGATTTCGGTGGAAAATGGGCCGATATAGAGTTAACAAAAATAAATAAATATTTATTTTATAGATATAATTTAACCAAACTTAACCTACGCTCGCTAACCTTGACAAACTAACACCGTAATTTTTTGAGTATTTTTTGTTAATTAGTCAAGGTTAGCGAACGAAGCGAGCATAGGTTAAGTTTGGTTAAATTATATTTATAAAATAAATATTTATTTATTTATGTTAAACTCTGTATCGGCCCATTTTCCACCGAAATCCGATTGACTACTTTGTTTTTAAATAACGCTGTAGCTGCGGTGGCGTTAATACGTCAGTACCAAGAATTCTTTTAATGCAAAATATACGAAATGGAACAGATATTAATAATCATAATCATTTACAAACACTGTATTAAACCTGATGCAATATCTGTTCAGGTTTCGCCTAGCGGCTGATGAGTTGTGTGTCTGCGGGGGGGGGGGGGGGTCCAGTTGAACGAACATTTGATGTTTGACTGCCCTGCTCTTGGGGGGGCCAGAGACCGGGCCACCCTGGAACTTAGAGGTCAGGGGGAAAACTGGCCGCTCATAAACGGCGAGTCGATGTGGCGAGAGCCGCATTGTCGGACCGTGTGGGGGTTCCTCGATGAGGTTGCGATGTTCAACCGTCATCGTTAGATTTTAAATTTAAATGGGATTTATTGATTCCTATAGCGGAGCTGTGGGAAGTCCTTATCCGAAATAATGGCTGGCCACCTGCCAGTAAAAGCTCCAAGCGCTTTAAATGGTGGACAGGCACTAGCTGGCTGACAGCGACCGAGGCGTGGCGGTTTAAATTACCGTCTTATTGTATGACTATATAGTTTTAATTGTAACAAGGGGTGCGCCTCCCCGATTTAGTTTTAATGTGGACAAGTGAGTGGTAGGGACACTTAAGCGGGTGCTGTACGGCATCCTGCTTAACCGCTCACGCTAGTTAGGAGCTCATTAGAAGCATTTAGGATACGAGGTCGCAAACCTGTTTTTGAGGCACAGTAGCCGTTTTTTGGCACGGACATTTGGTCTATGCTCTAGGGCGACTGAATGGGGTGGTGGCGGGAGAGATGCCAGTTAACCAAAAAAAAAACAAAAAAACACTGTATTAATTGTAAGGTTTGGATTTTGACATTTTTCTAGAGATCTACACATTTATAAACAATTTACACTAAATTTTCATGCTGATTCAGGATTAACTGTTCTTAGACACAAAGCCAAATAGAGGTTCATGTACAGCTAAACACAACATACACATACACACACACACACACACACACACACACACACACACACACACACACACACACACACACACACACACACACACACATACACACACACACACATACTCTCTCACAAATATACACATATTGTGCATACGAAATATGTATGAGTTTGTGCAAAAATAGCAAGTTTTTATTAAAGTTTGCTACATCTGTTAATCAGTTAAAATATTTGTCTTTAACATATAAATCTAAACGTTAAGTAAAACTAAACTGAAACTTTAAATCTAAACTAATAGCTGAATTTTTAACTGATGTTCTTATTGAGATACGATTGAATTTATACATAAATGAAGTTTATGTATAAACTTATCAAGATTACTGGCATTATTTTATAGTGTAAGTACCAGCCTTATTTCTGGCGTAGTAATGTTTTGATTTTTTTATATAAATCAAGCCTGGTCAATAACAACTATGCAGTTCGACTGTGTAAATTTTTAGAAAAAAAAATGATTGAATTTAATTTATTTAAAGCGTATTCATTATAATCGATAAATTAATTGTTAAAAATATAATTTTATTCTATCATTATTTTCATGGATGTCAAATAACGGATTTTTTTTTTGTACCCATCTATATTTTTAAAATTAATTTTAATTCTGTATATAATCGGTAATATTAGTCTTGTTTGCAGTTTTGTTTCGTTTTTGCATGAACTATATTTTTAAATTTTTTTACAATTTGTGTTCGGGATCTTTGATGTTCCTATTTTAAAGTTGTACGGATAATGCAAAATTGATATAAATACGTATATGAAAGGAGTAAGAATTTATTTACTTTAAGTAGATAGAAATATACATGATAGAAATCTTAACAATGTTTGCTATTTCTTCAATGGAAGTATTTGCCAAACATACACGCGCACACAAAGGAAGGGAAAGACATACGTCTGAAAGTATTTACATACCGGTACATTCAGAGCCCTACAATCAGGATTAAAATATATTTTGAATCGGAGAGCGAAAAACGACGAGATATACGATAATTTACACTAGATCGAAGATAATAATAATAATAATGGTTACCACTTTTGTAAACATTTACGATATAATGTAACATTTTTGCTATATAGAATAAATTTTTGTTTGTAACAAATATACACCTCTTTAATTCAACCAGATAAAACATCAACTTACCAGCTTTTATTTTCTACTTCAGTATTTTTAAATGAATTGTAATAAGGAAAACACACGAATCAAATAATGTGTTTTATTTTATATTTTCAGTTTAATCTTAAATTTTAAGAATTAAAAAAACGTAAATATAAATAAATAAAAAAACGTAAAATGAATCTAAATAATCCTGTTATTTATTTTATTGCTTTCCCGTCTAGATAGCGCTGTAGCAGAGCTACAACAAAGGGAAAGATTTGTAATAGATTTGGCCATATGCGGTTTTCAAGGGATCTTGACATTTTGAACCTAAAGACCCAAAAAAACAAAAACTCGTATGGAAATTTTCCAGATGTTAATGTTCGTATGTAGGTGTGGGTATTCGGTGTTTGCAACTAAATCACCTTATATCTCCAGAACTACTGGACCGATTTTTACCAAACTTGGTCAAATTAATTCTATATATGAGGCCATTAAATTTTCAATTAAAAGGTCGTCGGGGGTGAGGCTGTAGAGCAATTTCACCCTGAGCATTTCGAGATTTTGCTTAATTAAGATACATTTTTTCTCTAGCTCATTTTTTTAACGATTAAACAATAAAACATTTTTGCAAGTTCACAATCCTACCCTAAAAAAATTCTGTTGTAGTCGTCTGTTATGTCGTGACGTCACACGTGAGCGGTAGAACTAAATAAATAAATAGCATTTAAAGTGTAAAAAAGACACTCGGTCTGCCCGGGTCTCGAAATCTATAGCCCGGTTGAATCGGTACCTAGTGTGTTAGGCCTCGAGACTACAGCGGCCTCCGACCGTATGAGCGAAATATTTCTATGCGAGTTGTGAAATTACATTAGTTTAATTAGTGCCGACCGTTGCCGCTAGTACTGCCACACCAGCGGGAATTTACTACGGTATGCCCGCCTCCTTTAGTTAGAATCATTGAATTAAATAAACTATAAAACATTATATTTAAATAAAACGATAATTTTTTAAAATTAAGTTGTATAAACCACAGTAAACCCATTCTTTCAGCGTGTAAATTTAACTGGAAACAAATTTTTATCCTAGAAAACATGACCACATATTCAATCGTCAAATTTTGTCAGGGGTCAAAGGTCAACATGACGACTGAACCTGACGTTCAGGTTCAATCGCCAATTTCTTTGTTGGTTCTTTGTTGTAATTTTAGGCGCATCTCAAACCCGTGTTTTGCTATATATTTTGTAGTAAATCGACTTGTTCAGCGTGTAAATTTAAACGCATGTTCATTCTAGAAAACGACCACATATTCAACCGTCAAACTATGTCGGGGTCAACGGTCAACATGACGACTGAACCTGAACATTCCATACTATTTACGATATTCCTTTAATGTACCCAATAGTGACACCAGCCTTAGCTCCTCATTCCTTCTTAACTTAATTCAGCTCCTTCTTAACTCCTCGTTCCTTATTCGTTCTACTCGAGTACATCCTTTGACCGCTCTCAAAAACCTCATCTCAGCAGCCTGAATAAGTGACTCGTACCAAATCCGCAAAACCCACACTTCACTACCATAAATAAGAATAGGCACGGCCACTGTTTTGTAGAACCTTAACTGAGTCTCCTGTCTGGTCTGTTTCCCTACCGTCCTGCGTATTAAACCGCAGACTTCCCCAAATCGGCTCAGCTTCTTATCGACATCTGTATGTCGTTCGTATGACAGATCACAACCAAGATAATTAAAAACTCGTACTTGTTCCAAGATCTGCCCTTCCAAGATTATTTTCGAGCGTATTGGCAAATAACCTTTACCTTTAAAAACCATAATGTTTGATTTCACAGGCGAGATTTTCGTATCCAATTGCTTTGAGTTAGAACATAAATTGCAAGTTGTAACTTATCCTCACTATCAAAAATAATTACGGTTTCGTCTGCACACAATAAAGAATTTAAATAAGTACAATCACAAAGCCTAATGCTTGAGGCAACTTGATGTTTCAAAATCTTTTAGATTTAATCCACATAAATACTAAACAGTGTCGGAGACATTGGACAACCTTGTTGCGTTCCTTTACCGACTTTATTTTTCCCGTTATTTTATTTCCACTGTAAGGAATCACTATGGATGTGTCAACATAAATTCCAGCAACAGCTGCTACAAGATGTCTCGGATATCCATTTCTAAGGATTATGTCCCATACCATGGGCCTCTGAACGTTATCAAAAGCTTTTTTTCCAGTCTATAAAAGCCATGTGAATTTGATTAATTATATTCGCGATGCTTTTCTGTAATTTGGGATAAAACAAAAACTACATCTATACACGACCGACCTCAGTGAAAATCTATTTTCTCTTCTCCAATCAAACAATCTGTTATTGCTAACAAGCGCTGATTAAAAATACAGGCATAACATTTATAACCATATTAAGAAGACCCTCAGTAATCTCCTGGCTGTGATTTTAGTCCTTTTTTATAAATAGATATTACTTTTGAAGTAGCCCAGGCCTGTGGCATTCGGTGTTTCTTCCAACACATGTTGTAAAGATGTAATAACCTCAAATGAATGAACAAGCCATCGTATTTTATAATCTCTGCATTCACACCATCTAAATCTGTTGCTTTCCAATTTTTTAGGCTCTTAATGCATTCTGAAGCTCATCCAGGACGATATCATCGACATGACAGTTGGAGCAATCAGAATCAGTCATATCATACGCTTCGTCATATCATAGACCCATATAATGCTTTATCCACTCCTCTTCTGGATCATAGACAAATGATGTCTTTATTTTCATAAAAAAGGATGGTGCGTGGGTTTGTTGTAAGTTATATTTTCGCAGAGTTGATCACGTGGTGCACGGGTGGCTGCGGGCAGCGCCCGAACAATTCACTCACTCAAAAAATTTACACTTCTCGAACGATTCACGTATCCAAAATTATATTTGTGTTTTGGAATATAAAGTTATACTATATTTGTCTTTAAAAAAGGAAAACATTGGGATTAGAGGTGTGTAAAAAATCACAACTCAAGAAACAGGTAAAATGCTTAGGATTTTGATGCTTTCGTTGTAAAAGTTTTCGTTGTTATTAGTACGCTAAATTCATGAACGCTATTTAGTTACAGTTGGCAAAAACATTTTAAAAAATCATGTGTAGTGAAACATAAACCACGTAATATTTTCGCGGCGCGCCTTTTTTCTAGTAATAGTTATAAGAATAGACAACGAACCAGTTACTGCTTCTGAAAGTTTTCCAAATATTATTACATTTGCTTTGGCTGGAATTAATAGCGCATTGAAATAAATGACAATAAATTAATTCCAGTTGTAGTAATCTAGTAACACAGAGTAAAAACAGAATAATTGGATTTGATGGTTTAAATAAAAAATATATTTCTTGCATCCCAAATATACATTAATAATTGATTAAAAAAATTATTGTCCACAATATAAATATACTAAATGTTAAAATATATCTTATAAAATTAAGTAAATATAAAAAAAGGCCGAATAACTACCTAAGGTAAGATAGAGTCATGTCAATATTTCGTAGATAATAATTATAATTTAGTGGATAAATTTAGATATTAATTAATTTTGTGAAGTGATTGACGCCATGAAATGCACCTTACGAGCCTGTTATTTTTAATTGAGATATATTAATAAACCGTATCAGTAGTCCGTCTATTAGTTGTCATATTTTAGTCGTTAGATTTCAGAATAATAATTTATTATTTATTAATACGTGTTTAAGTTAAGTAGATTGTAATGTACCAATTCAGGGGAAAAATAAAATTAATTCCTCCTTCTTTGATAAGCAGTAAAACATTAAAACTGTATTAATTAAGCATCGTGAAATTATCATGTTAAAAATTGTTAATAAATAAAGCATTTATAATTATTCAATTTTAATAACAGAATATTAAAGTATTTATTCATATTTTTTGCTGTCTACCTTATTTGTAGTATTATTGTATAGTAAATGAAATTGTGAAATAGAGAAAGGTGATGACAAAGTGGTAAATTAATCAATATGAAACTAAAATTTACTTGTTTAATATAAAGATTCTAATTAAGAGACGGAATCTAATTAGTAAGCCAATTAAAAGCAGATCTGGTGGCTTTATTATGTTGTCACTATGTTTTCATAGCTTTTTTTATATCATCAAAAATTAATTAAAGTACTTTTATTATTATTATTATTTATGAATGATCAAAGAAATCTTTTTCAAAAACTTATTCTAATTTTCTATTCTTTAAAATAACCAATAAATTATTTAAATAAATAGTTTGAAAAATAATAAAAAGTTTATTTTTATTTTCTTCTCTTTGTACTAGAGATTTGTACTAGATTATAAAAAAAAAATCAAATAGATGCATATAGTGTACGGATTTTTGTATTAATATTATTTAATGTTAAAATATTCTAAACATTCCTTATGAAATAAGTGATGTATTTTTCTAGTAGTTTGGTTATGAAACTTTTTTAACCGTTTCAAATGTATCATATTTCATGGCTCTTTTTCAAGATTTAAAAAAAAAACAATTACATTAAAATTATAACCGAAAATGATTAAAATGATTGCATGACAAAAAATAACTGGTTAAAAATTTCTAAGTACTATAAAAACGGATTGCATAACGATGCATTAAGTAAATAAGAGATTTTTGTTGTTTCTCAAATCATCCTTGATCGACAGGTTTGATGGTTTTATCTATTTTTTCAGTTACCTGTAAGTCTTTTAATATTGTCCTATTTAATTCAATCGAAATATTCCGCTATCAACTGAAATTAATATATTCTCATTTACTTTTGTCTGTCGTTTGTATAGTTTAGCTACTTTACAGGAAATCTAAAAATCATTACCGATGACAGGGAGAAGCAAATGGATCATCGATATAGCATTCGCAAACGATCCAATATCTTGTGCATAAAGAAGGCCAAATAATGATCCGAGTACCTTCCTGTAGTACACTTTTTTCCCCGTAGGGAAAAGGAAAAAGCTCTACCAGCTACCGTTTACCCGGCAAGACGATAGTGTCGGGCTGTCACTGATTAAAACCCTCCCGCTTAAACAGCAGCCCGGATACCAATTTTTCAGCATTACTCACGGGCTGCTGTATCCTTGCAAGCTTCTGGATGAGTGAATTGGGGAGTCCTTAGCACATCAACAACAGTGACAGCCCCTAAGGCCCCCCAGCTGCCTTCATACCAAGGCCCTCATCATCCACCTGAGCGAATAGCTATTGCTGTTGATCCTCTTCCGCCATTTTTCTTCTCCGTATGCTTTTGCATAATGTAGCTATGGCCTCCCAGAAGGGTTCACTTGACAATAATTTGTCCATTAAATTATCTGGACTCAATTGTTCCACCACCGTCAGACTCTGTCTTTCTAGAACCTACCTTTCACATTCAAAAAAGGTGTGTTCTGATGTGTTATCCTTCCCGCAGTAAATGCACCCAGAGGTAAGCCTCCTCTTCATTTTACAAGGTAGGAATTGAATGCCACATGAGCTATCAAGAGTTGCGTCAGCCAAAAGTTAACCTCCCCCTGCTGCCGACAGACCGCTTTCATAACATCAGGGATGACGCAGAAAGTCCATCTACCCACGTCAGCTGTTCCCACTATTTTGTCGCTTCAAAATAAAATTCAAAATAAATTCGAAAGGAAGCATCCTTTCGAATGCTTCTTCTTTGGTCTCTGCGTTACATTTTCCCAACCATTCGGCCACCTTCAGTTCTAGGGAGCACACCTGCCACAATAAACACCCCCTCCGTGGTCACTGTCCTGAATGCAGAGGGGCTAAAGCCACCTTTCTTTGAACAAGAAAAATCTCAATTGATCTCAATGCCATCTTTCTTTGAACTCTGTTAAGACTATCCTTACTTTTATCATAATTCATGGCACGTTGCCAGACTGGCGCCGCAAACAAAATTATAGACGACATCGTCGTGGTAAGCAGCCGCCTCTTGGAGGTCAGAGGACCTCCCACATTATTCATGAGGCCAGTGAGAGCTTGTTCCGCTCTGTCGGCTTTAGCAGACACCTCCTCCACGTGCTTGGTGATCTTTCGCTCGTAGTCCAACCAGACACCCAGATATTTGGCCCATTTAACTTGCTCAAGCATCACATCATCCACCATAATATTGATTAGGGGTAACCTTATTTTCCCAGTAGGTATTATCATTTCTGTCTTTTCGGCTGCCAGGAATAACCTCTTGTTCTCCAGCCAGTCTTTGGCCATCTTAATGGTGATTATTTTTTCCTCTAGCCTCTGCATATTCCGATCAAGAGATCGGTCCGACGTCGTCACCATAGCGAAGAGCCACCATCCCTCCTGGCCAATCTTGGCCAAGCAAGCCATCGTAAACCACGTTTCTCAGAAGTGGTCTAAGAAGGAGATCCCTGGGCAACACCGCACTCTATCCAAAACTCTATAGTCGCCTCTGCCGCAAAACCTGTAATCCTTCTCCGGGACAGGTAAATCTGGATTATACGTCTCAGATAAAATGAGATGTTACTGTTCTCTAATTCTTTCAGGATACCATTACACCTCATGATATTGAAAGCGTTCTTGACATCCAGTAGGATCAGAATCGGTTTCTTCCTGAAATATCTAGAACCTCCAGCAGTTTTGCTGGAGCAGCAATAAAGTTTCAATTAGCTTCCCAATGCTGTTTAATAAACATAGCGGCCTGTAACCAGAGGGATCTCCATCCGTCTTCCTGGTTTCTTCAATAGTAACAACGGTACACGCTTCTATTCTTCCGGGATTATTTTCCTAAGCAGAACATGATTTACCGCTTTTAGAATAGCCAGTGGGTCAACCTCAACCGTTGCCTTCACTACCCCTATGGGTATACAGTCTTTGCTAGGGCTTTTCCCAGGCCTCAACATACTACATGCAAACTGCAGCTCATGGTACTAGCACATCTCTTATTTTCATAACAGGTCTTCTAGTTGTATAATATGTATTTTACGTCTTCTTATACACAGTCTATCTTTTTTATTTTAAAATAAATAAGTTATAATTTGGCAAAGTATAAAACTTACTAGTTCTGTAAAAGAACAATAACAAATTTTTGAAAATATTGAAGGAATTAGGTATACAACAAAAATCTCCTAGAAAACTTCAAAATAAACTCAGTGATAAGGAAATGAATATAGTTGACAATAATTTTTTGAATTTTACTGTCATGCAGACTAAGTTATTATATTGAAATTTCAAAAATAACTGCTGTTTTGTAGTTTTTGGAAAGGTAATGTGTATACGTGTATGTGCATATAAATATATATATTGTAAATGATTTACGAATTGTGTTGATTGATGATTAAAAACTTAATTTAAAAATGACATAGAATTATATAAAAAATATCAAAGAAAGAAATAAAATTGTTAATTCCTCCATGAATATTATTATTAAACAACATAGTCGTATTCAAAATAAATTTGTTAATGAAAAATAATTTCATCAACAAGGTAGAATTTACCGATCAAAGGTTGGTGATCAAATTATCAGTCATTTTTCTGTATTATCTGCCCATTCGAATGGAATCAAAGAAATTAACAGATTACAGCGGGGAGGCTATCAGATAATTTCAGCAAAAACTTTTTAAGCGACTAGAAATTTTCCTAGCAAATTATTCTTTGGTACACAGAAAATAAGGGAGATATATTATACCACTCAAATCTGTTCGTTCGGTGTGTCCACACCGATGATTTCTGCCGAATGTATGATACTTCTGTTTTTAAAAAAAAAAAGGTTACTTTCAAGAATACAAGGGTATAATTAAATTAGCTTTTTAAACATTTCTTTGAAATCTATAAATCCGATACAAAAATAATCTGATGAATTTACCATGATGATTTTTAATCTTTTAAAATCATTATAAAAAGCAGTATTGTAGAAAGCTTTTTGATAACAGTCAACTGTAATCAAATCAGTTTAATGAAAAGGTTAAAACATTTTTTTAACGTTTAAAAATGAACAAAATGCTTTTTATTACATTTTTTGAACTAAGTATCCTTTGATAGTAAAAACTTTTAACATTATTCATCAAAGAAGTTTAAATGTGGTGGATTATTAATGAAAGAAAGTGTTGTTGAATGATGGTTTTGGCAGGCAACCTCTCAAGTTGTGTTTGCTGTCGGTACAGTAAATCAGAAATAATTATTCATTTTAATTTTTTGTTTAAGATAGCAGTGAATTATTTTTTCTTACGTCTACCTGAATTAGTTACTAAACACAATCTTCTAGGAATCCGGCCTATATACGTCGATAATTCTAATGAGTAAATCATATATTTGTTTATTTTTCACCAATTCAATGGATTATTATTATTCCATCAGTAAGCTAAAGAAAAGCAACGATCAACAGGAAAACCTTTGCCATATCATAACCGATAAAAAAATATTGTATTGTGATAAACTTTTACATTATGCCCTTATGATAAAATAAGTTGTATATTAAACATTGATAGTTTTTTTGTTTCAAAATATCGTTACACTTTTCTTTTAAAAATTGAAAGGAAATTTTTTTTTAGCTTTTTTAGTTTTCCAAAAATTATTATTTCTCAAATTCATGGATAAAACAAAACGTTGACAAATGTTTGGTACATCATTTACGACCATTATATTCATTTCATTATCCCCTGTTATTTTAAGAACAGAAAATGAACGCCTCTCGATTTAATTGCAGTTAGATCAAACCATGTAATCTCTAATTTAACCGATATTGAATCTTTAAACAGATTAAAGTTATGAATTCTGTCTATTTTTCTATTATTTAAACTTTTAAAAATAAATTAGGATTGTTTATAGAATATAATCGAATAATTCTATGTCAGCTTGTATTAATTAAATATTTCTAGCGATTTCAGAAACTGCAATAAATTTTTTAAAAAAACCACTAAAAATTCCACAATAACGATTAACAATAGTTCTAAAAAGAAACGATCCGAAAATGTTATTTCATTCCGTTATGAATAAGAAATCGGTAGAAATACATAGATATGAAATGATTAGAAACAGAAGTTTGATGAAACCTGTAATCAGATAAAAGCCGGTAAAAATACAAAGTTAAAAAAAAATAAGAATAAGGTCAGATGTTCTTGAACAGCGATACCTTTTTCCCTTAAACAGTCACTGCACGCAATCTGGGTCAATATTTCTATAAACGACTGATGTTTAACAAACATACAACGCTCATCAAAAAAATCGACGGAATACTTCCTTTCCTTACAATCTACAAACAAACATGTGTATATACGCACTATTCAAATAAACAACCCCTTCATGATGATTTGTAAATAATACTCAACGTCTATTGAAAACTATATTCTTTATAAGTTTCATTCTACTCTCACTAACGTCCAATAAATTCACTCTATATTATCTATTATAATATTCTTTCCTAGAACTCGGTATACTCGTAAAATCCTATAAATAAGCTAAATTAAGTCTGATATTAATAAGCTAATCTAATTCTATTAAGGGTTTTTTACAACCTTTCTTTATAAAAAATAATAAAAAAGAAGAATAAATAATTTATAACGGCATAATATACAGCGTAATGTGTTTCTCATTTTTCTTTCATTAAATCAGAATAATTGCTATTTTGAATACATTCACCAACTCTTATCTTATTAATTTGAAGGAAAAATCCACCGTTCACCATGGTGGAGCGGTAACTTCTTGACCTTACATCCGGAAATCCCGGGTTCAAATCCTAGCCAGAATTGACATTTTTCATACGCTATAAAATCTCTATTTCCATATTTCCATGTAAAAGCTTTTAGTCTTTTGCGGTGAATCAATTCATAAAAAAATATTATATCCTGTATTAAAATGTATTTGAAAGTAGTAAAGTACAGTTTCTCTGTTTGAAATTCATAAGCTATTCATCGTATAGATAATTCTTACGTATCTAAAACATGAAAATTGGCTTATATTGTTCTCCCTTATGAAAAAGTCCCATTATGAAAAACCGAAGTTTATTAAAGAAAATACAAAAAAGAATATATTATAAAAATCTATTTTATTTAGTAATAAACTTCTTGTTAATGTTATAATAGCAATAAGGCGCCACGAAAATTTTACACGATTTATGCTTAATCACAAATGATTTTTTTTTTTTTTTAATTTTTTGCCAGTTGTAACTAAACAACGTTCATGAATTTAGTATGTTAATAACAGCAAAAACTTTTACAACGAAAGTGTTTAAAATCCTGAACATTTTTAGCAGTTTCTTGAGTTGTGATTTTTTAACGCAACTCTAATCCCAATTTTTTCATTTTTTATCCCCAAAACACAATTACAACTTTAAATAAATATTTATATACCAAAACTTAATAATAAAAACATTACAATACCAAAAAAACCAAAATGAATAAAAATAACGACAAAAAATTGAAAAACTATAATAAATTGTATTGGATACTATAAACAGTACGTTATTTACATTAGCGTTTTATTCTATACTTATTTTTATAAAATTTCAACAAAACTTACGTCTATAACAGTTATAAATAACTAATTTTGTCTACCACAAATAAAAAAAAAAAAACAATATGTATAATAAATGTTAATGTAAACACCGGACTGTTTGTAATAGACAACACCATTTATATACAGTTCAATTTTTTCCGCTAGAAGGAAGCGCTTCATTCAGATTAAACATGTGAGCACATACAAGGAAATCAACGCATCATATGTTCTTGATACGAACGATAAAGTTAAAATATTAAAGAGATTTTTATTTATTTTGTTTAAATAAATAATCTTGACCGATTTTATGAATTTAATCTTACTATTATATGTTTCAAATTCTAAGATTCACTATATGATTTTTTCTTGCAATAAACCAAGGTTTCGGTTAAGGAACCAACAGTAAATTGCATTAAAAAACACGGTAAGATGGCTCTCAAGCAAATATACTCAATTAAATGTACCCTAAACGGCATTTGTATGTGTTTCTATCTGTGTGAGCGTACCCCTTAGCTTAAAACCGGAATGTACCGATCATTAGTGGAAAATCCCTATTCGTTAGTACGTGTCTCGTGGTGGTCAGGTATATACTTATTATATTATTATGAAAAATTTGATGTGGACACCACATGACTTCCCTTGTACATCTATTAAAGTACATTTACACATATTTTGCTGCACTTTCTTTAAACATATTTGATCTGAAAGTGAGATACGATCCTCCAATTCTTTAATAAAGTGGACAGTAACACAATTGCTGAAATATTAATTTTTATTAACATCAAATATTTATACAATTATTAATTCAACAATCTTATATTAAATATTAGGATGAAGTATAAGTCCCTTTATTACTCGTATTACTGGATCAGCATTATTCGTATATCTTCGTGAGTTGCTGATTAACAAAAGTTTTAGATTATTAGATGTGTCGTATAAATAGAAGTTAATAATAATTATAACTCTTCTGTTTACTGAACTCCTGTATATTGGTTACAAATGTTAATTTCAACCTTGTGGTGTAAAATATTCAGTTTTTTGTTATTGGGTTATTTGGCGAATAATCAAAAATGAAAAAGGAAAAATCATACACAAAAAAGAAAGGTAACACGAAGAAAAATCTCAAAAAACGAGAAGAATATGAAGGGTAAGAAAATATTCAGAACAAGGAAAGAATAAAAAATATTATTCTAAAACCAAGGGAATAATAAAATTTAAAAAAAGAGAGGATCATAAACATAAAGTGAAAGAAAATGTTAAAACCAAAGAAAGAATAAGAGAGGGTGATGAATAAAAAGAAAAAGAAAATTTGGAATAGAGAACGTGTACACAAATAAACATCAGAAGTCTTTATATAAAGAGCGATTAAATAATAATAAGCGAGATTAAATAATTGCCAACGAAAACAAACGAAATGATGATCAGTTTCGACTTAAGGAGAATATTGTACGACAATATCAGAGGAGTAATGAACTAAAAGATAAGAATTTTTTGCAATTTATTAAAGATCGGGCATGTATGGCTCAGTGTATATGTTATTCTTGTGAGGGTCTATTTTTCAATCACTCTGTAGTTAACTTTAATGTAGATAAAATTAAACAGAAATTAAACTAGAAAATCAAAAAATAATGCGATTCTCAATTATAATTTTAGGTAAATATTAAATAACCACATGTTTCACCAAAGTCAAAACATATACACCTATGTAATAATGCCTATTAAATTACATATACTTATTTTTAAAAGTAAATCTTCTATCGGTAATAACTTCTGATTTTTTTACACATTTTTAAAAGTAAAAAAAAAATTCATTTCACTAATAACTGTTATTATTGAATACTTTATTTTTTTTTTGTCTTCAGTCATTTGACTGGTTTGATGCAGCTCTCCAAGATTCCCTATCTAGTGCTAGTCGTTTCATTTCAGTATACCCTCTACATCCTACATCCCTAACAATTTGTTTTACATATTCCAAACGTGGCCTGCCTACACAATTTTTTCCTTCTACCTGCCCTTCCATTATTAAAGCGACTATTCCAGGATGCCTTAGTATGATGCCTATAAGTCTGTCTCTTCTTTTAACTATATTTTTCCAAATGCTTCTTTCTTCATCTATTTGTCGCAATACCTCTTCATTTTTCACTTTATCCACCCATCTGATTTTTAACATTCTCCTATAGCACCGCATTTCAAAAGCTTCTAATCTTTTCTTCTCAGATACTCCGATCGTCCAAGTTTCACTTCCATATAAAGCGACACTCCAAACATATACTTTCAAAAATCTTTTCCTGACATTTACATTAATTTTTGATGTAAACAAATTATATTTCTTACTGAAGGCTCGTTTAGCTTGTGCTATTCGACATTTTATATCGCTCCTGCTTCGTCCATCTTTAGTAATTCTCCTTCCCAAATAACAAAATTCTTCTACCCCCATAATCTTTTCTCCTCCTATTTTCACATTCACTGGTCCATCTTTGTTATTTCTACTACATTTCATTACTTTATTATATATTGTAAAACTTTTTTTACAATCAGAAGTTAATAATTATTAATAAATTAGTGTATTTAAATTTAAAAAAAAGAAAATTTGATATCTGATATAAACCCATGTGGCTTCCGCTTGTAAGATCAAATATTTCATTAATTAAAATTTTATTTGGCTATAATTCTGGAAGAATTGAAAATAAGTACCATTTATTTTCGTTGAAAAGCTCTCAATGTGGTCTTACGACCAAGTCCAAAATCTTAATCTTTATGGATTTTCTGCTTTTTTTAGACACTTGGTTCAGTCAATTTCAATCAAAAGGGGAGGTGCACGACTAGATGTTACAATAGGCCTAAATCCAAAATTTCACCGTAATACAGCTAATCGTTTTTGAGTTGTGCGAGATACATACATAATTACGTACAAACATCAAGCCGAAATTAGTCAAAATGGATTCAGGGATGGTCAAAATGGATATTTCCGTTGAAATCTGAAAACCGAAATTTTTTGCGATCACAATATATCCTTTACTTCATACAAGGAAATAATATATATTAATAATATATTTTTACTTTCTTGTACAAAGTAAAGGAAGTATCCATTTAACAATCAACGAAAATATATATTTTGACCATCCCTGAACCCTTTTTGGCTAGTTTCGGCGTGACGTCTGTACGTACGTACGTATATGTCTCGCATAACTCCAAAATGATTACCCGTAGTATGTTTAAATTTTTTTATTTAGTATTGCATAACTAGTTGTGCACCTTCCCTTTTGATTGCAATCGACTGAATCAAGTGTCCAAAAAGTCAAATAAAAAAAAAAAAATTGGATTTTGGACTTTTTATTAACTGGAGTAATAAGCCCTCATTCAGAGTCTTTTAACGATATATCATAAGTGGTACTTATTTTCATTGGTTCCACAATTATAGCCAAATGAAGTTTTAATTAATGAAATATTTGAATCTTAAAAGCGGAAGGCACATTGGTTCAAATCAGACTTCATCTCCTTTTCTTTCTTTTAAATTTTCTTTTTCTTTTATTTAAATACACTGATTTATTAATAATTATCAATCTCTGACAGTAACAAAAATTTACGATAAATAATAATTCAATAATAATAAAAAAAAAATTATGAAAAAATTTCAGAAGTTATTAATGAAATAAAATTTTATGTAATTTTCATTTTATAATAATGCGTATATGTAATTTAACAGTCGTACAAGGAAGTCATGTGATGTCAACATCACATTATTTTATTTATGAGACTGTTTATCGATATTTTTGTTAAGACTCAGGTTTCATTCCGTATCATGCCTATTAAGAGAGGTATGATTTTATTGTCTTTGAAACACAATTTTTTCTACCCTGTGGGCCAATGGTTGGTGATATCAAAAAACTTTACTTATATAAGTTTTAGGCCCTTATCCAAAGAATAGTAGGAAATTTAAATAAATTCGATATTTTAATTAATAAGAAAGTAATAGCGATATTTTGTATTTTCGAAAAAGCACCCATTGTTCATTTCCATCCCCATTTGTGCATTTTTCATTTCCACCCCCACTGTTCGATTTTGCCCATTAACGAACGAGACCGAATTTTTTGGGTTGCTTTATTTATGTATCAATTTGAAAGTGATTGGTGCAAAATCAATATAATTACGGCAATTATATTGTCCTCAAGAAAGTAAATATATATATGTAAACATTTGGACTAACGGAGGTTTTGGAGTGAGGGGGTTGTGAAACGCGAAGATATGTCTAGGAAAGTAAGACCTAGTTCCGGTTGGGGATCGTTTGGAGTCCCCTCATTAGAGGCACGGCGCCTTTTTGTTCCCAACGAGATAATTAGAGGCTGGCACCCCTCGGAGCTGAGTTTATGTTTAGTTCCATATCCGGCTTCGGGATGGGGAAAAAACATATATATATATATATATCAATATTACTTACATTTATGTGGTTTCATTGTTTTCCGTTGCGATTATTACGTCTATTTATATACGCGATCTGTCGGAATATAGTATGATCATGTATTTTGGCGCCGATTCAAAAAAGTGTCTAAGGTATTAATTAGGTATTTAGACGAAATTATTTCTAACCTTTTAGCGTACTTTGATGACGGTTCCATTTTTAAAATAATATTTATTTCATAATTTTCTATACCTGATTAATAACGATATGTTAGTAGGCGGAGTAAATGTGCTCTTTTTGGTGATATAATGCAGCTGCTTCCTGTCCAAGGTCATTGATGTTTTGTTCAATCTTCTTGGTGTGAAGTAGAAATAAATTTGCGGCATCATTCTTTTCATTTTGTGAACTAACAATAAACATGAGATAAAGAAATGACATGGAGTTCATCGATTTGTTAAATAACTTGCGTTTTGGAGAAGTTACTACAACTGGCCTGTTGGAATTTGAAAGGTTTAAGACGATATAACTCAATTTTTGATCATTTTATTAATAGTGTTACATACCTTGTGCAGAAATTCATATTACTTGCTCTAGTGAATGCCATTAAAATCATCTAACGTGATGCATAAATATAGAATATCAGGATTCTCACTGTCCTTACCATGATGTTGAAAAAACTTTCAACATCATGGTAACCGCGAAAAGCAACTGCGTCGATTGCAACAAGCTTTATTCCATTCGTATTAATAGGAATAAAGTAATGCGCAAACAAACATGAAAAAAACACACAGCTGACACACAGTTGGAGGACTTTTCCGTCACGCGGCTAAAGACGCGTTCTGGGAAAGTTCTACAACTGTGGGTTGTTTCTGATGCACATCTTACACACACATACACAGAATTTATTACATATATAATTTTATTTGAGTATAATATTGTTTTTATTTGTTTCAATGATTCTAACTACAGCGCTCAGACATACCGTATTTAATTCGCACGGGTGTGGCGGTACTAGCAGAGATGGTCGGCACTAACTACGCTAATGTAATTTAATAACTTATATAGAACAAATTTCTCTTGTACGGTCGGCAGCTGGCGTAGTTATTGGAGGCTTAATGCACCAGGTACCGAGTCGACCGGGCGACACCCAGTCAGACCTGGTTACATCTTTATAAATTAAATATTATTCATTTATTTAATTCTACCGCTCACCTGTGACTTCATAATATGGCAGACGACTACAACAGCATTTTTGGGGGGGGGGTACTATTTTTCAAAAATATTTTTTTTCAAATATTATTTTTTAATTAACAAATGTGTCTAAGAAAATATGACCTTACTCGGACGAAATCTCAACATACTGTAGGTAATAATGATTTTGCTCTACAACCTCATCCAGCTGACCTTTTAAATTGAAAATTTAACGGCATCAATGCCCCATATATAGAAGTAATCTCACCAATATTGGTCAAAATCGGCCAAGTAGATCTGGAAATATGAGATGATTTAGAGACCAACACACACGTACAAACGAACATTAACATTCTGGAAAATTTACATCTGGTTTTCCGGGTTTCTTAGATGTTAAGGGATGTGGCCAAGGCCTTTGACAAAGTTTGGCATAGCGGGCTGCTTTATAAGCTAGCGCGATCGGCGATCCCCTACCGCTATGTCAGACTGATGCGGTCATATCTGCTAGACCGACATTTTGTCGTGCGCGTAGGGGAAACGATTTCCTCCACCAGAGAAATAGCCGCTGGGGTTCCCCAAGGAGCAGTACTTTCCCCGTTCTTGTACACTTTGTACGTGAACGATATGCCGCTGTCGGAAGGGGTCAAAACGGCCCTTTACGCAGACGACACGGCATATTTCTACGAATCCGCAAATGTGGATTACGCGGTCCGGAGGCTCCAAAGGCAGCTGGACTTAGTGGAACCGTGGCTCGACATGTGGAGAATCAGGGTCAACGGTGAAAAATCGGTGGCCGTGATGTTCACATGCAAGACACGAAAACCGACCAGAGAGCTGGAAATCTCAGGGGAGAAAATCCCTTTTGAGAAAACAGTTAAGTACCTGGGGGTGGTGTTGGACAGGCGGCTTACCTTCGGCGAACATGTAAATTATGCGACCCGGAGGGCTAAGGCCGCCAGAGCCTCGCTATACCCAGTGCTGAACAGTGCCAGCCCGTACCCACTGGCAACTAAGCTCCTCATTTTTCGGCTGTACGTACTGCCGATTCTAACATATGCTTACCCGGCATGGGGGGCAGTGTTGAGCTCCTCGCTTCAAAAGAAGATCGAGGCCGTCCAAAACATCGCGTTGCGGACGATCTTTGGAGCTCCGTGGTTCGTCAGGAACGCCACTCTCCGTTCTGATGCGAGATTTCAATCCGTGTCCGAGGTGGGGGTGGCGCAGGCGTGCAGACTGTTCGGGAGAGCGGCTGTGTCCGAACACAGTCATCTTCGGGACATCTGCCGAGAGGACCCAACTCCGACAGTTGTAAGGAAGCGGCCTCACGCCGTACTGGACGAACCACCGTGATGGTGCGGTGCGGTAGCCGAAAATCGACAAACCAGGCTTAGGGGCCTCCATATCGCATGAGCCATAAACGGAATAGTGCGTCAGACGCGTTTCCGGGGTCGCGAGTTATATAGTTTGAAGACATCAAACACGGTAAGTCGCGCATAAAACAAAAACGCGGTCTAAATTTAAAAAAAACTTACAGTAAGACAAAATATCCCAGCAATTGCGACTCATCCGGAAAAGGGGACGCATTGCTCCCTCCTTATAGCTAGTGCCCCGTTGTGGCGTATTCCTGCTAGCCTATTAAAGAGTTAGCACCGAAAGGACTTCAGTGGACGGTCTGAAGGGGAATTACGTCGGGAGGACAGGCTTTATAAGCCTAGCCTTCCGCGGTCGGCCCATGAAATGGGTTCGATAACGCTGGTTTAACAACGGATTGGAATGCAATTAAATCCGTCTTAAATTCACTAAAATAATAATAGACAAAACTTGAAAAATTAGATCCGAGATTAAAAAAATAACCCTTTTAAAAACAAGCCCGATTAGAATGATCCAGCAGCAAGGGACTCTGTCCAGGTTCTGCGATAAAGTAGGGAGTAATAGACTCCTGCCAACTTTGCATTCCATTCCATAGATGTTAAGATCTGATGAAAACCGCATATGCCCATATCTGACAGGTTACAATACTTTCACTTTAGGGTAATAGCTCTGCTATAGCTCTATCTAGACGGGAAAGAAAGAATATATAAGAGTCGAATACGTAACTTTTTTTGAAGTCGGTTAATAAATAAAGTTCCAGTTGTACGATTAAGGATAATTTAATTCTGCAACGAAATAATCTAAAAACAGTTTTTTAATTACATGCTTGAAAGATAATTTTTGTACAACGTTCTGTGGTTTTTCTAAGTCAAGTTTTCTAAACCAAATTTGGATTTTTTCTTAACAGCAAATTTACAAAGTTTTTAGGGATAAAAAAACTCGTTACAAATTGTAAAGGTAGTTTTAAAGAACAACATTTTGCAGTGTCTGTTAAAAATAGCAGGATTTGTGAAAAAAAACTGTTAAACATACATACTATTATGTGTAAATACCTAAACGAACTAAATAAAACGTAAAAAAAAAAAATTATTTTACACTTAGAATGAAATTAATTATTTAACAAAATGATTGTACACAACCTTCTCTGGAGAATGAAATAAAAGTGGTTGATTAGTGTTTACGTTTTGTCTGTGGTTAAAATGTTATGAATATGATAACAAAAAGTAAAAATATTTCATTTTTCGTATAACCGTTCGTTTTATACAATGATTTCCGTTCAAATTAAAAGATGTATATGAGTTAGCGGAAAATAGAAATAAAATATTACCTATACATAAATAACCTCCCAATAAAAGCGACTGTTACGTAACTTGGTACAAATTCACTTTAACGGAAACTTTATAGTAGTCAAGCTTCATATATTGAACGCATCGAATCTCTCTACCGTATTAATTTATCTATGTAATATTGTAAACCGATAACTCTATTTACCTCTGTAGAGATTCTCCTATAAATGCGTAATCCTTTGGAGGTGACCAGTACAAAGCTAATTCAAACAAAATAACCATTAATAAAAAAATAAAAACAAAATTTTGTGGCAGAATTTTTCATAGACTAATATGTCTGCTGACATAAAATTTTTATAAACGGGAATATTTATTGATTTAATGATGAGAACAATATGTACAAGAAAAGAAGGGTTATGTTCATTAATCTGTAATTGAATACTTATCTAAATTATTAATGATAATAGATTTTAATAATCTATTTGTGTAAATATATATGTATATATTAAATTAATGTTTTTTGGGCCGTATGCGTTCCTACACCATTCATCCGATTGCGATGAAACTTTGGTGAGTTGTGCGCACGCCCGCGAAGGTTTCTGAATTAGTTTTGACCCGCTAGGTGGCGCTAGGGTCGAGATATTTCGAAAAATTGTATTTATGGACCGATTGGCTCATATTCAGAATATATATTAGGTACGTGAAAAAAAAAGTCAAATCTGTACCCGATTGTTGGCGCCGGTGTCGAGATTTTTACAAAAAAAAAACAAATAAATATACAAACAGACTTTCTTTTTCTATATTTATAAAAGGCAATTTTCGTATGTGTGTACGCTATAGACTAAAAAACTACTGGACCGATTTACGAGCTGGTTTTTACAAAATGGTCCGCATTGTCTGGAATGGAAGAGATTTAAAGTTCTTGAAATACTCGATCTGACCAGTAAAAAGAAAGTTATGGGTGTTTTGAACCGTCTACTGTGTTTAGAGAGTGGATTGAATTAAATCCGTTAGATAGTGCTATTATTTTGCAAATTGGATTTGTTTACATTTTGACTTTTATAAAGTGAAAGGTTAAATTTTGTAAAATTCCGTAATGTTCAGCTTTTTAATGTTTTATCAAACTTTCATTTAATCTATACATATACTCAAATCTACAACAGCGAAGCATTGCCGGGTCTGCCAGACTATAATACACATGCATATATGTATTAATATTTTTTTTTAAATTAGCTGAGTAATTTTCCGTAATATCAGGTTATAAAAATTATTTTCTATTATTCTGATATTGATAAAGATTGAGACCTATATTTTTTTAACTTTTTCTGTTTTTTTGTACTGTAAATGTTTAATGAATTTTTAATGATATTTCATGAATTTCTGATATGATTAAAAACTTCATTATTCATTATTACTGACCGAGCGAATAGAGCTATATTTTAATTCGAACTTCTGGTATTTCTTCTTTTTGTTTAAATGTGACGCGGTTATGACCACACAAGTTTTCCAGTTTTTATTAAATTCTACAGAAATGTTCCTCGCTATTAGACGGATCAACTTATGTCGAAAAATCTTTGGTAACGTTATTAAAAATGTATAAAAAGGCTTTCAGAACAGTAATTGAGAAAGGCACCGATCGTTATCCTTGTTCCTGGCGGGTCCTTTTTGAAAATACAATTTATAAATATTAACTTGTATATTTATCGTTATACTGTAGTTGAGAATAACATGTTTAAAATACGATAAATAAAAATAAAACAAAAATTAGATTTTTTGGAATTTGATTTTGAAACTTTTTACCTCTGGAAACAGTGCTTAAGTTATTAATGATACAGAAGGATAATTTTAAGCATCGGCTAAACGATCCGCAAACAGTTACGATCGACATTAACATTTCGTATTTTATTCTAATGTTTACTTAATTAAATTTTCAGTATAGATTCACTTCAGAATTAACGAGGTCTGCTCTTACAGATTAAATGGTTACCGACTGCGATCTGCAACAGATGCGCTTTTAATTTTTTATTTCTATTCTCTTGTAAACTAAATTTAAACGCAAAGATAAAGCATGGTAAAGATTCAAAGAAGAATATAACCCTTACTCACAACCGTAAATACAATCTTTTATAAAGAAAAAGAAAATGTTATTAATGTAAATGTTGAATCTATTTCTATAAAAAAAAAAATCAGTTGTTTAGAATACTTTTTTACAAAGTTAATTAAAGCTATAATATATATGTATTACTTATATATTTAATAAAATAGTTTATCAAATTAAGTATTGTATTTATTTTATTTTTATTTATTTGAATCCTGGAGAATTCTTTAATCATCTTAAGATTTGTAGAAAGAGATGTTTTAAGGCAATAAAAAGTGAACAATTTACGACGCTTTAGAAGAATCTAGATAAGAAAGCCATTTGCTTGATTTTCTTAATGCAATATTATCAATATATCTGCTCAGATAATTTTCTGTTGTTTTTACTGTTATTAATATTATTATCCACCGATCCCCACACTGGAATGGTATCCAGAAGGTTCTGGGTTCATCCTTGTCCGGCTTCGTATTATTTCACACTATAAAAATTTATTCTCACAATCAGTAACAACTATAATTGTTTCAAATTACCCGTCGGTAATTAATGAATGTAGAATTAATATTATAATCTATCAAATACTGCTTCCAAAACCCGTATTGTAATTTATTTTACGAGCACTTTTATTCGTTTGAATATAATTTTATGTATTTTTGTTTATTGCGCTTTATTATTGACTAAAAAATTTGTAAATTAAAAGGAAATGAAACGGAAACGATGAAAGACTTTCAGGAAACATTCAGTTATCTGTTAGAAATTACCGTTTGATTCGGTAATTAACACAAACACAATAGACCCTAGCAAACAAGTACATCGAAAATGCAATATTGAAAATGTTTACATCTGTATTAAAAAAAAAAAAAAAAATACATAGCTCTGAAAAATTTATTTAACATACGAATAATGTCAATAGTATGGAAATTGTTTGTAAATTTTTTTTTTCATCCAATTATAACACACGATCAAAATATGGAAACCACACATCGATAAAATATTGAAAAAAATTGATTTTTTATAACAACTTTAAAACCAAATTTTTTCTTTCATTTATTTTATATTGTAACTTAAAAACTGTTTATTATTTAAGAATGTAAATTAAAAGTCACTGTTTTCAAAAAGTAAACGAGAAACTCATCAGCATATATAAATATATATATATATATACGTAGATTTTAACAAATATATTTTGATAAAAAAATTCACCAAGAGATATTTTATTATAAGCATTTTTCAAAATGTAATAATCATTATTATTTATTAGAATATTGAATCTTATAGCCGACTAAAGTTCTTAAGGACTGGAAACAACTCTATTTTAGTAATCCATTGAAAATTAAATCATATTTATAATTCTAATAGTAACAATAAATATATTAGGCATTATATTTAATATTTTTTCTGTACTGAATTACTTAACCAAAAAAAAAGACAACAAAAAAAATGATGGCATTAAACTACAAGTTGAATATAAAACACATTTAAATAATTTATTACACTAGTTTCTCACATCGTTGTTTACTTCAGTAACATTATTAAATTAATAAACGAGACATATTAGTTCTGATTTAATCTTTGTAGATTAATGCATGAGACTCTATAAAAAATATCACGTTTAAATTACTGTAAAAAAAATAGTTTTTTTTCCAGTTTTCTTTAATATATCAGTTATTTATTAAAATAGCGAAACGCCGCGCATCATGGAAAAGCAGAAAAAAGTCTACACAATCTTTCTGGTAAACACTTTTTTCTACGACTAGCAGCTTCGGCAGTATTTAGTAAGTAAAAAGCCGTCCCCTAAGTAGGAGTAAGACTGCTACAGCAGTATATACTTAAGAATCGCGCGCGCCATAAACAAATACCCATACCTGTGATCCATTAATTAACAGCAACAACGTTAATTCAACAACGGAATTAAAAAACGGCACATATAATCGGTAGCAAGACACACATACAATTAATTCTATGTTGAAAGTATTTCCAACGTTTGAATTCCCGGTTTCCTAGTTTAAGAGTGAAATTTTACAATTTGTGATTTTAGTCCTGTACTTATAAACAAATTTCGAAAAACTAAAATATCACTATATAAGTTTTTCAGCATTTTTGAAGAGCTCTTGTTCCCACCTAATGCGACTTGAAAAAGTCCTTTCTTTTCTTTTTCCTGTTTAGCCTCCGGTAACTACCGTTTAGATAATTCTTCAGAGGATGAATGAGGATGATATGTATGAGTGTAAATGAAGTGTAGTCTTGTACATTCTCAGTTCGACCATTCCTGAGATGTGTGGTTAATTGAAACCCAACCACCAAAGAACACCGGTATCTACGATCTAGTATTAAAATCCATGTAAATATAACTGGCTTTACTAGGACTTGAACGCTGTAACTCTCGACTTCCAAATCAGCTGATTTGGGAAGACGCGTTAACCACTAGACCAACCTGGTTGGTTAACTTGAAAAAGTCCTACCAGCAAGCATCTTAACGAGTCGTAAGGTTTTTCTACACGGAATTACTTGTATATGTTTATATAGAAGACCTCCATAGATGTCTCCAGGCGATGTCGTAAGCAGCAGAGACATCTCTAAACGCAGCTGATGTTTTTTAAATTTTTTTTTGGTAATCTCTTCTATGTCATCAATGACATTATCTGGTCTATGCAACTTCCTTCTGGTTAGAATCCAGACTGTTCAATAGGAATCCTCCCAAGTATTTTCCTCCAAGTTTTGTTACATAAAAGTCTTTCAAGGAGCTCGTATATTGCGCTCAATGTATATTATATATATATATATATATATATATATATATATATATATATATACATTGCGTATCGATATATATATATATATATATATATATATAGCGCTCGTATATTGCGCTCAATAGTAGAGCTATTGGATAATAGCTTTTTGGTTTACCTAGTTTTAGAATATCGATGACATTTGACTTTTTCATCTCAGTCGGAATTCTTCCATTCTTCATGATATCGGTGAAGAACCTGGGCAGCCAGTTTTTTGTATTTATCGCAATTAAGAGAAACTCTCAGTGTATTCCATCAAGCCCTGGTGCCTTGCCTGCTTTCACATCTTTAAGGGATTTTATTTCTTCATCAGTACTAAATGAACGAGAGAACTCAGTTTGTTCCTGCCTAGAGGCTTTCAATCCTTTAAATTTGTGTTTCACGTACGTTGAATGAGCTCTATCCCGTGTGGATCTAGATCATGATACGACGTGCGCTGCAATCTGTCCGGAGTGAAGGGGTATTCCGCAATTAGGCTATCACCTAATTTCCTTAATAGTGAATAAACTTCTCTGATACATTTTTGAAAGTCCAGATTAGCAAATATTTCCGCCCACTTCTCTCTTCACGCTGCATCCAGTTTGTTAAAAGGTCACTCTGTCGTCATTCTCGCGGAATTTCTTGTATTATTCTTTACATTCGTCATTTCATCCTGGTATGTATTCTTTACGGAATCCTTTGGTGATGGTCTTTTTTGCTGTTTCACTTATGGTTCCTACGAATCTTTGGTAGTTTTCGATCACAGGTGGGATCCATCTATGCATTTATCAAACTTGCTAGAAAAACTCTCCTAAACTGCCCTTTTAATGTTCCATCTCGACCGAAGGAAGGATCTGATTAGGGGGATGCTAATAATCCCTAATAATTGCTGGTCGATATGGGCTATGAGGGAAATCTATTAGGATTCTACGGGTGGTTCGTAAAGGTATACCATCATCATTTATACTCACACAGCGTAGGTCAGGGTACATTCTTAGTTCCAAACTGCAGATTTAAAAGATCCGCGTTCTTTAGCACCAAATACCACATGTACCACAGGTACATATGTAATCATCTGTGAATTTTATTAATGTGTCACCATTGATGCCGTTGTCTCTATATTTCCATGGTGTATGATGATCAATATTAAAAACACCAACATGCGCAGCTGGATGGGACAAAGTCGGCAGTGTTTCGGGTAGCCAGGCGATAGCAGGAGGTTATCTTTTCTACCTTAATGACAACTTCATGGATATTGTTCTAGCTGGATATCTTAACCAGGTGAATATGCTCAACAGACGAGCGAACGTAAACGGCGATTCTATCGTAAACGGCTCCTAACAAATCGTATTCTGGTATCCTACCTCTTTTAGTAAGCTGTTCCACATTCTCAATGTGGTTTCCTGCATGGCTATGACGTCAACATCGTTATTTACCAAATTGTTATGCAGAATCTGGCATTTGGCCCACCTTATTCCTTCTATATTAAGTTGGCAATCCTTTAAGCATGATCCAAGATTCCTTATCAATAGTTCCTGAGAAGGACTATTTGAATTAACTGTTGCGCTAGGCATCATGTGCTTTAGCCAGGAGATCAAAAGATTGCCTGGCTGCTAAGGTTGCTAGCTCTTTAGCGTAACCGAGAATCCACCACTGGATACGAGCTAACTTTGCATGCCCTATTTTTTTTATTTTAATAAGTTTTTTGTACAATAATCTTGTTAATAGAAACAATTAGCAACATGATATTTTTATGAAGTTTCATACGTTAATCCACACATTCTTTAGGGACCCTTTGCGTTTGGTCTCGTGCTTAAAAACTCTTTTCTCTTATTTCGACACTCCAGATATAATTTCCTCATCTATTCTGCATAGGTAATTACCAAATTGAACCTAAGGATATAGGTAAGAATCGTATGATCTCTGACAATTTAAGATCTAAAATACTATAACTACTACGAAAAAATTATTTATTCGTATTTAATGCCACCTAATGGTAGAGATGCATACTGTACAAGAATTTGGTACATATATGTACAATAAAAACACCACTGTAATTTTTTGACCAAATTAAGCAGTAAAGTTGGTGGTTTCTTAAGTAAATTAAACTGAAAAATTGGATAAAACCGGTCGCAGAACTATACCTGTAGTATTTTTTAAGATATTCGACGTAAAACACAAACTTCGGTGTCGAAAAATAACTGTTTTTTAGGTTTACAATATTTTTGTTAAATGATTAATAAATGCGAAAGATTTAGTAAAAAAAACTTCTAGAGAATTTAATTCTAAGAAAATTAATGTAAACACAATCAACAAAAACTGCTCTAACCGTACCCCCTCCCTAGGGAGGGATCCAGCCGGGTCTCGGTTTTTTTTTATTACCCATGAACTCAGGGGGTCCCAGGTCAGTCATCAAGAGTGGTCCAGCTCAGCGAACCACCCTCTCATGAGGAGAGCTGCCCCTGTAAGACCGTGTACCTTCAGGTTACCCCATTTCACTCAACAGCGTCTTGTTCCTTACTCTTTATAATATTTGTGACTAAGGTTGCTACGGCGGTCCACTCACGGTGTTCCTTTAACATGTGTTGTACGGTATTATCCGGTGTCAGTCCTTGAATGGCCCATGTGTACCTCAGTTCGTCCCACCGGTTACACAAGTATATCGTGTGTTCCACGATATCTATTTCTTCATAGTATTGGCAAACCGGTACGGGCCTTCTGCCAAAGCGGTGGAGGTAAGCCCCAAACCCTCCATGCCCAGCCAACAACTGAGAGAGATGGAAGTCCACCTCTCCATGATTTCTGGAGACATGACCCACAAGTCAAATTCTTTCTGAACCTAATAAACAGAAAAACAAACCTCAGTTACAATAACTGTTCGAAATTCCCTCCTTTACAATATATACAGAACTCTGCTCGACATAAAATTTCCGGTGGCTTTCCGTATCATCTCAGGATCGTTTCACATAAATTCAATAGCATTTCGTATTTTAATGAGTAACTTTTCTTTAATACTAACTTTTGTGATACACTATCTTTTTCCTATGCCCCCAAATGAAGTAACCTTAAATGAAGTGGCGTTAAGTCAGGTGACCGTGGTAGCCAATGAATTGGTCCACCACGTCCAATCCAATTTAAAAAACTAACATTCAAGTGATTTCTAGCCAATGAAGAAAAATGAAACGTTGCACCATTGCGCTGGAAAATCACTTACAATTTTCTTTGGAAAGGTACATCCTCCAAAAAAGTCGCCATATTATTTTTCAAACAATGAACGTATGCATCTCCCGTAAGGTTTTCATTGAAAATAAATGGTCCCAAAATTTTATCATAAATAATGCCACACCAAACATTAATGTGAAATCTATATGTTGGAAATTAGTTTCAACAGTACTACGTGGCTTATCTTCGTTCCATAAATGACTATTTTTAAAATTAAGACTCCGTTTCTCGTATAAGTGGCCTCATGAGTAAATAAAATTAGATTTACCTTATCAGCCAATTTTCTAGAAGCCAATGACAGAAGTTTATTCGCTGGGGATAATCTGTTGCTGCAAATTTTGAACCTCTATCAGGCGGAAAGAATAAAACTTTTCTTCCCGTAAGATGCGGTTTTGACAAACCAGTGCGATATGAAATTCGCCTTATACTAGTGGTTATGTCTATAGTGGAAATATCTCCTGATATTCACATCGAGCAGCTTCAAAATTTCCGTTACAGAATCCCTAAACACAAAATAAATCGGCATATTATCACTTTATCTATACGATAATTTATGATAATAGATTCAAACAAAGTACACAATTTTCATTGTTGATCAGTCGTTAATATAGACAACCTATACAATAAAATTTTTATAAGTATTTCTTAGATAACGTATATTTCAATTTAGATTTTACGTAATTATTTCGTTTTACCTTTGCAAATTATTGAATATATACAGCTAAAATATTGTTTTTTTTAAATTTACTATTGTTTTTTAAATTATTTTTAGTATTATCGTTTTGTTTTTTTTTAATAAAATGAATACGATTTTCTGCCTATTTTTCTTCAATAAAAAACCGGTTTTTAAAAGTTTTTATTGGCTGTATTTACATTAATTTTCTCAGAACTTAATATTCTAAAAGTTTTTTTACCAAATCTTTCGCATTTATTTGTCATTTAGCAAAGCTATTGTACTGCAAACCTAAAACACATTTATTTTTTGCTATCGAATTATGTGTCTTGGGTCGGATAAGTAACACTACTACATTTACAGTTGTGGGACCTGTTTTAACCTATCTCTCAGCTCAAATTCCATAAGAAACCACCAACTTTACTTATCAATTTTGTCCCAGAAATGATAGCAGAAGTTTTTTTTATTAAAAGAGTTGAAGTCCGGGTGAAATCATTCGCTATCAATAACTCAAAAGCCAAGCGTTTCCAGGCTTAAGTTTATATAAAATTTTTTCATTATTTTCATCAATAGAACATGTTCTGAAAGTTTCTCAGTTTCTTTGTGGGACACTCTGTATAATAAGTCCAACAATCTTCTTCAAAGGAATGAGATAAGAATGTATTTCAACAGATCTCAACATTTACTTACACTAAGAAAAAAAAAAGGAATTAAATAAAATAAACTTTTAAGAGCCGAATCATAATTCAAGAATAAAAACAAAAGTGATAAGATTCAATGATAATATTATATAGTTGTCATGATTTAAAATGATGGACGATTTAAATAGAGGAGGGAAAACGGCTGTAGAGAAAAAAGCCATTGAGAAGATAAAACTGGAATGAGAGACCGATAAGACGAACCAGAAAATTCAGAGAACAATACTGATAATTGTTCATTCAACTGAAACTAAAAAAAAGAAGAAATAATGAACGATAAAGTACTATTATAAAAGAAATATTCAATTCAAAAATAAAAGGTTGTAAAAAAAATATAACAGAAATGAAAAATTTAACGAGTTAACGGCAAAGTAAATATGAAAATAGAAATCATCGTATAAAAGATACTGAGCATTATTACTATTTAATTCTAAAAATAGTTTAAAAGGTAAGGAAAAATAAAAAGTGCTTTTTAAAAAAAAAAATGTACGCAGCCTACAACGATCAGTCGTAGGAAATTATGCAGTAGATGTTTAACCTAAAATATAATATTTTATATATAAAGGCTTTAAGTTTTGTTATTACTAAAGGGTATGAAACTAAAATGGGTGATAGTTGGAAATATTATAATATATTTTAGGGTTAATATTCGAAAATAGAAGCTTAACAGATTATCGCTAGAAAAAAAACAAACAAGGTATTTAGGGTTATTCAGCATAACACACGCGATTAATAATTAAGTAATTTTGTAAAAACAGAAAGTTTGAAAGTATAGACAACGATCAAAATATACATAGTAAATAACTGATGATTAGACTAGTGGACTAGTCTAATCAGCTATGATGCAATGCTTCGCTACTGCTAAATTTCAGTGTATGAATGACAAATCAAACCTCACCAATTTCACTACTACATAAATCATTAAAAAAAAAACCTGTAAATAAATAACATAAAGCGTATCAAAATTTAAATACCTTGTAGAAGTAATAACGCAAAACGCTGTAGAAAAAGAAGCACTAAAAGAGCGAACAAAGAAAATGGCGTTAGCGTTCAACTTAACTCAAAATTTATATAATAAAAAGTCGCTCTCGCATACCGCTAAACTCCGACATTACAAAACAGTAATTCTTCCGGAGTTGTTATATAGTGCTGTGTTAGACATAGACCTTTTTAAAATAGAAAAATGTAAGAAACATATATGGACCCGATAACCAGGACGGAAAAGTGGAACAGACATTTATAGAAATACAGGAAAGATTATAAGACACCATCTAGAGACGATTACAGTTTTATGGGCATTTATACAGAACGAAGAAAAACAGATTAACAAAAGAAATATTTAATTTTTATGACAGTAGAACTATTAAAAGTAGCCGGTTTTAAAAAAGAAAACGATCTTAAAACTTTAAAAATCTCCAAAGAAACGTGTTTAAATGGAGACCGATTTAGAGAATTAATAAAAAATCTGTTTCCAGAAAAGAATGATAAGAGGAGTATAGGAAGAAAGTAAACTGAGGAAGAAAAACAACAGAGTGAAAAAATTAAAAAAAGTTAGGAAAACAGAAGAAGATCCAAAAAACAAACCCCTAGAACTTCTTTTACTAAATTTAATGTCGTTGTATATATCGAGAGATATCGTATTTATCGATTGTCATCATCCATACTGAATTTTATTATGTCAATATCGAGTTCTTCAGACAGTTATTATGCGATTAAATTTTGTTTTGTTTAATCTCCGAGTCCACCGTTAGGCATACTTTAGAGGATGAGATGAATGATTTGTAGCGCGTGTGAAAATGTCATGCCTGATCAGGATTCGAACCCGAGACCTCTGAATGAAAGGCCAAGACGCTACCACTCCCGCTATGGAGGCCGGCATGCGATTAAATATTAAATTTTTATAATATTATAGAACATATAACAACATGTTAACACTCCCAGGACAAACAATAATAATAAACTGTGAAATTCTGAGCGAAATCCCTTAAGTAGGTTTGAGTTATTAGGGTACACACAAAACGAAGATTGTCATTTACTTATATACTCGTAGATTACTGTTGAAGAGAATATAGAATTTTATCAAATCGACGAATCTTTTGGCTTGGTATTTCTCCCGCCACCACCCCATTCGGTCGCCCTAAAGCGTAAGACCGAATGTCTGTGCCACAAACGGCTACTGAGCCACGAAACAGTTTCGCAACCAGTATCCTAACTAGATCCTAGAGCTAACCTAAAAGCGAATCGTTTGACGAAGTGAACTGTACAACCCAGTATTAATTAATAATTTTTGTACATAAAACACAGTTTTTTTGAGTTGTAATATTGGCATGTTTTAAGTCGGTATAACTCGGAAATCAAGGTAAACATTCTTACGTAATATAGAAGTAAAACCATCTGTTACAAGTTATAATTTTTTGTTTTAAAATCTTGTCGATAAATTATTTTACTGTTTGTCAATAAAGTCATTTCACTTTAGCAAAAAAAAACCGCAAAAAAACCTATAAAATTTATTTATATGAAGAAAAAAATGGTAACGAATGTAGTACTTCTGTCGCTGACATCCTTTCCTACGATATTAACAGCATTCGCATTATTACCATAACTATTCTAGCTGTCTTATTAGTAGTAAATCTAAAAATAAGTTAAACAAACCACACACTTTATTTCTTCTTATAACTTTGGATTATAAATTTTAACTTCACTACAAATTACTAATATCGAAAGTGTAGACTAAATCGTAAAAAAAGTAACAACAAAAGACAAAATAAGAGAACTTATCTGCCCTGCATTATTGAACTAAAACACCTTTTATTCCATTTTTCTCGGGTGTAATCCACCAAAAATTTCCAGTTTTTTCTCCAAATAACATTCTTATCAATTCCTCTTACGACATTACCCTTCTTCCTAAACTTAACTCCCTAATCTTCCATACAAGAGTACATCTATCGATAAAATTCGTTAAAATGATGCACGACGTTCCAATCCTTGGTCATTACCACTTAGATCGCATTCGACTAACATCATCTCTGCGTGGACTGCTAGTATGAATGAGCGTACGACTTAAATATATGAATTCATACAGTTATCGATGCCCAAACTCCTTTCAAGTTTAAAATCATTGGAAGCTTTGTCCTCTTGCAGCGGTCCTAGAACACTTTAATTGCCATTTTTATTCTAGCCGACAAAACTTTCTTAATATTTGGAATGAATAAGAATCTCATATATTACGGTCATGAGCTGGACTTTTACTTTCCTCATCGAATCCTATTTCTAACAAATAATATATGTTAGCTAATTATACTCGTAGATTACACATACCGTTTCGTTTCCTTATATCCGCTTCCGCCAGCTAATAAGACGAGTTACAGTAGTTATTGGTTTCAGGAGAATTAATAACCTTATGTTAAGGACAAAGCAAAAAATTAGCTGCATCAAAATAGACGTTAGTGAACGTTTAAATAAAAATAAAAGCTGACAACTCAGTTTTTTTTCTGATGCACTACTCACAAACAACTTAATTTAAAATATTTATTATTTTATTGATATGTATCAGTTTTTACAGTTCAATGTAATAGTTGCTGTTATATAACAGTTTATTTAATTCCATGATTCTAACTAAAGCGCGCACGCATACCGCATTTAATTCGCGCGGTTGTGGCGGTACTAGCGGTGACGATCGGCACTTACTAAATTAATTTATTTTCACAACTTACATGGAACAAATTTCGCTTGTACGGTCGGCAGACTGGTTTAGCGCTAGGCTTAATGCACCAGGTGTCGATTCGACAGGGCGATTGAGTTCAAGATCCGGCCAGATCGACTTACTTTTTTACACTTTAAATATTATTAATCTATTTAATTCTACCGCTCACCTGTGACGTCGCAACATAGCAGATCACTGCAATTTTTTGGGATGGGAGAGATATTTGCGAGAATTTTATTTTCAAATATTATTATTATTTAACAGTTAACAAATGTGCCTTATAAAAATATGAACTTAATTCGTAGATATCTGGAGATTCAGAGGGTGACTTTACTCTACAGCTTCATCCCCTTGTCATGTAACTTGAAAATTTAACGGCATCAATGTCCCATATATAGAAGTAATCTGACCGAGTTTGATCAAAATTCTTTTTCTTCTAATGCTATAGCTCTTCTATAGCGCTAGATGGGAAAGTAAAAATAAGTCAAGAAATATGATTATATTTATAAAAAGTAAAACTTTTAACTTTCAGTGATGTTTACTTTTTTCTTCAACGTTTGATTTTTAACACCTTTGTTTATTTTCTAACAGAATTATAAGCTTGAACAGATTTATAAGATTGAATTTTTATTCTGGGTTCAAAATTGGGAATATTTTATTCTTTCACTTCTTATATTCTTATTACTACTCCTAATGTAATCTTATATAGTTGCTATTCAAAATTTAAAAAATAACGTTGGAACCAATATCGATAAGTTTCCGGTATTTGCAAAGAGCTTATAACATTTCCAGTATCGATATGATAAAGTTGAAAACCTTCTTTGATTTTACGATCTTACTCAAGATATTTACACCAAAAAAATATTATGAAGTATTCCGACTTTATTTACACATCATTTATTGAAAAAAATAAAGAGAATTTTAATTTAAAATTCGATACGGAAAATAACCACAGTTTTTGGAGACGATGACGATTTTTTCAATTGATTATTATAATTCATTTTTATAACGTTTGTTATTACAACCGACCGTTATATGTTTCCTTAAACTAAAATGCGTACACTAAAGCAAAAGTATAAGCTAGAATATAAAAGTAAATAGATTTTAATTTTTACAAATATACATGACATATCCATCTATAATACTAATTTTGTAACTCAGATTTTAAGGTACATATAACATAAATGTTGAGGAATAAAAACATACGAACAAGGTTTTTATTTTTATTCCCTGATAAACGAACAAGAAACGAGAAAGTAAAAGATATAAATTAACTCTGTATTAAATCAGACTATAAGTAAGTTTAGAGTTCTCTTGTTTTATAATTATTCATAAGTGTATTAAAAAGGTTTTCAAAAATTGGAGGTGCGTCGTTATTTTTACTTCCTTGTACGAAGTAAAGAAAGTGTTGTGATCGCGAAAAATTTCAGGTTTCAAATTTCAACGGAAATATCCATTTTGACTATCCCTGAATCCACTTGACTAGTTTCGGCATGACGCTTGTACGTATGTACATACTTACGTCTGTACGTATCTCGCATAACTCAAAAACGATTAGCCATAGGATGTTGAATTTTGGATTTAGGACAGTTGTAACAACTAGTTGTGCACCTTCTCTTTTGGTTGCAATCGATTGAACCAAAAGTGTCAAAAAAGCCCAAAACCCGAAAAAAATTTGGATTTTGGAATTTTTATTAACTGTAGTAATAAGCCCTCATTGAGAGCTTTTCAACGATGTATCATGTTACTTATTTTCATTGGTTACAGAGTTGTAGCCAAATAAAGGGTTTAATTATTGAAATATTTGGATCTTACAAAGCAAGTCACATCGGTTCGAATCTGACTTCTATCCTTTTTTTTTTAATTTAATTTTTTTAACTTTTTTAATTTAAAATATTGATTTATTAATAATTATTATTCAGTAATTATAAAAAAATGTTTACGATGAATAATACATACATAATAACAATAACAAAAAAAAAGAAAAAAAATCAGCAGTTATTAGTGAAATAAGATTTTATATTCTTTTAAAAATGTATATATATATAATTTAATAAGCATTATTACGTATCTGTGTATGTAATAGATTTGGTGAAACACCTATTAATTAATATTATTTTTAAATTAGAATTTAGAATAGTATTATTTTTGGATTTTCTATTTCAATATCTATTTAATTTGATTTAATTATTGTGAAATTTCTGTTTAATTTTATCTACATTAAAGTTATCTACAGAGTGACTCAAAAATAGACATTCACAAGAACAACATATACTTTGAGGCCTACATACCCGATCTTTAATAAATTGCAAAAAATTCTTATCTTTGTAGTTCAATACTCCTCTGATATTGTTGGACAATATTCTCCGTAAGTCGAACTTGATCATTTCGTTTATTTGTTTTTGTTGGCAATCATTTAATCGCTCTTTAGTTTGATATAGTACTTCAGATCTTAATTTGTGTACACGTTTTCTAGTTTTCAAATTTTTCTTTCTTTATAATCAATATACTTTCTTTTATTCTTTCCTTGGTCTTAATGTTTTCTTCCTCTTTATATTTATCATCTCTTAATTTTTTTCTTTCCTTGGTCTTAACAGTTTGTTCCTCTTCATATTCATCTTCTTTTCGTTTATTCAAAATATATTCTTCACGACGTTATCTTTCTTTTTCCTGTATAATTCTTTGTTTTTCATTTTTCATTATTCACCAAATAATCCAGTAATAAAAATTGAATATTTTACTCCGTAACGTTGAAATTAACGTTGAAAGTAAGCAGTATACAGGAGTTCAGTAAACGGAATAGTTTAATTATTATTAACTTTTATATATGTGACACACCAGAAATCTGAAACTTTTGTTGATCAGCAACTCACAAAGATAGGAATAATACCGATCTAGTAATACGTATAATAAAGGACTTTTATAACCTAATATTTCATGTAAGATTGTTGAATTAATAACTGTATAAATATTTCATGTTTAATAAAGGCTAACATTTCAACAATTGTGTAACTGTCCACTTTATTAAAAAATTGGAGGATCGTATCTCACTTTCAAATGAAATAAGTTTAAATGAAGTGCAGCAAAAAATCTCTATATGTAATTTAATAGGCGTACAAAGGAAGTCTGTTGTGATGTCCACATCAAATTGTTTTTTAATATAATTCTGCTGCGTTAACAATAAATTTATTTTAGGTTTAGGAAATTATCGGTAAAACGTATAAAAAAATACTAACGAAACTACCTAATATATGAATAATTATGTAGATAATCTTATCCTTAACAATTTAAACAAATTATATAAACTATTATATATTAAGCTTATATATTATTATTTTATTAAAAACAATAATATGTAAGTTTAAACTAATGTTGTTTAAACTTATATATTCAAACTTTTAAGTCGCATATATTTTTTATCGTAAATTTTATTAACTCCATGTCCCAGTCAAAACTGAAAATTTATCGAGCATTTTTTATTATAAATGTAGTGGAAAATGTTTACTTAAAATATTCGATGCGAATACAATATACTGGAAATAGAACAAAGAATATTTGAAATGTGCCGTAAATATTTTTTCAAGTTATCAATAACCATTAATTTTAATCCACCTGACAATTCGTATCATGTTTTTAAACTATTTTTGAACTGAGAATATTTCAATACACCAAGTAGATATCTGATATGCGAGATAAATTTTTCTTTGTATTTCTAAAATATTAAATCTTAAAAACTACCCCACTCCAACAAAAAAAACAAACAATTAACTTTTAAAAATCTTCAAGTATTATTATTATTATCACCATTTAAAATGACTACTACAAAATTTATATTATATATCTTTGTTTATATTTAATTATCAAAGATTATTTTTTATTCTGTAAATGAAACTTGTTAAATTAAAATTGTTACTACTGAAATAAACAATTTTTAATGATTTGGTTTTCAGACAAATTTTATAAACGGTTGTAATTTATTTTGTTATCAGCAAGTAGAAAAGTAAGGGTACATTGATTTCATTTGTTATCGGATAAATAAGGTTTTGAAAAATGAGATCAGAAAAGCGCCTTAGTGCAGATAACGGTTAAATTTATTTTGAGCTTTTCAACTGTCAATCGAAAGCAAACAGTTATAAAACGAACAAAATTTGAGTAAAAAAATTTCAGTCCATTTATTAAAAGCAAAATCGTTCTATCGTTTAAGTAAATAAGGTTCGAAACCTCAATGTGATTACCGATCGATATTCTTCATTTATTTATAAATTAAATTTATTTAAGGAAATATTACTTAATTATTTGTGAAATTAAAAAACAAACTGCTAATTTTAAATTAATAAAATTCATTTATGAAAGGAAAATTCTGTACTAAAGTACAAATTATGAATTTAGTTAATAAAAGTTTTCCGTAGCTATAAGGGTAGTATTATAAAAAAGAATCATGCATTTTTAACAGTCCTATAAAAAAGAAGAATTTCAACACGACTCTTCTTATTAAGATCTTACGCTTCACCAAATGGACCGACTTCGATGATTCGTCTTTTTTTTATAGAAGAAGTTTTTTAGGTCGTCCCGTTGTATGTCTATCCCGATACTGATTGTAACAATAGCGTCATTCTGATTTTTAAATGAAAAACTGCGTTGCATCCATAAAACGGTTGTTTTTATATTGGTCTCACAAATCTTGTACTTACAGTCGGTTCCGATTAAGAAACTACAAGTAAATTGCATTACAAAAAACACGTGAAAAGGAGTATCCAGCAAACACCCTAAATAAAGCGTACGTAGATACGTATACATAAAAAATCATATTAATAAATATTACACGTAAACTAACGTAAAAAACTACGTATACATAAAATATCTATATAAACAAACATACTCGCATTAATTGGGTTCACAAAGATTCAAGAAATCACAATAGTCTAGTGGAAAAACAAATAAAAAATAGTAATTCGCAACATTATTAAACAATAGAAAGCTAAAAAAGATACTAGTAAAACAAGTTCACAAAAATAAATAGAAGGGCGCTAAGCTCCTCAATAAGGCATAGTAAAGACGTTTATCACATGTGTGATATCGAACCAGTTTAAGGTTCACTCAGATATCCCAAGTCCAGCAAATTACTTTACGGTATACAAGTCTGGGAAAGAGCTCTGCGTGCCGACAAGAACAGAAGAGCCCTTGAAGGAATACAATGGCGCATGGGCTTAAGAGTGATATGCGCATATTCTTCGGTCTCCACCGAGGCAGTACTCGTAACTGCAAGAGTTCCTCCGCTTAAACAACTGGCGGAGATGCGAGTGAATATAGCACGTGGACAACCTTCTAAAGAAGCATATGAAGAGATGCTGCGTAATTGGCAACATCGTTGTGATGTAGCCAACACGGGACGATGGATACATCGTTTGATACCTTTGATCCGACCGTGGATAGAAAGGAAGTTCGGAGACATAAATTACTGGATAACGCAATTTTTTACAGGGCATGGGTCGTTCAGGTTCTATTTATGTGCAAGACAAAGGATAGATAACAGCAACTGTCCTTACTGTGGGGCATATGATTCCCCTGAACATGTAGTATTTGAATGTAACCGTTGGACTGAAAACAGGCAATCCTGTGCAAAACGTATAGGGCCATTATCTACGGAGAATGTGGTGGATAAAATGCTACTTAACGAGGATAACTTTAATGTGATCTCGTCGTTCATAACCGCAGTTATAAAGAAGAAAGATGAGGAAGCTCGTCAAGAAGAAACCGCTCGCTGATGACGGCTTGTCGTAGGTGGAATTTCCGTTTGTCAAAAAAAAAAAAAAAAAAAATTATATATGTATAAAAATTTATTAATATACTCTGAAAACTTACAAGAGGAAACTGCTTGTTGTTGAGGAGTAGCTGAAGATGGAGCTCTGGTTTGTAGGTTTTATGTAAATCGGATAAGCGGTGAAGGAACTTATAGATTCTTAAACTTTGTGTTTCTTATATTATAAGATGGCACAGGCATATTATTTTTGCAAGACTCAATGAAAAAAAAATTATAAAATTTGTTAAAAGATACTGAAAACTGTCATAAGGTAACTGTTTGTAGTTGACGGGTAATTTAAGGTGGTGTTCTTGCTCGATTGTGATGACGGACAGCTGAAGTTGGAGCTCATGCTCGTTCGTGCTTGCGTGGATGGGCAGAGAGGTGAAGAAACCTGAGGACTCCGTGGCTTAGGTTTTAAACTAATTGGTTGGGTTGGTATGATATCATATAAAAAAAAAAGAGAGAGATTAAAGAATAGGGGTGACTTTTGCTGAGAGAACAAGGGTGGTGGACTCTCAGTAATCAGTGTATGATGAACATCTATAAAATAAATAAAAGAGCTAACCGGTGAGCTGACCTGCCGTGCCGGACATACATACGGCGGGTGGGGAGGCGAGCTAGAGTAAAGGACACTCGTCTAGTTCGAGTCAAACTTGATTGTAGATCCGTTCCAGAGGAGTAGGTGGGAAAATATGTATAAACAAAAAAAAAAAAGTCCAGCAAATGTTGGCATTTCAGTCGCCGGACATCTTCACTGTAGTCTAGGAGACTGCCATATTATTCACATGACTCTAATCGCTGTCTGTAACTTACCGTTGACTACAACAATCCGAACCCTATGATCCCGACACGAATATAAAGTAATCCAAGACAGTCGTGAATTTCCTCATTATGAGCTAACCATGGTGCCTCCGCTATGGATCTCACCAACTTCTTCTGAAAACGTTGTATTAATCTCAACGTCACTTTTGCACGTCGTGCCCCATAGTTGTACGGCACATGTCCAAATCGATTGTAGAATCACCTTATTTATCGAAAGTTTATTGGACAACGAGAGTTGCGAATTCATACTTAACCAATTAAAGCCGGGCGTAGAGGAAGCCCCGCTTTTGATGAAATCTGTTCCCACACCACCCCTTCCGTTCCTATCACAGATGGGCTTTACCGGAGGTCGTATTTTAAACCCTGTAAACTTGATAAAACAACACAGTCATAAGTTTGGCCTCTGTCAGAATGCCACGATGCAAATGCCTCGCTAGACATTTCCATCAGTGTATTTACACAACCAGCTATCGCTTTCTTATCTCCTCTTCCAATTACGACCACCTTTTTTTTAAAAAGAGATAGGAATCTCATTTACGGACGTCTAAGCAGTGTCGGGCTTGCTAAAAGGATCCGAAAGATGGAGTTAACTGCGTATGTACTACCGCGCACTACCGACCAAACCATTACCGCTATCTCTCCACCCTCTCTGGAATAGCCAATGAGGCATTTTATCTGGGAGGGGGAGCTCGCCCATACACACAACCATACGCCAACCATACTTCAAGTACTAATTTTAATACAGTAACATAACAATTATAATACAGTAATCAACATAATACAAACCAGTATTTACATAAAAATAAATCAATGTAGAACATCATTTATACATAAAATTCAGGCACCCTTATGCAGAAAAAAACTAGAAGATTATACAATTAAAATATACATAATACAGTCAGGATCAACTTAAGCTAAGTACAACAAGGATCGCTCATAAAGACACAAGGATCATGAAACAAATCACAAACCATGTACAACCCACATACAAGCATACTATACAGAGCAACAATTACTGCAAACTATAAAACACTATAGTCATAATACAAACCAAACATTCATGATCGTAGAACAATGCAACACCATCTATACACATATGCCAGGCACCCTCCTGCATTAACAAACTGAGACATCATATACAATACAATCACACTACACAGAAAGGAAGACAAACATCAAAATTAATATAATAAACAACACCTAATACTGAACAACAGTCATATACAGGATACGTGATATACATATCACATGTCACACCAAAGAACCACCACGATCCAGTTCCAGCTAACACTTATATCGCAGACACAGTGCACAGAATTGTCACGCTAACCACCAAGGCTGCCGTCCGACACATGAGCGGAATGCTCGCAGCTTCACTACGCCAAAGCGACTCCCACACGTTTGGGTAGCCTCCTAGGCGCTCAGCCCAAAGCCTGTCCACCTTCTGCCGTCTCGCTCCTGCAGGGTCGCTTCCCAGGTTTTTAAATCTTGCATGACTGCCTTGAAATAGTCTAGTAGGGCTTTTAAAAGGCCTCTCCTCTCTCGTTAGTATCGGGTGCAATCACGACCAACTACCATAACTTGCAACCCTCGATTATCAAATTAACCGGGTCACGGAACGCGATCGCACGCCTTCCTCTAACACCCAAGGTTTTTACAAAAACTCTTCCTATATCTAAGATCAATTAGACTCAGATCAATATTTGATTGAGTCTTTAAACACAAAAAAATACTATCCTCATACCGACAAAACAAGCGTTAATCACAACAACGATTAATTTACTCAATGTCCTCTTGATTTATTTAAAAATCGAGAAACAGATTCACAAATTTAATAAGTCTCGAACAAAAACATAAGCTATCTCTCTCTCCTCTGGTCCGTTTTCGGGAGCGAGGTCAGTGCCTACAACCTCGCATACCGCAGCTCCCATCACAGAGTTCTTCACACATCCATCTCATCCTAACAGCGACTATCCCACCTAACCGGGGCTCAATGCCAAAACGCCTACCTTCGCGAAGTAAGCGCCCAGGCGGTCCCCTAGCTACCAACTCGGTTTGCTATTCTATCTATACATCTATAACAGCACCCAATCCACTCAGCTATCTTCCGGAAGGCCGATATTCTAAGGAAGCCAACAACTATGTTCCATTCCTTTCGGTTTTCCGATTAACTTGTAGATAAAAATCAGAACTAATCCTCGCAAGTTCTCTGCTACTTTGATCGTTCAGCTTTGTGCCTGAGCAGTGATATAGGGGCATGTGGTATAGTGGCTCTACTATTCGGACACAAGCCTGAATTACTCAAACCGAATCTGACAAACTTATCTTGAAAAGCACCATGTCAGAAAGAAACTGTGAAATATGTCGATCGGGAAAAATCCACCTAACTACGAGCACATTTCTCGCATTAGAAAAAATAACATGCGTATAACGTCCATCGGGCGATTCAGTCCACCTGACCTGCCATAAATGGAAATAATGTTCGTCTATTTCTTTTATCCGCCCAGCGGTAAGTTGACCTATTTTCTTAGCATTATAACGTAACTGGCGGTCAGTCGTAAGTACATCAATGGTCTTAATACCGGAAATAACAAGTACAGCCTCTCGAGAGACAGTCGTATACATACTTAATAACCGTTAAAGTATCTAATACCTGATGTTAAGTCGGATCCGTTCCACTTTCACTTGATATTTCCACGTTAAACGGACGAACAAATTGAAGGGCAAAGTACAAAACCCATCAGACTTTTTGAACATAACTTTTTTATTTTTAACAAATATTCTATTTAGATATGAAATATTACTGTTTCTAACGTACAGGACGATTTCATGTTCTCGTGTTTAATGGATTCTTATATAAAAACTCTAAAAAATTAGTACATAAAATCAATACCTACTCTTGCAATTTAGAGTGCCTTGTCCGTGTTCCGTACCAAGCTCTTCACATTATTTATTTACATCCACTTCCTTACATTCATCAGGGATAGTTTTCTATTTTTTTTGTTTTTTACAATCAGATTTTTCATAACAGCAGCATTTTAAGCACTATAATATCTTGAAACTTGAAATATCTGAAACACTATATTAATACTTGAAATAGAATTAAACTAAAAAAAAATTGTTTAGTAACATAAATTTAAACAAATATATATACGACTATTGAAAAAACTTTTCAATTCTTCCTTAATATTTAATTCTTGAAGCTAATTTAAGGGTTATAAGTTTATAAGATTTTAGGCAGTTTGTTTTAAAAATTTGTTTCTAAGTGAAATCAAAAAAACTCTAAAAAGGTTTTTTATTTAATTTATAGCGCATTTTTATTTAGAATTCCGTTTATCTTTTATGTTAATAAAAGAGTACTAATTTATAAAACTGAATATTCTTGTTTTAAGATTAAATAAATAATTACAAATATTTATCTTACGGTATGATGTAATTAGATTTATCATCAGGATGATATTCTTGATCTTCATGTAAATTTAAATCTATCATACTAAATCTATCATACTCTTTTTAGATTATAAACTATACTTATTAAAAAATAACTTATGTTAAAAAATCTATTAATTTTCCTTATAATTAAAGAATACACAATTATGATAATAAATAACATGAAATGGAGTAAGAAATAAAACAAGATGTCATAAAACTTTATATAATAGAGCAAATATTTGTACCTTAATTTCCCAACATTTTTTAATAAAAGCAGTAATTTCTGATCTATATTTTATTCAAATGAAAAAATTACAATTTTCTAACAGGAAAGATGTAAAAAAATAGTTCATATTTCATAGAAACTGACTTCCTGAACGAAAGATTTTACAAATATTTACAGAAACTTGATGATGTTAAAAAAAATCACTAAAAAGAACAAAGGAAAAGATGTTACAACGATGCTTCTTTCTTTGAAAATTACCATATTGTTATAATATCTTATTCATGCAGCGAGAGAGATTTTTCCTCACAGATTTCCCAAGTTAATATTAATAAGTATCTGACATTTGTATTAAGTAACATCAATTTATATTAATTTATTTATTATTTATATGATTTTACAGTAAAATATTACACGCCTGTAATATTTTGTTTTGGCTCTTTTCTAAAAAAGTAAAAAAAAAAAAAAAAAAAAATTAACGCAGCAGTCACCTCGATAAAACTACTTCATCCTACATATTTATTTATTTTTTTATTCATTTTATATACTTAATTCAATAAATAAATTTAAAAAAAGTAAAAATTTACAATAACACGCGAACATTCATATTAAGTTATATATTATTTGAATAAAAACTTATAACTTTTTACCCTTAGAACGAGATAAACCACTCAGTGCTTACGGTTTACCTCATTCTAACGATATCTCGTTCGATATTAATCACTTGTCAACGTATTATGAAAATAAAATTGATTATTATAAATATTTTGTTTTCTCCTAAAAATATTTTAAATAACCCTAATTTTACCCATCTCCTCTGTTCAGTCGTACTCGTTAGTTATCGGGAAGGTACGAGAAGGCTCTGCTTTCCCGGGTCAGGAACTCGACTTACTACGTAGCCGCCTAACAGGAACTGTAATCCACGTACAGCTTCTTGTACGAGAAATCATGGATTCACCGGCTCTTTTAAGTTCTGAAATTCTCAACGAGGAAAACCTAGCAGAATCCAACTCTATCTCCCGTAACCGATAATGAGGAAGAAGGGGTAAAGGACGATAAAAAAAGGATAGTCCAAGGTAGTTCACCGACTTGTCTGGGGATCTGATTCAAAAAACCAAAACGGGTAATGGTTTGGGTACTTTCCTAAAAAGTACCGATGGAACGGTTCAAATAACAACAAATTCTAGTCGTTTTTATTATTTGAACTGTTCCAAAAAAATAGTTGGCAATATAGCTTTTAAAATAAAAACAATCTGATGTGGACACCACATGACTTCCTTGTACGTCTATTAAATTACATATATACATTTTTAGAAGTACATAAAATTTTATTTCACTAATAACTTCTTATCTTTTTAATATATATGTATATATATATATATATATATTGTTGTTACAGAATTATTATTTATTGTAATTTTGTTTTTAATAAATCAATATATTTAAATTAAAAAAAGGAAAATGAAAAAAATTAAATAACGAAAAAACTATTGCAAACAAAAAAAAAAATAAACGGGAATAAAATGTTGTAAAAAGAATTCAAACTTTCTTACTCTGTTGTAAAAAAGAATAAAAAGATTATGAGAATATGATAAATATAAAGAGGCTTAGAGAGAATATTGTCCGACAATATCAGATGAGTATTGAACTAAAAGATAAGAATTTTTTGCAGTTTATTGAAGATGGGACATGTGTGCCTCAGTGTACATGTAGTTCTTGTGAGGGTCTATTTTTGAGTAACTCTGTGGTTAACTTTAATATAGATTAAATTAAACAGAAATTACAGAATAATTAAAATTAAACTAAAAAAATGCAAAAATAATACGATTCTAACTTATAATTTTCAATTAATATTAAATAATCAGATGTTTCAGAAAATCTGTTAGATATACACATATGTATTAATGCCTAATCAATTACATATACACATTTTTAAAAGGACATAAAAACTTATTTCACTAACTTCTTAATTTTTTTCATACTTTTTTTATTTTTGAATTATTTATTTTTTTTTTACAATCACGGGTTAATAAGTATTAAATCAATATTTTTAAATTAAAAAAAAAATTACAAATAAGAAAGTTAAAAAAAAGAAGATGAATTCTGATTCGAACCGAGCCTTCCCTTGTAAGATCCAAATATTTCATTTATTAAAATTTTATTTGGCTATAACTCTAGAACCGATGAAAATAAGTATCACTTATATCATATATCGTTGAAAAACTCTCAATGAGGACTTATTGCTTTAGTTAAGAAAAAAGTCCAAAATCCAATTTTTTTGGATTTGGGCTTTTTTGGACACTTTTGGTTTAGCTGATTGTAATCGAAAGGGGAAGTCCACAACTAGGTGTTACAGCAGTCCTAAATCCAAAATTTCACTATCTTACCGCTAATCGTTTTTGAGTTATGCTAGATACGTACGTACATACATACATACATACGTACGTACAGACGTCTAGTCAAAATGGATTCTGGGATGGTGAAAATGGATGTTTCCGTTGAAATCTGAAAACCGAAATTTTTCGCGATTACAATCCTTCCTTTATGTCTTACAAGGATGTTTCAAGTACGCCTTGAAACATTCGTGACAAGTAAGTGACCGGGTCAACTCGTACCCTAGTTCCCCGTGTTTTCAGAACAGCCATCTCTGGAGGCGCGGGGTCTGTGATCCATCTGCCTTTCGTCGACGGATCCCGTCTCCCCTGCCAACTACGGATCGGATAAGATCCAAGGGCGACAGTCCCGGCATTACGCCGGTGAAACTGCTTTAGACGGTCCTGTACCCTCACCATACCCGAAAGGAGACGGTTATTCAAAAACCGACTTTTATACTAGGATCCTACAGCATCATGAATAATCGTAAAAAAGCTTGTGATCATCATGACACTAAAATCTCACAAAAAAGATTTTTCCTAATCAACGGTGCTTGGTTTAATGAGATATTGAAATGTAATTATTTGTTATAATAACTTTATAATAATATTAACTATATTACTTTATCTATATATATATATATATATATATATATATATATATATATATATATATTCAGATATTCATCTCAGATATTATACCTATATAATTGGATTAGTTGAACAAATGGTTTTTTTGTTCGCAATACGCTTTTTGTATCGCTGCGTTTCAGAATAACATAAAAAGAAGAATATTATATAGAGATAAAGACGTATTTTCAAGCGTTCCTTTTTTATATAAAAATTTAGAAATAATAATAAATGCGAAATATTTAATTTTAAATAGAAGATTTACTTTTAAAGCAAAACTATTTGTAGCTAATAATAATGCTAATAAAATTTACTAATAAAACTTCTTAACATATGAATCTCTCGAATTCATCGAGTTAATAGAATGAAAAGAATAAAACAGAGTTCTTTTCAAAGTTTTATTTTGTAATATTGTTTATCTGAATCAGTAAATTAATTTCAAAAGTAATTTGTTCGATCAAACTTCAACATCAGCGACAGAGAAAAATTTGTAACGCTCGGTTGATAGCACAGTATCATTAATTTTTCATCATTTACTCAGTAAAGCCAATTCACTAAGTAAATATTGTGTAACAGTTCAATACTAGTATAATGTTTTACGGTTTTACGGTGCGGAACCTAATTTTAGCAAAAGGAAAATTAAAGGTGAAGGAAATTCTTACATTTCTTCATTCAATTTGAATGGAAAAACAGATCGCATCGTCTTCTTATCACAAAAATCGGTCAAATTATTTTTTGGTTTATGTAATCAAAGAAAAACAAATCTATTTTAGATAAATCTGTTTATTCAAAACAGTTGTAATACTCCAAGATCATGATATCAATATAATAACGTATTAAAAAAAAATAACTTTTTTTCATTTTTCATTGCGTAATATTATTTGAGTAATTAATTTAGTTAGTATTTAACACTTTTAATAGATATAGATTTTACTCGTTCCAATCACTGCAACGGCTACATTAAAAATGCAGAATTTACAGTAACGTAAAATTTACAGAAACCTTTAAATAAATACGTAACTTAGATATTCTCGTTGAGTAACGGCAATGTACGAAGGTAATGTTTCACGACAAAGAATACAATAGCTTCTTGTCGTACAAGAGATCCTTATCTCTTTTCGCTACAACCAGGTAACTCGCTATACAAGCTGTACGTACGGTAAACAAGCTGAATAGAGATATTACCCTGGTTTCACCTGCATTTCAGTGGCGTTTTCATGAGATATACAGCGGTAAAATCGACACGGTGAAGAAGACTAGAACGAAAAATCTTTTCAATCTTTTTCCTTTTGAATATCTGACACGGGTTGCTCACTATTCTACTTAAAAACATTTTTAATCATAAATTCTGAATTCGTATTTGACCGCTGTAGATACAGATCCGCGGAGAGACAAATTAAAAACTTTTTTAACAATATTAAGTTTATTTAATTTCAACAGTAAAAATGATAACAATGAAAAAGGATTAATTTTTACAGTTAATTGATTTAAAAAAATATATATTTCGGCTTTAATTAGTCGGTGAAGGCGTAAGGTTCTGAACGATTTCATATATTAACTTTTATTAAATGAAAAAAATTTTTTTTTGCAAAATCTATCGAAATCGTTTTGATTCGATGAAAAATAATTTATCTAGTACAAAACTTAAAATTTTGTTTAAAAAATACTTAATGGTAAAGCTGAAATCCTTAAGTTACCGTATATCATCCACCTATTGCAGTAGCGTTTGCATAAAAAAATGGTTCGATTTACATAAAGTAACTGCTGACAACGACTCATCAGTAGTATATAATCATAAAATTGTTCTGTTCCTGTACTGCGTTTGTTAGTGAAATTGAACTTCACTCGTTCGCAGACTATCAAGAGATGATAAACTTCCTATCATAGTTGGTGATTATTTATCGTACAAGCGTCATTCACATGTAAACCGGAACTTTTTTATTAATATTAAATGAAATGAAATAACCTAATTTTTTCTACACAGTTTCTTCAATAGAAATAAGTTTTCTCCAACGGAGAAGTAGCTTTCTAATCCCCCATTAGAAAAACTAGATGGCTGCCCCAACAACCAATCGGGCACATAATACTAGACAGCGGTATCGTCTTCGAATCTTTCCACTCCTAAAGCTTTTTTCAGCAAACCGATCGTGTGGATATCACGCGATGACGCGATGGATTGTACGGTGAATGCTCAAGAGGTAATCGATGATGTGTGCAAATTTATCGCGAGCCTTAGCTATTGTATGCGATCCTGCATTATTGTGAAGAAGGAGGACGTTGCGAATCGCTTGCTGGTGCCGTTTGTTGCAATAAGCAGCCCTAAGGACATCCAGCAATTGCCAGTATTATGCCGGATTTACTGCCCTTTGTTCGTGCAGGAATTCAATTAGCAGCACATTTTTGAGTCTCAAAAAACACAGTTCAGACGTTTTCCAGCCGATAAGCGTTGCTTAATCGGTGCCCTCTTCCCGTTTTTCTTTCTCACCATTCTTGTTCACTTGCTTTCCGAGGTGTAGCGGCGGATTGATGTTTCATCGCACGTCATAGTACGATCCAAAAACGCCCCTGCCTTTTCCTGAAAGGGATTCAGAACTCGCTTACAAATCTTTTTCCGGACATTTTTTGTACCTCTGCGAAAAGACGTTGAACCCACCTTGCCACAACAATCTGTATTCGAGAGAGTGTGACAACATTGTACGCACATACCCAATACTTATACTCTTCTACGATGCAATATCGGTGACGGTTATGCGGGGGTCACCTTTCACAAGGTCGCGAACGGCCTGAGTGTTGTCATCAATGACGCTGGTCCGCGGACGACGTTTGTGATTTTCGTTCCCGCTGCTCAAACTGGTTGGCTAATAAGTCGCAGTGCTTTTGGTAAAGAGTTAGGAAGAGTTAGGAAGGGAAAATCCCTTCCTAATAACACCCCTAATTATACGCTCTTTTTAGATACCGAATCTGTTTTGTACGAATATACTTTAAGATGATGAAAATGAGTGAAAATAGGTTACCAAAATTTATTTCATTCGAAATAATAAACAACAATAGGTTCTGGTTTAAAGAACGGTCGATTTTAGGTTTAAATTTTGATTTCCATGTCAATTTAGTATTAGACAAAGTAGCAAATCGGAGAGATTATCGGGAAAAATGAGAAATAAGTACAGAGATCTGATTTAGAATGCAGGAGCTTTATTGTATTATATTTATAAATGACTGAATTTGAATGCGGGGGGGGGGGAATAATTAAGTAACGCAGGTAAGTAAATTTTCGTCAATTAAATGGGTTATGAAAGCAAGATGTGGGCTAATCGATTTTAATGGTAAGCCGCAAGTCAGAGATGTAAACGTGCGCTGTTCCTTATGTAACGCAGAAGAGCAAGAGGATATCATTTTGTTACTCGTTGCCCTGTCTTCGCCGAGAGGAAGAGTCGCTGGCTGGAGCCAATCGAGCTGTCACGTGATTTATTTACAAACTTTTTGAACCGAAAGGACTGGGATAAGCCGGCAGGCTTATTCAGAGATAGATGGCATTATATATAGGAATTAAGTTCCGAAATCCAATTATTAATTGCATACTATTTTAACCGAAAATAATTATAATGGCATGTACGATGATGTGGCAATATTTCACCTTTTCAGTTTCAATATCGATGTCGGTGTGTCACATTACTTTTTGTTTGAGTTCTGGTTGTTTTGAGTCAAGGTGGATGAACTTGAAATTATTGAAGATATTATTTGAACGATTAAAATTTATATGTAATCGGTAAATTGTAAATTAAAAGTAAAAGTGAATGTAATTTCTTAATTTTCATGTCCTCAGTTTCTAGATAAATCATCTAATAGTAATAAGGTATGTTAAATAAGAATACTTGTTAAGTAAATTTACCTTTAAAATACGAGGGTAAGTCAATTATTATCCGAAATGTAGTTATAAATTTTATTGCAATGCAAATAGAAAACTTACATATAAATCATTTTTCAACATATCCCCTTGCATTTCAACGCACTTGATCCATCGCGGCACAAGCTTCCTGATGCCCTCATAAAAGAGGGTTTTCGGTTGAGCTACGAGCCAGGAATGCACCGCTTCTTTCACTGTTTCGTCCGAGCTAAATCGACAGCCCCTTAATGTCTCTTTCAGTGGACCAAACAAGTGGTAGTCAGAAGGAGTAAGATCAGGACTATACGGAGGATGAACCAGTACTTCAAAGTTGAGTTTTTGGAACGTTTCAGCAGTGTGGGCAGAAATATATGGACGGGCATATTCGTGCAACAACACAACACCTTTCGACAGCAGTCCTCGGCGTTTGCTTCGAATTGCAGGCAGTGTTTACAGTACAAGAGCCTTCTCTCACATTCTGACCGCCAAACTCTTCTATTCTGCCGACTTTCTTCCTCTAAATTCCTTCTCGCCGCTTTAGATATCCATTGCTTTGGAGCTCGTCCGCGTTTCCATCTCTCTTCTGGAGTCCTTTTCAACATCCTCCTAGGCCATATATTCTCCTCCGTTCCCTGAACATGCCCGTATCGTGGTAGTCTTCTTCCCTCCAAAACATCAGTCGTTGTAACAGTTGCTCCAATTATTCTTCTGATCTTTTCTCACGCACCACATTCTAGACACTCCGCAACTCCTGCGGGCACATCTATCGGCACAGCTGAGATAATTATATTATGATATTATTAGCAGTAATGTTTTATTTTTGTTTAGACAAGTAGTGTTGTTTTTTTTTTCACCGATAGTAATATCGGTATTGTCCATTAACGGGCAAGCATATTTTTTTACATACAAAACTACTGAATTTATTAATAGTATTATCTAATTTATTATTTACAGTACCATAATTTTTATATTTAACGTTATTTAGACGAGGTTAGCGAGAGAAGATAACGTAGGTTATGTTTGGTTTGGTTACGTTGATATACGTATGATTCGTCAGTATACGGAATTAACATAATCTAAACATAACCGCACTCGCTTCTCTCGCTAACCTTGACTAATTGACAGTAATGTTTTGATTACTTAAATAATGAATTCAGTAATTTCTACTTATAGTCGAGTTGTACGTAAAAAAAAATATCCGTGCCGGTTAATGCACGAGTAAACATATTATTTTATGTTACCATAATATTTCAACTTTCCAGCTGACGATTTTTAAATTAGATATAGAAAGCGTATCAATTATACGTTGAGAATTATATATTGTAATTTTTTTTTTATAAATAATGTATGTTAAAACGAAATATTGAAGATAAAGCAATATTATCATTATTATTTATAGTTTTATTTTGAACACATGTAGACCGATTATAACTTATATTATCACTACTTTAAAAATAACTATAATTCTGCCTTGATCACGATTTATCAATATTGAACATAATGACTTAGAAATTCCACCGTTATGAGTTTAAACAAAGAACATTCGAAGAAGTAAATAAAAATTAATAAAATAAAATATAATAATAATAGTAATAGGGTTGGGGTTTAAACCGTTAATTTAATATTTATAAATTATCGAAAGAGCCCCGTAATCTACGACTAAAACCCTGCAGTTTTTTCAACAAAAAAAATATCAATCTACCCGGGAGTAAATGAGGTAATTTAAACTTTGAGTAATATCCAGAAGGTCTTAAATTGTAAAGTTGAAGATTTTGTCGCAATTCTATGTAGGATACGACTTTAAAGTGTATGAGTTTTATTCTTAGCTGTCACTTACAGCATTCAAGTTAGTTAAGTTTCAGTATTCAAGAAAGAAAATTTTAAGTGTTTTCTGTAACAGGTATAAATAAAGAAAAAGAACTTATAAATTAGTTAACAACATATTTAAATATAAATTGCGTTAATTTAAATTACTAAGTTGAATTTGTATATATATATATATATATATATATATATATATATATATATATATACATACATAAAAACATATAAATTAGGTCATGTCTTAACTAATATTAAAATAAATAAATTTTTAATGATTTTCAACTAAAATAGCATAAAAGGGAATTTCATTCTTAAAATAATTAGAACCACAACTTTATTAGAAAAACTAATTCGATTTAGCAACGGTCTAATAAAAACGGTTTAAATTAAAACTAACAAAGATATTGTTTATTTTATTTTAGCTTTATTTTACTGCAGATGGTTAAAATATTTAGTTAACTGTAATTTTTGAACGATAAAAATCCATTATTATATTCGATGAGAGAATGCATTTCTACACGGTCTATTTCAACAGTGCGCACAGCCAATGTATTCACCGAGTTTGAAACATGATTGCCTCGTAAAAAAAATCACACAAAAGCTTCATTACACAGGAATAGATTGATGGTTGAAGACGTAATAAGTTTTTCTGTGTCTGCTTAAGCTGATTTTACGCATAATATATTTTCAGTATGTCATTTATCAGACAAGTAAAATAACTGGGTATTTAAAAACATTACAAAACAAATTATAAGTGAGAAATTAAATTATTGATCGATTAATTTACGTCGGTAATAAATTCAATTTCTAAATATTATCAAATTTACAATAGTTTTTAATTTTTTGATAATTTAAAGGTTGTTACGAGTTAAATAAAAGGCTTTCAAGCAGGTTGTTCGGATGTTCTATAATGGTTATCGCTCGAACAAAAGGGTGATGGAATGAGAATTAATTAATTCTGACGATTACAGGGTAAATCTCTTTTAGTTTGATTCTCTGATATTAAAAATAAAAATAGATAACGATACTTACAGAATCGTAAAGGGGAAAGAAGAAACAAATAATAATAAATGAACAAAGAAATTTAACAAAAATTGAAATAATTGCTTGTTTTTTTAATAGCGTGAACTAGTAGTGCTTATTAACCGATGAAGAAATTAACATTATATAAAAATTGACAAACTACTGATTAATAAAAGTAAATCTTTTACGATCCCGAAGGTGACTAAGATAAAATTAGTAGATTATTTTGAAATGAAAGTTTCTAATATCGGATAGAATAAAACGGAGGTAAACCTATATTTAAAATTTTATTAACAATATGAATCCACATTTTTTTTTATAAGAAAGGTGTTACTTTTATTTATGAGCCACTGTTGTAGTCGAAAAATAATTTTGAGGGATAAAGCTTCAAATTTATGTTTACTATTAAAAAAAGGAAGTACTTTAATAAGTCGCTGTAATGAAAATAACTAAGTAAGATCTGTTAATAGGCTTAAATCCTATTATGAGAAAGAATATCTGGAATAAAATCAGAAAAAAAACGTTATTTTAAAAATAATTAAATAAAGTCCGAACTTAAAAATATTGCGGTAGTTACAATCCCATCGCATATTCACCCGGGATCACTCGCGCGTTAGATAAAATCTAACATTTTGGAAACTTTCTTTAATTAAAACTTCATTACATTAAGTATGAACCTGAAACTTTGTCATTGCCTCGGCCGGACATTTTTACGCAAGTGTTGATGTTGGACATTGAGGTGTGAGACCTTTAGGTGGAATCGGGAAGGTCAGGATTGGGCTGTGCATGGTCTGTCAGTTGGAATCTAACGCGCGACTGATCGCTTCAGTCTAGTTGTTAGAAATTAAGTACATTAAGCACATAAGTACTGAACGCTTCCGGTTATGTCCCTGTTCGCAAACAAAACCGGTCCCTCTGTATTTCTTTATCAAAGGATGAATCGATCATTTATTTGGTACATTCTTACGCGGGAACTGCAATTGTGGGTACTAAAGAAAAGATTTGTTAAATAATTTTCCACAAGAATAATTCTTTCTTTCGCATTAAAAACCATTTCTTCTTAATAAAAAAAACATACATAACCATAAATCCACAAAATTAAAAAAGAAATAAATAATTTTTTTTTTTGTCTTCAGTCATTTGACTGGTTTGATGCAGCTCTCCAAGATTCCCTATCTAGTGCTAGTCGTTTCATTTCAGTATACCCTCTACATCCTACATCCCTAACAATTTGTTTTACATATTCCAAACGTGGCCTGCCTACACAATTTTTCCCTTCTACCTGTCCTTCCAATATGAAAGCGACTATTCCAGGATGCCTTAGTATGTGGCCTATAAGTCTGTCTCTTCTTTTAACTATATTTTTCCAAATGCTTCTTTCTTCATCTATTTGCCGCAATACCTCTTCATTTGTCACTTTATCCACCCGTCTGATTTTTAACATTCTCCTATAGCACCGCATTTCAAAAGCTTTTAATCTTTTCTTCTCAGATACTCCGATCGTCCAAGTTTCACTTCCATATAAAGCGACACTCCAAACATATACTTTCAAAAATCTTTTCCTGACATTTAAATTAATTTTTGATGTAAACAAATTATATTTCTTACTGAAGGCTCGTTTCGCTTGTGCTATTCGGAATTTTATATCGCTCCTGCTTAGTCCATCTTTAGTAATTCTACTTCCCAAATAACAAAATTCTTCTACCACCATAATCTTTTCTCCTCCTATTTTCACATTCAGTGGTCCCTCTTTGTTATTACTACATTTCATTACTTTTGTTTTCTTCTTTTTTATTTTCATGCGATAGTTCTTGCGTAGGACTTCATCTATGCCGTTCATTATTTCTTCTAAATCCTTTTTACTCTCGGCTAGAATTACTACATCATCAGCAAATCATAGCATCTTTATCTTTTCACCTTGTACTGTTACTCTGAATCTAAATTGTTCCTAAACCATCATTAACTGCTAGTTCTATGTAAAGATTAAAAAGTAACGGAGATAGGGAACATCCTTGTCGGACTCCCTTTCTTATTACGGCTTCTTTCTTATGTTCTTCAGTTATTACTGTTGCTGTTTGGTTCCTGTACATGTTAGCAATTGTTCTTCTACCTCTGTATTTGAACCCTATTTTTTTTAAAATGCTGAACATTTTATTCCAGTCTACGTTATCGAATGCCTTTTCTAGATCTATAAACGCCAAGTATGTTGGTATGTTTAATCTTCCTTCTACTATTAATCTGAGGCCTAAAATTGCTTCCCATGTCCCTATACTTTTCCTGAAGACAAAAAAAAAAAAATATTCTTTAGCAAAAGTGCGTAATATTTTTATAAACTCACAGTTAACACACTACAAGCTTCTAAATTGTTATTTAAATACACATTTCTTTATTTAGCGTTTTACAGTTAAGTTAAATAGTAAAATTTTGCGATTGTTCTCTCTAAAAATGATAATACTTACAAATTAAAATGTTGAAATATTTTAATTTTTATATTACTTACAAAAAAATAATGGTAAATATTAAAATTATTGATTTAATAAGTCAATAACAAATGAAAATGATTTTCTCATTTTATCTGACGTATATTGTTTTTTTTTTTTTTTTTTTTGTATAATGTTTTCAATTTTAGTAATGTCTTATAATCAACCGTCTAGATTTTTAAATGTACTTTTCCTTCTAAGCATTTTTTACCTGTCTTAAAAAGCAAAAAAAAGTAGGAATGTTAGGAAGGGATAACATTTCTTTTTTAATTTTACGCATCACGCCCTTTTAAAGCACTGAGAGATTAATTTTTCTCTGATTAACTTTTTGTAAAAAAATAAATAAAAAAATCTGTACACCTATATTTGTAACTGTATGAAAAATATATTTCGGGAACTATTTATTGGTCTAGAGTTGTTCTGTGTAGACCAGGAAATTGGCATTAAATTTATTTTTATGGCATGAATTTTAAAATGAAATCTCGTAATATGAATTTGTTTGATAGTCGCTGCTATCTTAGTTTCCTATTGTATTACTCTTAGGCAATAAAGTTTTTTTCAAGCTAGTCAAATTTATTAAGTTATAAGAGTCTGTATTGGATTTGAACCGTAACTTTTAACCGATCAATTTCTCATTATTAAATTTGATAATGCGATTTACAAAATAAAGTAAGTGACTGTGTAAAATTAGCAACACCGTTATAAATTAAGAATTTTTTCTTACCTGTTACTAATTGCTTTAATTTTAGATATAAAAAAATTTCAAAATCAAAGTCATCAATATTGTTTTCTATCCGCTAAGCTATGATTTTACAATTCAATTAAATTTTTCAGTCTAATTAAGCTTTGCATACAAAGTGTTTGTTAATACTACACTTCATATTGTTATCAAATAAGTGTTAATGTTATTCTAACCATACTATAGCTGAAGTAAAGAACATATTATATTATACAGCTGATATCAGTCAAAGCTTTGTTATATTATTAATTAAACTAATCAATCGAAAGCAATTAAAATTAAAATAAAAAAAAATGAATAACAATATCTTTTTAATATTGAACAATTTTAATCTTTTCAATATTTTTAATTAAAAAAAAAAGTCTTCCGATAAAGCACAAAGACTACTTAAAAAGCGTTAAAAAAAAAGAAAACAGCAGCAAGTATAAATTTAATTATTTATACTTGCTGCTTTTTTAACGCAATTAAAAGCAATTTTGTTAAAAATTGCTTTTGTTCATACTAATAAATTTTTCAAAACTTATAAATAAACATATTATTATTATTATATGATTTAAAAATTATAACAGTACATTCTGCATGAGTGAAGAGACGTTTTTAAAACAAATAATTCTAAACGAAATTACAGTTTTTTTTAAATAGAGATTCAATTGCAAAAATGTAGGTACAGATAGTTCAACAAACACAAAAACATTACATAACTTGAAACACAATCAAAGTTGTGTCAAAAACCAATACACCTCATAACCTCTATTATTAACACAACAATAATTTCATGCAACAATGAATAGTATTTAAATTAATTTCGAAGCATACAATTAGTCCAAACTAATTTTTCAAAGATTTAAATTTATTATAGTAAAAAACAACTGTTTATAGTTTTTACAAATTCGAAAGTTTCGAAAATTAAATCTACGCATTCATTAGTCAAATAACAAAATTATTGTACTTAAAACCTTAAAAAAAATGCGTTTTTCGTTACTGAATTTTACTTTCCCGTCTAGCGCTAAAGCAGAGCTATAGGTTTAGAAGGGAAAGTATTGCAATCGGTCCGATTTGGCAATATGCGTTTTTCACCGGTTATTTACTTTTTGACACCTAAGAAATCCAAAAAACCGGATATAAATTTTCCAGATGTTCGTATGTACATGTGTGTGTTTGGTGTCGCACTCTAAATTACCTTATATTTCCAAAACTACTCGACCGATTTTGACCAAACTTGGTCATATTACTTTTATATATGAAGCATTGATTACCTTAAATTTTCAATTTAAAAGATCAAGGGGATGAGACTGTAGAGCAAGCACACCCTCAGTATCTTGAGATTTCGCCTGATTAAGGTCATATTTTTCTTAGACACATTTGTTAAGGATTAAAAAATAATATTTCCAAAAAAATATTTTTGCAAAGTCACAACCCGCCCCCAAAAATTCTCTAAATAAAGAGGTATAGTGTATAAAGAGGTATACCTAAGAGGTATAGTGCGTCATTAGTACTTCCTCTCACCACAAGGAGCGCTAGTGTAGCACTGACGTATACCAGCTGTAGTCGTCTTCTTTCTTTCTTTTTTGTTTAGTCTCCGGAATCACCGTAAGGTATTACTTTAGAGAATGAATGAGGATGATATTTATAAATGTAAATGAAGTGTAGCCTTGTACAACAACCTCAGGTCGACCGAACCTGAGATGTAAGGTTAATTGAAACACGACCGCCAAAGAACACCGTTATCCACGATTTAGTATTTAAATCCGTATACAAATAACTGGCTTTACTAGGATTTCAACCTCAGAACTCTTGACTTCGAAATTAGCTGATTTGTGATGACGAGTTCACCACTAGACCGACCCAGTGGGTGCTGTAGTCGTCTGTATGTCGTAACGTCACAGGTGAGCGGTAGAATTAAATAAATGAATAATATTTAAAGTGTAAAAAAGTATTTCAAGTGACCGCTAGTACCGCTACACCCGTGCGAATGAAATACTGTATGAGAGCGAGCTTTAGTTAGAATCATTGAATTAAATTAAAAAAAATATTATATTTAAATATAATGAAAAATATTTTAAATTAATAAATTAACGATTAATATAATTCACTTTACCAGCACGATGACACAGGTCTGTAGATCTTTTGGCTTGCTTGGAAGCCATCATCAGGAGTTAAAATTAATGCATTAAAGTCAAAGTTTAAAAATCATAGTTAAAATTTAAAAACAGTCATGACTGCCCCGGTCCTACTAGTACGTACCTACTACAAGTGAGACGGGAAAGTCATGACTATTTTTAAATTTTAACTATGATTTTTAAACTTTGGCATTAATGCATTCATTTTAACTCCTGATAATGGCTTCCAAGTTAGCCGAAAGATCTAGAGAACGTATCAACGTGCTAGTAAGGTGAATTATTATTTATTTAACATATCAGCAATACCATGTTTGAAAAATTAATTTTAAATTAAGTTGTGTGTAAGCCGTGCATCAGAAAAAAGCCGCGTGACGGGAAAATCCTAGAACTGTGTTGTCAGCTTTTTTTGTTTATTTCCTTAAAATTTCAGTACGACCTCATATCATCGGGGGAACTGAAATCCGGGAGGAATTTTTCGCTAGTCGTAACTAGCGTAGTAGTCAAATTTAATCATATTTTGCTGAATTTAATCAACTTTGGTTTCACGATTAGATTCAGATTTCTTAGGTGAGATTAAATAATTTGAATCCAACGGAATAGTTGTTTTTAAATTTCTTATAAAACAGAAATATTGAATTAAAACAGTATCTGTATAATTTGGTTTTATTCCAGGGATGCTGAGAAGGTTATACGATATTAAATTTAATTACTCCACTGAAATTACACGTAACGTTCTTTATAGACATTGCAAGATATTTAAAAAGCAAACGAGATATGCTTAATATAAAAAAAATATTGATTTGAACAGCAAATGACTTCCTTGTACGCCTGTTAAATTACATATACACATTTTTAAAAGTACATAAAATTTTATTTCACAAATAACTTCTGATTTTTTTTTTAATATTTTTTTTTTTATTGTTATTATTGAATTATTATTTGTTGTATTTTTTTTTTTACAATCAGAGATTAATAATTATTAATAAATCAATGAAAAATTTAAAACAATGAAAAAAAGTTTAAAAAAAGAAAGAAATGTTGCAAATAAAGACAGAATAAAAACATTAATGGAAGATGATAAATATAAAAAGGAAGAAAACGTTAAGACCAAGTAAAGAATAAAAAGATTAAGAGAGGATGATGAATATAAAGAGAGAGAAAATTTCAAAACTAGAGAACGTGTACACAAATTAACGTCGAAAAAGTTAACTAACCAAAGAGCGATTAAATGATTGGCAACAAAAAACAAATAAACGAAATGATGATCAACTCCGACTTAGGGAGAATATTGTTCAACAATATCAGAGGTGAAATGAACTAAACGATAAGGATTTTCTGCAATTTATCAAACATCGGGCATATATGTCTCAGTGTATATTTTTTTCTTGTGAGCGTTTAGTTTTCAATCACTCTGTAGTTAACTTTAATGTAGATAACATTAAACAGAAATTCCAGAATAAATAAATAAAATTAAACAAAAATTAAAATAGAAAATAAAAAAATAATACGATTCTTAATTATAATTTTCAATTAATATTAAATAATCAGATGTTTCACCTAATCTATTACATATATAAATATATAATAATGCCTATTAAATTATATATATACATTTTTAAAGTACATAAAATTTTATTTCACTAATAATGTTTAATTTTTTTTCATACTTTTTTTTATTGTTATTATTGAATAATAATTTATTGTATAAATTTATTTACAATCACGGATTAATAATAATTATTAATAAATCATTACATTTAAATTAAAAAAAGTTAAAAAAAAAAAAGAAGATGAAGTCTGATTCGAACCTTCCCTTGTAAAATCCAAATATTTCATTAATTAAAATTTTATTTGGCAATAACGCTGGAAGCAATGAAAATAAGTACCACTTATGATATATCTTTGAAAAGCACTCAATGAGAGCTTATTATTGCAGTAATCCAAAAAAAATTGGATTTTCGGCTTTTTTGGACGCTTTTGGTTTAGTCGATTGCAATCAAAAAGGAAGGTGTATACCTAGATGTTACAACAGTTCTTAGTCCAAAATTTCAACATATTACGGCTAATCGTTTTTGAGTTATACGAGATACATACATACATATATACATGCATACGTACGTACAGATATCACGCCGAAACTACTCAAAATGGATATTTCCGTTAAAATCTGAAAACCGAAATTTTTCGCTATCACAATATTTCCTTTACTCCGTACAAGAAAGTAATAAATAAAAACATATGACAAGAAATATTATCGATAACTTAAAACCTGTAAATTTAATAATATAAAACCTAACCTTAGTAATCTATCTGTAGTATAGCGGGCGGCTAATTGCTGTGCACAGGCTGATGTCTGGCTTACCGCGCCATTAACTATCCTGAAAATCTCTTACAATGTAGTGTATACTATGTAAGTATACGGAGCTATAAGAGATGTTTTCGTAAAGGAATAAACCAACTGTTCCACCCGCCTTATTAATCTACCTCTCTCGCACGCAATGTGTACAGGTGTACCGCGCCCATTATAAGCCCATTGATATAAACAGGTACTTAGTATAAAATATTTACAAGATATATTCATTTTATTTTTTTCGGAATTATTCATACGATATAATAATTCTTAGTTTAAAATTTTTAAAGATTAAATAAAAATGCTTTGAAGCAGAGAGGTTGAAATGTGTGACAAAGAGAATGTAGGAAAGAGAAGAACACAATCTACTGTAGAAAGTTTGAAAGTCGATAATATTAAAATGAAAAATAATGTAATAAGTATCTTTATAAGATAATGCTGATGTTGTCACGTGCATAAAGAGAAAAGTGGACGACTGTAGTATGTAGCAAACTATACACTAAAATCACCCATTATTAAATCTAAACTAAGATTGTTGCCTATATACAAGTAATGGTTATATACTGTAAGACGTCATTTTTAAGTCGGTTACAGTCCTGCTTTTATAGATGATAATAAAAGTATTTTATTTTTTAAATTATAAGAATAATAAAAATAAATACAATTTTTATTTCTATAATTTTTTTTTGCCAATCTTAATTTTTCACAGTACAATATTTACTGTTAGTAGTCATTGAATAGAATACAATTCTTTAACTAAACTTTTCATTACATTCTCTTAAATAATGATAAATAAGTTTAAAAAAATAATCGTTCTTCAAAGCAAAATTACAAAATATTAAATCGGATTATTAAATGATCTACATTGCAACTGTTCCTTCAATTAAATGCAAAGTAAAATTTTATCTTTTACTGAATACACATTTGAAGTCACTAATATTTTTCAATTTGTTCATAATATCTATGATTTTATACATTCATAAAGTCCAGAAGGTGTTGGCCACGATTAAAAAATTGTTTTAGGGCACCGGTTCTCAACCAGGAGATTGCGGTGATATAAAAGGGGGGATAATCTACAACTTTACTCGTAAATAATAATAATGAAATAATTTTATGAAAAAAAAAATTATTTATTTACGTAAAAAACATTTACGTAAATTTCTAAAAATACATGTAAAGAAAATAAATTTATGAGATGGTTGCGTTTGTTTTTCATTAAAATTTTTTCCTTGCTTGGATCTACGTTAGAAATACACAAAAAAAGATTATTTTTAAGTGATAAAAGACGAGTCCTATAGTTTTTAGCGCGATCGTAGACGAAAAACCATTTTCACAGAGGTAAAAGTGGCAAAAGGGATTAATATTTTCAATGCATCTGTGACTAAATTTCCATATTCACTTCGACGAGCAAGCCAAACCGTATCTAAATTTTTAGATATGAATTGTAGTTGTAAAGTTTTATCGGCAGATATTTCGATGAGTTGGTCTTGAATCTAACCGGTAACTTAGCCGCTGCAACTTTTTACAAAAAGTATTCGGTACCTTCTCTTAGAGGAATAATTTTTATCTTTCGGGAAATACTCAGCCAACTGAATCTTTAGCTCACACAAATGTATTTTCATGCTATCCAAATTGTAGTAAATAATAGGGTTTTCTTCATTCAAATGTTTCTCAATATGCTCAAAATTGAATGGTAGCATATCAGAAGTTTTGCTTTGAATGCGAATTATCCAGATATCAAGCTTCTTAATGAAATCATGAACTTTTTCTTCATTAATAGTTGTTTTTTTTATCACGTCGTTGTAAATTCACATTCAAGTGCAAAAATACATCAGCTTAGTAAATCACAGGAAAATATGGTCATTATTCTGTAAAACCATTGAAAATGGCGTTCGTTTATCCTAGAAAAATATTATTAATTTATTTCACAATTCCAATAACCGGGTTAACACTTTCCCCCGCGATAACCATCTGACTTCTGTACGGAAAAGAAGAGATTTTTTTCTTTTCGTTTATTTCATCGCATATTTTAGCAAACAGCCTATTCCGTAACTGTCGACTTTTAAAAAATTAACTATTTTTACAGCTTTACAAAGAATCTGAGATATTCCGGTGTATTTTTGTGGCAAGAGTTGTCTGTGAAGGAAGCAGTGCGTTCATTCCTACCTTAGTATAAGACGATGTTTTAACTTATTCAGAAATCTACTGTTCTTTGCTGTTATCGCCTTCCCACCGTAAATACATACTGCAATACATTTTGTCCAATGTATATTATAGTTTTTACTAGCTTCATAAAAAAAATCAAAAAGACGTTTTCCTGTTGCACAACGAGGTATTGATTTTCAAAACCATTTATTTTCTTTGATTGATCTGTTCCTATCACATTAATATCTCACAAAACATAAGAACTGAGAAATATTTATCACATCTGTTGACACATCATATTAATTATTAAAAATTCACTTGAACGAACTTGCTGAATTATCTGATCGCGAATATCGGTAGCAATGTCGCCTTGATACTGTGTCGTTAGTAAGCGAAATTTGTTTCTTTTTTTTTGCTTATTTCGCGCCTATTGAAACACTGATCATATCAATTCCAGCAGGCAATATGAGGTTTTCTGCGTTTGTATGAGATTTGGACACGTTATCTACTCTTAATGCTACGAGATAAGATAATTCACGTGTATTTTTATCAGGACGGATTGATTTACAAATAGAAGCTTGTTAATTTCTTAAAGTATGTAAAAATTTTCTTTCGAGAAATTCCAAGTATTTGCTTTTACGATCAGGATGTTTAGTTTTTCCAAGGGTCGAATTAATTTTGATGGCTTCATGCTTTCATCGGAGAGGACTTGAAAGCAAACAACGCACTGTGGCTTTCCATCCGATGAGGTAAAACCGTAATATATATAACTTCATTGTAAAATGTTGTCTTTTTACCCATCGATTCACTGAATGAATCACAGTTATAGCGTTTTACCAAAACTTCAATTATTATTATTTTCAATGGAATTACGCTTTTAAAACCTTGCGTTTCAGACGAATAATATGCATGTTCGAGCATGACGCTATCACAGAAAATAGTATTCAAGCAGACCAAATTAGAAGGAGCACGTTCACATCCAAGTAGGAATCTGTAGCTTACTCATGTTTGTACCCTTAATTTATGTATGTTCATACCGTCGCAATCAAAGCAGCTAAATCGTTTTAGCTAGATTTCATCGGGTCGGGAAATATTCATTATATACTTTTTCCCCTTTTGGGATTTGTTGAGAATCACTGTTTTACGGCATCAAAGGAAAGAAATAAAGTTCATACGAACAAATGCCGTACCTCCATTGTACTAGTATTTCCCTCTGTTTGACATTCTGTAGTTTTTCGATAAAATTTTATTCTTAAAGACAAATTGAGATATTTCAATTAAAATCTGGTGAACATGTATCCAACAACATCTTTTACAAAATAAATAAATCTAAAAATTCTAAATTGGCGGCCAGTTAAAATATTTTAATCATTAATACCAACGGTAAAAGTAAAGGAGTTCATGATTTTTTCTTTAGATGAAATGTTAAGCTTTTCATTGTGAAAAAATGACACTTTATTTGCTATACTCGATTGACAAATAACTGAGATATGTCTGGAATCTTTAAAGCAAATCGCAAAGCTTCTGCATTCTGAAAATTCAGTCTCTGTTTTAAAACATAATATTTACCATTCTCTTTAACAATTTTCGGTGTATATTAGCTTTTTATCTACCAATCTGAAACAATAAGGTGTCACTTTGTTCACAAAGAAAGGCTTCAAAGTTTATCTAATAAAATATAATTCAATAAAATTAATATCTTTGGAGCAAGAACAGTATAAATACTGAATAAAATGATAATAGTTAAAATATTTAAGCGGTCATCATTTTGGAATTTATTAATGTAAAATTATCAAACATATTTATTTTTAGGAGTATGTTTGAACAAAAATTCGTTATAATATCACAATCTGTTATTAAAATATACCTTTGTAAAGAAAAAATACCAGAAAATGGCGTAAAGAGGGAAAATAAAGCGAGATTCGGCATTTGTCACATGAAAATGCTTTGTCTGGTTTATTATAATGGCCTAATCAATCCCTTGATTAAGTTTGGTAAAAATTCCAGGAACAGTAGTGTCCAGGAACCAGAAAAACCCCCGAAAGAAAAATCCTGGAACAGTATGTATATATTAAATAAATGATAAATTAGCTTACGTTGTGGTGGAAAGGAAATTTTAATAATGAAAAATATAAATGTGGTTAAATAAATTTTCATTAAATACTACAATTAGCCTCGTTAATAATAACATATTTATAAATTTGAAAATAATTTTAAAATGATCTTCTGAACGCATATTTCGTGGTATATAAACATTTTATTAACGATGTTTCACCGTAAAATAATTTCAGTATAAAAAAATAATATTCAATAAATTGGTTCCATATAGTTTAAATAAATAAAGCTATATAAATCAATTATACTTAATTAATTAAATCGATTTTTACTAATTAATAATTAAATAATATTTCGAGTTTTTTTTTTTGGATCACAGCATTTAATCGATAGAAAATATTGAGTTTTTTTTAATAGAGCTGGGGTGTTGAAGTTAGGAATTAATAATATTTTTTTTTTAAATTATAGTGTTATACATAAACTATCTAGTCGGGCTCGCTTTGTCATGCGATATTCTAACCAGAGGCTCCCTTCACCCTCAGAGCCTCCTTCGATGCCGCAGAGCTAACTTTACTCGTTATTACCGTATTACCAGAAGACTCCGACCCCTGGACTCCGCATTGTTCGTTACCCTCATAGTTGTAAGACTTTGTAATACTGATAAATAAAGGTATTCAAGTTTTATAGAAACCTGGAAAAGAAACTAGATTATAAAAGACAGAATAGTAGTAACTGTGGTAATTTAAAGTACGCACTACCTTTGATAACGAAAAATTCATAACCTAATTCTTTGCCCTGGTGGCAGAAATATAATAATGAAATCAAAGAATTAATATATTTTTTCTTAATGAATATTTTTAATTCACAACTTCACCCCCTTGGGGGCGAAGAAATAATGAATATTTTTTATATGTTAACATTGAAGGGAGCTAGGACCTCGATCGATGGCTTAAAACCTTCCCTGGGATAACATGAATGTATCCTGAAAATTTGAAAGTAATCGGTCGTTTGCTTCTCGGGTGTTGCATTAACAAACAATTAGACAAAATTTATACATATATACATTACCGAATAACCGTAATTTGTTAGACTGAGGAGGAGTACCTGATGCAAGCAATACTTAGCCTTCAACCTACTGACAATACCTCGTTTGAGTTTTGAAAATCAGACAATTTTTTGGGCACTCCATTGGATCTACCTAAACAGCGCCTCAGAGGCGCCCCGTTTTTTTGTAATATTATTCATTCGATTGATTCGAATCATACAGTTCAAAATCACTTTATGTGATAAAAATTCACACAGTTCATTAATTCAATTCATTAAAGCTATGCTTCAACCGGCAATTCGCCACTAATATACCTATAAAATCAATTTTTTTTTTGATTTTTCGAGATGAAATATATCAAAAAACCTTCTCAGTTATGCCAACAAATATGTGAAAACATTTTCTTGCGATCGATCGAGTAGTTTTTTGTTTATTTCGAACAAACGAAAACCCTCTTCCTTTTTATACTTGTATAATAATATAGATTAATTTAGCCAAAAATATATGAAAAGAAAACCAAATAATTTTTCGAAAAAGAAAATTTTTTCCACCTTCACAGTTAAGAAATAACTAAAATTATTAATCACAATTCTCGTAAAAAAAATAAACAAAAAATACTTTGGTCAACAATGTCACTGTATGAATTAATGTTGAACAGTGACAAAATTAAAAATATAATCTTCGAGTGTTACCTAAATAAAGGATTTATAATCATCGCAATCACTTAATGAAAAAAAAAAAAACATAAATAAATAAAAATAAAAGTGGACTAGAATATGGAGGTGATTTATTATATCCCTCTCAAAATGAAAGCTTCACCTACAAGCAGAATACAGTTGCATAAAAGGTTTACAACATGCTATGTTTATCACCATTTCTACTAAAACAAAGCTTTTGACGCAAAATAGTAATTTTGATTCCATAATTTCATTACATACAAAAGAAAATAATCTGCCTAAAGGAATCTAATTTAAATCGTAGAAGGGCATAACTATTAATCATATTGTACAATGATGGTGTAAGACAATATTAACTAATGATATTATTATTTGTTGTTATTAATATACCCAGTGGGAGTAGTGGGTACTGACTAATACCACTGACGTTGTGGATCGCTTCAAGTATTAAGTCTTTTGATGTAGCTTCGAAAGCCCTGCAGCAAATGAAAATTAATAGTTATCAATACAATATGCAACAATAAACGACTGCGTTTGAATCGTACAATTACATTATATAATAATCAGCTAAAAAGTAAAACAAGGTGGATTTGTCAGTTTAACTTTTTAACTGTTCTTACTAGGACACTCATAGGTACATCAAAATTTGTATCAGTTCAAAGATTGGCATTTAGTATATAGTCTTTGAAATAATTTTTAGAAACAGCCAATAAATTATATATTATATAGATTCTACAGAGTGATTTTTTAGTCCTGTTACAATTGTTAATGTCTGCTAATTTTTTCTAAGAAAGGAAAATTTTATTTTGCGACACGAAGTTGGTAGCGCTACTCAACCGGTATAGATATGGCAGTGTGAGTTAATTCTCCTTGAGCTGTGTAAACTTTTGTGTCGTTTCCGGTCGTGTTACGAACAGAGTGTCTTTTACCATAAAACAACGAATTTTCATTCTTGAACAATATTTTGCTACGAAATCGTACGCGAGTGTAAAAGAATCATTTCAAATTAAATTTGTTGGTGTCCCTCCGCCAGATAAAATGTCAATTTGTAGGCTAGCAAACCGATTTCGAGAGACAGGTAGTGTTTGCGACAGAAAACGTATTGGTCGACCAACTCGCTTGGCAGATGACGTTTTAGAGAATGTGAAAACAAGATCGCTGAATTCTCCACGGAAAAGTTTACGAAAACTTTCCACGCAAGTCGGTTGGTCATATTCGAGTGATCAGAAAGCCGCTAAAAAATTTAAATTGTATCCGTATCGCGTACGATTAGTCCAAGAGCTTCAGCCTCCAGATTTAAACAAGCGATTGCAATATTGCCGTTGGTTTAGGTCTCTCGTAAACGATAACGGAATCGAATTTTTAAACACAGTGTTCTTTAGTGATGAAGCTTGGATCCATCTCGATGGTTATGTGAACAGTCAAAACTGTTGAATTTGGGCGGTTGAAAATCCTAAAGCTTGACAAGACAAATTTTTGCATCCTGAAAAAATTGGTGTGTGGTGAGCGATATCTCGTCATCGTATAGTCGGACCCGTATTCTTCGAACAGACAGTAAATGGTGAAGTACACAGGAATATTGTGCACCAATTTGTGTCCCTCCTGGACCTCAAGAACGGTATTGGTGGTTTCAGCAAGACGGCGCTACATGCCACACGTCTCGAGAAACCGTGGATTTTCCGCAAGAGTTCTTTGATGATCGAATAATAAGCAAGGACTTATGGCCTCCAAGGTCCCCAGACCTCATATCTCCTGACTACTTTTGTGGGGCTATATTAAGTCCGAGGCCTTCAAAAACAATAACACTATTGATGAACTTAAAGTCAATATTACAGACTTAATCACGAATATTTCCAATGCAACTCTTAAAAGGATTTCTACTAATATGCTGAAAAGAGTCCGTGCGTGTATAATCGCAAGGGGTGGGCATTTTGAGCATGTTTTTTTACAATTATGTAAGTAATAGCTTTTTATTAAATCTCTTTTGTAAGTAACAAATACATTTTTTTATTCCACCTACATTTCCCTTTCTTAAATTACATTTAAAATTGGGTAACAGGACTAAAAAAATTAGTGTGTAGAAGTATTGAAACTTTTAATGAAACATATTTTTTTTTTGTCTTCAGTCATTTGACTGGTTTGATGCAGCTCTCCAAGATTCCCTATCTAGTGCTAGTCGTTTCATTTCAGTATACCCTCTACATCCTACATCCTACAAGATCTGGCGAAAACTGCATATGCTCAAATTGGACCGAATACAATTCTTTCCCTTCTACAGCTGCAGCTCTGCTATAGCGCGAAATTTGTACACGAGAAAGTAAAAAGACCGAAGAGTCTGCTCTTCAAGGATGAAATCTTGAAGGAAAGAAAATAAAATATATTTGTAGACGAAATCTGTGATTTTAGATGTTACTCAAAGACTATACAGATATCTTCAGAATTAGAAAATACAGGACACACCATAGCATAAACATGAAAATAACTAAAAAAAGGACATTTTTATTAAGGATAGGTGATTTAGTGCACGTCTAAACAAAAGAAGAAAAATTGAACAAGTAAAACAGTACTTGTTCGGAGCCACATCCTCCGAAGAAACAACCTTTGATAGATTAAGTGTTAATAGAGTCTTAAGAATAGAATCGAGACCGGTTTGCCTGGGTTCGGGACAACACTTGTTTGGGAAACTTTCAATTCCGTTTGGAAGTATGTTATCCGGAGAACGGTATTAAATATATGTTATATACAAGATCACTTCGGATGGAACCATAAAAAGAATTTTGTTTATGATTAAATCAAAGCCGTGGCTCTTCTGTGAGGTGTAGAAAAAAGTTTACTAGAAAAATTTATAAAGGTCGGACTATCGAAGAAATCAACAATTTCTTTCTCATCAGGACTTCGTATTTCAAGCGGTTGAACGAAATCGCTCAAGTAAGTGGCAAATATTTCAACTTTCTCTTTATTACTTTTAGGCCGAGACCGATCAGACGTTTTCAAAGGAGGATGTGAGGATGGAGGTTGACAGAAACTCCTCGTGGATCTCCGTAAATTGTCTCTATTTAAAAGGAATAGGCTTTCAAGGCAACACTTAAATAAATCATAAATTAAAAAGTATTCCTTTAAAATATATTGAATAAAATAAACTGAAAGTTTTACAAAACTGAAAGAAATTTATAATATTACTTACTATTTCTGCAACATTAAACAATATATTAATAATACGTCTTTAATTAAACAGTATAGTGAATTTTAACTCAAATAAATATAAAATTAATTTAATAATGTAACTAACTTTAATTTAATTTTATTAACTTACACTTAAGAATACTACTTTGAATAACTTTTCTCTGATATTAACTTAGGAAGTTATTCGTATATTATTAATCAAACAATATGTAAGTAGTACATACTTAAATGCTGTTTTATTATATCGTATTATTCTATATATACGAGTAGTAAAGAATTTTCTTAATTTAGTTTTTCTTAACTTTTTTTTGTCGCTTAAAGATAGTTACACAAAAAGGGAAAATAATTACACATCAGGTTCGACGTACAGCATATCAATTTTTCTGATATAAATTTTCTTTTTCTGATTTTTTTTCTGACATTATGGCTTTAATTTATTTATTTTTGATGGGGTGAATGTTTATTGAAATGTTTCGATACTAATATGATAAATAATACTGTCTGATGATTTATTTATACTTTGAAATAAATCAACAAAAGATTTATAATTTATGATATGAATAAATTTTCATATAATAAAAACTACTAATTAAAGAAAAAAGTATATATATATACAGCATTAGTGTCTGTTGCAAAACATTAAGATGGAATGAAAGGTACCCTGTTTTAATTTCTATTACTATTCTTCAGTAATTTTATTTGGATGTAAATTTATAACTTTAAAAAATAAAATTATCCATGTTAACATTTGAAACTAAAACAAGAATTTTTAAGAATTTAAAGAGGAATTCTCTTTGTTTTACCTACACACATTATAAAAACCTTTTTTTCACATTGGAAATCAGTAAAGATTTATGAATTCGTAGAAAAATAATAAAATTGTGATTCAAATATAAAAAATTTTAACATAATATCTTTACAAACATGCTATTTAACATATTATTTAGTTTTTACATGTCTTTATTTTTTCTGGCAAATAATCAAAATTGTTGCCAATGGTTCATTGGCAACGGGTGCACTGTACGGATGCACCTTTAAACGGTTGTAAGATGCCGTTTGGGCACTACCGACGGAGAGACCAGACCGGCTAGATACGTCGCTCAGACTTCTTAGGACTAATAAAATATGCAGCTTACACATTGATCAACTTTTTTGGTGTTAGCACTTTCGGTCGACAGCTTTTGGTTGCATATCCCACATTCCCTTTCCCGTGGAACTTGTAACGCCACTTGATGGAGGACTTGTTTGGTGCATTCACACCGTACTTTTCTCTAAAGGCATTCTGGGTCTGAGCATAACTGGCACGTTTAATGTATCGGGAGACAATGGATAAAATCTGCTGCATTGTGTAACTCATTTTTCCTCAATTTTCTTAAATTAAACCTCCAATTTAATTTAAATTAAACCTCCAATGAAGCGATTGATAGATTATACAAACTGGTGTGTAATATTTATGAAAAAGGGGAATTTCCGTCAGACTTCAAAAAAAGTGTTATAGTTATGATACCAAAGAAAGCAGGGGCAGATAAATGTGAAGAATACAGAACAATTAGTTTAACTAGTCATGCATCAAAAATCTTAACTAGAATTTTATACAGAAGAATTGAGAGGAGAGTGGAAGAAGTGTTAGGAGAAGACCAATTTGGTTTCAGGAAAAGTATAGGGACAAGGGAAGCAATTTTAGGCCTCAGATTAATAGTAGAAGGAAGATTAAAGAAAAACAAACCAACATACTTGGCGTTTATAGACCTAGAAAAGGCTTTCGATAACGTAGATTGGAATAAAATGTTCAGCATTTTAAAAAAATTAGGGTTCAAATACAGAGATAGAAGAACAATTGCTAACATGTACAGGAACCAAACAGCAACAATAACAATTGAAGAACATAAGAAAGAAGCCCTAATAAGAAAGGGAGTCCGACAAGGATGTTCCCTATCTCCGTTACTTTTTAATCTTTACATGGAACTAGCAGTTAATGATATTAAAGAACAATTTAGATTCGGAGTAACAGTACAAGGTGAAAAGATAAAGATGCTACGATTTGCTGATGATATAGTAATTCTAGCCGAGAGTAAAAAGGATTTAGAAGAAACAATGAATGGCATAGATGAAGTCCTACGCAAGAACTATCGCATGAAAATAAACAAGAACAAAACAAAAGTAATGAAATGTAGTAGAAATAACAAAGATGGACCCCTGAATGTGAAAATAGGAGGAGAAAAGATTATGGAGGTAGAAGAATTTTGTTATTTGGGAAGTAAAATTACTAAAGATGGACGAAGCAGGAGCGATATAAAATGCCGAATAGCACAAGCTAAACGAGCCTTCAGTAAGAAATATAATTTGTTTACATCAAAAATGAATTTAAATGTCAGGAAAAGATTTTTGAAAGTGTATGTTTGGAGTGTCGCTTTATATGGAAGTGAAACTTGGACAATCGGAGTATCTGAGAAGAAAAGATTAGAAGCTTTTGAAATGTGGTGCTATAGGAGAATGTTAAAAATCAGATGGGTGGATAAAGTGACAAATGAAGAGGTATTGCGGCAAATAGATGAAGAAAGAAGCATTTGGAAGAATATAGTTAAAAGAAGAGACAGACTTATAGGCCACATACTAAGGCATCCTGGAATAGTCGCTTTAATATTGGAAGGACAGGTAGAAGGGAAAAATTGTGTAGGCAGGCCACGTTTGGAGTATGTAAAACAAATTGTTGGGGATGTAGGATGTAGAGGGTATACTGAAATGAAACGACTAGCACTAGATAGGGAATCTTGGAGAGCTGCATCAAACCAGTCAAATGACTGAAGACAAAAAAAAAAAAAAACCTCCAATGAAAGAAAGAAACATTCTTCCGTAAGGTCGCGTCAATTTTCGAACACTCCTTAGTTCATGTAGATAAATGTCCATCACGCTTATTTTCGCTCTCTTCGTCATTTTGTAATTTTTTTTTTTAATAAAAATCATAAGTACGGACTGAGAATTTTAATGAAATTTGGTGTAAATGTTCTCATTAGTATCTTCTAATTATAATTTTTTCAAATTTCGTTTACATATCTCCAGCAATATGCCTTGTTTTAAAACCAAGTTAGGCCTTAAATCAACAACGGCTCCACCAACGGTCAATCGTTACGGAAAATAACATAATCACGTCACGGTCGTTTTGGCATACTAGCCTGTCACACAATACCTTGTAGAGATTTAACAGTATCCTTTTTGTTAACCTTATGCGTAAGTAAATGCTCATACTCATACAGAGTGATTCATGAAGAATGTAACAAATTTTAAGGACTTTTTCTACTGGAAAATATAAAGAAGAAATCTACTATTTTCACAAAATAGGTTTCGGAAACGCTTCTTTAGCGAGAGTTGGGTGGAGAAATATTTCGCCCTGATTTCTATGCCTTCAGTAAATTTAAATCAAATATTTCAATTTTTAGGACCCAAATTAAAGGGTAAATTTTATATGAAATTTTACTAGAAAAACTAAAGATAAATTGATCCAAAAATTGTATTTTTAGTAGTTTTTTGAGAAATCAGGATCAAAAGAGAAACGATCGGGGTCAAAAACACGCTATTTTATGTTTGGGGGAAAATAACTTTGTTAAATGGGTAATAAATGTATATACGTTTTAAACAAAACTTAGACAGCATTTCATTCTGAGTAAAACGATACGACAAAAGTTCACAGAAACTAAATACAAACGTAAGAATCTTGAAGTTTATTAAAAACAAAACGTATTAAAACATGGTAGATTTTAACTACATATTAAACAACAAAAAATTTTTTTTAATTTTAACTAAGCGAGTGGAAAAGTACGTGTACGTGATTATCTATCAACGTCTTATAAATTTTCCGATGAAGAATATGTAAACATCTTTTTCTTATGGGCTCTGCAATAGAGATAGATACACAGTTTGAATACCATCAAAGATTTTCGAATCGAAGAATTTCAGACCAAGAGCCACTGCTTCAGTATTTCAGTGCTTACGTACCACTGGATTGCTGTCGGTTAATTAATTGCACCGTTTAACGACTCTCTGAAATCTTTGTCATGTTAATATGCAATGAATAATTTTTTTATATTCAAAATAAAAGATACAGACTTACAGACTATGTATTTGTAAATATCTATAAAAATGTTCGATTGTTAAAAGAATTGCTCGAAAGAGAAGGTTCGCCAATTAACGAAAATATACAAATATTATTTATGTTGCTACACTGACAAAGTATAGCAACATTATTATTATTATTATCGTTATTATTAAGATTATCATTATCAAATAATCGTTCATCTTTGTTCTTTTCTCAGACTGTTCAGTGAAGGAACTTTCTTTTTAATAAATAATAAAAGACATAATAATCTATATGTCTATATACAGAAAAAAGCATATATATATACATACACACACTTATTTATTCTTATTTTGTGGAAAAATAATGATAAATGAAAAACATTTAAAAAATTTAAAAAAATCAATATTTTTAAACTTTCATCGGGTCCCTGTTCCCCATTAACGCCCACAAAGTATTTTTTATTTGGGCCACTCGCACTACTACTATGCTTGGGAAGACATAAAAAATTCGGTTAAATAATATCCAATAAATAAAAATATAGCATCTTTATTCTCATTTTTTGGAAAAGGGAGAATTGAAGGGAATTTTTTTTAAATTGTAAGATAAGCATGTACGCATGAACCGAATTTAATATAAAGTAGGGTTATGTTTGAAAAAGTGTAAGAAAACTGCCCCAAGGAAACTATCTACCTCACCCTCTGGAGATATTAACCCAAACTTTCACCGACAAATTGTCCCACATATACGAGCCTCTCAGCTAAATTTATTAAAAATCGGTTTATCCAGTCAAAAGTTAAGCCAACACTTTTGAATACTTACTTGCCAAAATGACCCCTCCTTTTCTTTACTATTTTTGGGTCCGTGGGTCGTGAACGTTAAGAAATGCAAAGAAAACCCGTACCCCATTTTTACACGGATTATCATACTTTCCTTCTTGCAGGATAGCTTTAGAGCTAATAAGCCGGAAAAGTAAAAAATCTGAAAAGATGCTGTTTACATTCATTATTTAACTTCCAGTTAAAAAATGGATTTTCAAAATGGATTGCTTTTTTATTTATTATCTTAAAACAATTTCAATTTTTCTGTTTTAATAGTTTATTATAATTTCAAAACACAGTAAGAAGAAATAATTCTCGTTTCTTTAATAACTTAATCTAGAAGAATAAAAAAGAACTTACTCTTAAAAATAAACATACAACTGTGTTTTTTTTTCTGAGAAGGTAATCAGAAATTGTTTTATAATATTTTATTTATTGCTCTTAATAAGTGAATTTTAAATATAATAGGACAAAATTTCCTAATGAATTTAAAATGTGAATTGTAATTTATTATTGAAAAAAAGATGATTTGTTAATATGATTTAATCTTTTATTAAAAAAATTAAATTTTATTTAACTAATTTAAGCTTTTATGTTTTTACTTGGTAGTGGAACAGAACAATTTTCTTTTACCTTAGCGGTAAAGGAAAATTATAATTGGAAAAATGTTTACTCGATTTGATGCAGTTCTTTTGTTAATTCTGAAGGATTCCAGTGTTCTAATAATTTAATTTAAAAAAAAAAATACCTGGAAAATTATTAAACAGCACGCATAATTTCACGCATAATATAGAAATATAATAAAACAGCTACCTTTAAAAACAATAAATAACTGTTAGAGTTATATAAATCATACGGATTTCAACTTGTGTTCAGTATTTTAACTTTCACGTAAAACGGTAAACCAGTTCTTGACAAGGTAATAACGCAGATATTTACAAGCCACTTCATGTGCTTTAACGTTAAATAAATTCTGTCGTGCAGCTAAAAGGTCTGTATTTCCATTTATACAGCACTTCATTTTTCACTTAACAATGTTTCAATGCGAGAATTTCTCTTTTCCATTTAGAAAATGGATGGATATATACGAGACGTCTAGCTTGTACATTATATATGCAATAGATATTCTGAGTCAGCTTCTATCAGATACGTTACATAATTCAAAAGTTTCTTTTTCATAAAAGGTGAGATGATATACGTATAGTAATGATACTGAGAACATTAACTGTTAACGAATTTTACGGAAATTTGTATCGTAACAAAATTATATTAATTATTAACTTTAAAAACAACTTTGAAATAATTTAATGCCCTGTCACCTATCTTTTATTTACGCTTAACCTTGACTGTTATAATTTTCCGTAGCATTTCTTTAAACTTGTGTAGCATAGAAAATAGATTAGATATTTATGTAAGTTATTATGAAATAAACAACATCAGCTATGTAATAATATTTAAACGGTAACATCTGAAATAAAAGTTTTGCAGGAAAAATTATATCATTCATTTTTATTGCGCATATGAACATTTCTGATTGTATAATGAAAGATGTTTGGATAAAAACTAAAATCAGTAAAAAGATTAATTTTTACATTTCAATAAAACAAATTTATAATTTTTTTCGGTAAAATTTTACGTTCATTTTAGATCTTGTTAAACGAAATATTCAAACACGTTTTTATTAATATCGTATAGTCTTCTAAGGATTAAATAAGGTTGTTGACCGAACTCCAACGCGTACATTTTTCATCTTTTAAAAATTGTGCACGGACTCGCAATTTTAAAAGGGATGTACTTGCAGGCTTCGGATTTTATTCTTCTAACGCAGAAACTTTATACTGTGAGTCCCACGGAAAGATAATCGCTTTTGATTTGATATCACTCGCCTTTTCCCCCACCGGTTCTATTGTAACTATACAGCTCTTTTAATGAAGGTTCTAAAAATTTTCTGTTAAAATGTCAACTTTCTATGATTTATAGAAACAAAATGACAGCTTTCAAATAAAAACATTCAGATAAATCAACTTCAGATAAATCATATTTTTTATTCATTACAAAATAACTGGTAAAATGATTAAAAACAATTATTAATTTGAACCAGAATAATTAAAAAGAGTTACATAATTATTCACGGTTATGGCTAATTATTGATTTTTTCAATTTTAACAGCTGCTTAAAAGCACATCATTTTTACCAGCTACGTTGTAATGAATAAAAAATGTGGTTTATCTTAAGACGATGTTTTTATTTTAAAGCCGCGATTTTGTTTCTATAAATCTACCTAGAAGGTTGAAATTTTCACAAAATATTTTTAGTAGAATTTCTACCTTTGTTAAAAGGCCTGTAAACTTTCGATAGAATCGATCTGAGAATGAGCAAGTGATAGTAAATCAAAAGCGTTTACGTCTTCGTAGAAAGCATTGTGTTCATATATGTGTATATGTATGTGTGTGCGCGCGCGTGTGTATTTTACAAAAATTTTATAAATTTATTAATTTTTTTTATACAATTTTTTTTTTTATTACTATTAAATCCAGTTATTGCAAACACTGAAACAAATACAATTCAAATTAAGTTACCCAAATTTTGATCTTAACTCTAATAGATCAAATAAATAGAATCCCTTCAATACAAATTGTTTTTCGTGAAAATTAGGTATCCTCTGTAGTAAAGAAAAAACTATGTAAGAGTTATCACCCCATCTTATTTTAAAAATGACTTTAACAGAAAGAAAACCGTAGAAAAAAACAAATAAAAAAGAATACTAATGACTCCTACGGCATAAAACCACCAAAATATGTACTGAATAGTAATTAAGAGAGGAAAAGAGGTAAGTAAATATTATTAGCCCTCGATAAAACCGAAAGGCAAATAAAATTTTGTTCGTACGTTTCACGTTTGTAGAATATTCATGACATAATAGACTCTCTGTAACGATAATAAAATATTAAACAGTTTGGTTTATGCATTAAACCAACCAGAACGATAAACTAAACTTACTTTAAATTACATAGGCCGTAACGTATTCTAAGCTTAGACACCCAAAAATATTATCACTCTTAGAAGAGCTAAATTAAAAGTTTATAATACTAATAAAATATACTCAAGAAATAACGTCTGAATATCACGTACTCCATAGAGCAAGACTATATTCGTACCTTACATATTAATATTCCTCATCGGCTCTCTATTTTAATATCGTCAGGTAAACGTTAAAGACTTTGGTACCACAAAACCATAAGGAAAAACGAATTTAAAAACTCCGGACAGGTTCACGAATACATTACGTGACATTTTACTGTAATGAATGGAAAAAGCCAACTGAACAAAGCGACTGTAGAGGCAGAACGCCCTTGTGGTCAGTAAGGTTAACGAATACAACTATAATAATCCACATAATTGCGACGTATAAAAAATGTTGAGAACTTTAAAGATGAATAAAATCTTAAGGGTAAGATCCCAAGTTCTTGAAATAAGACATCCACCTCTGAAAGTCTGCTTCTTCTCAAAATTAACCGCATTAAGTTTCTCTGCTTCACTAGCAACGATTCCGAACCACCAGGATATGCATCACCTAACTAGCCCAACCACAACCGACTAGGGATACTAAATCACGAGCCGGGATTGTTATATTATTTAATACAAACACACACACACACAGACACACACACACACACAGACACACACACACACAGACACACACACACATACACATATATTAATAAGGTTTTTTGTTTGTTCGGGATAAACAAAAAAGCTACTCGATCAATCGCAACGAAATTTTTACCCGTGTTTCTTGGTATAACTGAGAAGGTTTTTAGATACGTTTCATCAAGAAAAAATTACGTAGTAGGAGATTTGCCGGTTGAAGCACAAATTTTAATGAATTGAATTAATGAACTGTGAACTTTGAGTCTCTATCACTGTGTGGGCTAGGTTTAAACTGAATTATTCGAATCAATCGAATGAATAATATTACACAAGTAATAGAATTACGTTAAATAAAATAATATTAAATAGACTTAAGAGAATTATCTTTAACAATAATGGGCTTCCCGTGGGGACTGCGTGTGAGGCTATATTGTTGTGCAAGCACCTCTTGGGAGGCTAGACTTTTGTTTGTTATCAGTTGATCATCAATATCAACCGATAACAAACAGGGTGTTCCTGGAGCACTGTGTTGGGTGGTGAAATAGGGTTCTCTTATAACACCTCTGTAACCAATCGTCCAATTTGCAAAATTCGAACGAGGTATTGTCAGTAGGTTGATGGCTACTTTTGCATGCCATCGTGGATTGCGCCAAATCATTGTGCCCTGCCATCCACAATAGAACGCAGCCATGGATCTCAAATCAGTACCTGGACATGGTAAAACGGAAACAAGTAAACTGACCAACTATGAACTCTATCAGCAATTAAACAAAGATGTCCGACGGAAAATGAACGAAAATGGGAGCGTATTGGAATGACATAGCAGCTGACCTTGAAGAAGCCGCATCCGAGCACGAATACCACACCCTATATCCCACACTCAAAAAGTTATGCGGGAAGACAAAATCGTCCAACAACAACATCCAAAAGATGGATGGATCCTTTGTGCGCTCCAAATGAATGGATACAGCGCTGGAAGAATTTACCACGAACTCTACAACGATCCTCTACAAGAATCTCCCGCATCCCTCCGAAAGTGATGCACTTGCAATGCCATTAAATCATGATCAAGATCAGTAGTGTCTGACGTCTACCGACTTCAGACACTACTTTACTTGATTTGGTTCACAGAGTATGTTGCCTTCCACTAGAAGAAATCCATCATCATACGAGTCCTTAAAAAGGAGGACAGTCAAGATTGCAAAAATTAACGCAGCATCAGCCTCCTTTCAATCATTGGCAAATTGTTCATGAAAGTCATTCAACTGCGACTGCAGAAACATCGTGAACAGTCAAGCCATGGAAAGCAAGCTGAATTTCGGCCACATCGTGGGTGCTGTGATCAGAGCTTCGCATTCCGCCGGCTGATGGAAGAAAGAATCAAGTGCAGAATACAAATAGTTACTGTGTTAATCTGCTTTAAGTAAGCATTCGACTGCATCCACTGGCCTGCAATGTGCTTTAAGTAAGCATTCGACTGCATCCACTGGCCTGCAATGTGTAATGTATTGAAAGCCGAACATATACCCAGCAAACCTTTTCCTCAAATCAATGCCTGGACGTGGTAAAGCGGAAGACCCTTCCAAGCATTATACAATGGATCAACCAGCTGTGTGTGAATCTGAAACAAATTATCTGATGCATTTTCCATTCAAATAGGAGCTCGCCAGAAGGTTGTCATCCCTGCACTGCTATTCAACATTGTAATTGACGCTATAATGAGGAGAGCATTTGCAGGAAAGCGTGGAATACAATACGATAAGGATCACTACCTAACCGACCTGATATTTGCAGACGAATGCCGCCATATTTGCTAACAGTGATGCCGAGGCCACTGATATTTTGTTTGAGAACTATAGTATAGCAGAGTCCTTCGGACTGAGGATCAATGTTGACAAAACGAAGATAGTAACAACTGACGGCTCACGGTCCATTGTTTATTTCGGAGTAGCTCAGATCGAATAAGTCCAAGAATTCAAATATCTCGGATCAATGGTCTAAGAAAAGAAAGTGTGGCATATATAGCTGAAATCCACGCCAGGACTAGTCAGTTAGCAACAGCTTTTGCCTTAGTAAAATGGTGCCTATGGAAACGGCCATCGACAAATAATCCAGACAAAAATCCGACTCTTCCGCACACTTATCATCCCAGTTCTCCTCTATGGATCAGAAATTTAGATCCTCCTCCAAACAGACTTGAACCGGCAAGAGGTTTTCCAGATGCGGTGCCTGCGCCAGATTATATGGGTCTCACTTTATGACCACATCCGAAATGAATTCATCAGACCCAAATGCGGGCAGCAACCAACAGTTGAAGAGAAAATCCAAACAAGGAGGTTGAGATGGTTTGGTCATGTGTGCCGATAGCAGCCAGATCGCTTGTCGCACAGACTCCTCTGTAGACAACGTCCTATTCAGTGGAAAATTCAAAGATCTGCGCCAAAAAAAACTTGGTTAAAACAAGTTGCAGATGACCTGAGAAATTAGCGAATTGACCTCGACCAGGCCATAATCATCGCTAAAGACCATAAAGCATGGAAAAGCGTAGTGTGCAAAGTTTGAAATCCCATAGCACCAAGAGCAGCGTATTAGTTGCGCAGCTAGCCTTCCACTCATGTCACCAGCTAGGGATCAAAGAAAGTATACTTTAATGTTAATTTTTTAAAGGTTTTTGTTTTCATTTTTGTTCATGATCGGTTATTCTAGTTTTTTAATTATTAATTCTTCCAAATTTTAATATTAATTAAATTTAATTAATTCCAAATTTAAATTTTTTTATTAAAAAACTGAATTAATTCCAAATTTAAATTTTTTTATTAAAAAACCGAATTAATTTTATTAGTTATTAAAATTTGTTTCATTTATGTTTATCGTTATCGAAATCTTTTATTATTAATCTTATTTTTTTTTCGGGATGGTGGGATGAATGAATTTAATAATCAAAACTTTTTTATTACACCAGCTTGCAAAATTTTTGTTTTGGAATGTTTTTTTTTAACTTTTTATAATTGATTCCTATATATATATTTTAGCACTAAATAGAAAAATAACTTTCATTTTTTTCCAATACATCAGGAGTTTTTGCAAATCGCAAATTTCAAAATTTGTAACAAGTTGAAAAGTTTCGAAAACGTTATGCTATAAAATAAACACAGAGCTTTTTTTTATAATATATTCACTATTTTGCTTATACTATGCATTCTTATAGCTAATCTGAAGAGGTTGGTGGGAGGGAGTTTGGGTTGAAGATGACGAGACAGTAGCAGAGCTTAACCGACAGGTTTTGACAAGACAACAACAAGTTGTAACATGTTTATTGGCAGCTATCCACGTCACTCATGCACCGTGCAACTACTATCAGTGCTCTTTCAACCATCAGCGTACGTAAATCGGTTTTTTCCGTCCTCCGTATCAAACGCAATTTTATCGGTGGAAAATATATTTCCAGGCCATAAAGCAAACTTTCCGTTTTAAACATAACTAACTTAAAGAGGCTGCAAAAAATTCTGCAGATTCATTTTGTTACATTTGTAATAAGTTAATTGTGAAAAGGCCAAAAAGAAATATTAGAAGTTTCCTGACGTATTTACCTCACGTATTTCGGAGTGAATATAGGAGATCAAGCGTAAATTTTGGCTCCCCACTACGTTTGCTACACATGTATTGAAGGACTTAGACGGTGGTCAAAGGATGAATAAGAAGCATTCAGATTTGGAGTTCCAATGATATGGCCAGAGCCACGAAATCACACCAATGATTGTTTCTCTTGTTCGATGGTGATCACGGTTTCAGTTTGAAAATAAAACAAGAATCGTCTATCCAAATACGCCATCTGCTTTTCGCCCAGTTCCTCATGGTCCAGAGGTAACAATGCCAATTCCACCAGAAAATTTACCTGAAATTGAACGTTCCACAAATGATTTAAATGAAGATAACCTCTGGGAGTACGAACCCGGAGATAGCTGTACGGAGACTTACATCCGACCATATAAATTCAGAATCGCTTGGTTCTAGGCTTAAAGAGAAGAACCTGATAGCAGCTGGCACCTCATTTTCCTGATTCAGGTACAGAGGAAATCATTTTCTTTCACATTTTTCGGAAGAAGGAGAATTAATTAGTCTTCTGCACTGATTTACGTGGACTTTTGACTCGATTTAACATTCCGTAAGAAAGTACCGATCGGAGACTGTTCGTAGATTCGTCCAAAAGAATCCTCAAAGTTGTCCTTCTTTACAATGGAATTCGTATCCATCAATACTCGTCAGACATTCGGTCCATTTAACAGAGGGTTATAATAATTTGGAATTTGTTCTCAATAAAATTAAATACGACGATCACAAGTGGATTACGTGATCTCAAAATAATAATAATAATATCGATGCTCCTAGGACAATAAGGAGAATACACAAAATTTCCTTGTTTTTTGTGCGAATGGAATGGTAGAGAGAGAGAAAATCATTGGATAAGGAAAGATTAGCTAAAAAGAGCTTTATTAGAACCTGGAACCAAAATTGTGCTCCGCAAAGCTTTCAAAGATCCAAATAAAGTTCTCTTTCCACCTCTGCATATCAAGTTAGGCTTGATGAAGCAATTTGTCAAAGACTTACCAAAAGAAAGTAAACGTTTTAAATACATCTGTGACAGATTTCCAGTTTTATCAACCGTCAAACTAAAAAAGGGTGTCTTTACAGGTCGTGACATTAGAAAACTTCTCAAAGATGATAATTTTGAGAAACAAATTGAAGTTGCAGAAAAATAAGCCTGGGGAGCCATTAAAGACGTGGTAACGAAGTTTCTAGGCGATAAGAATGACCCGAACTTCAAATCAATCGTTGAGAACATGCTGCAGAAGTACAAAAATTTAGGCTGTTCCATGAACTTGAAGGTTTATTTCCTAAAAACTCATGTGGACTATTTTTCTGAAAATCTGGGCGCCGTTAGCAAACAGATGGGTGTAAGCAAATGAATTCCATTAGCGATGGGACGCGCATTAGAGATGGTTTTAAGTATAAGCCAAAAAAGTGAATATATTAATTTATATTTTAAAAAAAAAAGTTTTATATCTACCTATTTATTACATTTTCGCAATTTTTCACCTTGTTACAGATTTTGAAATTTACGATTTACGAAAAATCCTGACGTGTTGGAAAAAATGAAATTATTTTAGGATTTAGCGCAAAAAAATACATAACAATCACTTATGAAAACCTAAAAAACACAACCATCGCAGGCTTGTGTTAAAAAGTAAATAACTTTATTTACACATTTAATTAGATATATTTTATTTTTTTACGCTTTATTTTTTTGGAGAGCCCATGTTAAATACTATGTAATTTTTTTTTTAATTTAACGATAGATATTAACAAATATTAAAGACAGATAACACCTGGTTATATACATTTTGACAGGATGTAATCATCATAAATTACTTGATTATTATTAACGTTTAATTTTTTAATAATTGCTCAAGTATTTATTTTTGTTTCTTTTTTGGCTCTTTTATATCTTGATTTCGTCTAAAGATATAAAATTTTTTACTTGTGCAAGTAAATTCAATTTTTTTATTATTATTTCATTTTTATTAATATTTGTGTTACTGTTATACATAATCGGTCAACCGTTGAAAGTTATTTTTTTATATTATTTTTCGATCGGATTTAAATCTAAATTCTTAAAATCTAAACTATTTTTATAAAAAATTGCTTAAATTTTAATTATTAATAATTATTCATGGTATATCTTAATATATCTTTTGTTTAGGTTTTTGTTTTTGAAAAAAATAATATCCTTTGATAATGGTTTCGTTGTTGTTTATAATGAAACAATAAACCTGTCATTTTTTGGTATAATTTCATGACCTTGTTTATACACCATGATTTACAAAGTATGTAACAAATTATGGACACATTCTGGCTAAAATACAGGTGAAAGTACATACATAAGTTGGTTCGTAAACGATTCGTTAGCGAGTGCCGGCCAGTGAAGGATTTCGTGCTAAATTCTACGCCCTCGATAAAATTAAGCCGCATTGTAATTCGTAGTACTCGAGATAAATTTAGCCGTTTTATATTGATCTGATCTGAAAAACCGAAAAAATTAGGGCCCAGAGTTGTATTTTTGGAAGTTTTTGAGAGACCTAGGGTAAAAAATAAAAAATTGGGATCAAAATACACTATTTTATGTTGCATAAAATAACTTTGCTAAACGGGTAATAAACAAGTAAATGTATTTAAAAAAATCTGTAGAGAATTTAATTTAGAATAAAACGATATTAAAGAATTGACTGTAAACTTTTTTCAAAGTTTTAAACAAATTCAACTCTTTCAGGCGGACAATTGTCCACGTGTACCTTACACGATTGAGTTTTCTTACAGATAATTATCTTCATTTTGTATTTTAATATTCGATAAAGATATATAATTATTGCTATTATTAATTTCTTCCACATCAACCGATCTTATACGTTAATGTTTAATTAATATTTTTCTTTGTCAGTTTTGGGAATCAACGATGGTTTCCGCAGCGACGGATAAGTTAAGACTGTTACGTGATATTACTTTTTTTATTGAAAATTGCTATACATGCCGATATTTAATTATCCCTTAACAAATATTTATTCCCGCTATAAAAAGTTATTTTTCGTTATTCTGATTATAAAGGTTTTAAACCACCGGGTTGGTCTAGTTGTGAACGCGTCTTCCCAAATCAGCTGATTTCGAAGTTGAGAGTTCCAGCGTTCAAGTTCTAGTAAAGCCAGATATTTTTATACGGATTTGAATACTAGATCGTGTATACCGGTGTTCTTTTGTAGTTGGGTTTCAATTAACCAAACATCTCAGGAATGGTCGAACTGAGACTGCACAAGGACTGCACAACATTTACACTCGTACATATCATCCTCATTCATCCTCTGAAGAATTATCTAAACTGTAATTACCGGAGACTAACCAGGAAATAAAAAAGGATTATAAAGGTTTATTAATCATAATAAAAAAATTAAGATTAGGTGTGTGTGTGTGTGGTGTGTGTGTGTGTGTGTGTGCGTGTGTGTGTGTGTGTGCATATAAAAGGGATTAATTTACGGTGAAACTATAAAAAAAATTTCGTACTTTTATATATAAAACAGAAAAAGAAAACCGCTACTCTAAAAATCAGTATATGAAATGTACGATGAATTTTTAAATAAAAACAATTAAAGAAACCTTGAATTTTCTGAATTCTGATTAGTTTCAAGGTATTTTTTATATTTAATATCTTTATTTATTTATCTTAATATTACTTTCACGTGTTTTTATTTTAAATAATTATTCAGAATTTATTCGCATCCATTTTTTAATATTATAATTACATATTTTTTGTTGCTGTTCTCGTTAAGGATTTACGACAATTTCCTTTGATTTAATTAGGCAAATGACGGTGCAGTTTATTTATTTTATCCACGGAATAGAATATATATCCGTTCCTGAAACGTCCTATATAATGAAAAAAAGATTTATTTATTATCACAAGGTGAAAGAAATTATTTTTGTAATCTTTACTTTTTTTTGACACTTGACATTTCATTTTAAAAGATTCTACGTTACCGCTCGATTCATATTAAAAATATATGTTTAATTTTTCACTTATTTCAAAAAATACTTCATGAAAAAATATTTAGCGAATTTCCTGAGGAAAGATTTTTTGAAATAAAATTCAGTAAGTAAAACGACAACTGATAAAAATTAGTTGTAATTACAAGGTGTTAATTTAGTATCCTATGGATATAATACAGTCACAAGATTATGAAATTTTCACCAATAAATTTATAATTTTAAAGAAAGAGTTCTTTCTATCCATCTATATCCAACAACGAAATAATAATGATCTTATTTAATAAAATTCTGACGGTAATTTTTTTCTGCTCAACTGTCAAATACACATATCGATAATTTTCTTCATCGATCATGATCTGCACTCAATATTAATAAAAAAATATACTAAAACAGCAAAATAGAAAACTTAACTAATTTACACCAATAAATCCTGTAATGAAATACGTAAATGATGAAGCTTACACTTACAGAAATCTTCCATGATTTAAGTCGATTAAGTTATTTCAAAGGAATCAAAAGAGTCACGTTACTTTATAATGTTAACAGAATCAACATAAAATTACTGTTATAATAATAATTACTATTATCTTTTCTTGTAACATCACTATAGTTTCTACAATGAGTACCGTTTACCTTTTTTAGCTTTATTATTTTATTATATGTTTACGCGTTTCGGAACCGCTCAGTTGTCAAAAATTACTGTTCAATAAGTTTTGACAATGGAATGGTTCCGAAACCCGTCAATATATAATAGAAGAATGAAGCTAAGAAAGGCAAACAGTACTCAACATAGAAAGCATCAACATACACAGGAATAACACATCATAGAATAACATAAAGATATAAATATATAACTTTAAAATACTGTATTTAAAAAAGTAAAAGTACTTTACAGAAAAATTTAATTTATTAGAAAATTAAATACGAATACTTTCATTATTACAATAAAAAGTACTTTTAGTTAGTCGCAAAAAGAATGTTGTTTATACTGTGATTTTATAGTTTTCTATTTAAAGAATTTTGCTTTGATGTTTCTCTTTCCATACATGATTATTTCCTTACATGAATTCTTTTACGTTGATTCTTTCCATACAGTTTCTGTAAATTTTTTTTGTTCTGAATTCTTATACAGATATAATAATGTGAATTATATTAACGTTTATATTAAGGTTTGTAATATTTATTATAAAAATATAGGGTTGAGAAGAATTTCTTCGTATTTTAATGCAAAGTAAAGCAAGGTTTTTTTTTCTTATTTCAAATGAAATACACTTTAAATCCAATATATTTTCATAAACCACTAATATCTATGAGTGTTTAATATTTCTGTATTTTTCTGGAAGAAAAATTTCAATAATTTATTTTCACAAACCGATTTTGAAATCATCTTTATAGAGTTAAAAAATGTCTATCTATAGTAACCAAAACAAATTTCAGTTTGACGTAATAAAGTCTGGACTTTAGATAATGTTGTTCAGAACAAATGGCTGCAAAAAGTATATCAAGTCAAGCTCTCTCAATTTTTGAGAGTCACCAAAGATGTGTGAATTCTAGGTTGTCGTTATGGAAGACCCTTTTCCTATCGATCAATTCTTCTCGTTTTATCTAGATTGCTCGGTATTATCTTCTCAGTTTTACAGTAGAGATTGGAATCAATTGTTTGACCAGGCGTCAAAAGCTCTTACTGAAAAATCCCTTTCTAATACCCCCCCACACACAAACGCGCACACACACACACGCACACACACACACACACACACACACACACACACACACACACACACACACACACACACACACAAACACAAAACATAACTTTTCTTGGAGTAATTCTTGGCTTTCAACCCGTTTGTTGTGAAGAATCTTGCTTCGATAACGAATTTTTCCGTACATTACTGTCGTACATGATCCGTTCTTCAACGCCCGTAATGAGGTATTTCAAAAGTGACACGATTTCGTTCCGTTTTAGCAACAATTTGCAGATGGAAATTCGATCCGTTAAAATTTCATTCTTAAACCATGCGGTACACAAACATCAAGTTTATTTTTTGCATCTAGCCTTCTTTAAATAGTTTAAAACTGTTCTATGATCGAGTATCATTGGGATAAAAATTTTTAGATTGAAAATGCTTGAGCCAGCCTTTTAATAATAAACAGAAATAGATTTTAGATTTTTAGTAAAAAAATAAAAAAAAAAAACAGCAATTCGCTTTTCGCTCGAGCCACATTTTAAATTGTATGAATTCCGCTCGCATTCTACAAGAAAATGGTTAATGATTTTACATAAAAATTAGTTATAAGTATTTTGAAACTAACTCCAGAAGTAATTATAAATTTTATGAGTGATTATTGGAGTATTTTAGAATTTTTATAACATTGAAAAAAGTTGTTTTCAAAATATATATTTTATATTTTTCAATGACTGTGTATATATATATATATATATATATCCATTGAAAAAGGTTGTGCAGCAGTTTAAAAAAATCGTATCTAAGAAACTAGTAGAGATAATCAAACGAGTATTTTTTTAAAAGTTCAGTTACTTAAAAAGTTTTTTTTACTTATCTTAGAATGTTTCAATATGAGCTCCGTCGATCGCTCTGCAAACATCCATCCGATAATCGACTTCTGCCCGGGTCAGCTTTATCATAGGAAGCGTCACTGTGGCAAGAGCCAAGATTGATTAAGATCCTTTGTCTTAAACGTTTTACATCTGACATTTTTGTTGTACACAATGTTTTTAACGTATACCCATAGATAAAGGTTTACGGATGTCAAATCTGGGACTCTCAGAGGCCAAAGCACAGGACCGGTCTAACCGAACCAACGACTAAAATATCTTTCATTAGAGCGCTTCGAACGCCTAGGTCAAAAAGTAGAGGCACATCATCTTATTGAAATATTACAGCAACATTACTTTCTTCTTCAATTTTGTCAACTTGCGGGAAAACGTACAGTTGTAGCATGTCTAAATAAATATTTCCTCTGTTAGTAGGCGCATGAAAAGAGAACAGGCTGATTACACGATCGGACATCAAACCGCATCACCAAACGTTTATTTTTTAGAGATTCTCTGCCGTAAATGGATTCTGAGATACCAATCACGCCGGTTGAATTAACATTGAAAGTCGCTTCATTCGTCAACATAACACGTTTTAAAAATATTTCGTCATCGTTGTGCGTTGTGCCGTTGTGCGCATCGGCTCAAGTTCAAGACTAACAAAGGTCATTGGGGTAGATTTAGAAAGCAAAGATTGGTTTTATTTCTTGAGTTTAGTTCAGCTTTTTTGTAGATAAGAAAATAATCTCCGGTTGACTTAAAAAAATTTAGGATGATAAAGGTTTTTTAATGTAATAATTAAAATATTACGTTATATCTTTCTTGCCGATGAAGTTCCACGTTTACTTCCAAATGAATTTAATTTTACAACATTTTTGTTATTTAGTTATATATAAAAACAATAAAACAAAGCAGAAACCGCGTTTAGAATTTTTTTAAATAAGGTTCGGGTGCATACCAAACTTTAAATAGTTTATTAATAAGTTTATTAACAGATCTTTCAGATCATTTAGATGTTATAGTCATTAAATAACTACACGATAAGTTTAATCGCTCTTAAATAACTGATCGGTTTTGAAATTAAAGTTACCGTCTTTAAAATATTTTAGTAATTTATAATAAAAAAAAAAAAAATGCCAGCGTCAGTATTTGGAAAACGTTTAAATTTATTATTTCCTACTGCCATTTAAACAAATTACAATTTTTAAGAAATTTCAACTAAAGTTTCAATTAAATTATTACAGGATGTTCTGGAGATTTGAAATATTTCCTGGGTTCAATTTGTAAGCTGAATGTATTATTATGGTTCAAATTACAGAATAATTAAAGGCGGTTGAATTAATATATTCAGATTGTTCACAACACAAATCATTCGGATAGTTAAGTTCATCATTTGTTTAGTTGTTGAGAAGGTTACCTTTGATTAATATGCTTGATTTAATTATTCGAACTCAGATGAGTTGACTTGGCTCGAATTCAATTAACAAGTGAATTATTCCGCGCATCGATATTAATAAGCAAGTCGAAGAAAAAGGTACTACTGTAGGATCAAACAACGTTCAGGTCATTCACTGGTTTAATACATTATTAACCTATTTACATTGACAGAGAAATTAAAAATCGCTTACTAACATGATTTTACGAAGCCAGCAGTATAGAATATCCAAGTCCTGCCTCACCTTGACCTTTGACTCCTTGAGTCCAAGTAGAGGCAGAATTTGGACGTATGTTTTCCACGATTGCTTCCTGTTTTTAGTTAAATTTTCACGCTGAAAGAGTGCATTTACTTCAAAATACATAGTAAATTAACAACAAAAATAAGCCAAAAAACAAAATTAAAACAACCTTTTATTTTACTACAAAATTACGAATTAAAAATGTGATTAAAATTACAAATTAACGTTTTATTTATAACAAAATAAATAAAACAACAACAAAGAACCAGCAATCAAAGTAAGATAGAGCCTAGACGTATTTTTTCTCGGGTGTTTCGATACATTAAATAATGATTTCTCAACAAAAAAGGAAATCACAGATTTACTATGATATTCTCATTGAATCTACTCCTTCATCGTGAAATTTAACTGCAAACACTTCGATTAATTGTAAATTTAATGATGATGTTTAGTCATCATTACTTTCAGCGATATGTGTATTATATCATTGATCAGTATTTAATGTATACAATGATCATTACTTAATGTACACAATGACGGTTTATAAAAAAGGGGGCGTATCTCATAAACGGTGCGTCCTATGCCATTTTAAACGCCATTTTGAGAGGCTTTGCTTTCTTTTCCTGTTTAGCCTCCGGTAACTACCGTTTAGATAATTCTTCAGAGGATGAATGGGGATGATATGTATGAGTGTAAATGAAGTGTAGTCTTGTACATTCTCAGTTCGACCATTCCTGAGATGTGTGGTTAATTGAAACCCAACCACCAAGGAACACCGGTATCTATGATCTAGTATTCAAATCCGTGTAAAAATAACTGGCTTTACTAGGACTTGAACTCTGTAAGTCTCGACTTCCAAATCAGCTGATTTGGGAAGACGCGTTAACCACTAGACCAACCCGGTGGGTTCATTTTGAGAGGCTAAACCGAAAGTACTTTGCGATCACCCTATACGATAGGTCCTAGTCCCATGGGTCAAGCGGTCACAGTTTTCGAGATACGTTTCTTCAGAAATTTTTCGTATTTGATGATGAAAAAATAAAAATATATTAAAAATTATCTAACAGCTACTCAGTTAACGTTGTAAATTTATAATGATGTTCTACATCAATCAGTCATCATTACTTTCAGAGAAAGCGAGTGATGTGGATTTTTAATTTTTTTTAGTTGAGATAGCTAATGATTGACAGCTGATGCTATTTTATTTATATTATACATAAGAAACGGGATTTCTCAAACATATCTTTCATTAAATAAAAAAAAGGGCGCATCTCGAAAAACGGCGGGAATCTCGTTTCTTATAACATGACATCAGCTGTCAATCATTCAATAAATGAAATAATAATTTGTTTTTTGACTCAAGGGGTCGAAGGTAAAAGTGAGGCAAAACCTCGACATTCTATACTTTTGAAGCCTTTTTTTAAATTTTAATAGACTATGTACAAAGCAAATCGAAAAATCATTAAATGTTTTAATGTTTTTTTTCGAATTGAAAAAAACATTATTACTACGAAATAAAAACAGTTTACAATAAATTTAAAAAAGTAAATAATATTATTTATAAAATTATATAAAATAATAAATTAAATAAATAAATTTAAATTAAATTACATAGTATGATTTCACTAATAATAATATTAATAAATAACTGTGAGAGAAAATTAAACTGAAATTATAAAAAATAACTGTGAGTAATTAAGTCGGTTGAATTATTTTAAAATAAGATTGTAAATACAGATGTTTCTTTTAAAAGCAAAACAAGTGTAAAAAAAATATTCTACTGGTGAAAACTTCTATCTAATCAAATTGCGATGGTAAATTTATTGTTGTTATTACATTTTCAATATAATTTAAACAATTTCATTAAATATGCGCATAATAATTAATACATAACAAACTTTTTTTTTTTTATAGTGGAAGTATTGTTTACACGTGATTTTAAACAACAATTTATGTTATTAGTATTAAATTGTAACATATTTACACTTTAATTTTGTTTTCTCATTTTGCAGTGTGTTTTATTAGATTATTACTAAAATTGTGAGAGAAATAACGATGATGGATGTGTAATATGATTTTTAGGTTCGAGTATTAAACTGTAAACTAATCGAATCATGACGTGCTCCTTAAATCTTCTGAATAATAATTAACAAAAATAAATCAGAAAAGAGTACAACGTGCAATTCAATTCAACATTATCATAATTAAGCTTTTTTCAGGAAAGCTTTCAGAAATACAAAACAAATACATGACTGTTAAAGACAAAAAGTAATATTTTTACCGTTTAGAGTGATGTAATTTTTAACTGATAAGAAACATGCTGACAACACAGTTGCTAGACTTTCTTGTCACGTAGCTATTTATAAATAAAGTATAATTAATATATTAATAACGTATTGAAAAAAATCTCACGTAATAATTACAATATAATATAATATTGACTTGAGATTAAAGCGCAAATTCAAATCTGGTACTACAAAAAAAATTTCATTTCATCAAATTTAAATATTATAAACGTTTTCAACCCCCTTGAAAATGTATATATTGATACCTCAAACGACCGTGTTTGTTACCTTTTGCACGATATCCAAACTGGCAGTAAAGTTTAATTTTATAAAAAATTATTTTTTTAAAGCAAACTTGATTGCAATAAAAAAAAGGGAAAGAAGAAAAATGTTAAAAAATGCATGAGTTTTGGTCGGGTACGACCGTTTAGTAGAGTTTGGGGTTCAAAATTTAGTAATGATATATGCGTAATTAGATGACAATAGAAGAAAACGTCATTCTTCAAAAAGAGTGTTGTCACGATAACGAAGAAAGCAGGAGCAGATAAGTGTGAAGAATAGAAAACAATTAACTTAACTAATCATGTATCAAAAATTTTAACTAGAATTCGGTACAAAAAATTGAGATGAGAATGGGAGAAGTGTTAGGAGACCAGTTTGGTTTCACGAATAGTATAGGGACAAGGGAAAGAGATTTAGCGTTCAGATTAATAATAGACGGAAGATTAAAGAAAAACAAACCGACATACATGGCTTTATACATTAGAATAGGCATTCGATAATGTAGACCGGAAAAAAAATGTTTAGCATTTTATAAAAGTTAGCATTTAAATACAGAGATACAAGAACCATTATTAACATTTACAGGAACTAAACTGCAAAGTAATAATCGAAGAGCAAAGATAGAAGTAGTAGTAAAAAAGGTAGCTAGACAAGGATGTTCTCTATCTCATTACTTTTTAATCTTTAATAGATCTAGCAGTTAATGATGTTAAAGAAAAATTTAGATCCGGAGTAACAGTGCACGGTGAAAAGATAATGATGCTACGATTTGCTGACTATACAGTAATTCTTGGCGACAGTAAAAAATATTTAGAAAAAACAGTGAATAGCATGGATGAAGTCTTACGCATGAACTGCCGCATGAAAATAAACAAGAAAAAAAACGAAAGCATTGAAATGTAGTAGAAATAAAGTAGATTGACCACTAAATTTAAAATCGGACGAGAAAAAATTATAGAAGAATTTTGTTATTTGGGAAGGAAAATTACTAAAGATGAATGAAGCGAGAGCGAAATAAAATGCCGAATAACATACGCGAACCGAACTTTTAGTCAGAAATATAATTTATGTACATCAAAAATTAATTTAAACATCAGGAAAGCACTTTTGAAAGAGTATGTTTGGACTGCATTATATGGTATACGTAATATATGGTATATGTTTGGAGTATTTTATGGTAGTGAAACTTGGACGATCGGAGTACCTGAGAAGAAAAGATAAGCTTTTGAAATGTGGTGCTATAGGAGAATGTTAAAAATCAGATGGGTGGATGAAGTGACAAATGAAGAGGTATTGCGGCAAATCGACGAAGAGAGAACCATTTGGAAAAATATAGTTAAAAGAAGAGACTTATATGCCACATATTAAGGCATCCTGGATATTAAGGATTTGATATTGGAGGAACAGATATATGGGAAAAAATTTGCAGGAAGGCAACTTTTGAAATATGTATAAGAAATTTTTAGGAATGTGTGATGTAGGGGATATACCGAAATGAAACGGCTGGCACTAGATAGGGAATTTTGGAGAGCTGCATAAAACCAGTCACATGATTGAAGAAGAAAAAAAAAAGAAGAAATGATATTGAAAAACAACCATCATATCGACCACAACAAAGCTTCAAATTTAGAGCGTTTTTTAGGATAGGGGTTGCGTTTTTGGAAAAGCTTTTTTTTCACTAATTGTTATTTTTTAATCCTTATGATGCCTAGGAAAAATATGCCCTTAATTAGACGAAATCTTAAGATACTTAGGGTGACCTTGCTCTACAGCCTCATCCCCTTGACCTTTAAGTTTTAAATTTAATGACATCAATGTCCCATACATAGAAGTAATCTGACCGACTTTAGTCAAAATCGGTCCAATATTTCTGAAGATATATAATGATTTAGAGGCCAACGATGCGCGCGCGTACATATGAACATTAACAACCGAACAATTTTAATTTGGTGTTTAGGGTTCCTTAGGTGTCAAAATATCAAGATCCAGTGCAAACAGCATATGCCCAAATTGGACCAATAACAATACTTTACTTTCTACAGCTAGTGCTATCTAGATGGGAGAGTAAAAATTTAATAGTCAAACATTCTGCTTTTAATGTTTCAAGGATAAAAAATTAGAGAATGAAATATGACTTTTAAAAAAAATCTATATAATATTTAGAGTAATGTAGCAAACTGCAAAAAAATCTAATTATTTATAAAATTTATTGTTCTTCTAATAGCAAAAAAATATGTTAAAATTAAAATCATATCTATGAAAATCTAAATTTGTTTTAAATATATTTTAATTAAAATAGGATTTTATTATTCGAATTTTTAGAAGAAAGTAACAATAAAATGAAAACAATTGCCAACAATACGGTTGTTTTTTCTTTATATTTGTATAGAGCTGAGTATAATCCTTCATCCGATCGAAAAACAAAACTCCTTACGGTAGAATCTATTTTCTAATCCATTTACTTTCCGATATAATATTATATAATCTTCTCTGAGTATTTATAATAAAGTAAATATTTTTATAAATTTAAACTTCTACTAAAACACTCGATACTCAAAGAAGCATAAAATATAATCAAACAAACTTATTCTTATACTGCGTACAAACGCTGGATCTAATCTGAGGCTGAACTAAGTCCCCCGACTGGAAAATTATACAAAATATTTTAAAATTTAAAAACTGACTATTCGCATTTGATGTTTTAATGTTTAACTCAGAATCGTACCATGATTTTGCTTACAAATATCGATGTCGAAGGAACTTTTGGTTTATTGCACAATCTTCTGTGATGTACTTTTTGTAAATACAAAAAGAATTGTTTCCGTAAAAAAGAGTAAATTAATTTTTTTGCTTTATACTGATTGACTTTTCAGTGTGGGAGATATAAACTATCTGAAGTACAAGCAAGCAGCACTAATCAGAATTGCTTTCTGTTATAGAAATAATGTTCATTGTACCAACATTCTATTGCGAACACAATTATGTTTTTGTTTTTAGAGAAGAATATAACCTGTATTACAGAGGATTTGGTACGCTGTTATACAAATTTGTTATCACTAAAGTAAAAAGGACATGTTGTGAGGTATTACTTCACTTCCTATGAAGTACACTTCATTTCATTCCAGGCTTACTTGTTATTCTTGGGGAATAAAGTTTAAGATGTTTTTTAAACCGACTGTTATCTCATGTCAACTCGCGTTGAATAATTATATTTTGGGACGTGACAAACATATGCATACAAACAAATTTAAAATGAGAACGTTGCCTGGACATCTACTTGGAGTTATACGATTCGTCTTTGAAAAAATATTTTGGTTTTTTTAATATTTTTCATGAAAAAATATTCACTAAAATTGATTTTAAATAAATGAAATATAATACTAAACAATTTAGTAAACGATAATTTAAAAACTTTTTTCTCGATTTTTTTAATTTCGGGAACTCCCGATCAGTGAAGGGGGTACTAAATTATTTTAGTGATTTTATTATTTATTAAAGTAAGTTTTAAGCATTAAAAATTTGAAATTGCGAATTTTTTTTTTTTTTTTCATTTAGGCGCTCCAAAGTCAAGAGAAAGTATTCGGGTAATAGAATATCCCTTAATGGTGATAATAAATTTAAACAAACAACTTTTAAAACATTTGTTTGAAAAATAAGAAGAGAAAATCATAATTATAATTAAACAAGATTTTAATTTTTTAGGAAGTCGTGGAAATTTTTTTTTTAAATACAAAAGACTAAGGGTTATAAAAAATTAAAACTTTTATATTTTAAATGCGACGAATAAGTTGCGATTTTAATTTATTACCAGTTTTTCCAGCTTGCTGCCAGATCTAGTTGTGTGTGTATGTGTATAGGCGAATGCAATTACTTCTACCTTCATTCCAGGCCTGTTGCTGCACATATAAGTGTAAATGTACCGATGAAACTGTAGTCCTGTACAGATTCAGGTCGACCATTGCTGAGACGTGTGGTTAATTGTAACCCAACCGCCAGAGAAATCAGCTGATTTGGAAGTCGAGAGTTCCAGCGTTCAAGTCCTAGTAAAGCCAGATATTTTTACACGGATTTGAATACTAAATCGTGGATACCGGTTCTCTTTGGTGGTTGGGTTTCAATTAACCACACTTCTCAGGAATGGTCGAACTGCAAATGTACAAGACTACACTTCATTTACACTCATACATATCATCCTCATTCATCCTCTGAAGAATTATCTTAACGGTAGTTACCGGAGGCTAAACAGGAAAAAAACCGCCAGAGAACACCGGTATCCGCAGTCCAGTATTCAAATCCCTATAAAAGCGCAACTGCCTTTACAAGGACACGAACATTAAAACTTTCAACTTCGAAAATCAGCTGATTTGGGAATGACGAGTTTAACCATTAGACTTGCCGGCCTTTGTGGCGCGAAAGGTAGCGTCTCGGTGTTTCATCCGAAGGTTCCGGGTTCGAATGCCGGTTAGGCATGGCATTTTCATACCCTACAAAAACTGTCATTCATCTCATCCTCTGAAGTAATACCTAAGGTGGTCCCGGGGATTAAAAAAAGAAAAAAAAACACTAGACTAACCCGTGAAATGGATTTAAATATATATAAATACAAGATAATCTTATTATTATATAGATGTAAAAACCTTCATGAACGTATCTCTGAAGCATGGTATAGTTAAAAAAGAGAAAAATATATAAAGTCATTAATTTCAGAGGGTGAATATTAAGTGAAAAGGTTTTGGTAATTTGGGATCTTTATAAAAAAAAAACTTTTTATGAAAAATCTTTTGGTAAATGCACTAGTAAAAATTTGAAATTTTATCTCGGCCAAAACATCCCACTCATTTTTTCTGTGTTTGCAAAAATGTAATCAATTCTTTTCCCCAAAGGTAATAATATATAAAGTTTAAAGAAAATCGGTCAACACGGACCAAAGTTATAGGACCAAGTAAATATGTCAACACGGTCCAAAATTATAAGACCAAATACAAGCCACATACACAGGCACTTAACGTCGGTCTGAGAAAAATTAAATTTTTTTGAAGAAGAGCATTGTTGAAAGCTGTTTTTGCACATTATTTACAATTTTATTTGTCTATGTTTTTTTTAAATATAATTTTTTTTAATGTCTTCTTAAGGCACAAAACTTAAAAAAAGTAACCTATTATTTTTTTGATTTTTTTTGACCGACTTATACGAGTATACTAGTACTTTTCCATTATAACTACTGCCGCTATTTATAGCATATACTACTAAGAGGGGAAAGTAAAGATTACCGTTTAAGAAGTTTAAGTTGTATCTTTTATCTCCGGTTATTTTTTCGAAATTTTTTTTTTACAACTCCGTAATTCCGGAGTTATGGGATGTTTAATGTTTAACATTTAAAAAAATAAATAAATAAAATTTATCTCCTCATTTGTAAATTACCATAAAGTACGATAACATATACTCTAATATTATTGATTAATTTTCTAAAGATATACTGAATTGTCTCTACATATATTTAAGTTCAAATACAAATATTTACAAAAATATATGAGAATGGTCGTAGACTGTAATATGGATGACAAGGAATAAATAGATATCTATTTTTATTAATATATAACAGTAGATTCTTAAACTATAGTTGCCTGATTCATAGAACATGGAATTCTTGAAACAGTTGTTTAGTCGAGTTATGTCTGAGTTTCCCCAAGGCTGCTTTTAATATATACTTTGTATTATTAAGACTTTATTTAAGTGCATATTTACATCGCCACCCCATGCCCTTATACCATATAATAATACTGACTAAACATGTGCAAAGTAAATTAATCTGCATATTCTGGGGTCTTTTAATTTATTTTATTGAATTTATATATTAAGTATTTAAGTATTAAGTATTTAAGTTTACGGCAAAGATTATTTATATGATGTTTCAATTTTAAGTTTGAGTTAATTGTAACAGCTAGGTATTATACTCGTAGATGTAGGGCTTTCTCTGCTGTCGAAGACTGACACGATGGAGTTAGTGAATCACAATTTGATAAGTGTACAGTTAAACTATTTAGGTTAGTTGGTTGATTACGGCTGGTAGGAGAAAAAATCATAAAAAAAAATAAAAAAATAAAAATACTTTTCTTGGTATTAAGTGTCAATATGTGCTCTGTGAACCAAGATTTAACGGTGGATCGGCCCAGTTCAGTTTTGTAACTTCACCTCACGATGAACCGGTGAAAATTAATACTGTAGCAACATAGAAGGAAATAATTTCACAACCGTTCACGTTTAATTTCAATAAATCATTAATAGATTTTTAAAATAGTATAGGAGATAGAACATATTATGGAAATGTTTTCCATACTGGTTTTGCTGTTCAGGGTAAGAAATTTGGACTATTTTTTAAGTAGCTGGTAAATAGTTTAAGGGGGATGCCGTGAACCCATCTTCCTTAGAAATTTAGATGGTATATCAAAGTCCTTGATCAATCCAGGAAAATTGCCAGATTCTTTATTTTATAATTGAAATTTTTTGAGATGATATCTATTAAATGAGTAATAGTGCTTTTGTTTTTCCAGAAGCCATATTGATTTGTGTGAATTACATTGTATTTATTAAAATAGTTTGAATTTCATTACTTATTAAAGATTTTAGAAAAGTTGTTTAATAAGGTATAGGGCGGTAGTTTGTTGGGATTTTCGGATCACTACATTTAAAACGGCAAAATTTTGGCAATTTTAAATGTTAGAAATAAATCGTTAAAAATTGAAAGAAAATCTTTGAAAAGATTGACGAAAAGATATTACAAAAATAATATAGTATTACGCAAGGGTTATTCATGTATAACATTATAATATTATTATGAAAATAATGTAGTATCGAATGTGATTGTTTTTTTTTAATTCAAAATTATTAATCAAAAAATTCAAATTGGGATACATGAAATCTTTTTTTATTTTGATGAAGATATCGATCTGCGATATTAAAATGAATTCTTTTTTTTAATTTATATATATAAAAATGAATGTTTGTCTGTCTGTATGTCTCTTATGACTTCCTAAACCGTTCATCCGATAGCGATGAAACTTTGGAGAATGGTTGGACGCATGCCAGAGAAGGTTTCTGAATTAGTTTGGACCCGCTAGGTGGGGCTGGCGTCGAGATATTTCAAAAAATTGTATTTATGGTCCGATTTGCCTCATATTCAGAATATGAATATTAGTTACGTGAAAAGAAATATTTTTGCAAAAACTATACCTGCTAGGTGGGGCCGGTGTCGAGATATTTACGAAACAAACAAATATACAAACAGACTTTTTTATTATATATATTATTATTATTATTATTATTATGCTTTCACGGCCAACATGGGACCACTTAAGTCAATTTTAGTTGGATCTTTTCTGAGAAAAGAGTGTTATTTTACTCTTTCGAGCTGCCCAGTATTTCTTCATCCGTTCAGATCTTGCTTTCTTTTCTTCATCCGTAAACACCCTCTTTGTTGTATTTTGTCGTTTGTCTGTCTTTTGTTTAAATCTAATGCTTTTATCTTTTAGCTTTGTAATTTTTCCAGTTTTATTCTGTAGGTCAGTCAGGGAAATTCCCAATTCTTTCATATCTTCTCTAATTTCTTTGATCCATCCTACTTCTAGCTTTTGGAACCAGAGCTTTTCAATGATATTTCTTGACAGTCTTGTTTGCGGTGTCCTTATGAGATGACCGAAGAAAGAGATTCTTTTTTTCCGCATAGTATCAGTAACAGGCTCTATTTCTCGATACACCACCTCATTTGGCACAATCCACCATTGGCCTTCTTTTTGGTGTTTTTTATTGATACACGTTCTGACAATTCTCCTCTCTATTTTCAGAATTTTTTCAATTCGGTTTTTCTGAGTGATTTTGAAAAGGGTCTCGCTTCCGTAGGTGACTTCTGGCTGTACTACAGTTTTATAATGTTTAAGTTTTGTTTTAGCAGAAAGGCATTTTTTGTTATATGTTGACCGAGTTAATTTTTGGGATTTAATCATTTTATTTGTCCTGTTTTACCATGTCACTTTTTCATTTAAATTATAAGTTATTATTTCCCCTAGATATTTAAATTGTTTTACTATTTTAATTTTCTGATTGTTTACCGTAATGTGCTCTATTACCAGAGGATCTATGGCCATTAGTTCAGTTTTTTTCGAAAGAGATATGAAGCCCTATCTTTTGTGCTAGGTTTTGAAGGCTCATGATTTGTGTTTTGGCTTCTTGAATATTATTTGCTAAAAGAGCGAGGTCATCTGCAAATCCTAGGCAATTTAGTGTGATGGAGTTTTTCTTAGTACCCATTTTTATATTTTTGGGATTTATTTCATACCATTTTCTCATGACAAATTCGAGGGCGCAGTTAAAAAGGAGTGGTGAGAGGCCGTCTCCTTGCCTCAATCCAGTTTTTATGTAGAAGGGTTGGAGAGTTCACCTCTGAATTTCACTCTGGACTGGGTATCGGTTAAAGTTAATTTTATCATGTTTACGAGTTTAGGGTGAAGGCCCAGGTTTCTCAGAATATTCAGCATGGATGGTCGGTGTATACAATCATAGGCCCTTTTAAAGTCGACGAAGGTGATTATTAGTTGTTTTTTCCGTCTTTTATATAAGGCCATCATAAGTTTTAGGGATATTATTTGTTCCGGGCAACCTCTCCATGGCCTAAATCCCCCTTGGTATTCCCCAAATAATATATATATTATATATATACAAAAAGGCATGTACGTACGTGTGTCCGCTAAGACCAAAAAACTATTGGACCGATTTAGGCGCGTGCAAAAGGGAAAAAGGGGAAAATGGAAAACGGGGAAAAGGTGGAAAGAGAAAAGGGGAAAACGGGAAAGGGTAAAAAGGAAAATGTGAGAGGAGTGAGGGAGAAGAGTGAAAGAGAGAAGTTGGAAAGGGAAAAGGGGAAGGAGAATAAGTGAAAGGTAAAATTTGTGAAGTTCAGTGTTTTAACTTTTTTATCAAATTTTCAATTGTGTTCACTCACTCTCTCAGCCCTCTCTCTCTCTCTCTCTCTCTCCCTCTCTCTCTCTCTCTCTCTCTAGAGCAATATCGAAGCATTGCCGGGTCTGCGAGTAAATTTATAAAATGTAAAATTGTAGATATTGTTCTTAAAACCCCTTTCTTATTTTATTGTAATCGACAATAGGTTAAAAAAAAATATTTATTTTTTGATGACGTAATATTTCGGAAGAATTTTATATCTAGAACAGCTTTTACGATTCGATTCCATTCTATCTCATTTTGTGCATGAGGTAGCTTGTTACATGTAAAGATTGTCAGGAAGTGATGTTAATTAAAACAGATTATCAGAATTGATGGTCATCAATTTATTATTAATAAAGCTGATATAGTAGAACTCCGTGACACGAGTCATAGCGTCTCGGAGTAGTACGGAAATGGGTGTACGGTCGCCTTTTTCCAAGATGGCGGCTGTCCGCCATCTTGGATTCCAATATGGCGGCTGTCCGCCATCTTGAAACGTCACTACTGACGTCATTAATTCAAGATGGCGGTGGTCGGCCATCTTGGATTGGCGACCGTACCCCGTCAGTGTTGCCAACATGATTTATTTTTTGTCGACAGTATTTATTTTTTGAGTCAGTGTTGCCAACTTGATTTAATTTGTGTTTGTATTGTTATATATTGAAGTAATATTTCAAAGGTTGGTATCACTGTTGTTTGGCGGTCGGTTTGAATTAAATGAATAATATTTAAAGTGAAAAAAAATTCTGTCGGCTAGAGGATTCGAACCCGGTCATGACGGGACGCGACCGACTGACGCCTTAAACCAATCGGCTGCGGTGACTCCCTGATGTAATGAGTGAAAAATGTTCTACGTAAGCTGTGAATTTTAACGTAACATCAGTCTGTACACAAACACACACAATCACACATGCACACACACACGCGCACACACATACATATATACACACAAGTGAATATAGACGTACCTCGAGGATGATCCTGGTCGTCCAGGCGATGGCGTCGGGAGGCGTTACAGGTTCTCGTCGTAGATCGTGCACCGGGAGGCGGTGGCGGTAATGTCTGCTACGACACACACACACAAACACACACGCACACACACACGCGCACACACATACATATACACACAAGTGAATATAGACGTACCTCGAGGATGATCCTGGTCGTCCAGGCGATGGCGTCGGGAGGCGTTACCGCGACGGAGAGAGGTTCTCGTCGTGGATCGTGCACCGGGAGGCGGTGGCGGCGATGTCTGCTGCAACACACAAACACACACACACACACACGCGCGCACACACATACATATACACACAAGTGAATATAGACGTACCTCGAGGATGATCCTGGTCGTCCAGGCGATGGCGTCGGGAGGCGTTACCGCGACGGAGAGAGGTTCTCGTCGTGGATCGTGCACCGGGAGGCGGTGGCGGCTGTGTTTGCGTGCGTGCGTCAGCGGAGTGACGTAGAGGTGTTTACCGTGCGAGATGCGGCGCTCGACTGAAGAATTGTGGGACCGACGTGGTCTGAAGTTGTCCGATTGACCAATCGCAGCGTTGGAATTCGAATCGGCGCATGCGCACTAGCCGTTAGTGCGTACGTGCGAACTCGAACGCGTGCACCGGGAGGCGGTGGCGGCGATGTCTGCTGCAACACACAAACACACACACACACACACGCGCGCACACACATACATATACACACAAGTGAATATAGACGTACCTCGAGGATGATCCTGGTCGTCCAGGCGATGGCGTCGGGAGGCGTTACCGCGACGGAGAGAGGTTCTCGTCGTGGATCGTGCACCGGGAGGCGGTGGCGGCTGTGTTTGCGTGCGTGCGTCAGCGGAGTGACGTAGAGGTGTTTACCGTGCGAGATGCGGCGCTCGACTGAAGAATTGTGGGACCGACGTGGTCTGAAGTTGTCCGATTGACCAATCGCAGCGTTGGAATTCGAATCGGCGCATGCGCACTAGCCGTTAGTGCGTACGTGCGAACTCGAACGTCGTCTCTAATAAGAGCGGATGCGATAAGGAAAATTTTTTTTTTTTTAAATAATTAAAACCACAAGCCAATTATTATTTTTTTTTTGTTCTTATCGACACGATAAATAATTCCACGAATCGTATTTATTTTAATTTCTTATCTATAACTTGCGTCGGTTAAATCCGGTTGTGTTTGTAAATAAGTGAAAAAATTTGTGTAATTTCATCATTCGCAATCTGTTATTGAAAGTGAATACATCGATCGCAGAGAGATCATTTGATTTCATCATTCGCAATCTGTTATTGAAAGTGAATACATCGATCGGAGAGAGATCATTACATTTTCATCTTAATTAGCAAGGTAAGTTTTACATTAATTAATTAAAAAAAATAAATACTAATGGAACAGTATGGTATTATCAAATAACTTTCAATCAAATCAAATAAATTATTTAATTAAATTTAAAAAAAAATACTTTATAAATTAAAAAAAATAAATACTTTTAAAATAAATACAATTAAAAAAATACTTTTTACAATTAAAATAAATACAATAAAAAATACTTTTAAACAAAAAAAATAAATAATATATATAATGAAAAAAATGTCTTCTTCTTCTTCTTCTGTTATTCACTGAAACACAAAAAAAAAAAACAATGTTATGATATATGTTATTTTAATTTGTTTCAGATATTACAAAAAAAATGGTATCACCGGTAGTTATCCATGCAATAAATAACAACGTCATCCGTCTTCGATGGGACCTGTCTGACTCTGAGGAGTTGTATCTCCTTTCAACCCTTCTACGGTATCAGAAGAACATCCTGAACTGTTTGAAGGAAGAAGGCAGACGCTTTGATGGCAACATAAAATGGTAATTAAAAAAAAACGTTAATATTTTTTTGTAAATGTACTGTTTTTTTTTTTTTTTTTTTTTTTTGTTTTTTTTTAAAGTAGTCAATATGTACTAAAATTATTCTGTTTCTACAGGTACGTTGCAGCAAATGTTGAATTGATGAAGCGGACACAACTCGAAGACGGAGTAGAAACAACATTCACAAATTTGTACTTGCATGGAAAAACTAGAACGGTGATAAATTTGGACGATAACACCGACGTTGTTGAAGAATCATGGATAGAATCAGTGGAGAAAATTATAGAGACACTGACCAAATTCATCAACAACGGCAGCGGATGGGTAATGAATAAAATAATATATATTGATTTAAATATTATCCGTTACCGTCCGTTATATGGCGCCTCTAGTTCATTTATAAAAACACCAAAAAAACTTGTAAAAAGAGAGGCAATAATTAATGTAAAAAATCCGCATGATGAAAAATGTTTCCTATGGTCCGTACTAGCATACCTCTACAATCAACCTGGCAAACACCAAAGAACGGTTTGGTATGCAAGGTACGAACATGAAATTAACATGACCGGGATATCATATCCAGTAAAGGTAAAAGACATTGATCGCTTCGAGGTGTTGAACCCCACAATAAGCATCAATGTCTACGGCTATGAGGAAGATAACGATCGCGTGTACCCGGTGCGTGTTACCGAAAACCGCGATCGTACCCACTGCATACACCTATTGCTGCTTGCAGGGGAGACGAGAGATAAATTTCACTACTGCCTTATAAATACCAAACCAGGTAAAAATGGGCTATCTCGTCTCCTTTCAGGTCTTACAAAACATCACGGTACCAGTCAATATTGCCCTTACTGTTTGCACCGTTTCAGTTCATCAGACCAACTTGTCGCTACACAAAACCTAAACAAACATTTGATCGAGTGTAAGCGACACGGTGCACAAAGGATAAGAGTACCCGATCCAGCTAAAGAAAAGGAATGCGTGATGAAGTTCAGGGACTACTCGTCCACACTACGCGTTCCGTATACAGTGTATGCAGACTTTGAATCATTTGTACATCCGATGGACACTGCCACCCCTAAACCCAACACTAGTTTTACCGATAAGGTAGCCCATCATCTTCCGTCCGGTTACGCCTATGTAATCGTCGACGAGGAAGGGGAGATTTGTGAAGGTCCGGTAGTCTACCGAGCGAGAATCGATGGTGAAAATATCGTTGAAAAGATGCTGGATGAATTGCTCGATCACGCCGATAGATTGCACAAAATTATGATTACCGAAAAACCGATGGTGATGACTCCCGAAGACACTGAAACATTTCAAAGGGCTACCGAGTGTTTTCTTTGTCATTGTGAGTTGAACGACGATCGTGTACGTCATCACTCGCATACCACAGGACGGTTTCTCGGTGCATGTCATAACGAGTGCAATTTAAATTGTAAGCGCACCGAGCATATTCCAGTATTTTTTCATAACCTCCGCGGTTACGATAGTCATCATTTAGTTCAAGCTCTGGGAAAATATAAGGACGATGTAAAAATAAACTGTATCGCCAACACCTCCGAGCGATTACAGTCACTGTCTGTCGGTCCGTTGAGGTTCTTGGACTCTTTACAATTTCTTTCGTCATCGCTCGAAAAACTTGTGGAAAATCTTGTAAAAGATTGTCAGGACAAAGACACCGTATTTAAACGTCTCACAAACTGTTACCCGCTACCCGAGAAAAGAGATTGTTTAATCCGTAAAGGCGTTTACCCGTACGAGTACATGACCCATATAAACAAGTTTTTCGAAACCCAACTTCCTCCGCAGACGGCATTTTACAGTACGCTAAGAAGAGAGAACATAACGGACGATGATTACGTCCACGCTCAAAACGTGTGGGAATCGTTTGACTGCAATACGTTAGGCGATTACCACGACCTTTATCTTCTTAGCGACGTATTATTGTTGGCAGACGTCTTTGAAAATTTCCGAAGTACGTCTATGCAATATTACGGTTTGGACCCATGTCACTTTTACTCCACCCCCCATTTCACGTGGAATGCCATGTTAAAATTTACCCGACAAAAATTGGAACTGTTGACCGACATAGATATGCATCTGTTTGTCGAAAAAGGAACACGAGGTGGTGTAGCCATGATTTCAAACAGGTACGCCAAGGCGAACAATCCCAACATTCCAGATCAGTATGACCCATCCAAACCCACATCCTGGGTTCAATATTACGATTGCAACAACCTTTACGGGTCAGCCATGGTTGAGCCCTTGCCACATGCTAATTTTAGGTGGTTGAGTACTGAAGAGATTGACAATCTCGATATTAACAGCGTTTGCGATCGTGGTGAAAACGGCTACATCTTAGAAGTGGATCTTGAGTATCCACAAGAATTGCACGATCGTCACAAGGATTACCCTCTTGCACCAGAACGATTAGTACCAACCGATGATATGCTGTCCCCCTATTTGAAGGACATAAAGAGATGTCCCGTAAAGAAATTAATGACTACATTGTACGACAAACAAAAATACGTTTTACATTACAGAAACCTAAAGTTGTACACTCGACTAGGACTGAAAGTGAAAAACATTCACAGAGTTCTGGAATTCTCCCAGTCGCCTTGGTTGAAACCGTACATCGACTTCAATACTGAAAAGCGTGCACAAGCACGAAACAGTTTTGAAAAGGACTTTTTTAAGTTGATGAACAACGCGGTGTACGGTAAGTCCTTAGAAAACGTACGAAACAGAATAGACTTCCAACTGGTCACTAACGAACGTAAATTGGATAAGGTGATTGCAAAACCGAGAGTTAAGGCTTGGTACATCTATAACAAGGATGTCGTTGGGGTAAGTCTGAAGAAAACGGAGATATTTCTTAATCGTCCGATCTACATCGGATTTACCGTATTGGACATTAGCAAAATGATCATGTACGAATTCCACTATGACTACATGGTGGAAAAGTACGGTCATAATATAAATCTTCTAATGACCGATACGGACAGTCTGATGTATCATATCGTGACCGATAACGTTTACAACGATATTCTTCACGATATCGATCGGTTCGATACTTCAGATTACCCTCGCGATCACGCATGTTTTAGTAATACCAATAAGAAACAACTTGGTAAATTCAAAGACGAAATGAATGGAAAAGCTATTCGTGAATTTGTCGGACTTCGTGCTAAGATGTATAGCATTCTCGAATTCGACAAGAAAGAGAAGAATGTAGCAAAGGGTATTCCTAGAGTATCCATTGCAAAGGATCTTAGACACGATCTGTACAAAAAAAGTCTTTTTAATGATTCCGTTACGTATACAAGCGCGTACGGAATCGTAAGCACTTTGCACAATATATTTTCCATTAACAAGTCAAAGAAATCGCTTTCACCTTACGACGATAAACGTTACATATTAGAAAATAAAATCAACACAGTTCCATACGGACATTACAGTATAAACAAAAAGAAACGTAAACTCCCACTCAACAATAACGACAACACTCCGCAAAAAAGACCAAGAACCGTAAACGAAGTGCTCATAGCCCACGGTCATGACTATTGTTAATTTTTTTTTATCATGCGGATATATATTGCCTTTCTTTTATTTAAAATAAAACCATTATGTAATAAATTATTGTAAGTGAAAAAAAAAATTATATGTAAAAAATATGAAATAAAGTATATATCTAATAATATAAATGACTTTTTAAAAATTATTACATAAATCACTTTTTTCAAAAAAAAATTTAATGTAAAAAAAATTATAATTACTTACATCAATTACTGCCGTCGTCTCCCTCTCTAATCCGATGGTATCCACACATATCCCGTCGACAGACGGGACAATTCCTGCTATATCTCGCTAATTTCCTCACACAGTCTTCACAGTATCGATGACCGCAACCCGACAACTCAACAGTAACCGATTCTGTTAAACAGATCGGACATCTGTCGGTTGTCGGGTTACCATCATCGCCCTCGTCCGACTGGCTTGAATTAGCGTTGACGACCTGTTGCAGAACTCTCTTTAGAGTACTACAATGAGGTCGTCGTGGTGTTGAACTACTATCCACGTCTGTGATCACGGGACGACGACATACCCGAATACGTCGACGACGACATTGATGACCACGTTGAACACGGTGATTGGCACTATGTTCAATGTTATCACCTTCAACTTCGACAATTTCCTGAATAATGTGTAATTCATTATCAGGTAATTGCGATGACGGTGATTGGTCATCATTGTTGTCATCGTTGTCGGTGTGTGGATTGAAATCCGTCGCGGACCCATCGGATTCTGCAACCTCTTGTTGATGATGCTGAGATGGTGATGACGGTGGAGGCGGTCCATCAAAACGAGCGGCTAATAGCATTGCCCGTCTTCTTGCCCTCAATATAGCGTTTGACAAATCAGTCGCCGCGTGTTCGATCTCCGAGTGGTCATATACATTTCTAAGTATTCGGTCCTTTATTTCCATAAGGTCCCGAAAAGCGATCATTAATTCATCAATCTCATGTCTAACTGTATAAGATGTCATTGTGAACACACTCTCAATATGTAATGATGACATTTGAAACGTTGAATGCAGAATGATAGTTTTATATATACAAAAAGTAAACTGCAATCTTATTAATTTAGTTTATGTACTATTTTTTAATTGCAGTGTCAGCGATAACAAGTACGCGGTTACCAATTAATTTTATACAAAAAAGAAATATTAAGTAAACTGCAATCTTATCAATTTAGTTTATGTACTGTTTTTAATTGCAGTGTTAGCGATAACAAGTACGCAGTTACCAATTAATTTTATTAAAATACAATTTTAACTGCAGTGTGAGCGATAACATTTATGCGGTTTTGATAACACTTCTTATAACAAACAAATATAATTATTATCATCAAGAGAGAGACGTAATGCATTTCATAATAAAGAAATAATTATTGCACATAACAATAAATAAAATTATGAAAATAAACTAAATTTTATATAACTTATCAGCGGAAGTTGCATTCAGATAATAAATAATTGGAAAATAAAATAAATTGCATACGATAATTTAATCGCGGTTACAAAGTCAACTCTTTGTATAAATTTTATTTTCGGAACTTGCATTCAGATAAAAAATAATTGGAAAATAAAACAATTTAATTTTATAAGAGATAAAAAAATATTATTCGAAACTTTATTCATTCTTGCGTTAACACTCAATCATAATGGAACGTTCTTTTTATGATAGAGTCCATACATTTTACAGGGTTACTAGAAACGGTAACAAAAAGATTTATACACCCTTATGGCCACATATGGACAATCCGTTACTTTCCCCCCTGATCCTAGCTATGCATAGATTCAGGTATGAAGGTATCGACGATGTGGTCAGATGTGACTATTGTCGTATACGTTTGTTTAAATGGGAAGAGACAGACAATCCGTATGTGGAACATACACGGCGTATGCCATCTTGTCCGTTTTTTTGGTAACCGTTTAAAATGTAAAACGACCCTTTATGTAAAACGGTCCTTTTCAGGACCACCCTAAACCCCCCGAATCGATCACACATTAAATCTTTAACCGATCTGTACATGTGCAGATCGATTAATGATTTATCATTGTTATCGATACGGCCGGTGCCAAGGCCGGGATATAAGAGTGGTGAGGCGGGTAAAAAAAAAATAAAGAAATAAAGATCCTTTTTTTCTCTTCCTATTCCTATCCAAACAAACACACACGAAATACGGTCAGTACAACAATGAACGTCAAGGCGTCAATAGCTAAAGAGCTCCATCGACAGGCGCGTCGAAACTACCCCACAAGACGCGTTGAACTTAAAGGTATTTCAGACCTATATCAAGCTGACCTTGTTGAGATGATACCGTATGCTAAATCGAACAAAAGTTATCGTTACATACTGACGATGATAAATTGTTTTTCTAAACTAGCATTTGCCGTACCGATTAAAACCAAAACCGGTACGGAGATCGCTAAAGCTCTCAAACCCATATTGGATAAACACAAGATGCGACATTTTCAAACCGATTTGGGTAAAGAGTTTTACAATCCGTCGGTTAAACGACTATTACAGTCGTACAATATAAATCACTATTCCACACATTCGGATAAAAAAGCGTCGATAGTCGAACGGTTTAATCGAACACTGAAAACGATGATGTGGAGAAAATTTACCGAACAAGGAACCTACAGGTGGTTAGAATTACTACCGAAATTGATCGCAAAATACAACAACACCAGTCACCGGACTATCGGAATGAAACCGAAAGATGTAAATAAGCGAAACCAAGCCGCTGTTTTACAGCGGTTAAATACGGTACTCTATCGAAAACCTACTTTACCGAAATACAATGTCGGCGATCGAGTGCGTATAAGCAAATTTAAAAAGACATTCACCAAAGGATATCTACCGAATTGGACGAATGAAATATTTATCGTACATAAGGTACATGATAATACGCGTCCGTGTACTTACACGTTGATCGATGTTCACGGTGAGGTGGTGAGCGGTAAATTTTACGCTGAAGAGCTCACTAAAACTAACGTTACAAATAATGTTTATTTAGTCGAGAAAGTCTTACGAAGAAAAGGCGATAGGCTATTTGTAAAGTGGCAAGGGTTCGATGGAAAACACAACAGTTGGATACATAAGGCGGATTTGGTGTAGTGAATCGATCAGTCATAAACATGAAGTTGGAACGTCAACAGGTCGGTAATATTACGCTAGAAAACTTCGACGAATATACAGGAGCCGGGTGTGGAGAAGGAAAAAGGACTCGTCATGGACCTCTTCTACCGAATACAATCAGATGTATTATCTGTGGACCGTCTAATTGCGGAAAAACAAATGTTCTATTCAACTTGCTGTTCTCACCGGACGGTTTACGATTCAGAAATATTTACGTCTTTTCTAAATCGCTGTACCAACCGAAATATAAGTTTCTAGAACAAGTCATGACTGGTGTCCCGGAAATCGGCTTTTTTGCATACTCAGAAAACGATCATGTGATGGCACCCGACGAAGCGGAACCGAACTCGATAATGATTTTCGACGATGTAGCTTGCGAAAAGCAACATAATATTCGCAAGTACTTTGCGATGGGGCGACACAACAACATAGATAGCTTTTATTTGACACAGACATATTCCAGTGTCGGGAAGCACCTTGTACGGGACAACGCAAATCTCCTTCTTATATTCAAACAAGACGATCTCAACTTACGTCACTTATATCAAGATCATGTAAATACCGATATGAAATTCGATCGGTTTAAAAGTCTGTGTGGTGTTGCATGGAGAAAACCTCATGGATTTTTGGTTGTGGATAAGGAGAGCGATATCGACGGTGGACGATATAGAGTAGGCTTTGATGTTTTTGTAAAAGAGATCAGTTGATAGTCGGTAACAATGGCAAGCATACACACCTACGAGGACGGAACACCGTACGCTAACGCGATACGTTTTAGGCAAAAACCGCAAAACAACTTGTGTTCCAAATATTTTAGCGACCGTCAGAAGTTTTGCGGTAACTACGTCTGTCGTAAAGTGAACTACTGTGAAAATAAAGACCGACGATGTTGGCGACATGTAAAAAGAATGAATCGTGACTATCCGTTGGTCGTTCTGTTGATGATTACTAGCGAAGGTACGATTTTCAATAAGCGTATATGGTTAAAATTTTTAGAAGAATGTGACAAATACGAGATGCCAATTGAACTGGTGATATACGATAAAAACATGTTCAACACCACAATTCGACACGGATGGAACTTTATTTCAAGATTTAGACCCTCTCCGCTCGTGTACAAAAAGCCTTTATTGGAACTTCGAAACCGACATGCATCTATGGACTACACAAACGTTTACATGCACATGTTGGAATACGGTAGTCGTCTAGAAGGAGCGAGATGCTGTATAGTGATCACGGAACGAACTATTCCGATCAGGTCGCCAAAAACGTTGTACCGCTTATTGTTATCATACGGTAGAAAATGTTTTGTGGACACGGCTTACGGAGTACAATTTACCGACGACGTACCGGAAACATTACCGATAAGACGAGGAGGATTACCGTTCGACATCGTGAACAACAGGGCGCAGGCGCTCTTTTCTGGCGAATTTCTAAACGAAGCGCTACCTACGTTGCGATTATACGCCGATTCGTTCGGATTGAGGTACAACGAACGACGCGAACTGTTTGAAATCCAAAACGAAGATCTGCTGCGAAAATGGTGCGAATATGCAGGAGCGAAACCGGACGAATTTTGGTTGTTGAATAGCTATCTGTTGCATTTACATTCGGAAGGTGACCGTCATCCGATCAGACGACTTTCCACACGGTACTTGACAAAGGTACCACAACGCGATCACTCAACGGTTGTGGATATTCCGCTGTGGGTTGGAAATGTAAAAAGGGCTGCTGTCTTTAAAGACACAAGCACGAAACTCATGATACCGTCTATCGATCAGGGTGTGACACAATATTACCGCGAATTGTGCAATACCAATCGTCGTCTGACAAGAATGAATGTTTCGTTAATCGATGTTATACGTTTTCTACGCAGAACCAAAAAACATGCAGTGTTCTTTAGATCGGTGGAACTAGGATGGTGATGTGATCGACTGTTGTCCGATCATTCGTAACCACGATGTCGAACAAGAACGAGGTCGATATGCCATCCTCATCGTCGTCTGCGAAGTTGGTAATGGAAATCGATAGAATACGAGATTCGATTAAACGAAAACATCGCGCTATTACGCAAGGAATAACAGAATCGGAACAAGTTATTGAAAAGCAATTTAAGCCTATTGTCGAACCGCTCCGAGAACTTAATCAATCGTTTAAAAAAAAGTACGATGTTGAAAAAGAACAGGAAGAGAATGCAAAGGAGGAGGTGGAAGAGACACCAACGGTTATGATAAGACTCTTTAAAACACCAACGTCGGAAAAACAGTTCGTTAAACCTGTAGACCCGTCGACACCGAAAACGATGGGGTATCGTGCAAAACAATTCTTGGATCTTACCGTAACGGATAAAGGTAAAAAAATAGACAACGTCTACGGAGTTAAAAACATTGACGATCAATGGATGATCGGAACAAAACCACTCCAGTTCAAAGGAAATAAAATAGTTATCGACAACAAGACGTATAGCGGTTCCAAAGGTTTATATCAATTGATTTTTTTGAATGAGCCTGTAGATTATACAACCAAAGATTTAAATAACTATAAGAAAATATTAGAAACTACTGAGGCGCATAAAAGTCAAAATACCGGTCGCATAATTTCCAGTCGATCGTTAAAGTACAAAAATATTATCAAAAGACTGTTTCCTCGTACGCATCTTTCGTCGGAAAGCGGTCATGACGACGAAAGTCCAATAACTGGATCGGGTCTGTTGATGAGAGCGAAGAAAACGGTTAGACCGGATTACGTTTACTGGGACGATCCGAATGAACTGTGCGATAGACTGCGACTTTTATTGGCTTCGAAACGTGCGGGTCATACCGGTCATAATAACGAAATAGTTTCAATCGTAGAAGAACTGCAAGAAGGCGGATACATAAAGGAAGGTAGTACAGGGAACCTTTTATTTTAAACAGTCTGAAGATGAGTATCGACAAGTTCGGACGTTCTCGCGTTGGGAGTGCAACCGCCCAACCACCACCAACTCGGATTGTTGAAACGTTTGACAAAACCGCCGATGGAGATTTCGATATCAAAAAAAGACGTTTGTGCAACGTCGGACCGCCTGTAGAAGATGATGATGGTGCAACAATCGGTCACGTTAAGAAAATGTTCGTAAAGCAAAGCGAGTTGAATAATAAATACTTACCGACGGTTTCACCGATGGACAACAACGCACTCTCCTTTTCAAAGAGGCGATTGTGCGATATCGCCGATCCAATTGTAAAAACAGACGCCGTAACTGTCGACTATTTACGGAAAAACCTTTTCGGTACAAATGAGAGAATTAACGCGAGAGGGTGCGTTATCGCAAATGCTGGTGCACCAATTAATACCACAGATCTCACTACAAAGTCATACGTAGACAAATTGACAAATGGGATTTTAACGATTAAAAACGGTGTTGTGGATATCCAAAATAAGCGAATATGTAGAGTCGGTGATCCTGTCGAAAAGACGGACGTCGTTACTGTCAACTATTTACAAAAAAAACTTTTCGATGAAAAGCAAAAAATTAATTTGCTTTTAACACGCGCACTATTTAATTTTTACAAATTTGTATTAAACATTAATGACAGCGCTAACAGAAACTTAAATCAAATATCGCTTATGCGTATATTAACCGCTGACAATCATCACCAAAGCGATTCTGCAAACACAGATCTAAATAGTAAAGATACAAAGGAGAATGAGGATGCGACAAAAAATATGGTGCGTCCTCCAATCGCTGATAAGACAATGAAGAATGATGATGTGAATAAAAATATGATACGTCTCCCGGTTTCGGAGGACGAGGATGTGACAAAAAATATGGTGCGTCCTCCGATCACTGATAAGACATTGAAGAATGAGGATGTGAATAAAAATATGATACGTCCCCCGGTCTCGGATGATGTGAATAAAAATATGGTATGATTGTCGAACATGGATCCAATGTAAGATGGTAGAATGTTGTAAACAAGTTCATTGTCTATCCGACATGGCAAGAGTGAGGAGGTCAAAATGTTCTCCCGTTCAAAAGGGTAAGGTGAGAAGATCTAAACGAATAGCCAGTCTTAAACGAGGCGGTGGACTGTTAACAACTCTAACAGCAGGAGCTGCAGGAGCGTTAGGATCCTATATCGGTGATAAAGCATTAAAAGGTGTCAAAAAAGTGGTGGGTACGGTCGTAAACAAAGGGGTCGATTTATTACCGATAGAGTTACATATTCCGGGATATCAGTACTGCGGACCTGGAACGAATTTAAAAAAACGATTAAAGAGAGGCGATCCCGGTGTAAACAAGTTGGACGCCGCTTGTAAAGAACACGATATCGCATACGCAACGTACAGCGACAACGAAAGAAGAGCGGCTGCAGATCGTAAATTAGCCGATAGCGCTTGGGAAAGAGTTAAAGCTAAGGATTCGAGTATCGCGGAAAAAGCTACGGCATTGGCGGTTACAAACGCGATGAAATTAAAAGCAAAGTTCGGCGGTGGAAGAGTACGAAGACGAAGAAGACGAACAAAAAGGAATAATATAAAACGCCTTGTCGAAATGATGAAACGAAAAGCGGACGCTGCAGGGCAGGGATTATACCTTAAGCCCTACCCTTTGACGGGATCGGGGATGGGCGGTAAAAAAAAACGTCGTCGCCGTCGTCGTCGTCTCCAATAAAGGGAATACCAGTGCGACCGCTATCAAACATAGAACTAATGTGGTACGCGAGAAGACTAAATATAACCGATTTTCGAGGGGTCTTCATGTTGGACGCATTACCTACACAACCGAAGATTAACGAAACTGCGATAGTTAATCTTGACCGCAGTACTGGTCATGGAACACATTGGGTATGTTATAGAAAACGTGGACGGATGGTGGACTATTTCGACAGTTTCGGTAATCTGCGTCCACCTAACGAATTGATACGTTATTTTCCACTCGATTCGATTATAAATTTCAATTATAACGCCAGACAGAGTATAAACACGGTTATCTGCGGTCATTTATGTCTTGAATTTCTCAGTCGTGATTCGTCAGCCTACAGGTAAACATGTTTTGCATAAGTGGAACTACGTCGTTCTTACACGCTACATTCTTTCCGCCATTGGATTTGTCTGATGGCGATTGGGAATTGGCGTTGATAAACTTAACCACATACAACTCGATTCCAAATGTCGAAGAGGGAATCAACAACACATTTACTGTTATACCAATGAAACCTCAAAAACCGATTAAGCTAACACTTGCGACCGGATCGTACGAAGTGGATGATATCGCCAAACGCTTGAGCGATGAACTCAAAGACAAAAGCAAAATAGATTTACTTATGCGTCCGAATAACAACACGTTAAAATGCGAACTTAAATGCAGCGCTGCCATCGATTTGACATCAACGGATAGTTTAGCACCGTTGTTGGGGTTCGAGAAAACTAATCTGACGGCGAATATATGGCACGAGTCATCGAAGCCAGTTGCCATTAACAACGTGAACACCGTACGGGTCGAATGCAACCTTATACGAGGCTCCTACACGAACGGATCAGAGGGACACGTGTTGCACGAATTCACGCTAAGCGTACCGCCTGGTTTCAAAATAATCGAATCGCCGAAGAATATAATCTATCTACCGGTGAATACGAAGAGCTTAGACGATATCGCTATAAAGTTTACCGATCAAGACGGAAAACCGATTAATTTTCGCGGTGAAACCGTTACGGTGAGATTGCATTTACAAAGGAAAACGAAGTAAAAAAAGAAAGCCAATAGATGGGGTTAATATACAACAGCGTTGGTACTAGTAGCGAAACGACACGCAAACCGATCAGTCGACGTGCAAACACCAAAGCGTTAACATCGCGAAACGTGTTGTTTCTTCGTAAACTTGGTTTTACAGTTTTGGTGAACAGTAATGGCAGGAGCGAATATGTTGGACGTCGGTGAAAGTGTTTCGTTCGATAACACGATCACACAGTACGAATATCATACCCATCTACCGTACGCTTCGTCGACTTACAACAACAACGATGAAATCCGGATTCCGATACACCAACAAGATGTGTACACTTTACCGCATAAAAGCTATTTGATGGTCGAAGGTGCGTTAACTACTAAAGCAGGCGATAAAAAGGCAACGGAATCGTGGTTAACAAACAACGCGATACCGTTTCTCTTCGAAGAGATACGATACGAGATAAACGGTACGGAAATGTGTCGCGTACAAAAGCTAGGAATAACGACAACAATAAAGAATATTCTTTCGTTGCGTAAAAGCGAAGAAAATATTTTGGAAAATTTCGGGTGGAAGTTCAAAGCGTCGGATAAGTTCGATTTGGAAGAAAACACGGGAAGATTTTGCTTCTACGTACCGCTGCGTATGCTTATGGGTTTCGCCGAAGACTACAGACACATAATATTGAACGTCAAACAAGAATTGGTTTTGCTTAGATCTTCCAACGACGTGAACGCATTAGTGTCTTCAAAAGAGGCGCCTGATTCCAAGTTGAAAGTGACTAAGATAGCGTGGAAAATTCCGTATGTTCACGTTGCCGATACGATGCGATTGCATTTGTTGAAGGTAGTAGAACGAGATAGACCGTTAGCTATTGCTTTTCGTACATGGCAGATCCACGAATATCCGGCTCTACAACAAACAAACATACATTCATGGACGGTAAAAACATGTGCGCAAACGGAGAGACCGAGATACGTGATATTCGGTTTACAGACCGACAGAAAAGATAAAGCTACAAAATCATTGACGAACTTCGATATGTGCGAGTTGGTAAACGTTCGTCTGTATTTGAATTCGCAGTACTATCCGTACGACAATCTACAGGGAGATGTGAATATGATGTATGAAATGTTCGCCAGCTTTCGGTCCGGGTATTATAACAAACCGCAGGACGAATGTCCCGCTTACAGTTTGGCGGATTTCAAGACCAGTGTACCGTTAATAGTTATCGACTGTTCCCGTCAGAACGAATCGCTTAAAACAGGAACAGTAGATGTACGTATCGATTTCGATACTAAAAACAATATACCGGCCAACACGACTGCCTACTGTCTCATTATACATGATAGCATCGTCACGTACACTCCGCTCAGTGGAATAGTGAAAAAACGTATGTAATGCCGGTGGTATTTGAGATGGATCAATTAGGTGGTGGACGGGGAGAGGAAGGTAAAAAGCAAATATTAGCTACGTGGCGACAGTTTACGAAATGGTTGATAACATTTAGCATATTTAAAACGGGTATTGCAGTTGGAATAATCGTAACACTGTTACTGGGTGACTTTTCGCATGAATCTTGTACAACGATCAAACCGATACGGTGTAGAGTGACTTTTTCTACACAATCACCGGTTAACATACCGTTAGTATGGTGTAATTCATCGTCTGTGGAGGTGTTGTCCATTTTTTACAACGCTACCGTATCACCACCATCATCTTCAAAAAACCTGTCTGCTGACGTAGTTAGCAACATCACTACATCGTTACCTTCAGCGAAGACGACAGTATTACTAAAGGTAAACATCGACAAAACCGCATTGAAGAGGAAAAACATAGTGAATGTAACGACATCATTACCTTCAGCGAGGACAACAGTGTTACCAAAGGTAAACGCTACCAAAATCTCATTACGTAACATGACGTTACATGCACATGGTGATGATGACTATGATGGTCCTCTAAACGAGGAAGAAGAAGATGTGGAGGGGGTAACCCCCACCACTTCTACTTTGAAAGTATAAAAAGGCTTAATCCGACTGCACGCATACAAATCAGTAGTTGTTGAGCATCCGTCATGGAAGGAAGTGGTGTATATTCGCCAGACGACGTTCAATCGTTTCTATTCATGAACGATTCTTTGCATAACATCAATCACCATCCTGAAGTTACGAAACCGACTGAGAAGGAGGTTAAATCGAAACCAACGAAGATCCGCAAAAGGAGAAATCCGCGTAAAAAATCTTATGATAAACCTTCTTCAGTTGAACACACGATCACAAAGACCAAGACCAATAAGAAGCAGAAGAAGAAGGACAAAAAGAAGGCGGATAAGGGGAACGAAGGGATATCCCCCACCAACATTGTGATTTCATAGACATCGTTGGTGGTTACATATCGCCATCCTCATACACGGATGAGCGATCGTCATGGAAGGAGTTATCGAGTATCACGGCTTTCTCGGCAAACGAGGTGAGTTTATAGTTAAAGAACTTGCTGTTGTCGGTGATGGAAACTATATGATTCTTCACTTTCGATCACCGTACCCAAAGTCTGAGTTGACATCTAAATACAAACGGATGGTCGGATGGTTGGAGAGGAATTTTCACAAAATCGATTGGAATTACGGCGAAGTCGTATACAACGACGATATCATGAAGGCGTTATGTTCGCAGTTTGCCACAATACACACCAAAGGGTTGGAGAAAGTGGAATTTTTGCGACGGTTTCATAACGATGTTCGTCAGATACCGGACGGCGCACCGAAACCTAATTCAAATTATATCGTAAATTGTCCGTACCACACGCACAAGGAGAGTGGAAAATGTGCGTTACAAACCGGTTGTTTCTACATGGAGTGGTTGAAGATGTGTAAAAAGCCGTTGGATCTGGTGAGAGAAGCCGATCGATTGCGATCGTTTGCGAACACAAACGCGGAAAACAAAGAGGAATTGGCAAAAAACGGTTATTACTATTCCTTCAACGAATTGTGTGTAAAATGTTGTTGGTGTAACGAAAGGATGGATGTGCATCACCACTCAACTCGTTGTCAAAACTGCATCAAGGAAAACGTACCGCTTTCGTTTGAATATGTTGTTCCACGTCGAATACCGCTGTAGAGCTCAGTCTGCTGCAAGATGTTGATGAAAAAAATAAAAAATAAAAAAAAAATAAAAAAAAAATTAAAAAAAAAATATAAAAAAAGATTCGAGTGTTTTACAGTAGGCCTATTGGGGAGAGATTTCACTCATGTAAAAAAAAAATCTCAACGCGCCACGGTTGCTACCTCGTGGGTGGTGTGGAAACGTAACCGTTTTTTTTAAATTTAAAATAACAAGCGGGAAATAACAGGAAGTACAGGGTCCATAGCACTGATAAGGTATATATATTTGTCGCTCTGCTCACTACATCATTCATTTCACAACACAGCTGCACATCAGACGAACATGGGTGAGAGAACATCGACATCATTCGAACTTGCTAAAGCAAGAGTGGTTACCAGTATTAGAAACTTGGTGCGTAGTATCTCAAGTGTGAAGGGTGCAGATGTACCCTTTTTAGAATCGCTTAGTGAGGCATTAAGAAATGTGAAATGTGCAGTAGAACGAGGTGTTATACGGGATGAAGATTTGACCAGTACACTGCGATGTAAAATATGTCTGATTGGACGTGTAGGAGCAACGATACTACCGTGTGGTCACACATTCTGCATAGATTGTGTACGGTATTTAATACAACACAACCTTCCATGTGGGATGTGTAGACAAGCGGTGACTGGCTATATAAAAATCTATTTCAACTAGTCACCTCACCGTCTTTCCCAAACTGTCCTTTTCAGGACAACAACACATTACACAAACAACACAAAATTACACGCGTAGACAAAACAAAAAACACTTTAAACCCCCATACAATAAATTGTAACTAATTATTGTTTTTTTAATTTAAAAAAAAAAACGATATTTATTTACATTTATTGAATGTAGTGGTTCCAAGGCCCGTGACACGATATGATATTGGATTTATCCACTATCAATTGTGTTACAAACGGTGAGGAGAGTGTTTTATAGTAAACCTATTTTTTCCCCTTGAAAAACCTTCCGATGTGTAATTCCATCCGCAGTTTAGCGATGGACGTTGACATAGCCGCATCGGTGTGGACGATTAGATTTTTTCCAAATCGTCGCGTAAGAACGTTGCGTCATCTTATGAAACTTACAATTGCTGCGTTTCCTCACGCAACAAGTATTACCGCAGACATACACCGTTTCAATACGGTTAGAGTGGTTTTCAATTACGACGCTACTTACGCTGAACTTCACGACGGTTTACAAGAATATTTAGACAGTTTAAAAATAGATACTGTAGACGGATTGTGTAGACATTATATTCACTATAGTGACGACCCGATATAGCAGCGATGAAAACGTTTAGCGATTCGGTAAACGAATTGAGGTTTATTGCATCGTATATTTGCAAATATTGTTTTATGATGCTTACCATCCACTACGATGTTAATGATGAAATACATGCTTTCGATTGTAAGAAATTCGACTACTGCGGTCGTGGTCTACCAGAATACTTATGTTCGTGCGAATTGATTATTGAAAACGTGAAAAGAATGCACGCTATGATACGTGCAAATAAATACGAAGTGTTATGGGAAAGTCCGTTCGCCTGTACAGTTATCGATCGTAACGAACTCTATCGGTTGTTTTGCAAAATTGTAGTTGAAATAGGGGGTAAGAAGGTAAATCACACTTGCAATTGCCATTCGAGTGTGAGCACTGCGAATGTTAAGATGGACACCGTAGCATTTATTAACGTTTTCAACGATGAATATTGTTTTCTAAAGAAGATACCGTTCAGGAGGTTGACCGATCTTGATATCGGTGTGAGCTACGTACTGTTGGAAATGAGAAAGATTTTTACTCAATACGGCGAACTCCGTATTTGCGTAATATTGTTCGACAGCGAATCGGATGAACCGGACAGCTTTCAAACCTTATTACCAAAGACGTATACAAACAGATTTACCGACGATGAATTGAACGTTGTAAAAAATCATTCGATGAAATTAACTTATTATGGAAAGAAAAAACTCGCCAACGGTGACGTTGACGAGTTCAACGAGGATATAAAAATCAGTTTGTAAAATTTTGCACGAGTGTTTGTAGGCCTATTGGGGAGAGATATCACTCGCATAAAAAAAATCTCAACGCGCTGCAGTTGCTACCTCTTGGGTGGTGTGGAAACGCAACTCAAACAAATGTATTTTTTTTTTTTTTTTTTTTGGTGGTGGTAAATGTTTGTTTATTTGTGATTACTGTTTTATAAGGAAAATATAATTTTTAATTGGCACGTGGGATTATTTATCGTGACGATAACAATAAAAAAAATATTTATAGCGATGATAAGAAATAAAAATAATTTATGGCTTTGATAAGAAAAATAATTGGCTCAACCAGATGTTGTTAAGCAATTAAAATAAATATTGATAAGAATAATTTATGGCTTTGATAAAAAAAAATAATTGGTTCAATTCGCGGAATTAATTATAATGACGATAACAATAAAAAATTATTTATAGCGTTGATAAGAAATAATTGGCTCGACTGGATGTGATTAGTAGATAAGAACTTAAAATAAAAATAATTTATGGCTTTGATAAGAAAAAATAATTGGCGATTTAAAATAAAAAATAATTTATGGCTTTGATAAAAAAAAAATAATTGGTTCAATTCGTGGAATTAATTATCGTGATGATAACAATAAAAAATTATTTATAGCTTTGATAAGAAATAATTGGCTCGACCGGATGTGATTAGTAGATAAGAACTTAAAATAAAAATAATTTATGGCTTTGATAAGAAAAAATAATTGGCTCAACCAGATGTTGTTAAGCAATTAAAATAAATATTAATTGTCGATTCTTGGAATACCGATTGCGGATGTTGATAAGCAGATGTGTGGGTATAAATAGCCATTTGTAATCGCTCTAGTCTCATTCTAAAGCTAACGTTTGAAGAAATAACATCATCATGACTGACGGTAATAGAAAAGATTTTCTTCATCATTTGAATAAGCGACTTGTTGCAACCAACCTAGAGACGAAGAGCGTTGGTGATCTTACGATTGGGAAACCGTACGAGGTTGTATGGTTAAGGAAAATCGCTACACGTTATGGGAAGAGCATATTATGTCGCTTACGTGAAGGTGAGGAAGAACAACCATTTAACGTTTACTTGCCGAGACGGTTTGCGGAAACATTGAAAGAGGACGAATTTGACACAATAACTGAAATGAAGCTGAAACTCGTCTTCAAAGGACGCATCGGAAAAGCCTTCGATGTGGTATTCGAGTAATACCAGGTAGCTATTCAAACTGTCCTTTTCAGGACAACAACACATTAAACAAACAACACAAAATTACACATACATACACAAAACAAAAAACACTTTAAACCCCCATCAATAAATTTGTAACTAATTATTGTTTTTTTAAAAAATGTTTTCTTTTAAAGTAAACAAGATAGAAAACGATATTTAGTTACGTTTATTGAATGTAGTGGTTCCAAGGCCCGCGACACGATCTGGTAATAGATTTATCTACTATCGGATTTTGTTGCAAATGGTGAGGAGAGTGTTTAACAATAAATTGAAAAATTGTAGCTTCAAATCATACAAAATGCACTTGTCAGGATATCACCATACCTATCAGATGAATTTTTTTCGAATTGTGGAGGGGAGGTTGTGACATTCTGATTCGTTGATAGCAGGGTGTGGTAGTTGTGGTAGTGGGGAGGAGCTTATAAATACAGTGTAACTGAGTGAAGCAGTTTATTCGTTGAGAAACGTTCGAGTTGTAAACATGATTCAGTTTAGTGAAGAAGATGTACGCGTGCGCGTTGGTGACCAACAACTGACGACTATGTGTTTTAAATTAAAACACAGTTACGTATATATTGTCGATTTATCTGATTATGATTTTGATAAAAACGGTGATAACTTGACCATAAGAGTGGTTTTCAATGATGATGATTTTGGATATGGACGAAAATATTATTGTGAATTTGAATGCGGTGAACAAGCTATCGCACTTATTCACAGCAAAGAAGTACTGTTTTCTGGATTCTACGGTGACGACGGTAACGTAAAGGCGTTCAAATTAAATCGTTCGTCGAATATGAAGTTGAATGCGTCCGTGTTAAAAAATCTCAATACGTCGCATCGAAAAAATAACGTACTCGCTGTAAACGTGTTTGCTGCAAACGAAAGAAGAAGAGTAACAGCTAATGTAGCGACGGACGGAGGACTTTTCTTCAGAGGTCGTGATGAGATAGATTGTTCTGCCGATGGTTGTGACGATGATACCCAACCGCTGTTGGTGGCGTACGACACAAATGAAAATTCAGAATTCGATTACGTTAAAACCAATCGATATATGAAAGGACGTCACATCGCTTCTCTTTATTTTATTTTATACAAGAATACGAAACGCAAAGAAGAGTATAAAGAAAACCGTCAACGATTTTTTTAATTTCTACGATGTTTAGTCCTTTTAAGGACTACAACATAAATTAGAGTTATCTTGGGATTTTTTTTTTTTGTTTAACATAGATGTTCTTTCTTGTAAAGAAGTATCATGAAGACGTTTCTTAAGATATATATATAGTCGAGTGTTTTGTAGGCCTACTGGGGAGAGATATCACTCTAAAAAAAAAAAATCTCAACGCACCGCGGTTGCTACCTCTGGGGTGGTGTGGAAATGCAACAACACTCTAAACCCCCATACAGTAATGTAAAACTATTTTTTAGAAATAAAATTTAGTCGATTGGCATTACTGGATGAAGGTTCTAAGGCCTGCGGTGTAACCCGACGTCAGATTCACCATCTGTTGTCGAATTACACCTGCGAATGGTGAGGAGAGTGTTCCAACACATAAATTCATTTCATAACTTTTTTTTTCCTTTTACAGATCCAGACACAACCGGATTTAACCAGTTACAACAACTCAAGTCACTTTTGTATTAGTGATCCGATAATTATTAAAAAAAACATTTTCCTTATCGCATCCGCTCTTATTAGAGACGACGTTCGAGTTCGCACGTACGCACTAACGGCTAGTGCGCATGCGCCGATTCGAATTCCAACGCTGCGATTGGTCAATCGGACAACTTCAGACCACGTCGGTCCCACAATTCTTCAGTCGAGCGCCGCATCTCGCACGGTAAACACCTCTACGTCACTCCGCTGACGCACGCACGCAAACACAGCCGCCACCGCCTCCCGGTGCACGATCCACGACGAGAACCTCTCTCCGTCGCGGTAACGCCTCCCGACGCCATCGCCTGGACGACCAGGATCATCCTCGAGGTACGTCTATATTCACTTGTGTGTATATGTATGTGTGTGCGCGCGTGTGTGTGTGTGTGTGTTTGTGTGTTGCAGCAGACATCGCCGCCACCGCCTCCCGGTGCACGCGTTCGAGTTCGCACGTACGCACTAACGGCTAGTGCGCATGCGCCGATTCGAATTCCAACGCTGCGATTGGTCAATCGGACAACTTCAGACCACGTCGGTCCCACAATTCTTCAGTCGAGCGCCGCATCTCGCACGGTAAACACCTCTACGTCACTCCGCTGACGCACGCACGCAAACACAGCCGCCACCGCCTCCCGGTGCACGATCCACGACGAGAACCTCTCTCCGTCGCGGTAACGCCTCCCGACGCCATCGCCTGGACGACCAGGATCATCCTCGAGGTACGTCTATATTCACTTGTGTGTATATGTATGTGTGTGCGCGTGTGTGTGTGCGTGTGTGTTTGTGTGTGTGTGTCGTAGCAGACATTACCGCCACCGCCTCCCGGTGCACGATCTACGACGAGAACCTGTAACGCCTCCCGACGCCATCGCCTGGACGACCAGGATCATCCTCGAGGTACGTCTATATTCACTTGTGTGTATATATGTATGTGTGTGCGCGTGTGTGTGTGCATGTGTGATTGTGTGTGTTTGTGTACAGACTGATGTTACGTTAAAATTCACAGCTTACGTAGAACATTTTTCACTCATTACATCAGGGAGTCACCGCAGCCGATTGGTTTAAGGCGTCAGTCGGTCGCGTCCCGTCATGACCGGGTTCGAATCCTCTAGCCGACAGAATTTTTTTTCACTTTAAATATTATTCATTTAATTCAAACCGACCGCCAAACAACAGTGATACCAACCTTTGAAATATTACTTCAATATATAACAATACAAACACAAATTAAATCAAGTTGGCAACACTGACTCAAAAAATAAATACTGTCGACAAAAAATAAATCATGTTGGCAACACTGACAGGGTACGGTCGCCAATCCAAGATGGCCGACCACCGCCATCTTGAATTAATGACGTCAGTAGTGACGTTTCAAGATGGCGGACAGCCGCCATATTGGAATCCAAGATGGCGGACAGCCGCCATCTTGGAAAAAGGCGACCGTACACCCATTTCCGTACTACTTCTCGGCTTTTCATACAGAGGTATCGGGTTCGAATCCCGGTCAGGCATAGCATTTTCACACGCTAAAATATTGCCATTTCATCTCATCCTCTGAGGCAATACCTAATGGTGGTCCCGTAGGCTAAAAAAAATAAAAAGAATAATAATAAAGGTGGTTATACATAGTACATAAAACCGTGGTCAATAAAAACGGATGGATACGCGAGTGTACATCCGTGTAAAACATTCATTCATATATACGTATAATTACGTGAATATAAAGCTAGATTACTAAAATAATAATAAGGTATTACTAGTATAAGTTAAATTAATAATATTATATAATATTCCTAATCAATCAGCAATTAATTACAAAATCACATTACGTTTTAGAAATTAATTTAATATTCTGTAAGTATATACGTCCATTTGTATTTGAGCGCTATCGTCCGCATGTATTATGTACTTATAAACCGTCGCTACGTCGTGAGAAGCAATCAAATACAACATCAATTATAACAATCTATTTGACATCGTAAGCCTATCTATTATAGGAGATAGCAAATTCCCCACAGTATTCTCAAATGAATTGTCTACACAGTTTTGATTAAGTTGTTCAGTTTTTCTAGTCCTTACAGCTATAATTCTATATCAAATTTTATTTCTTGACAAGTGTTGAAAACATCCACAAAACAAGATTTTATTAAGATAAGTTGGTTATGTGTTTTCATAGCTACAGGAATATATATATATACCGTATACAATACTGCAGCAATACATTAAGTATTACTTCGTATGTATGAGAGTACAGTAGATATAATGAACGGTAAAACCGTTACATCTCTATGTAAAATACTGTATACTATGTAAAGTACTAATCTGTAACCCTGTATAAGTAGTAAACAGATTAAGCTGTTTAATGTTAAATATTTCTGGGTTTTTTTTGGTTTTTTTTTTTTTAATAAAAAAAAGTTTAGTAAACAAACCAATTTCTTATTATTTTTTTTAATTGTATTATTATTACTATTCTATAATTATACGGGTCTTCACAAGAGAATGGTTGAATATGGATTAATAACCCTGGATGTGTATCTCAAGATTTGACCTAATTAACGTCATATTTCTCTTAGGATTTCTCATTTGTTAATGATTAAAAAAATACTACACAAAACCCTTTTGCAAAATCGCACCCTCACCCAAATAAATGGTGTTATAGTCGTCTTCTATGTTTTGAAATCACAGGTGAGCGGTAGAATTATATGAATAACTATACAGGATAAATTAATAATATTTAAAGTGTAAATAAAAAGTAACTAGGTCTGGTTGTGTCTCGAACTCGATCGCCCGGTCGACTCGGTAACTGGTGCGTTAAGCTTCGTGATTATACCAGTCTGCCGACCGTACAAGCAAAGTTGTGAAATTACATTAGTTTAGTTAGTGTCCACCGTCTACGCTAGTACCACCACATCCGCGTGAATTAAATATAGTATGCGGGCGCGCTTTAGTTAGAATCATTGAATTAGATTCTAAAGAAACAAAAAAATATTATATTTAAATAAAACGATAATTATTTTAAATTAAGTCGTACATCAGAAACAACTCACTGTTGTAGGAATTTTTTCCTGGAACGCGGCTTTAGCCGCGTGACGGGAAAATATCTATCATTATCTCACAATCTTTCTATCTAATTTATTTTAAGTATTTTTTGGCGTACCAAAAAACTATCAAAACAATCAACCTTTTAATCTCTTATTGTTTTTAACATCCAACCTGCTATATTATAAAAGTAAATAGAAAACATATGGTATCTGAGAATTAAAATTTTATTGTTATCTAGTAGCATCTTCCATAATTTTATAAAAGAAGATTCTTTATACTCGTGCTACCCTAAGCGACCGATTAACAACACGGTTCAGTCAAGTACTCGAATATTTGTATTTAAAATGTTTTTCTTAAGTTTACTGTTAAATTCAAGTCTAGCGTACAAGTCGCTCCGTTGGCTAAATTTGTTGATCTATTACAAAGCTCAAAATTTCAAAGCAACAAGAACCAGATTTCATTCGGTGTTGAAAATGATTAACCGTCAAAATTAATTGAAAATCCATTTTTACTTGTTTCATTACAGCGATGTTTTAATTTAAAAAACGTATAATTCGTAAAGCAAATTTAGGTTATCGATACATTTCATCTGAAAATAAAAATCTGATTTTATATAACGCATTTACTGCTACTGCTCCTCTTATTTGTTGACTGTAACATAATCATATTTTATAAAAAAATTATTCACGAGTATTATATCATTTTAAATCAATATTTTTTTAAACATACAATTTAAAGCCATAAATTTTTCTTTTTCTTTAATATATGTCACTAAACACTGATCAAATTAAGATAATAATCATGCACACATATATTTTATTTGCCGTATTAGAATAAATAACAAGATATTAAGAAACCTCAGTATTAAATAATACGTTTATCTTAAACGACCTTTGCCGACTGTAACACAGAATAGTTGAAAACTATAACCGATGTTACCAACACGGATTAATTACCGTTTCACAAACTTTTGCTTCAAATTCCAAACTTGATGTTCATCTTTCATGTAAGAATCTATTTAATATTTGACTGACGGCGTACTAAACGATATTAGATCTATTAGGAATTTACCATTTAATTATAAATACTGCATTTTTGTTTAGATTAAACTTGTCCCGGAAGATCACTACGCAAGAAAACGCATAAAGAAAACCGATTAAGAAAAGCAAAAGAATACAGTAAACGAACGATATTTTTTGTGTGTTCACCTTCTTCGTGTCTTCCGTTCCACGTCGAGCCGTCCGGTGCTGCGATCTAGTGGGTGCTAGCGCTAACTGGAAAGTTAAACCGTACTAGCATTCTACGTTAGAATCCCGCGCAGTGCGGTCGCATTTTTCATTTCGTCCGGATGGACAATTAATGTTACTTATAGTTACTAGTATTCGGCGCTCGAATCTGATCCAAGGCAGTCACGTTATACTCTTAGTCTGGATGGACTCCATTCTTTGTTCGGATGAACGTTAGCGTTAATGTATTTAATTTTATATTTTTTATTTTTATATGTCAAGTTACAAGTAGTTACGTCAAGTTATACAAGACAATAATTCATTAAACCATTATTCAAGAAGCTCGAGGCGTTGTCTTGTCTTCATTCATCACCTATGAAAATACAGTCTAACCTCGCTCTAAAATCTATCATCGTGTTTATAAGAAAATTAATAGCCGGATCGGAACAAAAAACTCAACGTTAAACAGTTTTGTACAGCAAAATTTGTTTTGTAACGAATTTAGAACAAATAAGTGTAAATTTTCACTGTGATTAATGTTTACAGTGAGCTAAAAATCCTCTGTATGTTTTTTTAAAAATTCTATAGAAGATGAGAAATTTTGAGTTTACAGTCGTTATTAATCGGCTACTATTAATTACTATTCGATTGCTGTTCGATTCTTATCTGTATCTGTATTGGAATAATGGCGTTTTAAATACAAAACAAGAATAGTTCATGACCTTTATCAATCTATATATATATATATATATATATACACACACACACACACACACACACACACACACACACTAACACAAAAAGGTTTCCAACGCAGTTTCTCTGTGCTAGCTACTGTAGGTTGTTAAGAACAAAAAAAACGTTGAAAATGGGATTAGTAAAAGGTCAATTTTAACGCGTTAAAAAATTTATTTCGAATACACCGTAGGGTTTTTAAATAACTTAAAAATTTTATTGTAATTTTTAGCGCACAATTATTGTAATATATAGAAATAGTCAGAAAAATTTGATCCCTTTATCGAATTATGATTTACCTTATAAATTACGCTAGCGAGCGGACCCGTACAAAAATTTCGTTATTAATATCTTATAAAAATTAAAAAAAATTGCGTTAACCGATTTTATCGTTTGTTTCTTAGCAGAGGGAAAGTAAGTGTAAAGATTGAATGTTCAGTAAAACTTTTACAGAACATTACAAAACATGAAAAATACAGCTGTTACAAAACAATAGTACTGATCCTGGTAGCATCACAGCAACCGGAGGATGGCATGTTGGCGGGGTACGGACGCATCGATAGGCCGGTGAAACAGATTTGAATTTTAACTAACTTTTTTAAATTTCAACACTTTTTCACTTTCTTTCTGGTCTTAAATCTGTTTGAAGCACGCGGTGGTGGGGGGTAATTCCCTACCCAGTAATACGGAATTTGTAGGGGTATGTGTTGATGGCATCTTATAATTGGTGCGAAACTGTCGTCTCTTCTTAGCGAATTATGTACAGAGAGATTAAAATTATAATAGAAAAAATAGTAAAATTCAAGTAAAAACTGACCGATCACAGTCGACCGAATGATATTTTTTTGATAAAATTTATACTGTATTTAAAGTATGTAATTGCTAAAATTATATTTAGTAAAAGAAAACAGAGCCCCCTTTGGCCACTCGCGAGGTAGGTATCTCATGTAACACTTTTAATAAACTTATAACTTGAAAACTAGTTAAAAAGTGTTTGAAATGAAAAAAAAAACAACATATAAATTCATAAGCTGGATCCTGCGGGACCCCTTTATTAAAACGTTCACATGTCGTCTACATTAATATTTTATACATTTAGTTGATATGTCAACCTTGAAATTTTAAGTCTAAAAAATTGGATATTTATGAATCTAATAATTTTTAATTGAATATTTTAAGGTGACTCGCATAGAGCGAGTTTATTTTTGAGAGCTGAAAGGTTTATTTGCTGCAGTAATTATTTACTTTAATAGGTCGTCCGATATGGTACAGTGTTATTTAAATAAGCTAAAAAAAATTATATTTTAATAAAAATAAACCATAGGTATGGTGCTGCACCCTTGTCCGATTCGGTCGAAAATCAAGTAAAACCTGGTATATATATTTATATTGCCGTATTTTAAAATTTTAAAAGTTTTCGGTAAACGAGGTAAAATGTTTTAGAAATAATATTTGATATCCTCCACCTCTGAATCCGATCGACTTAAAATTTTGGAATTTTAAATATCTTCTACCTTACTAAACCTAAATTTTCTACGACCACTATATAAAAAGTCAAAAATTAAAATTGCGAAAGATAACCTCTTTCGTTTTTTTTTATTTTAAAAAGTTTAATCTTACCAGTGCACCATACGTAGAAATTTTTGAGTCGATTTCGAAAAATGTATGTTCTGGCAGTCTTTCTTTCTTTTTCCTGTTTAGTCTCCGGTAATTACCTTTCAGATAATACTTCAGAGGATGAATGAGGATGATATGTATGAGTGTAAATGAAGCGTAGTCTTGTACAGTCTAGGTTCGACCATTCCTGAGATGTGTGGTTAATTGAAACCCAACCACCAAAGAACAACAGTATCCACGATTTAGTATTTAATTCTGCGTAAATATAACTGACTTTACTAGCACTTAAACGCTGGAGTTTAAGTGCTACAAATCACTCGACTTCCAAATCAGCTGATTTGGGAAGACGCATTCACCACTAGACAAATCTGGTGGGTTGATGTTCTGGCAGTCTGGATTTGTTAATCAATGCGCTAACATTTTTTGTGTATTTTGGAATAAGAAGTTTATGAAATGTCGATGTTTTCAAGCTCCTAATACCAAAAAATCTGATGTGGACACCACATGATTTCCTTTTAGGCGTATTAAATTACATATACACATTTTTGAAAATCAAAAGTACATAAAATTTTGTTTCATTAATAACTTCAGATATTTTTTCATATTCTTTTTTACTGTTATTATTGAATTATTATTTATAGTAATTTTTTTTTTTTTTACAACTAGAGACTAGAAACTATTAATAAATCAATATATTTAAATTAAAACAAAAATAAAAAGAAAGGAGATGAAGTCTAATTCGAACTGATGTGCGATCCCTTGTAAGATCCAAAAATTTCATTAATTAAACTTTTGATTTGGTTATAACTCTGTAACGAATGAAAATAAGTACCACTTATGATACATCGTTGTACAGCTCTCAATGAGGGCTTATTAACTGCAGTTAAGAAAAATCCAAAATCCAAAAAAATTTTGGGCTTTTTTGGACACTTTTGGTTTAATCGATTGCAATCAAAAGGGAAAGTGCACAACTAGATGTTACAACAGTCCTAAATCCAAAATTTCAACATCCTAAGGCTAATCGTTTTTGAGTTATGTGAGATACATCCGTACGTACAGAAGTCACGCCGAAACTAGTCAAAGTAGATTCAGGGATGGTCAAAATGATTATTTTCGTTAAAATCTGAAAACTGAAATTTTTCGCGATCACATACTTCCTTTACTTCATAAAAGGAAGTAAAAATTTAGGCCGACCGTAGCAGCTGCAATAGAGCTACACACGGGAAAGTAAAAAGAAAAAAAATATTATAATTTGTTTTTTGTTACTTACTTACGATCGCAACTACAAACCAACGCCCAGGTACTACAGTTACATTAATTAAGTCCTACATCTGTGAATTGTTTCTGATGCACGGCTTACACACATAGAACACAACTTAAAATATTTATAATTTTCTTTAAGTATGATATTTTTTCGTTTAATTAATTTAATGACTAAAGCTAAAGCGCGCGAGGCTTAACGCACCAGATACCGCCGATCAAGTTCCAGACCCGGCCTCACCGAGTGAATTTTTTACACTTTAAAAACCATTCATTTATTTAATTTTACCGTTCACATGTGACCTTACAACATAGCAGAAAACGGTAAGAGCATTTCTTGTGGTGCGGTACGATTTTGCACAACTTTTTTTTTGCAAATATTTTTTTTTATCGTTAAGAAATGTGCCTGAGAAAACTATAACCTTAATTAGGCGAAATCTCGAGATAAGGGTAATCTTGCTTTACAGCCTCACCTCCTCGACATATAAGTTGAAAATTTAATGACATCGATGACCCATATAATAGAAGTAATCTGACCAAGTTTGGTCAAAATCGGTCCAGTAGTTCCGGTTCGATTTAGAAGCCAACAGCGAACATATTTACAAACGAACATTAACATCGGAAAATTTTCATCCGTTTTCTGTGTTTCTTACGTGTCAAAACGTCAAGATCCGGTAAAAACCGCATATGTCCAAATTGGACCGATTACAAAACTTTCCCTTTTACTGCTATAACGCTATCTAGTAAAATGAAATTCATCAAATATTCCTACCTCAAATTACCTATATTTTGTATGAAAACATCACATCCAAGCTCGGTTAGGGGAAAATTAAACATTTTTAAACGGAAAAGGTATCGTTGTAACGTAATTTTAAAAACAAACGTTTGGTCACATCTGTGAAATTAACCAAAATTGCGGTCATCAAATACTATTCTCTGCTAGTTTCAGATGGCCTACAGTACACCCCAAGAAACCCGAAAAATAAATTATTCTGGGGTAAAAGCATCTGATAAGTATTTTAAAAATTCTTTTCTGTTGATAAATTATTCAAGAAGAACAATCAGAAAACATTTAAAAATAAATATGAAAAATACTGCCACCAATTTGGTTAAGATTATTCTAACCCAAATATTTTTACGTAAGAATTTTTTATTTTTATTTCAGTGTCCTTTAAAATGATCTGTGACAATTCTACTCTTTCCATTTCAAATATTTGTGTTACCCCTCTCCTGAGTGTTTTGTGGTGCGGCGGTCTCGTAACGAATAATAGATCTTTTTGAAGTAGGAGCACTTGCTAATTTTTATTTTTGTACGCTTACCAGTTGAAATATTATTTAAAACTGTGTATGTGTGTGTGTGTATATATATGGGGAGAGAAAAAAATGTGCAAGAGGATTTTTAGAGATACTGCACCAAACATATACTTCGGATATTTTTCTTACATTGTAACGATCAAGTAATAAACATTGAAAAAAAGGCGAGAAATGCATTGAATTTTTTCGAAAGCTGTTGCACTTCTCTTCTTTGATGCGGTAAATGTAGTATATACTGAAATCCACTTGAATGCGGGTCATGTGCTGTTTTGAATAAATACGTGCTCACTTGATAAAATTTAACACACGTAAGCCATTTACTGCTAGCGACATTTAGACTACAGGTCATAAATATCATACGAGTTGGGAGGTTTATCCACTTATTTCCGTTGCAAAATTTTCCCGTATTCAACATGTTAACAAAATTATCCAGATTATTAACTTTCATTAGTTTTTGTTTTTTTTAAATATTTTTATTTTTATTTTAAATAGTAAACCGAGATCTAAGATTTTATTTATAATCCACAATAAAATTATCTGAGATTTTTCTAGCAGAATCAAAACTTTTTAATAAAAAAATGGAGATAATTATAAATAACTTGGAAAACTTATGCGTACTTCTCTACAGTCACTAAATTCGTAATAATTATAAATAGTTACTTATCCTTGTTTTCAATTCAACCCGATAAATGTTGTATTAATTATGTCAATTTAAATCGTTAGCAATAATTGTCAGCATATATTTTTAATTCTAAATACAAAAGATTAAGAACAATAAATAATTAATTATCTGAAAACATTTTGTCTAACTGTAAAAAAAAATTGTTAATCTGTATCTAAGTCAGTATGTAAATGTTATCGTGACAGACTGATTTCTGGGAAATGTTGATATTCTCCGGTGAATATCAACACAACATAACATATAGGTCGTTGAAAGACCGAAATATTTGCTTATTCGGACTGCCACCGGAATACGTCGACAAACATAAATAAGCTCTGATAGGAGTCAAAGCGATAACTAGAAATAAAAAAAATAACCCTATATCAATCTCTAAGGTAAATAGTTTACGAGAAACCCCCGTAAAAAAAAAAAAGAAGTCTAAATTTCAGCCAAAAGAACGTACACTCGCCTCGCTCGTTAACCTCGTCTAATTAACGTTAAATACACAAATTATATATGTTATTCTCTAAGATTGTAGGTGATTATTCAAATTCACCGCATTTTTACAAAAATTTAATCAAATTTTATAAATTGAAAGGGCCGATCAGGAGGTCCAGAATACGTTAACTGCAGGGATGAACGATAACGATACAAACAAATGATCAGATAGTTGCCCTATCTGATCATTTTTTTGTAATTTTTTTATAAAAAATTTTTATTCACCTTTCACCATCAGTGCTTGATGAATGCGGCGAATTTGATTAATCACCTCCAACGTTGCAGAATAACATATATAATTTTTACGTTTAAGGATGATTAGACGAGGTTAGCGAGCGTAGGTTATGTTAGGCTTAAATTTAAACGTCCTTCTTTTTACGAGGATTTCTCGTAATCTGTTTGCCTTAGAGATTGGTATCGGGTGATTTTTTTTTTTTAATTTCTATTTATCTTTTCGACCTCCACCATAGCTTATCTGTGTTGGTCGACATGTACCGGCGAAAGTCAGAAAGTATAATAATATAAGCAAATAAGCAAATATTTTGGTCTTTCACCGATGAATGTGGTATGTATCGACTTTCACCGGAGAATACTGACATTCTCTAATTTCGGTCTTCACGGTATCATATAGACTTAATTAAGGCCTGGGGGATAAATGCCAGCTGAATTTAGAAAAATGCTGCATAAAATAATAAGGTCTTTCAAATCATTATTTCATCCGGGTTCTCAGAAACTATAAAATACATGATTTCTTAAATGTTTATACTTTATAAAATGAATTCAGAAGATTTAATCTTGGTTAATAAGAGCGAATGAATTCATGTATACATATCTTAGCACTGAATTTTCTCTACAACAGCTAAGAAATCCGGCATTTTGAGTGACTCACGTCATGTACCTCAGTGATAGGCGATAAAAAAAAAAAATAAAGTATAATGATAATAAAAATGGTCGTTTAAAATATATATTAATACTGTAATTAGACGCTTTAATAGTTTTAATTTAAAATTTGCAATTTGCATATAATTTTAATACCGGGTGTCCGAAAGAGAACTCCCGGTTTCACGAACTAATAAGTTTTTATTTTACAGCATTCAGTAGTTTTATGCGTAATCTTGGACAGATAACAATTAAGCTTTAGTTTCCAATTTCTCCATCAGATAGCAGCCGCATATGACTGGTTCATAGGCCGTGTTGTTACAACCCCGGGCTTCAGAACTGTGGCGTAGCCAAAAGAGAAAGCGCAATGAGTTCACTATTTCGCGAAACAAAATCAGTGACAGATATAGATAACAATTATACGCGAGTCTATCGTAGAAATTTTCTAAGTAAAAAAGCATATGTATTTGTTGTGTTCAGTTTTCACAACAGTTGTTGTGAAAAGTTTTAGAAGTGTTCTGAAAGGACACTAACCAGATACACCAAAAACAGGTTTCGAAAACACAAAAGGTATTTGACTGTCTTTCCCACGAATTCCAAAACGTTCATTCGTAAAAACACTCCCCATGATGTTGTTTGCAAGCGACTGAAACTTTGTGCTTATAAACTACAGCTATTCCATGAAATTAAACTTAACGATAAGCCACAATTCTTTATTTTAGTAATATTTGTAACTATCATGTTAGATTTAATTTCTGCTGATGAAAACTACCTGCAACGTATTGTTTTTTTTTCTGATGAAGCAACATTTCATGTTCATAGAGCTGTAAATCGCCATAAAAGTCGAATATTTTGCTCAGAAATTTCACACCAATCGGTGAAATTCGTCCGTAACTATCTAAAAGTGAATGTCTGGTGTAGTATCATGTATATTCAAAATTTTTGGCCGTTTGTTTTTCCAAGAGTAGACTATTATGGGTAAATTCACCAGGTTGGTCTAGTGGTAAACGCGTCTTCCCAAATCAGCTGATTTGGAAGTCGAGAGTTCCAGCGTTCAAGTCCTAGTAAAGCCAGATATTTTTACACGGATTTGAATAACTAGAGCGTGGATACCGGTGTTCTTTGGTGGTCGGGTTTCAATTAACCACACATCTCAGGAATGGTCGAACTGAGAATGTACATACAAGACTACACTTCATTTACACTCATACATATCATCCTCATTCATCCTCTGAAGTATTATCTAAACGGTAGTTGCCGGAGGCTAAACAGGAAAAAGAGAGAGAGACTATTATGGGTATAGTTTACTCGGACATGTTAGAGAACTATATATTTCAGTAAATTGAAAATGTGAAGGGCCAATATTTCAACAGGATGGAAACACTTTACGTCACGTAGAAGTTGCACGGAATGCGCTCAACGATAGGTTCACAGAATACCGGTTAGGCGTACAAGCTTCCGTCGTTCGGCTACCGCGAAGTTCAGATTTGACGCCAATGGATTTCTTCTTTTAAGGCTGCGTAAAAGGCTTCGTTGTATAATAGTAACATATTTATTTTTTAGCTTACAATTTTTTTTTTATTCGTTATTAGGATAGTCTATTATCCTGTTTTATGAAATATAGTAATTTAGGAAATGGAACGCTGGTTGTCGTTTCCCTTGATATCAATTACTGTTTATATTTGTCCGTTATTTACTTATAGTCAAATAACTGATTGTAAATAAATAGATTTTGAAAATATTTTTAACTTGTAGATAATTGTTAAAAAGTGTTTTTGATGAAAGAAAGATATCAAATATTGAATAGCTAAAATGTTTTTTGATGATATACTTTAAGGTTATGTAAAAGTACAATCGATTAGTGTTTTAATAAAATAACTGAAACCCAGAAAAAATCATTACTAGTACTACTTTTTTTACTTTATCAATACTAGTGAATTTTCAGTTAATACAGATTCAAATTTTTCTTGGTAGGAAGAAATCCAAATTTTTATTTAGAAAATGTGTTTATTTAGTATATGTGTTATCAGTACTAACACAAATTTCTTTACCTAAATTATCAAATGTAAATAGCTTGAAATAGAACGTAAATGTTATTCTAAGTATTCATTATAAGTTTTATATTCAAAATTATCTTGAAAGTAGTGCAAGGTATTACGAAATTTGTTACCGACTTCCTAATTAAAGTAACTATTGACATAATACGAATGTTGATTTAGTAGTCTACTGCCGAATAGCTCAATAGCTCTATCATCCTTTGATCTGATTCGCCTTAAATGGTAGATACCCTTCGGTAATACCTTTGAAGGATATTTCATTCATGTTATTATTATTTTATCCTTTATTACTATTTCCGTACTTTTCCTTACACATTTTTATTTAAATATGATAAAATCAAGTAGGTTATATACCAGGTGCCCGAAAATTATCTGAACAAAGATGAATGGTCGGCTACTCTTTGATGGGTAACTCGTAAAGTTTCCCTCAACAAATACTAGATAGCGTTGTGATTACACACGTAACCGCATACGTCGATCGCCATGAATCCACCGAAAAAAATAGGAATACAATTCGTAGAGCGATTTATTGAAGCAAAATCAGAAATACAAGTTCAACGCAATTTTCGAACTCTGTATAACTCGAGCCAACCTCTAGAACAAGTATTCGTTGACGGTATGGTAAATTTAAACAGACTGTTGTTGAAACAATGTTGAACTTAAGAAGAGTGGAGGAAGGCCTAGAATATGAAATGAAAAAATGGAGATAATTCGTCAGCCTTTTGTTCGCAGTACTAATAAGTTAACTCGGAGTACAGCGCGCGAGTTAAATCTTCTGCGATCTACCGTTCACGATATTTTGAAGAAACTATTAAAATTGCTTCCTTAAAAATCACTAATATTCCAGAACAACGCACCACAAGATCGTACTGATGGAACGGAATTTACTGTGAAAAGAATTAAAAATTATGATTGTAACCTTAAATATGTTCTCAGAGGAAGCTATATGGAAAAGTGAACACTCAGCACGTTTGAACGTTGAAATATTGGGATCAGATAACCCATATTGCATACATGTATTAGAGATAACCAAAAAAATTTAAAGTTAGGTGCGGACTGCTTCACGATCGGGTGACCTTTTGTCTTTCCGGAAACGACAGTTAAAGTGAATATCTATCTGGACGTGATAGAAGAGTTTGTTTACCTTCAGCTTGAAGGAGTTACAACCCGAAATCATATTCTAACAAGATAGAGAGCCACCACGATTGGGTTTATTACTGCGTGAATCCTTAAAAACACAATCCCAAATCGTTGGATTGGTCTTGATGGACCGATTTCTTGGCCAACTCGATCACCGGATATAACTTCACGTGGTTTTTTTTTCTATTGGGTTTCATCAAGGATAATGTGTACAAAATTAATGCAGTGAATATTTATGACCTTTTTTTTAATCTCCGGATCCACCGTTCGCAATTATTCAGAAAATGAAATGAATGATTTGTAGTGTGTGTGAAAATGCCATGCGTGACAGGGATTTATGACCTTCTTCTTCTTTTTTCTCTTTTTTTTCCTGTTTAGCCTCCGGTAATTACCGTTCAGATAATACTTCAGAGGATGAATGAGGATGATATGTATGAGTGTAAAGGAAGTGTAGTCTTGTACAGGTCTCAGTTCGACCACTCCTGAGATGTGTGGTTAATTGAAACCCAACCACCAAAGAACATCGGTATCCACGATCTAGTAATCAAATCCGTAAAAATAATTGACTTTACTAGGACTTGAACGCTGGAACTGTCGACTTCCAAATCAGCTGATTTGGGAAGACGTGCTCACCACTAGACCAACCGGGTGGGTTGGGATTTATGACCTAAGAAAAAGATTCTTAATGCATTCTAACTTATAGATGTGGTTATGTTACTAGAAAATGGCGTGAAATTGATTACTGATTGGATATATATAGATATATATGCTCACAATAAATTACTTATAAATGTGCTGACTTGAGATTATATATTACCATTAAAAAAAAATTAATCCTATAAGAAATAGCTTTTAATAGTTCTCGATTTTGTTATTAATATATGCGTACATATTATTATCGTCGATTTCATCACATTTCTGTCATTCCTTTTACACTCATCCCTGGTTTAACAACCAAAAAATCGGGAGTATAATAAATCACATTTTTTAGCTGGAGTACATTATTTTGTACCTAAAATAATTTCCTAAAAACACAGTGGATTTTAAATCCGGATGTGGCATAGTCGCGTTGATAATACTACTTACCGTCGCAAAATTTGAGTTAACCCTTTAACTATTAGTTTTTTCCATCTTTTACGTTGATGGTATACAACAATTACTATATTACAAAATAATCTAAAAAAATTTTACTATAGATTATTAAATGGTATACATACAATGTTGAATGAATGTATTATTAATGTTAAAAAAAAAAATTCTGAAGGAAAAGTTAAACTTTATAAAGAGAAGTTTTTAATGTTTTTTTTTCAGTTCTAACGTTTTTATATTCATGCAACTCGCTTTTGTATCTTAATAAATAAATTATTTACTCAATTAAAAATTTGTTCAGATAATTCTTGGACACTAATTATATTATTCTAAGTATATAAGTTTAATATTACAGAAGTTATAAATCAAATATTTACCTTTATTTATTTAATAAATTTTCATACTATTACTTTTTCACTTACTACAGCGCAGTAAACTTTACGAATTTTAAAAAAGAAAATAATTTTGATGTGAAATTCGTTCTTAATTTCCTTTGATTCTTAATTTCACCATCCCATAAAACGGAAATATAAATTTTTAATTTTCCAACTTCAGTTTAGACTATCTAAGTTTTAAAATAACAAATATCTCTTTCATCACAAACAATATAATTTTCTTGTAACTCATTATTTCATTAATATTGTTACTGTTTTCTCCATGATATTGTCCATTCGTTTTTTTTAAATTTACCACAAGATTAAAATTTACCTTATAAATTACGGTTCTACAACATTTTTGTTATTTCTTTAAAAAAAAAATCAAATATAGCATAACTGAGTAATTTTCTTCTATTTTGGTATTTGTTTATTTAATACTATTATAAATTATTTGTTTGTTTTTTATTCGCTAGCCACAAAACTGAACTGCAAATCTTTTAATTTCCCCTCTACATAGCTCTATAGCACAGCTATAATTCTAAAAGGGAAAGTATTGTAATCGGACCGAATTGGGCGTATGCGGTTTTCACTGGATCTTGACGTTTTGACACCTAAGAAAACCCAAAAAACCGGATGGAAACTTTACAGATTTTAATATTAGTGTTGTAACAAGACCGGTATAACGGAACTGAGTAACGGATTCCAACCAATTAAGAAAAAGGTAGTAGAAAATATAATGTGAGGAATCCAGAACGGGGCTAAAAGGTACTCTTTTAGTAAAGGTAACAGATCCGTTTAACAATCGTTCTTTGTAATACTAACCGCAACAGATGTTGTTCCTTGCAGTTAAATGTGTAGAAAAGTGAAAGGGCTCGGTAGACTGTTCTCACGCTCGACTGGGGTCTGGCCCTGCAGGTCAAGAGGATAGGAGTATAAATACTCCAGGAAGAACGAGTTGAAATCAGTTCTGCGAGGAGGTCAGTGAAGGAGCGAATTTCTAATGCGTACAAGTTCGAGGCGGTTAAGGTGACATCACAAGTGACGTCACCTTAACCGCCTTAATATTGAAAACAAGAAGCGGATCGGCGAGTTTATGTTAGACAATCAGTGAAAGAGATAATGTATCAAATTTCATTCATAAATTGTTAGGGTAGTTTTATTTGTGAAAACAGAGATATTTACAGCGAAAGAAGTTTATACTTGTCTTGTCTATTGTGCTGCTGTTGTTAATGCAAGACTAATGGTTAAAAGTTTTAAGATTAGCGGTCATGCTAACGTCTTTTGTCAATGAGACAGAATTATAATTAATTATCTGTAAATAAATCCTAACGATTACTTTAAATTCTGATTTGCATGTAATCGCTGCTTATTATTGTTGTTATTATTATTATTGTTTTGGTTATATTACTATGATTATTATTTGTTTATTACTGACATTTGTTGTTATTATTGTTTGGTGTTTTAATTTTTGTTATAATTCTCATTGTTATTGTTAGTTGCTACTACTTTATACCGGAGTTTGGTATTGGAATCAAAGTTTTTACAATACGTATTACAAATAATTTCTATTTCAACTTTCATGACAATGTAAAAAATATAATAAAAAAGTAAGGTCTAAGGATTATGTTTATTAATAAATAAATCCTTCATTCTGATCAGTATATAATAATATATTAACTATATTCCGTCAGCAATGGATAAGTATTATATTCCATGGATAAAAAATGTCAAAAGTTAAAAATTATTAAATACTTAATTTAATGTTAAAAAATTTCAGTACTTAACTATTAAAAAGACGAATAGTATCAGAAACATTTTTGAAATTCAAGCAAGAAATAATTTAAAAAAGTAAAGCTATTGTTACAAAAAATAATCGATAAATTTTAATCCCATTTAATTTTATTGTATTTCCTTGTCAAATACTGTATAAAAAACAAATTTAAAACTACACTAAAAAATGTAGCTTGTTTAAATGAATAAAAAATATATATATATATATGTATAAACCTACTGAAATTAATCTTTCTAAGTTTCAATTAATTACTTATTATTTAGTAAAATACATATTTGTATAAATAATTTATCTCGACATATTTAACTTTTGACTTATCGGACCGGATAAGTCCTAATGATTGCTTTACGTATTGGCTAGTGTTCATACAAAAATTAATGACATGATTGGTTGGTCTACTTTGATAAAGTTCAGGAGATCTGAGTATCTGTTAAAAATTTACCTATAAAACTACCGTATATGAAATAAAAAACCACACTGTGAAAATAGAAAATAAGAAAAAAAAATTTCTTAACTTGCACAAAAATTAAAGAGGTGATATGTTAACAATGGGCAAAGATAAATTAATAATAATAGATAGGTGATTGAGAAAGTAAGTGTTGAATAAGTTAGTGACTTATTCTAGTAATCACATAAACGTAGTGTAGTTACGTAAATTAAAACATTCAATACTGATATTTTTCTCTAATTAGATAAAAGTTTTCCCTATCATACTACAAAATTTAAAAAGATTAAGACTTCAACGTAGGAAAAAATCAAATTAAACTACAAAACATTCTACAGAAATTAAAATCTGACCTACTATTTATTGAGATCTTTAAATTTGAGATTTAAAAACGAAATTAAGTAAAATCTTGATTTTAATTAATAGCGTTTTAAGTAAAGTATAGTATTTGATACATTTATATAACTAAATTCATTTAGAAGATTTTTATAGAACAGTTTTACCCTGGAAGGTACGGAATGTTTAAAAAGTGACGCAGCCTTATGGGAAAATGAATAATTTATAATATAGCTGTCGAAAGTGGCCTCCATTATGCTATTCACATAATTCAATACGACGTTGAATGCTCTCAAATATATGATGTAATGTTTGTTGAGGAATTGCAGTGACACATCGTTCAATTTCGCTCTGTGATTCAGGAATGGTGTGTTGAAGAGCTTTGTAAGCAGCTTCCTTAAGGTATCCCTACAAGAAAAAGTAAAAGGGGATAAATCAGGAGACCGAGAAGGACACAACCACTTCGAAATCATTTGTCTATGAAAACTCTTAATCCAAGAAAATCATAGCGTTGTCGGCTCTGTGAGCCGTAGCATTTTCCTGCTAAAAATCACGTGTACTGTAGCCGGTCTGTAGTCGGGTTGGTCTAGTGGTTAACGCCAAATCAGCTGATTTGGAAAGTCGAGAGTTACAGCGTTCAAGTCCTAGTAAAGCCAGTTATTTTTACACGGATTTGAATACTAGATCGTGGATACCGGTGTTCTTTGGTGTTTGGGTTTCAATTAACCACACATCTCAGGAACGGTCGAACTGAGAATGTACAAGACTACACTTCATTTACACTCATACATATCATCCTCTGAAGAATTATCTAAACTGTAGTTACCGGAGGCTAAACAGGAAAAAGAGAGGTATACAGCTAACAAATTGTTGTACCATCTGTATGTAGCGCTCACCGTTCACTATGTCGTAAAAGAATATCATGAAGATTTGTCTACATTGCACGCCAAATACCCGCTTTTTGTCCATGTAGAAGAGACTCGAACGGCTGATGTGAATTTTCCGTACACCAAATGCGAGAATTTTATGCTTTCATCAAGGTGGAATGATGCCTCGTCAGACCGAAATCAGTCATCCAGTAATTCCCCGTCTGGCGTTACAGATGACATGAACCGCTGACAGGCAGCTGCACGTTTGTCAGTATCCGCAGATAACTCGTGAACAACACGAATTTTGTACGGGTACATCTTTAAACGCTTGCGAGATACCGTATAGGCGCTACCGACGGAGAGACCAGACCGGGTAGAAAGGAGTCGGAAAGACTTCTTGAGGCTAACGGAATATGCAGCTTGCATTTCGATTAACTTTTCTGGTGTTAGCTGCTTCGGTCGACCGCTTCTGGCAGCATCTCTTATATTCCCTGTCACTTGGAACTTGTCATACAGACGCTTCGTAGAGGACTTATTTGGTGCATCAACACCGTATTATTCTTTGAAGGCATTCTGGGTCCCGGCATAACCGGCACATCTAATGTATCAGGAGACAATGAATATTCTCTGCTGGATTGTATAATGCATTTTTCCTCAAAGCAGCAACAAAAGAAGAAAACATTCCTCCGTAATGTTGCGTTACTTTTTGAATACTCTCCCAGTAGTAAATGATTAAATTCTTTTCCCGTAGAAAAAAAAAAACCTTAAAAAAATGATAAATTTGAAAATCTAACGTTAAATTAGGCAAGTATACAAATTAATAAAAAAAAAAGTGCAAATTTCAGTTTTAAAAATCCGTTCACGCTTCTAGTGTTATAAGCATATAAATTTTATCGCGAACAAAGAGTTATTTGACCTAATTTTTATTGAAATAAAAGGATTGTTCTTTATAATTTATAAATATTAATGATACTCGGAAAAAGGATAGCTGAAATTAATTGCTATCGATTTAATAATACACAAGATATACACAAACAATTTAAAAACGCACAAATTTCTGCATAGCTTATAAATAATAAACCACCAAAATAAATATTTTATTAGAGAATTAATGTACCAACTCAATTTTCTGGTTAAAAAGCATTAGTTATCTAAATTTAGTGCTGAAAAAACGTGTAAAATAAGAAATAAATTAAATTTATAAAATCATTTCATAAACTTTTCTATATCTTCATCGTTTAACTGACTTCATTCATACGTTGTTTAATATTTTATCACATTAAGTTATATCTTAAGGAATATTTTATTTACGTAAGGATAATTATTTAATTTCTAATAACCGTTAAACTTTGATTGATATCTACCTACAGAATTATTTCTCATTTAATAAACTTAATTGCATTTATTCAGAACGATTTAAAAGTTTTTAATTATTTGTTTATTTTTATTTATATATTTTTTGTTCTAATCAGTCCGTTTGAATTTCACTGATGAAAATCACTCGGAAAAGTAGAACCGTTATATCTACTACCGTTTCTACATCGCTGTTTACGTACCCGATCGATCCCTGTCCATTACATTTTACAATTCTAAACTGAAAAAAAAGACAAAAAGTAACTTATTGTTGTTTTTAACAGAAAAGTTTTTTCTCTTTCTATATTCGTGCGATTCCGGTAGAATAAATTCTTTGAATAAGAAATCCATTAAAAGGTATAAAATGTATGTAAGTAGTGAATTCGTATAGATAAATAGGGGAAAAAGAGAAAACAAATGCGACAAAGGAAAAGTTACATCGCAAGCTAGGAGACAGCGGTGATTCGTTGAATCCATCAAGTCGAATCAGACAAAATATCACACTGGGACATTGTTCAGCACACTTAAACGTACGAATATCAAATTCACAATACTGAAAACACTGTAAAGAGAAAAACTAAGTTAAAATGAAAATAAAAATTTATTATAAACATAGCGCGGCAATTTTTCGATTATTATTTGTTATATTATGAAATTATAATCGTTTAATAAAAAAAATCATAAATTATAATCCAACAGCAGGTTTATTATAAGCTCCCTGAAAATACGTCCGTTAAACTAAAATAATACGTTAAACTTTCCTGAAAAAAGAATGATCAGAATTCTTACCTTCAATTTCCCTAAAATAATGTCAGAAAGAAAGTAATTTTAAAATCACTTTTATTAAATTTTATACTATACTCCGTAAATAACATCGGAAAAATAAAACGTTAATTCGATCTGCATTTGTCTCCTTATTCACATATATAATAAAACGTTTGTCCTAATAACCGATAACATGCTAACGGAGGGTATATTATTCTTCGTTATAATCGTAAAATATTCAACTACAATCCGATAAAAAGTATCGTTAAACCGACATAGCTATAATGATGATAACATTATCGATATTTAATGTTATGTCCAGAATCGGCTGTTTTATTACCATCAGCAACGAATAAATTTTCATAAATACCATTTCAAATCCTGTAAGTACCTTTAACCACAGGTGAAAATGTGAATATAATTTCATTTTTCCTTCGGTATCTGTTTTTCTTTTCTTTTTATTTTAATATCAATATATATATATATATATATCCGGGATAAACCCCGAAACTACTGAACCGATTTTGATCTTTCGTAACTATCTGTAATTTGTATCTTTTCTGTCTTAAAAGATATTGACCTCAATATTTGTTATTGCAAATTAAATATTTATTATACGACAATAGTGTGTATTTATTTGTTATTTCTATGAATTCCTAATAGATGGCGGTGTAAGTTAATTCATCGATACAACTCTCTAATATCGTTTGACATTTAGGTTGCGTAGTAATTCATCGATACAACTCGCTAACATCGTTTGACATCTAGGCTGCGTAGACTACCGGTAGATGGCGTTGTTTCGATTTCTAGATAATAAATTCGATTCCACGTTATATTTGTTTATGTTCACGACAACCGTACTATTTTAATTTTTCGTGAATGATTTTTGTAATTATACTGCGTATTGTGTTATAATTGTGCAGTGTATCGCTTGGATATTATTATAATTTTTAACAGAAAAATAATAGTAACAAAACTTTATAGATAACTTTTTTTGTCTATTAATCTTCATACCACCTGAAAAACGTGTAAGTATTTCTTGCTTGCTTTTTATTTTTTTATTTTTTTGTATTTTATTTTGATTTTTTAATCTGTTAATTAAATCATTCATTAATTAATGTATTAATTAATTAATTTATTTAAATAATAAATATTATCAATTTTTTCAATTTCAGTATAATGCCGCGGAAAAAATCTATCCTTAAAAATGCGTGTAGCAAAGATGCACGACGCATGCGTGTTAAGAGAGCTCATGAATCGGAAGAACAAATTGTAGCAAGAAACGCAGCTCAACGATTCAGAACAGCAGAAATTCGTAGACAAGAATTTCGAGAACAGCGTGATGAACGATATCTAAAAACCGTGTTCGGGTTTTACTGGTATTAATTTTTTAAGAAGTGCGACAATGACTCTACCAACACAGCCCCTGCCATTATTACTGTATATGTGACACGACTGGCTACACCTACCTCTGGGTTCCTTAACTAAAAAACATAAAATAAAAAAACAATTGACTGCGACGGGAAAGTCAAGCAAACATATTTAGCGAGCGAAGCCGCTAAATATGTTTGCTAAATATAAGAAAGAACGGGGATCCTAATATATATATATTATATAAGGTTGTATAAATTGCATGTAACGATCTAATAGTAAAATTTTATTTGATTGTTTTGTAATATAATAATCGTTTCGACTTAAAAAGTTGAAAAAAACGAATAGTCAGAAGGTCAGCTGAAATTTTGTGACTGTAAATGGTATTCTCAACACGATTACACCACATCTGCATTTAAAATCCGCTCTATTTTTAGGAAGTTAAATTGTGTTACTCCAGTACGTACTCCATTAAGATGTTATTTAGGTTAACGTTATTTAGAATCTACTACAGGTAAAAATATGATTTATTATACTTCCGATTATTTTTTTATTTTTTATTTTTTGTAAAACCAGGGATGAGTGTGAAAATAATGACAGAAATGTGATGAAATGAATAATAATAAAAAATACTAATAATAAAACCGAACACCATTAGGCTGAGGTCTCATTTCATAGAAAAACACACATCAAATTTGTCGCACAGCATTCACTAAGGTTCGAAATGGCTTCCGTTTGTAACTGAAAAAATTGACCGGGGTCAAATTGGAAGAGCGATGTAGCCATGCGACTGGATCTTCACGACCAATCCATGGACCTGGGAATCGAGTATCAAGAAAATCTCGGACCTCTAGGGGTTAGTTAAATGTTGCCCCGATTTGCTGATAGTAATAGCATCCATCTTGGTCATCATCGTGTAACTGAGTTTTTAGAACATTTTGAAGTACGGTCAAGATGAACGATACCGTTTGAGGTTGCCTCCTGGAAGAAGAACGGGTCGTACAGTCTTTGTTTGTTTTTTTTTTTTTTTTTTTTGTCTTCAGTCATTTGACTGGTTTGATGCAGCTCTCCAAGATTCCCTATCTAGTGCTAGTCGTTTCATTTCAGTATACCCTCTACATACTACATCCCCAACAATTTGTTTTACATACTCCAAACGTGGCCTGCCTACACAATTTTTCCCTTCTACCTGTCCTTCCAATATTAAAGCGACTATTCCAGGATGCCTTAGTATGTGGCCTATAAGTCTGTTTCTTCTTTTAACTATATTTTTCCAAATGCTACTTTCTTCATCTATTTGCCGCAATACCTCTTCATTTGTCACTTTATCCACCCATCTGATTTTTAACATTCTCCTATAGCACCACATTTCAAAAGCTTCTAATCTTTTCTTCTCAGATACTCCGATTGTCCAAGTTTCACTTCCATATAAAGCGACACTCCAAACATACACTTTCAAAAATCTTTTCCTGACATTTAAATTCATTTTTGATGTAAACAAATTATATTTCTTACTGAAGGCTCGTTTAGCTTGTGCTATTCGGCATTTTATATCGCTCCTGCTTCGTCCATCTTTAGTAATTTTACTTCCCAAATAACAAAATTCTTCTACCTCCATAATCTTTTCTCCTCCTATTTTCACATTCAGCGGTCTATCTTTGTTATTTCTACTACATTTCATTACTTTTGTTTTGTTCTTGTTTATTTTCATGCGATAGTTTTTGCGTAGGACTTCATCTATGCCGTTCATTGTTTCTTCTAAATCCTTTTTACTCTCGGCTAGAATTACTATATCATCAGCAAATCGTAGCATCTTTATCTTTTCACCTTGTACTGTTACTCCGAATCTAAATTGTTCTTTAACATCATTAACTGCTAGTTCCATGTAAGATTAAATGTAAAGATTAACGGCGATAGGGAACACCCTTGTCGGACTCCCTTTCTTATTAGGGCTTCTTTCTTATGTTCTTCAATTGTTATTGTTGCTGTTTGGTTCCTGTACATGTTAGCAATTGTTCTTCTATCTCTGTATTTGAACCCTAATTTTTTTAAAATGCTGAACATTTTATTCCAGTCTACGTTATCGAAAGCCTTTTCTAGGTCTATAAACGCCAAGTATGTTGGTTTGTTTTTCTTTAATCTTCCTTCTACTATTAATCTGAGGCCTAAAATTGCTTCCCTTGTCCCTATACTTTTCCTGAAACCAAATTGGTCTTCTCCTAACACTTCTTCCACTCTCCTCTCAATTCTTCTGTATAAAATTCTAGTTAAGATTTTTGATGCATGACTAGTTAAACTAATTGTTCTGTATTCTTCACATTTATCTGCCCCTGCTTTCTTTGGTATCATAACTATAACACTTTTTTTGAAGTCTGATGGAAATTCCCCATTTTCATAAATATTACACACCAGTTTGTTTGTTTAGGGCACTGAAATTATTGACCTCAGGATTATCAGGAATGCGCTGCAAAGTTTCACGGGGGTTTTAATTATCTTATGTTTTACGATTACTTAGGGCCATCCATTTATATTCAAATATTTGAATTACTGTATTTCAGTTATTTATGCCATTTGACACAGAGCAGATGGTTGTTTTATTGTCTTAATCAAATACGTAGCGTAATATTTCTTGTGTTTTTATTTTGATCTTAACATACGCTGCAAGGTTTTTCATTTTAAGATGTATATTAATTATTTTTAAAAATGTTTTTGTTTTTAATTAATTTTTACTTGCGAATTACTGACGTTCAGTTATTTTTTTTAAACACATGCATCGTGTTTGGGCGATGATAACACCAAAGGCGTTTTTCGATCAGAAAAACCAAAAAGAAATCGCAACCCCACATTCGGCAGTTATGAGTATTTACCTTGCCACTGATGTTAAACTTTACGTTGACTAAAAATGTATCGCTTTCTGCAATTCTATTCATCAATTCCACACTACAGCCGAGCAACTTTGTCGTCATTCAGTATATGTATCCATTTTTAACAACACCGATCACAGCGCCGTTGGCAGAATTCTGTACTAATGATCTAAGCAGATCAAAACATGATGAGTTTGGGAATAAAATGAAATCTCATCCAAATCTGTAATTTATCTTAATAAATTTCTACATGCTTTTAAAATTCTGAATTCCTTTTTGAATCACCCGGCATATTATCAAACTAATGATACAAACACAATACACGGAACGTTTACATAATTATTCTAACTTTTAGTAAGCATCTACCTCACATAAAATGAGCTATCCTTAAAAGTTGATAAAATAAATTGGTAAAGAAACACTCAGGAACTATTCAGAAAAACATTTAATTTAATTACAAATGTGATAAAACAAAAAAATACTACAAATTACTAAAAAAAAGAAGAAAATAAACAAAAATGAATAAAAATAATTCATATTAAAAACTGGAACAATCTTGCTTTGGACAATGAGAGTTGAAATAAACTAGCTAATAACGTAGTTGTCATTTCAATTTGCCAAATTTATTACTAATTTCATCATCCTTTTGAAAGATTGTTCAAAAAATTATTGAAAGGATGAATGAAGTATTTAATCGGAATCGAACACGTTGTAGAAATTAAATCAATGTAATTTGGGTTTTTAATCTTTTTTCTTTCAGTTTAGCCTGCCCATTACTTTCCATTTAATAATTATTTTTATATTTATAAATACAGGAATAAATAAGTCCTTTTACGGTTTAATGTAAGTAAATTTTTATTTTTATTTATTTTTTTCTTCCGTCATTTGACTGGTTTGATGCAGCTCTCCAAGATTCCCTATCTAGAGCTAGTCGTTTTATTTCGGTATACCACCTACATCCTACACCCCTAACAATTTGTTTTACATATTCCAAACGTTGCCTACCTACACAATATATTTTTTATACCTACACTATATTTTTTCTATATATTTAAATGCTTATTTTTTTATCGATTTGCCGCAACACCTCTACATTTGTCAGTTTATCCACCCATCTGATTTTTAACATTCTCCTGTAGTACCAAATTTCAAAAGCTAATCTTTTCTTTTGAGGTACTCCGATCGTCTGAGATTCACTTCCATATAAAACTACACTCCAAACATACACTTTCAAAAATCTTTTTCTGACGTTTAAATTAATTTTTGATGTAAAAAAACTATATTTCTGACTGAAGACGTATTTTGCCTGTGCTATTCGGCATTTTATATCGCTTCTGCTTCGTCCATCTTTAGTAATTCTACTTCACAAATAACGAAATTCTTCTACTTCCATAATCTTTTCTTTTCCTATTTTTACATTCAGTGGTCCATCTTTCTTTTTTTCTACTACATTTCATTACTTTTGTTTTGTCCTTGTTGATTTTCATGCGGTAGTTCTTGCGTAGGACTTCATCCATGTCGTTCATTGTTCCTTCTAAATCCTTTTTACTCTCAGCTAGAATTACTACATCATCAGCAAATCATAGCATCTTTATCTTTTCACCTTGTACTGTTACTCTGAATCTAAATTGTTCCTAAAACATCGTTAACTGCTAGTTCTATGTAAAGATTAAAAAGTAACGGGAATAGGGAACATCCTTGTCGAACTGTCTTATTTATTACGGCTTCTTTTTTGTGTTCTTCAATTATTACTGTTGCTGTTTGGTTTCTGTAAATGTTAGTAATTGTTCTTCTATCTCTGTTTTTGAACCCTAATGTTATTAAAATGCTCAACATTTTATTCCAGTCTACGTTATCTAATGCCTTTTCTAGGTCTATAAATGCCAAGTATGTTGGTTTGTTTTCTTTAATTTTCCATCCACTATTAATCTGAGCGCTAAAATTGCTCCCCTGTCCCTATACTTTTCGTGAAACCAAATTGATTTTCTCCTAACAGTAGTTCCACTCTCCTCTCAATTTTTCTGTATAGAATTCTAGTTAAGATTTTTGATGCGTGACTAGTTAAGCTAATTGTTCTGTATTCGTCACATTTATCTGCTCCTACTTTCTTTGGTATCATGACTGATTTTATTTTTGTATTTACTTTTTAAATTACTTTAGATTAAGCGATGTATTTTTTAACAATTGAAATACAAACCTAGATTTAAATATTTTTTTTTAATTTAATATTTTTTTAAAGCGTTAGCCTTCTCTTTACTAGATTTTTATTTAACAGTTCAAAGGACCTTCGTTTTACCGATTAGTATATCAGTACCTTCTTCCTTTAAGGATGTTCGTATATAAGGTTTTCGAAAATTACATTTTTTTACAAAATACACTAGTTCAAATTAATTAACTTTAACTCATCGTTATTATTATCATCATCATAATCTAAATATCACATATATTTAATGCAAATAATAGAGAATTTTAATTAATTTTTTCAAGTCAAATTAACTTTTAAACTTTAACAAAACCATTTTTTTAATTTCCTCATTCTCTTTAGTTAATTTTTTTTTATTAAAAAAAAGAATTAAAATAATATAATGCCAATCACTATATCTTAAGAAAAGAATAAACAAATGAATGAAACGACCTAGAGAATTAATCATTTTTTCCCGAAAATATTACGTGATATTTTCTTAATACATGAGGTTACCATAAATATTTTCATACCTTCTAGTTTTTTTTTTTGAAGTTATTATTTTTTATAGCTGGTGGGGATAAATCATAATAGACCTTGCTTTAATAACGAAATAACAAATATGTTTTTTTTAATCGATCAAATTAATTAATAAATACATCCGTACATCTAATGTCGTAATATAATGAACGCGATTAATTACATCGTGTCAATATCAGATTGCTGTAGTTATCATATGCAACACATAAATAAATTTTAACCTTGTTTGATTAAATAGTCAAACCCTAAGAGCATTTTGTATATATGTAGCTTATACAATATTAAGTGACTGTAGACACATTATTGAACCGATGCTCGATTTGATGTAGCCCCAAAACATTAGCAAATTATTGCAGCAGATTTCTTGTTCGTTATGATGCTGAACACCGAGTCAAAATCCCTAATATTCACGTAACTACCAAAGTAAACGAGTAATATGGAGATTCAAAACCGATATAATAATTTAAGCAAGATTTTTTATCGTTAAAATATAATATAAATAAGAAATCAGCACGTTTTTTAAGAAGAATTTTGTTAAAATACGTGCCTATTTTAACAAAACAGACTGTATTTCTGTTTGACTTCTCCTTCCAAGCTCTGCTTGACTGTCATTTCACGTAGTTTCTGCCCCCTTGCATTCTCACTAAATCCCCATCTTTCACTATTATCATCCGTGTATCGTCAGCTGTTGCCCTTTTATCAAACGCTTGCTTATACGGAACAAAATAACTGTTAGAATTATGAACTAGAAGGGATTAGATAGCGTAGGTTGAACGAACGGGTGGGGCTACTTTATGAAGTAGACAGAATTCTTTTCTATATGACCAAACTGTGGGGATAAACGGATATTCGAATAAATGAATTCGGTTCGCGTAGACTAATTATTAAAAACTATTCCAATATTCAAAAGTAATATGTAAGATCTATTTATTTCAGAAATTTTAATTAAACATTTGTTCCAGGACAGTCTCTGTTTAAACGATTTTTCCACGCAAATACACATATACGATGAATTTATTTATTTAAGTATATTTACTTTCATATATTGAATGATAAAAAAAGTAAAAACGTCAAGCAGTAATGAAAAAAAGTTAATTTTAGAAAGGGGATTAACTAAAAAAAAACTGTGTAATAATATATTCTCGATTAAACAGATAATCTGAAAAATATTAGGTAAGATAATCTGAAAAATGTTAATTAAAATTAAATCGTTAAAGATTATTACCGAATCCGGTTTGCTTGCAATTTCTCCCGTCACTACCCCATTCGGTCGCCCTAAAGCATACGACCAAATTTCTGTGCCGCAAACTGCTACTGAGCCTCAAACAGTTTAGCGACCAGTATCCTCAATAACTCCTAGAGTTTTTACCTAACAGCGTGAGTGGACTGAGCGCGATGCCATACACCGCGCACTTACGTCATAAATACTTTTGGCTTACGTCATAAAAACCACCGCTCACTTCTCAAAAATTTACTAAAAATGGGTAGGCGCACCCCACCAACTACAAAAAATATATATGACATCCATAAATTAACATTTATTTCGTCTAGGCAGCAATTCGCTGCTACGCCTAGGTCGCTGAATGTCAGCAAGTACCTGTCCACCATATTAAAGCGCTTGGAGCCTTAATTAGCTGGTGATCAGCCAAATTATATATCTCTAGGTTAGCTTTCCACAGCAGTGCGGTAGGAGACGACTTTTCCCTTACGTAAACTACTGATGTCGGTTGAACAAAGCAACCGTATCAAGGAACTCCCGCACAAACGGACAATGCGGCTACCGCCTTATTGACTCACCCCGCTCGTGAGTGGCCAATTTTCCTTGACCTGTAAGTTTCAGGATGGCCAGATCTCTGCCTCCCTCCCTGAAAAGGGCAGTCAAACATCAGGAGTTCATTTGACTGGACCTCCCCGAAGACGCACAACTTATCAGTTGCAAGGCCGAACCGAAACAGACATTGGTTTAAATTAACGTGGCAGGTGTGAACTGAGCACCCGTTGCCCTGATAAACGAGCTCGAGTCATACTATCCTCCCAGATCCTGTATAAATTTATACAAGGATCTTCCCTTAGTCGTGGTGTGCAATTCCAGCTGCCATGCAACCATCGCGAAGGTCTGCAGCCTCTTCCGCAGGCAGGAAATTGTAAGTGAACGAAATTTAGATCCGGTGCATTGTGATCACCGTTCCTCTCCGGTACTGGCCCGGCTCGAAACCGCATTCCAAATACGTCGGCCTCCCGACCTCTTTGCAAAGACCAAATCATTTCGATATGTATGAAATACAATTTTGAAACGCCCTGGCAAAATTTAAACCCGACTAAATAATCTGGCTTTCTCATTTTTTATTTTATTAAACTTTTTTGGCAACTTTTTTTTGGCAAAGTAAATTTCGCAAAGTTTAAAATTCAAGGATTGGTACGGGCCCACTAACCTTCAGCCAATTCTTTGATTCTATATTCAGACATTACAAAAGAAGTGTTACACAAATTTTCACGGTACCTCAAATACCTACTATAAAATGTTTGACAGCTCTCCTACTATTGTACCGTTCAAAATATATAAACATCTTCTGTGAAAGAATGTACAGAAAAAAAAGAAAGATTTTGAGAATAATTTACGGACCAAATCCGCCACACGTATTTACAAATTAACAAAAGAAATTTCACAAAATTTGGGAAAAACAGAACATAAAACGGAGATTTCTCCGTTATTGTCGAATCTCTTGAGATTCGGCAATAACAAAATACCTAAACAAATCTTTAATATTTTTGAAAACAGTAAGATAAAAACAAACTGATTTCTAAAGGCAGAAAAGAAACTCAAAATTTAAAAAAAAAATTTTAACAGAAATGTATTCAGGAAAACATCCATTGAAACATCCATTTCCAGAAGAATAGTAATAAACTTAAAGAAACTTGGTTTGAAGAGAGAAAACAGTAACTCGGTCAAAGTGTGAAAGAATTTTGAAAGAGTAAAAAGTCTAATGCTATTTGAGAAGCGTACGTATTAAATAAATTTAAAGCATTTCTGTTTTATAATAATGGGCTTCCCGTGGGGACTACGTAAGACTAGAGTGGGAGGTGATGCTAGCACCTTATGTGTAGCTTCTTCTACTTACGAAAATTTGCCATTTATTTATTAATGTGATCTGTATATTTTCATTTATGTTAATGATTTTAATAAAACTGCATGTGTTCTTGAAATATTTTTTGCCCAAGAAGGAGTGTAATGTATTTAAGATGTAAGTATGTGTATTTATATATATGTTCCACCGTAGCAGCTCATCGGCTAAGTCATTTAGATAAATGACCCCGCGTTAATATCCTCTTACATTACTGGGAGTGTCATAAACTATATATATACAATATATATATATATTTAAATTATTTTTAAATAATTATACTATATACAAAATTGTCACCCGCACTCTTTTTAATTATTCTATATTAAAGAGCAATTTTTTTTAAAAGTTGTGTGTTTTAATCTTTAATATTTATCTCATGTTATCTGTTAACTTGTATTCGAAACTCAAATATTTATTTAGTCACTCACTTTTTGCTGCGGGAAATAGACGTGTTTAGTGAGTACTACTAAAATATTTTTGAATTCTGTGTAATAATTTACTATGCTGATTTAAGATTTAGTATTGTAATGTGGATAACATTATTTATTCTTTATTTTATTTGGCTAGATTTTAACTGGATTTAATCGATATCGACTAGTTTAGATTAATTAAGTTACATAACCCGTTGTTCGGTGGTTGTTCGTTATGGATCAATTACTAGCTGTTATATCAACATCGATACGACACACGCAAACACTAATCTACAGGCTAACAGAAAGCGAGGACCTCTACTATGTCCAAGCAGAGACCCTAGAAAAACAACACGACGTAAACTGATTAGTGATGGTATTATCGAGGCTCACAAGTGACGTCTCGGAGAGTGAGAGTAAAAGCGACATACAGACATACGGACATACAGATTAACATACGGACAATCTACCGCAGTATACCATACCGGTATTTCTCTATTTATACTTTGTTATTCTTTCAATTATCGCATTGTCGATGTATAACACTGAGCCCGCCATTTGTGATCTAGTTATCACCATGTACTTCGTCTTTTTGAGGTTCATTCTAAGGCCGTACACTGGAGAGTCGCAAACTAATTTTACAAATGATTTACTGCAATTCAATCAGTACCAACATGTACACGCGAAAGAGAATAGTCTAATAGTAAGAGAAACACGAAAGAGAAATCTAATAGATCTGCTCACATAGCGATTTCTAAGAACTGTTAATGAGAAAGCTTTTGAAAATTGTGATATGAGACATCAAAATACTCAGGGGTATATCGGACCACAACAGTTCGCAAGAAATAATTAGATCCACGAGTATCTGGAGATCCCATATTTTCGTGAGAAAATTTATCGGCTAAGCTGGAAATACGAGTACAGTATATATCTAAGCTAAATACACATGTGAACCGTCTCAGTGTGAATTTATTGCACAATAGCGAGGAAGTTGACGAATGAAAAGGCTCCATATGTCGGGTTTGGGTAGTACGGTTTCACAACTAAGATGATATCTCTCTCTGGATGATATCATGATAAATAAAATGATAATTATTCTTCATTAATTAGTTTCTTGAATATGTTATGTTACGTTTGAAAATTTGTGCTTGATAAATGAGGTGAAAATTCTCCTATCCATTATGATTATCCAACTGGAAAGACTATTTTTTTTTTCAGATTATTGTTTAATTCTTCTCATTTTCTCATTTATTTATTGTTTTAAATTTTTTGCTATTTCTTGGGAATATTAGATATTGTTGTATAATTATGATATTTCACTATGTTTAATCCAGACATTTAATGTATTCTATTAGTTATTTGGTATTCTTCGAGGAGTGTCACTGGATATTCCTCTTTCATGTAATTATTTATTGTACGATTTAGCTAAATATGATTTCACATAGGGGAACCGATTGTAAATAAACTGTTGCAGAAAAAAAATTCAGTGTATTTAGAGTTAAATTTAAAAAAAAAAATTATTCAGAAAATATGGGTTTCATTTTAACCCCAGTGAGTCAACACATACCTCATCTAACATTTTTAACAGCTACAGCTTGAAAAAGAAATTAAGTAACAGAAATTACAAAAAAAAAAAATTTTATTTTCACCAGTCTTTAATCCCTTTTTTAAATATCTACATTAATACTACATACAGTACATTTTAATTTTCAATTTTGAAAGTTGAAGTTTAAAAAGAAATTGATATTTCAAATACACGTCTCATTCAGCCTCCGTTTGTTTTTCGGAGGTTAAAAGTTTATTTATTTTATTAATTATTTAATTAAATAGTTTGGTGCAATTTTATATAAAAATTAAAAAACAAGAAATAGTCCTTTCCCCTGATTACTCCTTTACCCGCGATTTCTCCACGTTTGATCGGCTTAAAATATCAGACCGAGGTGCGATATATTTAGCAAAATATTCTTTCACGATCAAAAAATTTTTGAGTTACGAGGCAAAATAAGTAACATTGAATATTTCTGATTCCGATCGATTTAAATCTTTGGAATTTTAAATAATTTATTAAATGTTTTCAACAAATTAAAACTAAAATTTCTACGACCGTTATATAAAAATTCAAAATTTGGAAAATTAATTCTTCTCCTCTTTTAATTTTTCCCAAAATCGATTGACATCAATGCGTATAGAAGTTTTTGAGCCGTTTCAGACGAAATTATGTTACATCATTTCGGAGACGTTTATCAAGTTACATAGGGCAAGGATGAAATAAGTACGTACACCTTCCAGATAATTCTATAATTTTTTTGATATTTTTTGAACTGAAGGCTATTTGAAACATCGAAATTTTCAAACCATCCGATAACCTAAATTTTAGACGATCGGGATATTTTTTCCGTTATGGTAGTGAAGAAGCGATTGTATTTTAACAGGGAAAATAATAGAAATTGGTAAAAAAAAAAAAAATTTCCAATTACATCCTATGAGTTTATTTATCAAGATTTATACTGACGATATATACTGATATTGTATTATTTACTATAGGTTTCTAACAATTATAACATATTTTTAAATTTTAAAAAATACTCAGAAAACAAATAATTTAATACAATAATTTTGCTTGATGTAACATCTGCGTTGTATAAATTAATGGATTTAATCTGAACTGCGTTTGATGTTTGTTTACAGAACGCATGTTTTGTACGGATAAAATATTTAAAGTAAGCAAATAAACGTGTTGAAAATTTTTTACTTCGACTGATCTGTTTCATGACTTGATTATAAATATTCGAGGCCATCTGCGAATTGTTTTTCTCTAATCGATCACATTTCTTTGAGAGAGAAAAAAGAAAAAAAAAGTAGCTTTATCCTATTTTCTTATTTATTTGTTAAAAACGAAGGTTTTTGTTTTTTTACGATAGAATAGGTATTTTGAATCATTAGCGAAATAATAAAACCCGTTTTCGATTTCTAGACGGTTATTTTTTTGGAAGCGTTTTCTTACTTATAAATTCAAATAACGAAAGATCAAAACATAAATTTTAAACTAAAACTTCTAACAAATTTCTAATTTTTTCTTCTTATTTGATTATTAACCTTAAACTGAACTAAAGTTTTAAATCTTGAATTACCTCTATAGAATTTGACCTTAAATTTAACATAAAAATTAAGTTATTTGTATTTTTTAACGATTTAAATAATCACAATAGATTTATAAACCTACGATTCAAAAATAATTTTAATTATAACAAAGGATGGAAGATAATAACAAAATATTTACTTTTATAAACGATTTGATAAACAATTAATGAAGTTTAAAGTAATCGATTAGAAATGGAAAGGTATTTACAGATAGAAATTAATAAAATATAACACTTTTAAAGATTATTAATTTTCAAGGAAATTGTGGTAGAGGTGAAAAAATGAGACAATTAATTTACAGATTGTTATAAAAAAATAAGTTGAGCATACATCGCATTGAATTCTTGAATAACTTTGTTGCTAATCAATTCATTACCTAAACCTTTATACGGAAGTCGTAATAATTTATATACTTACTTCAACAGAATAAAAAAGAAAAAAATCTTGTTCCTAATCGTTTACAGTAAAAACAAAATTATAATTTGTATGAAGCATTTATAACGTAAAAATTTTGTTGTTGTAAAATACTAAATTCTGGATGTAGAATAAACTTGCAAAAGACAAAAATCTTACAAAAATTCTCAAAATTTACACAATTTTACATTATCTCAAATTTCTCTCTTTAACTTTTCGTAGCTTCTTTTGAGGATTGTAGCAATGTAAACTTTAGTTCCCGCTTACGGAACACTGATCGCACAGGCGCTTTGCCAAACGCCTTTGTTAACATTCCGCTTCAAATCCCTTGACCGATTTCATAGCTTTAATGAAACAGAATGAAAAAATTTATACATCTAGATGTGTTGATTTAACTTATTTTTTATTTAAATATTTATCGTTTAAATTCAATTCTCTTTCATAGATTAAATTATTAAAAAAATTTTCTAAGAGTACTACATGAACATTTAATGAATGACAACAAAATAAAGTAGATTTTTCAAATCGATTACTAGTAACAACAAATGATGTTAAAGAACAATTTAGAATTCAGAATCACGGTACAAGGTGAAAACATAAAGATGCTATGATTTGCTAATGATATAGTAATTCTAGCTGAGAGTAAAAAGGATTTAGATGGAACAATGAACGGCATGGATGAAGTCCTACGCAAGAACTACCGCATGAAAATAAACAAGACCAAAACGAAACTAATGAAATGTAGTAGAAATAACGAAGATGGACCACTGAATGTGAAAATAGGAGGAGAAAAGATTACGGAGGTAGAAGAATTTCGTTATTTGGGAAGTAGAATTACTAAAGATGGACGAAGCAGGAGCGATATAGAATGCCGAATAGCACAGGCGAAACGAGCCTTCAGTCAGGCATATAATTTGTTTACATCAAAAATGAATTTAAATATCAGGAAAAGATTTTTGAAAGTATATGTTTGGAGTGTCGCTTTATATGGAAGTGAAACTCGGACGATCGGAGTAACTGAGAAGAAAAGATTAGAAGCTTTTTAAATGTCGTGCTATAGGAGAATGTTAAAAATCAGATGGGTGGAGAGTGTGACAAATGAAGAGGTGTTGCGGCCAACATATGAAGAAAGAAGCATTTGGAAAAATATAGCTAAAAGAAGAGACAGACTTATAGGCCACATACAAGGCATCCTGGAATAGTCGCTTTAATATTGGAAGGACAGGTAGAAGGAAAAAATTGTGTAGGCAGGCCACGTTTGGAATATGTAAAACAAATTGTTAGGGATGTAGGATGTAGAGGGTATACCGAAATGAAACGACTAGCACTAGATAGGGAATCTTGGAGAGTTGCATCAAACCAGTCAAATGACTGAAGACAAAAAAAAAAGAAGTAACAACTAACTTTGTAAAAAGTTTTATTTATCGAAAAACTATTTATTTATTACCGCTCTTTACCTATCTCTCTCTCTCTTTCTCTATCACTCTCTCTCTATCTCTCTCTCCTTCACTACATAATTAGAATAACTTGAAAGAAAACGAGCGATTCCTTTTTAAAATTTCAATGAATTTACATTCTTTGAGAATCCCCTATCAGGAAAATATTTTCAATAATTTGGTCTTTATATTAAAATTTGGCACAGATATACTTGCTGATATGTCCGAACTTTCATTTTATTATTACAAAATCGTTTTACTCGGAAAATGATTTACACGGAATAATAGTATCGCTAAAATTTATCTTTAAATAGCATCCTACATTACTGAACAAAATTTTAACCTTATTTGAAATAAAGATCAACGAAACAATGAAACCTTAATTATACCGTAGGATACCTTAGATCAGTTATCGTTGAGAACCGCCCTTTGTTATGAAAATACTGTAACCAAACGATATGTTTGAAGGGAAGTAATTAAACGATAGGGGACCAATCTGTTAAGACAAATTTGTTTTAAATTTTCTTTGTACACCAGTTTATACACTCTTTTCAGACTTCAAATATAGAGATTTAAAAAATGTTCTTAACCGGAATCTGTACGTTAAAAAAAATATTTTTTAAGAATCAGGTTTCTTGGAGAAGACTCAAATATTAAATTATTTTATTAGACAACGAGACTATTTAGGCGATTGACTCTTCGAACGATTGAATATATGAGATGAACCAAAAACCTGTATAGTACGTTCTGATTTGTTCGGCCAGCAATAAAAATTTCTAAGGAAATAAAGAAATATTTAGCTTACTAGTGTTTTAAGCGGAAGTTTGTAGTTAAAATTCCGTTCTTCTTCTTGTGTAAAAATTTAAATTATTTTAAATTAATTATTAAATGAAAAATTTCATAAAGGTCATTACTGTAAAAAGACAAAAAAAAAAAGAATACGGAAAGCTGAAATAACTCAGTTGAACTGTTAAGTTATTTTTATGATAAAATGATTTAAGTTACCCACTTGTAACCGATTGGATTAAATGGATTGGTAATTAATACCGGTATATAATATTAGACTACTGTGATGGTTTATACACTTATAATTACATATTTTTTTTATTCTGGTCATTATTAACAATTCATACCGATTATTATTTCAGTATATATTAAGGAAGATGTAACGAAACCTAAAACACTAATTTATTAAGTTAATAACTGCTATTTTAATATCTCTAGGACCCAGTAGGATAGATAGGCAAGCCATTTAACAATTAAATCGATTTTCTGGTTTTAAATGTTGGTTTACTCAGTATCTCAGATTTTTGTCTCCTCTCCCCTCAGCCGGATATACGGTTAAGCATAACATAGTCCAGGGGAGAAAACAGGACTTCCCGCCTACCGACTACATCCGGCATGATATGTCGGCCGGTTGGTCAGATTTTTCCTCCGTGCCTGCCCTCTAACTTCCAGAGGAGGGTAAGCAGCCCGACTATGTCGTTCCTGGGTCCACCCTATAAGCCGGGACTTGGTCTTTACACTAATGCCTCAAACGGGGATACCCCGGAAGGGGAAGCCGCGCCAGGACTCGGTCTTTTTCAGCGCGAGAGTTATGGAGTCCCCGTGCCTCATCACCACCACCCACTCGTGCAAACACGGACGAACGGTGGCTCTGCAGGGGGCTGTCCATCATCCCCTCACTCTCCCCCCCAATTTTCTTGTGACGACTCACAGAGATCCTCGAACTCACCCGCGAGCAGCACACTCATCTGTCCGATGATCCGCTTTCTCACAAATAACGCATACCCGCGGGTTCCCACAATTGGCCCGTTGATAACCAGGCTGTCCGCAATTGTAACACAACGCCGAGCGTACAATCCCGCGACAAGCCGAGGACATATGGCCTCAGCCCCAACAGCGATAACACCTTCTTCCTTTTTCCTGTTTAGCCTCCGGGAATCACCGTCAGGTATTAAGCAGCGGTAACACCTATCATTAGGATCCCTCACGGAAGCCCGACAATTCACCCAGCCGACCTTAACCCGGTGTTCAATCAGATTCTTCAGAACACTGTACACAGTCCCAATAGTAGCGTTCTGTGTCGCCCCATAAGCCGGACGAATGAAGACACTAGAAAATCAGTCGTCTCACCAACCACCCGACGTACGGCCTCAGTAATCTACCTTCTCTATCTCAGTCGTGGTACATTCAATATCCCGCAGGTAACCCACCACCGACCTACGACTACTCCTCGTCTTCATGTCGACATGCAAGTCCTCGGCCTTATCCTGCAGACCTGACTTCAACGCAACCGCCTTATCAGCGCCCTCAACTCTACTACGCAAATCTCCAACAGGCCTCTGTTTCACCGACAGCACATTACATTACCCGCTTCCTCCGTCGCTACTGTATCCTTAACAGTCTTGAACAACTAGACGTAAGAGCGCCCAACAGCCTTAACCACAACAGTACCGCTGTCAACAACTGCCGGGTTAGAACGCCGTGAAGCTCGCACCACTTTTCCATGTTTATCACCAAAGACCTGAGGCAACACGACCCGAACCGGAGACCCAATTCGTCTAAAAACAAACAACACCATACGTTCCAGGTAGGAGCCAATCCGGCCTCCTGGTAGGAAAAACAGCGGATGCGGTGTCTCGCTGCAATCCGTCGCAGAGACGTCAAAATCACCCGGAAAATTAAATAATCACCCGCAATAAAACAAACAAAACCGCCGATCAACAGAAGAATTAACGACCCTCTCTAAAATTCGGGACGTTTCCACGAACACATCCCCGGGCTGAAGCCCAGACCGCCACGACACATAGTCTTTAGGATGGGGCTCCGACAAGTAGGTGCCGTCACACCCGAAGGATCTTCCACACGGTCAAGTTTCCTCATTCGAATGGGCCTCGGTTGAACATTTTCAACCAAAGATAAGTTAACCCACCGAGTCGGTCTAGCGGTAAAACTCGTCGTCGTAAATCAGTTGATTTCCGACTCGAGAGTTCTAAGGTTTAAATCGCTCTTATTCGGATATGAATATTAGATCGCGGATACTGCTGTTCTTCGGTTGTCGGGTTTTAATTAACAAATCTCAGGGACGGTCCGCCTGAGAAAAGACTACACGTTTACCGTACATTCACACAGATATTGATGAGTCGCTAATGACATTAATTGTTGAAACTACTATAAATATAAAAATTAAAAAAAAAAAATTATTTTATTTTAACACCGGTCAAATCAAATGAATAAAAACTGTATCCAACAGAATAATCTTTCTCCCCTCATTTTGATCACATTGTTTTTACTTTTAATTATATCTTATATTTTATATTATATAATAATTAAAATATTTTTAGTACGATAATATAAACATTTTTAATTACATTATGAATAAAATTAAAAAGGAGATTGTTTTAAAAAATATTGTAGCGCATACATTTTGTAACAAAATAATAAAATAAAAATTAAATTTCACGGTTTATTTTGTTTAAGTTCCCCGAGGACATGAATCCAATTAGCTATTATAGAGATAAAATGGCTATTCATAATAATAAACAATATTTAACTAATTTTGGAGATTCATTTTATTTTTTTAGATTCAGGAATAATTTTCCGTGAACGTTTTCTATACGAATAATTACTAAATGATATAACGAGTTTTCTAACTGATATAAAGAGTTTTCATTAAAATGAAAAAAAAAAATCTTTTCATTAATTAGTAGTTTTTGGGATTACCGATACAGAAACAGATAAAACAAAAAAAGATATTACAGAAACAGGAGATTATTTTTAGTATGACAATTAGTCAAAATTGGGGATTATAAATCTTATAAATGTGTTATTTATTAGTGTAGGTGTTTCAAAATATGATATTAATAAGTTACAACTCGTTATTTTTCACCGTGTTCTGTTCACATCTACTAGTAGCAGATTTTTAAATACGAGTATATTAAATATGTTTTTGTAGGCTATATATAGCTTACTACTGAACTCATACTTGTTTAATAACGCATACGCTATTTTAATCCGATCCAATACGATTCTCCTTGTAAGAAGAGTATAAACAGATGATTTATTAGAAGATGGTTTATGTAACATTAATAAAGGAGAATTATAAACTGCAAAATTCGTAGGTTGCTCCTAGTCGTGTTATTTAAACTACTTAATTCGAGCAGTAACTAATTTTTTTAAGACTTTTTTTAATTTATAATAAAAATTCATAATTATACAGAATTCTAAGGTATAAAAAAAAGTATGAGTTATTGTTTTGATGCGAAGTATAAACCTGAAGAAAAATTCCTAAATATAAAGAATGGTTATCGATTTAAGTTTTTATATCGTCATGTATATATATAAACTAGCACCCACGTCGTGGCTTCGCCCGCGCTAGAGGATTACATGCGTTTCTCGTCAGGTCAAAGAAATGCTAGGCCGGTCACGGCTCGCTTTGCGCACTTTTTCCATCAAGCCAAGACGCTTTGCCCCTGGTATCCTGCGTTCATTAAATTCACGTTTGTGAGAATAATAATGATTAAATAGAAATTAAAGCCTGTTCGATTTATAAAAAAAATATCAGCTTATTCTAATTTCTTAGAGAAACAGTCTACTCAGTACAAGACCCGTTAATTGGTTTTTAGACTTCCCATCGCGCATTCGCTCATGAAATAGATACCAGAATTAGAAACAACAAAACGTTACCGTTACCAAATCTAATAAAGATTGTTTCAACAACGGCAAACATTTTATGTTTTTTACGCCATAAACAGGAAGTGAAAACTAGCAAAAGAAGAGTGGATTAAAGAAAAGTGTTCAGAAGTGGAAAGAGAAATGCAAATTGGTAAAATAGACGGAACATACAGAAAAGTTGACGAAAATTTTGGGGTACATAAATTAAAAACCAATAATGTGTTAAAAAAAGATGGTACACCGATTTATAATACGAAAGGTAAAGTTAATAGGTGGGTGGAATATATTGAAGAGTTATACGGAGGAAATGAATTAGAAAATGGTGTTATAGAGGAAGAAGAGAAAGTCGAAGAGGATGAAATGGGAGAAACAATACTGAGATCTGAATTTAAGAGAGCATTAAAAGATTTTAATGGCAAAAAGGCTCCTGTAATAGACGGAATACCTGTAGAATTGCTGCGCAGTGCAGGTGAGGAAGAGATTGATAGATTATACAAACTACTGGTGTGTAATATTTATGAAAAAGGGGAAGTTCCGTCAGACTTCAAAAAAAGTGTTATCGTCATGAAACCAAAGAAAGCAGTAGCAGATAAATGTGAAGAATACAGAACAATTAGTTTAACTAGTCATGCATCAAAAATCTTAACTAGAATGCTATACAGAAGAACTGAGAGGAGAGTGGAAGAAGTGTTAGGAGAAGACCAATTTCGTTTCAGGAAAAGTATAGAGACAAGGGAAGCAATTTTAGGCCCCAGATTAATAGTAGAAGGGAGATCAAAGAAAAAAAAAATCAACATACTTGGCATTTATATACCTAGAAAAGGCATTCGATAACGTAGACTGGAATAAAATGTTCAGCATTTTAAAAAAATTGGGTTCAAATACAGAGATAGAAGAACAAATGCTAACATTTACAGGAATCAAACAGCAACAGTAATAATTGAAGAACATAAGAAAAAGCAATAATAAGAACGCGAGGCCGACAATGATGTTCCCTATCCCCGTTACTTTTTAATCTTTACATAGAACTAGCAGTTAATGATGTTAAAGAACAATTTAGATCCCGGGTAAGAGTACAAGGTGAAAAGATAAAGATGCTATGATTTCCTGATGATGTAGTAATTCTAGTTGAGAGTAAAAAGGATTTAGAAGGACAATGTACGACATGGATGAAGTCCTACGCAAGAACTACCGCACGAAAATAAATAAGAACAAAACGAAAGTAATGAAATGTAGTAGAAATAACAAAGATGGACCAATGAATATGAAAATAGGAGGAGAAAAGATTACGGAGGTAGAAGAATTTTGTTATTTGGGAAGTAGAATTACTAAAGATGGACGAAGCAGGAGCGATATAGAATGCTGAATAGCACAGGCGAAACAAGCCTTCAGTAAGAGAAATAATTTGTTTACATCAAAATGAATTTAAATATCAGGAAAAGATATTTGAAAGTATATGTTTGGAGTGTTGCTTTATAAGGAAGTGAAACTTGGATGATCGGAGTATCTGAGAAGAAAAGATTAGAAGCTTTTGAAAATTGGTGCTATAGTCGAATGTTAAAAATCCGGTGGGTGGATAAAGTGATAAATGAAGAGGTGTTGTGGCAAATCGATGATGAAAGAAGCATTTGGAAAAATATAGCTAAAAGAAGAGACAGACGTATAGGCCACATATTAAGGCATCCATGAATAGTCGCTTTAATATTTGAGGGACAGGTAGAAGGAAAAAATTGTGTAGGCAGGCAACGTTTGGAATATGTAAAACAAATTGTTAGGGATGTAGGACGTACGGGGTATACCGAAATGAAACGACTAGCACTAGATAGGGAATCTTGGAAAGCTGCATCAAACCAGTCAAATGACTAAAGACAAAAAAAACACCATAAAATATTAAAATTCAGAAAACCAAAAAATGGTTCTTAGGTATTTATCAAGTATTTATCTTGTTTAATATAGTCGGAAATGGGAAAAATTTGCAATCATTATTTGAATTTCTTTTACCTTTCTTCACCTCTTTCAAGGTCGAATATTAAAAACTCTAGAACCGGTTTTTAGATACTCATTTGAAGATTATACACCCCGAATCAAGTTGATATTTTTATTTGTTACCGAGAAATTAAAAAAATAGTAAATTACATTCATACTCCATTTTAACGCATTTGGAATTTCAAAAAATCCTTTCTTATTGTGCACTTTGTAAGAATACGTGTATACAAATTTTCATTAATTTATTTATATATATATACATATATATATATATATATATATATATATATATATATATATATATAATACAACATGATGTCCTGTCCTGAGTAATTCATTATCAATGCCAAACAGTTTTTGTGGGGTCTGTTGCAGTTTCCTGATCGCAACAGGAAACACAAGTAATCTACCGGATGAAGCCAGAACGGGGATGCTAGTTTATATATATATTAAAATATTACAAATTTCAGTAATATTTTTAAACTGCTTCTTTTTTAAACTGTTTCGGATGATTATTCGAAAGTTTGCTGCTTAATTATAAAGTACTGCCTTAATGGCGACGACTACACAGTTTCATTTTTGTTAGTTTCGTTGATACTACATACCACCTAACTAAAGGCAGAAGATTGTTATTATGTAGAACTCAAATGAAGAAATTTTTAAACGTGTACTTTCTGTAACAAAGGAGCCTAATTTTTTATAGTTCCTTAGTTTCGAACAGAAATTTTCTTTCACAAATTAACTACTCATTCATATTATCTGTTTTAATTTCTTTTTTCTAAAGTTTATATACTAGGAAATTATTATTTCACCAAATATTGTAAGTAAAATTTGTTGAAAGGGGAAATTTTCAGCGTTTAGTCGCATTTATTTAAGTCCAACAGCACCTACTCAAAAAAAAATTTGGAAAATCATCTTAACTAGTCCATAATTCCAAAAAAATGAAATATTTATATCAGTTGCTTCTCTTCGATCTGTGGACTTTGGCAAATGAAATCCTTACTAAAGTGTACAAATAATGACACTTGTGAATTAATTTAGTCGGTCAGATAATATTCAAGCAGATAGTCGGTCAGATCGTATCAAGCAACAGGTAAATGGGCTGTCCAAATTACAACTAAAAATGAATACAACAGCGTAATATGACTACAGGATTATTATTCAAACATATGTACAAATATACGTGTATGTACGTATTTGTCTCAGAATTCGTGTATTTACAGTCGGCAACGATTAAGGAATCACAAGTAAATTGCATTACAAAAAGCACATGAAGAGGGGGTTTCCAGCAAACACCTTCATTAAAACGTACATATATACAATAAATAAATATATAAATAGATTAAATATACAGAAAATTCTATAAATAAACAACACATTTATATAATATTATATAACACATATATATTTATATAAAAGTATATAAAGAAACAAGCTTGCATTAATTGGGATCATAACGATTCAAGAGATGACAATATTCTACTGAAAAAACAAATCAAAAAAGGAATCCACAACATTATTAAACAATAGATACAGATAAAAAAAAGGTGAAAATACAGTGCATTTATTTCCTAACCCCTTTCCATCAAACGACCCTTCCCACCTAGCGGCTGAAAGTCCGGCATGGCAGGTCGGGTCGCTGGTCGGATTTTTGTTGGTTATCATTGCCCACTCTAATGGGGGTACAACGTTTCAAAATTACCATTTTTTTGGAATGGGGGTGTAATTTAGCAAAAAAATTTTTACACAAAAGATGATTTTTTTTATAATCCTTCAAAAAATATTTTTAAAAGAATGCAACGAAAATCACTCCTTGTACTGCTTTCTATAATTCTTCTAAATTAAAACCATTTTTTTGGGTGGGTGTAAAATTTAGCAAAAAATTATTTTTATAAAAGTGGTTTACTTTATTAATATTCACAAAATTATTTAAAAAAATATGTATTTCGTTTTCCTCCGTGTATCCCCCACCCACTCACCTTTAGAATTGAGAATTTAATAACATCAATACTCTACTATGGAAATACTATAACCAAGTTTAGTGAAAAACGATCCAGAAATTCTGTATAAATATATATATATATATATATAAGGCGATTTACTCGCCAACATACATACATACGAACATTTTGTCGCAGAAATTTCGATGCCATTTTTCGGTTTTCAAGGGTCCTTACGTGTAAGTCATCAAGATTCAAATTCGGATAAATAAAAACCGGATTTATCAGAGAAGATTAAGCTATATTAAAATAATTACATTTTTCTTTTAATAGAATTTTTATGTGAGAAAGTAATTTTTCAGTATTTGAAATAGACGTTAAGAAAGCACGTAATACCCTATGTACTAAGTGTCAACTGTATAATTTATTCAAAGGCATAATAATTGTCTTTTACACTACTACTTCATTTATTCAGTTTTAAAGAAGAAAAGAGATTTTTAATTAAAGTTCAACTGTCTCGCTTAACTAAAAAGTAAACTCTATAAATACGAATTTTGAATATATTATTTCTGAAGTTTCATTATATTCACTTTCTTTGTTAGATAAAAATTCAATTCTATTCCAAAGGTAGATAAGAGTCTTTTCTTTAGCTTTCATATGTTTCTTTTTTTTATGTAATTTCTTATACCTTAATACTTAAATATTTATTTGACTATTGGCTACCGTCGATAACTGGATACCTTATTAAGTCCGTTATCGGTTCAAAATTACCGTAATTTAAAGAGAATTAAAGGTTTATTTTATTTATTTTCAATCATTTGGCCTTACTAAATTACAAATCAACAAAATAAATCACAAGTATCTTGTGTTTTGACAAAATTAAAATTTTAAGTAAATATCTCAACTTATTTTATTCGTATTAGTATTTTAACAATTCAATTAATAAGTGTATTTTAAGAGTTCTATTAAAAGTTGGTGTACCGATTTAAAATGTTCCCAAAATTCAATGTAATGAAATAGAGAAGAAAAAATCCAATCGGATATAAGAAAAGAAATACCTAACGTAATATAAATCAAGGTTTCTCAACTGACACTAACTTGATTGACAATTTTTTTCCTCTAAAATGAAAACTATTCCTCTTACAATTTTCTTATTTTTTCATTTTATTCTTACATTTTTTTTAGAATACCAATTGATCAAAGCTTTAAATTAAAATTAAATTTTCTTGTACCACTTCTACCTCTATCTTCCCCATTTACCATTTGTAATTAATGTGAAAGTTTAATTTGGTTTACATTTAAACATAATTCCAGATGGCACAGGTATTTAGGTAACGAATTTACGTAATTAATCTTATTAACTACACAAATTTGTATGGACGTAAACATTTACATTCAAATGGTCATAATACAGGTAGTAGTAAACCATATTTACCTATTTTTTGTATTTAATTTTAGTAGAAAAGTCTATTTAATGAAACCATTTCAATCTTTATTTCTCAAATAAATATTATTTAATTAAAACTATGATGCGTTCTTTTATTAATTTTACACAAATCACCTTTCTTCTCTTATTTCAAAAAATATAAATAAATGCGTTGAATTAACAGTTTCTAATTTTGTTATCGTATGATAAATTTCGAATAATTAAGTAACGAGAGGAGATTCTCGAAAATGGTTTGGATACTCGTCTCCAGCATGAAATTGCATGTTACATCATTATATGTAATTATACCCCTTTCTACAAATAAAATTTTTATTTGAATTGTAGTTGGGGACGGTCGTTTTCCCCGATCTTTCTTTTTTTCTGTTTAGCCTTCGGGAATTTCCGTTTAGGTATTACTTCAGAGGATGAATGAGGATGATATGTATGTGTAAATGAAGTGTAATCTTGTACAGCCTCAGTTCGACCATTCTCTCAAGAATGCAACTTTGGTGGTTGGGTTTCAATTAACTACACATCTCTTATATGAAACCCAACCACCAAAGAACCCACCGGCTCGGTCTAGTGGTGAACGCGTCTTCCCAAATCGGCTGATTTGGCAGTCGACAGTTCCAGCGTTCAAGTCCTTGTAAAGTCAGTTATTTTTACACGGATTTGAATACTAGATTATTGATACCGGTGTTTTTTGATGGTTGGGTTTCAATTAACCACACATCTCAAGAATGGTCGAACTGAGAATGTACAAGACTACACTTCATTTACACTCATACATATCATCCTCATTCATCCTCTGAAGTATTATCTCAACGGTAGTTACCGGAGGATAAAGAGAGAACAACCAAAGAACACCGGTATCCACGATCAAGATTCAAATCAGTATAAAAGTAAACTGCCTTTACTAGGACTTGAACACTGGCTCTCGACTTCCAAATCACCTGATTTGGTAAGACGCATTCACCACTAGACCAACCCGATGAGTTCGTTTTCCCCCGATCTTTACAATTTAACGGTCAATAGCTGTGGATGTGTTTTCGCTTAAGTTTTTCCCCTTCAAATCTAAATTAAAATCATTTTTGATATGACTATCATGCCCTTTACAAAAATAAAGTTGAATTCAATATGGCCGACAATAACTTCAAACACAACTCGGAGTAGTTTTTTTTATGTAGTAATCAACTAAATATATTCTGGTAACGATCACATTCAGTTTTCTATATTAAGCCGTTCCCAGACTTTCAGGACGATCTTTATACGAAATGATTCAGGAAAACGGGACATTTTGATATTTGTGTTGATAGCCCTGGGTAAGTGCCAGTACTAACCCACCGGGTTGGTCTAGTGGTTAACGCGTCTTCCCAAATCAGCTGATTTGGAAAGTCGAGAGTTACAGCGTTCGAGTCCTAGTAAAGCCAGTTATTTTTACACGGATTTGACTACTAGATCGTGGATACCGGTGTTCTTTGGTGGTTGGGTTTCAATTAACCACACATCTCAAGAATGGTCGAACTGAGAATGTACAAGACTACACTTCATTTACACTCATACATATCATCCTCATTCATCCTCTGAAGAATTATCTAAACGGTAGTTACCGGAAGCTAAACAGGAAAAAGAAAGAAAAGTGCCAGTACTAAATAACTAATAGAAGCTAGATTACGCCATGTTGACATTTAGTTATCATGGACGCATGAAGTGAGTGATGCGCAACATGCTTTTACCATCGAATCTTTTTAGGAAGATAATGACAAAATAGTAGCAGCGCGTAAGAAATTCGCGCATAGTTTAATTTAGGATACCAAGATCGTATACAGTCAGCATATGCAGGTAACAAATGGATACTTAGTTTTGAGGAAACAGGTTCAGTAATGAATAACAAACTTCTTGGTGGACCTAGTCGTACGCTAGATTATATCAAAACTATTCAAATTGTTATCATAAGGAACCCGTACCTTTCAGTTCGTCATCATGTAATGTCTACAGTCGCATAGTTCAAGTCTTTGAAGAATACTGTTGCAGAAATTTTTCTTTACAATCCGTGCAAGTTGCAGATCATTAAGAAACCAATTCTGTGAACGAATGGTTGTAAAGAGAACAAGTACTTTTTTAACAAAGAAATGGGGTGGATGTCAGGTGAAGTCTATATTCATTTTAACGAATTGGTTAATAAATAAAATTTTTGTTTTTGGGCACAAGAAAACTCAACACAGGCATCCCAGCCCGCTACATGGCAACAAGTTTGCCTTGTGGATTGTTGTGTAAAGCATAATAGACTCATTTTTGATAATGAGAATGGCCTACTGACGACAAAAAATAAATGTACGATAAATAGTAATTCAGTAATAACAAAAGAAATTTTCAAGTTTTTAATGAAATAAAATGTTATGTACTTTTCATTTTAAAAAAATGTGTATATGTAATTTAATAAGCGTAGAAGAAAATGATGTGGTGTCCACATCAGATTTTTTATACTTAATGTATAAAACTACTTAAAAGGGTATATAATTCCTGATTAAAATAATGAATAAAAGTAATTCTCAGCTTGAAGTAATGAATTAGCATTATTGTAAGATTTTGTAGGGAAAAAATATCTCTAACTAGGATTGAAGGGAAGGCATAAAAATTTGTTTGTACAATTCACCAAAAACTAGTCCTCAGTTGATCTCAGTGTAGAAATTATTTATTTAAAACATTAATATATAAGTTGTAAGTCCGGGAAGTTAGTCCATCTGGAAGTAGTACCCTTACAAAACCCTACTTCTGCATTAACAGACTAAATACTGACAGGCTGAAAGGATTGCGGTGCGAGTGCGTAAAAATCCTGCATATTACACGATTGCGGTAGTGGCCACCGGCAAAATAGAAAGACTATCGTTAATGCGAGAACCTTGCTCTGGTGAATGGAAATGATATGCGATTAGAACTTTAGAAACATCTACCCATTATATATGCAGTTAGTTAGGTTTTTCATTTAACCATTTTGCTTTAAATATCATATAAATTAATAATCTACAAATTTCGTTAAAGTATGTTATAAAATTTAACAAGTAATATTATTATGAGATAATAATGTGTTACTACTAGGTTTGATACGCTCAAAAAGCGTGTATATTCAGTGTACGGAGTTTATGGGGTAAAATACCTTTTCACTTTTTTACTTTTTAACTTTTTTTTTATTTTTTTTTCATGGCGAAAACGTCTTTCGCGTTAACATCGCCCGGAAATACCATCAAGGCTAAACAGACCTAAAAGGATACCTTCAAAGACTGGTACTTAAACAGACGACGAAAATTTTAGCAAACCAGGACTAACTAAAAATAATTAAAAAGGAAGATTTAATTGGTAATGGTAGAAAACAATTTGTCGGTTATGAAAGCTATATTTAAAAAATATATATATAAAAAAATCAAGCAGTAGTTTATTTTTTTCATTAAAACATATTCAGAATGACTAACATATTAAGGATTCGATAAGTTTATTATTCCATTTTCTTACGAGTGACGGTAAATACCATTAATACGGTTAAAAATAGTGTTTATAAAAATAAACAAAAAAATTAAAACTTTTTAAAACTTGGATAATTTCCTTTTATGGATTTGTTTTTTTGTCATCTTTTTACGATAAAAAATGACAGAGCAGAAATTCAGCTTTAAATCAATCAAAAAAACAACCTTCAAGATATATTTTAGACAAAATCGTAGATTTTTGTATAAAAGACTGCACAGTCTTATCGCCTGAAAACCGATACAGAATCATACTATATTGTAGGCAAGGAAACTTTATTTTCATATAATAAACGTATTTCTTAGCGATATTTATATAGAAATTAAAAATATTAAAAAATCCAAAATAAAAATCATAATTAGATTATAAATTATTCATGAATACTTTACGATGAATTGCCAGAAGGAAGCCCGCTGCATTTCCTCCAAAACCTCTGGCCACGCTTTGGCGGGTCGGGATTGAAGAAATGCACACCGGAAGTGAGGTGTACTGGCTGTGGAGCATAGACTGATGGTGACTCCGGCGCGGGATAGCCTCATCCAGAAGTCCACTCATCGGTGATGAGACGCCTCATCCGGCGTCTCATCACCGATGAGTGGACGAGGACTCCTGGCGGAGCCAGGGAGGGGGAATGTAAGACTGAAGTCCCGGAGGGGGATCCCTCTGGGGATTCCCACTAAAAACAACGCGTAAAGACCGCAGTCTTCGTGGGTCACCTCATTTGAGGCATGGCGACTAATCGAAAAATCGGGACCCGGCTATCCTGTGTAAGACCTTGAGTTCTGCCGAGGTAGTTTGAGGCGATGGCACCACCTGATTATTTATATTTATACTTAATTGCGAGTTTGGCTCTCGGGTAAACAAAGAGTAAAAAAAAGCGTTATTTCAAAAATAAATAATTCGTTACATCATATATATATATATATATATATATATATATATATATGTGAAAGTTCGTTTGTTAAAATATTAAATCTCTAAAAGTTCTTCACCGATTGCTTTGAAATTTTAACACAACGTTGCATTTGAATATACTCGTTTTTTTACACATCTACTACTTGCATAGCTAGCTAACATGTCACATCTGTGACAGGTAAAAACATGCTTTTTTTGAAAAACAGCCCTAACTGTTGGACGTAAAACCAGCACACGCTATATTAAATATTTTACGATTCTATTTCAATGTTTCCGATATGTATGTCCGCTATAAAATAAAAAACTACTGAACCGATTTACGCGCAGGAAAAAAGGGAAAATGGACAAATCGAAAAAAATAAAAGGGAAGAAGGGGTAAATGAGAAAAAGAAAAAAGATGAAAACGGGGAAAAAGAAAAACGGGAAAAGGGAATGGAAAGGAGAAATGAGAAAAAAGAAAAGGCGTAAGGGGGCAAGAGGAAGGAGAAAGGGGAATAGGGAAAGAGAAAGGGGGAAATAGTGGAAAGGGATTTTGTAAAAATGAAAATGGGGAAAAAAATTGGGAAAAGGAAAATGGGGAAAGGGGAGAGGGGTGAGAGGGAAACGACAGGTGGGAAGGAAAGAGGGAAAGTAGAAGGGGAAAGGGTAAAAGGGAAAGGTTAAATTTGGTGAAGTTCCGTAATGTTCAATTTGTTAATGTTTTATCAAACTTTCAATTCTGTTCATTTAATCTACATATATATTCAAATTTAGCAATAGCGAAGAATTTCCGGGTCTGCTAGTATATCCGGCAATGCTTTGCTATTGCTAGATTTAAATATATATGCAGATTAAATGAACACATTTGAAAGTTTGCTAAAATATTAACAAATTGATCATTACGGAACTTCACAAAATTTAACCTTTATGTATATATTTGTATTTATTTATTTAATTTATTTATTATATCTTGATAACGGTACATAAGCTGGGATAATATAGGATTATTATAAAGAAATATTATCTCATTTATAATTTCATACTATCCTATATAATATTGATAATACGGGAAAAACTAACTAATATTTGAGACCAGAAATTTAAAAAAATATGAACTACTAAGCACAATTTTGTAAAAAAAATTGAATAACAGTAGGGGAATGAAAACTTTTGAATACGGTGCAGTGGTGGCGTCTTAGGCCTTCATATGGAAAAGACCTTGATTCAAATTTGGGTTATGATATGGCATTTTTCAACAACTAGAAAATTTCATTCTATATTCTCACCCAAATGATTTAAGCTTCTCTGGAATGTAAATAAGCAATTTGCCTTAATGCATCCATTTTATCCATAGAACTCTTAGTTTTTGGGAAAAACATACGCACAGAATTTTACTTACAGAAAAAAGGGGAAAATCAAATTCATCTTAAAAATAGTCCAATTACGTTAATTTTCATCATGATTTTTTTAAAATCAAGTTGCTAAATAGGCTTAAGATTTTGTAAGACCTATTTTTTCTCTAAAATATTAAATTATAACATTTATTTATTTAAGAATATCCAGGAAACTATTTTTTTTTTGAAAAAAAAAAAGGTTACAATAAAACAACTCTGCCATTGTGAATTTTATTATAAATAAAAAGATTATTAAATAAATATATTACATTTTTATTGTAATTTGACAAGTTTACATAATATGTCTATGTTTTTTTTACGTCATAAATAGTATCATTCAATTCCATGTTACCTCCTCTTTTATTGGGCTGTAAACTAATCAGATTCTTTAAAAAAACAACCAGTTCTGAACATGTTTAACAAAAAATTTCAGATCAGAATTTTTATATTTATTATAATTTTTCACCTATTTTCAAGGAGGTAGGAAAATCAACAAAAATTTTGTTTGTTTTTTTTTAATAAATATTAAACCACAAAAATCGGCAAAACAATCAATTATTTATTACACTACTGCCCAAAAATGATTTTAATGTATTTATTAGATTGTAAATGTATGTATGTTTCTTCCACCGTAGTAACTCAATGGCTGAACAGATTCAGATATATGACCCGCGTTTGAATCCTTACGTTACCGGAAATGTAAGTAACATATGCTATACAAATATATTGTTTAAATAGATTTTTAAAAAAACTGAAAATAAAAATTATACTAATACAAAGTTGTCACCTGCACGCTTTTAATTATCGTATATTAATAAAAAATACATTACATTAGAGAACAATGTATTTTGGCAGTCGTGTTTTTTTTAATTTTTAATATTTATCTCTTGTTTCATTACGTTTAATAAAATATTCTGCAGTTCATTTAAATATTCACATTTTCATTTCATGTACGAGTATATTGCTTATCGCTTGATTTATATAATAAATTTTATTTTATATTTATATACGAGGAAGGAAATAAAACTGATGTTACATTATTTCCGTCAATCGTTACACAGGATTCTGCCCTCTCTCTTTCTCTCGTGGGAATTATTTTTTTATTGTTCCTTGCTTTGGATAGATTTTTCCATAAAAAGTTTTAGAACTCTTAAAACTTGTAATACTTCGTTATTCTTTAAAGTATTTTCTTTTAAACAACAAAAATAACTATTTACTTTATAAAACATCGTGTTTTTGGATTTTCTACATTAGGAAAAATTTTAGTAAAGATTTAGTCACAAGAAGTAAGCAAAATTGGTAAAATTCAAGAAAAGTCTTTTTTTAATAGAGAATAAACTCTTGATTTGTGGAAAGGAATGTATTCGTCATCCGTCAGGTTAGTTAATGCGTGTCTATATTATTAGTATTAACCGTTCTTTAAATAATTCTGTGATTCAGATAAGGCTAAATCAAGGTTGTTTATTACTCGTTTTTAATTCGCTAAGTTTTTTCATAATACTTGTCTTGTACAGCCCATTTCACCGCACAACAGATCTTACAATAAGAATTTAATTAAATTTCTTTAACGAACTCTCGTTGATATTATTTTATCTCTTTTATAATTTTCTCCTTTTTCTCTTTTTAAAATTCGTCTTCCTCAAACGATATTATTTTCATTTTATTTAAAACTTAAGACATTTCTTATAAATTAATTAAAATATTATCAAATTTAAAAAAAAAAATTTAACCAAATTATTTATTTACAAACGGAAAGAAATTTTGTGATAGCAAGTTATAAAATTAATTTTAAGAAAAATAAACGGAATTCGTTAATAATATGAGCCGTTTTGATCATATGCAAGTTAAATTTTAAGATAGAAAAAAACATATTCAGATGCAGTGCAATGGAAAATATTCAAAACTAAAACAAAACGGAAATAACAAAATGAAAATTCACTGCTATCCTGTAAAACTTGTTTGACAAAGTAAAGAATGTCAAAAATCAAGATGAAGTTTAGTTTCATTGCGATTAATATCAACAAACAAGCACAATTATTACACTGTATTTTATGTATAAATAGTTGTTCACAATTAACTGGAAAATATTTATTCTTGAAGAATAGGCTGAGTATCTTGTTTAAGGCCGGATCAAATTATAAAAATATATGTAACGTACATAGATCACCAAGCGTTTATACTCTCACACTTTTTTTGGGGGTGAAAAACGCTTTCGCGTTGTCATCGCCCGGCACAAAACTATAACAAAAAAGTCCCTTCTCGGATATCAAAAATAATAATAAAATCAGATGAAAAAGTACGATAATAATATGATTTAAACTAAAATAATAAATAAAATGTAAAAGTTAAGATAAACAACACGAAAAACAAACATTTTGTAAGTTAAGTATACAACACGAATAACAAAATAAAATCAAAATTGGGTCGGTTAACATTATATTTTTTGAAGTATATTGATACTTCTTAGAAGTAACAATACCCGGTCTAGTACCATTCTTATCACTGCCTAAGATGCTATGAATGCCCTCGGTAATTTAAATTTACGACGAAGGCCGCATAACACATACTATCCACGAGGACGTGGCGCGCAATCAAACGGCAGTCCCATAGTTCTCACAACGGAGCGTTTTCTGTTGACATCACAGGTACCCGTGAGTAGCTCTGGTATATCCTAATCGAAAACGGCAGAATACCACTTCCTCTTGACGAATTTTTCTACGCGAAGAGTCCCATAGCAACACTTTATCTTTGATATGTCGGAGAAACTATTACCTCAATAAAAAATGTATTTGAACGATTCTAAATTCGATATTCAATTCCTTAAATACGCAAAATGTGACGAATATATTATTCTATCCTTCAAATCAAGGAATTATTCTCGAGTAAAAAAAAATTGACTTTTCCTGTGTTTTACCGATTCTGCTCATTTCTTGTGATTAAATGTTTCGTAATCTATAAAATCAAAAGATCCATGTTTGTTTTATAAAGTAAATAGTCGTTTTTCAAATATGTTGTTTAAAGACAACACTTTACAAAATAACGAAGTACTATAAATTTTAAGAGTTGTAAAACATTTTATGGAAAAATTTGTTCAAAGCAAGGAACAATAAAAAAACGTCCCGTGAAAGATAAAGAGCAGAATCTTCTTTAACGATTGATTATTTGACATAATTTTTTGAAGTCACGCGTGATAAAATTATATGCCCATAGAATTTTTTAAATCCATGATAAAGATATGTAAAAATTTTAAAACGTAGCCAAAAGAGAGGAGAAATTGCGACGAATTTTCGCCACTATTTAAGTAATTTTAAGAAAAAAATTTTTTTAACCATTTTATTTACCAGTTTTTGTATGTTAAGAGTCGTATACGACATGTCGCAGGGTACCTAACACGGGATACTACTAATTTTTGAAGTTGACATAACCTTTTCTATGAATAACAATTACGCCGTACCAGAAATACTACGAAAGTTGAGGAGTATAGTGATTTTCCTTTCCCTTCAACATTGAATCGAATATACTACTAAAACATATTAACTTTTTAAACCCGCTGAAATATAAGGAAAACTCAATTCTACACGCGGCACCTCCATTCTGGTCACTGGAAAAAGTTTGATTGTACAAATTAAAATTATCTTCGCAGAAATCAGTGATAACTAGTGAAGTTTGTAGCTAGAAGCATTACATGCATTATAATCGTGAGAGAGATAATAAGATACATGAAAACATATATATATATCGTATATATACCCCATTCTGTGACAAACAATATGTTACACGGATTAATATCGCCTAATAAAGCTAATAAAAGTTTGCTCGTATACGCTGGTAAAACTAGAGAGAAAAATTTATTTTAAGAATAGTACCGACTATATTTGGATAACCATATATATAGAAACAATTTTTAAAAACATACTGCAAGTAGCAAGATGCTGACAGTTTTTCTGAGACGATCATATTATCGCTAAATAGTAGCAAAAAAATGAAAAGAATAAAGATTTTAATTTATTCATCTTTAATTGAAGACAGAAAACTTTTAAACAGATATTATGTAATTGAAATCTCTTGCTACATCTTAATATTAACATCCAAATTTTAAGTATTAAATGCTTTACTAAAAGATTCAATCAATATTCTTTCTTTACCTCTCCATTACATTTTATACCTTTAAAAAAGGTTTACTTCTAAAAAAAATGTTACGGTAAGTTTAAATAAACATTACCTCAGAATCATGTTGAAAACTTTTCTGCTGTAAATTTTTAAATACTGCAGTTCCATTTTCCAATTGTTTTCAGTTTAACCTGTAAAAAAATTTAACAAAAATTAATAATCTGCATGAAATCTTATTTACTGCTATTTATTCTAGTCCAACCGATGAAATAGTCAAGCGTATTCTCATCGCTTCTGGAATTCAAATGTTTTATTTAAATATCAAAACACGATTCTGGAATACTGAATTTGTTAACTCGTTTGAAATTTATGTTTCTTTCATTGTACTTCAATATTTCTACATCCGTCTTTTTTATCCTCTTTCCTTCCAGTGTAGAAATAACGGACCAGAATGGAAGAAAAGTCAGTGGATCATGAAAAAACTGCAGAGCTCCACGAGGAAATATACTGAAATCAAGATCGAACTGTAACCGTAAAAAAATTCTGTTAAGCTTTTATAATTTTGTTGCTTTGAAATATTTGCGTATTTTATAAATAATAACACTAAGATAAAGATTGAAGTGTATTTACTTATTATATCTTACGTAAATAATATCTTATATTTTGACTAATGAAAAAACTATCCGACTTTCCTTAATATAATAATAAAAAATAAAGAAAGTGGATAATTTCAAATATCTCGGAGAACGGACCAGTAAGAATTTTTTATATAAAAAGCGTTAACAGTTAGAGCTAATAAAATGGAATTAGTTTTCCGGCGAATAACAAACAATCTTTACCACGGAACTCAAAATTTCGTCACTATTGATCTGTGACAAAGCCATCTTGCGGTAGAAACTCTAGAAAAAAAGGGAAATTATAAGAATATTTTAGGTCCTAAATTTCAAAATAATCGGGTAAAATTAATTTCAAATAATAAGCTTTTTACTAAAATTTAAAAACTGTCGGACTCGATAAGGAAAAGACGAATTCCATTTAACTCACATTTATTTAGAATGAAGAGCAATAAATCGACTAAACAAAGTTTTGATTTCTTCCAAAGTAAAAAAAAAAAAGTAAAGGCAAATGATTCACACAAGTCCAAGAATACCTAAAAGGACTAAAGATATTATAAGAAGATGAATGAACTGAAGAAATTATAAGAGAAAGAGAAATTTTAAAGAGAATATTAAAAGATGAAAATAAAATGTCGCAACAATCGCCAAAACGCTAGAACATATTGATTTGCTTGGCATTTCTCCCGCCACCATCCCATTCTTTCGCTCTAAAGCGTAAGACTGAATGTCTTGCCACAAACGGCTACTAAGCCACAAAACAGTTTAGCCACCGGTGTCCTGAATAGCTTCTAGAGCTTATCTAAAAGCGCGAGCGGACTAAGCGCGGTGCCATACTCCACAGGCTTACGTGACCCAACCGCTCACTTGTCATAAATTTACTAAAATGGGTAGGCGCACCCCGTCAACTACTAAAAATATGTATGACATCCATATATTAAAATTGACTTCGTCTAAACAGAAATTCGCTGCCACGCCTTGGTCACTGAATGCCAGTAAGTATTAAAACGCTTGGAGCCTAAATTGGCTGATGGTTAGCCATATATATCTAAGTTAGCTTCCCATAACCCATCGGGTTGGTCTAGTGGTTAACGTGTCTTCCCAAATCAGCTGATTTGGAAAGTCGAGTGTTACAGCGTTCAAGTCCTAGTAAAGCCAGTTATTTTTACACGGATTTGAATACTAGATCGTGGATACCGGTGTTCTTTGGTGGTTGGGTTTCAATTAACCACACATCTCAGGAACGGTCGAACTTAGAATGTACAAGACTACACTTCATTTACACTCATACATATCATCCTCATTCATACTCTGAAGAATTATCTAAACGGTAGTTACCGGAAGCTAAACAGGAAAAAAGAGGTTAGCTTCCCATAGCAGTGCGATAGGAATCTTTCCCTTAAGTAAACTAATGATGTCAGTTGAACATAACAACCGCATCAAAGAATTCCCACACGGCCCGACAATGACTCTCTCACTACATTGACCACTCACGAGCGGCCAATTTTTTCCTTGATCTCTAAGTTCCAGGGTGGCCCGATCTCTGGTCTCTCCAAGAGCAGGGCAGTCAAACATCAGGTGTTCATTTGATTGGACCTCTCCGCAGACGCAGAGCTCATCAGATGCCAGGCGGGACCGAAACAGACATTGGTTTAAATTAACATGGTTGGTGTGCACCTGTACACCCGTTGCCCTTAAAAACGAGCTAGAGTCATACCAATTTCCCAGATCTCTGTATAAACTTATACAGAGATCTTCCTTTGGTCGTGGTGTCCCATTCCAGCTTCCATCGCGAGGCTCTGCAGCTTCTTTCGCAGGCGAGAGGTTGGCAACTGAACGAAATTTAGATCTGGTGCATTGTGATCATCGTTCCGTTCCGGTACGGGCCCGGCCCGAAACCGTATCCCAAATACCTCGGCCTCCCGGCCTCTAAACGCAGGACCAACAGAGCTAAACTTTCTGAAGAACGAAGGAAAGAGATATCAGAAAGAATGAAGAAGTACTGGGCAGATAAAAAAGAAACAACCGCAAATAAATAACTAAATGTGTTCCAAGCTGGAAAAAATATATCAAATAAATTTAATTTATCTTAGTTTATACTTCATTAGTATTTTTAAATTGTCAATTTAAATAACTTCTAAATAAACCTACCTAATCTGCTTTACCGATCTGCTAGTTTGATAGTACTGTTTATTACTAAAACCTCATTTGTCCGTTGGGCTTAAATCTTCTCTAAACCTTATTATCATTACAATTATACTTATCATTTTAGAAGCGGATTTAGTTTTAGATACATCAGGGCCTTGCATATAAGAATGTTCTGCAAAAAAAAAAGCTTTTGTAAATATCATATCACGTTAAGAAAATATCCCCTTTACTATATGAGAGTTGATTGTCCTTGTGTAAAACTTCTTCAAAAAATATAATCCTATTCTTTAATGTACTCATTACTTTCCCACCTAGATAGCGCTATAGCAGAAGGCTAAGCTCTAGAAGGGAAAGTATTGTAATTGATCTAATTTGGGCATATGCGGTTTTCACCGGATCTTGACGTTTTGATACCTAAGGAACCCAAAAAACAAAAAAAAACAGTTGGAAATTTTTCGTACGTTAATGTTCGAACGTGTGTGTGTGTGTGTGTTCGGTATCGGCTTCTAAATCACCTTAAATTTCCAGAACTACTGGACCGATTTTTATCAAACTTGGTTAAATTATTTCCATGTATGAGGCATTTAATCTATTAAATGTTCAACTTAAAATATCAAGGTCAAGGGGGTTGGGGCAAGGTTACCCACAGTATCTCTAGATTTCGCCTAATCAAGTTCATAATTTTCTTAATCAAATTTGTTAAAAATTAAAAAATAACATATTTCCAAAAAAACATTTTCGCAAAATCACATCTCCACTCCAAAAATTCTGTTATCTGCTATGTTGTAACGACACAGGGGAGCGGTTTAATTAAATAAATGAATAATATTTAAAATGTAAAAAGTAACCCAGTCTGGCCGGGTCTCAAACTCGATCGCCCGGTTGCCTCAGTACCTTGCGACCACACTAGCTGCCGACAATAGAAGGAAATTTATTCTATGTAAGATGTGAAATTATATTAGTTTAGTTAGTGCCGACCGTCGCCGCTAGTACCGCCGCACCCGGGAGAATTAAATACCGTACGCGCGCATGCTTTAGTTAGAATATTGAATTAAATAAACCAAAAAATTTTATATTTAAATAAAATGATAAATATTTAAAAATAAGATGTGTATGTAAACAGTGCATCAGAAACAACTTACATTTGTAGGACTTTCCCAGCCGCCAGACGGGAAAGTTGTACACCTCTTTTCAGCTTTATAGGTAGATTTCATAAGCTACCTATTGTAATGGGTACCATGATTCGACTTCCGGAAAATTTCGACATATCTTCGCGTTTCACATCGTTTCACATAAAAAAGTCCGGCCCTAAATCTCGGTCGAGTTTGTTAAAAGCCAAAATCGGAGCATCGGAATGGAAATGGGGTGGCTTTTTCGAAAAAACAAAATATTGCTATAACATTTTTATTAAGCAAAATATCGAATTCGTTTAAATTTCCGACTATTTTTTCGAAAAAGGACTGAAACTTGTGTAAGTAACGTTTCTGGTATCACCAATCATTGGCGTAGGGGGTGGAAAAAAGCGGTTTCGAGGATAAAAACAGTCATATCTCCCTTAATAGGCACAATATCGCATCGGTTTAAAGTGGTCGTTGGTTCTCTCAACATTAGCTAAAACTTTTGTCTGAAACAATTTTTGATACAACCAACTCGTACGGCAAGTGATGAAAAAATATTGATGGAATTGTAATATGGGGTTTGTCGTATGATAAACACGTGTGAAACATTTTTTCACTTGCAACCATCGTTGTATTGAGTAAATTTGAAGTTTTTCTTAACTTAAGGTGGACATTTTTTTATCCCCTCCTTAGCACTGGTGAAATATTTTTTCAAATGTTTTTTACCAGTTTAATTATATTGATTTATTAATAATTATTGACCTCTGATTGTAAAAAACGTTTTAAAATAAAGTATAATTCAATAAAAAAAAAAACAGAAGTTATTAGTGAAATAAAATTTTATGTACTTTTCATTTTAAAAAAAAGAAATGAAGTTGGATTCGAACCGATATACCTTCCCCTTGTAAAAGCCAAATATTTTATTAATTAAAATTATATTTGGCTATAACTCTGGAACCAATGAAAATGACTACTACCTATGATATATCGTTGAAAACCTCTCAATGAGGGCGTATTATTGCAGAAGATAAACTCCAAAATCCAAATGATTTGAATTTTGAGCTTTATTGCACATTTTTGGTCTAGTTGATTGCAATTAAAAGGGAAGGTGCACGATTAGATGTTACAACAGTCCTAAATCCAAAATTTCAACATTCTATACCTAATCGTTTTTGAGTTATGCAAGTTATATACTCACATACGTACGTACAGACGTCACGCCGGAAATAGTCAAAATGGATTCAGGGATGAGCAAATGGATTTTTCCGTTGAAATCTGAAGTTCGAAATTTTTCGCCATCACAATACTTTCTTTACTTCGTACAAGGATGTAAAGCTCGAGATTTATAAATAACAGTTAATTATTTTAATTAGTACCAAATTAGTTTTATTGGTAACTGGTCCCTATTTATTGAATTCACTGCCGTAACAATTCGATTTCGCAGAAATCGAATTGAAGAATAGCAGGCTTAATTGGTAAACCCACCGGGTTGGACTAGTGGTTAACTCTTCATCGCAAAACAGGTAATTTCGAAGTCGAAAGTTCTAAGCTTCAAATCCTAGCAAAGGCAAGAATAACTTTTTTACAGATTTGAATACTAGATACTGGATACCAGTGTTCTTTGGTGGTTGGGATTCAATTAATGGATAAAAAGATAATAACCCTGAAGTAAAAGGTTACATATATATATTTTATATTCTAATATCGACGTATTAAAAATTGGAATTATAAATGAGTGTTCCGGTCCAAAGTAATAAAAAATATTATTTCATTTACAATTTAAAAATTAAAGAGCTAAAACGTTTTATTTAATAGAACGTAATAATATTAAAAATGTCGTCTATCTTATAAATAAAATTATTTTAAAAAATACAAATAATACACGTGTAATGACACGCTTATAATAAATTATAATATGAATAACAAGTTTAAATGTAATATTATATTATAATGCAATACGAATAGGATAGGGCAGCTTACACTTTAATATCAACGCATCACTTTATATTAAAATGACTTGAAAATAATGACGTGATATTTAATAATTAAAGGTCCCATGTTTAATATAAACTAGGTCATGGTTTTAAATTGACTTTTATTCAAAATCAGTAAAAGAACTTTAATAATTAAAAATAGATTGTTGTTTTTATATTTATGTAAAATATCTATTTTTCAGACCGAATGAATTATCCAATTTTAAAACCCCCGAAATTATAAAATAGTTTATTTCATTATATTTTTGAGCAATCTAATGTTTTAGGTAGATTTCATAAGAAATGTCCAGTAAATGTCGTGAGAATACCTCAGCTGATGGATCATTCAGCAACTGGACACGCATGTTCGTAGTCTGCAATGTACGTACGTATTGCCAGTGTTGAATATATCAGGCAAGCATTTATTTCGTCTGCTGGTGTCGATCGAGAAATTACAGTCAATTTTTGCCTAAAATCTCCTGCGAGCAATATCAAAGCATTCCTGAATGGTTGAACGTTTCCACGCAAATCTCGTAACGATCGATCAAGATCTTTAAGCGATTTTTTATGTGCCATCGTGCATTCATCCCAAACAATGAGTTTACATTTTTGTAATACTTTTCCCATACAGGATGCTTTGGAAATATTGCGCGTGGGAGTCTCGATGATTTGCATGTTTAATGGCAACTTCAGAGCTGAATGCGCAGTCCTTCCACCTGGTAACAATGTTGCAGCTATTCCAGACGAAGCAACAGCTAAGGCTATGTCATTTTTTGATCGAACCGTTGCTAGAATCAATCCAATGAGGAATGTTTTCCCAGTTCCTCCTGGCGCATCCAAGAAGAAGGTCCTCCCAACTCCGTCATTTATCATTTGCATTATGCGGTCATAAATGCCTTTCTGTTCACGCGTTAATCTGGAAATGTTTGATTGGACATATGACTGAAGATCACCAATGTTGTAACTCTGTTCACGGCGTAAATCCACATCGAATGAAGCAATCGCAGCTCGGGTGGGTGCTGGCATTCCCAATTGACTAACTACTTTATTTGCATTAGCTAAGCACTTGTAATCAATATTTATCAATGCTTCGTAGTAAATGCCTTCTGTAAATTCAGACAAAAGTGAATATTTAACCTAACAAAGGATTTTTTGGTCATTATGTAGGGATATTATTTTCTGTGTATTTGGTTATTTCGACTTTTTTTGTTTGCATAGTGTTAAGTTTATCTGGGCTATAAGAAAGTTGGGTGTTTTAATTTATTTACTGTAAGTCATCCTTCTTGGTTGTTTTTCTTTTTGTTTTGGTGTTTTTTTTTAATAAAATTCAGATTTTTTAGCTATTAAATATAATTCAAAGAAATTTGTTACTTAATCAGTTGTGATTTTGTTTACATTGGCAACGGCCATACGGGCCCTTTGTGATTGGTCATTGTGTTTGACAGCGGCCATCTTGCATTGATCTGATTAGTTTTCCTTTGTTTACATGTCCATCTGATTTATTAGCCTCTTATTTATTAAAAAACTGTACAAATTAAAAATAGATAAATAGATTTATTAAAAATAGATGAAAACAATCTTTGATGCCGGTTATATATCGTGCTAAAATTTGAGCTCAATCGGTGCAGAACATTTTGAGTTTTTGAAGCGTACACAAACGAACTTATCTTTTATATATATTTCACCTTGTTGTGGACACGATAACTGCTATAATTTTGAGCCAATTACTTTCAAATTGTTTCTTAAATATAACACGTTTGAAAATCTCAGTCGAGTTCGTTAACGGCCAAAATCAAACCATGGGATTGGAAATGGGGTGGCTTTTTCGAAAAACTAAAATATCGCTATAACTTTCTTATTAAATAAAATACCGAATTTGTTCAAAGTTCCTCCTATTCTTTAGATATGAGTCTAAAACTTATTTCATTATAGCTTTTTGATATCACCAACCATGGGATCAGCGGGTGGAAAAATGGAGTTTTGAAGATGAAAAACATCTTACTTCCCTTAATAGGTACAATATCGAATCCGTTAAAGTGTCGTTAACCCTTTAAACATTACTTAAAACCTTTGTCTGTAACAATTTTTGATATGACCAACCTTTACAGCAAGGGGTGACCAAAATTTTATTGGAATTGTAAGAAGATGGGCTTGTCGTATGCTAAACATGTGAAAACATTTTCACATGCAACCATTGTCGTATTGAGTAAATTTGAAGTTTTTCTTAACTTTAAGATGGAAATTTTTTTATCCCGTACTTAGCACCGGTTAAATCAACCTCCGCCTTCCGGCGTGCCGAAAGGTATATTTTTTTTTATTGTGACCTTTATTATCAGAAATAATTGTTTAAATTAATTTCAAATCAATATTATGAAAGATGTTTAAATATATTTTCTATTATCATTAAATCAAAAAATGTTATATAGTTGCTTCCACAAAATTTTATAGAAATGGGAAAGAAGCTACAAAGAAAATAGTAGTGGATTAGATGGCAGTTGCGTTGTCGGTAGCAGTAAAATTAATTCGGAATATAGAATAAAATGCTACAGTACAGATTAAATTCACTCACAAAATTAAATAGTCTTTTTCTAGAATAACAGATGCTCTGCCAAGCTTAATAGAGAAAAGAAGGAATAATAATAACAATAAGGAATGTAATGATATCTTAGCTCTCTCTTTTTTGATATTTCACAAGTTCTCCAAAATATTGATATTAAGCCGAACAATTGATGGAGGTATGATGCCACTAGTTCATTTTTTAGACGATGAAAAATATTACGAAACCCTTTCTGTGGAAAAGTGTAAATGAATTCTGTTGGAAACAGAACTACTATCCAGTCAATAGAGAACAGTTTTCTACACAAATATCAAAATATTGATTTATTGAAAAAATATCTATAACAAATTTCTCATGCCGAACTAGTTTTAGTCATGCGTATGAAAAATATCTTGGCAGATATTTGAACCCGAAACCTCCAGATGTAAATCGGATACACTACTATTCCACTACTTTGGTCTATAATTTTACACATAGTCTCAGATCGGTCTTAGACAATACATAAGAACATAAAATTAAGAGATATTCAGTCTCCATTTGATTATTTAAACTATAACACTATATTGGAAATCGTAAAATATCATTTTTTTTACACCTAATGTTATTAAGAATAACTTAGAAATTCTACAAAATTATTTTAAAACAATTTATCTACAGTTAGAATTGAGGTCATCTCTACAGATATAACGGTAGATTTTAAACTAACTGGATATTAAAATAACACACCGTAAAACTCATTTATTATTTTAATTGAGATATATAGTTTTTTATTACAACGATTATGTCGTGTCCAAGCGATACGATGTATTAAAACGCGGAAGCGTTTTTCGCACATAAAAAACCAACCAAAAAAAAGAAGTTATTTAAAATTCTTCTTCTTTATATTTTGTACTCCGATAGTGTTTATTTTTATTTTAATGCACCTAATCTTCAATAACCATCAAATTTGTTTATTTCTAATATTAATAACCTATAACGCTGGTTTCAGGTGATTATATAACGCAAATCATATTATTGATAAAATAATGAAAGTAATTTTAACAACGTAAAAAGGTTTTTCAGAAAAATATATTGAAATCCACTATAAACAGTAAAATGTTTATTTTTTCTATTATACAGAACGACTTTAGTTACGCTGCAGTGAACGTATTTCAAAATAACTCTCTCGGATTTTGAATCTTTCTGCTTGTCAGAGCATATCAATGTTTCGTTGAAACTATATTTTTTAACCTCAAATATATTTACACAATTTTTGTCGTAGCAAAATTTCTTCTGCTGTTGTGTCATTTTGATTTATACACGCTTGTCTAAATTAACATTCGGACTAACATATCAGACAAATATCGTTATTTACAAGGAATGTGTAGAGTGACATTTTCATATACTATATCAGAATTCATTTAAATGTTTATTATATAAACTCGTTCATAAATCCGTAATAAGGTTATATTAAATTTCGAATACAGCTATTTTTACGAGTAATGTAATTACAAAGAAATTAAATTGTTTTCAGTTACATTTTATAATATTTTTAACAGACTTCAAAAAAAGAAGGAGGTTCTCAATTCAACTGTATTTTTTTATGTATGTTACGCAATACCTCCGACGATAGTAAATGATAATTTTTTTAAATCGAAAGTATACATTCTCAGTGGTCCCATATAAATTTTAACTAAATCCGATGATAATCTTAGGAAAAAGACAAAAAATAGAACGGCTCGACTTCCTCACCTGCTGACCGCTCACAGTGTTGTTCTCAGTTCCTGTATGACTAGGATGTTAATAACAGTCTATATTATCGTTGTTTAGTCTCTTTGGAAATATTCATGACATTTCTTTCTCTATTTTTCTTTCTTAAACAATCATTCCCACTTTTTCTTGGCTACTTTTCTTTAAATTCCTACGTTACGTATAAATATAACTACAATATTTATATAAAATGGTGAAAAGTGTACTATCCCTAATTCCAGAATAATAATATAAATATTTATATTTATATTACGCAATAATAAATTCTAATTTTTCAATATTAAATAAATAGTCATACAAGAAGCTCCCGATCGACATCACCCGTATGAAGCGAGTAAAATAGTATAATTTTGCATTAAAGAATGTTCTACAGTTATAAATACTTTTTTTAACCGGTTACTCGCAAACCTTGTCCAAATGTCGACTCGCAATAATGAAACTTAAAATTGGATAAATTACGCAACCTCATCGTTTCTGTCAGAGCTTTCTCATCATATATTCTTTTTAAAAACTTATGTGGGTCCAATTCAGAAAAGGCGATGTCTTCTAAAGTTTTTAACTCGACTAAGAGAATATAAATCTGACCCTTGGCAAAATATTTCTTGCCGAGGCTGTTACTGCCCTGTCAAGAATTGTATCTTGCAGTTTGTGAACGGTTACAGCCCGGTTTAATATTAGATTTAGCATTCAGCGTTCGGAATCTCCTTATCACTTTGTCGCTTGGAATGTTGTACAAACTGGTGAAATAGCTACGCAATCATCATCGTTCATTCTAAACAAAAAAAAACATTTTTAAACTTAAACAAAAACCCTATGATCTATAATATACAAATCCTACTTCAAACAATGCAAAATTGGTAATAGAAGTTTTACTACAATATAATGATATTTACAAAAATATAATAAAACAATAAAATGCAATATGGAAAAAAATATATAAGAATACTGTATATTTATATATATATATATATATATATATATATGTATATACAGGGTGTTCCATATAAAACGCAACCCAACCTTATATTGGTAGGTATTGAAATAATAAAAAGGCATGTGTAAATGTAAATGTAATTTTTATTATTACCATCCATTACCTTACATTTAGAGTAAATGTTGGAAGTGGCCGCCATCTTCTTGAATACAAGATTCTATTCTTTTTACAGCGTTTCTTGCAACTTTTTTCAAAGTTTGTGGCCGGATATTTAATACAGCTTGTTCAATATTGACTTTCAATCGTTCAAGTGTTCGTGGTTTCTTGCTGTAGGCTTTTTCTTTGAGGTAACCCCGTAGAAAAAAAATCCCCCGCAGTCAAATCTGGAGATCTTGTTGGCCACAAGCCTCGACCGATAACACGATTACCAAAGAATTCCTCGACGAAATCAGAACTTGAACCTGCGTAGTGCGATGTCGCACCGTCATGTTGTAGCCGGCAGTGTCTGTCTTCCTCTTCCAAGAGTGCGATGAACTGAAATAAAATATCCTGATATCGTTCTGCATTAACGGTGTACTCGAAAAAAATAGGACCGATTATTTTCTTCCGCGATATCGCGCACCACACACCCAATTTCTGCGGGTGTAATTGCTTTTCCTGATAAACGTGGGGATTTTCAGCACTCCAAATTCTACTGTTTTTGCTATTTACGTACCCATCCGAATGAAACCGTGCTTCATCTGTGAAAAATAACAAATCCATAACGTTAATTCCCTCACGCAGAAATCGACGGAACAGTTGACAATATTGTAGCCGTTTTACTTTGTCGGGCTCAAGAAGTTGATGAACCGTTTGAATGCGATAAGGTCGTAATTTTAATCGTTTGGTCGCCCGATGAACAGTTGATTTAGACAAATTAATTTCTGCAGACAAACGTCTGATCAATTTATTTTGCGAGGCGAGTAATCGGTCTTTGATTTCAGCGACTGTATCTGTATTCAACACCGACGCAGATCTTTTGTGTTCATTGTTATTAACAGAACCGGTCTCTCTAAATTTTGCAACTAACCTTAATACTGATGTTTTGTTAGAAGCTGGTTTATCCGGGTACTTATGGCGAAACAAATCTTGCACTGCAACCGCTGATTTCGTACTGAAGTACGACTCGACAATGAAAACACGTTCATCTAGCGAAAACACCATCTTGTCTCTATAGCAATATACTGAACGTTATGATTGCATTGTTGTTACTATCGGTAGTGTTCTACTGCGTCGCCGCGATGTACAGGTGTTGGACGAGTCCATTTCAGTAACGAGCAAGGGAGTAAGCTTGACTTTTGTAATTTCATGGATGAGTGATTGATGGGTTGCGTTTTATATGGGTCATCCTGTATATATATATTAAAACCAAGGTTTTAGCGAACTCAAGATGAGGTATGATCGTGAGACGCTCCCTCTTATACTCTTGAGATCCCATTATGCATCTGGGAATCCCGTTTAGCCGCCTAGCGGTCGGTTGAGGAACTAAATTTACGTAACTTTATGTTTTACTTGTGCTGGCCGGCACCGACTTCAAAAATAGTTATTTGTTGTAAGTACACTAACTTTAGTTCTTAATTAAAAATATAATTATTTCTAACTACTTAGAACTCTTATTTTTTGAAGTCGGTTTTTATTGTATATTTTAAAATTATTATATTTACGTTAAATTTTACAAATTTTCATCTTTAAAATATATAAATTTTTGTAATTTTCCTTTTTTTTTAGAAACCACTATCATTATTTTTCGTATAAACAAAACTATACAAAGGATACGATTTCATTCAAAATAAATGTTTAGCGAAATCATAACTAAATTTGAAAATCAATGTCTACAATCCGTTGAAATAAATTTTTTTTACTTCATGACTATGTATAAAAAAATAAAAAATAAATAGATAAAGTATATGTTGTAGAAATTATTTCTGTTGAGTAAAAATATTTTAAAGAAATGTCAGCCACAACTCGGGTAGAATAAAATAATGTTTTCACTAAAATAAATTTAACGATCTCTATTTGAAAAATCAACACAATCAACAAAGCTTTACGCAGCCAAAGCCGCGTTCCGGAAAAGTCCTACAATTGTGGATTGTTTCGCATGTACGGCTTAGACATCCAACGTAATTTAAAACGTTTATCATTTTATTTTTTCGTTCATTTAATTCAATGATTCGCGTATGTGGCGGTATTAGTGGGGACGGTCGGCACTAACTAAACTAATATACACAAATTACATACGAAAAATTTTGCTTGTATGGTTGGCAGACCGTATCAGGGTGTAGCCGCGAAGCTTAACGCGACAGGGCCGAGTCAACCTGGCGATCGAGTTCGAGACCATGACCGAATTACTTTTTTATACTTTAAATATTATTAATTTATCTAATTCTACCGCTTCTCTGTGACATCACAATATAGCAGTAATTTAGAGCATTTATTGGGGTGGAGGTGCGATTTTCCATAACTTCTTTTTGAAAAATTATTTTTACATAAATTATTTTTTAATCGTTAAAATATGCGCCATAGAGAAATATGACCTTAATTAGGCGAAATCTCGAAATACTGAGGGTGACCAAGGTCACTCCTTGACCTTTTAAGTTGAAAATTTAATGGTATCAATGCACCATACTTAGAAGTAATCTGAAAAAGTAGAATATACTGGGTTTTGTTTTAAAATGCAACCCAAGCAAAATACTTTATAAAAAGGTTATTACAATAATTTCGGATGTAGAGGTTGGCAGCACACCTATTGTAGTTTTATAATCAGCTGATATAATTTTTTATTTCTTTTTGAGAATAATTAATTACTTTTGTATACCTATGCCTTTTTTTTAAGAAGAAATTGTTCGGAATAAAAATTTATTGTGGAAAATTATTTAACGATTAATTATTTTGTTTTGTGCCAAGATGTTTTTCAATTGCAGTTCCCGGGTAATAATGTATCAAATAGATTTTCAATTCATCATTTCATAAAGAAGTATAGAGGGATCGATTCTGTTTGCCATCAGAGACGTAGCCGTAAACGTTCAGTATTTTATGACGAAACATCGGAAGATGTTAGGAGAAGCTTTTTAAACAATCTAACAAATCGTTAAGAAAACTTGAGCAACAAAAGAGAATATCGTTGTATAGTATCTTTAAAGCTATTCGATTACTTAAATTAAAGCCATACCGAATTTATGTATTAAATGAATTACATCCGGTCGAATATGCTGTTACGCAAATCACAAAATCCGTTCACAAATAAAATAAAATTTAAAACCTATAACCGACTTTAAAAGAAAACCCTTGAAACACGCCCGATTAAAGAATCATACAGCAGCAAGGGACACTGTCCAAGCTCTGCAATTCGTAAGAAGAATTGTGATAATCCCGCCACTTTTGGGTTCCGTTGATGGTTTTATCGGAAAATGAATCGACTGTTTATCGTCATAATACACCATTATATTACCGATCTGGCAGTATTATACATCGGTGTACCTGTTCGATCCTCGAACGCGTTCTTCTGTGACGTCGGGTGGTTGCAAATGGTTTTCAGTTCCATTTCTGATTATTCGTTTATCGACTAAGTATTCATTTGTTGTGCTCCTGATATTGCACGCCTTCCGATCAAATCAGCGCCAATATATAGAATTTTTGAGTGGCAATGGTATAAATTGTTCTTATATAATAGCACACCAAAAAGAAGGCCGATGGTGGATTGTGCCAAATGAGTTGTTGTATCGAGAAATAGAGCCTGTTACTGATACTATGCGGAAAAAAAGAATCTCTTTCTTTGGTCATCTCATAAGAACACCGGAAACAAGACTGGCAAGAAATATCATTGAAAAGCTCTAGTTCCAAAAACTAGAAGTAGGATGGATCAAAGAAATTAGAAAAGATATGAAAGAATTGGGAATTTCCCTGACTGACTTACAGAATAAAACTGAAAAATTACAAAGCTAAAAGACAAAAACATTAGATTTAAACAAAATACAGGCAAACGAAAAAAAATACAACAAAGAGGGAGTTTACAGATGAAGAAAAGAAAGTAAGATCTGAACGGATGAAGAAATACTGGGCACCTCGGAAGAGTAAAATAACACGCTTTTCTCAGAAAAGATCTAACTGAAGTTGACTTAAGTGGTCCCATGTTGACGGTAAAAGCATAATAATAATAGCGTCGGTTTACTTTTTTGTGTTAAAATTATAATTGAAGCGTCTATGTATGAAACTGCATCATAAAATTTTATAAATGTAATTGACCCAACCGTGACCGGATTAATATATTGTTAACAGAAGTTAGATTGAAATAACTGTGATATCATTAGTAATTTACAGTTATCACAGGAAATATACGATTTACATTACACTGGAACTTTTACAAAAGAGAACTACATGTATAAGATAAAATTAATATCTGTAGACTTCGCTATTAAACGCTAACGCTTGTTGAGACAATTTGTTGTTGGACATTTCTAAATACAGGAAACTTTTCTCTCCGGACCTAATCGAAAAGGAGAATATGAGTTTGGACATTTTGGAATGAACCTTTACCGTACGAGTACGAGTACTTCCATCGGACCAAATCTCTGGGAAGTGAATATTACTACGAATTACAGTTTATTTCCTAGGGGTAATATGATAAATACTGAATATGACAAACGGGTTATCATATGTTTTGCATAACGAAACATAAAGATTGGTTTTTAATTTTGATTTCTAACAATAGTACGATTATTCCTTTATATACTATTGTTATATTCATGAAATTTATGAATATATTAATGTATAATTTATATCATTTTAATCTGTAAGTTTACGTTTTTGAATTTATAATAATAAATAACTTATTCTTATAAACTATATCCACCTCTATAAAAACCAAACCATAGAAGAGTTTTCATGTTACTCGATTCTTTAGCTTACGAGGAAGCACCTAATTACAAACTGAATTTCCATTTTTTATAAATTAACGAACAATTTAATAAATCTTTCCACCGAAAAAATATAATTAAAAAATCTTCTTTTGCGAAAACAGTATAATCTTTCGATTTTTAAATAATATTAATTAAAAATCTTTAAAAATCCTGAATTTTCTGTAATTATCCGAATTTTTTGTAATTTAAGTTATACTTTGTAGGGGTAAATAATACTGTACCAGCATTTGCGGTTATACAACGAATTCAAGTTAGTTTTGTTAGAGTTTAATTGTTATTTATTTTAAAAAATTTATATTTGGGTCAAATTTATATTGATGTTTAATCTTTTCTATGTAAATTTGTGTTTAATCCGGGATTAGGTTTACTGTTATTCAAATCGGTTTAATTTCTCTAAGGGAGTATGTATTGTTAATTGAAATTTAATAGATCTGGCGGTTTTTAAATCTTTTTAAAGGAATCTGTAATTTAAATGACAGTCCGTAAAACAAACCTGAATAACGTGGTTAAGTACGTATTCAAGTGATAACGTGGATAGAAATATGTACAAAAAGGATTTCCATTAATACTTTCGGAATTGGGATTTATTTTGTATTTATTTTACTTATACTTAGTAACTTCATCTATTTACTTTAATATTATCTCTTGTGTTAATATTTTAAATGATTAATTTGAACTTTAATCATATCTATTCTTTATTTAGTCACTAAATATGTATTTTATGAAGATGTTCTGATCAAGGTCATACCGCAGTTTCATCCGTTGATCCATTCAACAATTCTGGGAGAACATATTTTGTTATCCGTGGAGTATCATATCTACTCCTCTCATGATCTACATGACGTACCGACCGGAATAAAAGACTTATTTATTTATAAACTAATCCATTTCGATTCGGTCTTTTCCCCCCTGTTTTATTCCTCGTTTTTATCTTAATTCTCTCTCGGTTCTCTTTACTCCTTGTGGATAATCTTATCAAGTTTATCAATTTTATTTTGACTGCATTGTTTTCACTGCCCTTCCTGCTTTCATTCTTGGCATCGAATCAAAGAAAGCAGCAGCCAAGTCTAAAAATTTCAAATAACAACTTACTCTCTTCCTTCTGTAGTTTGTGGTGTAAAACGTGGTCCTGAGCCTGACCGACTAAGTCTTAATGCGACGCGCTTCATTTCAATTTTTAACCGATATCTAACTTACTTATTACTGAGGATAGAATAAAATTATCGCATATAATTTTCACACTTTAGGTGTTGATTTTTTTATACATAAGTACGACAACGTTATTTTTAAAAAACCATTTGCAATTTTTTTTTTTTGCAACCGTACTATAACTAGTTTCCTATCCTTCATCCCTCGGCTGTATTATCAGACCGGTAGCATTCCGCAGTTACATTATTCGAAAAGCCTCCTTCACTTCGCTATACTCTACAAAACATCAAGCTTCTGTACAAATATTAAGTTTCCCTTTATCATTGAATATTACCTAATAATACTTTCTCTACACCTCCCCGTTTATCACTTTCTATAGATTATTTATTGTTATATAACCGATTAAAAAGATGGAATCTGTAGCCTACAGATAATTTTATAATTCTTTTTTTAATAGCTATTTTCAGAAAACATCTGAATCAAATTTAGTTTCTCACCTTCCTCTTTAAAGATACCATCTAGATTCTGGAAAAAGTATAGTTCTAAGTTTATGAAAAAAAAAATTATTTGCTGCTAGGATAGCTAAACGCGCTTGTTGTTAAAATTAATACCGTTAGTTTACGAATAGAAATAATGAAAATGTGAGGCGTGTAATAATTTACGGTGAACAATCTGAATTACAATTTTAAATCGTTTAAAAGTCTTTACTAAGTTTATACTTTTCATTGATTATGTCTGTGACGACCATATTTTAGAAGCTTACAAAGTACGTGGGAATGTGAAAATGGAAATTTGAAACATATGAAAAATGCCGTGCCTGATTGGAATTCAAACCCGGGATCTCAAAATGAAAGGTGTAGACGCTACCACTCTGCCAAGCAGATAGGCGTTTGTTTGTATGTTTTCAATTTTTGCTTTTTAAAAATTATATTTAGTTATATTGTTTAATATTTTTTATGATTTTTTCTACACTATTTTATTTAATTATATTTTATATATATTTTTTCTACTGTGCCCTGATGATGATTGTTCAACAATAGAATCGGCCAAACGTTTAAACTAAAATATAAACGATTTTTTGTATTAATCTTATTTGCCAATTAATTACGTAACGAATAGGTTTAGTTATTCGATTTTCCGGAAACTCGCGTATCAGAATTGCTTTAAAAACACTTATATTGATTTTAAAAATAAATTTATTTCTGTAGCCGATCAATTTATCATCATCATTACGTAGCCGATCATTTATTTCTGTAACCGACTATCTTGGAGAAATTGCAACTTCATAATATTTTTTTATTTCCTAGAAAAAATGGACTTAAATTTTTATTATTGGGATTTTATTTTATTGTTTAAAAAACTGAATAGTATTGTATCTATTTTTGAAAAATTTTCAAGAAAACCTTGGTACTTAACCACCAAGGTACCCCTTGGTTTCCCTCAAAGCAATTCCTTTATTCTCATACAACACCGACTTTATTCCTATATGGACTATACGATTTGTGTTTGGATACTTTTTTAAGAATTATTTATTCTCGCTTACAAAAAAAAATTATTACGTACTCTTAGGAACTTATTTTGTTTCTACTCGCTTATTACTAGTTCTATCCGTTCGTAGACCACAGTATCCCAACTGAATTAACAAAAATTAAAAAATAATGATTAATCGACCTTCTTTACTTATTGTTATTATTATTAACAGCTATTCATATTAGTAATATTTGAGACGGGAATGGGAAAACTACTTTCAAGCGAGATGGACATCTGCGATTGTATACTTCTGATCAAAGTTCTACAATAGCGTGCTATTAACGACTACCTAAAGAACTGAAACCGCGGGCTAAATTACTTGCTTTTAATATAACGATATATTACGAATACAAATAAATAAAAACATGAGGCGTGCATTTAAATCGACCGTTTTGAACTTTCATTTCAAACAGGTTGATTTTTTCCTCCTTGACTCTTTCTAAAGGCAGCAATAAGAAACATCTTTAAACCCGGAATATTATGTATATAATATAAATCAAATTTATTTATTACAGAATGTCTTTATGCAAATAATTAATGTTATATCCTAATATAAAAAATCAACTAATGCCGTCCTGTCTAACAACAGAACGGCGTAGTTAATATTTTCTTATATTGCAAGAAATGATTTTCGTCATTTAAATCCGTTCATTATATCTAAGTTGTTCATTTTTATCGTTTCAGAAAGTCAAGATGAAGAGGAGGAGCCCGATTTTCAACAGGAGGATGTAGAAAAAGAAACAATGAAGGGCTCCATGCGGCAGCCCTCCGGTGAGGACGTGGATATAGAGGCCGGCCGATATCCACGTCCGTCCGCCGTCCTGGGCGAAAAACCACGGCCTCAACTCAAAAATGTCAAGGTAAACTTAAATTTTCGTACTGTATCGCTTAAGTAATCTATATGACAGGGAATTATAAACAGACGCGACTACATTTTTGATGACTTTAAATTTTTAAATAAGCTTGAATTTAAAAATGTAATTTATTTTAACCGATTACGTAATACATTTATGAATAGACAGGATACCGAAAAGGATTAAAAACGGCCACTTGTAATTAGGTTTTTATAATTGCGGAAGTAACAATAAGCAATTTAAACACTGGATTGTTTTTCTGTAGCGTTCACGAGATAAAGCTCGCGAACTAACACAGTTTTCATTTGAAATCAGCATAAATAAATCGTAATGCGCTTCGTTAAACACGAGAATTCATTTTGTTAATAAGTCGATAAAAACGACCAAAATATATTGTTATACTAAATTCAATATTGTAACAATAATTTTCTTCAATATATAAATTTTTGTTATAAATTTCAGTTTTACAGTTACAAATTTCAAATGATTATTTACGTCATTTTGTAATCGATATTTTAATGTTATGTATTTTCCTTTTTAATTTTTAGAAAAATTTCTCTTGATTAATTTAAAAATATGTAAAGTAGTTGCGATATAAAATCACAAGAACGGAGTTTGCTCTGTGAAAAAGTAGTATAGGATAACGCCAAGATTCTTTGCATTTTCCCGGGATAATTTTTTATAAAACCAGAAAAACTAAGAATAAAGCAAGTAAAAAAGTATTTTTACAGCGAATATTTCTCATATGAAGAAATGATACGGTGAGGATAAAAATTTCGATTACGCGCCGATTTTCCATCAAGTCAATATCGATACGAAAAAAAATTAATATATATCTTATATATTATATTTAAATATTACATTATATTACAAATATATTGTCGCCGAATGGCTTCGACGGCACATGAAAAGGCTGTTTGTGGCGGCCATGAAAAGGCTGTTTTTTGCGTTAGTTCTGAGAAGAGGTTTTGGATCCGGAAGCTGGTCTCTGGCGAACTCGGGGAGTTGCGGCTCGTCCATTGAATTCCGACCGGGCTTTCCCTCAGCGGCAGTGGCCCCCAAAGCCCCGCAGTGTCGAGTCGGCGTCGGTCGTCCTTCGCCGGCGCGGCCGAGGTGGTTCTCCCCGAGCGATCACACGCTGGGCCGGCTACAGCTGCTAAGTACGCCGGCCAGGGCGATTGAAGCCCGGCGAGCTGCAACTAGAGCGGGAAGGTAGCGTCCGCGTCTCGGCGGGCCGGCCAGGCCTGCTGGCCCGGCAAGGATGTTTGCATCCGCCGGGAGGTCCCACGTTGAGGCGGCCAGGGAACTTCTGTCTTCTTCCACCTTCTTCTTCATGTCCAGGTGGTGGTCGACGATGAATTGCAAATTCACTCTCGTGCACGCTCTTTTATTGGAGCCTGAGAGTAGTGGCACCCAGTCTCAGCACCGCTATGGTGGGAGAACGGCGCGGTGGGAGTGATGCTTGTATCAGCGCGTCCATATACTTTGCGCCACATCACATCTGAGTTGCTACCGTGTTCGTCTGCCGAAATTAATTAGGCATATATGTGGTAAAAATACGTATTTAGTATATATCTTAAATTTAATATATATCTTGCTTTAAAAGTACTGATTATTTCACGAAAAGCAATTTTTAATTAAAATTATTTTCAATAAGGAACGGGAGAGAGAGAGTGTGTGTGATTGAATAACAAGAAAGCGTAGGAATGAGAGTAGCCGTTGGCCATAGACAACATTTTTTTATTTTTTATTCCTCAACATCAGTAAAATATATATATATACTAGCGGACCCGACAGACGTTGTCCTGACGCGGCATTATTCTGTAATAAATGCACACACATAAATATAAGTAACTTAATTAAGTTAAAATTAGCAGGAATGTGTTCTAAATTTCATTAAAATGACTATTAGTATGATATTATCAGTTTGTGATTGTTGTATTATTGTAATGGGTTTATTGATTAATTATGTGTAGTATGGTTAATATTTATTTTCACTAAATATTGAGATGTCCGATGAAAACTGAATTAAAAAATCGAAACGTCGCAAAATTAATAATTAGTCTAATTAATAAATTTTCATCCACATTACTACTAATTTTCACTTAACATCATTCTAAAAAAGTACCTCCTACATACTTTTTTTTTATTTAATAATTTTGATGTTTCATAACCATGTAACAGCTTAATTAATCAATTAATAAAAAAATTAAAGCACTGTAAAACAGCAACGTAGTTAAAATTTTAGTAGAAATTTTGATCATTTTTCTCATTCTTTATTTTAACATCTATTTTACCAAATTTTAGATAATTGTAAATTAAAAATAATTTTAGAAAACTTTTTATAAAATTAATCAGCTAAAACATTATAAATTCAATTTTTTAAATATACTTTAAACTATATTTTTAGTAACTTATATTTTAATTTTATAAATTTTATAATTTATTTTACAAACTTAAATTTTTATTTTCTAAGAGCCGTTCAATACTTCATAAGTTGCATAGAATCAAATGAGAATCGATTTGTAGGTTAAGTTGATTGTTATTGAATGCACGTGTATACATCATTAAAATTCATGAAAAATAATGTAATATACTCACTTCAATACCTTACAAATTTGCACAAGGTACATTTTTTAATTAAACTTTAAACCGTTATTTCAATAAATAATAATATATAATATTTCTCAATACGCGCACAATTCTTAACGCGATCGCAGTGCTGCCTACTTGTTACTTAATCATTTGTGATTTTGTTTACATTGGCAACGGCCATACGGGCTCTTTGTGATTGGTCGTTGTGTTTGACAGCGGCCATCTTGCATTGATCTGATTGGTTTTCCTTTGTTTACATTCTGATTTATTAGCCTCTTATTTATTAATAAACTGTTTTCTCGCAATTTTCTGTAACACAATAATAACACAAAATTACGAAATATTTTTCTCAATTTGATCGCAGCACCAACTGTCGGGACAAACTAAAATTAAAATAGAATATTATTGATTATTCGATACTGCGATGGTAGTGCAGTCTGCCGGATCCAATGTAAAATATTCCAAAATCAACAACTACTTATAAATGAAAAATTAATTAAAAAAACATTTTCCGGTGGACCAAATTGTGAATCTAAATCATTCTCGAATCCCCTTGAACACACACACAAAATTTCATCAAAGTCATTGTTCATCAAAGTTCATGAGTCCAGCCGTTTAGGAGGAGTTCACTTTCATACACACGCACACAAGAAATATATATATTTTTCGGCTATTCTTGTTCCTACGCTTTCTTGTTCCTCAATCACAGTCTCTCTCTAGCAATCCTTATTCCTGTTTCCTATCGTTTTGAGAAAATTTCTTAATACTTCCCATATAAATGTCAAAAGAAAAAACAATAAGGGATAAAATTAAAGAAGAAATTCATAGCGATAGTGGAAAGACAACGATCTGGACTAAGAAAAACATAAATATTCAACTATTTTGGCTATTTTAAACAAACAAAAACTCGCATAGACAGAGAAAAATATAAGAGAAACGATTAATGATTATTATAGACAAAATATTTTTTTTTTGAAAAATCAAAACAGAACAATTTTTTTTACAAAAATCTCAGATAATTTAAAATTAAATTTGTTTTATTTTTAGTACAGAAATGTTTTTCTGAGGTATATCAGTAAATATTGTAATTGATTCTAAATAATCTTTGCTTCTCAAGTACCTTTGGTGGGAAATACCATTATTAATAGTATAAAATATACCTGCATTACGTATTTTAAATTTTTTTGCTTATATATATAAATACATATAGAAGATTTCGAGTTTCATTATTTATGTCTGTGTTTACGTTACTTTTATCTAGTTTTTATCATTATTTTTATAATTATTTATAAAAAGTTAAAAATTAATAATTTTTATTTAAAAAAGAATTTTGTAGTATGTAATGTTTTTATAATGTGCAATTACAATATTTAGGTATTACGTTACTGAGATTTATTTAGGAGCTATATTTATGACGTCACAGACAACGTTTTTATATAATTTTCTCTCCTTATTTAAAAAAAGCTGAATAAGTATCGCATGACTTTCCCCGTTATTCATAATAAAAAAATTAAAAGGGTTAGAACCAAAACAAAGAGTAAATAAACATTTCTGAATTTTTGGTCCAGGGTCCACAATTTAAACTGTAGACGTTTCTTGATAGATATGTTTTTTCAAAAATTTTTCCAAAGCATTTGGAAAAATATCATTAAAAGAAGAGACAGACTTATAAGCCAGATATTAAGGCACCTTGGAATAGTCGCTTTAGTATTGGAAGGACAGATACATTGAAAAAATTGTGCAGGCAGGCAACGTTTGGAATGTGTAAAACAAATTGTTAAGGATATAGAATGTAGGGGGTATTCAGTCAAATGACTGATGAGACAAAAAATAAATAAATTTATCCGAATTACTTTTCTGAGTTAGTAATTTTTAACGAGTTTTCTATTTTACTGTGGTGTGCGCACTTGATGATGGGGGGCTGAACACAATTTATTGTAAAGTATCCTAATCATTTTATTTAGTCTATATTCAATAAATAAATACATATTTATCTATCTATATATATTAATAGTATTATTACAATTTACTTGATAGAGTGTTATAAGTAGATTTTTGCAATTTATAAAAGGATATTTTACAAACTTAATAAATTAAATTTGTAACGTCAACTTTACGGATTGGACACATTATAATAGCTTGATCTAATTCAAAGTATTTAAAACAAATACCTATTGATTTTACTGCAATTGCATTCAACGAGATATTTCCAAAACGAAAGATACAAATTTTACAACAATATGAGATCGGATTACAGTACCACACAATATCATTACAGATTAATATTTCACTGGAAGGTCAAAACTAATTTAATCCAGTCACCCGACAGACATATTTATTTCGAATAGAATAAAATATCATCACAATAAATTGTACTAATTATACACGATTACCTGATCTTATTAAACAAAATTTAAAATAAATCAACTTTATTTTTCTATTAGGTTGCTTTTTTTTTGAGCGAAATTTAAACCGAATATATTTTTATATTCTAATCTGTAAAAATACTAACCCAACAATAGATATCGATTATATTCTTTATGATTTTCAGTAGAAGTAAGTGAAAATTGTTAATCGTAAAAGGTATAAAATTTTCTGCGTTGATACATGTCACATGTTTAGATGTGGCGGTGAAAAACCAGGATTTTTTATTCCGGTAACGAAACAAAGACAATATAAATAGATACGATGATCCGCCACTCTGCTGATATCCGTGGAGGAATGGTAGCTTCTCGGCTTTTCATCCGGAGGTCCTGGGTTCGTATCCCGGTCAGGCCCTGGCATTTTTCATACGTTAAAAATGTTCCATTTCCATATCCCACGCACAAGCTTCAAGCTTATGTGGTGATACCGTTCAAAAGGAAATTAAAATTTTAACTTTTCACTAGAAAGCAATAAGGCTACAGTAATAAAATCTTGAGCTAAAAATCAATGAAACTAAATTGTTTAAAGAATGTTGATAATTTTTTAAAAAATATTTCTTATTGCATAAGATTAGTAGAGATGCTTAAACTGAGTTTTAACAATTATTATAGAAACTCTTTTACTGGTAAAACAAATTTATATTCTAGAAGAATCTATAACTGTTGCTTTAAGAATTCAATTTATTTTATTTACAGATATAACTCTTGTTTCTGACTACATGAAACGTTTTTACTAAATAAAAAGCTATATCATAATTAAATTTTGTAGAGCGTTACTTATATGAGCGTTACTTACGTGTATGTGTGTGTAGAGGAAGGAGAACCTTTTATAGGCACCAAGTGGTCTCATATCCCATAGTAATGTGAAACTGTCCCTTGTAGGCCTACCCACTAAAACCCATCCCCAACTACAACATGGGCTTGCCGGGGCCACTTCACGGTAGTATCACAGTACCCCACGTGTCTTGTCACCGTCCGCGCACCATTTCTGACTCCACGCCTCGAACTTGTCAGGATCCTGGGTTTTTTAATTTTAATTTTAATTTTTTTGTTTATTTTTTCTTTTTTAAATAAATATATATATATATATATACACTTTGTTTTTAAATTCGACTTCTTGGGGCCGGGAATGTGTCACAAGGAAGACTCCGAGTTAATTATTCACCCCACGACATGTTCCGCCAACTATTTTTTTTTACCCTCTTTCTTTCATTTCTTTTTTGTTCACCTGTGCAATCGCGGACAAACGGCAGCTCCGTACGGAGCTGTCCCTCACCCCTTCGCTTCCCGATATTTCATTTAAAGTATCCCTGATACAAAACCCGTCACAGTGTGAAATCCACCGGACTGCGTAACATCGTTCCAATGATGGTCGTTACCTCGAGGTCCTCCGTTACGGCAGCACAGTCGCGGCGTTCCTCGTCTCACTGTGGGCACTGGAATATCACATGTTCCAGCGTGTCTAAGTCCCGATAGTAGTGGCAGAAGGGGTTTTCAGCTCTTCTTCGTCCACACAGGTATGAACGAAAGACTCCATTGCCAGTCAGGGATTGTTTCACCCAGGATTCCAGTTCGCTAAACTACCTCCCGGTCCACGGCTTAATCTGCATGATTAAACGATGCGTCCACCTCCCTTTCGTGGACACATCCCACCTAGCTTGCCAATCCGTGTGGACAGTTGCGTTGGCATCGTCCTTAGACACACTCTGATAAATTTGCGCACGAGCCGCCACCAGCTGTTGAAGTGACGGCATCCCAGTCACCAGCAGCATCGGCGTATACCGACGCTACCTTAAGAACCATAGGGTGCTGTATTCATTCCAAAATCTTCTGTTACGCCCTATCGCCATGGCTCACACTGGGGTGCCATAGAGGAGGATCGAGGTCGCCACATGCGCGTACAGCTTCCTCTTCGATATATGATAACGTTCGATGGTAACTTAACCAAGTTCTCGACAGTCTGTCCAGCTTCCTCACTAATCGCCCGGACGTGAAGAGTGAATGACCGCCTATAGTCCAACCACACCCCAAGATACTTGGCAGCCTCCCGTGATTGGACCATGTTCCGCCAATTTGGTGCGAATGAACTTATTCACCATCGTGGACAACTCGTGGCACAAACGTTCGGTCTGTAGCATAGTCCTAATAATGTTCTCTGAAGTAAACAAGTTAAAGTTTCTCCTGCATGCTTCCTTATGGTGCAAAAACGAACCGGGTGTTCCAAGGTGTCTCGGTCTTTTCTCCCCCGCAGTAATTGCTATCTGCGCAGGTTCTCAGCATCCGCGCGCACAAGTATGCTTTGAAACATCCGTGACCGGCAAGGAACTACTTCAACTTGTACCGTATTTCCCAGTGTATCCATCCCAGTGGATATTTCCCAGGATCAGTCATCTGTAGGTCTATCTGCCTTTTGTCGACTGATCCATTCTCACCTGCAAACAAGCGATGCCTCCGCATCTGCCTTATTCATTTCCATGTATATCTTCTCCCTCTTCCAAACGAGGAGATCCAGAGGCGCAAGTCCAGCCACTACGCCAGCGGCACCGCCTGAGATGGTCCTGTACACGTAGAAAACTCAAAGAAAGAGAGCTCTGTGCACCTTGCTAAGAATTGCACGGACTCTACCCCTCTGCAGCACAATGGACCAGACTACGGGTCCGTATTGTACTTTTGAGAGCACCACTTGAGACAAGACCCTCCGCTTCGATGTGCGAGGACCCCTGATGTTGGCCATTATCCGACTGATCGCGGCAGCCGTTTTTCGGCTTCGACCGACACTTCTTTTACTATCCACAAGGTATTTAACTGCAAGTGTAGGATGGAAGTAGATATATTTAGGTCAATGTTTTTATAATTTTACAAAGAGAATGCTTCAAAGGTTATTATTTTTTTAAATCAAAACACATTCTTTATTATACAAAATGAAATTAAAATTTCTACTTCATAAAAATATAATTAATTGAAGACGATATTCATACCTAATTTTAAATAATTTACTGATTAAATCCTTGATTACAAACTGTTTGTAAATCCTTGGAGTTGAAAAAAGCAAATATAACATATAATTTTATGTGTGGGGCGGGGAAACGCTAATGTTTGTGCGCCAAAACAAAGCACTGAGACAGAACAAGCTAATCGATTGTAACGTCAACAGGTTAACACAATAAAACATCAATATTAACCTCATTTGTTAACATTGACTAAAATGAAAGACTCTACTAGGATATTTTTTTACTTCCTTATACGAAGTAAAGGAAGTAGTATTCATTCCTTTACTTCGTATAAGGAAGTATTGTGATCGCGAAAAATATCGGTTTTCAGATTTCAACGTAAATATCCATTTTGACCATCCCTAAATCCATTTTGACTAGTTTCGGTGTGGCGTCTGTACGTACTTAGGTATCTTGCATATCTCAAAAACGATTAGCCGTAGTATGTTGAAGTTTTGGATTTACGACTGCATAACATCTAGTTGTGCACCTTCCCTTTTGACTGCAATCGACAGAAAACAAAAGTGTCCAAAAAGACCAAAATCCAAAAAGATTTTGGAGTTTTTCTAACTGCAGTAATAAGCCCTCGCTAAGAGATTTTCAACGATATATGGTACTTACCTACATCAGTTCCAGAGTTATAGCCAAATAAAATTTTAATTAATGAAATATTTGGATCTTACAAGGAGAAGGCACATCGGTTCGAATTAGACTTCATCTCCATTTTAGAAATGTTTATTTTAATTTAAATACATTTATTAATACCTTATAATAAATTAATAAATCTATAATTTATAATAAATAGAATTATTAATAATTATTAACCTCATTATAAAAAAAAAACTATAAATAATAAATAATTCAATACAATAAAAAAATATATATAAAGAAATATCAGAAGTTATTAATAAAATAAAATTTTATGTACTTTTCATTTTAAAAAAATATGTATTTGCAATTTAATAGGCGTACAAGGAATTCATAAAGCGTTTTTAAAAAAATCATCAGAAGGGAAGTCATCAGATTTTCTTAAAAAAACATATGATTGCAAATTAAAAAAAAGTTGTGTCATAAGAATTGAAGGTTTTTTTAAACATATATAATTGAGAGCGCTAAATATTATGATAGTGAACTATTTATATATATATATATATATACACTAACTATATTATATATAACTTAACCTTATAATAGTGTTTATTTTCCTGTTAACTTTAAAATAATTGAAATATAACTGCTCCACGTTACACAGAAATGAAATTTACGTAATAACTGGACGGGTAGTTGACGTAACGTTTATTAGTCTAGTTTCTAAATTAGGATTGGGGTTCGACTACTGGCAAGTATCTACTTGTTTTCAGCTATTTAATCTCTCTTTATCCTCGTTAAAATATTTGTAAAACCATAATAAAGAAAGTAATATATTAGTTTTAAAAAATATATAATAATCGAACGATTAAAAATTTCATAGCAATTTCTTTTAAACCGTAGAAAATTTGTCGGCATAACAACACAACCCTGATTTCAACAAAGAAGATTTCCATTTTTTTAAATTAAAATTAAATTTTACTGTTCATTTTAGTACCTATTCATAATTTTTCTTAAATCTATGTGTGCATTTCAGTCTTTGAAACAATTTATTTAATAATTAGTCTTGAAATGCGAAAAATCATTTGATACGCTCGTTATTTCCGTGGAGAAAACTGCTCTTCTGCCACGGTACATTAAAGGATTTAGTTTTATAAGTACAGCAGTTTCTGTGTTACAGATAAAAAATTTTTAAAAAATCACTATATTACATGTAGGTACACTCAATTGTATTATTTTAATTTATTCGAAACAAAATTTGACAGACCGAATATTATAAAATATTATATTATATATATATAATTAGTGAACTTAATAAAAATGTCTCTATTCATAAATATGTTCTTTATAATAGTAGTTATTCACGAAGAATGTAACAAAATTTCAGGTCATATTATACTGATGAAAATAAAAAAGAAAGTTCAGACAAACTTAGGTTCGAAACGCTTCGTTAGCGAAAGATTTTTATGACTTGAGAAACTGAAAAAGAATGTCTTAGAACTGTATTTTTAGACGTTTTTGAGAAGTCTGAGGTAAAAGACAAAGTTTATTGTATTATTTGCAAATTACCGTGTATATATAGAGTACCGAAACCTAGTTTAGCATGATAAGAAATACAAATCAGTTCTAAAATTGTTAAATCCTTCTCAAAAATCATCAAACTCTTGTTAAAATCCATTCTAATCATAAAAATATCAAAAATAACATGATCAGCAAAAAAATTAATAAGAAACAGGCGTTCCTAATTTCTAAATACGTAATTCGCACAACGAGTTTAACATTTTAAAGCGGTGGGTCTACTATACAATACTTCCGTTGTTGTGCACAGGAATTATGGTAGTGTAAATGATGAACTTTCTTAATTATTACTTTCAATTATTTTATAGAAACGAATATTTCAGTTGTTGCAACTGAAATAGTTTATATAAGGTGTTGAAATAACACATCACATATTTCAATTTAAACAGCTAATGTAATGGAATGTCTCATACGTTAGCCGATATTGCGGTTTTTATTTCGTCAATCGTGCGTGGTCTGTTGCGATACACTGCTTGTTTCGCCGACCGCAATAGAAAGTAATCTGTGGGAGTCGGATTGGGCGATCATGCAGCCCACAAACCCCTCGAAATGATTCGTTTAGCAAAGGCATTTCGAAAAAGGGTCATCGATCATCGAAAGATCGACGATCGAGATCGAGATCATTATTAGTTGGTGCTGTAGCGCCATCTTGTTAAGAGTCAATCGTGACCGATTTCCACTTCTGTTAACCGACTAATAAAGTCTGTAAAAAAATAGCACAATAACAATACTATTAACTGTATTTTAAAAAAAGATTAGAAAGACACAATGCGCGTTCTACGCGCTTTCTACTCACACCGACACAGACTCCTATTTTCGTTTCGCGTAAAAATTATTCGTGTAATTCACGGGGGTTAGTTGTCGAGATTACAATCGTGTATTTTATGAATTAATTAACCCTCCCGGATGAAAACACGCTTTACGTGTAGAAAACGTAATGTCAGAGATACCTACGTAATTTTGGTCAATAAAACATTTAAACCGTTGACAATAATTTAGTCTTTTGGTGTGATCTGTATGTTCTGGAGCCCACATTACTTCGCAGAGGAAAATTTTCCGTTCTTTTCTACTATCTTTATGTGCCATAGCAAGTCCGATATCTTGCTGCTGTGCTAACGCCCAAAGAACTCGCAAAATAAATAACTTAACGCCGAAAGAAGAGAATACACCACATAATTCTAAAGCAAACAGACCAGCGACATTCAGAAAGCTCTGTATATTTTAAAATCTATAATCTTTGAATTATCAAAACTAAATCTTTACTCAAACAATAATGAAACAAGAAGAGAGAAAATTATAATGAGATGTAACCTAACCTGAAAAAAAAAATTCGGACTCTAGTAGCCGAGTTAAAACTTGTCAGATAAACGGAATCTCTAGTTACAGGACTAAATTTAAAGAATACTGAGTCAGCTGATATTTATATTTAATTTTGATACAAATTTGATGCAGCATTTATTAATTATAAAAAGAAGAAAAAATAGCTGAAGTCGTATGTGTTTATGCATTTGATAAAGTGAAAAACGTCTACTTACAACGAGAAAAATAATAAGTATGCATCAGGAATACGAGTATTGCAAACTAATATTACGTAATCGTACAAAATATCATTGGTATCTTGCTGTTATTGTACAAACTTAAAATGAATAGCTTGAGAACGACTAGAGCTTTCCTCAAATTATTTTCAGTAATTTAGATTGCAAAGTTTAATTACATACATTAAAATTTTATTATTATTTACCACTCCTTTACAACAGTAGATTAATTACAACATTTTTGAAAAGACAGCCTAAATTATTTTTTGAATGTTTCTTTAGATGAAAATAAACACAACTTTAATTGATCAAGCAAGTTCAACATTTTGAAGTAAAGAATATCAAACTTCTCTTTTAGATGACGTTTTTATTGTATTACAGTGCAGTTTGATGTGCCTAGAGTAATGGTCACAATACCCACCGGGTTGGTCTAATGGTGTACGCATCTTCCCAAATCATCTGATTTGGAAGTCGAGATTTCCAGCGTTCAAGTTCAAGTAAAGTCAGTTATTTTTAATACTGGATTATTATATAATACGGATTTGAATACTAGATCGTGGATACCGGTGATCTTTGGCGGTTGGGTTTCAATTAACCACACATCTCAGTATTGGTCGAACTGAGATTGTACACAGACTACACTTCATTTACACTCACACATATCATCCTCAGAAATAATATCTGAACGGTAATTACCGGAGGCTAAACAGAAAAAAGAAAAAAGAGTAATGTTCACAATAATTTGGAAGGTAACCCTTGACAATGCAAACACTATTTATTAAAAATAGATAAAATTGGGACGTATACATCTTCGCTATAGTTTATTTTTATGAGATTTTATAGAGAACAAAGTATTTTAAAAATGGATATTATAAATAAATGTAAAATTTTTCAGTATTTCATTAGAACAGATTATTCATATAATTTATTATAGGATATATTTCAATAAAATATCACATTAAATCCACGATTTTACTTACCCGGCGAATAGTTATGTTAAAACTGAAAGTACGATGATGATGGCAAAAGTGGTGTATCGGAATTTTTTGCAAATTTTCATGTTTTAGAACCCAACTTGTTCATCTAGGCCAAAAAATATAAGTTTGTATGTATGTATGAATGTATGTATGTGCTGATGTACGTATGTGTGCCACACGGCTTTTCACCTCATATCTCTGAATTGACTAAATTCATTTTCTTCAAATTTGGCTCATATATTTTTATAACTGAGGCATTGATCATACTAAATTTTTTTTTAAATTTCAAGGGCCTGGGAAATATCGCGAAAAATTGATTTCGATTTGCTTCAGAGGCATTTTAGAGAAAAATTTATCAAAGCAAATTCATGTTTACAATGCATGTTTAAATATTGTTTTAGAATGTATATCTATCCCCATATCTTAAAATTGAAATACTATATATTTGTTTGTTATTTTCCTCATATCCCTTTTTTTTCATTTTCCTGTTTAGCCTCCGGTAACTACCGTTTAGATAATTCTTCAGAGGATGAATGAGGATGATATGTATGAGTGTAAATGAAGTGTAGTCTTGTACATTCCCAGTTCGACCATCCCTGAGATGTGTGGTTAATTGAAACCCAACCATTAAAGTACACCGGTATCCACGATCTAGTATTCAAATCCGTGTAAAAATAACTGACTACTAGGACTTGAACGCTTAAACTCTCGACTTCCAAATCAGCTGATTTGGGAAGACGAGTTCACCATTAGACCAACCCGGTGGGTGCTCTATCTCCCTTAGATTTAAATATCCTTCACAAATCTTTTGAAAGTTTACATTTTATTTACCGTATATAGCTATTAACAAAAGTCTACAGTTTTTTTAAGTTATAGACCTCTGGATTTAAAAAATCTAGAAAGGTTTTAACCTAACAAGTTTAACTAACATACGTTTGAATATTTAAAAAAAATTTCTTAAAATTTATTCCCCACTTTTTAAACTTATATATTCGGTTTTTTTGTTAGTTTTTAGCTCTCTTAATTTTTATTATTTTTTTGTGTTTGGCTTCATCTCTTTAAGGGCTTTTAAAAATAAAGTAGCTTTCGGCATCTATATTATAGTACGAACAAAAAATAAGAAGCAATTTTATTTCATTACATTCATTAAAGTTATATTTATTTTTTTTAGTAAACGAAAATATGAGTCTGCAATTACTGTTCAGCTTGATTTATGTAGCGAATACGATGATGAATCTCCTAACGCTCAGAGCATTAGGTGAGCGTTGTTTAAGGGAAAATCAGGTAGTCGACCCCGTGTGTCAGACGAAGATATGGAGCGCATCTCTCAGAGTTTCTCCCCCGAAAAAAAACGTCTCGTAGCCCACGAAAATCAACTCGCTTTTAAAGGTTTATGAATAAAACTTTAAAAAATTAGTCTTAAGTTTTTATATTCAATATTTCTCAAGATAAAAACAATTCAAATCGGATGATTCTTTTTGGGACACGGGTACTTCAGTTTGTAGTGAAATATAAAAGTATACGAATCAACTACGAACAAAAGAAATTTCAGTCTTAATAACCTTTTTAATTGATGAATAGGTTTATAAATGAAGTGTTAAAATCAGAAAAGCAGATTTTGTTTATAATTTTGTGTAATAAAGGTAAAAGTTTACTTTTGCCTTTATTACTAAGTTTAAAGGTAAACTTCTTACTCTAAAGCATGGAATAAAGTTTAATCTGTTTAACATGATGGGTAGTGAATGCAACTTATCTACGCTTCAAAAATGTAATAATTACTTTCTAATTTGGAATTTTTAATTTAAGAGTCAAAATTTAATCTGTCTAAATTCTACTCGCCAAACAGTAAGACTTCCGCTTAGGATGTTTAACGATCTAAAAAGTTTCATTTATAAAGAAAAACTTACAAAGAAGGAGAGATAAAAAAGTTCTTTCAAAAAATTGTGACATGCTCTAACCGAATAGACTTTCTAAAAATTTTTATCCTATCAAAATTTTCAAGATTTTGGAAATTATCACATAAAAATCCGGCTGTCATGTTATTAGAATATTTTACAAACATTTACTTTTGACTATATAACTGTTACGAACAGAAGAAAATAAATACCCACATAATTAATTAAATAATTTCGAAATTTATGATAAAGCATGAAAGAAGGAAAAAAGTTCATGCAAACACATGTCCGAAAACGATTTAATACTGATTTGCGGCTTGGGAAAAATTTCGCCCCGATTTCAATTTCTCCGGTGAAATGAAGTCATTCTAAAATTTTTAAGTCATTATGTAGGGGTTAAACTTAAGAATTTCTTATAGTTTTTTATTAAAACTGTAAACAGAAAACTACGGTGACGAGAAACATTATTTTTAAGTTACAAGTACGACAACTTTGTTAAATGACTGATAAAAGCGTAAAATTTTATTTACAAAACTTATACATAGTTTAATTCTGAGAAAATTGATGTAATAAAGTTTTGGAAAAACAAAAAAATCAACTTTTCTTCTTAAAAACATAACTTAACAGAAAATGTTATGAATTTGAAAAATTAAAACAGCGCTTTTTAATATAATAAATTTAGACCTTTAAAAAATTAAAATGTTTGTAATTTCCTTTAAAAAAATAATACCAAATGGGGTTTATACTGTATTAATTTACAATAAATTTTCAAAAATTACTCCACTGATATCAATGGACTTTTCAAAATGTTTCCATACATTTTCTGTCGCCAACCTAAAGATATCTTCACGTCCCTTGATGAGGGCAGCAGCACTGAGAATGCGAGCGATCGGGTGGTTCATCACGTATATCTACTGTTTGATTGTATACCTTTCATTTCATCCATCCCCGTAAACAGTAATCTAAGGGAATAACATCCGGTGATCTAGGTGACCAATTTACCAGCTCGTTATGTCCAAAACATTTACCAGCAAATTTTACATCTAAGAATTGTCTTACTTCATTCATGAAATGTGTTGGTTCTCCATCAACTGGTTAGTAGAAATTCTTCGCGTGTTCGTTATAGGACAAATTGTACCATCTGAAGAATATGTTCCCTTTCATCACCATGTACCGCTTAGCATTCACATGAAATATGACGCTGGAAAGTGCACCATTTTCATGAAGATTATTAAAAATTCAACAAAATATTTTTGTAACTACTCGTCCAGGATACCTATGTCGGCATTCTTCCACCGCAGTTGAGCACTTACATCGCAAAAGTCGTACACAAAAATCATATTAGTATATTCTGTATGAGTGAAAAGAGTCAGCAGCGTTTTTTTCAAAATAAAGAATTTAAAACGGAATTTCATTTTTTTAAATTCAGATTCAACTGGAAAATGTAGGTACTGTAAACAAGATACTAGCTAACTAACACGATTCTAAAAATAATTAAACACAATCAAAATTATGTCAAAAACAACCAATCCGCCTAACGTTTATTATTAACATGTAACCAATTTTATGACAACAATGAGTGAATTTAGATTTTTGCATCTTGGAATTATGAAATAGTTTCTATACAAAAGAAAAATACAACTCCGTGAGACATCAATTGCCCGAATTATGGATGCGGCTAAGAAACTTAAGGACAGCCTTGAAGAACTAAACAGGTCAACAAAAACAGTACAGAAGCGCGCCTAGGAACGTTTTGAAAATGACGATGTCATTTTTGTACATTTTTTTATAAACCGGTAGGTTTAATACAATTTGGTCCAGTGTACTGTTTATATAAAAGTCAAATTTTTCTAACTTATCTTTTCCCATTTTGTTCAGAATTAAATTCTTTACAAGTTTTGCTTAAAAGTTTTATGTGTTTGGTAATTACTTAAAAAAGATATTATTGTACATTTTGGATTAAAACAAAGGTTTTTCCCCAAATTTATTTGTTTTCACCCCAGATTTCTCAAAGATTATTATAGATACGGTTCTGGGTCCTATTTTATTCGATTTTCATGTCAAAAAACATAAGAAATCACTTATTTTTCCACTTAATTATAGTCCGAAAAATTTCAGTACGACCTCATTTCACCCTGGTAGCTGAAATCTTTCACTAGCTGTAATTCGCAAACGAAGCATTTTAGAACATATGTTTATAAGTTTTTTTTCCATTATTCACATAAGTAGAATTGGTTATGAAAGTTCCGGGAGAACTTTGTGATACTCTCTGTTTATATATACGAAATGAGCGAGAAAAGTAATGAGATTGTAACACTGCAAGCGATCTGGCAACGCTGTGTTTACCGGTCTGTGCTAGACCGGTCTGTTCATCCCTTCCACATGCTCAGTACGAGTTCCAACTCCGTTCAGTCAACACATTATTTTTGGTATCAGTGAAGTTGTGTGTTACGAAAATGGAGCATCGTAATTTAGAGCGAAGTTGTGAAATCAAGTTTTGTGCTCAACTTGGGAAATCCGCAAGCGCAACCTTTGAAAAGTTGAAACAGGCCTACGGAGAACATTGCTTATCAAGAACACAAGTTTTCCGCCGGCACAATTTTTGGAAGACCGAGAACACGTTGAAGATCAACCTCGCGCAGGGAGATCTTCAACTTCAAAATCTGATGAAAACGTTGAGCCTGTGAGAGTTCTTGTGAGATCAGACCGTCGTTTAACAATAAGGATGATGAGTGAACAGTTAAATTTAAACACTTTCACCGTACATCAAATTTTGACAGACGATTTGGACATGCGAAAGGTTTGTGCGAAATCGGTGCCGAAAAACCTCACAACAGAACAGAATGACAATCGAAGAAACGTGTGTGTTGATCTTCTTGAGAGGATTGATAATGAACAAGAATTTTTCAATCGTGTGATCGCAGGTGATGTAAGCTGGATATCTGAGTACGATCCTGAAACAAAGCGGCAAAGGGAAGAGTGGCACAGACCGTCATCTCCTCGACCGAAAAAATGTCGAATCAAAGATCAAAACCGGCCATTTCCATCAGGGAATTTTTGACCTCAAAACGCATTCCTACGGTTCCTCAACCCCTTATTCACCTGATTTGAGTCCTTGTGACTTTTTCCTTTTCCCGAAATTGAAACATGTCTTAAAAGGACGTCATTTTGGAACTCTGGAGAGCATTCAAAAGACTTGTTCACCACTATACCAAACCGGTGGGTTCCCACAATATAAATCAAATTCATAATTTTCTTACACATTTAAAAAAAAATCTTATCTAGAATCGTACGTATCGCATATTACTTTTGTATAATTCTTTATCCTTAATATCCTTTATTTTCTACTGACTCTTCCAATGCAGTTGTCCTTCTTTTTTATTATTATTTTTTCATAATAATATTAAATCATATTCACTTGTAAATTCTAAAATTAGTTAACTATAACATAAAAATCAATATTAGCCCATGAATATCCATTTAAACAGAAATCATAAATAAACAATCACTTTGCTGTGTTATTTAAAATTATCTACCAAACGTTACTAGCGATTGACTGATGCACAGGTTTTTTTCCTTTTTCTTAATGATTAATTCACTATATAAACTTGAGAATAAGAAATGGAAGATTTATTATGCATGTTAGTAAAGCTTTCACACCTGACTGGGATTTAAATCCTAAATTTTACAAAATAAAGGCTGAAACGCTACCACTGCATATGGATTAAATATAAAAAGTAAATTAAATAAAAAGGTTACCCGATATAAATTGTTTGATATATACATACACTGTTGCATAGTGTAACTCATAAGCGCCTTACAAAGCAAATTTGTCTTTTAGCCTTCTTAACTCAGTCCTTTTTCCTTATATCTACATAAGTAAATAAATACAAATTTTTCCAACGATAGTGGATTAATAATAAACGGCAGAAAGATGTAATCGAACAATATGAATAAATAAATAAATGTATGTACGTACTAACATCCCTACCCCCTACAGGAAGACACCCACGTTGTGGCGATTCCTGAATAAATGTATGTACGTACAAACAGAAAATATCAATAGGATTCAATATTTGATAGATTTTGTGACCAATTAGTTGATTTAATTTTCTAAATCAACAACAGCTCAAATAGTAATTTATAAATGAAATTTATGGCATAATTATTCAATAAAAACAAATAAATTTTATTAATGGAACATCTATTACAATTAATAATTTCAATTAGACGTGATTTAATTTATTTATTTTCACATAATTTTACAATATAGGGTCCCGCTAAGACGTAGGTCTTATAAGCAGGTTCCAAAATTAACATAATTAGAATACAAGTTAGCCACACGTTAAAAAAAATTGGAAAATACTCTTTTATCCTTATTAACTAGTTAATATTCTATCCAATATTTAATTAAAATATAATATTAATAGTAATAGTAATAATAATAATAATAATAATAATAATAATAATAATAATAATAATAATAATAATAAAAATAAATATAATTATAATAATGCCATAGGGCAGGGTGGAAGATATATTTAGTTCCAAATACGAGTAAATCTTATTTAATCTTGTTAGTTTTTAGAATAAATTTACTCTATATAACATAGCTAATATTATGAAAATATTAGGTATTATGCATTATCTTGAACATTAAACTCATCACCTTTGTCAAATATTTTTGCTCTACTTGTCTTTAATGTGGTTTTCTAAGCGGTCAGTTTGTCCCTCGAATATTTTCGTCCCAACAGTTCTTCAATAACCTATCCTACGTATATAATACCGTCAATGACCTGCCATTTTAGACAATCGAAGCAGCGTCCGGTCAAAATTCCATTATTATCTAATGGAGGAAAGAGTTACGAAAATATTGGACATCAAATAACAATGATATTATATTTTATAAAATCGTTTAATGTTAAAAAATAAAGTAGGTCTAGTGTAAGTTATGAATTTTAATATACATATATATATAACACTCGACTTTGTATGGGGAGCTGAAATTATATTGTAAAATATTCAAATTAAATGAAAATGGAGTTTATAATGGGTTGTTTTCCGTAGAAAAACTGTTGCTTTTCACTATTTTTCACAGTCGTTTGTATGACTGCAATGAACGTAATTCATCTGAGTTACAAGTGGAAATAGGCAGTCTTGTGCGAACGTGGCAGGTTCGCACAGGATGAGGTGATTGCCGCAATTAGCAAGTTAAATAACAAGAAGAGTCCGGGCCCAGATGGAGTTCCGGCAGCGGTCATTAAAGGCCTGGCTAGAATAGTACCGTGGGAGATGACGGACATTTTGAGTTATGGGCTGCAATACCGCAATTTCCCTCAATGCTGGAAGGAGGCCAGAACGGTTTTTCTTCCCAAACCGAATACAAACCCAGGAGTTTGCGAGTACCGTCCTATCAGCCTCATAAATAATATGGGTAAGGCTGCTGAGAGACTTCTTGCTACCAGGATCCAAGAGGAGCTGGACCTAAGCGGAAGCCTACATTTGGAGCAATATGAATTCCGTAAGGGCCCTTCGACACTGGATGCGATAAACAGGGTGGTTATCTGGGCGGCGGAGGTACGGAGCGGTTCTTGGAGGACCAGAAGGATCCCATTGATGGTCCAGTTAGATATCAAAAATGCGTTTGGCTAGATACCGTGGACGGCCATTGTAGCGGCGCTCAGAGAAATGAATGTTAGTGACCACTTGCTAAACCAGGTTGACTGCTACCTGTCTGATAGATGGACGGAGGTTCGCACTTTGGAGGGGGTGGTGAGATTTACGGTCTTCGGTGGAGTTCCCCAGGGGTCTGTGTTAGGCCCCTTGCTATGGAACATCTTTTACGACCGGGTGCTCCGGTTGCCTTATCCGGAAGGAGTCAGCGTAGTCACTTACGCTGACGACATTGCACTATTGGTGGAAGATAAGGAAATTGGTGATGCAGAGGATAAAGCAAATCGCTCCCTCCAACTCATAGACAACTGGCTAATAAACAACAACATGGAGGTGTCTCCGGCAAAAAGCAAGTGTATCCTCTTCACGGGTAGGAGAAGACTGCGCGGCGTTCGGGTCGTGATCCGTGGAGAGGTTATAACTGAGGTCAAGAATACAAAATACCTAGGGGTGACAATAGATAAAAGTCTCAAGTTTGGTGGGCATATAGAAAATGTATGCAAAAAAGTAGGGCTCACCATATAAGCCATCAGGAGATTATTCGTGGAACACACAGTACCGGGGGCCTCCAAACGGAAACTGATTGCGTCGGCGGCGGTGTCTGCGGCGTTATACGCGGCGCCGGTTTGGGCTGATGCAATCAGGATACAAAGAAACAAGGATAAACTGCGAAGAATGCACAGAACGGCATTGTTGGGAGTGGTAGCAGGGTATCGTACTCTGTCATATGAAGCTATATGTGTGCTTGCGTCGGTCCCGCCGATAGAACTTCAGATCAAGAGCAGGAAAGCGAGAGCGGAAGGGTGTAATAGAGCTGAAACCGAGGCGATGACCCGACAGTGGTGGAAGGAAGTACGGGCAGAGACTAACGCTGCGGCCTGGACCAGAAGGTTAATAAGTGATTTGGACGCATGGCTGGATCGCCAACATGGCGAGGTGAACTTTTACATAACACAGATGTTGTCGGGTCATGGATGTTTTGGTTACTATTTAAAAAGATTCGGCAAGGGAGACACACCCAACTGCGACTACTGCCAGGAGGTGGACGACGCAGAGCATACGATGTTCGAATGCCGGAGATGGGCACAATACAGACAATTCGTAGCAGTCAATAACCTGAAGCCTGGACGCGAATAACATAGTAGAGTGGTCGCTAAAGAGGGAGCAGAACTGGAACGTTTCTAACAATCTCGCCGGTACGGTTCTTCGCACTAAGGAAGAGAAGGCGCGACGAAGGAATCGTTAGGTTCAATCGTAAATAGGGATAAGTGGACAGCCTCATTTCTGAGAGCCTGTATGCCCTGGCGTGCAGGTTTCGGTGAGGAGACGGGGACTCCGGGGAGATTTCGCGGGGATAAAATTAAAAGACCTAGATCCGGGCGGTGTGGCTGGTTTTGGGGGTGCGCGCGCTCCTTATGCTGGTCGCACCGGTTTGAGGCAAATGGCATAAAGACCGAGACCCGGATTCTGTCGGCGGTGGTGGGGAACGGCATAGCCGGGCTTTGCCCTCGTCGGCGGGAATTAGAGGCAGGCAAGAAAAGATCTAGTACCGGGGCGGTTGACCTGCCGTGCCGGGTGTAAAACCGGTGGGCGGGAAGACCGCCTTAGAGTTAAAAGACACGTCTCTGGGCCGAGTATACTTAATTGGATGTTCGGTCCAGGGATGTAGGGGAAAAAAAAGTGGAGATAGGCAGAAGTGCTTTCTCTGATAGTAACAGTGTTTATTATATCGCCGATTCTTGTTTTTCAATGGATCTGGCATACTGATATGCGAAAATGCTTAATCACCTCATTGAAGAACGAACTGGAAATCACTTCGTTTCTCAATCTTAGTAAACCTGGCAAGGGGTTCTTTTTATTCTTGAAAATGGCTTTGTCGTTTTCTGTAACGATTTGTAACTCATTTCAGGTCGTTTACTGCCATATAGTTAAGATACTTAATGTTCATAAATATTACATGATATTCCAGCATTATGAATTTAACGAGGTAGAGACTGATAGACCAACGTTCACGTAAAAGTTTTTTACATAAACAATTTATAACTTTGAATTTTTACTAATGAACTATCAATACCGATTGTCGTTCACAACAATTCATCGCTCGCCATTCAATAACATTACCGTTTGTAAAATTATATCGTTTCAATGAATCTTCAGAATTTTTAACTGGATGTCAAACGGTCTCGTGCAACCCCAGACATGAAACAATAATATTGCAGTAGAATTCGAATTAAGTCAAGATTATTTCTTTCTATTGTAGAAGAAAAATTAACTAAAATATGAAACAGCCAAAGAAACTAAATGACTAAATTCGAAGAGCTGTAGATTCTTTGCTTTTCATTAAGAAGGTTCAAGGTTCAAATCCCAGTTAAATTAGAATGTTTTATGCAGTAAAAATTGTATTTCTCATCACCTGGCCGCCAAAAATAACTTTTTTTTTTTTTTTTTTTTTTTTAATTAGACGTATAAATCCATTTTTACTAAAACAGCAGAAAAAATTATTTTTACGATCTTTGTTTTCCTACTACTTAAAGTTATAAGTAGGATTATAAATTTCTTTAAACGGATCAAATAATATTTCAATTCCTCAAATAACTATAATCGAATGAGGTTTATAAAAATATAAATAACGTCAAATCGAATATCAAAAAATATAATTTCGAAAACATGTTTTCGTGTTATCATTTTATGTTATACATCAATATGTATGTATTTTAGGTGTAAATACAAAACATCAACTTCATGCAGTATCGATCAGTTACAAGAAAGTTATTTTGAGAAAATATTTAATACAGAAACTTAATTAATGTGACCTAGATACAAATTAAAACGGTAATTTATAAACAAACATTAAAAATAATATTTTTTTATTTATAAAAAATTAGGAAAAATATTTAAAAAATTATAATAACAAAATAAAAGTGGTTTAAAAAAATATTGATTAAAATAAAAAATACATTCATTCTATTTTTTTTTTTTTTTAAAGTTTAATTCTAAAATTTTTATTTACTTATTAAATTCTTTACAAATATTGCTCGAAATGTTTATTTTTTTCTTCAAAATTTAACTCTGGTAAATGAACAATTATTGAATTGTTGTTCTTGCAACAATTATCTAGTACTAGTACATGAGATACTGTTCTTGGACCTGTTTTGTTCAATTTTTTACGTTAAAACAACATATAAAATCATTTCGCTGTTGCAGTCGAGTTTCAGTAATCTTATTAAGGCTAAGCGTTACTGTTGGAGTAGAAAACAAGACGAAATATTCCGCTTGTGGTAACTTGAAAACAAAACGTTTTCGATCATATATGATTATAGAAAGTTTATGCTTACATTAATGTCCAAAATCAGCTCCCAAAATTTGTCATTGCAAGTTTGAATCATCTGTACAATAAACCCGTTATAATGTAAAATATTTCTCTCTCTCTCTCTCACTATATCTCTCTCTCTCTCTTCTCTCTCTCTCTGTGTGTGTGAGTGTGTGTGTGTGTGTGTGTGTGTGTGTGTGTGTGTGTGCACATCTCTAAGCTCTATCTTTTTTTTGGATTCATGATATAACCATATAAAAAAACAAAACAATATAACGAAATAAGTAAACAACTTATCTGATTTTATAAGACAAAAATTAAAATGTAGAAACCTTCTTTCCAATTTTATCCTCTTAAGGATCGTTTACATAATACTCCCGTAATATTTATCATAGATTCCATTTCTTAACGGTTTGTGCCAAATTTATATACTATTCTGAAAATGTTAAAAATATCACAAAATAGATCCTTGGTTTTTTCTCAAAATTATTTCTGGCTGTGCGCCGAATAATTACTACACCTCTATGCACAATTCCCACATACTAATCCTTCCATTCCTTTTTTTTCTTTCTCACATGTATTACCTCTTCACTTGTGCTATTTAATAACAAAGTTAACGTTGTACGTTGTACGTTGTTCGCTAATTTCACTATATTCGTATAAATTTTTCTTGTTCAATATGTGTCACTGTTGACTTTGATGTTCGTTTTATTTAGTTGATGAGTGCCTATGTTTTTCTCCTTTTACGCTGTATAATTTATAACATTTTTTGTCCGCGAGTGTTTTTTTTTTACTCTAATTAACCGTTTTCTGCTTGCTGGATGTTAAGAGAAGAATTCTACGACTTGCTATGTGCCGTAAGTAAACGTATAACATTTTCATTGTCTACTTCGATTTGGATTCCTATTTACCACTGAAGTTTGGTTATTTTAAAAATTTCCAAATTTTATTTGTAATTTGAAATCAAAATTAATAAAATTATTGAGCGTTATAATATCCATCAACTGGGAAAAGGATATTATAATATTCTATTAGAAATAATAGAATAATAATAGGGAAGTTCATATCACTTTACTAATTTATCACTATCGAATCATCGTACAATATCTGGGAACTAACCTTGATCAAGCTTTTTTTCTAGAGAAGTTAAAAAAAAATCGGATTCATTAGATCAATCTTATTCCATTTTCACCCGTGGGATAAAAAATAAAATCCTTTGTAGTGAAAATTATTATCTAAAATGAGAATTTACACAAAGTTCCAATTTTTCTCCCGTTTTTGTCTCGTTTCTCTACTTTAAAATGTTTTTAATGAAACAACGCTTTTAGAGATTTTTAATCGATATAGGTACTGTTTGTTTTTATTCAGTACTCCTTTGAAAGAACTATTTCAAATTTCAACTCTGTAGCTATTTAAGAAAAGGAAAACTAATTACGAGTGACTCTGTCATAAGGCTTTATAAGATTAAACGTAAAGATTAGTTTTTACTCCTTAAGGATGAAGGGAAATGTTCCTTCATGGTAGTAGCTTACTGTCTAAAATACGTAATCGCAAGGTTTCAGAATAACTCGATATAAATTATTAAAATAATTTTTCCTTACTTTCGTTCGATTTTTCTCCGGTGTTAGCTACGTCAAATTTCAACCTTCTAATTATCCAGGATTTAGGCCTGTTATTATCAGACGGTTCACTGTGCGCTTTCCTTGAAGTAATCTTCTAGTAAGTATAAAATAGAATTGTACCGACTTAGATGTACTTGTGAAAGAATAGCGTGTTTTTTTATTAGTGATTTGGAATTCTAATCGAATCACTGTAGAAGTATCTTAATGCCTTTCCCGTCTTATATTATTAATCTTAACTTAATCGAGTAATTTTGGTACCGTAAAGCGTATCAGGCAAGAGACTCTATTGCAGACGTATTCAAAGACAATTTTCTTTTAAGTTTATACGTATAATCTAATTCGCAAATAAAAGGGATGTAGCGTGCTTGGTTGTATTCCTTTGAAACCATATAAACGTATTCCTTACACACGTACAGACCCGCATAATGAAATAGGCTTACATATACATCTATACTATTCTATAACAAAAATAACAAGCAATCAGAGAGAAATATCAAATTCAAAAGTACAGAGCATCATAAGAAACGTCAGAATATTATTATTATTATTAAATACCATTCAATCATTTACTCGATTGTATCAAATAATTTATTTATTATGCTGAACGTATGTATCTCTGTATAATTATACTAAACGAATCGAATCGTCGCGCCAACATATATTATTTCACGTTTTATAATTATGCAAATGAAACTTGTTAAATGAATATAAATTTATTTCTATTTGTATTGGTAAAAAAACAAAACAAATCATTAAAATAGTATATATAATTATCTTTATAAAATACTGTAATAAACAGTAGCAAAATAACTTTAAATTATTCATATAATTTCGACTCTTCTTAGAGAAAAATTACAAAATTATTAGCTTATTAGTTCTTAGTAATTTGGCGCCGATTAAAAATTACAAAAATTAATTATAACATTAAAATTGTTTTAATGATTTTTACTTTACTATTATTCTATTAGGTCTTATACTTCCTTGTACGAGTAAAGGAAGTATTGTAATCGCGAAAAATTTCGGTTTTCAGATTTCAACGGAAATATTCATTGTGACAATCGCTGAATCCATTTTGACTAGTTTTAGGAGTGACGTCTGTACGTATCTCGCATAATTCAAAATCGATTAGCCGCAAGATGTTGAAAATGTGGATTTATGACTGTTGTAACATCTAGTTGTGCACCTCCCCTTTTGATTGCAATCGACTGAAGTTTCCAAAAAAAGCCCAAAATCAAAAACTAATTTGATTTCGGACTGTTTCTTAACTGTAGTAATAAGCCCTCATTGAGAGCATTTCAACGGTGTATCATAAATGGTACTTATTTTCATTGGTTCCAGAGTTTACCCAAATAAAATTTTAATTAATTAAATAATATTTGCAACTTACAAGGGAAGGCACATCGATTCGAATCAGACTTCATCTCCTGTTTTAAACTTTCTTTTTAATTTTTTAACTTTGTTTTTATTTTAAATAGATTGATTTATTAACTCCTGATTGTAAAAAATTTTCTACAACATATAACTACTCAATAATAATAAAAAAAAATATGAAAAAAAACCAGAAGTTATTAGTGAAATAAAATTTTATGTACTTTTAAAAATGTGTATACACAAATAATAATGCCTATTAAATTACATAAGTAACAGATTTGGTGAAACATCTAATTTATTTTTGAATTTTCTAGTTTAATTTCTGTTTAATTTTATTTAATTATTCCGAAATTTCTGTTTAATTTTATCTACATTAAAATTAACTACAGAGTGACTGGAAAATAGACGCTCACAAGAACAACATATACACTGAGACATACACGTTCGATGTTTAATAAATTGCAAAAAATTCTTCGTCTTTTTGTTCATTACTCCTCTGATAAAGTCGGACAATAATTTCCATAAGTTCCATAAGAGTCGAAGTTGATCATTTCGTTTATTTGTTTTTTGTTGGCAATCATTTAAACGCTCTTTAGTTTGATATAATTCTTGTGATCTTAATTTGTGTACACGTTCTCCGGTTTTCAAATTTTCTCTCTCTTTATATTTATTATCTTCTCTTAATCTTTTTATTCTTTTTTTTGGTTTTAACATTTTCTCCCTCTTCATATTCATCTTCTTGTCGTTTTTTCTTCACGTTATATTTCTTTTTCCTGTATGATTATTTCTTTTTCATTTTTGATTATTCACAAAATAATCCGATAACAAAAACCGAGTATTTTATACCATAAGTTCGAAATTAACATTTGTAAACCAATATACAGGAATTAACTAAACGGAATATTTAAATTAACACTGACTTTTATTTATACGACACACCAGAAATCTGAAACTTTTGTTAATCAGGAACTCACGAAGATATGAATAATACCGATCTAGTAATACGAGTAATAAAGGGACTTTACTGTATCCTAATATGTAAGATTGTTGAATTAATAATTGTATAAATATTTGATATTAATAAAAACTAATATTTCAGCAACTGTGTAACTGTCCATTTTGTAAAAGAACTGGAAGATCGTATCTCACTTTCAAATGAAATAAGTTTAAATGAAATGCAGCAGAATATGTATATATGTAATTTAATGGGCGTACATGAAAGTTATCTGGTATCCATATCAGATTTTAATTTTAATTTATTATCTATGTTGAGTACTGTTTACCTTTCTTAGTTTCATTCTTTTATTATACGTTGACGCGGTACGGAATTACTCCATTGCCAACTTATTGTACTGGTACTTTTAAATTTTTGTAATAGGGGCTCCATCTATCATATGAAAAGACCAAGATGTCAACCATGACAGGAAGAAGAAGAACTACGAGTATCCCGATCCGAGTCGAAGATAATTTTGTACAGTCGCTGGACGAGGCGAAATATCTGGGCATCTGGTTCGACTACAAGAGATCGTTCTCAGCCCATGTTAAGGAGACCTTCAGGAAGGCTGAAAAGACCGTCAAGGTTGTAAGGAAGTTACTTTGTAATGCATCGTGACCGCGAGCCTCTAAAAGGAAATTGTACGCACACGTTACCAACAGCATTTTGCTATATGGCATTCCGATGTGAAGTCGAGCTTTAGAGACGGACCGTAATAGACGCACGCTGGAAGGAGAGGCGGATAGCCCTCAGAATTGCACTGGCGTATGCCTCAGTATTGATAGAGGCAATTTTGGTGGTAGCGAAAGTTCCGCCTCTGCGGCAGTTAGCAAAAATGAAAGTTAAGGCGCAAGAAGAAGAACCCAAGGACTCAGCCCATGACAATATGTATAAGGTGTAGCAGTCCAGATGGGATGCGACAAATAAAGGACGATGGACCCGTCGTTTGATCAGATATAATACCGCGGGCAGAGAGAGGCTTTAGAGAACTGAACTACTGGCTAACTCAGTTCTTGTCTGAATATGGGGCCTTCAGACCTACCTGCACGTCAGTAATAGAGCCGAGGATCCTAACTGCCCATACTGTGGGGAGCATGATACCCCAGACCATGTGATATTTACATGCAGAAGGTAGATGGAAGAGAGTCGCGACTGTGAAGAGGCAATATGACCGAACGATGTCGAAACTATCATCCGGCGTACGTTAGAGCGATCGTACGGAGAACGAGAATTCGAGGCGAAGCATCGTCTAAATATCTCACCAAGGTGTTGCAAATGAAGGATTGGGAAGGGAGGGGGCAGCCTCTCGTGGAGCTGTTGTTCGCCTGTGTTTGCACAGTGTGGCGGCGGTGAGGAAGCGGAGGACTCTGGATCCCTTCAACTACTAAGAATCCCCAAAGACCATGAGGAATGGTAGATTAAGGGGCTTAAAGAAAAGATACGAAACCGTTGGTAGGAAATCAGCAATGATGTACCCTCATTTGAGTGGGCATAAAAAATAAAAATATCCGACCCGTCATGCCGGACGTACAACCGGTAGGCGAGAAGGGTCGTTAGAGTTAAGGACACTCCCTTCTGCCGAGTTATACTTATATGTGTGTTCAGCACAGGGAAGATGTGCTGTCGTTTACGTAATAAGCGTCATACAGTCGTTTATGGAATGCCAGTCTTTTGTGACGCACGTCGAGTTGATTTCTTCTGACTACGTGCAAGCTTTCTCTGAGTTGTTCCACTGCAGCTTCAGGGACGCTTGGGCGTCCTGGTGGATTTTGTATGTTTAACAGAACCTTTCACAAGGTGCCAACAATAAATTGTATGCCTACTAGGAGTAGGCCCCTATCGTATTCTCTACGAAAATTATGTTGAGCTACAGTTGCCGACTTCAAATCGTGATACCAAAATACACAGCAAGCACGTTACACACCAATAAACGTATCCATTTTCAACAACATTGTTGACAAAGCTGGTAGCCAATTTTGGTACTATTGATCCACATGAATGTAAACTTCATGTTTTGTTAAAATGAAACTAACCGAATCCGTAAGCTATCTAAATAAATTTTTATATGATTTTAAATTTGTGAAGGTATAAAAATTTGTGTAAAATCGTGTGGATAGGAAATCTTCCTAATGATGTAAAAAGGTTTTTCTGAATTCAGTTTTTTAAACTGGATTATTTATTATTTAAAATAGTTAAACTTTTTTTCTTAATTATTTAATAATATTTCAATTCAGAATTTAAACTAATATAAGGAAATATATGCACAAGGGCTGAACTATATCGGAAAAAATCATCATCATAGGAACTAAAGCTTATTAAAATTACAAACACTTTAACTCAACCAGCACTATTAATGAATGAAACGGGTCTCACTTTGTGCCAGAACAGTCAAATTAATATACCACTTCTCTGCCAAAAGTAAGGAAAAACAAACAGGTTTGCTTTGTAATTGTCGACAACCCTACGACGGCGGCATATAAAATTCACTTACACCGTCACATATGTTTCGACAACGGCACTGAACTTGTTAACATTGAAAAAAATTAATTCTAAGTTGACAGTAAATAAGATATAGCAGTAAATAAATTATAGCAGCATTTAACATTGAGAATGACATGTTTTTCATGTTGTTGTCAATCCTTATTTGGTTTTATAGTTTTTTTTTTATATATATAAAATAGAATTAAACGTTTTAGCAACGATGATTATTTTTTCTTGAATCTGTAAAAAGTTATTTAATCCTTTTACTCGATAATACGATTGAGGCTATTATCATCTTTATTTTATTATATAAAAAAATATATATATATATTCGTTATTGATTAATGAAATAAAATTTCTTGCCGACAACCGCGGCTGAGTAAGCAGCGTTTCCGTATTTCATCCATAAATACCGTAACCGGATTCAAATCCTGGTCAGGCATGATATCTTTCATACGCTTTCAATTTCCACCAGGTTAATTAACATAGCTATAATTGATAACCGTTCTTTTATAACAAAAAAAAAAAAACAAAAAAAAAAATGTATAAATTCAACGCTAAGCTAAAGAACGCTTTTCTATGTAATACAATAAATTTTATTTAAAAAATATATCAAACACATTTATTTCTGATTATCTGAACAACTATTACCACTTGAAAATAAATTTTACATTTATCTCTTCTACTTAGTTAAACATATAAAAGTATTCACACACTGGTAACGCCTAATTTAGAAAAAACATTTTCTCGCCGATAAATTGTAAAATTACCGGAAAACAAATGTATTAACGGTCGGAAGTATATTATTCCGCTACACATCTGTGATAAGTACTGAAAATATTTCTCTACATAATATTGCCTCGGCTAAGGTTATTAAGATTATTTATAATTTTCAGAAAAAATGTGAAACCGTGTAAAATAATTTTAAAAAGAGAAAATAATTAAGTCCGATTTAAAAAATACTCTAAGAAAAATAAATAACAAGACACATACCGTGGAATCAATCCTCTTTAAACTTGAAAGATGATTGGATTCTTAAATTATCAGCTCCAAATTAAAAACCAACAAACAGCAACTTATAAATTTAAAATTTTTTTCGGCTTCAAAAAGTCGTAATTAAAGATGAATATTAACGTGGTTTTACTTTTTAGGGCGTTAATTAAAATGCTTTTATATTTATTTTATATTTATTTTTATTTAAAATATGCGTAGGACCACAAAAAATACCGCTATTTTGGGAAAAAAAATTTAAAGAAACACAAATAACAAGAAACCTTTCTTATATCATTTAAGAAAAGGGAATTGGAAAACAATTTTTAAATAACTATTTTCGAGAACGTAAGCTAAATCTTTTATAATGCGGAATTTTAAATAATATATATACATATTATTTAGTCATGTTATTCGAGTCATTCACGGGAACCGGATGTTTTTGAAGTGGGTTTACTCCGGCGTTTGTGGTGGGAAGGGCACGTAGCTGGTGTCTGACGTTTCCTTTGTTCATAGCATTTACATTTTAGTCGTTGAGATGGAGCCGTGGACGCTAGACCAACGCCTGTACGCGTATGACAGTTTTGTGCGAAATGACGAATCCGTAACTGCTGTTCAGCGAGATTTCCGCCGTCAGTTTAATATCCATCGTAATTCAATATTGAAAAAAAAAATCACCGGGTCCCCGACGAACTACTAGCACTCCGGAGAACATCGAACGGGTAAGGGAAGCCATCGTCAGAGGCCCACGCCGCTCTATTCAGCAGCGCTTCAAATGAGCACAAGTACGGTAAGACGAATTCTGCATACAGACCTGCATTTTCATCCTTACAAGATAGCCGTCGTGCAGTAGTTAAACGAGCAAGATTTCACGCAGCGATTACAATTTTGTCGACAGATGCTTACCATTTTTGAAGAAAATGAAAATTTGTTATTGTTAATGAGTGACGAAACCCATTTTCATGTGAATGGCTTCGTCAACAAACAGAATTGCCGGTATTGGGCAGAAAGAAACCCACATCAGCTTCCCGAGAGACCACTTCATAGCCCAAAAGTGACTGTCTGGTTTGCAATGGGAAAGGTCGGTGTTATTGGACCATATTTTTTTGAAAAAAATGACGCTGCCGTAACTGTAACGGCTGATCGTTACATTGCGATGTTGAATACGTTTTTCATCCCTGAGTTACGAAACCGGGGGAATCGATTTTCAAATTGTGTTATTCCAGCAGGATGGAGCTACAGCGCATACTGCCAGGGCAACGATGGCTGTTCTCCGTAACTTGTTTCCGGGACGGATCGTTTCCAGATTCGGCGACATTCCTTCGCCCCCTCGGTCCCCCGACTTGAGTAGTTGTGATTTTTTTCTGTGGGGGTTTCTGAAATCGCGTGTGTACGCCAATAAACCGCGTACATTGGAGGACCTAAAGATCGCAATTCGTATCACGTCACCCAGATTGATGTAGACATGCTGCAAACAATTGTGTCCAGTTACCGTGAAAGGCTACAACAATGTATTGCCCAAAATGGTCATCACTTGCCGGACATAATTTTTCGTTCATGAGTAAGTAACAAATGCTCTGATTTAACTAGTGTTTCAGTACCAATAAAACTTTTTTAAAGTAAATATTCAATTTTTTATGATTATTTTAAAAACATCCGGTTCCCGTGAATGACCCTGTATTTATATATCACAGCAGCATCATAAATTACAATGGTTATTTTTTGTGAATATATATATTTATAATTCAGTTTAATATAAAAATATGTATATATACTAGCATCCCCATTGCGGCTTCGTCAACTTTATGTGGAAACTTGCCCTTTCTTGTGGCGGTTATTTTTTTTTATTTTATGTTTTCTAGTTAAGTAATCAGAGACAGGTTTAGCCAGTCGCGTCACACATAGTAACACAGTGGCAGTGGCTGTTTCGGTAGTAAAACCGACACCAATTGAAATTCCTAAAAACCCGAAAATGGTTTTCAGATATTTATCTGAAGAGAGAAAGAAGGAAAAAAAAACAAAGAAAACCTTTTAAACACAAAACCAGGCGTCGTAGTACTTTTGTAATTTTTTATGATTTAAATAAAAATATTTTCAAGAATCTTAAACCGTTGGCAACTATAAATATTCAAGTTTAGAACGCACAAAAATCTATGTGCCATTAAAAATGTTATATTTAAAAAAAATTGAAAACATATGTCAGTAAAGTGCAGTTTTGCACAAAAAATTTACGATTCTGTAGATAGAACATTTTTTCAACAGTAAGCTACATTAATTAAAACGTACTAGAAAATAAAATTTCTGGGAAAATTATCTGTTCCTTTACCCGTAGAAACCGGCGTAAGACAAGGAGATGGACTTTCTCCGCTACTTTTTAACTAAGCTTTTGAAATGATAGTTTGAGAACGGAACAAAAATTTAGATAAAAATAATGTAATAAGACTGGGAACTAAAGGAATAAAAAAATAATTATTTAGCCTTTGCCGATGATATGGCATTATTACCTAAAAACTGGAATGAACCTAAACAACAGATTAAAGATTTAGAAAAACAAGCTGCCACATTGGGACTAAAAATCGCGTTTCAGAAAACGAAAATTTTGACGATAAAAAACTACCCGAATTTCCTTAGTATAAATAATAACAAGAGAAAGTGGGTAATTTTAGATATCTCGGTCGACTGGAATTCTATAGATAACAAATCGTTAACCGTTAGAACTAGTAAAATGGAATTAGCTTTCTGGCTAACGAAAAACACAAATAACAGATAGTTTTTATCGTGGAACTCAAATTTTGACACTATGCGATAAACCGGAGGCACTCTATGCGGCAGAAACCCTAAGACTGAACGACAAAGGTCTACTAGAAAATCTACAAAAAAAAGGAAGGAAATTTATAAGAAAGATTTTAGGTTCTAAATTTTAAAATAATCGGGTAAAATTAATTCAAAATATCAAACTTTATACAAAAATTGAAAACTTGTCAGAACTATAAAGAAAAACAGAGCTGCATTTTATTTCCATTTATTTAGAATGAATAATAGTAGATTGACTAAACAACTTTTTGATTTCTTCCAAAGTAAAAAACTAAAGGCAAATGGTTCACACAAGTCGAAGAAAACCTAAAGAACTGAAGATATCTGAAGAGAAAGAGAAATTTCAAAGACAATATTAAAAGATGAGAATAAAAGCTTCCGAGAAGCACCAAAAAAACAAGAACAAAACTGAATTTTCTGAAAAACGAAGAAACATACATCAGAAAGAATGAAGAGGTACTGGGCAGGTAGAAAAATAGAAAAAAAGAAGCAACCGCAAATAAATAGATCTAACGTGTTCCAAGGTGAACAATTCGTGAAAAAATGAAATGAATTTAATTTAGCTGTGTTTATGTTACGGTAAAACCCCGAACACCGATAAATCTTAAGTTTTACCGGTAAATTCTAACATTTACCAAGTTACTTGATAAAAGTCCGAAAAAATCTTGATAATACATTTAATTCGGACTTTTACCAAATCGTTTTGGTCACTGTTGACAATTACCATATTCTGCTGGCAAAAGTTGACAATTCTGTAACGAAATCATTTCTAAATAGGAAAGAGCATGAATTTCAAAATGCTGTTCTCAATTTCGGGATTTCAGTTCAAAAATTGCATTAAAATTAATAATTTTCAAACGTGAGAATAATCAATTAATAGTTAACTCTTAAATACACAGCCTGGGTCTAACACCCGGATTGTGTTTTAACCCGATTTATTTTCAATTTTTACTGCGGGGAAAAAGTTTTGAATCCCAACCGAACATTTTTCATTAAATACAGTCATTTTGTTCGTTCAAACCGTTCTAAAACTTAAGGAAATATATAAAAAACCTAAAAAATATAACTAAAAATTCTGTTTTTTAAAATATAGCCTTCCAGTTTTCTGTTTATCGTAAAATTCGTCTTTCCTTTTACAAAAAGGAAACCATAATTAAAAAAAACATGCTGCTAAGAAAATGTGATTGAATTATATTTAATATTATTAAGAATAATTTTTACACAAAAAAGTTAATCGATTATTCTTAACGGTAATTGTAATCTACAGGCTTTATCCTTTGAAAAGGATTTACTCTTTCATAATCGTTATTTCATATTTATTCTTCACTTTATAAGTTAATTTTATAGTCTTTAAAATTTACTTAGGTCTCATATACTTGGACAATGTGTTTAAAGGTTGATTTTGCCTTCAGCGTACTTTTGATTTCCATAGAATCCAAGTCATATAATTGATTCATTGTAACATTTATTTAGGAGAGATAAATTTGAGTTAATTTTTAAGTAACTTTTGAGTGATTTCATTACAGAATTGTCAACTTTTACCAACAGTCTATGTTAAATATCAATAATGACCAAAACTATTTGGTAAAAGTCCTAAATAAATGTGTTTTCTAGATTTTTTCGGACTTTTACCAAGTGACTTACTAAATGTTAGAATTTACCGGTAAAACTTAAGATTTACCGGTATTCGGGTTTTTACCGTAACATTTATATTTCATTAATGTTTTGAAACCGATAACAGTATTGTAATTTTTCAATTTTGCTTTATAAAAGGATTCTTTTTTTTTGTAAATTTCTTTTTTTAGACCGTTGATTTAATAAATTAAGTTTTATTTTGATTTTTCGAGAGGTGATAAAAGTACGGCGGCTAATATTTAGATTTTAGTTTTTTGTTCCTATTTTAATGATTTTGTGAATTTTTACCATAAAGTTTACCTGATTTTTGTCTAACACTAGAGTTGAAAGCAATTCATTTTTTCCCCCAGACCTAATTTAGTTTGGTACGGTTTGTAGATTCTTTCTAGAACTTTAGTTTGGAAATTGTTTATGTCAGCTATAACCTAATTAAATTTAATATTTTCCGGTCAACTACGTATCCACTTATTATCATGAATAATGATTTTCTAACCGCTAAATCATAAGCTTTTTGAAAGTCTACAAAGAACACAAAGATCAGTTTCATTTGATAAGCAGTAGTTGAATATTAATTTTCGGCTCAGAATTTGTTCTCCGGGTAGAAATTCCTTTTTCTAAATTCTCCCTGGAATTTTTACAATTTTGGAATCTATGTGGTGTTCTAGTATGTTTAACAGTAATATTGAAAATATTTCTACGTCATTTTTATGAGTCGGATCTGTTGACATGTAATTGTTGTTAGGAAGAATTTCTTGTGAAGGAGATATATTAACGCTACTTTACAAACTTACGGTATTTTCTGTTCTCAGCTTCTTTGTAATTACTTTATAGTTTTGAAAATAAAATCTTTACCTGCTAGTTTTCAGAGTTCTGCTTACCTGTATTTTATTACATTTTAAAGATTTTTTTTTGTTACAAAATCAATAGTTTTATTCTTTAAATCACCTTTTTTGCTTTATTTGTGTTGTATTTCATTACATGTGAAAATTTCATGCGTCATAATGAACTCCAAAACTTTTAATTTTTTTTTTTGTCTTCAGTCATTTGACTGGTTTGATGCAGCTCTCCAAGATTCCCTATCTAGTGCTAGTCGTTTCATTTCAGTATACCCTCTACATCCTACATCCCTAACAATTTGTTTTACATATTCCAAACGTGGCCTGCCTACACAATTTTTTCCTTCTACCTGTCCAAACATATACTTTCAAAAATCTTTTCCTGACATTTAAATTAATTTTTGATGTAAACAAATTATATTTCTTACTGAAGGCTCGTTTCGCTTGTGCTATTCGGAATTTTATATCGCTCCTGCTTCGTCCATCTTTAGTAATTCTACTTCCCAAATAACAAAATTCTTCTACCTCCGTAATCTTTTCTACTCCTATTTTCACATTCAGTGGTCCATCTTTGTTATTTCTACTACATTTCATTACTTTTGTTTTCTTCTTGTTTATTTTCATGAGATAGTTCTTGCGTAGGACTTCATCTATGCCGTTCATTGTTTCTTCTAAATCCTTTTTACTCTCGGCTAGAATTACTATATCATCAGCAAATCGTAGCATCTTTATCTTTTCACCTTGTACTGTTACTCCGAATCTAAATTGTTCTTTAACATCATTAACTGCTAGATCCATGTCAAGATATTATTATTATTATTTAATTTTTTTTTATCTATTGTTAATATTTTTCCTTTGATTTTACAATTACTTAAGTTCTTACAGTATAGTTTCCGTTTAGCAAAGTAATTTTTCAAAATATATTACTGTTCCAGAATCGAAGAACTGAAAATTGAAAAATTAAATCAAGAGTGCATTAAAAGTTAGAAACTAAAGTTTCTGACTTTAAGTTTCATTAAGTTTAATGTCGCGATCACCCTTGACATTTTTCATACGATTAAAAGGTGGTCTTATTAAAATTAAATGTAAATGGGCGCAATTGTTCCTTTGAGAAAAAATAAAAAATAAATGAATCAAAGAAATTATTTTAATTTAAAAATAATGTATAAAAAAATTATATCACCACATAGAGTTGAGTAATTTTTTTTTTATATTCTACTCGTATGAATATAAAATAAAGTTTCGATAAAAAATATTACATATTTTTAAATGGTAATATATAATAATGTATAGGTCTTAGAAATGAGTGTTTTATTTGCGTGAATTCATTTTCTATTGTACAATCCTCTAAAGAACGATATGAAATTTAGGTCATAGAGTTTCTTTTTTGAAGACAGAATATACTGTTCATTTCTTCTGAGCAAATGGTGATAGTACGTTTCTTTTGACTTGTGAAAAATATAATAGAAATCAGTTGAAAGGAAATTTGACGGATTGAGAAGGGGATTGTTATAACCGGGCACTGTGACAAGAAAAGCGTAAAATAATTGCATCCAGAAATAAAGTACGTAAATATTACAAATATATTAATATTACAATATTACAAATAAATTATGTATGTGTGTGTGTGTGTGTGTGTGTGTACACACACACACACACACACATACAAAATATAAATTTTTAATTTAATTTTCCTGACGAAAAAGTAAAAACAAGTTACAAAAAAATTAAAAGGATTTAATTAGTAATATTAGTTTAATAATCTCAAAGATAAGAAAAATCTGTTGTGAAGTGTTATTATTTAAAATTTAAATTAAAGTAAAAGAAAAGAAAATTTTTATATGATTCTGTGTTAATCTAAGTTATACCATAACTTAAGTATAAAATGTTTCACTACTTTCCTGTCTAGATAGCGCTATAACTCGATAACATCCAATTTTTAAATATGCGGTTTTCACCGGATCTTGACGTTTTGACATCTATGGAACCCAAAAACACCGGATAAAAATTTACCGGACGTTAATGTTCTTGTATGCACGTGTGTTTGGTGTTAGCCTCTAAATTACTTTATACCTCCCGAACTACTGGACCGATTTTAACCAAACTTGGTCAGATTACTTCTATATATGGGGCATTGATGCCGTTAACTTTTCAACTTAAAATGCAAGGGGTGAAGCTGCAGAACAAGTATTTGAGATTTCACCAAATAAAATCATATTTTTCGTTGGCGCATTTATTAATAATAAAAGATAACAATATTTGCAAACAAAAATTTTTGTGAAATCGTACCCCCACTTCAAAAAGTGCTGTTGTTTTTTGCTATTTTGTGATTCACAGGTGAGCGATTGAATTAAATAAATGAATAATATTTAAAGCGTAAAAAATTACCTGTTGCGTTAAGCCTCGTGGCTGCACCGGTCTGCCGACAATAGCAGCAAAATTTGATGTATGTAAGTTGTTAAATTACATTAGTTTAATTAGTTCCGACCGTCGCTGCTAGTACCGCCACACCCGCGCGAATTAAATACGGTATGCGTGCGCGCTTTAGTTAGAATCATTGGATTAAATAGACGAAAAAATATTATACTTAAATAAAATGATAAACATCTTAGATAGATTGTATGTGTATGCGAGTGTAAGCCGTACATCAGAAAGAACCCTTGGTTGTAGAACTTTCCCGGAGTGCGGGTTTAGCCACGTGACGAGAAAGTCCTACAACTGTGTCATCAGTTTTTTTAAAAATAAAAATCAACAGGTTTTGTAAACATAACTTGTATGCGTAATACTCGTAAATCATACTAACAAGATTCTGAAAAATCTTTATGTACGTCAAAAAATAATAAAATATTTGGAAGTGGGCGATTAAAACGAAGAAAAATATATAAAAGGAAATGGAAATATTATATTAATTACACTGTTAATTTTTAAAGGAAATAATCTCAACCTGTTTTACTAGGTTTTTTTTTTGTGAAATCTACATTAAAAAGTGATATTTAAAAAAATTGTCAGTTTATGTTCTTTTTCCATATATTAAATTTGTGGCAGTATAAATGTCGGGTAGTCGAATTTAAATTTAAATAATCACAAGTGTAAATCATCATAGACTGCCACATTAATATCTGCAATCAAATTATTAATCTGCAAAAATAATGGATTATTTATTTTTAAACATGCAGATATTAATTCGTTGTTTTAAACTATCCGTACTAGAATTATTTACGAAGTGTAAAAGTAACTAGTCATTGTAGAATAATAATGATGTTTACAGTACAGCCGATTCCTACGGTTAACTGAACTTGTCCCTTATAGGGGTTTAGTATTACCTTCATTTCATAGGGTTGGTATCCTAATATGGAACAGCACACTTCACTTGTTTGTTTATTTGTCCCGTATGGCATTCATCCGGCTGCGATGACACTTTGGTGGGTTGTGGGCAAGCCTAGGAAGGTTTCTGAATTAGTTTGAAACCGCTTGATGGCGCTGGAGTCGAAATAGTTCGAAAAATTGTATTTATGGTCCGATTTGGCTCATATTCATAATATATATTTTAGTTACGTAAAAAAAATGCAAAAAAAGCAAAAAATGGACTTGATAGGTGGTGTTGGGATTAAGATATTTCAAAATATTGTATTTATGGTCCAATTTGGACCGTATTCAGAATATATATTAGTTACGTGAAAAGAAAAATTTTTGAAAAATTACACCCGCTAGGTGGCGCCGGTGTCGAAATATTTACTAAACAAACAAATATACATACAGATTTTTTTTTTGTCTTCAGTCATTTGACTGGTTTGATGCAGCTCTCCAAGATTCCCTATCTAGTGCTAGTCGTTTCATTTCAGTATACCCTCTACATCCTACATCCCTAACAATTTGTTTTACATATTCCAAACGTGGCCTGCCTACACAATTTTTTCCTTCTACCTGTCCTTCCAATATTAAAGCGACTATTCCAGGATGCCTTAGTATGTGGCTTACAAGTCTGTCTCTTCTTTTAACTATATTTTTCCAAATGCTTCTTTCTTCATCTATTTGTCGCAATACCTCTTCATTTGTTACTTTATCCACCCGTCTGATTTTTAACATTCTCCTATAGCACCGCATTTCAAAAGCTTCTAATCTTTTCTTCTCGGATACTCCGATCGTCCATGTTTCACTTCCATATAAAGCGACACTGCAAACATACAATTTCAAAAATCTTTAACCGACATTTAAATTAATTTTTGATGTAAACAAATTATATTTCTTACTGAAGGCTCGTTTAGCTTGTGCTATTCGGCATTTTATATCGCTCCTGCTTCGTCCATCTTTTGTAATTCTACTAACCAAATAACAAAATTCTTCTATCTCCATAATCTTTTCTTTAGAAGAATACAGATTTTATTCTTCTATATACTCGTATATAAAAGGCAATGTTCTCATGTGTGTCTGCTGTAGATTAAAAAACTACCGAATTACGCACGGGTTAATGAGAAGAGGGGTGGAGAATAGGGAAAGGAGGAAATGGGAAAGGGGAAATGGAAAAGAGGAAAATGGGTAATAAATATGGAAATAGAGAAAAGAGAAATAGGGTATAAGTGAAATTAAAAATTTTTTGAAGTCCCGTAATATTCACTTTTTTAATATTTTATCAAAACTTTAATCAACTTTTAAAAACTTTTAATTGTTTTAATTTAATCTATCTATCTATCTGTCGTCTATATATATATATATATATTCAACAGCGAAGTATTGCCGGGTCAGCTACTTATTATTACAAAAATAATTACATTTTACAAAATAACTTTATCAGGTCTTCTTATAAGAGTGTATTTTTTATTGCACTAATACGAGTAGAAAGATATCCCAGTAAAATACATTAAAAACAGAAAAAAAATTAATGGAATGCGTTTCTGTTAGAATAAAGCTAGCAGTGAATTGCATAACCTTCCCAGCAACGCAAGTCAAGTTATGCTTTAAAGCTTTATTTGTATATTTTTTAATTAACTAATTCCTTTTTATTGAAGTACATACATGGCGACGCCAAGCGAATTTGACTGGAACCAACTGGACCCGCGCAATTCAAACAGTCTACATATTTTTTGAACAGACCTCGTAATAGGAAAACAGTTAATATTTGGAAAGATATAATTAATAAAGTGTTTGAGCGGTGGATATTATGTGCGGGCGCATACCAACGATGTTGTTTTACCCAGAATTATTTAGGACTAGGGTCTTACGGAACTTGTGATTAGAAAGTAGCAATGGATTTCATATAATTGTTAGGAAATAGAGATTTTCTCTTTTAATTCTACTGTTACAATAACTTTTAATTTCAAACTCCTTGAAAATAGCAATCTTCTGATGATTTGACTAAAAATATTTCTGGAATGGTCCAGATTAGAAATTTAATAATAAATTTCTAATCTGGACCATTCCAGATACCATCGTATCTGGACCATTATTAAATGGTCCAGATACGAGGATCTACAACGCTGCCAATTTTTTTAAGCATTGAAGTGAGGTATTAGTGTATATGCTGCTCAAAAAAAAAATTTTTTAATGTTACGTCATATTATACTTGTAGGTAACATTCAAATTTCTTTAAATTTGGACATACCGATCGTTCAGAAAAAATAAATCATTTAGAAAAAAAAAATTAACTCGGGAATTCTGGGTACGAAAAACAAAACTACTTATTCATGCTGATAATACGGTTTGTACATTTTATTAATATCTTTTAATGTTATGATTTCCATATTCCCTGATGTTAAATATAATTAAAAAATCTTAATTTTCAGTTTTATTTTGCCATTTTGATGATCCTACTCCACACTGCGTCGATAAAAATTATACTGATATACATAATTGAACAATTATAATAATGTTAAATTTGTGGTTTATGAAATAATTAAAAGAGCGTAATAATTTAAATTAAGCTTCTATTAAGTAATTGTTGATTGCTAAAGTGGTTTTACGTGTTATTAGTTTATTCCTTTGGGATGCAACTTTATCGAATAGTTATTTTACTACATAACTGCTAATGCTAATTCATAAATTAACTTGCATGCGCACTTATTCTCCATGGGAATTTTGTGTGTGTGCGTTGCTAATGACTGCAAGTTTCTACAATTCTTCAATAACCATGATACTCGTATATAAAGAAACTGTGTGTATTTGCACAACAAATACGCGGTTAACTCTATAAATACAAACAAGTTGTAGAAATTTATGAGGTATCCTTAAACTGTTTTTATTTATCTTTCGCTCCATTTATAGGTTATGTTTCATTTGCACATCGCCAAAGAATTCTCAGAAGGTGTAAGTAAGTATAATAATAAAAGTAGTAAAAATATATTTTCCAGGCTACATAATTCATGGTTTTTGTTTTTTTGTTATTATTTTTTTCGGGAACAATCTACCGTAAATTTTCGTTTCGTATTACCGATTATTATGTTAAAAACAGAACTATTTCAAAGAAAAAAAATCACAATTTGTCCTCAGTTAAGACTTATTTTTTATTATAAAAACCAGCAGAGTACTGTTAAAATGAAAAATAAACAGCAACTCTTGACCTTTGACCCGAGATGTCATCAAGGTCAAGAATCAAGGCCCCCTCCCACCAACCCCAAGATAAATGCGCCATCTTGGTGTAATTGATCGAGGTATGTTTAGGTAAATCAAAGAAGTCCTTTTTGTATTTATATAAAAGATATACTGAAATTTTAATGAAATCAATGAAATTTCAGTTCGGTAGCTGAAAAGGAGAACAAAAGAAACCACCGGTGTGGTTTCCTTTTTTCTCCTTTTCAAATTATTGGGTATAAAATTTAGATAATAATATATATCGATTAACTTTTTACATTTTATGAATCGAATAAGATATACGTAAAACTGATTTTATTTGATTAGAAATTCTCATAATTGGAATATTAATTATGACAAGAAGATTATAAAAATCGGAAAAAAATATGTAAGTTAATATTGTTAACGGCTTTAAAAAATTAATAATTTATATTATATTTTGATGATTTTATCATTAAAAGATTAATCGGTACTGTAGGTTAGGTTTCTTCTAAATAAGTATACAATAAAAACCCACCGGGTTGGTTTAGTGGTGAACGCGTCTTCCCAAATCAGCTGATTTGGAAGCTGAGAGTTCCAGCGTTCAAGTCCTAGTAAAGCCAGTTATTTTTACTCGGATTTGAATACTAGATCGTGGATACCAGTGTTCTTTGGTGGTTGGGTTTCAATTAACCACACATCTCAGGAATGGTCGAACTGAGAATGTACAAGACTACACTTCATTTACACTCATACATATATATCATCCTCATTCATCCTCTGAAGTATTATCTAAACGGTAGTTACCGGAGGCTAAACAGTAAAAAAAAAAAAAAAAGTATACAATAAAGCTATAACTGAGTTCATTTATTCTGCCTTTAGGGCAGGTCCTGTCACGGCTGCTGCTGCTCTCCATTGTGTTCTATCCTTTGTTAACCTCATTGTTTCAGTTTATTTTTCCTTTTCCATACTTCCATCCGTCATTTGAAACCTCTTCCTTCCTCTTCCATTCCTTCCGTTCACCAAGCCTTTCATCACATCCACTAATAAACACTTCTTCTCATACGGTCCTAGACGATTCCTTTTCCTATATTGAATCGTATTTAGCATTTCCCGTTTCCTGCGATTCTCCTTAATATCTCTTCATTTGTTACACGGTCTTCCCATCTTGATATTTATCGTTCTGCGCCACACCCGAATCTCAAAAGCCTGAATCGTTTTCTCATCGTCCATGTTCCATAGAGCATCACACTTCAAATAAAATATTCCATTAATTTCTTCGTTAACGCTAAGTTTAACTTTTCACACAGCAGTCTTCCCTTCTTATTAAATGCCTGCTTACTTCTTGATATTCTTGTTTTAATTTCTACTTTGCAAGTCAACTCTCTAAGTTCCCTAAAGCCTTCCTAAGTACTGAACTTCTTCAATTGCTCTAAAACTTCATTTCCTATCTCAATCTCAATCCTATTCAATTTTCTAATACCATAAATTGTCTTCTTTTTGTTGATTCTCGTACCTGACTTTCGTAAGCTACATTAATTCATCAAGCAAGAAATGAGATTGCTTTAACGATATGTATGGTTTAAGAACAAAAGATTATAATAGTTAGCATATTATTAAGTTATTATTAGTTATTTCGGAAAATAGACGACTTATCAATCCTCTGTACGATCCAGAGAATCGCACAGAGACTATCATTTCACGTTGAAATGATAGTCAAATTTCGGTAATTTTGGCATTACATTTCAAATAATTTTTAATTATTATCAATATAATCAGTTAGACTTCCTCTTAATCAGCCTCCACGCTTTCGAATCTTATTTAATTTCGTTTCTTTTCACATCTTCTTCGATCGATGTTGTTACGTTCAGATCTCTTCTATCTTATGTTTTTTCTAAGATATTCAACCTTCCTTTCTGTAAGATATGTATATATTATTTAATTATATGATATAATTCTTTTTTTTTTAAATATGCAACCGGTGCTTCTCTTTTCGTATTCTATGCTTTATGATCCTTTTACGAAATACATATTCATACAGATAAACACCTATTTCACCTTAATATACTGTTCTCTACTCTGAAATCCTATAAAAATTTCTCTGTGATGTCTTAATTCTTTTTCTAGTAATTAACTTTTGCTTTTTTGTTACATTAAAAATGTAAACGTTTTTCAATTGATTTTTTCCCTTCCAGGTAAAGGACTAAACAGACTAAAGAACTAGACAAATAAACATATTTTATTATGTAATAATTCAAAATATTAAAATTAAACGTGGATGTTATTTCCAAAACATTACAATACAAATAGATTAAAACAAGAATACAGTATCTTAATCAATAGATTATTAAATCAGTTCGTAATAGGTAAACTGTTTATTTATTTTTCGTCAAAAATAACTAAAGGCTAGCCACCCAAAAGAGCCTTTAATCAAAGATAAATTCTTACAGCGTTTAGATTTCAAACTCAAAACCTATCCGAAGAAAAGTAGAGTCGCTACCATTCTACTATGGAGATCGGTATAAAAAATAAATAAAAATTTCTTGATGGGAGGCATATTTCATTTATATTTGACTGATATTACCTTAGTATAAACTAATATTATATACTTCGATGAAAAAAATTCTTTCATTATGCAGGAAGAGTAAACTTTGTTATTAAATAAATAAAAAACGTTGTAACTTTGCTTAAATGTAACACACATCTATCTGACACTTAAATTATGTAGCAAACTTTCATTTTGGAAAAAAGAAAACGAAAAACAACTTCTGTTAGGTGGAAAATAAAACCGAAAACAATAAACCTTTTAAAGTTATTTAGATTAATTTTATTAGTACAATTTTTTCATTCTAAATGAAAATGTAAAGTTAAAAAGCTCTGTATTTTTACGCTCAAGATATTAATTTTACCACGAAACAATAAAACAAAATATATAACCAAATGTTTTTCATTACAGTAATTTTATAAATTAACTAAAATAAAAATGAGCCTTTTAACATTTGTTTGCAAATAATTCAAGAGTTAATTTTTAGTTTTAGTTGCATTATTATCGAGAAATAACCGATTTGTTAGATAAATAATGGATTTTAAATTACTTTATTTGCATACATTACATTTAATTGACTGTTAGGAAACAGATGGGTTATTTTAAACGATCATTTTAACTTTTGATATTACATATTTTTTATACCTTCTAAACGGTCCAAACGGATGTTAAAATCAATTTTCTTTATTACTTCTTAAAATATACACCAGCTAACGCCATACCTGTTATTAATCTATAATATCCAGCAGTAAATAATGGGTGTTAATTTTAAAACGCAACCCAAAAAATGTAACCCAATGGAAAGGAAATAATGTGATATATTAATGCGATTAGATTTAAATATTACGATTATTTTTACAAAACAATATCGAGATAAAATTATTTTACAACAAATGATTGTGTCCACCATTTTGATCGATTCAAGCCATTACCCTTTTTCACTTTTTCATACTCCGTGCAACCTTTCGAAGTGTACTTCTTCCAAATGATGAAAAACTAAAACATTGTCGTGAAATATTAAGTACACATGTTTTTTTTTTTCAAATTGAAATATAAAGATGTTACTTTGCCTAAAGTAACTGATTATGTACATGGAGTAACTGATTATGTACATGGCTGCCATTCGAAATGTTATAAATATTTTATTTAAATAAAGAAAACAAACATAGATATAATATAGAAAATCTGTTTCATCAAGAATAATAAATGAAATAAATCAATCTACTAACAGTGTGGTAGATAAGACCGGTTGATGACTACTTTTATACTTAATCTAGAAGATAATTTTAGTTTAAAAAATGAACGCTAAATAATTCAGTTTAAATTAAAGATAATTTTACACGTCCAGTTAAGAAAATCACGTTCTATATACGTGCATAAATGATTTTCTACTTGTGTGATTATCACCCTTGCCGAATTTCACTTTTTACGCGTTTGTATTGAAAATAAATAATGACATGAAAGTATTTTGTCAGTTCGTTTTTATTATAGATACTAACAAGCAGCGTATGTACACTTTGTAATATTTGTTTTCTTCTGCACAACAAATATGGTCAGCTAAACTTCTTTATCACAACTGTACAAAGTAGGTTTATAGCACAGAATTTATTAAGTCCCTCTCTGTGGAACAAAATCTCACTGAAATGAAGCTAAAACATTATAATAAACACAAAGAATCAATCTTATCTTAAAAGGATTTTAATTTTTTGAGAGATAGACGCATAAAAGTTTTTTTTTACTTATCTGATGAACTTAATCGGTGAATTTTGTAATTAATGAACTTTCTATCAATATAAAGAATATAAAACAAAATAATTTTATAATAAATATTATTTAATAAATGTTATTGTTTTTGTTGATTGTTTCCCCCCGTATTTAATAAATATAACCAAAATTTAGTGATTTTCAAAAAAAAATATGTAAAATAAAATAATAACAACTGGTAAAACTGTAAATATTTTAGTACGATGGCACTTCCGTTTGTACGCTAATTCGTACGAACTGACAAAATATTTTCATGCGGGCATCACATATAGAAATTACAAAAAAACTATTTTATATTTACAAATATTGATAATAAAACGAAAACGAAGTCTACGAAGGATACACCTGTGTCATTTGTGAAGAATATTGAAGGAGAACGAGAATAAGAATCCATAGATCTCCTGAATGAATGTTTTTTTTGTTTTTTTTTTTTGTGGTAAATTACGTAAAGTTTACAATTATTCGTGCAAAAACTGCATAGCTCAAAAGAATTATCTTTAAAATACAAAATTCACGCTATGCTGCTCCGTTCAACGATAAGGAAAATACCGCAAAATTAGTAGAGCTAAAAGATACAGATGTTTGTAAAAGAATGTAATTTAAAAAATATATCCAGGCACCCCAGAAAACACGAACTCCTTGGCATGATAATATAAATATATGAAAAGGATTTTAGTGACATTTGTGCGTTTATTCGAGAAAATATTTTATAAAATAAAAAATGTTTCTCATTAAAATTAATAACTGAATATTATCAGTCTACATTAGACAAATTTTATAAATAAAGAAATGAAAATCATAATCGAATGATATATTCTAATTATTTATTACATAAATTATAAAAAAAATTCAAGAACGATATAAGGTTACTGTTTTTCATTAAAAAAATTATTGCGCCAAAAGGCGGTTGCGTCATTTCTGATGAAACGTTTTTAAAATTAGATGAATCGATTTTATTCAAATATACCAGTTTAAGTATAAGAAAATCAATCTTATCTACTGAAAAAAAACTTTCACGGAAATCAGAATCAAACCACTTAATAGCAGATGAATGTGATATTCCTCAAGAACTAATTGATTTATTGTTATCAATCATTTGTGGCTGTGGTACTAAAAATCAACATATTCTAATCGTAAAGTAAAATCTATTTGCTCAGGATATAGTTTACACGACATCGAATGGTAGTTTAAAACCATCAAAACACACACTAGGATTGATATTTTAAATAAATTTGGACACTGCTGCGGTTGTATGCCTCTCCTTCGTCTTTAAGGGCAACGGGAGCCCGAGTGCTCTACAACCATGTAAATTTAAACCAATATTTATTTCAGTTCCGCCTGGCAGCTGATGAGCTGTGCGTCTGCGGGGAGGTCCAGTCGAACGAACACATGATGTTCGACTGCCCAGCTCTTGGGGGGGTCAGAAAACTCAGGCCACCCTACAACTTAGAGGTCAAGGAAAAAATTGGCCATTACCAAGCGGCGAGAACCGCATTGTCGGACCGTGCGGGAGTTCCTTGGCGGTTGCTTTGTTCAACCGACATGAGTAGTTTGCCTAAGGGAAAACACTCCTACCGCGCTGCTGTAAGAAGCAAACCGAGAGATATGGCTGGTTATTAGCCAGATTAAAGTTCTTTAATGGTGGACAAGTACTTGTTGGCTTCAGCGGCCTAAGCGTGGCAGCGAATTGCTGTTTTTTACGAGATAAATTAATTATTGATAGTCGTAGTTGCCTACCCATTTTAGTGATATATGAAAAGTGGGCGGTGGGACACGCAAGCGAACGGTGTATGGTATCACGCTTATTCCGCTCACGCTTTTAGGTTAGCTCTAGGGGCTAGTTAGGATACTGATCGCTAAACTGTTTCGTGGCTCAGTAGCCTTTGGTGAGACATTCGGTCTTATGGTTTACAGCGACCGAATGGGGTGGTGGCGGGAGAAATGCCAAGCAAACCAATTCCTGCGGTTATCACACAGTAGAAGAATTTGAAACAGAAACAACTTTCTTTTCTTGTAGTAAAAATGATTTACGTTCTGTGAGGATCTTTGTACGGGGATGCTTCTGATAATTTCGATTTATTTGTAAATATATGCAACGGCAAAGATACATTGCACGAACACTGTTGGTATTATATATAAAAACGATGATTCTGGTGAATCAAGTAGTTTTTCAACTAACAGTGTGTATTTATCTCCTCTTAGAAAAAGAAGACGATCTTTAGACGCAATGACTCCTGGAATAATAGAATACGTTGAGATCTAAAGTTGTAGTGAACTTGCTACCGCTAGATACACTTTTACGTGAGATCTCTGCCTCGAGTATCAATAAAATGATAAAATTAGATATTCTATTGGTATTATTACATAATAGTTCCATTTCAAATACACCGATTTGGGTTGGATTTAATAGCAAAGTAATGAAAGATGACAATTCCAAACAAAAAATTAGCTACCTTGTACTTATTAATGCTTCACCAACAAGTACATCAGTAGTACGAATATGAAACTATGCGATAAAGTCAAAAAATTGCTCAAAAACGTGAACAAAAATATATACAAGTTACGTATGATTTGCAAATTGCTGAAGTTGCCTATCAAATTCAGTCCAACAAACAGCGAATTTTTGATAATCTTTTTATTCATATGGGTGGTTTTCATTTAATGCAAGGCGTATTTTAAAACATTTGGCAAATTCATCGAAAATTGCAGTTTCAGCAATTATGGTATAAAGGAAACATTTGGCTAGCTGTTCCGTAAATGAATTTATTAGTGAAAAGCATTTTAATCGGTGTTAACATTTACATTCACTCCCATTTTAAGTTTACAGATGTTAAATTCTGATAAATTTGAAAAAGAAAATCAGCTAATAATAGATGAAGAAACTGTAACAATTATTGTAAGAATATAAACAGATGGGTTGTACGAAGAAATTTTTGTTCATAGAGAACTAAACAATCTTTTGAACAAATGTGCTGAGTATAAAAAGTTTGGTAAAACTTTTTATACTCAGCACATTGTTATCACTTACATCTTTTTATACTTACCACATTGTTTGTGGTAAAACAATTGTACATGATGTTAAGTTTATCAATTATTATTTGATGTTTTCCCGAAGTATACGTATTGGCGATTTCGAACTTATAAATGTATTATTCTAAAACTTATTCATTTGTTTTTTTATATTTAATCATCACAATTATGCTAAACGGTTACTGAAGTATCGTAACAATTTATTATTAGTAAATGAAACATATCCATCTTTAGCTGAAAATTAAAAAAAAAAGATTTTTCCCTCTAAAAAGAATACAAAAACCTTTTTCGAAAATTCCTGTAGATCTTACTTTCTAACAAACCTTAATTACTGATACGGCGTTACGTATTTTACAAATTCACTATCTGCTCGTCAGAAATGGTCAAGAAGTCATGCTATCACATCAAGAATAATTTCATACGTTGTCAATGAAACCGGGTTAAAAAAGTGAAGACGTTACTTCAGATTTAGAAAAAAATAAAATCAAACTTCTTCAACTCGCTTGAAAATATTTATATTTGTCATACAAAATAACATCAATCATTTCGATTGTATTGAGATGGACTATTGCAACAGGACCGTCTGCTACAGATGAAATAGCTGATTTTTTTTTCGATTGCAGAAGAAAAAGGCGATAAGTTGAAGGAAAAATTTATTTCAGATTGTAACGAATCTGAATTTCAGTTTAAAGAGAGTATATCTCGTAATAAAATTCCTTATTTTATCTCGTGTATCCAGAAGAAATGATCGTGAATAACAAAGTGCAAGATGTGCGGATGCAGCGAGATTTATTTGGACGTTTGCCTGCGATTTCAATGCGGCAAAATATTGACGTTGAAAAGGTTTTAATGCACCCCTTAACACCTGTTCCACAGTCTTTTTGTAATTTAGATGGTACGATTCGTAGTACAAAAAAATATAAATCGATAAAATATTTGAAGGTTGAAAGTAGCCCAGTTTTAATATCTGATATATAATAATAGTAGACGGGTTTTACCATTTTACATTCTGTGAAAGATACTCTTCAAACATTTGAAAATATTTTAAAGAAAATATTGCAAACCATCGCTAATAATCGTTCATTTGAAATTCACTTAATTGTTTCTCGATACTTTCAACCTTCTATTAAAGATTACAAAAATTTATAAAGAGGAAACGAATCTCTTCATTTGATGAAGAGATTCGTTATTTTCGGGGAAACTCAACCGAGGCCTACAGATTTTTTCAAGCGACTGTGCAATATTAAATTTAATGAGACTGATGTGATCAAAACTTTTACTTACGTTTTTAGTCATCTGAAGTATAATCTCCGTCAAATTAATTCTCTTCTGCTTGCACACACTTACTCCAACGCTTCTGCTACCGCTGGTAACATTTCTGGAATTTTTCTTATGAAATGTTGTCTAAAACCCTTCTCAATTTAGAAGCAAAAACTAAAAAAAAAAAAAAAAAAAAGTTTTTTTTTGTCATTAAACTTTGTTTAAATAATAACAAAAAAAAAGATTAAGGGTTGGAAATATACATATATGTTTATCTCCAAATAATTTTTCATACTACGATTGGTTTCCTGCGATGTTTTAATTCACCTCAAAATCCCTATGTCGGGGTCTATTATGATTTCTGAGAGCCTGAAGGTTAATCACTCGTTCGGGTAATCTTTCAGTATTCTCAGAATTTTTTTACTAAAACTAGTTTACATTATTCTCAAGTTCAAATAAGTTGAATCTATAAGAAGACAATTTTATTTAACAAGAATGTATTTATTAAACAGTCGTAAAATAATCTGTAATTATTGTAAATAAATAAATTTGTTTTAAATCTATTTTAGATTTTTAACAATAAAATTTAATATTTCTTTTATGATAAACAGTATTTAAAAATTAATAAAAAGCGGAACGAATTTTAAAGGTATTTTACGGCTATGTAAATTTCTTGACATCAATTTAATAAAGGGAAAATAATATAGAAATTTTTAGCGTCTGGAAAGTCTCGTACAGTATTTGACCGGGATTCTAAATGAAATTTTATGTAATGAGGATGGACACCATTTTGCAATGGGGTTTTTATGCAGCTCGGAAATTGCTATTTGTTATCGATATACTAAATTATATTGATATTATAAAAAAATATTATTTAGCGATTCGTATTAAAAATACCTTGAATATTCAAAGTATTTAATCAATATTCAAATAGTATTTATTTATTCTATAACACGTCTTTTATATTGTACACTTTTCAATAAAAACTTCAAAATATTTTACTAAAAGGTTTTTAGTGACTGATTTACATTTATTTTAAATTATATTTGAAATTCCCACATAATTTTAAACGATTCTGATTTTTCAGTCGGAAGGAAATCGTTAAAACGCTCCATTCTTTTGTTTTATTTTTTTGTTTAAACTCCGGGTTCACCGTTACTCATTGCTTCAGAGGGTGAGAATGAATGATTTGTAGCGTGTGTCAAAATGCCATACCTGACCGGGATTCGAACCCGGGACCTCCGGATGAAACATCGAGACGCTACCACTCGCACCACGCAGGCCGGCTTTTTTAAAATTATTATTAAGTTTTATTTGTATAACGAAGTAGTAATTGAAATTTATTTCATGAAAATCGGTGCAGCCGTTCTGAAGTTACGCGGATGGAACACAGAAGCAAAATCAGATTACATTATTCCTATTTTATTCCAGTAAAAAATTAATAATAATAATAAAAAAGTGAATTGACTATTTTCGTTTAACTTTACGTCGACATAAAAGTCAGACCTGCATATGAAGGTTAAAAATATTAGTTGGCGTTTGCAGCCAACGGAAAGGAATTGGGCCAAAACTCCTTTTATTTTCAAGATTTGTTGCTTTCATTTTTATAAGACATAAGCATAAAGAAATTCGATTCATTTATACGATATTTTTCAGTTCTTTGAAAATATAAAAGTACTAATAAAGTTATTTTCCAATCGATCAATCGCATGTCAATTATAATACGTTCAGTGACATAGAAATTGCATTTGCATCGTTTCTTTTCCCGATAAAAATATATATGTTATCATATAATATAAAACACATAACATAAATTTAATATGCGGTAAGCATATTAATGTAGAATATATAAATATATGGTTAAATTAATACCACAAGTAAAGTTTGTAAATTTATAATAATAGATTATTATTAAGAGTAATAATGTAAATAGGTTTATATTTTCTCAAAATAATTGAATTTCATCTTAGATATCGTATTTACTACACCAAAAAAACCAAGCGAAAAAGCCAAAGTAAAAAGCCAAGTGAAAAATTATAATTTACATTAAATATTTAATTACATTTTTAACTGTTTAAACTACAACATTTTCAATTACTAAAAAAAATATAATAAATAAAATGTTTTAAAGAGACCATTTTAAAAGAGATAGTAGTAATACGTGTTCACCACTTTTCTTAAAATGTTCATTTCGACTGCTGTATCTCTCCAACTGAAAACCTACAGAGGAAAAGTAAGAAGAAAAAACGCAGGGAGAATGTATTTCCTTACAAATAATCATGTTAACATGTGTGACATGTGAATTTGTAAAAAGAGTGGTTTACAAGATAAGACTTTATTCTGTAAAAAAGTAACGAGTAAAATATGACATTTAAATAACAATAAAAAGTAAATACCGTTGTGTAATAAATTTATTAATATAACAAAATGAAATCATGTTAAAAGTGGAAAAAATGAAAGAAATATAAGTAAAAATTTTTTTAATTAAAAGCGAAAGTTTTTTTTTTATTATAACGTTACAGTAACTTTACAATCTGTTCAGATATAAAATTGAACAATAAGTAAATAAGCTAAATTTTGAATGAACATTAAGAAGCTACAAACCCAGTGGTTTGAACCTTAAAAGTTAACAACGAAAAGAAATTAAATTGAAGAGGACTTCGTAAAGATGGATTTTAAAATCACTTAACTGAATCGATATAACAAATGAAGGATATTATTTCTCATAATCTTGAAAAATCGCTGATGTTATCCAATAAATTGACTGCCAAATAATCTGGATGCCGATCAAAACGATTTTGATATCGTTGGCTGATCAGAGATTTCTTGCCTAACGGTTCATAATTCAAAATCATTATATATGAGGTTATTGCTTATATACCAAGGTATGTTTAACATTTTTCGCAATATTTTTATCTGATAACGTTCAAGTATTCAACATTGGACATGCTTGGTGTACCCCACAATTGAAGCCCATAAGTCAAAATTAATATGGATTTAGAAATCAATAATTTATTTTCTACTGAGAGCCGAGATCTGTGTGCTATCAGCCAATACACCGCTGAACAGTATTTTTTGTTGTCTAGAACATGATTAATAACGTTAACAATTCTGTTTGCTTGCTTCGCAGTAGCATGTTTCTCCCTAAACCCAAATTGGTGATTTGGAATTTCGTATTTACGAACTGCCTCGTTCTTTATAAAAAGAGCATTTCAAACAATTTATAGAGCACTGGAAGGAGGTTAATAGGTCTATAAGACTTAACATCTGTTGGTTCTTCACCCGGTTTTGGTATAACAATTATTTGTGAAATTTTCACGGACCAGGAAAATTACCAATTCGAATATCAGTATTAAAAATTAGAGTAACCAAACGTATCACTGGTCGAGGTAATGCTTTAAGAACCTGACCGGTGATTAAATCATATCCTGGTGCCTTTGATGGATGCATTTCGTTGTTAATCACTGAAGAAACCTCGTGGATTGTAAAGCGTTTAATTGGTATGAACATTTGAAAAGGACAAATCAAATATTCGAAAATTTTCCTAATTTCATTTGGATCCGATTCGATATTAACGGGCTGGAACATGTCGGAAAAGTGCTCAGCAAATAAGTTCGCCTTCTCTTGAAAACTTTTCGCCCATGCTTTGTTATTTTTACTGAGAGAAGGAATAGACTGCTGGGGTCTCTTGAACCTGTAGTTTTCCATAAAGTATATTCAGCAGACTGCCTATCAGAGATATCTTCAATATAAGATTGAAACGAAATGTTTGTTTTTTAATTAATTTTTTTAATTCTTGAGAAGACCTGATAAATCTTCCCTATCAGCAGGATAACGAGTTCTCTGCCATACGAGTTGTAGTCTCCGGCGTTTTTCTATAATTTCTCTGATGAAGACCGGATATGTATTTTGAGCTGGAGGAGCAGAATCCAAATTGGGAGTGGCGGACCACGCTGCTACCTTAATCAATTTGGATAATTCATGTACTGCATTATCCACATGGACCGGTGATTTTAAATGCACGTAGAACCTTGTATTTTCCTCCAAAAAACCTTGAAAACGTAGTTTACTGGTCAATTTTAAAACAGAATGGGGGTTGAACAGTTAGTATAACGTCAAAAGATATCGTAAACACAACAGGTGTATGATCTGATGACAAGTCAAAATGTGGTTCAACATGTAAATAGTTTTCAGAAATACCGTTTAAAATGAAAAAATCCAGGAACCTATTGGCCTACAGATCTTAATAATAGGCCAATAGGTTGGTTCTCCAGAAGACAAACACTCCAAATTATTGTCAGTCATTGATCTGAAAAGTTGTCTGCCTTTTGGTGATGTTAGTCGTGATCCCCAGTGTAGGTGCTTAGAATTCCAATCTCCACCACAGATGAATCTCGGATCCAAGGAGCTACAGAATGATGTAAACTGTTCCACTTTCACAGCATGCCTTGGTGGGCAATAAACGGAAGTGACAGAAGATTGTGATCGTTCATCGTGGAAAACCATGGTAGTGGCCTGTAAAAAGTCCTTTTTGTGTTCAAGCGGTATAACTGAGAAAACTTACTTTTAATAATAACAGCAGAACCGCCGTATGCATTCCCTGGTGGGCGATTGGTGCAATATATTGGATAGCCATGAAACTTGACAAAATGTCTGTCGGTAAACCTTGTTTCAGATATAAGCATTTGTCTATCTTATTAATATTTTAAAAAATATTTCTAATTCTAGTTTTTTATCAGACAACCAGTGAGTATTCCAGATTGCTAGTCTGAGACAGTCGTTCATTTTTTCTCAAGACGATTCATGAATAGTCCAATCATTCTATCCATCATATTTTCAAGCATTCGCTCAAATCTTAGAAACATATTATGGTCCACGAAATTCATGAGCCCGTGAAAATTTCTGTTATCAGAAGTTTGTTGATCATAGGGACTATTCACTTTAACATTTTCAACGTAGGTAGGACCAGAAATATTCAGCCCATTATTATGTTCATTTCTATTGTTATGACTAACATTACTACTAATAATTTATGAAAACCATTGTTACTCGAGTTAGTTACAAGAACTTCTCTTCTTTTTAGCACTTAAATTGTTATAATTGACATTAATATAATTATTATTATCAATAGAATTGTTATTAGTTGCAAGTCTGGTAAATATGGTTTGGCGGATAAGTCTGGCGGGTTTGGGAGAATAGACCTTTGTTTTATATTGTTGATTTTACACCCTTTGTAACTCGCTGGGTGTTAATCACCGCAGCTGACGCAGGAAGCTGGAACCTGTGATCCTTTAGAACAGGCTATTGTGGTATGATCTACACCACATTTTACACAACGGTTCGGGGATTGCATAAATTACTGATCTGTCCAAAGCGTTGGCAACGTTTGCATTGGACCACTTCTTTTTTAACATACGGGGCTTCAAAGTTTAAAACTGTATAGTTGAGAGATCTCACGTCAAAAATTCTTTATCGTTAGATTTGGGTTCCAAATCTACTAAATATAGAGGCAACGGTTCCTTCTTTTGACGATGTAGAACGTTAATAACATCTCTAATTTCGAGGCCTAACTTCGTCAATTCATTAACCATTACTGATTTATCTTCCGCGTAATGCATGCCTCGCATGACCACTCTATATCCTCGTTCACGTTTAATTTTATATGTATAGTGACTGATATTGTTTTCAAGCATTTTTAACCTAATAATTTTATATCTTTCAGTATTAATTGGTAGAACTTTTACCATGTGGCCCGACTTCATTGTTGTCAACTTATATTTAACTAGCCGTGGCCCGCGATTTCGTCCGCGTGGGATTTATTCACTCGTTACACATAGTACTTCATTGTGAAAATTGATTCGCAAAAATTAACGACTATATGATACATAGCTGAACCCCGCGACTTCGTCCGCGTCGGAATCACTTAATTTATTGAATATAGCTGCCCGGCCCGGCTTCGCACGGTTGGTGTACCCATTTAAAAAAATAAGATATTTGTTGCAGTCGTTCAGGGTTTTGGGCCACTTTTTCAGCCGTTTCTGCGGTAAAATACACCCTTTGGGCGTTTTCTAAGTGGACGGCTAACTGCAAGACTGTAGGATGTCGCTCGTGAATGGGAAATTCTAAAATTCGCCAAACAGCTTCGGATGTACTTATGTACCGGCCATTTACATAGTTTTCCATTTCATCGTTTGGGTTTTTGACGCTAAAAGTAGCTTGGTCAGATCCTTTATTGATATATTTACAAATGTATTTGATGGCTTGAACTGAGTGGCAGTACTCGATATTTATGTGCGCGTTAAACATCCTACACAATAATGGAGAATAAGGGACAATCCACCTATTATCTATATAGAAAGTCCTTTCTCTGATATTTAGCGTAGCGCTCTGGCCTCCATTTTCAGCGTCACGACGACGATAAACTGGATATCCGTCCTCTCCGGTTTGGGTATCGTTGACGAAACGTCGAGGGTATTTTTTGTGCAGATACCTATTTTCATACATGTTGTTGTTAAGTTATGCTCTCCGCATGGACCGTACACCATATTTTTAGTCACGATATCGTACAATATCGGGTCGTTTTGTTGGTTGGGCAGTTCCGCAACTATGACACTATCAATTTCATCTGGCTGGATTTTTCTTTCTAGCCAAAACAGCAAATAACAGTGAGGTAAACCCCGCTTCTGCCACTCCACACCTCTGTCTTACACAAAAACAGCTGCTGCACTCAATATAGAAGTTATTAATGAAATAGAGCAAAAATTAAGAAGTAATGTCAAAAGCAAAAGTGAAGTACTTATGTTTGCTATCGAATCTGAATGCTGTGTTTCATATAAAACGTTTTATAGATGCAAATCTTCAGATATATCATATAGATATCTTTATAGAATTTTGTATTCAGTTTAGCAAAGAAGACACTTCCCTAAGTACGTTTATAGAGTTTGTATTTCTCAGGTATAGCAAATGTTTGGTAAGATCAAGTAATTAGATGAACTGATTTTGTCGGTAATATTTAATTATACGTTGATAATCCTATTTTTTATATAATTACAGTGCTATTATAATTTAGATTTTGTGTTCTAATTTTTGTTAAATTAAATAAACAAAATAACTTACAAAACATTCCAAAGAATAATAATACTAAATTGGCACTTCTTTGTCAAAAGTTTATTACACAAAATTGGATCAAATTGCCGACACTGAAGTATGTTTTAACTAATTATTTAAAATTAAGGTAAAACTCGAGAGGCTGACGTAGAAACACGCTGTAGCATATCATTTTACAAAGGCGAGTCAAAAATTATTTCGCCGTAATACGACCTTCAAGGTTGTCATATTGCCTTCTACGCATGCGTGCTTAGAGTCGGTACGACTACGGTCCCGTGTTCGAAATTTGACCCGATCGAGTCATTTATTTTCCGGCTATTAGAGAGTAAACATGCCCGCTCTATTTCCTGAAAAGGAAAATGGAATAGCTCGGCTTCCGTAAAGTCTATTTTCGAAGAGATTGTTGTTTTTTCATGGAAACGCCTGCCCAAAAAAACATGCCACTCCGTTCAAAACACCAAAAGGTTTAATTTTACTGAAACAACTTCTTTACAACCCAGATTTTGCTCCCCTTGAGATTCATCTGTTTGGGCCGCTCAAGGATGCTTTGGCAGGTCGTCGATTTTTCCACAGCGTGCAAAAGTGGCTTCGTGATCAACCGAAAACCTTCTTCTTGGAAGGAATACGTAAGCTTGTGGACCGCTGGACCAAGTGCATTGGCAAGGGAGATGACTATGTAGAAAAATGATATACATGTTGAACCCTCTTTTGTGTAAATAAATAGTAGAACGACAAGTGTAGATAATTTTTAACTCGTTCTCGTACGTAATATTCTCAAAATTACAAAAAATTACAAATTTACTACTTAAATTTATTACTTAAATAAAATACTTAAATTTATTTATTATTTATTATTATTATTATTTATTTATTAAATTTATTTATTTATTTATTACTTAAATTTTATACGGTTGAGTATATCTTCTATTTTTATCTCAAAAAAAAAAATATTTTCTCTTTGAATTGTACTCGGAATGAAATTATTTTGTTCAATTGTAAAAAGATTTAAATTATAATTTAAAAAAAAGTTATATATATTACGGCTAATCAAATCGCGTTAATTCCAATTGCAGTATTACTAGTCTCTTGGGATTGACGTCTTAATATGATATATTGATCTGTTAAGAAACGTTTTTGAGGTAAGTAATTACAGAACACTTCAAATCTCTGTTTACGACTTAATAACCCACCCGTATACGTATGACAAGTTAATAACTGTGATAAATTATCTGTTCTAGAATATCATACACGTACGTAAAAAAAGTTATGTAATATTACTTATCTAAAATTCATTAAAATATTTATTATTTACTAGCAGACCCGACAATGCTTCGCTATTGCTAAATTTGAGTATATATATATCGATTAAATGAAGACAACTGAAAGTTTGTTAAAACATTAACAAAATGAACATTACAGAACTTCACAAAATTTAACCTTTCCCTTTTTCCCTTTTGCCTCTACTTTTCCCCCTTTCCTGTCCCCTTTTCACCGTTTACTTTTCCCATTTTTACCATATTCTCTTCCCCCGTATCCCCTTCCACTTTCTCCCATTTCCTTTTCCTTCCCCCATCTCTTTCCCTTATTTTCCTTTCCCCTTCTTTCGCATTTCCCTTTTTATTTTTTCTTCCTTCCCTTTCCATTTCCTTTTGTTTTCCCCTTTTTTCTTTTTTCTTTTTTCCATTTTCCTCTTCTTCCCTTTTTACCTTTTTAGATTTTTCCCTTTCTCCCTTTTTCTCTGCGCGTAAATTCGGCCTAATTGTTTTTTAATCTATAGCGGACACACATATCGGAATCATTGAAATGAAATCGTAAAATATTTAGTATAGCGTGTGTTCCTTTTACGTCAAAAAGATAGCCATGTTTTTCAAAGAAAGCATGTTTTTACCTGTCACAGGTGTGAAATCTAAAATATATAAAAACACGCGCATATTCGAACGCAACGTTGTGTTAAAATTTCAAAGCAATTGGTGCAGAACTTCTGGAGATTTAAGATTTTGAACAAACGATCATTTACATTTTTATTCATATAGATTAATAATACATTTATTATTTATTTATTAAAAACCATATCTAATAAAAGGATTAATTTTTCTTTAATATAATGTGTCAAATTACGATCCATGAGAGCATGATTCAAATAGGAAAACGTTTTATAAACTTGTATAAAGAAAATATTTAAGGAAACTGTTCGTTCCGATTGAAAGTTTGATAAGTATTCTGTTTTAATATTCAGATTTGATAAGTTTTAATTTTTTGAAAAGATTATCATTGAATTTTTTCTTAGAATAACAAATTAAATCTGTATTATTAACATTGTTTAGGATAAACCGATAGAGACAATTTGTTATACATCATTTATATATTAAACACGGCGGAACGCCGATTATTTGGAATGACTTTTGCAAGACTCTTTCCGGATAATTAGAAATCCGGAGAGTTGAAAGATTAAAAAAGGTTTATCATACATCCTTAGGATAATATTATAATGTTTAACGGCTATTGCACTTGTAAATAATAGATAAATATTAAAAATTAAGAAACATGGCTGCCAAAAAAAAACCATTGCTCTTTATATAGGATAATTAGAGCGTGTGGTTGACAGTTTTGTATATAGTATAATTTTTTTTAAGTTTTAAAATTAATATATATACATTAGGGGGTGTCCAAAATTGAGGTATCATTTTAATTTTGCTGCCATTTTTTTTCTACTTGTAATTTGTATTCGAAATTTTTATTTTCAGATTCTAAATACATTGCAATCAGTTAATATGGAACGTTACACGAAGGAACAACGTGTTTATATTATTAAAACATTATTTGAAAATGGCAAAAGTTTTCAAGTTGTAATTAGGAAATTTAGAACAAAATTCGGTAGAGAAAATGCTATAACAAATCGTGCCATCAAGCTGATGGTTGAGAAATTTGAAGAAACCGGATCCGTTCATGATAACAGAAATAGAATTTATCAACGTAGTGGTCGTTCAACCGAGAATATAGCAGCTGTGAGCAGAATTATTGAAGAAGATCCAAAAACATCCATTCGTCATCGTTCGCAGCAATTAAACATCAAACGATCCACATTATTCAACATTTTCCATCGTGATCTCCATTTAAAGGCTTATAAGATCCAGCTGACCCAAGAATTAAAACCGGCTGACCACGCATTACGTCGGCAATTCGTTTCTTGGGCCATCGAAAAACAAGAAGAAAATGAGGATTTTCTTAACAAAATAATATTCACCGACGAAGCCCATTTACAGCTCAATGGCTACGTCAACAAGCAGAATTGCCGCATATGGGGTGAAGAGAATCCAAGATTTATCTTAGAGCAACCATTACATCCACAAAAAGTAACGGTTTGGTGTGGTTTGTGGTCCAGAGGAATCATCGGACCATATTTTTTTGAAAACGAAAATGGAAATGCAATTACGGTCAATGGAAATCGCTACAGAGAGATGATCCGAAGCTTTTTGTGGCGGAAAATTGATGATTTAGACGTATAGAATATGTGGTTTCAACAGGATGGTGCCACTTGTCGCACAGCAAGAGAAACAATTGATCTTTTGAAAGAAAAGTTCGAAAATCGCATTATTTCTCGTAGAGGAGGAGTAAATTGGCCACCAAGATCGTGCGATTTGACAAATTTAGATTATTTTTTTGTGGGGTTTTTTGAAATCGAAAGTGTACAGCAAAATCCTACAACAGTTGAAGAGCTTAAAACCAACATTATCGAGCAGATATCAACCATTGACAACAGTTTATTGAAAAACGTGATTAATAATTTTGGTACAAGATTGCGAGCCTGCCGAGCCAGTAGGGGGGGTCACTTGACCATTATAATTTTTCATTTTTAACCGGAACCTAGTTGTAATAAACTGAAATAAAAATATTTTTAATATCTGAAAAAAAATGATTTTTTTTTATTAAAATTAAAATGATACCTCAATTTTTGACACCCCTTATATATATATTGTTTGCTATATATAGCCTATGACCCTCCCGGTAACGTAAGGATTCGAACCCGGGGTCATATATCTAAATTGGTTTAGCCGTTGAGCTGCTAAGGTGAAACATACATATATACACCCTAAATGCATTACTCTCCTATTTTAGACAGTCGTGTAATAAGACGAAAATATAAAAAAATAAATTTATTTCATTAAAATCAAAATGATACTCAGAACATCCGTACAATGTATTAAAAATGAGTTACAGTTATATGTTAGACCAACAAGTTGAAATTTTGTAATAAAAGAATCGAAATTTACAAAAATTATCTCTCTCTCTTTTTTCCTGTTTAGCCTCCGGTAACTACCGTTTAGATAATACTTCAGAGGATGAATGAGGATGATATATATGTATGAGTGTAAATGAAGTGTAGTCTTGTACATTCTCAGTTCGACCATTCCTGAGATGTGTGATTAATTGAAACCCAACCACCAAAGAACACTGGTATCCACGATCTAGTATTCAAATCCGTGTAAAAATAACTGGCTTTACTAGGACTTGTACGCTGGAACTCTCGGCTTCCAAATCAGCTGATTTGGGAAGACGCGTTCACCACTATACCAACCAGGTGGGCTACAAAAATTATATGAAAAAAAATTAAAATATGCTGCGCTAATGTTTTGTAAAATAGTTTTAAAATAATAAGTTATTAAAAATAATTAATTATTAGGAAAAACAATAAAAATTATAAGAAAAACTTACAAAAAATGTACGGAAGAGAAAGTTAAGTTACTGTACAATATAAAAAATATAATTTCTTAAAAATTAAAACAAAAAAAATTGTAAAAATTACAGTCCGTTTAAGAGAATCAAACTTAGTTACGGTCAATAAACAAAACACACCTTTAAAAACACGATTTCTTGTTAAAAAATTCTGTTAATCTATACTTGCTATAATGTTTATACGTTTATGAACTGTAAGATCGTGTAATTGTTTTATTAAATAAATAATCTATGTAGAATTGAATTCTTTTTGTCACACAAATAGGATTCATAATGATAGACAAAAACATTCATGAGCTTATTGTGTGACGGCCCTAGATGTGTCATACATGTATTACATTATATTTCATACTTGACCGATTAATTTGTTTTCATCGATCTTCTCAGAAGTTAATTTTTTAATGAATTTAACACAGACAAAATTTACGTATGTTTTGTGATATATGAATCGCAAAAAATTTGATTCTAAAAAATTAATAAAAACAAAGATCGATAAAAATATATTTCCAACAGAAGAAAAACTGTAATTGGATAGTATTTTAGATTTTTTAAATAGCGTAATAATTTTTTTTTAACTGACTAGTGCAGATGTAAGCGGTCCGAATAATTGCACGTGCAAAATTTAGCATTCGAATAATGGCGTTCTACTGTTTAATTATTTCTTAAACATAAACCCCACAAAAAATTGAATTGAATCATTAATTTTTTTTCGTTAGAAACAAATATTTGTAATAAATAAACCTGAGTTGTTTCTGTGTGTTTTTTTAACCGGAAAAATAATTGTAATAACAATAATTATATTTAAGAATTTAGTAATTTTACTAAAGGTTTCGTGTCGTAATGCACCTTCATTCGTTACTTTATCACTTCAAAATTAATAATCAAAGGTAGTATGTTATAAATATAAAAAAAAAAAATTTTAAATATCCGAATTTTTTATCATAAAAAAGAGTAAATAATTAAATAGTTTAAAACCCGTTTGTCATTAAGAATAATTAAATAATAGTGAAAAATCAAACGCCTTTTATATATTAATAACGATATTCCAGCATTTCCATTAAAATTGTTGAACCTAAAGGAGGAAGGAAAATTGACTTTTGCACAAAAATTATTAAACGATTTATGATGTATAATTTTAATTTTCAGATTACAACCGATCAATAATTTTGCATATAACATAAATAAGGATCATTAATACTGAAGACTAACTTGTAATTTTGATTCTACGAGTTGAATTTCCCTCTCCTTAAGAAATAAATTTGTCCCTCTTCATTAAAAAAATAATAATAGAAACAGTATAAAGACTTTATTATCACTAAATCAGCAACTATTGGTTAGTAAATAGTTCCTTTAGTTTAATGTTTCTGGTATTTATGTAAAAAAAGACAATTTTCGTTTTGCGTGTTTCCGAATAACTGAAAAACTATTTAACCGATTTCACTGAAAATTTCATAATTTATTATTTGTCCCGAGATACTAAAATTATTGAAAAAAATTAATATTGAATTGATATTGTATATTTTATTATTTTCGTAGTTTTTTCTTTTTTTTTGTCTTCAGGCATTTGACTGGTTTGATGCAGCTCTCCAAGATTCCCTATCTAGTGCTAGTCGTTTCATTTCAGTATACCCTCTACATCCTACATCCCTAAAAATTTGTTTTACATATTCCAAACGTGGCCTGCCTACACAATTTTTTCCTTCTACCTGTCCTTCCAAAATTAAAGCGACTATTCCAGGATGCCTTAGTATGTGGCCTATAAGTCTGTCTCTTCTTTTAACTATATTTTTCCAAATGGTTCTTTCTTCATCAATTTGTCGCAATACCTCTTCATTTGTCACTTTATCCACCCATCTGAGTTTTAACATTCTCCTATAGCACCGCATTTCAAAAGCTTCTAATCTTTTCTTCTCAGATACTCCGATCGTCCAAGTTTCACTTCCATATAAAGCGACACTCCAAACATATCTTTTCCTGACATTTAAATTAATTTTTGATGTAAACAAATTATATTTCTTGCTGAAGTCTCGTTTAGCTTGTGCTATTCGGCATTTTATATCGCTCCTGCTTCGTCCATCTTTAGTAATTCTACTTCCCAAATAACAAAATTCTTCTACCTCCATAATCTTTTCTCCTCCTATTTTCACATTCAGTGGTCCATCTTTGTTATTTCTACTACATTTCATTACTTTTGTTTTGTTCTTGTTTATTTTCATGCGATAGTTCTTGCGTAGGACTTCATCTATGCCGTTCATTGTTTCTTCTAAATCCTTTTTACTGTCGGCTAGAATTACTATATCATCAGCAAATCTTAGCATCTTTATCTTTTCACCTTGTACTGTTACCCCGAATCTAAATTGTTCTTTAACATCATTAACTGCTAGTTCGTAGTAAAATTTCGTAGTATAATTTGTCAAATATAATACAGAATTTATTTAATTCATTCAATGAAATTTAGCGACAGCGAAGCATTGCCGGGTCTATTAAAATATAAATACAATTAAAAATATAAAAACCGATTACTTTTTTAATAAAAATAACTTATTCCTGAACGAATTAACCGACAAGAAAACTTTTATTTAAAAGAAGTTACTATGATAAAAACAGTGCGAGACATCATTTAAGCAATAAAATGGCTGAATATTTTATTTTTTAGAAAAAAACAAAGAAAAACAGTCGTCCTTACTCCTTGTGTTTTATTAGCGCTAAAGGTCGATTTATATATCCTAAGGACGCATAGAAAGGATAAATGTTTTCTCTTGAGCCACATTTTTATTCATTTTGAAAGAAGTGGAGGAAGTCAGTAAGCAAAGAAAGAAAAAAAATGCGTTTTATTCTATATTTTTTCTTTCAAGAAAATTAATTCTCGAGAATGTATTTTTTAAATACATATATTCTAGTATATTTAAATTGTAAAATTATAATCTAATGTTAAATTTAACAAATAAATTAGTGTAATATATTTATACTCTCTGTTACACGCCGTAAAAACGTACACGCGGTTTTAAAATATCTACTCTTAAAAGAAAAATGAATTTTTTATTTATTTTTCAGCTTCAGTGCAAATAAAGAATTGTCGGAGTTTAAGAATTTTAATTTAAAATTCAAAGTTGTCTGGAACAGATGTTACAAGATCCTCTATGTACATTTCTTCCCATCTAAACAAAATAGCTTACATTGATTTACTAATGTTTAACGATCCGAAATAACTAATTATTGATGAAAATTTTTATTATGCGTCTAACAGCAGTCGTAAGAGTCGGAGCCAGTGCTTCTAATTCATTCTTTTACGTATTAAATTTTTATTGAAATGATTATCGAATTTTAAATATTATTTATTTACGATAAACTTAGAATAAACTTTTTAAACATGTACATTGATATATATAACTCACTTAATTAAAGATTTTTAGATTTTTCTTCACGCGTATATTTTTTTATAAGTTATGAATATAATCAAATTTCTTAAGCAATATTCAATACACGTTGTAACTCAACTCGATCTCCAGCAACTGCTGAATTTTTATTAATTTTCAATAACGTTTCAAGATTGAATAAAGGTTTCAACAGCTTTCAACTTCTAACGTCTTATCCTTGAAAGAGCGACGTAAGTTACGCCATTTTGAAACTTGTTATCTCCGATATTTACAATCATCTTATCTAGGGTTATTCCTTGAAATCTTTTAATATAACTGCATATGCCCGTACCAACGGGAATTGTTTTCGAGAACAAGAAATTTCATTTTTTTTTTTTTAAAGAAACCACTAATGATACAATAGGAACAGAGTTATCAAAGCTAGTCGCTCCTGTGGATATCTTAAAAAACACAAGCATGAAAAGTGGTATACGAGGTGCGACAATAAAGTAATGAGACTGATGTGAAAAAAAAAATGTTGTTTACCGTTTTAGTCATGTTTAGTGTTGTCTCCTTCAAAGTAGTTCCCCTCTGATTGCACACACTTATTCCAGCGCTTCTGCTATTGATGGTAACATTTCTGGAACTCATCTTCTGTAATATCCTCAAAGACACTTATCCTCGTCACAGCTTTTTGGACATCTTGTGTTGTTTGAAAATGGTGTCCCTTGACCGCCATTTTGACTCTTGGAAATAGAAAAAAGTCGCACGGAGCGATATCTGGTGAATAAGGTGACTGTGGTAGTGCTGAAATTTGTTTTGAGGTTAAAAATTGCTGTACTGACAGAGCAGTATGGGATGGCGCATTATCGTGATGCAGAATCCAATTATCAGCAAAGTTGGCACGGACACGAAGAACTCGTTTACGAAGTCTTTCTAAAATTTCTTTGTAGAAATATCGGTTAACTGTTTGTCCAGGAGGCACCCACTCTTTATGAACAATTCCCTTGGAATCGAAGAAGCACACAAGCATGCATTTCACTTTTGACTTTGACATGCGAGCTTTTTTTGGTCTGGGTGATCCCTTTGAGCACCGTTGCGAACTTTGGCGTTTTGTCTCTGGATCGTATTGAAAAAACCAACCTTCATCACCAGTGATAACACGGCTCAACAAATCTGGATTGATTTCCGTTTGCTCTAACAGATCGGCTGCCACATTTTTTCGTGTTTCTCGCTGTTGTTGTGTGAGATTTTTGAGGACCATTTTTGCACAAATCTTTCTCATACCAAGATCTTCAGTTAATATTAGACGAACCGTTTCTCGATCGATGTTGAGTTCTTCTGCAATCATTTTCACGGATAATCTTCGATCAGATCGTACGATTTCACGCACCCTGGTCAAGTTGACATCTGTCCGTGAGGTTGATGGTCGTCCGCTGCGGTCTTCATCTTCAACATTCGTTCTGCCTTCACTAAAAATTTTATGCCACCGAAAAACTTGAGCTCTTGACATAACCTCCTCTCCAAAAGCCTTCTGAAGCTTACCGTAAGTTGTCGTCGCGTTTTCGCCCAATTTAACGCAAAAAGAAATGGCATACCGTTCCGCAATATTTTGCGGTTTCATTTCTGTGACGAGAGACACAAACACGTGATCACTTATTATAGCACAACTCACGACTGAGCAGTTGCATCAATGTGCTGCTTGGACTAGAAGTAGCTTATAGACCAAGGTCAAAGACGGTGAGCCTACGCAAGCTGCAGGGTTGCCACGTCTTGCAAAGAAAAATCAGTCTCATTACTTTATTGTCGCACCTCGTATAATAGTTGTAATTTTCTATTTAAATAGCAGGATCGTAAATTCTATCAAATATTATACCGACTGATTTAGTAGCAAATTTGTCGTTGAGCGACTAAGATTACTACTACTTGCTCTTCCGCGAGGCACACTGATTTACGTAATTATTCACACTTTAATCTAAAACGCAAGTTACATTGTTTGTGGAATTGATTTTTTATTCTTTCTTTAATTAAATTTGTATTTTATTCTATTTTAATACTTTTTCCTTCTGTTAGTACTATGACGCAGATAACTATTTTTCATATCTAATTTGGAAATATTCCAAAGATTTACTTACAAAGTACAGCATTCACATAACAAGTTTGTTTCTGTTTGATAAGTTTTAAAAATCGAAGTGCAATAAAAAATCATCGCCAAAACTAAATATATATTTGAAATTTGATAAAAAGAAAAACCGGTAAATTATTATTATTATCCAGATTAAATACTATTTCGGCGAAAACACTCCCATCCCTTTTTCCAAAAATGTAATACATTGTTTCTGCAAGTAGTATCTGTCAACAAATTTTGAAGAAAATTGGTCAGTCCAGAGTTGTAAGACCAAAAACAGGCTAACAGACGTGCGTACAAACACACAAATATCCGACAAAAATAGATTTTTCGACTTGGAAGCATTGAAATAAAAGCTTTCTTCGCAGATTATTTTCAATTTATTTAAATTTACTTTTTGAAATTTTCTTTTGTTTCGTTAATGCATGAAATTAAAAAAAAAATTCACATTTTTTAAAAGATACTTTCTAATTTTATAGCTGCTATAAAAATATAGATAAAACTATATTGCTATTGCAGGGAAAGTAAAAAGACTGTACCTATCATCCGGACTTACTAGGTTCGAGTGAAGGTCAGTAATGGCATATTTTCCACGCTAAAAAACTTTTATTGATTACCATCTATCAGCAGCTGTTAACAGGATGGTAGCCAGAATAAAACAGATGATTGATGAGTTATTGCTGTTGGACTTTCTCTCCTTTAAGTCAATTATAGACATGCAACGCACCTACAAATTCTTTCGAGAGAACAGACTATTATTAAATAATAAAATTTTAACTGAATCAAACATTCCCGTTGTAAACCTTTTCATAAAGAATATTCTGTGAAGATAATTTATCCTTAATTTTGCAAACTGTGGAACGGAAATATTTAATTTCTTATACTTAATTATGAATCATGTTCTAATAGTTTGAAATTCTTTGTCTCTAATTTTCAAATATTTTTTAATAGCTTCACAATCAGCATATTTAGAACTAAATAAAATATATTTAAAAAAAATCATTATTCCAGAAACGAGAGAATAAAAGAGTAAGAGATTTTATAAAACATCCAAAATAAAACAGGATTCTTTTATTTCTATAAATACCTTTAATTATTAAAAAAAAATAAACTTACTCTATATGTACGTATAAGCTTCGACGATCTTTAACAGAAAATTAATTTATAATTATAAGAATATAATTAAATCATTGTGAGGAAGTTCATTAACGTTTAGATAAATTCATAAATGCAATCCTAAAATAAAAATTATTTCATAACCTTTTATTTATTTATTACACGACTGCCCAAAAAGGAGTGTATTGTACGTAGGATCTATGTATGTATGTTTGTCTGTTCCACCGTAGCAGATCAACGGCTGAACCGATTTAATGTATGACCCCGCGTTGGAATCCTTACATTACTGGGAATGTCGAAGGTTATATAAATGTATATATATATGGCAAAATGGGGCAAATAAAATTATTAAATCCCCAAAAAAATTCCTTTCGACTAAAACAAAACTTAAACATTACAAAACTGTAGTTCAGCCAGAAGTCACCTACGGAAACGAACCCTTTTCAAAATCACTCAGAAAAACCAAACTGATAAAATTCTGAAAATAGAGGAGAATTGTCAGAACGTGCATCAATAAAAACACCAAAAAGAAGACCAATGGTGGATTGTGCCAAATGAGGTGGTGTATCGAGAAATAGAGCCTGTTACTGATACTATGCGGAAAAAAAGAATCTCTTTCTTTGGTCATCTCGTAAGGACGCCCGAAACAAGACTGTCAAGAAATATCATTGAAAAGCTCTGGTTCCAAAAGCTAGAAGTAGGATGGATCAAAGAAATTAGAGAAGATATGAAAGAATTGGGAATTTCCCTGACTGACCTACAGAATAAAACAAGAAAAATTACAAAGCTAAAAGACAAAAACATTAGATTTAAACGAAATACATAAAAACGAGAAAATACAAGGAAAAGAGTTTTTTCAGATGAAGAAAAAAAGCAAGATCTGAACGGATGAAGAAATACTGGGCAGCTCGGAAGAGTAAAATAACACGCTTTTCTCAGAAAAGATCTAACCAAAATTGACTTAAGTGGTCCCTTGTTGGCCGTAAAAGCATAATAATAATAATATATATATATATATTTTTTAAATAAATTTAAAAGATTAGAAAAAACTTAAACTATATACAAAATTGTCACCTACACTCCGAATCCTATATTAAAGAGTAGTGTTTGTCTCCCGCAACCTTAATCCGCTTAATGCGATCGGGAAGAGAGCCACTCCGCAGTGCATCTATTGTCCAGAGAACGACGATGCCGAACATACGTTGTTCATATGTGCAAGATGGGCCGTTAACAGAGGTCAAATAGTAATTAATGGTCTTACACCAGAAAATCTCATAAACTGGTTGGGGTACAACAATGAGAACTGGGAATGGTTCCGCAGGTTCGCCGGGGAGGTCCTGCGGGCCAAAGAGGATGAAGACAGAAGAATGGGAGTATAAACAGTAGGGTAGGGCGGACAGTCACTCCATGGAGGTCCCGTACGCCTTGGTGTGTGGGTACCTGAGAAGGGGGTGAACTCCAGGGGAGTTTGAGTTTGGGTTAAAATAAAAGACCAAGTCCCGGTCGGTGGGGTCGTCCCTGCGGGAGCCTAGGCTCTTTGTGGGGTCGGCGCTGTCGATTAGAGGCCAAAAGCGTAAAGACCGAGTCCCGGTTCCCTGCTGAGGCGCTGGGGGACGGCATAGCCGGACCTTGGCTCTAAAGGGGGGGGATTAGAGGCAGGCAATGTAAAACAAAAGATCCGAGACCGGGGAGGCCAACCTGCCGTGCCGGACGTATAGCCGGTGGGTGGGGGACGCCTCCTTTGAGAGTAAAAGGACACTCTCCCCGACTGAGTATACTTAATTGGATATCCGGTCGGGGAGAGTAAGGGGAAAAAAAAGAAAAAACCTTAATGCGCTGATTTTAAAATCAAATAACGAACCTCAAAAACCTGCCCAGACGTTTCCGATTTTGATCGCTAGGTGGTGAACTCTTTTTTTATTCTTTTTTTTTTTTGGTAATCGTTTTTTTAAATTCTTTACAGATTTAAAACTTATTATTTTTATGTTTTTAATTAATTGTCAGTAATAATGATAAAAATTAGGATTAAATTCCTTCATATCAACTTAAGTCATACAGATTCTTGTTCTGTTTACGAGATAAATAAGTATTAAGAGTTAATTTTTTTAGATTGTAAAAAGGTGCTATTCAGGGTGGGATTATATTCCACCAACAATAAACATTATAAAAAAATTAATTATAATTTTTTTCAGTTATTAAACAAAACTGCTTAATAAAATAAATGGTAAATTCTCTGATAATTTCAGTAACGCTTTTAAGAAGAATTTGATCAGTTAAAGTATGAAAACGGCTACATATTCAAAACTGAGAGATACTAAGAGGTAGAAACACGTGCACATCTGCATAATTACAAAATTAATATGAAATTATTGTCCGTCATTTCTGATCTGTCACATTAAATTAATGTTTTTTTTTTTTTTTTTTAATCTGAAGGTGAAATACGACACAAAGTAATTTTTTATGTTTGGGGAGATAAGTAAACAAATAAATGAAAAATTAATAAAATAATTTTATAATATTTAAGTGATTTTAAACTCTATGTAAACGTTGAGAAAGTTTAGAAACTTCGTCGATAATTTATTTTTAAAGAGTATATTTATATAACGTTAAAAGTTTTAATCACTCACCCTACAGCCTAACATTTTCTAGAAGACGGTTACTGATCCGTACTTAATTCTTTTATTACGCGTCTTCAGTGCCGCCTTGTTTTTATAGAACAAAAAAAAAAGAAGTTTAAATGTGCCTTCAGTTAAATTTAGATTTTGGCATGTACTGGTACACATTTCAAAAATATATTTAAATTATTCATAACTATTGTTTCACACTAATCACAACCAATGGCAGTATTAAAATGTACGTTTATTTATTTTATTTAATAGTTTTATCTATTCTACTAGATAGATATTATCTAAAATTTGAATATTGTTTGAATAAAAAGTAAAAATTGAAATATTTAATCCCGGTTTGATTTTCCCTGGAGTGCAGCGTTTCTTTTTATTTCCGTTAATTAAGTTAGTTTCTTAATACATAATTCAGGACTTATATTTTTGTGAACAATACAACGATATAACTAAAAAAAACTGTCAAAATTTTATAACGCTTACAGTGTTTATCTGTGTGGATTTATTTATTTCATTTTAGGTTAAATAATTTGAGACTACAGGGGATGTAACAATTATTTTGAGATTAGAAAATTAGTACAAAACAAAAAGAATAAGAATAACATAATTCGAATTTGATATTTTACTTAATAAAATTTTTTTTCGAAAAAGCCGCCCAATTCCACCACATGGTCCGATTATGAACGTGACCGAGATTTTTGGTCGGGTTTTTTTAGCGAAAAAATTGAAAATGATCGGTGTAAAATTACGGCAGTTATTGTGTCCACAAGTAAGTGAAATATATATATATAGACTTTTGAGCTGATGGTGGTTTTGGAGGATGTGAAATGCGAAGATATGTCGAAACTTTCAGGAAGTCGAGTCATGGTACCCATTACAATACGTACCATTCTTATAATAAAACTGATTTCATTATTAAAATGACATTAATAATTTAATCTAACAGAACAATAATCTAATAGTTTTATGCGTAAATCTAATATTTTAAATGCTACAGTACAAAACCCAGTAGATTATTTAGAGATCTCTTGTATCTTGGAGACAAGTTAGTGCGAATAAGGAAATAACTCTTAACGGCAGTATTACGTATATCGGTTTGAGGGACGCGGTTAGTTAAAAGGGGGTAACATAAACAATGTGTTAAGGGTAGCTTACGGTATAAATGTATAATCAAGTAACGGACGATGCACCATAACCCAAATTAATTACAACTTCTAAAAGGTAATTACAAAATAAATTCAAATATTAAAAGGAATGTAATAACTTTGTAATTTTTAATTATCAATTTGATATTTAAAATAATTCTCCTTCTCTCTTTTATATCGGCTTTTACATTTTGTGCAACACACGTTTGATTTGAATAGAGTGACTCACGAAGAATGTAACAAATTTTCAGGACGTATTCTTTCTTATAAAGCGTTGTTAAATAATTACACTATTCCATTCATTTATTTAAAAGTTTATCGCTGTTGAAATTCAATACAAAAACATTAATTGTTTTAATTGTCTGTTAGAATTACAAGTTTATGAAATAAATTATTTCAAATAGATTTAAATAAAATTAATTTTTAATTCGCTTTTTTTTTCTTTTTTTTTTTGTCTTCAGTCATTTGACTGGTTTGATGCAGCTCTTCAAGATACCCTATCTAGTGCTAGTCGTTTCATTTCACTATACCCTCTACATCCTACATCCCTAACAATTTGTTTTAAATATTCCAAACGTAGCCTGCCTACACATTTTTTTCCTTCAACCTGTCCTTCCAATATTAAAGCGACTATTCCAGGATGCCTTAGTACGTGGACTATAAGTCTGTCTCTTCTTTTAACTATATTTTTCCAAATGCTTCTTTCTTCATCTATTTGTCGCAATACCTCTTCATTTGTCACTTTATCCACCCATCTGATTTTTAACATTCTCCTATAGGACCACATTTCAAAAGCTTCTAATCTTTTCTTCTCAGATACTCCGATTGTCCAAGTTTCACTCCCATATAAAGCGACACTCCAAACATATACTTTCAAAAATCTTTTCCTGACATTTAAATTAATTTTTGATGTAAATTCGATTTAAATATGTCAATATGTTGTTTTAGTTGTTTTTCTTTTTAATTTTGATTGTTTCTTTTTCTAAAATATTTAATATTTTGTTTTATAATTCTGAAAATCTTGTTTTGTTTAATATCTAACTAAAATCTTTTACATTTTGATGCGTTTTGTTTTCAAAAAACTACCAAATTCTTGTTTTTTTTTTTAGTTTCTATGGGCACTATTTTACTCAGAATCAAATTCTATAGTAGTTTTGTTTAATACTTTATGTATTTATTACCTACTTAACAAAATTATTTTACGTCAGTGTATTTTTTTTACCCTACCCTCCTATTCTCTTTTACCACATATCTCTCAAAAAAAGTAAAAATACAGTTCCGGGACCTATATTTTTTCGATTTTTCCGGTCGGATTTCATATAAAAACGCTAAATTTACCCCTTAATTTATGTCCCAAGAATTAAAGTTTGGCTTAATTTTACCGAAGGCACAAAAATTAGGGCAAAATCTTTTGCCAGCCTACACTCGCTTACAAAGATTTCCGAATCTACGATTATATAAACTTTCTTCTTGAAAGTCTGTTACTGTCTTCATAAATCGCATGTATATAACAAGAATAAAAAGGCAGGAAAGTTCTATTAATTAAATAGTGAAAATTATATTTGAAATAGGAAGAGAATAAGATAAGAAAAAAGTTTATAATTATAAAAGGTAGAATAACGATAAAATAAACTTTGTTAATAGATTGTAAAATTTAATCGATTTTAATTTTTAATATCAAAGGATGAAATGAGACAAAAAAGATATCAAAGCAGTCCAACGTAAAAAATAAACTTTTTAATGTAGAAAAATCTTCGTGTACCAGTTTTAGTAATAGGAAATAAATTATTTAAAATACTGCATTTTATAATGTATTTAACTAATGACTACTAAATATAGAAAGTAGAAAAGTCATAAAGAAAAAGAATTCAGTCTTTTGTCATTTTTGCTTCAGTAGATCGTTAAAAATTAGTTTTATGTAGACAAAAAATGAGGTAAACAGAAAATTTGTCGCTCAGTCTTCTAAGAAGAGCAGGTTAATGAGCAATTTACACTGATACATCTTGTTAGGTAATTTAATTGTAAAGGGAAAAGTAGAAGATAACTACAACGAAAGACAAAGATTAGAATATATAATGAATAATGAACAGAATAATAATATTAATGAATAATATAATATAATGAATAATGAATAGAATAATAATATTAATGAATAATATAATGAATAATGATTAGAATATATAATATATAATGGCTTAATTGAGGGTTTGGCAAGAGTATTACGGTTAAAAAATCATTGTTATTGGAAAGAAAAAATTGGAAAATTAATCACTATGACTGATGATGGAAAAATCTTTTCTAGATTTTAGCTTTCACAATTATATTTTATATTTATTAGATAAAAGCTTAAGCCATTTCCATTAATATTAAATGGATTATAAATATATTCAATTATTAAGTAAATGTTAAATTAATAAAAACAACATACATTTTTTAATTATAAAAAGCTGAACTTTTGGATCCTTATATACAAAAAAGCTATTATATTTTCTCTTATATTATTATATTTTAGTCACTTTAACCTTGACTTTTCTAAAGACCATTAAAAAACAAATTATTATTTTTATACTTTTTCTTGGTTTTCTTATAGCGGCACAGCATTCACGGAATGACAGAGGAAGAAAACGTCATTCGGCCTCATCAAGAGATGGCCCAATTGACGTTGGACGAGAAAAAATTCCTCCTGATGGTCGAACGGGGAGATGTCGCCTCTACACGAAGGTAAACTCTTTTAACATTGCTACTAAGTCTATAAGTTCTTTTTTATTTTCTTTATACCTCCTTTTTACTCGTTTACACGCTATCTTTTGCTACTGACAACACTTTAACTTAACAAGCTCAAGTCTTAAAATATAACCTTAAATCTCATGTAATTGTCACTTTCTTAATCCGCACAGTTCTTCTTGAGTAATATTTAGCAATAGATAAATGGAAAATATTTGTTTTTAATTTTTCCTTATTTGATTAAAATTTATTTAGTTAATTCAAGTAAATATAGCTCATTTATAAGTAAAATGTTGCAAATGTTACATCTAATATAACCAAACGGGCAAAGAATTTATAGATATATAAATTTGTTTTATAAAAAAAAATATTTTCAAAAAAGAGTTTTAAATTATAATTTAATTAATAAATATATTTTTTAAATTATTTATTTATTATTTATTATTACATTTTATTAATTATATAAACGTGGTTGATACATGATACCTTGGCCGGTTGGAAATTAGCAACTTTTATTATTTCTAATATACTTCTTTTAAATGTTAACGTATAAAAGTAAAGCCTTTTTTAAAAAAAAAAAAATAAGTATACGCATCTCTGTATTTTTATCTCTACTAAATATCTTAGTGAAAATAAAATATTTATTGTGACAGGACAGGGTTGTAAAACGAATGTACAGATTCGTCCACCATTATATTTGATTTTTTTTATCATTAAAATATTTAAAGAGATTTATCTCAGAAATATTATTTATATTTGTGTTTTCACCGGCAACTAAAACAGCTATAACTATAACAGGAAATATAGATCGGTTAAAAAAAAATGGCATTTTTCAAGTTTTGTACCTTAAGGAGACAAAATAAAAAAAAAATATTAACAAAAAAAAATATTTAAATAAATTTTAAATCTACGAAAAAGAAATGTTATTCGGATGCTCCAAAGTCCAAAAAATTTATTTCCGTCAGACGGACGTTTATACGTATATATTTGGCCTGTAGTTGGTCTTTATCTCTGGATCCGATTGACCGATTTTCATTAGCTTCGGGAGAAAAGGTACTACCTTCGATGGGAAACAATAATTAGACTACTGCAAAAATTGAAAAAAGGCGTGAAGGTGATTTGTTCGAAATAGAATTTAAAATCTTTACTGGGGCACTTTAGCAAAACGTTTTCTTAAAAAAATTGAAATTTTTTAACGAAATCATTAATTACCCAAAAGGTTATTTAATATTTATCCCCTCACCAACGAATAATATTTATATATATATATATATATATAAATATATATATATGTATAATTATATGTATATACATTATATGTATGTATATGTTATGTATATTTATCATAATATATGTCTTCTGTCCGTGTGGATGTGACTGAACTCTTCCTAAACGGCTGGACTGATTATGATAAAATCTTTTGTGTGTGATTAAGTTGTTTCGAGAATGATTTAGATTCACAATTTGATCCCATAGAAAATCTTTTTTTTAATTAATTTATTTGTGTAAAATGTTAACTTCATCTTGGGATGGTTAAGGTTCACAATTGGATACGGTAGGCAGAGCTGCGATCGTGTTTAAGAAATTTTTTTTAATTTTTGGCATATCAGTCAGATCCGATAGTTGGTGCTGCGATCGGCTTCTAGGAAATTTTTTTATATTGTTACTTTTTCGCGTATCAGTTACTTGCGTCGTAGTTTATTGTTGTTATTACATTAAAATTCTTATGTACTAGAATTTCGCGCTTATTGAGAATATTTTTTCCACCGAATACTGTGATTAGAGAGTAGTGTGAATTAAATGGGATAGGTAGTGCTGTTGTTTTGCCATTTGGATTTATTTAATTTCTGACTTTTATAAAGTGAAAGGTTAAATTTTGTTAAATTGCTTATGTTCAGTTTTTTAAGGTTTTATGAAACTTTCAATTGTTGTCATTTAATCTGTATGTATACTCAGATCTAGCAATAGCGAAGCATTGCCGAGTCTGCTAGAATTGCGAGCTTATTGAGAATATTATATTATTATTTATTGAAATAACGTTTTAAAGTGTAATTAAAAAATATACATTGTGCAAATTTGTAAGGTGAGTATTATTTGTAAGGTTGATTGAAGTGAGTATTTTACATGATTTTTCATGAATTTTAATGATGTATACACATGCATTCAATAACAATCAACTTAACCTAAAAATTTAAATTGTCAGTTCTCATTTGATGCTATGCAACTTATGCAGTATTGAACGGCTATTTGAAAATAAAAATGTAAGTTTGTAAAATAAATTACAACATTTATAAAATTAAAATGTAAGTTATTTATAATAATTATAGTTAATCGGTTTATAAGTTTATAAGTTTATATTTAAAAAATTGAAGTTATAATTTTTGTAGCTGATTCATTTTATAAAAAATTTTCTAAAACTGTTTTTAATTTACAATTTAATATACATCAGTCATTGCTTGGCAATGAAATACCATTCAAATCCATCGACACTGTTGTCGATCCAGAGGAAGTTGTCAACTATGCTGTTGAATTATTGAATTCACTGTATTTACCTGGAATGCCACCACATAACTTGCGATTGAAGATCGGTTCACCTATCATTTTGCTTCGAATTTGAATACACCAAAGCTATGTAATGGCAAGCGATTGGTCACAAAAAAAATCATAGGCAATGTTCTTGAAGCTAACATTTTAAACGGCAGGTTTCAAGGTGAAGTTGTTCTTCTACCACGGATTCCAATGATCCCTTCAGACTCGCCCATTCAATTCAAATGTTTTCAATCTCCAATTCGCTTGGCATTCGCAATGACTATAAATAAGTCACAAGGCCAAACAATGTCAATTTGTAGGTTGGATCTAGAAAATCTGTGTTTTTTTGAAAGGCCAATTATATGTTGCGTATTCAGGATTGGCACACCATCAAGTTTGTTCGTTAATACCCGTCAGGGATTAACTAAATATACTATCCATCAAATCGTTTTAAGATAAAAAAAAATTTATTCCTGTTAATATTAAGATTAAAATATATTTAAGGATTTATTTTTTGTACATTTAAAAAAATATACCTGTCATAAAAATGGTTTGAGTTTTTTCTTCCTCGCTATTATTTAAGACAGTTTTAAGGTAGACATTTAAGTTTATAATATACTCACACGTAATTGATAGGTCGAGTTGTGATAATTGTACGCGTGGTAGCGTCAGGTATTTTAAAAATAATTTTTTTTTCATATTTTTTTCATCAAAACGGTCCAAACAATTTATACTTTATTTGAAAATTTTTTTAATTTCTGCATTTACAACGTTTGAACAGGACAACATCTGTCGGGTTCGCTGGTATATATATATTTCTTTTTTAGCTATATCTTGTTTCAGAAAAGGAGTTGATGTGAGTTTATTGTATTATATTTTCTACATCAGCAGTCCTGCAAACCACTTTCAACATTTTTTGCCATCCCGTTCCAATGGTTTGGGGTAACAAAAATACATTTTTAAATTTAAATCCATCTCATAAGTTACCCATTGCATTTAAAATGTAAAAAATTTTAATTTTTTGATAACCCTTTAGTATTTCTTGAAAGAATAGAATAATCTATAAATAATAAAATTACCGACTTTAACAAATACCGTAATAAAATGTTACAAATAATTATATTATTATTTATTAACTAAATTAAAAGTATTTACAATAAATAACTATTTTTTAATTCGGTGCCAGCAAACACAAATTAAACATAAAGCTACGTAAAGTTAGTACCTCAACCGACCGTTAGGCAGCTTAAAGGGATTCCCACGTGTAAAATGGGATCTAAAGAGCATACAAGAGAGAAAGAGAGTCTCACCATCATACCTCATTTTGAATTAATTAAGGCATATATACTTGGTGATAATATATATACCAAAGAATCTGTAAAGTATTCTTATATCGTATTTTTGTATGTCGCATTTTATTGTTGTATTATATTTTTGTAGATCTCATTTCCTTAGTAGTGTAATGTTGATACGAAATCAGATGAATTGACTTCAGAAAAAATTCGCGAGATAAAACGGTATGGCAATGCTTTATAGCAGGCCAGATGGGATGAGGCACAGGGTGACGTTATACGCATGATCTCTTCCCAGACGTTGTTAGTTTGCAAGACGCCCCTTGGGTTCACCCTAACACGTATGTGACGTAATTTCATTCTGGTCATGGCGCCTTCCGAGACAGATTTCAGCGATTTGGCCTGATGAATTCAGGTGTGTGTTCAGATTGTGAACAACTAGAAGACGCGTACCATGTAATTTACGTATGCATAAAACAGGAACTTATGCGCTCAGAGACTATTTATAAGCAAGATATCTATGAGAGTTTGAAAAACCGAACCTAATGGGTGATCGTTGGAAATTTCAACGGGTACCTGGCAAGAAAACGGATTTCTGAGGGAATTTAGGGTTCCGCCTGGTCTTTCCTATGTTTTGGTTTTGTTGTTCTTGTGTTTTAAGGATTCATTTTTTTGTAGTGTTTTGTTTATTTTTATTTCTTGTTTTGTGTTATGTTATGGTTGCGTGTTGAAGTCAACTTTTAACCTATATCGGGTAGGTAGTAGCATTAATTTCAGTTCCTTCATATCACCCGGTCTTCTTAAAGACTCGACATAGATGTGCTTTGTTTTAAAGAGTTTATTTCCTAGTAGTACACCGATGGGAATATCAATCACATGTGGCATTCACATCGGTTGAATCCTGACTGAGGCAAAAACAAGGCTGAGAGATGCCTTTTGTCGAGGTACTGAAGGTGACTTCTGGTAAAGCCCACAACGGTACGGAGGGGGTGGTGTGGAGACCGAAACTGCCACATGGAGTATGTCTTCCCCTACGGAGTTAGATCTTATTTCATTGTAATAAAACTTTTATTACCAATTTTGCATTGTTTGAAGTAGGATTTGTATTATATAGGTCATAGATTTTTTTTTTGTTTATCTTGTGTTGGCACTGACTTCATAAATATGACTTTGTTGCGTAGCCATTTCACTGTTTATACAATATTCTAAGCGACAGAAAGTTACAGAGATGTCGAACACAGAATGCTACCTACAATATCAAATCCAGTTGTAACTGTTCACAAACAGGGTACAATTTTTGACATTGCAGTGATAGACCTTGGCAAGAAAAATTTTGCTAAGGGGCAGATTTATGTCGTTCTTAGTCGAGTTAAAACTTTGGAGGGCATCGCCCTGTCTCATGTAACCCACATAAGTTATTAAGTAAACTACACGATGAAAAAACTGTGACAGAAACGATGAGGTTGCGTAATATATACAATTTATAAGTCTTATTATTGCGAGTAGTCATTTGCATAAGGTTTGCGAGTACCCGGTTAAAAAACTGTTTATAATAATTATAGAATATATTTTACTACAAAATTATAATATTTAACTCGCTTCATACAAAGTGATGTCGGTCGAAAGCTTGTTGTACGACTATTGCAAAATTATAATTTATTATCGCATAATATAAATATAAATATTATATTATAATTTTGGAATTAGGGATAATACACTTTTTCACCATTTATATAAATATGATGAGACCTTGCCGTTATGCAACCATATCGGAGAGGTATCTGTTGAGAGCCAGACTAAGGAATGATTCCTGAAAGAGGGCAGCAGCTCTTTCAGTAGTTGTTAGGGGCGTGAGTCAGGACGACTTAAACGGCCGTATCAACATCACTCAGTCCTCTGAGTACTGCGCAGCTGAAAGCAATGGAAAACTACAGCTGTTTTTTTTTCCAAGAAAATGTGGCTCTCTGCATTTTCACACAACAATAATGGAGGCGCCTTCCTTGGCAAAATATTCCGGAGGTAAAAGAGTCCCCCGTTCGGATCTCCGGGTGGGGACTACTAAGGAAGGGGTCACCAGAAAACTAAAAAATAACATTCTACGAGTCGGAGCGTGGAATGTTAGAAGCTTGAAAAAGGTTGGTAGGCTAGAAAGTTTAAAAAGGGAAATGGGTAGGATGAAGGTGGATATAGTAGGAATTAGTGAGGTTCGGTGGGAAGAGGAAGGCGACATTTGGTCGGGTAATTTTAGAGTAATTAACTCAGCGTCAAATAATGGGCAGGCAGGAGTAGGTTTCGTGATGAACAAGAAGATACGGAGGAGGGTGGAGTATTTCAAGACGCATAGCGATAGAATCATTGTAATAAGGATAAAATCAAAACCTAAACCGACAACGATTGTTAACGTCTATATGTTTACAAGCGCCCATGATGATGATGAGGTAGGGTGTGTATACGAAGAGATTGATGAAGCAATTAAACACGTAAAAGGAGATGAAAATTTAATATTGAGAAAATTTAATAATTGAGAGGAAGTGTTAGGAGAAGACCAATTTGGTTTCAGGAAAAGCACAGGGACAAGGGAAGCAATTTTAGGCCTCAGATTAATAGTAGAAGGAAGATTAAAGAAAACAAACCAACATACTTGGCGTTTATAGACCTAGAAAAGGCATTCGATAACGTAGACTGGAATAAAATGTTCAGCATTTTTAAAAAATTAGGGTTCAAATGTAGAGATAGAAGAACAATTGCTAACATGTACAGGAACCAAACAGCAACAGTAACAATTGAAGAACATAAGAAAGAAGCCGTAATAAGAAAGGGAGTCAGACAAGGATGTTCCCTATCTCCGTTACTTTTTAATCTTTACATGGAACTAGCGGTTAATTATATTAAAGAACAATTTAGATTCGGAGTAACAGTACAAGGTGAAAAGATAAAGATGCTACGATTTGCTGATGACATAGTAATTCAAGCCGAGAGTAAAAAGGATTTAGAAGAAACAATGAACGGCATAGATGAAGTCCTACGCAAGAACTATCGCATGAAAATAAACAAGAACAAAACAAAAGTAATGAAATGTAGTAGAAATAACAAAGATGGACCGCTGAATGTGAAAATAGGAGGAGAAAAGATTATGGAGGTAGAAGAATTTTGTTATTTGGGAAGTAGAATTACTAAAGGTGGACGAAGCAGGAGCGATATAAAATGCCGAATAGCACAAGCTAAACGAGACTTCAGTAAGAAATATAATTTGTTTACATCAAAAATTAATTTAAATGTCAGGAAAAGATTTTTGAAAGTGTATGTTTGGAGTGTCGCTTTATATGGAAGTGAAACTTGGACGATCGGAATATCTGAGAAGAAAAGATTAGAAGCTTTTGAAATGCGGTGCTATAGAAGAATGTTAAAAATCAGATGGGTGGATAAAGTGACAAATGAAGAGGTATTGCGGCAAATAGATGAAGAAAGAAGCATTTGGAAAAATATAGTTAAAAGAAGAGACAGACTTATTGGCCACATACTAAGGCATCCTGGAATAGTCACTTTAATATTGGAAGGACAGGTAGAAGGAAAAAATTGTGTAGGCAGGCCACGTTTGGAATATGTAAAACAAATTGTTAGGGATGTAGGATGTAGAGGGTATACTAAAATGAAACGACTAGCACTGGATAGGGAATCTTGGAGAGCTGCATCAAACCAGTCAAATGACTGAAGACAAAAAAAAATATATATATATAAATATCAAATTTAAGTTTAAATTTACATGGAGTTTAGAGGAAACTAGCCAAGAAAAAAATAGAATGATTGTTTAAGGAAGAAAAATAGAGAAAGAAATGCCATGAATATTTTCACACAGACTAAACAACGATAATATAAGACTGTTATTAATAGCAACACTGTACTGGTGTAAGCAGTCAGCGGCTAAGGGTGTCTAGCCGTCCGTTTTTTTTTGTTTTTTTTTAGTTTTTCTAAGATTATCATCCGATTTGGTTAAAATTTATACGGGACGATTCTGAAAGTATGCTATTTCGATTAAAAAAAAAAAAATACCAAAATCGGTTTACTAAAATCGGAGATATTACGTAACATACATAAAAAATACAGTGGAATTGATAACATCTCCGTTTTTTAAGTCGGTTAAAAATTAGCCTAAAATGTTCATCACCCTCCTAAAAAATTACAAATTTTTTTTAGAATTATAGTTGTATCTTTGAATGTTTTAAACAAAAAAAAGAAATAAAATTTTAATTTTAAAATTAAAAAGTTCTAATTTAAAATCTATTATCACTACTTAGGGATTATTTTCTTAAAAAATAATTTTATTGGAATGCTTCCCCTTGAGTATAGAAGCCACCGGTATGAAAAAACAATTTCACAATTACAAATTTGGAAAAAAGAATTATATTATCGTAAAGAAGTAAATGTAAGAAAAGAGCTTAAAATTATAGAATTGGAAAAAAAAAGAATCACGTAATTTGACTGACGTAGTCGCTGAAGTTATGCAATTAATTTACGACTTTTATAATTTTTACATAAAAATCATTCTGATAATTTCAAAAGATGTACATGTAAGTAGTTTAGTTCTACTAAAAAGTCAATTGACCGGCAAACGGGCATTTCTAAAACTTTGATTCTAAGCACTTATTTTTAACTATCTGCAGTGTATGTTACCAAAAATTACTGAATATGCCGTAATAGATGAAGTAATTTACTGTGATTTAAAATCAGAAGTTCTGGGTGTATTGTAAGCTGCGCTAAAAATAATATAATTTATTAATTAATTGATTAAACATAACATTTATAAATTTATCATTAATCACAGTTAAAATTTTTAATAACTCATTACGTTTTTTTTTACAATGATTGCCATTTTTTATTCAATTTCGAAATGCAGTTTCAAAACTGTTTGACAAAGAAAACCACTATATCAAAAACAGATTTTCTTGAATACAATTAGCATAATACTTTGAAATAATCTGATGTGGATTTACATATTATTACGCCTATTTACATATACATATTTTTTTTTAAATGAAAAGTACACAACATTTTATTTCATTAATAACTTCTGATATTTTTTTCATTTTGTTTTTTATAATTAAATTGTTAGTTATCATAAATGTTTTCTTTACAGTTAGAGGTTAATAATCATTAATAAATCAATATTTTTAAATTAAAAATAATGAAGTAAAAAAAAGGAGATGAAGTCTGATTCGAACAAATGTGCCTTCCCCGTGTAAGATTCAAATATTTCTATAATTAAAATTTCATTTGGCTGTAACTTTGGAACCAATGAAAATAAGTACCAGTTACTGTAGAAAAGCTCTCAATGAGAGCTTCTTACTGTAGTTTAAAAAAATCCAAAATCCAATTTTTTTTTTATTTTGGGCTTTTTTGGTTCAGTCGATTGCACAACTAGATTATTCCTAAATCAAAAATTTCAACATCCTACGGCTAATCGTTTTTGTGTTATGTGAGATACATACGTACCTACAGACGTTATGCCAAAAGTAATCAAAATGGATTTAGGAATGATAAAAAGGAATATTTCCGTTGAACTTTGAAAACCGAAATTATTCGCGATCACAATACTTCCTTTACTTTGTACAAGGAATTAAAAATTGAGAGAAGAAGAAAATGAAGGATCAAGGGAATAGAAAAATTCAACTGTTAGTTTCTTACATTAATATAAAAATTACTTCTGGATGAACAGCTCAGCTTAAATTCTGAACCTCAAAACTTATTCAGTACTTAAATATCGACCACTCTTTATGTAATTACTTTCGTAATTTTAATTATTTAAAATTATTCATTTATTACGATTAATTTAAAAGATACTCTGCTATTTGTATAATTTTTACATATAAATCATTCTTTTATACACGAATGAATTTCGTAAGGATGAGAGTCGAAATATGTCATAATAAACGTTTATTTATAATTAATCAATTAAGTGAGCTCGAAACTTGTGCGTGAAAATATGAAATGAAATTTTAGGAGCATATGAAAATGTTTCAAGTTGACCGGGATTCGAATTCTAAATATTTCGTATAAAAGGATAATCATTAAATTCATGTAATAATTAATATCCTAAATTCTATATTTTTAATATAAAGTTAATAGTTTTGATCTAAAGATGTGAATTAAAAAAGCTGACTGCTGTGAGTTGTTTCTGTTGCGAGGCTTACAAACATAAATTAATTAAAAATATTTATTTTATTTAAATAAAATATTTTTTTATTCATTAATTCGATGGTACTACAGCGCACGCGCATACCATATTTAATTCGCACAGGTGTAGCAATACTAGCGGCGACGGTTGGCACTAATTAAACTAATGCAATTTCACAACTTACATAGAACAAATTTGGCTTGTAGGACCGACCGCTGGTGTAGCCGCGAGCCTTAACGACCCAGGTACCGATTCGACCGGGCCATGGAGTTCAAGACTTGGTCAGATCGAGTTACATTTTTACACTTCAATTATTATTCATTTATTTAATTCTACCGCTCACCTGTAACCTCACCACAGTGGTAGTAGTTTAGAGCATTTTTTAGGGTGGGGGTTCAACATTTTTTTGTTGTAAATATTGTTATTTTTAAATCGTTAACAAATGCGTTTAAGAAAAATATTACCTTAATATGCGAAATCTCGAGATACTGAGGATGACCTTGCTCTAGAGCCTCACCCCCTTGACCTATTAATTAAATTGAAAATTTAACGGCATCAATGTTTCACATATAGAAGTAATCTGACCAAGTTTGGCCAAAGTCAGTCCAGCAGTTCTGGAGTTATAAGGTTATTTAGAGAACATCAAATACATGAATATTAACATCCGGAAAATTTCTATCCGGTTTTTTGGATTTCTTAGATCTCAAAACGTCAAGATCCGGTGAAGCCCCATATGCCCATATCGGAACTATTACAATACTTTCCCTTCTTCTAGACGACAAAGTAAAATGAAATCTTACATTTTGTTTAGCAGAATAAACTAAACACTCCATAATTTAATTTTTATATAAATCTTTCTTCGTGTATCTCATTAATATTACTGTAAAACAAATAATGTGTTCCATAATAGTTAATAATGCTGATTTATTTATGGTTAACTTAACTATCACAAATAGTTTTATTTTATGAAAGCAAAGAGATGTTCTAAATTGAACTTTTAATTATACATCTTTAATTTTTAAATCCTTCCTTCAAGACTCGTGAATCGCATCTGATAAATAAGTTACGTATATAATATTTATAGCTTGATTAAATTAAAATTTTCTGTATAAACTGAAATAAATATATAATTCCATGAGAACTTGCCATTAGTGTACCGGCATAATTTCAATATTTGAATAATTAATAAAATTCAGTGAATATGGGAGAAACTTTATGCAGAGTAAATGTAAAGTAGAAGATGAAATGATATTAAATAATATGATTTTCAAACTGAATCTATATTTTTTAAATTATATGTAATATAAAATTCAACTGATTAACAGCCAATATATCTTGGGAATTGATTTACAAAATCTTATTTCTTTGAAATATTATACTGTAATTTCTGACATAACGTTTGTAATAAAAGAATAAATTATTTAATAATCAAAAAACTGAGTTCAAAAACTATTTAAAAAATTATGAAATAATACTTGTTGCCCGCGTTTTATAATCGGTGAAAATTTTTACTTTCCCGGTGAATATAGGTAGAGTAGAATATTAATTTGGGAAGGTAGGTCATGAAAAATAGGTCATCGGGTTTTTGGCAAATGTTTACGTTTTAGAGTCAAACTAGTTCATTAAAGCAAAAAACTATATTATTTGTGTATGTGCGAACGTTCGTATGTATGTGTGTCGCATGCTTTTGGCTTTACATATCAGGATTGACCGAACTGATTTTCTTCGAATCTGGTTCAAATTTTTTTTTCTATATATTGGTCATCGATCGCATTCATTTTTTTGAAAATTAGTTTAGCGATGAAGGGATATCACGAAAAAATCAATTTCGATTTTCTTCAGAGACATTCTAAAGAAAAATTTAAGTAAATTTCTTATCTAAGAGACATATATAAATGATAAAAAAAATTTTTTTCAAAAAATCAACCCTCACCTCTAAAAAATGAAACATATATTTTTTGTCCTTTTTCTCTAACTTCGGTTTAAATCTTTTCTTAAAAATCATTTAATGTTTATTCTTAATATCGTCGCCGAATGTCTTCGACGACACGTGGCACTTATAACCTTGTGGTAGCCCTGAAACGGCCGTTTTTTTCGTCGATCGTCTTCGACGGCTCGTAATAATATTTTTTATTACTTTAGACCGGAAGACTAGTTTTTAATTCTATTTTGTAATATGTCGATATTATAATATAGACAACAACTAATATATATATATATATATATATATATACATATGTAACCTTTTACTTCAGAGTTATTATCTTTTTTTTCTGTTTGGCCTCCAGAACTACCGTAAGGTATTACTTCAGAGAATGAATGGGGATGATATGTATGAATGTAAATGAAGTATAGTCTTGTTCAGTCTGTGGTCGACAATTCCTGAGACATGTGGTTAAGTGAATCCCAACTACCAAAGAACACTGGTATCCACTATCTAGTATTCAAATCCTCAAAATTGTTATTCTTACCGTTGCTAGAATTTGAACCTTAGAACTCACGACTTGGAAATCAGCTGATTTGCGATGACGAGTTAACCACTAGACCAACCAGGTGGAATTACCAAATAAGCCTGCTACTCTTCAAGATCTGTGAAATCAATTTTTTTTCTGCTGGTGGACGGGAACTGGACTCGTCGATCAATCTCAGATAACTGTGTCAATTAACTGCGCCATGGAAAAAACAAAGACCAAGAAGATGTTCAGCTGTCATTCCAGCTCAAATGATAAATATGATCGTGTTTGATTTTCTCAAAAAAGTGAGGATTGTTTTTCGCCCAGAAAAATTACGAGAGCTTCGATAAATCGTACACTCGCCTGAGAACTTGAATTTTATTGTTTCTAACTTAACGATTTTTTGTTTCTTTAAATCTGATATATAGAGTGATTCACGAACAATGTAACAAACCTTCAGGATATGTTCTACTGGTGAAAATAAAGAAGAAAGTTCATATAAACATAAATAATTTCGGAAACACTTCGTTAGTGTGTCGACTGGCGAAAGATTTCGTCCTGATTTTTACTCTTTCATTATAAGTCAAACTGTAATTCTTCTGACCCAAATTAAAGGATAAATTTAATGGTTTAATATGAAATGACTTAAAATATTAAAAAAATAAGCCCCAGGAATCCACTTTTAGCAGGTTTTGAGAAACCAGAGATAAAAGACAACAGACTGGAGTACTATTGAAAATTTTGTTTCGTTTTATACCTACTTAAAATCTGCCACAACTTCATATGTTTTTTTTTTTAATAAGTTTCAAAAACCTTACTTTTGCATTTGCCGTCTGTGTACTTTATTCAGTAGATCTAACTTATTAATATTTTTTAAAGCCATATTAGGTCGTATTATAAACTGATTTTATTATTAAAAGTGATACTAATAAGTTATTCTAACAGAACAATAATCTGATAGTTTTATGCGTAAATATAATATTTTAAATCCTACAGTACAAAACCCGGTAGATTATTTAGATATCTGTTGTATATACTAAACTTTGCGATGATGATTCTATAGAACATAGGGTTCCGGAGCCAAGTTAGTGTGAATCAGGAAATAACTCTAACGGCAGTATTACGTATATCGGTTTCAGGGGTGCGGTTAGTTGAAAGGGGCTAACATATACAACATGCTAAGTGTAGATTATGGTATACATGTATAATCAAATTAACGGACGATGCACCATATCCGGCATGTAACCCAAATTAAATACATCTTCTAAAAGGTAATTATAAAATAAATTCAAATATTAAAAATAATTTTGTAATTTGATAGATAAATTGATAGATTTTCATGTTTGCTTTTTTTCTCAAATATTTAATTTTTTGTTTTGTAATACTGAAAATTTTGTTTTGTTTAATACCTAATTAAATTTTTTTACATTTTGTTACCAATAAACTTCGAAATTCTTGTTTTTATTTAGTATCTGTGGACACCATTTTACTCAGAATCAAATTCTGTATTAGTTTTGTTTTATAACTTTTAGGTGTTTATTACGGATTTAACAAAGTTATTTCTACACTGTACTTAAAATAGTTTGGTTTTCGTCCCCAATCTTTTCTTTTTCCTTATAAATCTTTCGAAAACTACTAAAAATAAGTTTCGAGCCCTGTTTTTCAATTTTTCACATCAGATTTCATATAAAACCATTAAATTTACTCTTTAATTTGGGTCACAAAAATTACAGTACGACTTAATTTTACGAAAAGGCACAGAGATTAGGACGAAATCTTTCGCCAGCCAATATTTACAAACGAATCGTTTTAAATCCTACGGTTATATGAAATTTCTCTTATTTTCACCAGTAGAACGTCTCATAAAAATGTATTACATTCTTTGAATATCAAGTCTGTAAAAAATTATTTTTAATTTTATTTTCAAAATACAATCTCAACAAAAATCTGAATTTTTCTTATAAATTAAACACCGAGCTAAATAAAAATTAATTTTATGTGAATTTATCTGAAATAATCTATTTCATAAGTTGGCAATGCAAACAGCTAATAACGACAATTTAATTTAATTTTAATTATTTTTTCAATTCGAATCAAATGCAAATTTATTTATTGTTTTAATTTATTCATATTATTCGTTAATTTTTTAATACGCGTAAGTAAAAAAAAATATCATCAGGAAGGAGTATTATTTATTGTACAATTTTACATACAATTAAACAAATACGTGTGTTAATCGTAACACTTAAACCACTAGAGTATTCTTTGAAGATTCCTCTGTTTAAAGGAGACGAAGTTTACATTTAAAATGCACCGTCCGCTGAAAGAGGGTATTCCTGTTACGCCACTCCACCACTTATCATCAACGTTAATGCGATAGCCCGTCTGCAAACAAGCCGATAGTGTACCGGCCGAGTTACTTCTGAAAGCTTTTCTTGTCTCAACTTTCAAAGCTAGCTAACTTTTAATGAATGATTGATCTATCGATTTCTAAGTCTTCTTGAAAATTCAAAAGGAGTAGTATCGTCCTAATATTTTACGTTTTTATTATTATCAACTAACTTAAATAGTAATTTTACAGATAAAATAAAAAATAAACTTTGTACTTTTTTAGAGATTTTGGTTTACATAACAATGAAAAATATGCGAATTTAAAACTGCGATTTAAAATCGTATAAATCTTAAAAGAATTGAGATGAGAAGATATATTTGAAAATGGTAAATTTGTGACTTATATAGAAAATTATTAAATAGCACATTTTTATTATAATGGTTATTATCTCGTTAATACAAAATTTAATAAATTTTATAACGTATGAAAATGCCAAGCCTGACCGGGATTCGAACCCAGGACCCCCGGATGAAAGTCCGAGACGCTACCACTCCGCCATGGAGATCGGAAAAATATAATTCCTGTTATTAAAACTATAATATTACCTGTTAAAAATGGAAATTAAACCTTTAAACAATATAAAATTAAAAAATAAACAATGCTAAAATATTTTTTTTTTAAATAACGTTACATTATTTACTTACATTGATAAATTAATACTAGAAATATAACTTCTAATCTTCGAATATTCTCATATGTTTCTAATATTGGAATATTAGAAACGTGTACTGTTTTTATATAAAATTCGGATTTTCTCATTTTTCTTTGTTTTATTCAACTTAAGTTATATTGTTCAAAATTAAATTTCCAAGAAGTTTTATTTAAAAGTTTTACTTGTTTCTTGCCCATTTAACAACGTTATTGTACGTCAAAAATAAAAACAGGACTTTTAACCCCAATTTATTGGGTTTACCCCAGATTTCTCATAAAATATTTCAGATAACTGAGATACTATTACAATACGGATGTAGTCACTTAGACTTAAAACTTTAACTTTTGTAGATCAATTTTTTTTTATATATATATATATATATATATATATATACATACATATAATTTAATTACGTAAGATTATAGCTTTATATATGTTAGTCATAATTATCCTCTTTATGATGGGAGAATAGCCGAAAGCGCTCCAGGAAATTAAACTGGAATTTGGTAAGCTGTTTTAAAATTATATATATATTAGTTATTATACCAAGCAGTACTATGTTTGATAAACTAAATACTGCAGATACAGTTTTGGGACCTATTTTATTCGATATTTCAGGTCAAAAAACATAAGAAATCTCTAACTCTGCTCGTTAATTAACGTCTTAAAAATTCCAGTACGAGCTCAATTCACCGGGATAGTTGAAATCCGAGCGAAATCTTTCACTAGCCGTAACTTGCAAATCAAATATTTTAGAATATATTATTTTCACGAGTAGAATAGATTACGATAGCCCATAGAGTACTTCCTGATACAATCGTTATAAATATATATATATTTATTTATTACATAATAGTCCATGATTAATTTGTTTTTTCCTTTTTAGTTTGGATTGATATCGAAACTCATAACCAAATTCTAAAATATGTCTGGAATATATTATTCTAGAAAAAATGTATACCGTAAATATATCTAGAAGTGAACAATAATAAAAACAAAAATTAAAACAATACCTCCTTCAATCGTAAAACAGAACCGCTAGACTATCAAACGAGTTAATTTGAAATTTAACAACTGAACTTCCTTTCTGTAACAGATAATAATTTCATATTGAAGTTGGAGTTCTTAAAATATTCGGTCGGATAAAGTTTCTTTAATATTTATTTATATATTTATTCTACGCAAACTTTTCTGATTAATTTTAACGATTTTAATGGCTTTTTTTCGATTTTACTTATGTGTTTCTTCATGATTAAAATTCAATGGGAATTATTAATGGTGATTTGATTTACTAATTTTTAAAGTTATTTCCTACAGATCTCTTTTACTTATAATTATACGGAATGTTTTTATGATTTTTAGAAAAATATTGTTTGTTTTTAGTTTTTGTTGAATTTTAATTGCGCATTGTTAATATACAAGTAATATTGGTATATACTATTAATTAATCTTTACCGCGCTGTTTGGTTTTTTTTTTTATATAATTGATAATAAACAGACCTTATTTATTTGTCTCCGCAAAAATCTCGCTTTTCAAAAGAGACAAGACGCGAAGCAAATTCTCTTAAAATAAAAGATAAAAACCATGATTTCAACTGAGATCCTTTCAGAAGAGATCAGAAACTCATCGTCGTTATGAAGATGGACTTAAATTAAATTCAACAATTTTTATTTATTATATAATAAAAATATTATTAATATTTAGTAATTGCGCGATAGATTATTTATTATGTTTAGATTTATTTACTTAAAAAGAAAACACTTTGCTCCCTTGCACAGAAATTATTCATTACATCGCATTATTATTACGTCTCTTTGAACAATTAGTAAAAAAAATTATTATTTTTTCTTTGATTCTATCATTATTTATTTTTATTTTATTTATATAATTATTAATTATTCACTGTTAATTTATTTTTTCTAATTTCCATTAATATAATATTACTAGCGGACCCGACAGACGTTGTCCTGACGCGGCATTATTCTGTAATAAATGCACACACATAAATATAAGTAACTTAATTAAGTTAAAATTAGCAGGATGTGTTCTAAATTTCATTAAAATGACTGACTATTAGTATGATATTATCAGTTTGTGATTGTTGTATTATTGTATTGGGTTTATTGATTAATTATGTGTAGTATAGTTAATATTTATTTTCACTAAATATTGAGATGTCCGATGAACATTGAATTAAAAAATCGAAACGTCGTAAAATTAATAATTAGTGTAATTAATAAATTTTCATCCACATTACTACCAATTTTCACTTAACATCATTCTAAAAAAATTACCTCCTACATACTTTTTTTTTTATTTAATAATTTTGATGTTTCATAACCATGTAACAGGTTAATTAATCAATTAATAAAAAAATTAAAGCACTGTAAAAAAGCAACGTAGTTAAAATTTTAGTAGAAATTTATCATTTTTCTCATTCTTTATTTTAACATCTATTTTACCAAATTTTAGATAATTGTAAATTAAATATAATTTTAGAAAACTTTTTATAAAATTAATCAGCTAAAACATTATAAATTCAATTTTTTAAATATACTTTAAACTATATTTTTAGTAAGTTATATTTTAATTTTATAAATTTTATAATTTATTTTACAAACTTAAATTTTTATTTTCAAAGAGCAGTTCAATACTTCATAAGTTGTATAGAATCAAATGAGAACTGACAATTTAAATTTGTAGGTTAAGTTGATTGTTATTGAATGCACGTGTATACACCATTAAAATTCATGAAAAATCATGTAAAATACTCACTTCAATACTGCACCTTACAAATTTGCACAATGTACATTTTTTAATTAAACTTTAAAAAGTTATTTCAATAAATAATAATATAATATAATATTCTCAATAAGCGCGCAATTCTAGCAGACTCGGCAATGCTTCGCTATTGCTAGATCTGAGTATACATACAGATTAAATGACAACAATTGAAAGTTTCATAAAACCTTAAAAAACTGAACATTAGCAATTTAACAAAATTTAACCTTTCACTTAATAAAAGTCAGAAATTAAATAAATCCAAATGGCAAAACAACAGCACTACCTATCGCATTTAATTCACACTACTTTCTAATCACAGTATTCGGTGGAAAATAATTTTTTAACGAAAAGTGTTGTGGCTGCAAAATCATTACAATTAATACTGAACATTAAGAAACTTACAAAACATTACGGAACCTTATAAAATTTCAACTTAACTTTATAAAATTCAGAATGTAAATAAATCCAATTGTCAGAACAGCACTACCTATCGGATTTAATTCAAATTATTCTCTAAATACGAATTTTAATGTAAGAACAGCAGTACCTATCGGATTTAATTCAAACTATTCTCTAAATACGAATTTTAATGTAAGAACAACACTAAGCTACGACGCAAGTAACTGATATGCGAAAAAGCGACAAAATTAAAAAAATTCCTAGAATCTGATCGCAGCACCAACTACCGAGTTTGACTGATAAACCACAAATTAAAAAAAAAAACTTCTAAAACGCGATTGCAGCTCTGCCTACCGGACCCAATTGTGAACCTTAACCATCCCAAGATCAACAACACATAAATAAATTTAAAAAAACATTTTCACTTCAATACTGTACCTTACAAATTTGCACAATGTATAGTTTTTAATTACACTTTAAAACTTTATTTCAATAAATAATAATATAACATAATATTTCTCAATACGCGCACAATTCTAAACGCGATCGCAGTGCTGCCTACTTGTAAGTTAATCAGTTGTGATTTTGTTTACATTGGCAACGGCCATACGGGCTCTTTGCGATTGGTCGTTGTGTTTGACAGCGGCCATCTTGCATTGATCTGATTGGTTTTCCTTTGTTTACATTTCAATCTGATTTATTAGCCTCATATTTATTACAAAACTTGTTTTCTCGCGGCGATTTTTTGTAACACAAAATTACGAAATATTTTTCTCAATTTGATCGCAGCACCAACTGTCGGGACAAACTAAAATTAAAATAGAATATTATTGAATATTCGATACTGCGATGGTAGCGCAGTCTGCCGGATCCAATGTAAAACATTCCAAAATCAACAACTACTTATAAATAAAAAATTAATTAAAAAAACATTTTCCAGTGGACCAAATTGTGAATCTAAATCATTCTCGATCCCCTTGAACTCATACAAAAAATTTCATCAAAATCGGTCCAGCCGTTTAGGAGGAGTTCAGTGACATACATACGCACACAAGAAATATATATATAAAAATAACCAAATAAATACCCATTAAAAGACATTCTTTATACCGTTTTTATGTTTATTTTATTTTTTTGTCTTTAGTCATTTGACTGGTTTGATGCAACTCTTCAAGATTCTCTATTTAGTGCTAGTCGTTTCATTCGGTATACGAAAAAAATGATTAAAAATCAATTAAAGAACATTTAAAATTTAACTTACCGAACGTTCTATTAAAAATCTTTATTTGGTAAAATTAAAATCTACGAGACTGCCAGTGCGTTTGTATATTATGCCAATAAGTAATTTTTAAAGCCCGATAAAATACCATCGAAATAATAACTGCAAGTTTGTGCATATTAAGGTATAAGATAAAAAAATATATAGATAAGTAGGAAAATGGACCGAGGTAAAGTTGAAATGGCTGGTGAAAAGATGATAACTCTTTTTCATAAAAAATTTATTACGTGCATCTTTTATCTTGATTGTATTAAAAATAAAATTAAGAAAAAATTGATAGGTAATGATAATGGTAAAAGCTTTTTATAATTATTAAATTCTTCATAATAGTAATAAAAGATTTTATTTCATACAATTAAGTAGACGTCAAGGAATAAAAAGCTGGCTTTTTGCAGAATTATTCCTAACCGATTACTCAATAAAATGTCTTAATTTTATACCGTACATAAAATTGTAATCTGAGTTCTTTTTATTTGAAGAAAACTTAAGGGAAATAATGGATGATAAAGCGCATGAATCATTTTTTTTTTCACTTGTTTTTCAAATCGCGCAATTTCGAGATTTAATTTCATTTAGCTCTTAATTATATTAAGAAATAATGTTTTATCTGCCATTCAAAAATTTTAAAAAAAAATTTATGGTCCTGTTAAGACTAAGGTTTCATTCCTCCTTTTTTATTTGTAAAAATAAAAATATTTTTTTTACTCTTTATAAATTTGTAGAAATAGAATGTTTTTTTGGGGATTCTTTTTTTTTACTGAGTAAAATATATATTTTACATCATTAAGTTTCATTCCTCCAATTAAAAAATGGATAGAGAATCCATAGAAAGGAAATAATATTTTTTATTAAAATCAAGGACGTTCATTAAAATAAAAAAGAAACTTTGGCAAACGTATACGTACTTCTTCTCGAAATTTCTATTTATATATTTTTTTTTTTTATTTTTAAGCTAAGGGGTTCTTGAAACGTCGACATTAACAACCAAAATACCCTTGATAACCAAAATTCTGGCCGATCGTTAACCTATCCCATTAAATCTATAGTACTGCTTAGCAATACTGCTATAGCAGGAAAATTAGAAATAGAATAAGTGTCCTGATCTTTTTTTCAGTAACAACGAATGATTATATGAACTCATCAAAGTAATAATCGAGTTTAAAAATTGAATAGTGGATATTTTTATTTATAAAAAATCGCATCAGTCGGCTATGAAATACAATTTTTATTTTTTGTCTTCAGTCATTTGACTGGTTTGATGCAGCTCTCCAAGATTCCCTATCTAGTGCTGGTCGTTTCATTTCAGTATACCCTCTACATCCTACATCCCTAGGCGTACAAGGAAGTCATGTGGTGTCCACATCAGATTTTTTAATTAAGTATTTCCAGCCGATTTGTTTCATTTTCCAAATATCGCGTTTTATTACTAACATGATTTTTCCATCGTTCCAAATTTGAACGCTTAAAACTCGATAACGAAGGCGTTAACAGAAAAACGGCGTTCATCACTGTTTTTCTCGTAAAATTTTTAACCGAAATCACGTATCATACGACAACCTTCATATTTAAAAAATTAAGTTTGATTTAACGGCGGAAAAAATTAAAAACTCATCGTAATTCAGATTTTTTTAACTTTGGTGAACCCCATTTCTTTCTGCGCCCGTAAACGCTTTTTTTCGAATTATAATATATTTACACGTTTTTTTTTTACGAAGGATTTGGCGATTATATTTCTTCTTCGCTTCCGTCACCTCAATTTAGCGAATATACTAGCTGCAGAGGTGTGCCTGTGGCACGTCCTCCGCAGCTAGACCCTGCGGACCGGTAATCGCTAGCGCACAGATTTGAGCGTGTTTAGCGAAAGATCGGATCTGTACGTTTTACGTCGGGTGAGTGTAATCAAAACGCAGGGCTAAACGAATTAATTTACGGATGACCGAGATCCGGTCGATCAAGAGCGTACCCGATGAGGTAAACGGTTAGCGCTCTACCTGCCGATAGTTACGCCGTTTGAATCGTAAAAATCGGACCAGCGGTTGCCGAGATATTACGGTGGCACTCCGTCGCACCCCCTCCCGATTTCCGAACGGCGCCCCGGGGACGCTTGAAAATATTATCGTCTGACGAGAACCACCGGGAGCGGATGGGGTTGCGTCAATAGGGGGGGGGGGGGTTAGAAAATTTTTCAGAGCGCTAGGACCGACCGTTTTCGAGATATTTGTGATTTTCTTCCAAAAATTCGGATCCTGTTAAAAAGTATTAAATTTTTCCCAAGCTACGATATATATGTATATGTGCAATATATTGATATATATATTTAATAATAAAAACATTTGTAAAAATTAAAATATCTTTTTAAAAGAATTCAACGGAAAAAAATAATTAAAAAAGAAAAAAGATATTTAAATAAAGAAGGAAACAGTTACGTGGTATTTAAATATTAAATCAACTTAGAGAGAGTTTAATCTTTAAATGTATTTCTCTTGTAGAAATAGTTTTTCAATTAATCGAAAAATTCGATTTTCAGAGAGCTTTAATTTTTAAATGGATTATGACGTTGTAGATATAGCAGGTATTTAAAAATTAAATGTCCTCACCTGTCTTACATTTATAAGAATATATTTAAATGCAATTATTTAAAATTTAAAGAATTCTTTAATACGATTAAACAAAAAATCTACTTTCCAATAATTTTAATTTTTATATATATTTTTAATAGGGATGATTCCGTATGTGTATTCAGAGTGTTTCTAAAATACTGGGCTGGCAATAATTTTTCGGATTCTATTTTTTTTTAAATGCTGAACATTTTATTCCAGTCTACGTTATCGAATGCCTTTTCTAGGTCTATAAACGCCAAGTATGTTGGTTTGTTTTTCTTTAATCTTCCTTCTACTATTAATCTGAGACCTAAAATGGCTTCCCGTGTTCCTATACTTTTCCTGAAACCAAATTGGTCTTCTCCTAACACTTCTTGGTCTTCTTCCTCTCCTCTCAATTCTTCTGTATAGAATTCTAGTTAAGATTTTTGATGCATGACTAGTTAACTTAATTGTTCTGTATTCTTCACATTTATCTGCCCCTGCTTTCTTTGGTATCATGACTATAACACTTTTTTTGAAGTCTGACGGAAATTCCCCTTTTTCATAAATATTACACACAAATTTGTATAATTTATCAATCGCTTCCTCACCTGCACTGCGCAGTAATTCTACAGGTATTCCAACTATTCCAGGAGCCTTTCTGCCATTTAAATCTTTTAATGCTCTCTTAAATTCAGATCTCAGTATTGTTTCTCCCATTTCAAACTCCTCAACTTCCTCTTCTTCCTCTATAACACCATTTTCTAATTAATTTCCTCCGTATAACTCTTCAATATATTCCACCCATCTATCGACTTTACCTTTCGTATTATATATTGGTGTACCATCTTTGTTTAACACATTATTAGATTTTAATTTATGTACCCCAAAATTTTCCTTAACTTTCCTGTATGCTCCGTCTATTTTACCAATGTTCATTTCTCTTTCCACTTCTGAACACTTTTCTTTAATGCACTCTTCTTTCGCCAGTTTGCACTTCCTGTTTATAGCATTTCTTAATTGCCGATAGTTCCTTTTACTTTCTTCATCACTAGCATTCTTATATTTTCTACGTTCATCCATCAGCTAGCTGCAATATATCGTCTGAAACCCAAGGTTTTCTACCAGTTCTCTTTATTCCGCATAAGGTTGCTTCTACTGATTTAAGAATTTCCTTTTTAACATTCTCCCATTCTTCTTCTACATTTCTACCTTATCTTTTTTACTCAGACCTCTTGCGATGTCCTCCTCAAAAATCTTCTTTACCTCCTCTTCCTCAAGCTTCTCTAAATTCCACCGATTCATCTGACACCTTTTTTTCAGGTTTTTAAACCCCAATCTACATCTCATTATCACCAAATTATGGTCGCTATCATTGTCTGCTCCAGGGTAAGTTTTGCAGTCAACGAGTTGATTTCTAAATCTTTGCTTAACCATGATATAATCTATCTGATACCTTGCAGTATCGCCTGGCTTTTTCCAAGTGTATATTCTTCTATTATGATTTTTAAATTGGTTGTTGGCAATTACTAAATTATACTTCGTGCAAAATAAATATAAGTCGGTCCCCTCTTTCATTCCTTTTGCCCAGCCCGTATTCACTCACTATACTTCCTTCCTTGCCTTTTCCAACTATTATTAAATTTTCATCTCCTTTTACGTGTTTAATTGCTTCATCAATCTCTTCGTATACACACTCTACCTCATCAACATCATGGGCGCTTGTAGGCATATAGACGTTAACAATCGTTGTCGGTTTAGGTTTTGATTTTATCCTTATTACAATGATTCTATCGCTATGCGTTTTGAAATACTCTACTCTCTTTCCTATCATCTTGTTCATTATGAATGAAATACCATACGTTACAGCAATTAAATAACCGTAAATGTAAAGTCATTTCACTATGTCTTGTATTTCTATTATCATTCAAGGCGTTAATTAAAAGAATAAAACTTAAATAAACGTAGAAAGTAGATTTGAAATTGAGGAACTTTGTTTTTTATTTAATTTTTTCTCTGAATTTTTAGAAAATTCATATTCACTAATGTGCTAAGCAATTTTCTTAAAAAGTGATTTATTTTTTAATTTGTTTTTTTTTAGTTTTTATTGAAGGAAATAGTCTCTTAAACGACAGATGAAATTTTGATCGTTAATTTATTTAATCCAAAATTTTTTACATTCCTTACAAAAGTTGTGGAAAAGTAAAATTGTACTCCAAGGAAAACAGATGAAAAGCTTTTACTTTTTATTCGTATCTTTACGACATTCACAGAAGTTTTCTTCAATTAAATTGTGATCCAAAAAAAAGTAACAGGAAAAACTGGTTTCAGAGTTATATAATTTTTTTCAAGCGCTTCAAAAGTTAAAACACTTCAAAAAACGTTTTACCCATGAGACATTTACTAAAACTTTTATATACTATCTAACACCTGCAACCTCCTGATGACGTTCACAAGATTGGTTAGTATTATTTCGATAAACACATACTGTAAATAATCAAATCGAATTTTAGTTAATTTGCCGTTGAAAATGAGGAATGAAATTTATTTCTCATTAATACAAGTTTTCAAAAATTTACACATAAAAGATATTATAAAATACAATTTCTATACGAAATAAAGGACGATCCGGTAAAAATTTGATGAATAAATAAAGTTAATCAAATTCAAAATTTTTTAATAAAGTTCTTTTTAATATATTTTGAAACAGAAGATACAGCGTCGTAGAAAATAAAAAATATGATGAGACCAATTCATTAAAATACCCATTAAGTTGTGTAAGGGGATGGATTAGCTCACATATACATCGTAAATTGACGTAAAATTAAGTATAAAGCGAGTGTAAATTAATATTAATTTACTTATTCTCACGCTGTGACGTTTTAATCCTTCCATTGTTATCGTTTAAAACACAACCCTTGAAATTATTCTAGTAAAAATAATAACCTCAATACGGAAGGGTACAACCCTTCATCAAAATTTTAAAATATATCGAATGACAAGAATTATTTTATATACCTTAATATTTTGTTTCTTTTAATAATTTTTCTTTAACATATATCCGAGTGAAAATAAAATAAATTATTTAACCAAGAGAAGGTTAGAGCAACTGGAAAATTAAAAAAAAATAATATAGTCAAATTTTTTTAAGTTAGGAAAAGATAAAAGTTTTTTTCACTTTCAAGTAATTTTTTTAATACTAATAAAATAATTTGTATTTTATAAGGAACCGCTAGATACACAAATTCAGAAAAAAGAAATAATTTATTTAGATGTGTAATTCATAAAGTTGTTAAAAATCTATAAAAACTGTAGATTAAAAAAATTTCTTTATCAAATTACACTTCTTTTTTCCTGTTTGCCTCCGGAAATTACCGTTCAAATATTACTTCAGAGGATGAATGAGAATGATATGTGTGAGTGTAAATGAAGTGTAGTCTTTTACATTCTCAGTTCGACCATTTCTGAGATGTGTGGTTAATAGAAACCCAATCACCAAAGAACACCGGTATCTACAATCTAGTATTCAAATCCATATAAAAGTAACAACTGCCTTTACTAGGACTTGGAACGCTGGAACTCTCGACTTTTAAATCAGCCGATTTGGGAAGACGCGTTCACCACTAGACCAAGTTTATTGAATTACACTGGATTTTAGTATTTTAAGAAATTATATCGTTTTGATGAACGTGATCTCATCTCTATGTATAACTATTGGTAAAAAAATTATTACGCCATCTTCTGCAGTCGCAACTAACTTGGCAGCCTGTTTTCGTTCAATGCCCTTAACTTCATTACATGCAAATTTCAGAGATAAAGATACACATGGAAATAGTACTGTTGAAACTCATCGATTCGGTTGGGGAATCAAATTCTCCCTTTGCATTCAACGAGTTGTAGCGTGCATTAAAAAACTCAACGTGACACCATTTCTGGACCTGACAACATTCGTCTCAGAATCCTCACAAAGCTTCCCGATTCGACTCTACAACAACTATTGGGTATTTTTAATAGGTTGTACTCCTCACAAGTCTTCCCACTCATCTGGTCGGAAGACATTGTAATACCAATACTTAAAACCTTGATCCACCGGTTTGGTCTAGTGGTGAACGCGTCTTCCCAAATCAGCTGATTTGGAAGCCGAGAGTTCCAGCGTTCAAGTCCTAGTAAAGCCAATTATTTTTATACGGATTTGAATACTAGATTATGGATACCGGTGTTCTTTGGTGGTTGGGTTTCAATTAACCACACATCTGAGGAATAGTCGAACTGAGAATGTACAAGACTACACTTCATTTATACTCATACATATCATCCTCATTCATCCTCTGAAGTATTATCTAAACGGTAGTTACCGGAGGCTAAACAGGAAAGAGAGAGTACTTAAAACCTGGTAGAGACAAAGCGTGCTCCTCAGATTACCTATCTTTTAACAAGCTTTTGCGCAAAGTGATGGAAAGAATGGTGAACCGCAGGCTTACATGGTATTTAGAGAAACATGCCCTGACATCTCCAGAACAATGCGGTTTCCGCCAAGGACGATCTTCCATTGACCATCTGGTATCACTGGAAACAGCTATTCAAAATCCCTTTATTGCTCCACCATCAATCAACTCGTCGCTATTTTCTTTGACATCAGGATGGTTTTTGACACGGCCTGGCGACGTGGTATTCTGAACACTTTTAATAAATGGGGAGTCGTGGTCAATATGTTTGCCATTATTACGGGATTTCTTAAATTACTGAAGTTTCCGGGTTCGTGTTGAACGGAGAGATTCTGTGTCAAGTAGCGTCACCTTGGCGATGGAGAGGCTCAAGGAAACAAGATAGCATTTAATCTTATTTATAATAGCAATCAACAGTATTACTAAATGTGTGAAGTCACTTGTTTTCTCTATTGGTTGATAATTTTGCTATTCATCTAAAATTCTTTCATCAGCCGCAGCTGAAAGAATTTTACATCCTACCTCTAGGCGTGGGTCAAGATTACCGGCTTCATGTTCTAACCCGAAAAAAACAAAATGTGTAGTTTTTTCCTGTGAAAAATGGAGAGCAAATTACTAACTAGTAATTTGCTCTCCATTTAAAAAATTTAACATCAGGAGAGGTCTCCTATTGTTAAATTTATAGGTTTGCTTTTTGATAGTCGTCTTACGTAAATCAAAATATAAAAACATTAAAAGCAAGATGTTTACAAATTCTAGATATACTACGAGTCCTTAGCAACACCAAGTGGTGTGCGGACAGATCATTTATGTTCCTTTTCATTATTCTTTTAGTTCGGTCCCGTTTGAAATATGGTTGCATCGCCTACTTTTCAGCGCGTCATATCATGCTTAATAAATGCTGTACACTTTACTTCGTTTCGATACAAGTACCATTAGATGAAGCCATGTCACAAGCATACTTCTTGATTGCGGTAAGTCATCACTTTGGAATAGACGAGAGCAGCTGCTAGCATCTTACTTTGCCCGTCTTAAAGGATAACGAAATAAATCTGTTTTTAAAGCAGGTCCTCGCAAACCGTCATTTCCAACGGTATGAAGATCATCAACGTAATACACCACCGGTGGGTGTTCGTACCTGGCGCATTAACATTTAAATTTACTATACGTTTTAAATTTTGACACACTTTCTATTTTCCCAACCTATCATATTCTCCGTGGAGACTCGATCCCGTAAATTTTAATTACAACCTCATCATGCATAACATTCCTATCGTCTCTTAACAAATGTTTTACCAAGTGCCATCCAAAACAAATCCTGATGGAGTAGTATACACACATAGATCGAAAAAGAATGATACCGTAGAATGCGCTTTTTGGTGTAAATGATAGAATTTATATGTTTTGTCTACCGGGTATGACAAGTGTCTACAATGCTGAACTGTAACACCATTAATAAGGCTTTTACGATCATTTATCCAAAATACCGTCACATCTTTATTTGTAGCGACTCGTTTAGTGGACTTCAAGCTTTAAAAGATTTATATTCTAGACGTCCTATCGTCACCGTAATTCATAATGCAATAGCCGAGTAGAACCGTCGCAACACATAACCGAGTTTCAGCTGGATCCCTAGCCAACTGGAAATGTCGGGTAATAAACGTGCGGATTCCGCTGCTAAAGAAGCATGTAGCCGACCGTCTTTCACTACTCGTGTTACTTCAATCTAATTTATTAATTCTGTTAAAGAAACTCTTTCAGGAAAATGGCACGGTAACTGGACTGCTACAGTATGTAATAAACTCCCATACATCAAAGATACTTTGCTGCCATGGAGCTCTTCAATCAGGAAAAAACATCGAGAGGAGGTTATTATTTGCCGTTTGCGAATAAGGCATGCTAATCTTACAGATGGACACCTAATGAATGAAACCTACTCATCCGTTGTGTTTGCTGCAACTACCACTAACGATAAGCCACATCCTTGTGGATTGCATGTGTTATGCGGCGTTGCGTCGGAAATTTAAATTAGGAGGTACTACCATCCGAAATATTCTTGGAAACAATCTGAGGATGTTATCGAATATCTTGTACTTTATTAAAGCCGGACATATATATGCGATTATCAAATACTTATAATATATTTTCTTAGTATTTTATATTGTGATTTAACTTTTCCTGTGTTAACGGGCGGTTTGTTTGTTAATTTATTTTTTCTGTTATTTAGTTTATATATCTTTATACTCAGCGCATGTATAATTTAAATATTGTAAAATCATTGCTTTCGGGCGCTAATAACCAACTTTTCTCGTGCACCAAAAAAAAAAAATTGTAAATATGTAACTTTCTGATTCATTAACAAATCAGCAAACCATATAAAACCAACCCAATTTAAAGAAAAATAATGTGCTATATTTAATGCGATTAGTTACAAATATTACAATAATTTGTGCAAAACAATATTGAGATCAGATTATTTTATAACAAATGTTGAAATTGTTCACCATTTTCATCGATTCATGTCACTACCCTTTTTCATATTCTTTGCAACCTTTCGAAGTGTACTTCTTCCGATTTCTTGTAATTCTTGAGTAATATTGGCTCTTCAGTTCTTAAGTGGTGTGTGTATTACTTTTAAATACACAAAATTTTATATATCCCAAGAGAAAAAACTCTGCAGCAGAAAGATCAGGTGACCTAGCTGGCCATAAACCAGTCGATATTTCTCTTTCACAGTGAAATTTCTCAAAAGGTCCATTGCTGCTCTTACCTTGTAACATGTGGCCCATCTTGTTGAAACCACGAATCTCTCTCATTTATTCTAAATCTGCAATAAATTCGTTACAATTTCTTGGTAGAGTTCTGGTTCAAGTGTATTTTCAAAGAATATGGGGCTAACTCTTTGCCTGGGTGTTGCACACCACACACCAATTTTTTGTGGGTGTAGAGCTCGTGAATAAATATGAGGATTGTTGGAGCTCCAGTAACCGATAACTTTAAAAGCAATATACAACGATATTCCTTTTTGTTGCGTAAGTTTTAGTAATGATTTTTTAGGTGAATTTAAAAATATTACGCTAACACCTTCCAATGTTTCGTCATTATGTAATAAACTTTTCCGGGTAATTATTTGGTACAATCTTACCAAGGAACTGCAATGAAAAACTTTCTTGGCACAAAACAAAAGATCTAGTTGTTAAATAATTTTCCAAAACAAAAATCCTTTTATCCGTGTTCAAAACAATTTCTTCGAAATAAAGAAAACACAGATAACCAATAATAACAGACTTCATAAAAAAGAAATATAAAACTTACATCAGCTGATTGTAAAACAACAGACAGTGCTGCCAACCTCTTCATCCGAAATTATTGTATTAACTTTTCTAAAAACTATTTTGCTTGGGTTGTGTTTTAAAACAAACACCCAGTATAATTTCTACCTTTGAAGAAATTTACAATTTTTTTAAATTATTTAATAAAGTTTACAGTTCGCTAATTGCCAATGGATAGTAACTGAAATATGTATAGAGTTTAACATATAAAGAAAAATTCACAATCGTTTTTGTAATAGTAGCAGCTAAGAATTTAAGAAGTGTGTTCTTTACTTAACAGATAGTAAATAATAAAATCCTTTCACTGCACAGAAAAATATACTTTAATGATCCTAATAATATACGTAAAATGTGATATGATCTAGAACAGTATTAAAAAACCCGTCAAAGAATTGCATAAGTTTCCCGGTTTTGTCCTTGGCAGATATTTATTTCAAATACGACATTGGGTTTTTAAAAATTAATGACTATTATTATTTTTACTTAGAATTGATCAAATAAATCATGAAATATAAATAGAAAATTGATTTCAGATAAATTAAATAAACGGAAATATACAGAAAAGAAACCTGTACAGATACCATCATAGCTTACGATTCGAATCACCCAATAGAGCATAAATTAGAGACTAACATACATGATAGATAATTACATAAATTACCATTAAAGAAAACCACGTACAAAAAAAGAAACACAAGTTTTCAAATAGCAAAAAATAAAGAGTATAAAAAAATCTGAAAAATGAATAAAAATAAAACCAAATTATATTAAATTAAATTAAATTAAAATTATACGATAAGAAACCTTTAAATGGAGTAAAATAACATATAGTGGGAAATAAATTTACCCAATTAAACAGTTTTTTTTAGTAAATATAAAATAAAAATGACTACAAATACAAAAATACGCTAAAATTATTTTTAATAGCAACACAGAAGAAAAAGATGTATGAAGCAGAAATAGAATATAGAAAATAAAATATAAATGAAATGCAATATACATTAACAAACGGGAAGAAAATTAAAACTAAGATATAACGAACACATGTGATCTATAACGAATACATAAGATGTATTGCCCTTCTTTTAATAAAATAAGGACATAGCTATGCTGTTCACAAATAAAACCCTAACCCTAATATAAACCAAATCAAACCCTAACCATTTATGTACGAAATTAAGTACATCATTCACTTGTAATCTTGTAGTAACTCGCCGAACCACTTCTTGTTTTCGTGTACTGGAATTACTTGTGACATCACCTTAATTGCGTCTAATTCGCATATTAACCCCTCTACCGTAGTACTCTCACCTCGCAGACTGATATCATAACGTCTCTCTTATTCTGATTTCGCGGAACTAATTTCAACTGGTCTTCCCCGGAATATTTATACTCCTGTCTTGTTTACCTGCCGGACCCAACTAGAAGCGTGAGAATGATCGTCCGTCCTCACACATTCCCATGAAATTCCTCCCGGTCCAGTAACTCTTCTCAAGGAAATCTGTTTAGGTGTGTCAGTGGGCAATATTACAAAAGATGATTGTTAAACTGACCTGTTCCCTTAACTAAAAGGGTTTCTTTTAGTCCCTTTCTGGATTCCTCCTAATTATATTTTCTATTATTTTCTTCTTAATTGGTAGGAATCCGTTACTCAGGTCCGCTATACTGGTGTTGTTATAATATATATAAAACGGCCTCCATTTAATTAAGTTTTTACAAAAAAAAATTAAAGAAAAAAAGAAGAAAACGGTGGTATACACCGTTTTAATGTTTCTCAAAATATTCATCTTTAATATTTATACACTTTTGCATGCGTTTGACCCAATTCTCGAAACATTTTTTCCTCGATGAAGTTGATACCATAAAAATATGGTTTTGGAAGAATTCAACAGATTCTTGAATAGGCGGAACCTTCCTTAAAAGGTACAAGCTGGCATCCATCGGCTTGATGTACGAGCATTCATTCCGCAGCCGATGAGATGTTTTAAGTGTCAACGATTCGGACACACAACAGCTAGATGTGAAGCGCAGGAAATATGTATACGTGGAGAGAAAACAAGGCTGACCCATGTAAAGACCCTCCAATCTGCGTTAACTGTAAAGGGCACCACAACTGTCGTTCAAGAAACTGCCCAGTACACAAATTAGAAACAGCCATTCAGAAAATTAAAACGCTTCAGAAGATTAGTTACCCTGAAGCGAAGAAAATTGTTAACCAGCGTACACCACGACCATCGACTTCTTATGCAGAAGCAGCGGCTGCCCCTTCCACATCTAAAATTAATGTGGAGCAGTTGCTTAACACGATGGCACCAAGTCTTACGACAATGATTGAAAGAATCATTCATTCAAAGATTGAGTCGACTCATCATAGAAAACAAAGTAAAGATGAGACGGCTCATCCCCGGACTGATGCCGTTAACATAAGAGACGCACCAGCGCCGTTTAAAAAACCAGCTAAATCTGCGATTGTAAAGCCACAAACTAACGTAAAAATTAAAAATCTTGACTTATCTGACAAAGAGAAACAGATCACGCCGTCGTGTAGTCACAAACCTAAAGAAATTGTGACAAGGAAATCCGAGTCTACCGAAATGGAGGTGCAAGTTATTTTTGAAAAAGAACCAGATAAAGATGATATAAAAACTGCAACAATGGAGCCTACAAAATCTCAAAGAACAGCTTCAGCGAGAGCATCTATTTCAGGTGGACCCAGCACTGCAGTAGAGATAGAAGTTCATCAGCCGCGGAAAGTGCATCGCTTGCTAATTTAGATTCAATAGCAACGATGCTAACTGCACCAATGATGTTTTTGTCTCCTGACGTCAGCCACAGAACGTCACTGGCATCGCAAAGAGAGGAAGACGAGAGGAAGACGAATGTCTGAGGCCTCAGATACGCTTTCATCAGAGGTTGAGGCCGTTAGAAGAATGGAGAAACGGTGCAAGAAAGGATGGCCGAAAGGAAACACTAGGAAGTAATATTCTGGATTCGAAGTTATAGAAGAATGTACATTTTTGAACATTTTTTTTTCTTTTTTTGAAGTGGGATGGGGCTAATGACCAAAGTAGTCGATGCCCCTAAAAACCTCAAAAAACAGATTCTTGAGGTGATGAAAATCACTGTCCACACATCTTTTGTCTGACATTCGGAAACAAATAGAAGTCTTTAGTCAATAAATCAGGTGAATAGGGCAATAAGACATTAATTCAATTTTTTTTTCGTCAGATATGTGAGAGCTGGCGCTGTCATAATGAAGGATGTTGCGACGTTTACGGTTGCTTTTCCTGATTTTATTGATCATTTCTCGCAAACAAATTGTATACCATTTAGAATTAACTGTTCTCTGATTCTCTAAAGCAATGATTATTACATGTCTAATATAAACGAAGAAAAAATCGATCATTTTCTTGGAAATGCCTTGCAAACGAACAATTTGTTGGATTCGTCGTGGAACAATTGATTTTTTCTTCGTTTCCAGCTCGTACGAATATATTCGTGTTTCGTCTCCTGTTACGATGTTGTAAACTGATTTTTCATTTACTCGGTCAGATTTTTTAAGTATTTACATATACTGATTGACACAGGCCTGTTTTTGAGCTTCAGTCAAATTATAGTGGAATCTATCGGGGAACAGATCTTTTTAACAGCTAAATATTCATGCAAAATCGATGTATTGTAATGTTAGATATGCCTAAAGATTCCTCTATCTTACGGTAAATCACACGCCGATTCTTTTCAATATTTTTGCATTCAGCATCGATGTTTTTTGGAACAACAATCGATTTCGGTCGATCTTCACGAAATTCATAACAGAGAGCACGACCCACGACGATATTTTACGCAAACCTATTATAAATAGTCTTTACTAAAAATTTAACAAAGCGATTTGAGGCATTATTGTTCAATTTCAAAATGGCGAAAACTAGCCATTCCTTTTTTAATTTTATAAAAAATTCAATGCCTGCTATGTTCCATATTTAAAAAATTTTTCAGCCATTTGTATGAGTTTATATTGAGCCAGTCTAGAGATAAGACAAATACAAGAATATATATTTAATTTTGACGTATATGTGTATATATCTTTTAGAAATACCTATAATATTTGTTGTCTCTTTTGGGCTGAACAGGTCTTGAAACGTCAATATATGTAAAAACCACCATACCCAAAATTTAGGCTGTTCGCTATTCCTTCTCTTTAAAGCTATGCTGTTACAGCAGCAACCAAGTTATAGCGGGAAAATAAAAATACAATATAAGTGCATTTATGTTTTATCGATAACAAAAAAAGATTATATAAACTGATAAAGGTAATATCAGAGTTCAAGAAGCGAATAATTTTTATTTTTTATTAAAAAAGCAGCACCAATTTAACCACGATTGAGCATACGTAACGGTAATTAATCCAGCGACAAACGTATTTGTCACTTCACTATGCGCTGTATTTCAGCAACATTCATCATCATTACGATTAATACTATCGCCATCATCATTATCATTAACAACATCAGTGTCACTACTGAAACTACCAGCTGTAAATTAGGACAACAGCGTAAATCTCTTTGAATCAAAACCACTTGTATACATTTACATGTTAGTGAGGAATTACTCATTCATCATTAGTCATAAACAAACGGCACAACCCAACATATTCTTTCATTCCTCCCATTGACGTTATACGCTAAATATAACACTCAGTCTTGTGCAAACACATACGCAAATTCTATATACAACTTCATTTGAGTGTCACAAATGAAAAAAAAAATGCACTGAAAATAAAATGAAAACTATTTATTGCAGACTACTTTCAGTGAATTAAAATTAATTGAACATTTTTATGTTTTTATCATCGAAATGATTATATATAAAAAATCACATTAATTACAAAAATCCCAAAAACGAAAACAGACGAAATTTGAAAATAAAACATCAAGAAAACATTAACTTGCAAAGTAAATAACTATAAACTAGAATTACACCAGTCAACATACTCGTATAACATTTCAAATCACTAGTCTTAATTTACCATCGCTATTAAATTATTAGATTAAATTATTATTTCTGTATATTTATATTTAGTATGGTTTTAAATAAAATATCATCTTTAAACATTTTTTGTTCGTTAATTAAATATTTAATATCATTAATAAAAATTTAAAATAGAATTAAAAATAATTATCTCCTAGATAAAATGGTTTCGTTTGATTTCATTTTAATCCACCAGAGTACATGTATATTATTTCTTCAGTATACTGTTAGGACCGGACAAGCATGACTGTTTACAAATCTTCACTTTCATTATTAATTTTTGAGTTTGACTTGATATTTTAATTTCTAATGACGGCATACAAGAAAGCCGAGAGAACTAGAGGATATTTCAATGTGCTGGTAAGGTGGATTTTAATAATTGTTTATATTATTTAATTAATTAACATATCAGCGGTACCATGTTCGAGAAATTAAAATTAGTTAAACGTTGAGATCGAAAAAAAAGAAGATTTTTCCGCATTTTTTTAAAATTTTGGAGCCCAAGCATCAAGGGAGCTCTATTATTGATTAGTGAACCCAGCAATTATTCGCTATTGCTAGATTTGAGTGTATGAACCAGAGTTCAAATCTCTCCAATTTCACTACTGTATAAATAATTAAAAAAACACATAAATAAATAAATAACCTAAAACTTATTGTACTAAATTTAATGTCGTTGTATAAATCATTTAATCGATTGTCATCTATATTGATCGTTTCTATGTCAATATCGACTTCCTCAGACAGTTATTTTGTCATTAAATATTAAACTATCATATTATTAAATATTACGGGATTAATTTCATGTAAACACTCCCGGGGCAAATAATAATAAATTGTTAAATTTTCAGCGAAATCGGTTTTGTAGTTTTTTTAGTTATTCGGGCCCAAACAAAAGCGTATTTTATTTATATAGATTACCAAAATAAGATTTAAGCATAAAAATTTCCAAATTTTGAATAAAAATAATTTTTATTTTTGAAGCTTCCTTACTCTTTGGAGAAAATTTAGGAAAAATTTATTTATAAAAAAAGGATTCCCAAGAAAAAGAAAATTAAAATGCTTCAATTTTTCCGAAATATAACACAAGTTCCAAAGCTAATTTCATTTTAGTACCGCTTCATGTGATGAAGAAAAATACAAAAAATATCTAACAATAAAAATTAAAGGTGTTAGAGCTAAAATAAGAGAATATATATTTTTTAGAGGAAGGGAATAAATTTTCATACCCCCTTCAATAAAGACTAAAATAAAAGAAAATAAAATTTCAAAAATATTTCTACATTTTAGGTCCGGTGCCTAGAAATTTAACAAAAATTGTAGACATTTCTTGAAAGCTCTATATATGAAGTATAAACTTTCAAAAAATTTTTGAAAAATATTTAAGCTTAAGGGAGATAGAGCATAAGAACAAAAAACGTATATTTCAATTTTAAGAGGTAGGAGTTGATTTATTGAAAAAAAAGGATATAGGATTATTATATGCTATTGGTAACAAATTTGCTTTAATAAAGTTTTGTCTAAAATGCCTCTGAAGAAAGTCAATCAGCGTTTTGATTACAGTGACTCATGGTATCTGATTAATTTTGCCGATAAAATCGACTTTATTTTTCCATTTTTGGAAAATCCAGTTCGTCGTTCACAAATTACATTGCTACAAGCACACATATCTGGACATAGCCTATGTGTTAATTACAATGTCGGCCATGTCCATGCCGGCCGTATGGAAATGATATCTACCGTAACCGACTCCCCGGTTACGGGGAGTTCCGCAATGAATTCTTCTTTTGTCGTCAGTACGTCCACATTCTTAAACAGGATGTAGACTCTCGGACCCCCTCGCCACTCCCCGCCAGCACAGGGGTGACGTCTTCCACCTTTGTAGAGATCGCCTGACGCAGTTGCTCTGCGGCGTCACCAGCAGCCCGCACCCGGATAGATAGGTCCTCCCCGGAGTCCTTACGGGCGGAAAGAACCCCGGTTCCACCCACTGACACGGCCCATTTTAGAGATCGGAGGAGACCAGCATAAGTTTTCCCCTCTGCCTTAACCGCCACTGTAGTAATCCGCAAACCCACTGGCCGCTTCTTCTCAGAGCCCTTTCCCTCCGGCACCGTCATAAAACTCACAAGACGCACACACTACCTCCTCCCAACTAGGCGGCTGGCATATTCCACTGTACGTCGTAAAATGTGACCAACTCGTCCAACCGGATCACAGAAGCAAACCAACCTACTTTGCCCATCTATCATGACCTGCGGAACCGATGTACAAATGGCGGAGGCCACCATTCGGTCTCCCGAGGTCAATTAAGTCAAGTCAATTACAATGGCGTAGTCTATACACCCAAGATTAAGCTGACACCCGTCGTCATCTCCAGAGATAGCACGGGGAGACGACTGTTCCATTAATACTTGTCCCGCTATCAACTTGGCCAAGTTCCGGATCCAAGGGGACTTCCGAAACATCTACAGTCGGTACGGATTTCATGGATTCATAAACCCGAATTACCAGCCCCGGCCGCCAAGTCGACAACTCAGGCGAGACCAGTTCCTCCAGCAATGTTCTCCACCAAGGTAGAGAATTGGACCGCATCTTCAAGCCAACCCCTCAAAACCAGTTGCACAAGATCTGATGAGGTCACACTATCGTCCACCGCTCGCCGGAGGTCATCGCCCGACCACGTTACCGCCCGCTGAAGGATACGTCCGAAATGATAAAGTAAGTTTGAGTCACCTCCTCCACCATGCTCGGCCGAACAGACATCCTCTCTTGAGACTCCTCAGCCTCATCCAAAACGTCCTTAAATATGTCCAGCATGCGTACATTATCTTATACGAGATCAGCGCATTGTTTGATTTCAACCTTCGTGTTCACATGTTGTTGAACGAGTGAACTTCTCCATGACACTGCTAAACAATACCGCCAAGTTACGGGTAAAGCACCTCTTCCGAATAGAGAAGCTGATTTCCTTACTCCACGCACTCTTGCCACCTTCCTGCACCCCCTCTTCCTAGTGGGAATCGTATTGTGATGCATACCTACCCGGTATATATATATAAAAACTTTGCTAAATGCTTATTAAAAAAAGTTCAAAAGTAGTATTTAAAAAATAAAAATAAAATAAAAAGCGTCTTTAAATATAGTTGTCCTTAAATGTTACAAATAATTATATTTTTATTGATTAACTGAAGTAAAATTATTTACAACAAATAACTATTTTTGAAGTCGGTGCTAGCCAAACTTAAATTAGACAAAAAAAAAAACTATCATTTATATGATACATATCCTAATCAAACAATGCAAAATTGGTAATAGAAGTTTTACTGAAATAAAATAAGATCTTGACCCCGAAGGGAAGACACCCGCCGTTTGAGGGATCCGGCCGTCATGCCACCCCCTCCTACCTAGCCCTTAGGGGGGTTTACCGGAGGTCATCTTCAAAAGCCACAAGACATATTCCAGTCTGGCCGCTGTCAAGACGCCACTGATGTGAATACCACAAGCGATATTCCCATCGGTGAACCACGCCTAACGCGGATCCAAGTAACAATGATCTTAATAGGACCTAAACAGGACAATCCGAGTAAGCTGACCTACAATCCAAACCTGGTGAGGATTTGGATCAAGTAACACAAAAAAAAAAGATTTGTTTGTTAAATCGTTTTATAAATTATCTTATGAGATCTTCCGTTTTTTTTTTTTTTACTGTGGAGCAGTCAGCGGCTACGGGTGTATGGGACCATTCCCAAAAAAAAAGAAAAAAGTATACTCTTTCATTTAAAAAAAAATTACCAAAATCGGTTCACTAACGTCAGAGATATTGCGTATCATATATTAAAAAAAAAAATTAAAAATTGTCGAATTGGTAACCTCCTTTTTTGAATTCAATTAAAAATCAATTAAAAATCTACAATTAAATAGTCAACCATTTTTCAACAATTGTCTTAGAGACAGAGAAAAATAGATTAAAAAAATTATAGGAATAAAATAACAATAATTAATATCCACTTTATGAAACTTTACAAAAATAATTTTTTTTTATTTTTGCTTCGTCAGAAAAAATATTAAAATAATAAATGGGTAACTCAGTCGAAAGGTTCAGTAGTACAATATTGAAGCTAATTTTTGGTTTCGAGTGGGATGTGTAAAAAAAAAGTTAACATCTGAATAAAAAAAAACTACGGTTATTCTTTTAAAATAAAATAATGAAATAGGTTTTGAAGTGGTTCTTAAGTAATAATTTCTTTTAAATCTTCGTAAAATTTTTATGCGTATTTTGGTTTCGATTTTGTAAGAAATATGACTATTTTTTAAATGTTCAACAGCAGAACGAAACACATCTTTCATCAAAGATAGATTTATGTTGCAACAAAGAGGAGAAGGTTGAGATTAAAATAATAAATAAAGTTTTAGAACAAATGAAGAAATTTCAGTACTTAGGGAGCTTTATAACAGATGACTCGACGTGCACAACAGAAATTAAAACAAGAATATCAAGAAGTAAGCAGAAATTTAATAAGTAGAAAGATTGCTGGATGGAAGGTTAAACTTACCGTTAAGGAATAGATTAATGAAATGTTTTATTTAAAGTGCGATGCTTATGAAGTTGAAACGTGGACGATGAGAAAAGCAAAGAGAAAATAAGGAGAATCGGAGAGAACAGGAAAACGCTAAACTTGATTGAATATAAGAAAAGGAACCGGCTAGGAGACTGTATTAGAAGAAGGTGTGTTTATTAGCGGATGCGATCGAAGGCACGGTGAAGGAAAGCATTTGATTTCAAATCATCTTTTGAAATCAATTATTTGTAGTTGAGATATGATAATTAAAATTGAGAAAAAATTGATTGTTAAATAATGTTACCCTTTACGATTTCTAAAAATTTATTTTAATGAAAATTTTCTACTATATAGAACTTTAAAACCTTTTTTTTTTTTTTTTTTTTTTAATGTAGAAAAAACGTCTACCATCGTTACACTATTTTCTACCTTTAATTATTTTTTATTTTCAGATCGATCTTTATCTTATCCTATCCTAAATGAAACGCGTGATGTCCAGTCCGTAAAGGGAGTTTTAAGGTGATTAGTCTGTAATTAGGTAAATCTCACTTTCGACTTTGACTATCTAATTCGATAATGTTTATTGTGCAAAACTTTAATCAACAGATTTCATAATTTAAGTTTTTGTTTTATTTTGCAAACACTGGTAAACGTACTATTTTTTTTTTTTTTTTTTTTTTAAGTACTTGTTATCAATTGTTAAATATTATTATTTTTTTTAAATTTATGTTTGCTTTTACTAATTCTGTTCATAATGATGGTTAAACATCTAATTATTAACCGACAGAAATTAGAAATTACTTTCAAATTTTTATTACTATTTCCAGCGTGTTTATAAAAACCGTTTAAAAAAGTAAATTCCAAATACACTATTTCCTCACCGCAATGCAGTTCAAACCCTTATCGGGCAATAGGCTCTGTTGAAGATGCTGATCAAAGTGGAAGACCAGCTGAATTAAATGAACAGAGGCTGCTTGATATTTTGGATGCTACGCCCAAAAGCCCATCAGTGTCGATGTGTAAGTTAGCATAACACAAGGTATCGGACTTACTACCGTTCATAAAGCTGTAAGAAAAGAACTGAATCGTTTCACCTACATAATAATGCGTGTTTACGAACTGAAACCTACAGATAATGCCAAAAGACTAAATTATTGTCAACAGTTTAAAGGTTTTATTGACCAAAGTTCCGTAGGTATCTTCGACATTACGTATTTATAAATGAGGTTGGTTTCATCTAGGAGGATAAATTAATTCATAAAATATACGACTGTGGTCGAAAAGTAACCCCAATGAACTATACGAACAATCTTTACACAAAGCGAAAATTGTAGTGCGGGGCGGTGCGAGTAGAATGCGCATTGTGGATATAATCGTTTTTGAAAATACAGTGATCGTTTTAACGTACTGTTTTAACAAACTTCATTCGTCAGTTAACAGAAGTGAAAATCGATTTTGGTTCCAACAAGATGGCACTACAGTGCACACAGCAGACAGGTCAATGACAGGTCAATTCAGACAGCAGACAGGTCAATTTTTTACGAAACGTCTTCAATGAACGAATCATTTAGAAGGGGTTTGTGGTCTGCATGATCGCCCGATGTGTCTCCTCCAGATAACTTTCTATGGCGGGGCTGTGCATTGCCAGAGGCCGGAATATCCTGGAACGGATACGAAGAAGAATGGCGATACGTGTGGTCTCGGCCTACCGTACCGTTTCGTTTGAGGCAGCTTTGGTCCTTGCCGGGCTTGCTCCTCTCGACCTGCTAGCCAAGGAGAGAAAGGAGAGAAAGGAGAGCAAGAACCGTAACGAGACTAGGCGAGATCTGTTGGTTTGCTGGCAGAGTAGATGGGAGGATTCCCAAAAAAGGCGATGGACAAGAAGATTGCTGCCTAGCGTCCAAAACTGGGTGGATAGAGGGTTGGGGGAATTGGACTTCTATCTCACCCAGTTCTTTAGTGGACACGGGTGCTTTAACTCCTATCTGTTCGAGAGGTGGAGGAGAGACACCCGTGAGTGCTTGTATTGCAAGGCAGCAGTCGATTCTGCCGAGCACACATTTTTTGCGTGCCCTAGATGGGAGCTTCTGAGAATGCAGGTAGTCCAAGAAGTGAGTCCCATCTCCCCGGACAGTATAGGAGAGATAATGTTAAAAAGTAACACGTACTGGGCTGTCGTGGCCACGTTTATCAGGGCAGTAGTGAAAAAGAAAACCGAGGAGGAGGCAAGGTTTTATTCATAATTACCAATAAGGTTGATGGTAATAGAAATATGTTGGATCGTAGACTGCTATTGAAGTCGCGATATATCTACGTGTTCGTAAGTCGTAGTTCGTAAGGGGGCGTACACATCTCGAAGTAATGCCTAGGGGTGATTCCGGGATTCGTAGGGGTACTCCTCTAAAGGGGATGGTTTTAGTCGGTAGTATGTTGATGGCGGTTGGATTAGACCACCAGCAGGAGTCGCGACACTTCGTGCGTAAATGCATTTCCACCTCCGTCCCAAAAAAAAAGAAAAAAAAAGATAACTTTCTATGGGTAGCACCGAAACAAGCCGTTAATCGTAACAAACCACGCACAACTGACGAATTAAAACCGTAATAACAGCATATGTATAAGATGTTCCAGTATATCAGCCGGTTAAAGTATTTGAAAACAAATTGAAATGTGTGCAATGTTCTATTGATGTTGGAGGAGTACGTTTTTAATGCATTAAGTTATTCCAGTTATTATAATATCCGTTTCTATAAAGTAATGAAATAAAAATACAACGTAATAATTTAAAAAGTTCGTCATTATACTTCTATAATTCAAGTGAACAGAAACTTCTCGAACCAACTGTATTTTTAATTATATTTAAAATAACTGTATTGGGTGTTTCATTATCATTATTTGGTGTTCTTCCTGGCGAATGAACCATTGTACCACCGCTGTCCCCATTCATTTCTGTCCCAAGTCTTCTCTCCTTTGACCCCCTCTTAGTTTCCAGTTTATATCTCAACTATTAACTTCATCCTTTTTCCTCGGTTTCTTTTTTCTTCTACTAATCAATTCAATGCAGTTGTCAAGAATCTACTTCCCTAACCGCATATCCTGATCAGTTTGTTTTCTTCCGTTGATATAAGTTCTCTTTTTTAATTAATCTAATTCATTACTTCTTCATTCCTCACTTTAACCTTCTGTCATATATACACCTCAAAAACAATAACAAGATAATATTTTACTATTTAAATAGTAAAATTCCCGTTTTATTCACTATTTTGTAACATTTGAAAAATGTAATTCATTTCTTAAAAAGAAGGTCTAATAAACCCGAAATTATCGATATCTTTGTTAAAAAAGAGGCTACCCTGTGTTTAAGATTAAATTTTAAATGAGAAAGTTGTTTAAATTCTCGTATGAACACAATAAATATTCTTTTATAGTAAAACGAAAGCTAGGAAATAAATATAAATGATGAAATTTCTTTAAAACTTTAATAATCTAGAAATACGATCGGGAAAAGAAAATACCATAATTTTTTCAAAGGTTAAAGAGATTGTTTTTGTAAACCGTACTCAATTAATGTGTGGAAGTAGAATGACGATATATAAATACGAATGAAATAATATTATATTTGTTTAACTTATAAAAGAAGTTGTTCAACTTTAAATTATAACACGTAGATTATATAATAGAAAATAAAGGAAAGTAACGTTTCGATCCAGTCCAGTAAACTTCTTTGCAGTTTATATAGTACATATATATTATACTACACCAGTTATAGATATGAAATTAACCGACTCTAACCTACCAGTAAATATCGACCTAGCCTGCCTTCTCAAGATAAAAATTTGGATCAGAGTTTAGTTTTCACTTAACTTTGTAATTCTACAGAATAAACTTTTGAAACTTCAACCTAATGGAAATTTACAGCAAAAATACAACAAGAAATTCAGGTCATAATCGTCATTGTTTTGTTTAGTTATCTCGATGTGAAACTTTATATTTCTTGTTTTAGTAATTTTATCTTGAAGCGTTTTAACATTATTTAAGATGCGTCGTGTTTTTCTCTATTACTTCCCCATATTTAAACAACGCACTATTAAATTTAAGTTTATTCTATTTTATTACTTGTTTATTTCAAGAAACTTACAGCGTTCGTTCAATTGTAAACTTGGGAACTGAGATTTAATTAGATTACATATAACCTATAAAACTAAGAACGATTGCCTCGTTATACATGAAAAGTTATTGCTTTCCGGTCTTAAAAAAAATTATTAAGAAAACCTATTATCTTTAAATTTGTCACTCTATCGATTTATAGCAACTTTAACGAAAGGGGTTTTAGCGATGCCTTTAGAAATTATTAGTTTAAATAACAAAGTAAAACATTTATATACTTAATAATTTTGCAAAGAATAGAGTACAATTTTTTCAAAGCCTATTTAAACATTTTATTAATTTAAAAAATAATTGAAAAAATATTATTTGACTTTAAATTAAATAAGTGATTACGTAATATTATTTATTATTAAAACCAATGCTCGCAAAAAAATGTTGAAAATAAATTTATATTAATTTTTTATTTGTATTTACTTATTTTTATTTTACTAATTTTATTTGTAATATAGTTTATAGATATTTTTAATTAAACGTATTATGGGTACTTTTGATAAAAAGAAAAACATCGTAAATTTATAAAAGACATGCTGGTGATTTCAACATACAAACAAAATGCTGGAGAAGATTACCTTAGCAAAGATCAAAAGTGACAGAGGAAAGTTCAAAGGCGCTTCAAAGAGGTAGAAGAATTAAATAAACTAGACCTAATAATACTTCACAAAAAAAGAATATTATTAATTCCTAAAGAAGGAGTTGAAAATTATTAAAAATGTTATATAATTTAAAAAAATATAAACCGCGTTTAAAATGTTGTCAGCGTAAATTACTCGCAGGTCTATTTGAATAATTTTTGTGGAAAAACTCGTTAGGTGAAATTTTATTTTATATTTATTTTATTTTTAACACAAAAAATTATATTATTTTGTCTCACAAATCGTGAATTTACATTCTGTTCCGAATAAGGAACCACAAGTAAATTTCATTACAAAAAGCACGTGAAGAGAGTGTTCACGTGCTTTAGCGAGAAGTTTGTTTCAAACAAACAACCTCAATAAAGCGTACATTTATAAATAAACTCCATCTACATAAAAAGTATATATAAATAAACACACTTGCATTAATCGGGACCACAGAGATTCAAGAGATCATAATAGTCTAAAGAAAAAAAAGACAAATCAAAAAAGAATCCACAACGTTATTAAATAATAGAGATAAAAAATAGTAGCATAAGTTCACGATAAGAAACAGAAAGGCGTTAGGCTCCTTACTAAGGCACAGCAAAGACCTTTATCATATATCTAATACCGAACCGGTTCAAGTGTTACTCAGATATCCGGACATCTTCACTGTTGTGTAAGAGATTTTTTCTTTTTCTGTTTAGCCTCTAGAACCACCGTCAGGATTACTTAAGAAGATGAATGAGGATATGTATGAATGTAAATGAAGTGTAGCTTGTACAGTGTCAGGTCGACCATTTCTGAGATGTGTGGTTAATTAAAACCCGACCGCCAAAGAATACGTGAATACTAGATCGTGAATAGTATTCACGATCTAGTATTCAAATCCGTATAAAAGTAACTGCCTATACTAGGATTCGAACCTTAGAACTCTCGACTTCGAAATCAGCTGATTTGCGATGACAAGTTCACCGCTAGACCGACCCGATGGGTGACTGGCACTCTGCGTCTAAATCTTTCGTACGCGTGCGTGGTTGTTTGAATTTCCGTTATTATTTGCTAAGGACTAATTTTCTATGAAAATAAATTTAGTTACGGAAATTTTTGTTATCAGAATGCACTGTCATCGATAACAAACATGTATCCAAAGTTTTTGCCTTCTCATCCAGAAGTACGTTAAATACTGCTGATAAAATTCTGACCGTACCGCCGTGCCACGTAGTACACAGAGCAACTTAAATAAAAGCAAATAATTTAACCCACCAACTCGGTCTAGTGGTGAAATCATCGCTGATCAGCTGATTTCGAAATTGAGAGTTCTGAGGCTCAAATCCTAGTAAAGGCAGTTACTTTCACGGATTTTCATAGTAGATCGTGTATAGCGGTGATCTTTTCAGTCGGGTTTTAATTAACCACACATCTCAGGAACGGTCGACCTGAGACTGTACAAGACTAGAATTCATTTACATTCGGTCATACAAATCGTCCTCATTCATTCTCTGAAGTAATACCTTACCGTGGTTCCGGAGGCTAAACAGAAAAGAAAAAGAGAATAATAAATCAAACTTACTTCAAAATAATGGAAAGTTTTATACAATTACGTATAATCGGTTAAGATCTTGGAATTTTATACAATATAAACACTTATCTAGTTTAAATCTCTGAATGTAATCTTTCGACGATCTTGGGAAATTTTAAAATTAATTTTGGAAATTTACTTTGTTAATTTTACCCTATATTTTTTCACATATTACTCATTTTTTTAAATAACATTTTTAATGCATTTCATAAAACACCGCTTACCTTGACTTAAGAGTGGTATTTCACGACGAATGATATTATTAGAGAGTACAAAATTACGCGATAAAAAATAAAAGAGAATATATTACAACATAAATAATGCAAACAGAGCGAAATGTTAAAGGTTATTTGTGTAGTTTTGTTTATTAAGTCAACAAAATTCATTTAAATATATTCTGATAATGTTGATGATTCACTTGATAATTACTTGTTCACATCAATAGAACGTTGTAATCCAGTTTCCAATAGCGAAACAAATTAGAGACTTCCAACCTAAACGGTTTTGATTATAAAATCCTATCGCTCGAGGTATACGGGAAGTAAACTTCTGAAGAGTAATGACAGTGGAGGGGAAATTCTTGTTCTATAATGACGGCTGCAAGTCATTAGCCTTGTGTGCATCGATCGAGAGCAGAGATGCTGTCTTAACATCACTGCCCGATGCAGACTGCAATTACATCGCAGCCGGATATAGTTCATTACACTTAAGGAAATGAACCTACAAAATTTCCTCCATTGCATTTGTTTTCATCACAAAAGTGTTCAAGTGTAATCACATTAAGTTTCATGTTATGTTTCTTTATATATAAATATATATAATACACACGAGCGCATGTATGTAGTAGGATAAAAATATATTATGAGAAATATTTCCAAAAAACGTTGAACATTTAATTCCTTACCCGTTTTCAGGAAACGGAACCTCTTACCCCTTCGATACTTGTACTCGTATAAGACTTGTAATATGTTATAAAAAACGTAGCCAGCAGAAACAAAGTTTCATTCTTACTGTTTACAACATACGAACTTGCAACATCTAATCGCCCAAACTAAACAAAGAGATTTTCCGTATATTTTTTATATTTTAATCGCAACTTGAATTTTCACTGAAATTCCTGAAGACATTAAAGAATTAAAAATAATTACAATCGGAATGAATTTAAATCTGAATTAAAAATATGGCTAATCGAAGAGGATTATATTGAAAGTTTCTTTTCATAAATATGCTACTTTATGATAGAATTAGATGTATTATATGTTGGTTAAATAAGATATATTCTGGACGTAAATAAAATATTAATTAAGTATAAGTGTAAGACAAGTTTAAAATAAGTTATCATCATCATCACACCATTGAATTATTTATCACTATTATTTCTACATTAATAGAAAAGATGCAGGACCCACCGTAAACAATTCAATAATTTAATAAGACACCCGCCTGGTGACGCTTCCGGTCCCCACCCGTTCATAGCCCTGATGGGCTTTAACGGGAGTCGCCTTTCGCCGTCTAACTTTTTACATCTCGTAGTAATAAGCTAGGGCTCGTTGGGATGCAACCTATGTAAAGACCTCGGTAGACATTTACATCGGTGATTGATAACTCAGCTTTTGTATTCGCTGCAGGCCTAGTACGTACATCTTGAATGTCCTACATCGTTGCCCTCTGAACTAGCTAACCGAATTCGCAGAAGCACGAACCCCGCGCCTAGTTCCTCACTTTATAGAGGCAATTTCGTGTAAATGTCTCATCATTCGAGGTAAATGAATAAATAACAAACCACCAAAATCGTTGGTTGCAACAACGGAATTTAATCCTAGTTCCCTTAGTTAACTCAACTTCAGTTCATACCCCTGACTTGATTAATTGGAAACAGATCTGATCTACAAGGGAGAGGCGGACAGACCTCCAACTTCCACTCAACTCCATCGCAGAGTCCCGTGTGACATTTACTTTACTTATTACCATCGTCGACATGCCGCTACACCTCATGGCTGCATGAGGTGTAGCCATGACTCCAAAGGATCTAACAAATTCTCACAGCTCTAAAGGATCGGAAGTCTAATAAAAATTCCGTTCGTAAGGGAAACAAAATAATTACAACCGCCACTACGTAAATAATAACCCGCCGATAAATGAAAGACAGCAGCAAGGGATATTTATCCAGGTTCTGGGATTAGTAGGGAGATACAAAGTCTCCCGCTATCCTTGCGTTCCATTCCGTTCTGTTCCTTATTTATATAACATAGTATTAATCTTTTTTAATAGGCGAAAAGTCAGCAATCATTTAAGAAAAAGAAAATAATAAAATTATGAAAAATATAAAGAAATTCAGAAAAAGCAATTAAAACATTTTTATAGTATTTGAAGAAATTGAAATGTTCTAACTTTTTTTTTATAATTTACATAATTACTATGGCTAAAGTTTTTTTTCTGAAAGTTACGAAACGAAGACACCTTTAAAATTCATCAGAAATTATGTGTAATTTTATCTATTTTTCATATATTCAGGACATCTAAAACAACTAAATACCAAAATATTGGTAATAACTGAAAATTAAAAAAAAAACTGGTACGAAAAAAATTTATAGATGGTTATTTTTTAGGTTTTGTAGTCAAGAATCTTTTTTTTAATCAATCGCTCCTCCATTAGGATTTTATTAATATTAAAAACTAAGAAATTATGTAAGAACTAAGAAATTATAAAAAAAACTAATCCTGAAATTATGACGAATGAGTTGTATCATCTTTTCAAAAAACTAGATATATTTTTTAAATTTACTTTTTTATTTTAAGAATTAAATGCCATCCATATAACTGTATATTACTTCCTTTAGTTCTATAATTGAATGTCTACTGACAGGTTTTGACACATATGTCAAAACAAGATCATACTTGTGTTGCGGTTATTTATCGTTGAAGCGAACCGTACAACTAATCGACTGGGAAATCTCGATCGTACATTCCTGTAGAATTATAACTTATAGTTATATCAGTAGTCGTTAAATAAAAACATCAAACTAATCGCTTTTACTCTCGCAATTGATGATCGTTTTAGCAGCTGCGGCTATTTAAATACGCAAATTACTTTACGATTTACGTGTGAGAACGCGTGAATGCGTTTGTTCATGTAAGCGGAGATTCATGAGTACGAACTAAACGTTGTGACCGCCCGTTTGCGTTTTCTCATTCTCGCCGAGAACGGGAAGTCGGCTTACCGATAAGTTAAGTCTGGCTGCTCCGTGGTTTGGGGATAGGATGGATTGTAACCCTAAATTTGCCGGTCTGATAAAAACTCCTCTCTGTTCCTTGTACATTGATTTCCGATGAACGGTCTGTAGCGCAGAATAAATTAGAACCAGTGAACCCTATATGATGGAAGACCGAGTGAATTTCACTCCATTTCCTTTCCTAGAATTATCATAAACAACCGATAAAATTTACAGATCGACTGAATGAATACGAACGGCGTACACTAAAGACGAAAAATAATAAACCGTATTTTAAAAGTAAAATTGAGTAAAACAAATAAAATAACTTTTTTTAAATTTCAGAAAGACCCCCAGTAAATTACGAACGTACGCTATTTTTAACAAACCGGTTTGAATAATATTTCGTTATAAAATAATAAAATTAAACGTCAGAGATAATTAACACTTTCAGCGCCATGTGTATAGTTATTATACACAGTAAGACTTTTATGTGGACCATGTGTATACATATTATACAAATGAGACCTAGTTCACCAGACCAGCTCATAATCTTAAAAAATTTACCCTGTGCCCAAGCAAATTTTTTTCAAAAACAAGCAATATTGATGTAAGTTAAGTAGTTTGATGTACTTAAAATTACATTTTAATCAATTTAAGTCCAGTTTTAATGCGTATATAAAATATATACATGTGGTCTGTGGAAAAAAATTGGTAAATGGTCCACAAATATAGCAGGGTACTTGTAAATTTAAGAACACAAGTATACTGGTTTCTACAATACAATTATGTTTAATATTCTTCCCTAATGTAAAATTACAAAAACTGATACAACTAATGACAAAGGACAACTATCCTAAAGTTTTAAGTTTGTTTATTCTATTACTTTCACTGTTTATAGTCTAAAGTTCACTGCTTTTCAAGAAAAACAAATTATTAGGATTACAAATTATTAAATAACAAGCAATATTATAGGCCTATCAATGTACCATGACGTATCAACAAAACGTAACATACAATATCACTTGTATTTGCCATTGTATTTGCCACCGTTATCCGGCTGGCCTAACAGACTTGAGACACAGAATTGAAGCAGCTGTTGCATCAATTAATCCAGACTTACTGATTAAAGTACGGGATAAACTCTCCTATCGGCTGGATGTATGCCGTGTGACGAATAATGCTTACATTTAACACTTATAGGGAAAACTGTTTGAAATGCTCTTTCATTTCATGGATAATTTATCAGTGTAAGTAAAACTTAATAAATATTACATAACTGCGAAACCCCGATATTCATTCTGAAACACACGGAATATATACGTGTATATATATACATACTCGTTTGAATAAAACATGAAGTCCTTATCTCTGTAACATCCTAAGGTCCGTTATATGATTGAAGTATTTTTTTCAGAATTACGTAGAAAAAATTACCTACTATTCATCTTTACATAAAAGATACGTATTGTAAAATAAACAGAAAGTGAGTGAAAGCTAAAAATGAGGAAAGAGATTTTTTATTCCCATTATAGTCATGACTTATTTTCTCTTTCACATAGTTATTTCCTTTCAAGGTTCAAGTAACAATTCTATAAAGTTTTATTGAAACCCATTCGGCCACTCAAAAGTTATCGTGAAACACAGACATTTACACTCATGCACGCACAAACGCGAAATACAGAAACGACTAGTTAACGTAAAGACCACATTTTACTTATATTAAATATTTAAAGAAGGTAACATACAATTTTGGGCAGAATATATTAATTAGTGAATGATTTAAAATTTAATTAGGATATTAAAATATATTTTAATATTAGAAATAGATGAGAAAATTTTTTGGGGTTATTCCATAAAAAATATGCTCCGAGTAAAAAATTATAATTTATTCGCAAAATAATCCACTTATCTGTATTTAAAAATATTAAATAAAATATGAAATAGTTAAATGTTACATGTAAAATTTTGAAAGCTTTAAAAAAGGAGGTTGCCAAGAAAGATATTTGGGAATGTAATAAATGACACTGAAAAAACAGGACATATGAAATGTTATAAAATTTTTTTGTCCAATCTAAAGTAGTTGGTGACAAAAGAAAACGCAGAAGTATAATTATTCGCTTTCATACAAACCGAATTTTATGCCTATATGGTGCACTAAATAAGCGTTTATCAAAAATGTTTGATGTATAAAATATTCAATTTTTCGTTGAAAAAAAAAAACATTAATATAAACGGAATATTTGATAAATATAAAAAAATATATGCCAGATCTTATCAGTCAATATTTGCTTCAATTTATTAAAAAAAAAAGTTTAGTTTTTTTTATATAACTTTTTAAGACGTTTTAAATGTTCAATTTCGTAAAAAATATTAGTTTATAACGGCAAACTTTCTAAACGCAGATCTAGATACAATTTCAACAAGAAATTGAATAAAATGATCAAAAAAAATATTTTTTAAAGTTTGTCAATAAAAAAAAAAAAAACAATAATCAATTTCTATTATACTTACAGAATGTTTACAAAAAAATGTATACACAATTTGAACTGTGATAGAAAATTTGAAAATTTATTTTCCTTCCCACAAGGTTAAATTTCTGGAAAAAGTAAGGCTACAGTCCAATTTGAAAAATAAGTGTACTTTCTCGTCAAACTGAATGTTCCAAACAGTGGTAAAAGTAAACGTTCAAAATTATGATCTTCACACGTCTATAAATTCGGGGTCTATGGAACAGTGTGTAATGTGCAGAAAGGGCGATCAGGGTGACCTCGCATTGGTGAATGTGATGAATCCTTAGGTGCGATACCGGAACCGTTTACCACAAAAGTCTGTAAGCCAAGGGTCTTGAGAGTTGATGTAAGTTCTAGTAGTGTGTAACGCATTCTGAAGAAAGGCAAGTTGCGCGTGTACATTTTAAGGCTGGTGCAACAGTTAGGTGTCAACGACCGAGATCGCAGGGTACATTTTTGTGAACAGTTTCAAGGGATATTTACATATGAAATTGGATTTACGGTAGCATTGTTTGGTCGGATGAAGCACAATTTAAATTTAATGGAAATGTGAATAGGCATAATCGTGTGTACTGGGCTGAAGATAATCCCCATATTACTGTTGAAGAGGCTGTGAATTTACCTGTGCGAGTGTGTGCAGTTTGTCTCGTAAGGGACTCATCGGGCCTTTCTGTTTTGAAGGTACTGTAACCGTTTGTAATACCTAATAATGTTTACCGATTTCATTTTCCCTTCCATTCGTTCAATGTACGGTAATGTCAGTTGTTATTACTGACTTGACGCGCCCCGCTGCACTATCATAGGGACGTGCGAGCATACCTGGATCGAAACATACCAGGCCAGTAGATAGGACGCAGGGGACCGATCGAGTTTCCTGCACGCTCTTCAGACGCCACTTGATTTTTTTTATGGGGCACAGTAAAAGATGGATTCCGTCGTAAACCGCATAACCTGGCAACACTTTGGAATGAGACTCAAGCGGTGTGCGTAGAAATCCCATCGGACACTTTGGTGGGAGCTACGGAATCAGTCATGACTCTTACGCGGCAATATATCGATGCTGAAGGCCACCGTTTGGAAATTTCAGTTTGACCAAAAAGTACACTATTTTCAAATCGGACTGTAGCCTTACTTTATCCAGAAATTTAACCTTGTAGGTAGCAAAATAAATTTTCTATGACAAATGAAAGTATGTATACATTTTTTTGAAATACTCTTATATCTATCACGACAATAAATATTTTAAACAGAATATCCGATTAAATAAATATAATGAATTCAATGGAAAAGAACGTACGGATGAATAAGAAATTACTATTTCGGAAATGATTACACTTTTATTTTGAAAAAAATCTGTATAAAATTTCTTAATACAATTTTTGATTTTCAAATACTACTGTACACTATAGGTAACAAAGCATTAATGACTATAAATTACCGATTGTTAATCGGCGATAAGATGTAGTTAATAAATAGTTACACTTGACCGTTATTTACAATAATACATATCGATAGCTATAAATAATAGTAATAATTAAATGACTGATATTATGTGTGGTTGAACCCGTACGGTTGATGTATTAGAACTTCATTAAAATAGTGCGTATCTTGAAAGGACGGTTTATTGCCACATTATGAAAGGGCACAAAGGAAAACAATGTAATAGAGGGATGGATATGGTAGTGAGAAACCATCAATAAGGTGTTGATTTTACGGTCGATTATTATCCTTAATAATCCTTTTATTAAATTATAAATTAAATTCCTTTGTTTAAACTAAACCTTACTAATTACAAACTAGATTATTAAACGAATAGCAGTCGGGGCTTTGTCAGCTGAGCATACGTTTTTTATTTGAGGTTCTCTCTCCTGCATCTCAAAATCATGATACATTAACACTTCATCTCCGTCCCCCGCTAAATGTACCCTTTTTTCAGATTTTTGGCTCAGATAATTGCAATGAGGTGAAGCGCTCCATCACCCCGGTGAAAATTTCAAGATATAAAAAGATTTGGGATGGTTTCATATAAACGAAAGAAATACATAATTGTAATGCCAAATTCGCTTACCTGAATAAAATTATTATTGAATAAAGAAAAATGTATCAGTACAGAAATACGGATGTTTGTCAGTTATGATAGAAAGTGGAAAAAAATTTCAAACGATTAAATCTCTAAGGAATCAAGGAAATATACTTAAATACATAAATCAGTGTTAAAATAAAAACAAAGTTTATAGAGACGTTCTTAAAGGTATCTCGGTAAAAATAAAAATCCTAGCGGGAATAAAACAGCTAAAATATTTTTAGTACCTAAATAGTTACTTTGAAAAATATATAAACGATGTCTACTTCATTAAGAGCAGAATGAAAAATAGAGAAAACAATTTAAAGAGAAAAACTGTTCTACAAAAAAATAATAAAATAAAATAAATTTTAAAATACCGGGTGTTCGAAAAATAACTCCGCTTTTAAAATTAAATTTACTTTATTACATTTACAATTAAAAATGTCTACGATTTATTTTGCTTCTTATTGTTAATTCGTTTTCAGCCCTGCAGACGTGAAACCGAAAATCCAGCTTCAGGAATCAACTTCAGGAATCGCTTCCTTAGCAGCTATTATTACGCATAGGTACTGGAATAATTTTTGTTAGCATACGCTATTTTTCACGTAGCCAAAAGAAGGAATCAAACTGGGACTTATCGTCAGCTAAGAGATGGGAGCTTCACAACCTATCCGTCTTTCTGGGAATCTTTCGATGAGCGCAGTCCGCGCGACTTCTACGTGACGTGAAGGGGTTCCATCCTGTTGGAAAATTAGAACCTCCAGATTTTCAATATGCAGAAACACAAAGCTCTCTAATGTATTTGAATAGACTCGTAACAGTTTGCTCGTGGAAAAAAATGTACCAAAATTCGATTATATATGAACCACATCGTACATTCACTTTCGGGACAGTTGCGAACGAATTCCACAGATTTGTGTGGATTTTCTGAGTCCTATACTCGACAAAAATGGCAATTTACGACTAAAAGAACGTAAAATGTTGCTTCATTAGAAAATAAAACGCGGTGCAGTTAGTTTTTATCAACAGAAATAAAGTCTAACAAACTGAACTTTGAGTTATCGTTAGGTTTAATTTCGCGGATTAGCTGCAGTTTACGAGCAACAAATTTCAATATACCTTATAGCTTGCGTACAAAATTATGGACATTTTAGGAGTGTTTAGTCGACGGTTAACACTACGAACTGATAGTTTTGGATTTCGTCGGGAAGACAATCAAATTCTTTCTGTATTTTCACCACATTTTTAGCCCCATCTGGTGAGTATTCCTTTCAAAACGCTTCGGGTTTCCAAAAATTATTCGCACTGTGCTTTTGTCACCCGAAGAATTTTTCTACGATAGATTCGTTGTACGACGGTCACAAATTTTATTTCTACGAACCAGAACACGCACTGTGTTTCTGTTGTGGAGACGTCATAATATTGAAGCGCAGACTAATAGCAGCATAGGCCTTTGTTACAATTTAACTCAGCTGCTCTCTGTATAGTTTATACATTTCGGAGAATGTATAAACTAAAAATTAATTTTTGCCATTTCCAGATTACATATAAAACTCTACTGAGCTCTGTAAATTAAAGAATATATTCATTGCTGAAACCCCGGAGTACTTTTTCAAACACTTGGTAAACCCTACATACATATTTACGATTAATAAATGTTCACATTTTTTTAAATTCTAAGTTTTTATCAAGTCCAAATTAAAAATAATTTTTAATTTTTATTTTGTCCCCAGATTTAAAGAACAAAAATTTAACCTCATTTCAACTCAAAATAGTTATTTTTATATGCAGTATTTTATTTCTGTTTCACATATTAACAAATAATAAGTCTGCATTGAAAAATATACGAGTAAATATTTTTTAATTTATAGGCTGTTTGTTTAAGTAGTTAATTTATTTTAAATGTATACACGACGGTCCAAAAAGAAGTCTAACAATAATGTTCGGGTGTATGTACATATGTGTGTTTGTTCCAACGTAGCAGCTCAACAGCTGAACCGGTTTATTAGTATGAACCCAGTTGAAATCCTTACGTTACCGGGAGTGGCATAGGCTATATATGTACGTTTAAATAAAATTAAACGAATTTTGAAATAGAAATTATACAAGAAAATTGTCACCCGCACAGTATGTAATTATTCTATATTACGAGTAATAATTATCTTTTATTAAATAGCAATATTTGTCAGCAATGTTTTTACTTCCCACTAGATAGCGTTACAGTAGAGCTATAGCTCTAGAAAGAAATGTAATCGGTCGACTTCGGAATATGCGGTTTTTACCGGATCTAGACATTTTGAGACTTAATGAACCCAAAAAACCGGATGGAAATTTTCTGGATGTTCGTACGTACCTGTGTTCGGTGTCGGCCTCTAAATCACCATATCTCCAGGACCAATTTTGACCAAAGTTGGACAGATTACTTCTATATATGGGGCATTGATGCCATCAAATTTTCAACTTAAAAGATCAAGTGGTGAGGCTCTTGAGCAAGGTCACCCTCAGAATTTCGAGATATCGCATAATTAAGGTCATATTTTTCTTAGGCGCATTTTTTAACGATAAAAAAATAACAATATTTGCAAAAAAAATAATCAAATCGCACCCCATGTGAAAAAATGCCGTTGTAGTCGTCCGCTATGTAGCGACGTCACAGCTGAGAGGTAGAATTAAATGAATGAATAATATTTAAAAGATAAAAAACGAAATTCTGTCTGTCTCAAACTCAATCGCCCGGTTTACTCGGTACCTGGTGTGTTAAGCCTCGTTGGCCGGCCACAAAAACGAAATTTGTTCTATGTAAGTTTTAAAATTACATTTAGTTTAGTTTAATTAGTACCCACCGTCACCGCCACACCCGCGCGAATTAAATACGATATGCGCGCGCGCTTTAGTTAGAATCATTAAATTAAATAAACGAATAAATATTATATTTAAATAAAATTATAAATATTTTAAATGTGTGTAAAGCCGTGCATCAGAAATAACCTACAGTTGTAAGACTTTCCCATAACGCCGTGATGGGAAAGTCCTACAATTCTGTTGACGGTTTTCTTTTTATTATTATAATAGCAATTGAAGAAATATTTCCGCTTTCGAAATAAAAACCTAAACTATTTGTAAGTCAATAACATTAAGGTAAGATTGAGGTCATAAATTTGTTTACATTTCAGTATATTTTTATTTATTACCCTCTCAATTTATTTAAAAATATGTTAAGAAATTGCATTAAACCAACGAAAAGCTATCTAATAGTTATTAATTTATATTGAATGTAAGTTATCTTACATAATATATATATATATATATTATAAATATAAGATTGAAGATTGTTGTTATTATATTATAGATACATAAAATTATATATGGATCTTGTCTTGTATTCGTGCTACGTATTTTCACGTTTCCTATCACATCGAGTAAAACTAACTCACACTTGCAGTTCCAAGAATGATGTAAGTAATTACGAGCAGCTTTTACTAAATACAAGGAAGCCTTATGACTTCAAAACTTGCCTCATGATACTAACTTGCACAAGTGTTGTTCTTTACGAATATTAAACTAACTTTTCTTATAGATGATGTTACTCACCTGCTTTTAGGTTAGTTTATAAATGTTATCTCTGCATCTTATTTTGGGGTTTATTCACTTCTAAATTATAAAAAATAAAATATTTAAACATCATTATTGTTCTTATATTTCCCAAATCAAAATGTTAATTATTTAGAAACATTACAAAAGCCGTAAACTATTAAATTCTTCTTTATATTCAGATAAATTATTAATGACTATAATCGCTTTAGAAATAATTGGCGATTGATTTGTTGTTTGTTTTGAGACAACCGAAAATCAAACCCGGGTCCTTTCGGTAAAATAGGTAAGCATATTATTGTTCTGCAACAAAGGTGGAAAATTATTACTTAATCATTTGCAATCTAATATAATGAAGGTTTTTCCTGGGCGCACAACGGAGTGTCGTTATCAGCGCCCGGACACGATATTTATATAGTAAATAAATAAACATTAAAAAAATGAATTAAAAACTAAAGCCTAGTAATATAAAAACACAGCATACATGGAAAACGCCTGTAACGTATGCTAAAAGCGAAATAAAACCGCAGTGAAATACTACATTTATAATAATCATTAAAACAATAAATTTACCATCTGTCATGTGTCAAACGGCATAAATAGTTGAAATATACTACATAAAACTCAAATATTTGAGTTAAACGAACAGCCCTTAGAAAATGTAAAACTTTCGACCGGGTGATATTTAAGAATGGAAACAGCTTTATAAGAAATGGGATTTTACGTAGTTAAAAAAAAAATCTGCATTATAGTGGGGTTTTAATTTTTGTCGGCCATCTTGTATCCGCCATATTGAATTAAACTTAATTTTTTTAAATACGAAGGTGGGACGTACATGATTTAGATTTAAATATTACAAGAAAAATTTACACGTTTTTCGGTTAATGCCTTCGTTATAGAGTTGTAAGCATTCAAAGTTACAATGACTAAAAAATCGTGTTAACAGTAAAACGAGATAAAACTCGCTGCAAGAACAATTTTATTACATTTTACATTCATAATGCCACTTTAAACAGCACTATAATATTGATAACAATAACTGGTAACAACACAACAAATGAAACAACTATATCGACTGATATTATTTCCTTTAAAAATAACAATATTTGTTTTAAAATTTTAAATAAATGTTTTCGATTTTAAAATACTAATGAAATAAATTTTGAAAACACACCGTTATACAATAAATGTTTAAAATGCTTCCCCTCCACAACTTGGCAGCGTGATAACCTCCAGTAACATCCGTTTATAACTTGTATCATGTCTGGAGACACACGGGCAGATTCGTTAATTATTCTTCTTTTCGATTCTTCAATGTATCCAGGTTTTCTTTTGTGAAGATTATTTTTCTAGTACCCCCAAATATTTTCTCCAGAGAAGACAGATCTGTGGACCTGGCAGGCCATTCTACTGCTCCTGTACGACCTATCTAGCGATTTGGAAAATTTTCATTTAAAATCTGCCATGGTAATAATGAGGAGATGCTGCGTCTTGCTGTAACCGTAAGTTATTATTTAATTCTCGTCCAGTATTTTTCCGGGTAAAATCCTAGGCTAACGAGTTGCAGTAAGCATCTCTATAATGTTTGTTCAGTAAACTGGAATAGTTATTCCCGCCCAAACGTTCACTTTTCTGTGGATGCTGTGTATGAGCTTCCGACATCAATCTGGGATTATTATCGGTCCAATATCGATAGTTTTGCTCATTCATATGGGCATTTAACACAAAAGTATATTGAATTAGAAAAATTTGCGTCTACGTCTAATTTTTGCATTATAATATCACATTACTCAAATCGGGGATCAAAATCATCTTCCAATGTTCTTGTACCAGATGTAGCTTATAAGGGTGAAATTTATTCGTATTAAGAATTTTTTAATTGAAAAATAACCGATGTCATGTTGGAAACAGCTCTCCGAATCGATGAATGAAGGTCTTCAACAAACGTCTGCAATACATCTAATGATTTGCATCGATTGTGATAGTTCTTAGTCTACCGGTGCGAGGATGATTCTTTACACTACTGGTTTCATGAAATCGTTGTACTGTCCTTATCACAGCCGATTTACGTATCGGTTCTCTATTTGAAAATCTATTATTATATAAATCACATACCTCTTGTGATGACCAAATTCTGTAATCGTACCCGTACATCATCGACAAAGTTATTCTTTCGATTTCATTTAAAGAAGGCACTGTTATTTGAAGATTTAATATTTAATGAAACTATGAACTAACACATGAACGAGAAACAAATAATAAAACTGTCGCCAAAAAAAAAAAAAAACAAATTTAAACCGTTAGGCCTACAACACAATTTTTACTACCACTATTTTACCGTTACAAGTATGTTGAAGTAAAAAGGTGAAATGAGGAGTTAATAAGTCGCATTGTTTCAACTTAATACAAACTGCAATCTTGTATAAATTAACCGCTGATTTATTCAACTAAATTTTTTAAATATTTCCAGCTGATTTATTTCATTTGCGATACTAACAAATAACAGGTGATATTAACACTGGAATTTAATTTCTATTTAGAAAATAATATTATTTGATACAGCAGTTTAATTTGTTGTCGTGTTGCTAATTACTGGTTACTGTTTATACTGTCAATACTATAGCACTGTTTAAAGTTCGTTATTGTATTTGTATATAGCGGATCCAAAATGGCGGACAAAAATTAAAAACTCAACATAATTAAATTTTTTTTTTAACTATGTAAAACCCGTTCTTTCTGCCTTCAAATAGCTCTCGGATAAGCAGTATGAAGCTGTTTCCATAGTTAAATACCATCCGGCATATATATGCGTACATTTTCGTATTTTACTACAAATTTTCTACTAAAATGGTAAATAGTTCATCTACGAAAAAAAAACTTTTTTACCTTCAGAAATTTAATTAAAGAAGTAGCTTACTGGTGTTTTATGATCATTAAATTAAGGAACTGTAAATATTAACAATTTTAAGATTAAATGACATGTTATAAGAAGCCGGTTTTCATCCACATAAATGTTTACAATGCGAAACAAATTATTATTTTGGAAAAATTAATTGCGAATGATTTTCTTATTATACTTATCGTTATCATGTATTGTAATAATTAAATATAAAAGTGTATATCTGTTTAAAATATAAAAATTTTAAGTAAATTGCCAGCCTATACGATGGAGTGGTGTCATCACTACCTTTAATCTGGAATGTTCTGGGATTGATCCTGATTAGGCTTGACGTTTTTTTTAGAAGATAAAAAGTTAATTGTTATCGTTAAAAAATTAAAAGAAATACAAAATACAAAAAAAATTACAAAAATATATTTCATTACATATAAAAAATTACTTTTTAAAAAAGCTTTTATTTAATTAATTATTTATTTAACTAAATATTTTCATTACTTTTAATTTTAAAATTTAATAATTATTACATTTATTTATTTTTTATTTATTAAATATTTATATAATTTATTTTTTACTTTTCAGTGTATTTTTATATTTGTTAATAAATTATGTTTTTTTGTTTGAAATTCTAAATTTGATTTAATTCTTATTTTTTACTTTTTAGAGGGTTTTTTGTAATTTGTTTCCTTTTTTTATTAATGTTAATATTAATAGTTAAATAAAAGCTTTTTTAAAAAATAATTTTTTATATGTAATCAAATATATTTTTGTAATTTTTTTGTATTTTTTATTATTTTTTTTTTACTTTTTAGTCTTAATGAACAATAAACTTTTTATAAAAAAAAAATATTCTTAATAATATTAATTTTTTTTTTGTCTTCAGTCATTTGACTGGTTTGATGCAGCTCTCTAAGATTCCCTATCTAGTGCTAGTCGTTTCATTTCAGTATACCCTCTACATCCTACATCCCTAACAATTTGTTTTACATATTCAAAACGTGGCCTGCCTACACAATTTTTTCCTTCTACCTGTCCTTCCAATATTAAAGCGACTATTCCAGGATGTCTTAGTATGTGGCCTATAATTCTGTCTCTTCTTTTAACTATATTTTTCCAAATGCTTCTTTCTTCATCTATTTGCCGCAATACCTCTTCATTTGTCACTTTATCCACCCATCTGATTTTTAACATTCTCCTATAGCACCACATTTCAAAAGCTTTTAATCTTTTCTTCTCAGATACTCCGATTGTCTAAGTGAAACTTGGACAATAATATAATATAATATATAATATTTACATCTGAATATTATTGTTTATTCAAGTTTGTTTGTTTATTAAGACTAAAAACTAAAAATGTTTATTTTTACACATCGAAGTTACATACGTGTACCAAATTTCACTCATTTTCATACCATAGTTCATGAGCAATGAAAATTTTCAACTAAATGCATGAATTTAGCATAGGGGTAGCGCGTGGTGGTGGGTCATATCAAATTCCGACACCGTAGTGCTGTATTGTCATCGAAGGTACATACGTGTACCAAATTTCATTGATTTTCAAACGATAGATCAAAAGATATAGCAGTTGCAAGATTTGATTATAACTAAAGCAAGTTTAATAAATGCTTATAAAAAGGAGATGGTTTAAATGAAATCAGGCATAGGCGTATAGCTTTCAGAGTGAGAGAGAGAGAGAGAGCGATAGATAGAGTGAAAGAGGGTAAGAAAATATATATAAAGATAATAGATTTTTTCGACAGCAAAAACTAGTACCTACTTCAGAATCTTAGGTGAGAAGTTCCGTTTTTTAACCGGTAAAGGTGGTGTTAAAGGAATTTGGAAGAGGAAATCTTTGAAATAGAATAAATATATTTCTTAATTTCAACGACGTAGAAAAAAAAATTAATTAAAAAAGAAGAATTTATTGAACAGATGAAAATAAAATATAATAAGACTTAAAATTTTAGTAAGAAAAAATATCGAAAATATTATTAAGTGAAAAAGTAAACCTATAAGACGGAGGATTTTCCATATTTCCGGCTTACGTTTATGAAAATCCTTCTTTCTCAACCTTCCTTACGCTAATTCACCCGGCCAAAACCCCTACATATAATACTCTTTCTTATTATTTGTTTACTTTTTTTTTGCAAATAATCTTGTTTTTTATATTGCGACAGCATTTTTTTTCATTCATTTTTAGTTTGTTGAATATTTTAATGGGAAATAATTAAATTAGATATTGCATTATAGGCTGAATAAAAACAAAATTCACCGATCAGCATGACAAAATGTAAATATCTTCAGCTGAAAACTACATATTAAAAACTACGACTATTTTCTAATATCCAAGGATGATAACTGTTCCACACGGATGAATGAAAAGTTAAAATTTGAAATATAAATAAATAAAAAACCGAAACGTTATTAATGTATTAGATTAAATTAATTTTACATCTTTGAGATCCCATAAATACAAAAAATGTTATTTTGAGGCACGATGTATATATTTTGGTTATTTTTGAGAAAAACTGGTTTAAAACCTAGCCGTTAGTGAAGTTAAACAAGGAACAACTCAAATTTAATAATAGTAAATTGACATTTAGTTTTTAAAATTTCAATAGAATTCTGAAAATAATTGAGTTATTTACGTGAACCCCTATACCACGGAATGACCCACCAGGAGAAGTAATAAACGACTGGGCTGTTTCTCTTTATAACATAATTTTTTTAGCCTTTCTTACGAAACCATATATTCTATAAAATAATTTAATCGATTACAGCAACCAAAATAAATCTGTTTTAAATTGTTTTCCCATCTCCTAGTAACTATTATTCTAAATAATTTTGTTGATGGTTTCTTTTTAGATTAACTGTTAAGTATATACTTTGAATTACCAAATCTTCCTATCTTAACTGGCCTCCATGTCAAATAAGTTCACAGAAAACCGTTAAAAAAAAAGTAAACTAAAAAAGGATAACAAAATTATCTTTCAACAAATCTTAGAATAAAAAAAAATATTAATATATATTGACGTGAATATGAATATATACTGAACTTGAATAATATTAATATATATTGTAGAATAAACATAGTAATTACAAATGGGACGCCGATTTTCTTGATGTCTAACTATCCTAAATGCTTACATTCGCATTAGCAATTAAAAAAAAAAATGTAATACAACATTTAAAAAAGCCCGAATTTTTAACTTCCCGAATACGCATCATGTTATGCAATCCATTTTAAGCTCTCACATCGCACTTTAAATTTCACACGAAATTTAAATACAATTTTATTTTTTATTTTGGAACTCCCTCATATTAAGTATTAAGTTAATAACTTGTTAAAAACAAAATACTTTTTTTAGCTTTTGCAAAAAAAAATTTGGAAGGCTCCCATACTGAAGGAGAAACATTCGGGTAAAATTAATTAAGTGGTGATAATAAATTAAAATAAATAACTATTTAAAATTGTGTAAAAAATACAAAGATACATCTACAATTCTAAACAAATAAATTAATATTCTTCGAAGGGGTTGAAAATTTTTTGTTAAATTTTTTTTAAAGAAATAAAAGGGCTTTCAAAATAATAAGATTTTTACATTTTAAATGCAACGGTAACTTGCCAGATGCATTTAAATTTAAAATATATTTTTTAAAGCCTTTATAAAAAAATATTTTTTGTTATCTCAGACCATTGCAATGGGATGGGAAAAAAACATTTGTAGCGGTTTAAGTCGTATCGGTGTAGAAAATATAGATGAAAAATTTCCCAAGATACAACTTACAAAAAGCTGAGATCCAAGATACAACAAACTGGCAACACTGTTGTAGGACTTTCCCGGAACGCGGCTTTAACAGCGTTCAGGGAAAGTCCTGCAAATCTGTTTTTTTTTCTTTATTCATGGCTGAAACACACATACACACGCAACTGAATCTAAAATATTTATCATTTTATTTAAATATAATATTTAATCGTCTATTTAATTCAATGATTTAATTAAAGCAGACGCCCAAACCGTATTTAATTCGCGCGATTGTAGCGGTACTAGCGGCGACGTTCGGCACTAATTAAAATTTTATAATTTCACAATTTATATAGAACAAATTTTTTGTACGGTTGGCAGACTAGTGTAGCCGCAAGGCTTAACGCACTAGGTACCGAGTCAACCGGGCGATCGAGTTCGAGCCAAACTGAGTTTTTATTTACACTTCAAATAAATTACTAATTTATTTAATTCACAACTATAACAGCATTTTTTGGTGCGGGGGTGCGATTTTGCAAAAGGTTTTTTGTAAATATTTTTTAATTGTTAACAAATGTACCTAACAATCATATGACCATAATTAGGCGAAATTTGAGATACTGAAGGTGACCTTGCTTTACAGCTTTACCCCCTTGAAATATTAAGTTAAAAATGTATAATTCATAAATCCGATATATTTAGAAGTAATCTGATCAAGTTTGGTCAAAAGAAGTTCTGTAAATAATAAGGTGATTTATAGGTCAACACCTAATACACTTATATACGAACATTAACATCCGGAAAATTTCAATCCGGTTTTTTGAGTTCCTTAGGTGTCAAAACGTTAAGATTTGGTGAAAACTGCATATACCCAAATTGGACCGATTACAATGCTTTCCTTTCTAGAGCTACAGCACTATCTAAACGGGAAAGTAAAAAAAAAATATATAAAAATTTGTTTTTGGTGAGGGGATGAATATTAAATAAAAATTTTAGATAATTAGTGATTTCGATGAAAAAGTTTCAACTTTTGGTACTTACATATTAGCCTGTCGACCATAACCATACTGATCCCGTAACCTTGAAAATACTAAAGGTTACGGGATCATTAACATATTTTACATATTAAAAATATAAACATTACTGCTTATAATTATACATATATATTAACCAAACTTAACCTACGCTCGCTAACCTCGACTAATTAACAGTAATTTTTGGTTATTTAAATAAGTAATTGCAATAATTACCGATTTATTATTTAAATACTCAAAACATTACTGTGTTATTGTTAATATCACCCGTATAAAACCATTATATTACTATTTCTATAACCAATTACATTTATTTATTTTATAGGTATAATTTAACCAAACTTAATCTACGCTCGCGTTTCTTGCTAACTTTTACATCTAAAATTATAAGCAGCAAACATTTTCAGATCAACCGCCGTAGTTGATGTGTTCGTCGGCAACAAAGGCACGGTCTATGGCCGACTGCGAGGCCCGATGTACAAACGTTGCACCTCTACGTTGATGCAAGTCAGTCCCAAAGCATCGACCCTCGATCAAATGGAGACCTCTATTGGGAAATTCGAGAGACTTCGTATTGAAATCTCCAGCTACCAACACGCTCCACCCTCTGTTTCAGCTGACCTCCACGCTCAATTTGTCAAGAAAGATCGATTGTTTGCAGAGATAATATAAGATCACCCCATTGCACCTCCCGTTTATTTAAGATTATTTTATTTAACGTAAATTTAATTTTATTGTTTTTTTATAATATTATTTAGTCGATTGATTCGAATCATTCAGTTCAAATCCAGCTAGCACAGTGATAGTGGCTAACAGTTCACAGTTCATTAATTTAATTTATTAAAGACTGTGCTTCACCCGGCAAATCTCCGCTACTAAACATACATATATTCTTTTTTATTTCGAGATTTTTCGAGACGAAATACATCTAATAAGTCTTCTCAGTCATGTCAAGAAACATAAGCAAAAATTTGGTTGCGATTGATCGAGTAGTTTTTTTTTATTTATCCCGAACAAACAAAAACTCTCTTCCTTTATATTTCTATAGTATAGATTTAAGATTAAATGTGTTTTTAAAAGAGCTAAGTAGCTAAGTGGTGAGCTTTTTACAACTAAAAAGAATTAGGATATTTAGGATTAGGATTAGGATTAGGATTAAAGAATTAGGATGTTTCTTAGCATATGATGCGTAAGGTGTATTATGGTGAAAGTGTAAGTTAAGAAGTGAATGAATGTGCAGAATGGGAGCTAAAGATAATCTTTGGTTTATATCAGGCGAAATAGAAGATTAAATAGAAATTCGCTGTATGTTAAGGTTCACTGAACCTTAACATATAGCGAATTTCTGTTCATGGAAAAGATAAAAAGAACATTAAATTCAAAAAAATTATGTATAGTAACGTATTAAAAATAAAGAAATATATTTTTATAAAGTTCTTTATCAATTTCCGATATAATGAATGTCACCGTCAGAAATCTCACGGATTTATTAATTAATTTCATTTTTGGTAATGTGAACGTTACAATCTGTTCAACTACAGAATAAGCAACCTCAACCCCCCCCCCCCCCACTCAGAGCCAAATAGATACAGATGATATGTATGTCATGTAAATGAGGTGTAATCTGATACAGACTCAGGTTCAACAATCCTGATACGTGTGGTTAATTGATACACGACCACAAAAGAACACCGGTATACACAATCTAGTATCCAGTTCCGTGTAAAATCAACATTATTGGGATTTGACTTCGAAATCAGCTGATTTGCGATGAGGCAAATCAGCAGTAGTTTACTTACTACTAGACCGACCCGGTCGATGGTCTAAGTGGTAAACATGTGTCAAATAAATTAAATCATCTTAATTTATTTATTTAGACGTTCGAAAAGTGTTGACATATTTGGTAAAGATAATAAACTCTAAAAATTTGTTTTTCAACAGGAATTTGCTTTTTATTATCCTACTTAATACAGAAACATTTCAAAAAATGTAATCTTACATTAAATTCCTTTAAAATAATCTTAGATAAAATTCCTGGCCGATATCCTTCGAATACTTTTTTATTAACCAATGTAAATTGAAAATAAAATGAAGTTTAAAACTGTTACAAACATTTTACTTAAAATCTAAAATTAATACCAGTTTCGAAAGACAGTTAGAAAAAGGTGTGTGTAGAAAAAAACAATTAATACAAAATCTGATGTGGATACCATATGACTTCCTTGTTCACCTATTATACACATTTTTTTTTTGTCATTGAATTATTATTTATCGTATAATTTTTTTTACAATCAGAGGTTAATAATTATTACGCGTAATAAATCTACATATTTGAATTACAAAATAAAAAATAAAATAAAAGAGATGAAGCCTTAATTCGAACCTACGTGCCTTCCCCTTGTAAGACACAGATATTTCATTAATTAAAATTTTATTTGGCTATCACTCTGAAACCAATGAAAATAAATACCAAACATCGTAAATTGTTTAAAAGCTCTAAATGAGAGCTAAACAGACCTAAATGATAAACTTTCTCAACTGCAGTTAAGAAAAAATCAAAAATACATTTTTTTTTGGATTTTTGGCTTATTTGGTCACTTTTGGTTCAATCGATTGTAATCAAAAGGGGAGGTGCACAACTAGATGTTATAACAGTCCTAAATCCAAAATTTCAACATCCTACGACTAATCGTTTTTGAGTAATAATACGACATATACGTACATACAGACGTCACGCCTAAACTAGTCAAAATGGATTCAGAGATGATCAAAATGGATATTTCTGTTGAAATCCTAAATTTGTCGCGATCACAATAGAGAGTAAGTAAAGAAATACAAAATATGAAAAAATATTTCACAAAAAAAAAAGAAAAAACTACGTTAATGTAAACAAACTTATAACAGCTGTTTCAAGTAAACAAACTGTCACAAGCCAGAGTCAATTATTATTAATATACAAATTTAAATCTTGAGAGCGAAAAAATTAGGCAATTTCCACCCGAAAAATAAGTCCAAAAATATAGTGAAAACTCAAATGAAAGCGTAGTTCGCCGTTACCTGTTACCTAAGCAACCGCTAGCAGCAGACTTTTTTTAACCTCCGATCACCGTTAGGTATTGTTTCAGAAGTTGAGATGAATGACAATTTTTACTTCCTTGTCCGAAGTTAAAGGAAGTATTGTGATCGCAAAACATTTAGGTTTCAACGGAAATATCCATTTTGACCATCCCTAAATCCATTTTTATAAGTTTCAGCATGACGTATATACGTATGTATCTCGCGTAACTTAAAACGATTAGCCGTGGAATGTTGAAATTTTGGATTTAGGACTGTTGTAACATCTACTTGTGCACTTCCCTTTTTGATTGCAATCGAAATTAAAATTATAATTTTATTTAATGAAATATTTGGAATTAAAGGGAAGACTTCGAATCAGACTTCGATTCGAATCAGACTTCATATCCTTTTGTTATTTTTTTTAATTTAAAATTTTGATTAAATAATTATTAAACCGTAATTGTAAAAAAATGTTTACAATAAAAAATATTCAATAATAACAATAAAAAAAAAATGAAAAAAAATTATTAAAATCAAATTTTATATACTTTTAACAATGTATTATGTAATTTAATAGGCGTACAAGGAAGTCATATTCTGCTCACATCAGAATTTTTTTAGCATGTGAAAATGCCATGCCTGACCGGGATTCGTACCCGATAACACATTTAATTATCTTAACTTAACCTTAATTAACTAAAATTTAGTCCATGGTCTTGTAGCCATTTAATACAGCTTTCTTCAGAAGTCACTCGGTACATATTCCGTAAAAGAAAATTCTTTGCAAAATTTTTCATAAAAAATAACGTTTTAAGCTGTTGTAAATATCCATGGAGAAAAAGAAAAACGAAAGTTTACAGTAGAAAATAAGAAAAATAAGAAATTACTATAAATTGTAGAGCAATTAGACGACGTACAACACGTCAGTAATGACTGTACGATAAAAAAACGTTGGGATGGAACAAATTATCGAACAACTTATCGATGCAACAAGTATCGAAAAACCTTTTTCTAAAGTGCCCCAGTAAAGATTTGAAATTTTATTTCGGCCAAAACACGCACATCCCTTTTTTTAATGTTTGCAAAAATGAAACACATCTTTCCCCTCAAAGGTAACCTAGTGTGAAGGACCTGTCTACGTAGTGGGAAGAAAATCGGTAAAATGGGTCCAGAGTTATTAGAACAAATAAAGACCAAGATATGTTAAAACGTCTGCCTGACAATATTTCGATTTTTTGGACATGGAGGCGTTGAACATTAAAATAAACATTTTTTCGCAGGTTATTTAAATTAATTTAAATAAATTTTTTTTAATATCTCCTTAAGGCACAAAATTGATACTGTTGTTTTTACAATGCATACAACATAATACAACAACATTAATAGTGTTGTAACACACAGTAACTTACTCGTACTTCAAATAAGATTTTTCTTATATATATTTTTTTAAACATTTTTTTATAAAATAGTAGCATGATAAATTTTCATTTCTTTCAGATTAAATACGAAAATACTGTTTATTTTATTTGCAAATTTCTATTTATTGAATTTTTTGTAACGTAATACTAATATTCGTTTTTATTACTTTGCACGTATGCTAAGGTTTTAAATTTTACTGAAATACATTTATTTATATATATATATCCGTCTTTCACTAAGTGTAATATCCATTAAACATTAGTATGTTAAGTCCAGTACACATGATAAACTTTTTCTATCTTCTAATTATCCGTATTTCTGATTAACCGAATTAGGCCTTACAAAAGAAAGCCCGGATAATCGACGTATAACTATTTTTTTTTTTTAGTTAAATCTAAATTGTACAATAGTTTACAATAATGGTCTGAGGGGAATTTTTCAGACAAAATTTGTAAAATATTAATTTTTTCTTCTGTATAATCAAACGCGTAATGAATGAATGAAGCTTTAAATGTTAGATAAATAGTTAAACTCTTAATAAAAATAACCGTTCCAACTTCTTAAAACTAACAAGTCTTTAGCTTAATATAAGGTATTATATACTGACAAAATTTTCTTACCTGTATAGAAAACAACCTAAAATTAATAACGTTCTTAAATATATTACATTAAATTAAACACAAAATTTTACAAGAAAATATTACTTCAATATTAATTAATTTTGTAAATTAATCTTATTAATAACGACACAAGACAGAACGTACCTGAACGGTTGACGCGCAGTTATGGAACAAACTGATTCATGTCTAAACAGGTCTGTCAACAGAGGTAGCTAGCGCTCAACCTACGCGTTGCGCAGTCTCGCATGCGGTTTAATCAACGATGTCGCACCAAGGTCATATGAAGCAAATACTCTATAGTTGTTGACGCGTATCTTACTAGCAAGCTCGTTTACCTTCATAATCTAATATTATTAATTAAAGATGTACAATACTATAGAGTAATTCTGTTATCTAATTGAAAATCTACCCATCGTTTTTTTATATAAATCAGATAGATGTTGTTTATCTGAACTGATGTTTCATTAAAACCTAAGAACGGGTGCTCTAAATGATTTTTGGTTTATATGAATTTGATAATCGGTAACAATATTTGAGTTAGAATGTAATTTACTTCAAAACGTAATGGTTTTTTTTATAATTTTAATGACTAATCCACGTTCTGCTAGACTAAACTATATTATTCCCGAAACTTAAATTTAACAATTACAATAGATTTTATTTTGGGATTTAATTTATGAACTTACCATAAAGTTTTCATGATATCCATCTTTTAATAAAACCTTTTATCGTTTCATAATTTTTACAGGAAAATAAGAATCCTAATTTTGGTACTCTTTCGTTATCAGTCAAAAAAGGTTAATTGTTAATCTAGTTGAAATATTGAAGTCATTAATTTATTTATTTTGTTTTTATCAATATTTGTTAATTTATATATATATCAACCTCTTTCTCTTTTTCTGTTTAGCCTCCCGAACCACCCGATTACTTAAGAAGATGAACGAGAATATGTATGAATTGAATGTAAATGTATAGTCTTGTAGTCTCAGGTCGATCATACAGGGTCACACACGGGAACTGGATGTTTTTAAAATAATCATAAAAAATTGAATATTTACTTTAAAAAAGTTTTATTGGTACTGAAACACTTGTTAAATCAGAGCATTTGTTACTTACTCATGAACGAAAAATTATGTCCGGCAAGTGATGACCATTTTGGGCAATACATTGTTGTAGCCTTTCACGGTAACTGGCCTCAATTCTTTGCAGCATGTCTACAACAATCTGGGTGACGTGATTACGAATTGCGATCTTTAGGTCCTCCAATGTACGCGGTTTACTGCCGTACACACGCGATTTCAGAAACCCCCGCAGAAATAAATAACAACTACTCAAGTCGGGGGACCGAGGGGGCCAAGGAATGTCACCGAATCTGGAAACGATCCGTCCCGGAAACAAGTTACGGAGAACAGCCATAGTTGCCCTCGTTGTGTGCGCTGTAGCTCCATCCTGCTGGAATAACACATTTTGAAAATCGATTCCCCGGTTTCGTAACTCAGGGATGAAAAACGTATTCAACATCGCAATGTAACGATCGGCTGTTACAGTTACGGCAGCGTCATTTTCTTCAAAAAAATATGGTCCAATAACACCGACCTTTCCTATTGCACACCAGACAGTCACCTTTGGGCTATGAAGTGGTCTCTCGTGAAGCCGATGCGGGATTCTTTCTGCCCGATACCGGCAATTCTGTTTGTTGACGAAGTCATTCAGATGAAAACGGGCGTCGTCACTCGTTAACAATAACAAATTTTCATTTTCTTCTAAAATAGTAAGCGTTTGTCGACAAAACTGTAATCGCTGCGTGAAATCTTCTCGTTTAACTGCTGCACGACGGCTATCTTGTAAGGATGGAAATGCAGGTCTGTATGCAGAATTCGTCTTACCGTACTTGTGCTCATTTGAAGCGCTGCTGAATGCCTCTGAATAGAGCGGCGTGGACTTCTGACGATGGCTTCCCTTACTCTTCGATGTTCTCCGGAGTGCTAGCAGTTCGTCGGGGACCCGGTGGTTTTTTTCTTCAATATTGAACCGGTTGTTCGAAGGATTTTTACCCGTCGTAATATTGTGTTACGAGAAGGGACACTTGCATTACGATGGCTATTAAACTGACGGCGGAAATCTCGCTGAACAGCAGTTACGGATTCGTCATTTCACACAAAACTGTCATACGCGTACAGGCGTTGGTCTAGCGTCCACGGCTCCATCTCAACGACTAAAATGTAAATGCTATGAGCAAAGGAAACGTCAGACACCAGCCACGTGCCCCTCCCCCCACGAACGCCCGAGTACAACCCACTTCAAAAACATCCGGTTCCCGTGAATGACCCTCTGAGATGTGTGGTTAAATGAAACCCAACCGCCAAAGTCCACCGGTATCCACGATATAGTATTGAGATCTGTATAAAATTATAACTAGAATTTGAACCTTAGAACTCTCGACTGCGGACGAGTTCACCACTAGACCAACCCGATTGGTCAAGGTACCGACTTGCAGTATCACAACGTACGCTTCTAACGAGTACCACTCAAATTTTTTCGACTTAAAATTGACTAATCTTCATCAAATTTTACCATAAAGAACTTCAGATAAACTAATCGTAGTTCAGAATATTTAAATTTCAATGAAATTTATCTAGTACTTATGGAGTTTTTCGAGATACAAAATTTTATACATAGGTCTATAAATAAATAAAAATTAAAAAAAGAAATATATATATAAGGAAACCACAGTTTATGTGAATGGTGTTTTTGTACTCCTTATACCTCAAAATGTGTAAAAATTAATTTTTACCCCCCTCCCCACTCACACAATGCAATAAAAAATAATACCGTACTTTTCTTCGAAAAGTAGGTAAATGATAAGCACTGAAAATAAAAACAAAAATTATATAATTCATAAACACAGAATGATTCATGAAGAGTATAACATATTTTTAGGACATATTCTACTGGTCGAAATAAAGAAGAAAGTCTATATAAACATAGGTTCGGAATCGCTTCGTTACTGAATGTCGGCTGGCTAAAGATTTCGCCCTGATTTCTGCACCTTCGGCAAAATTATGCCGAAATAAAATTCATGCGGCCTAAATTAAGGGTAAACTTTGCTATTTGATATCAAGTCTATCTTGAAAATTTGAAGAAAAAAATAGGTCCTAGAACTGTAGTATTTATTAGTTTTGAGAAATTTGTTAAAACAGTGTTTTTCAACCCTTAATCCTTTTACTCCAGGCTTTTCTCGAAATCCTACATATACTCGTGTGTGTGTGTGTGTGTGTGTATATATATATATATAAACAGGGACACAAAATATTCAGTTCACAAATAAATCACTACGCAAATGATACAAATAAAATACAAATACTGAGATAAAATACTTTTATCACAATTATTCTATTTTCATAAATCAGGTTTTCAATCATTATAAAATTTTAAAATATTACATAAAATAAAAAAAAACTCAAACCAATGACCCGACGTTTCGCTTCAAATGTCAAGCTTTATCAAGTGCAACTACAAAACATAATCTACATATTTATAAGATCCATACTATTGGACTGGACACATGATTATGCAGTGGTTTACAGCCCTCACTTATCCTATTATTTATTTAAATAACCCGGAAATTTAATACAAATTAACAGCATTTTATATAACTAAATTGCAATTAATCAATATCAATATAAATCAATATCTAATCTTACATTACTACCTTGTTTAAAATAGATGAAATATATTATTCGTAAATTATACTAGAGGAAAATCTATTTACACCGTTAATTTCTGCTCTATTGTTAATAGAATTTTTACGTTTGGTAATATAAATCATTTCTAGGACCACTCTCCTAACCCACCGGGTTGGTCTAGTGGTGAACGCGTCTTCCCAAATCAGCTGATTTTGGAAGCCGAGAGTTCCAGCGTTCAAGTCCTAGTAAAGTCAGTTATTTTTACACGGATTTGAATACTAGATCGTGGATACCGGTGTTCTTTGGTGGTTGGGTTTCAATTAACCATACATCTAAGGAACGGTCGAACTGATAATGGACAAGACTACACTTCATTTACACTCATACATATCACATCCTCATTCATCCTCTGAAGAATTATCTAAACGGTAGTTACCGGAGGCTAAACAGGAAAAAAAGAGAGAGGACCAGTCTCCTAGTATTTATTTATCTCGTAATCCAAAATTTTAACTTCCTCATTATTAAAACTATGTTTATGTTTTTTCGTGTTTGGATAATGCTGTAACTTCATTTGTCCGGTACTTATGCGCATCCAAACTGTTTATTAGATATTGTGTGGTTTGATCGATATATTGTTCCTGGCAGTCGTTATATTGAATGCTTTCAATATAACGACTGATGATATAAAATATCAATGCTTTCTGTTTAGCCTTCGGAACCACCGTAAGGTATTATTTCAAAGGATGAATGAAGATGATATGTAAATGAAATGTAGTCTTTTACAGTCTCAGGTCGACCCAGTCACAGGTCTGAGATGTGTGATTAATTGCAACCCAACCGCAAAATTACACCGGTATACACGATTTAGTATTCAAATCCGTATAAAAGTGCCTTTACTAAGATTTGAACCTTGGAACTCTCGACTTCGAAATCAGCTGATTTGTGATGACGAGATCACCGCTAGACCAACCCGGTGGTTTACATTTAACGGTATATGCTACGTTAAACAGTTTCAATTTTTCCACTAACGATTTCAATTTTGAGAAAACATGGTTAAAATTGTTGAAGTTTTTAAACGCCACTTTGAAATCTTCTTACAAAACATTTTAAATCTTTTCTGAACATTCGCTTTCAACATTCACTGAAAATCCATCCATGATGTTGCTGTTGTTGTCCTTAGAATGACATATTTCATAAATGCTAACACGGTTAATAGTGTTAATTAACTTTTTGCGATAATTATTTTTTAATAAAAGTTTTTTTAAAATTATTTTCCTTCTGTCTATCAAGTTAGTAAACGTTAGAGATCTCTAAGATAAATGTTTTATTATAGCCTTTTTATGTGACAGTAGCTGACAAATAGATGTAGGTAAAGAACTAGTTACGTGTAAACAATGGAAAACCGAAACGAAGGTTTTGATTTGGAATCCTTCTATTAGGAAATCTTTCTTGATATTGCATTTTTGCACCCAAGGATTTACCATTGCAATAACCATAAATAAAAATTATGTCAGCATATTTCTCATTTGAAAACCGAAGTAAAATTTTGAAAACGCGAAACATAAACAATTCAATTTCACACACACACCGCATAATTGACTACAATTTTTAAAAGTGTACCAAACTATTCACATTCTTTAGACAAATTGTGATTTTTGATTAAAACTACCAACTTAAAAAAAAAAAATATTTTACCATTAAATTTGTTTTTCTTTTCAATAATTATGAATAAAGTTATTAAACTAGTGTTTTATCTTACTTCTTTTCTGTTGATCTTATTTTTGTTAAATAATTTTATTTCTAGATATTCTCGAATGTTAAAAGTATTTTATCTGTTTAAAAATTAACGTATTTTTTCAGCCACGTTTCGAATACTTTGATGTTAATAAAATTAATTTTTTGTAACTTGGTTTTGTTTTTTAGTTGAGTTTATTTGTATAATTTTGTTCAGAATTAAATTCTCTACAAGTTTTGATTAAAACTTTACTTATTTATTACCCATGTAACAATGTTACTGCACGTAAAACATAACAAATCAGGGTTTTCACCACAATGTTTTGCGTTCTACTCAAGTTTTCTCACAAACTATTGCAGATAGAGTTCTGAAATCTATTTTATTCAATTTTTCAGATCAAAAACCATAAGAAACCATCAAGCTTACTCCTTAATTTGGGTTCCTGGAATTTCAGTATGGCTTATTTTACTCTTTTACCAGGAATCATGGCAAAAATCTTTCGCCAGCCGTAACTCGCTGACGAAGCGTTTCCGGATCCATGTTTATATAAATTTTTTTCATTATTTTCACTGGTAGAGCTTGTCCTGAAATTTTTTCCGAAAGAAAGAAAGAAAGAGAGAGAGAGAGAGAGCTCTGTGTGTGTGTGATTATGTTGATAAATCAATAAGGAATATTAATAATATAATTACATTATATATTATTAATACAATAGAATACGAAAAATGAACGAGCACGAATTTATAGAATGAAGCAAAAATAAATCTAATTCATCGTATTTTAATGAAGGTCAAGTAAGAAATTTTACTTTTTTGATTTAGACCAGTCTTCATTGTTGTAAGTGTTAAACATTTGTAAAGGTTTTAGAAAAAGTAAACTAACAGAATGTAATAAATTAAACAAAATTTAGTCGTTTTTTTTTTTCAAATTTAGTTTTAGTTTCCAAAAAAAATGTAGCTCAGGGCTCAATAAATCAACCGTAAAAATCGTTTGTATACTTTTTTAAAAGTTTTTATTTAACTCGCTTTAGGAATAATCAAATCTTACAACTGCTATATATTTTGATCTATCGTATAAAAATCAATGAAATTTGATACACGTATGTAACTTCAATGACAATACAGCACTACGGTGTCGGAATTTGATATGACCCACCCCCACCCAATACCCCTACGCTAAATTCATGCATTTAGTTGAAAATTTTCATTTCTCATGAACTATGGTATGAAAATAAGTGAAATTTGGTGCACGTAAGTAACTTTAGTCTTAAAAGAAAAATACAAAAAAATTACAAAAATATATTTGATTACATATAAAAAGTTTTTTTTAAAAAAACTTTTATTTAAATAATATTAATATTAACATTAATTAAAAAAGGAAACAAATTAGAAAAACCCTCTAAAAAGTAAAAAAAAAATAAACTATTGATCTAATAAATAACCAATAAATAAATGTAATAATTATTAAATTTCAAAATTAAAAGTAATGAAAATATTTAGTTAAATAAAAGCGTGGCGCAGTTTTTATAACAATCTTTTCGAATAAGTATTAATAGACATTTGCTGTAATTTAAAATATATTTTTTGTTTAATGAGGTTGTTTAGTATATGTATATACTTTATTTATCTGTAATAAAATAACTCAAGTTTTAATTCTTTAATGGTTCAAATTTACACCGAGATGACCTTTAAGGGTTAATAAGATTAAAAATAAAAATTAAATTTAGAAATCTTGCACAAAGTTATTACATTTTGAAGGAAATCTGAAAAATTATTAATTTTATCATTATTATAATTGTAATCGTAATTATGAATTCGTTAAATAAAAATTCATAATTAATTAAAATGAAACTTTTAGCGGAAAGAGTGCGTTCAATTTGGCTTAGCTTACAAGCAGAATTCGAAGATGAACTTCAACTACGTGAGAACACGTACAAAGAAAGCGAGTGGGTGCATTTTTTCAGATTGTTATTGTAGCTAGTCAGTCTCAACTGGAGAGGTTCCAGCAGACCTTTCCGCCTCCTCGCGTCGTTATTGAAAATGAAGATTAATTGTTGTAAAAATAAATGTTGTATTGTTTTAAATAAATTATTAAAAAAAACTGCGCCACGCTTTTATTTAACTAAATATTTTCATTACTTTTAATTTTAAAATTTAATAATTATTAAATTTATTTATAGGTTATTTATTAGATATTTATATAATTTATTTTTTTACTTTTCAGTGCATTTTTATATTTGTTAATATATTATATTTTTCTTGTTTAAAATTCTCAATTTGATTTAATTCTTATTTTATTACTTTTCAGAGGGGTTTTCTAATTTTTTTCTTTTTTTATTAATGTTAATATTAATATTAGTAAAATAAAAGCTTTTTTTAAAAATATTTTTTTTTATGTAATCAAATGTATTTTTGTAAATTTTTCTTAGGTGATGTGTACTCAACATAGAACTATGCATAATATAAAAATTGAAATGAATTTCTCATATTATTTTATTACTGTTGAATTTAAGCTCAACTTTACTCTTTGCTAACTACTTCAGTCTTTATGCCTAATTTTCGCATTATCGATTGCATTTTAAATTGTAGCATGAAATACGAGTAAAGTAATATGTTTTTGTATTTCTACTTCTTAAAAGGTTGTAAGCCTTATGATGTTTTAAATAACGAATGAATTTACGAATGTTACTTCCAAAAGCCATTCCTTTCTTTTTCCTGTTTAGCCTCCGGTAACTACCGTTTTTAGATAATTCTTCAAAGGATGTATGAGGATGATATGTATGAGTGTAAAGGAAGTGTAGTCTTGTACATTCTCAGTTCGACCGTTCCTGAGATGTGTGGTTAATTGAAACCCAACCCACCAAAGAACACCGGTATCCACGATCTAGTATTCAAGTCCGTGTAAAAATAACTGGCTTTACTAGGACTTGAACGCTGTAACTCTCGACTTCCAAATCAGCTGATTTGGGAAGACGCGTTAACCACTAGACCAACCCGGTTGGTCTACTCCCAAAAGCCTAAAAACAAAATGTACACAGGTCCATGCACATTCCAGGTAATATTAAATTATCAGGATATTTAGTTTACCTTTAAAGCTTCGTAATTTTTTGTTTGTTTGTTTGCTGAATAATTCATACATTAGTTGAAACTTGGAATTTTATGTAGCGAATGTAATATTTTTAATCCTAACCTGAATACGAATCTGGGACCTTCCGGATGAGCAGCTAAGAAGATTTCAATGTCACTGTTCTTACTTATATATGAGTATTTTAATTTATAAGTACATCACTCAAACATAAAAAATATACAATAAGTTACTGAAAGTTAAAAAAATTAATTTATACTTTTTAGATATTTATTAAATAACATTTTTTAATAAATTTGGAGATTATATTCAAGCGTAAAGGATATTCATTATTCATGTACGCAGAGAAAAATAAACATGACGTATATTTAGAACAATATTACAGAAATAAACCAATATCAATATTGGCATTTTATTAAATGTAAACGTCAGTTGTAGTAAAAATATTTTGACATATTTTAGGAGTTACTTTTTTTATGAAAGAAAACTTTTAATGTTATGTTAAATAATATAGCATTTTACAAATCACATATTTTTATTTTTATTTTTTTATCGGTATAACTTTGTTCAGATTTTTGACATAAAGGTACTGAATCTATCGTTGGCATTAACTTATGAGAAATAAAATAAACATTCATTTATCAAAATTATTAAATTTGTTGTTTCTTTTACTTTCCCATCTAGATAGCGCTATAGCTCTAGAAAGGAAAGTATTGTAATCGGTCCAATTTGGACATTTCATCAGATCTTGACGTTTGAACGAACACCTAACGAACCCAAAGAACCGAATGGAAATTTTCCGGTTGTGTGTGTGTGTGTGTGTGTGTGTGTGTGTGTGTGTGTGTGTGTGTGTGTGTATGTGTGTTAACATCTAAATCATCTTAAATCTACAGAACTACTAGACCGATTTTTACCAAACTTGGTGAGATTGCTTCAATATATTGGACACTGATGCCATCAAATTTTCCACTCAAAAAGTCAGGGGGTGAAGCTGTAGAGCAAGGTAACTCTCAGTATTTCGAGACTTCGCCAAATTAAGGTCATATTTTTCTTAGGCAGATTTGTTAACAATTAAAATATAACAATATCTGGAAAAAGGGTTTTTGCGAAATCGCACCTCCACCACAAAAAATGCTGTTGTGATGTCACAAGTAAGCGGTAGAATTAAAGAAATGAATAATACTTAAAGTGTAACAAAGTAACAAGGTCTGGCTGGGTCTCTAACTCGTTCGCCCAGTCGACAAAGAAATTTGTTCTATGTAAGTAGTGAAATTACATTAGTTTAGTTAGTGTCGACCGTCACCGCTAGTACTGCCACAACCGTGCGTATTAAATACGGTATGCGCGCGCGCTTTCATTATAATCATTGAATTAAATAAACGAAAAACTATTATATTTAATAAAATAATAAATATTTTAAATTAAATTTTGGGTATGTGTGTGTGTGTGTGTGTGTGTGGTGTGTGTGTGTGTGTGTGTGTGTGTGTGTGTGTGTGTATGTGTGTAAGTCGTGCATTAGAAAAAACCCACCGTTAATGGTCCTACTATCCGGAAAAGTCTTATTACTGTGCTGTCAGTTTTTTCGAAGTAGCCTTTCTTTTTCTGTTTATCCTCCTGAACTACCGTAAGCTAATACTTCAGAGGTTGAATGAGGATGATATGTATGAATGTAAATGAAATGTAGTCTTGTACTGTCTCAGGTCGACCGTTCCTGAGATATGAGCTTAATTGAAACCCAACCACCAAAGTACACCGGTATAAAAGTAACTGCTTTACTAGGGGATTTGAACCTTAGAACTCTCGACTTCGAAATAAGTTGATTTACGATGAAGAATTCACCACTAGACCTCCCCGGTGGGTTGAACTCCATAGACTATTATTACTTACTTTTTCCTGTTGAACTTCATAGACAGGACGTAGTTATCTCCACTACGCCATTATAAGTGAAAGGAGGGTTGTGCCCCGCAAGATTGCACTCATGAAGCGCAAGTGCCAGGCTTAAGAAATAGATAGCGAGGATGCTGGGAATAAAAGACAAGTTGATGTTGATGCAAAGCATAGAAATACTTAAGCATAGTAGTTGAATATAAGTATAGTTGTTGATGTCGAGCATAGTGTAGAAATTAATAGCGAAATGTAAGAAATTCAGTCACACAACTAAAGGGATCAATTAATTGTTTTTTTTTCTTCAGTCATTTGACTTGTTTGATGCAGCTATCCAAGATTTCCTATCTAGTGCTAGTCGTTTCACTTCGGTATAACCCCAATATCCTACATCCCTAACAGTTTGTTTTACATATTCCAAACGTTGCCTGCCTATACAATTTTTCCCTTCTACCCATGCCTCCAATATTAAAGCGACTATTCCAGGACGCCTTAATATGTGGCCTATAAGTCTGTCTCTTCTTTTAGCTATATTTTTCCAAATGCTTCTTTCTTCATTTATTTGCCGCAACACCTCTTCATTTGTCACTTATCCACCCATCTGATTTTTAACATTCTCATATAGCACCACATTTTAAAAACTTCTAATCCTTTCTTTTCAAATACTCCGATCGTCCAAGTTTCACTTCCATATAAAGCGACACTCCAAACATATACTTTCAAAAATATTTTCCTGACATTTAAATTAATTTTTCATGTAAACAAATGATATTTCTGACTGAAGGCTCGTTTCGCCTGTGCTATTCGGAATTTTATATCGCTCTTGCTTCGTCCATCTTTAGTAATTTTACTTCCGAAATAACAAAATTCTTCTAGCTCAATAATCTTTTCTCCTCCTATTTTCACATTCAGTGGTCCATCTTTGTTATTTCTACTACATTACATTACTTTTGTTTTGTTCTTGTTTACAACTATCTTGCGATAGTTCTTGCGTAGGACTTCATCCATGGCGTTCATTGTTTTTTTCTAAATCCTTTTTACTCTCAGCTAGAATTACTATATCATCAGCAAATCGTAGCGTCTTTATCTTTTCACCTTACTGTTACCCCGAATCTAAATTGTTCTTTTGCTAGTTCTATGTAAGGATCAAAAAGTAACGGGGATAGGGAACATCCTTGTCGGACTCCCTTTGTTATTACGGCTTCTTACTTATGTTTGTGATCAAAATTATTCAAAGGTATGAGCTTTTTAAACGACAAACTAAACCAAATTAAATACATAGGTCTTACAATACTTCAATGTTTTAAACTGTTCTTCCAAATATATTCAAAAATGATATGAACTGGGTCTTTAAAGACTATTTACTTATTAAATTGAGTTTTGTTTTATTGTTCAAAATATCTATATCTTTAATTATTTAACTTTAGTAGCTACAGCGATATAAGTTGCTACAGCTATAACGGGAAATTTTACAGATCTACAAAAAAATTTTAATAAAAATTTATTTTAGCAGATTTCCAAAAAAATTTGGAAATCTGCTAAAATAAAGTGCACAAAGTAGCGCCCGCTCATTTTTATAGTTATTATACGTATGTATAAGACTTTTTCGCCTGCTATACCGAACGGAGTCTTGACCGATTTTGACGAAAGTTTGTGGGGACGAAACCTATTAGAAATAGAGTTCTATTAATTTTCAAATGAAACGGTTCACAGGAATCGTAATTAAGAGCCACAAAACGGTTTTTTTTGGGTACATTTTTAGTTTATTTTTCGTCCCAATTTTTTTACAATTTACTGGCCCAATTTTTTTACAATTTCTTTTATTTTCTCAAGAATAAATAAGTTTAAGGATAAGAGCGCTTTCGTACATATAAGTGATCTACATAAAACCTATGTATCTCTGGTGAACCATATTTTAAAATAACTTTATTATACTTTCTTACGTAATATTTAAATAAATGATAATATTTACTAAATTAAATGTTTAATTATAATTATATGCCGTTAGAAATACTTTTTTAATTAAGTTTTTTTTATCCTACGCAAGAGACTTAAATAATTAATAATACATTAAATATTTATTTGCGGATTTCCACAGAATTTAGAGAAATCGCTACTGCACCCAGTCAGAATTTACAATGGGGGGGTGGTTAGGGGGAGGGAACCAATTTCTGTTTACGTTTTGGAGTTTCCCAAATACGATTCTGCATTGTTTATATTCATATGTATGTATGTATAAGATTATTTGCGCTCTATCGGAGGCAAATCTTAACCGATTTTGACGAAATTTGGGATCATGTAAACTTATTTGGAATAAAGCTCTCTACCGATTTTCAAACGAAACGGTTCACAAGAACCAGAATTAGCGGCAAAGAACTGGGTTTTTGGGTACTTTTTAAGGTTAACTGAAACTGGATATACGCTGTTTTGACTTAACTACGACAGGTTTTTAAGTACAGTTTATTGTGCCTTAAGGAGACGTTAATAAAAATTTAACAAAAAGATTATATTTAAATAAATTGTGAATAATCTAATCTTTCTGCATGGATAGGCCTTCATACCACTTCAAATATTTTTTGCCAATCCCACACCAAAGGTCTGTGGTATAAAAAGTATAAAAGTATAAATCTCGTAAGTTACCCAGTGCTTATAAAAATGTACTAATTTCTTGATAGCTGTTACTCTAGTATTTTTTTTTTTTTTTAATTTACCAAAAACTTTCAACTCCTCTCCACAAAATTATAATTTTGTTTATTTAGAATTATAGCTCTACGTTTGATTCTTTAAACAACTTAAAAAAATTATTTTTATGATTTATTACTTCCATTCAGGGATTATTTCTTTAAAGATTAATTTTACCCTAAAATTTCGTAAAATTACGAAAAATTGCATTATTATGCCTCCATAACACTTTAAATAAATTACCAATTAATTAAAAAAAATCTCCCTTCCAATATACATCAATCACTCATCCATGAAATTTCAAAAGTCAAGCTTACTACCCTACTCGTTACTGAATTGGACTCGTCCAACATCTGAACATCGCGGCGACGCAGTAGAACACTACCGATAGTAACAATAATGCAATCATAACGTTCAGTGTATTGCTAGAAACAAGATGGTGTTTTGGCTAGATGAACGTGTTTTTATTGTTGAGTCGTACTTCAGTACGAAATCAGTGGTTGCAGTGCAAGATTTGTTTCGCCATAAGTACCCAGATAAACCAGCTCCTAACAAAACATCAGTATTAAGGTCAGTTGCAAAATTTAGAGAGACTGGTTCTGTTAATAACAATGAACACAAAAGATCTGCGTCAGTGTTGAATACAGATACAGTCACTGAAATCAAAGACCTATTACTCGCCTCACCAAATAAATCGATCAGACGTTTGTCTGCTGAAATTAATTTGTCTAAATCGACTGTTCATCGGGCGACCAAACGATTACAATTACGACCTTATCGCATTCAAACGGTTCATCGACTTTCTTGAGCCCGACCAAGAAAAACGGCTACAATATTGTCAATGGTTTCGTCGATTTCTGCATGAGGGAATTAATGTTATGGATTCGTTATTTTTCACAGATGAATCACGGTTTCATTTGGATGGCTAAGTAAATAGCCAAAACGGTAGAATTTGGAGTGCTGAAAATCCCCACGTTTATCACGAAAAACAATTACACCCGCAGAAGTTGGGCGTGTGGTGCGCGATATCGCGGAAGAAAATAGTCGGTCCTATTTTTTTCGAGTACACCATTATTGCAGAACGATATCAGGATATTTTATTTCAGTTCATCGCACTCTTGGAAGAGGAAGACAGACACTGCTGGCTACAACATGACGGTGCGACATCGCACTACGCAGGTTCAACTTCTGATTTCGTCGAGGAATTCTTCGGTAATCGTGTTATCGGTCGAGGCTTGTGGCCACCAAGATCTCCAGATTCGACTGCGGCGGATATTTTTCTACGGGGTTACCTCAAAGAAAAAGCCTACAGCAACAAACCCGAACACTTGAACGATTGAAAGCCAATATTGAACAAGCTGTATTAAATATCCAGCCACAAACTTTGAAAAAAGTTGCAAGAAACGCTGTAAAAAGAATTGAAGCTTGTATTCAAGAAGATGGCGGCCACTTCCAATATTTACTCTAAATGTAAGGATGGTAATAATAAAAATTACATTTACATTTACACATGCCTTTTTATTATTTCAATACCTACCATTATAAGGTTGGGTTGCGTTTTATATGGGACACCCTGTATTTGAAATAATGTTAAAGAGTTTCTTTTACGATGAGTTTTAAGATATAATTTCTTATGAAATTAGAATAATTTCATTAAAAGGTTTGCATATTAAATTTTTTTTATTGGTTACTTTTGTATGATTACTTCAAAAAAAATTATTTATTTATTGTTTTTGTATTAAAATATGATCAACGTTTTGATTTTATAAATTGTGTAGTCTGTAACATTTCGTTTTAAAAATTATTTATTTTTATTCTATCATAATGTCTTCTCTCTGTTAATAGATTAAGAGATGTTATTGTGATGTATTCGTATATTTAATTTTGAAAATAAAGTTTTTAACGGGAAAGAATTTTTATACTTATTTTGCACGTCAATAATTCTCGTGTAAGAACAACATTTGGAATATTAATAATGTATAAGAACGTTCACCTGTTTATTAAGTACTAGCTCCCCCGCTGCAGCTTCGCTCGCGTTACACAGTTTCTTCTTCATCCCTTTCAAGATCGAATTTCAAAAATCTAGAAATTTATTTATCAATCACCAAAAATCAGGTGATTCCTTCATTTGTTACCGAGAAATTAAAATAACTGTAAGTTTAAAAAAATTCAAGAATCAATTCAATCCTTGAAACTTAGAATTTCAGAAAAATCTAGAAATTGGTTTTTTGATATTCACATGAAAATTATACACAAAAAAACAAGCTGATATCTTTATTTACTACCGAGAAATTAAAAAAAATAATAAAATAGTAAATTTCATTCTTACTTCATTTTACCCTTTAAATGCGAAAATTCAAAAAACCCTTCCTTAGTGTAGTGCTACACTGTAAGAACATGTATAAAAATTTTCATCAATTTAGTAGATTTTGCTTTGTGTTAATTATGAATCGATCACAAAATGTTGTTTTCAATTTCAATATGCTATTGAAAATATTTCTGCTGAAAAACAACAGTTATTTGTTTGATCGAAAGTACCCGATACATATTAACTAACCTGGTTAACCTTCAACCAACTAACAAACTCCGTTTGAATTCTGAAAATCGGACGATTGTTTGCAGAGATATTATAAGAGAAGTCCATTTTATTTTCCAAAACAGCGCCTCAGGAGCACCGTTTGTTACCGGTTGATGGTGATGATCGAACTGGAGATCACTATCGTCGTGGGCTAGCCTCCCACGAGGTGCTCGCATCATCAAATCCCTCTAACAGTCCCCACCGGAACCCAATTACTATTAAACAGACTTTTTTTAAATTTATTTAATATTATTTTATTTAACGTAGATTTAATTTTAGTATTTTTACAATATTATTCATTCGACTGATTCGAATCATTCAGTTCAAACCGAGTCCACACAGCGATAGACACCTACAGTTCCACAATCATTAAAGTTTTTTGCTACAACCGGCAAATCTCCACTAATGGAGATTTTATGTAAAATCTCCATTTTACATAAATATATTTTAGACATATTTTCGAGATTATAAATATATTAAAGTTTTTTCTGTTATGCTAAGAACATGGTTAAAAATTTGGTTTCGATTGATGGAGTAGTTTTTGTTGATCCCTACCAAACAAAAAACCCTTCCTCTTTATATAATGGTATAAATATATATAACCCTCAGTATATTTTTTTGAAGTTAACAAAAATAGAATGTATTATGAAACATTAAATAACTTATGTTTCATTAATTACATTTATATAAATTTCAAACATAAAATTAAGCTGCTTTATGAAATTAATAAATAATAATTTAATAAGTGAAAGGTTTACTCGCCCTTTTATTACAACAATATTGTTTGTAAAATAAAAAAGATGAAAGATAGTACAAAAATATTCATAGTGGACTTTGAAACTTTTTATAAACTTCATTCGTAAAACAGCAAACATTTTTACAATTATCAAGCATTTTTTTCTCATAGACTTAAGTAAGTAATCTTGTTTTTGTTTATACTTCTTTAGGCTTCATCTCATGAAGGAGGAATTGTAAACTAAAACGCTTTCACAATACATACGCTGATACGCGTAAAACAACAACAGTATTCTTTAGAGACACACAAATTTAGTGAAATCAGCGTACAGACTTGAACATCAACTTTTCCATCATGTAGGTTTTTCCATCTACAGATTTCCATTTCCCTAACGTTTCAATTTTTCACTTTTGATATTCATTTATCATTTGTATCTCATTTTGTATCTCTAAGCGCATATAATAGGATTTATCGTTCATATTCTCCTATTATCATATAAATTATTTATTGTTCTCCTTTCCATTTGAATTTTCTCGCTATGTTATTTAACTTTATTTGCTTTGTAATATAATAATCCCTAACGAAAATTATTAGCATCTTTTTGTTGTATTTCCGAAGTTATTTATTAAATATAATAAGTATTTTATTAGAAAATTTGGTATGATTGTTTTTAATTTCGGGTAATCTTATAAATAAATATGCTTATGATAAAAAAAGATATTTGGAAAAAAATAATTTACGTTTTATAACACACTTAATTCATTAAAAAAAATTTAAAAGATTTACTCCTACGATAAGCTACAACGATGTCTGTTAATGCCAAATATCAGTGCCAAATGACGTCGATGGTCTTAGCAGTCCTGAAATAAGACACACATCGCAACGAAAATAAAATATTCTAATTTTTGTTTAAATACTATGACAATTAATTTCTTCTTCTTCATGTTTTTATGTGGTGCTTTTTACCGTAGGGGGAGGAAAAAGCTCTGCCAGTCGCCGTCAGGCTCGCTCTGAGTGCGGGGCTCTCACCCGCTAAAAAACCTCCTCCTCATCCAGTCACGCAGGGGGCCGGAACTAATCCCTATGGCATGTACTCAGGCTCCGCGTGATCACCCGAGCTCTCTGTTATCCGATTCGAAACGATCCCGTGGCGTTTCCTGGTGGCGATCGAGGAGGTGACTTCAGGGAGCCCCCGCCGACCTCCACTAGTGGCTGGTCCCACGATCATGCGTCTTCGGGCTCCGTGCCTCGGTTCATTCGTTGATCCATATTCTGTCGAATTCTCTCCTCATGAGCCTTTTCACGTATCATGGTGAAGACCACTGTCAATACTTTATTCTGCTTGTCCTTGCTACTACGCATTACTCTTATGATATTGCTCGCGCCCACTATTCCTTGCTCCACCAGTCCGACTCTCAAATCCCACCATCTTGGGAAGGAGAACACCACGTGTTCCGCGGTATCCTGTTCTCCGTAATCATGATATTGGTTGGTGATGCTTCTACTCATCCGTTTTATGTAATTACAAAAACATCCGTGGCCAGACAGGAATTGGGTAAACTCGAAGTTCGTGACTCCATGGCTCCTCTCTGTCCAACTTCGGCCATCCCTGGTGAGCTCGTATGTCCATCTACCCTTGTATTTCGTTTGCCACCTTCCGTTCCCCTCTGTATACAGCTCATCTATAGCTCACCTCCTACCTCTACGGTTCACAATCACGATCTCATCCTAGCTTGAAACTCTACCGTAGGAACCCCCGTCATCACTGATGGCGCCTCTGTGCTTATGGTTCTGCATCCTGCGAATATCCGGACGTTAAGTCTGCGTTGCAGCCTCATCAGTCGATTCACATTTCGAGCTCTGGAAAGAGCTTCTTGCCAAATCTGCACTCCGTACAAAACCACTGACGAGACATGATCTTCATTGTCCTTGGGTCCCCCTTTGTTAACAAGTATTCTACTCAATGCCTGAACCACCTTCACGCCCTTTCTGGCTGCCTCTTCAACATGTATGGAGAATGTTTGATTCCTGTCCAGCCTTATTCCCAGGTATTTTTTGGCTGTACTGGGGTAGATTATAGTATCACCGACTCAGAAACTGATAGAACTCAGCCTCCGCCGGCCGGACATCAACATCATCTTCACCTTTTCCTCTGCGAGGCGAAAACCATTACTGGACAGCCATATTCGTACTACCCTGGCCGCTTCCTCTCCGGTAGTCTTCAGCTCATCTTCAGTTATTCCTACTAACACCAGGGCCAAATCGTCAGGATATGCCACTGGCGTGGCGCCCTCCGGATATCTCTCCCTGAGCACTCCGTCAAAAGCTACGTTCTACAGAGTAGTATCTAATACCGATCCCTGTGGAACACCTCTCTCCACAGTGAACTTCACCTAAACCTTCCTTACAGTCGCCTACTACAAATCTGTCCTTAAAGAATTCTTGCATTACTCTTATGCCGGGACTTGTCTAGCCCTGAGTTCGCGGAATATCACATCCCACGGGATCTCGTTGAATGCATTACGTACATCTATAAGCATAACTGCGATAAATTTCTTGTCCTCCATGTACCTTGGCCTGCAGTCCGGACTATGCCCATTACACGCTCCAATGCGTCTAACGCTGAACTACTGGCCCGAAAGCCGTATTGATCCTCGTGAAAGGAGCCGGTGAAGGCAGTCGTGTGCATCACGACTGCCTTCATCGGCTCTTCGGTAATGCACTTTTTCTATTCGCTCCCTTATCTGTCTCTTACCCCATTCACTACATTTATATTTCTCCTCGCCATATCTAAAACTTAGTGCGATCAGGGGTCCACCGCACTTCACCACGACGTGGCCATATCTGAAGCATCTAATCATCTCTCTCCAATAATTCTGCAGTTGACCCATCCCACTTGCAGTCTTTTGATCTCAGTCAGTTTTTGGGCCGCAATCCCTTGAACCAGTACAGTGGCTATCTGCGTGCCACCATACGCAGGCCTAATAGAAGTGACTTTTAATTCAGCCTCAGCACAGCCCACACGTGTCGCCACAGACCTAGCCACTTCCTCAGCAATGGCACCATACTCGAGATCCTTAAACATGGAAATGTATAGAACCAGATCTCCTGCCTACCACTCTGAACGCCCCCCTCAACGTTGTTTTACAAGTTGAAAATATATAATCGTACATTAATTTGATATAAAAATAAAAATAAGGTACAGACTTAACAAATAATAATTATTAACCTCTGATAGTAAAAAAAATTTACGATAAATAATAATTCAATAACAATTAAAAAAAATGAAAAAATATCAGAAGTTATTAATGAAATAAAATTTTATGTACTTTTCATTTTTTTAAAATGTTATATGTAATTTAATAGGCGTGCAAGGAAGTCATGTGGTGTCTACATCAGAATTTTTTGTAACCTGTTGTAATTTTTAGTTGAATTTTCTGGTGTTTTCAAAATACTCGTTTTTATATTATTATGAAATATTTCCTAATTAAATAAAACAAAATTATACACGGCAACTGAGCTAAAACCGTAGTAACGTTACAGGGTTAAAAGTAATAATCCATTTTTAAAAGTAAAAAAAAATTAATAAATCAAAATAATCTTTCTTCGTCCAATTCTTTTTATTTTCGTTACCATATGTGCATATGGTGTAGGATGTGTATGTACAGAGCAGCTAATGAAGAAACTTTCAGAATATATTTTTAGTGGGAAGATAATGAAGAAAATTAGTATAAACATAGATCTGAAAACGCTTTGTTTTTGAGTTACGGCTAGCGAAATATTTCGCCCTGATTTCAGCTTTTTTAATAAAAGTAATTTGGAACCTGCTGTAATTTTTGGAACCCAAATTAAGGAGTAAGTTTGTGGTTTCTTATGTAATTTCAGCAGTGAAATAAAACAGGTCCCAGAACTGTAACACTAGTAATTTTTAAAATATCTGACGTAAAATAAAAATTCCGGTGTTGGAAAACAAGTTTATTTTAAGTTTGTAGTACAATAGCTTTGTTAAATGACTAAATGTGGAAGTTTTAGTAACAAATCTTGTAGAGTATTTAATTCGAAGACAATTAATGTAAATACCGCCAAAAAAAAGTATATAAAAAGATTCAAAGATAATTTTATTTTTAAGCAAAACAGAAGAAAAATAGACAGTGAATCGTATTATTCTGTGCCTAATAAACATTATTCTTAATATAGAAAAATAAATTAAAAAATACATGAAATGATAAATGGTAATAACTTCTGTAACCGAATATGTTTGAAATTCCCTCCTTCACAATGTACTCTGCCCGACATAAATTTCCGCTGGCTTTCCGTATAATCTCAGGATGGTTTTATATAAATCCAATAGCAAATCGTATTTTAATGAGTAACTGATCCGCGAGGAGTGGTTTATACTGGCTGGTTTTCTTCGCGCCCTTGCGGTGTGTAAGTCTGCAGAGGGAGTTTAATCGAGGTATTTGATCGTGGTAGGATACCGGGTGGCTAGGGTTCTGGCCTAGGCAATGGATTGGTTGGAGCTAGGCACATTGGCACCGTGCTAGGTTATATTGGTGTTGTTTGTGATTCGATTTGCGGCTCCCGCTGATGTGGGTGGCCGCGCTGCCGGGGTATGGTAGCCCGTGAGACCGGGGGCGTGGCTTCCTTCCGCCGGTGGCGGTCCTGGTTGTGACTCGGAATGCCGCTCGAGATTCCATGATGGGACCGGGTGGGAGTGCAGGTTTGTCCCCGGCTCCTGCGCGGACAGGAATGAGGCTACATTCCCCTTGTTACGTGACTTAAATTGGTCAACTTTTTGGATGTAGGTCTGAATTTCTATTTTTCGTAAAGCATAATTTTGATTGGTATGAGTACAGAACTGATTTAACTTTCAACTCGTTCGTTTTCTGAGGCATTCACTGTCACGAACGGTTGTGTCAAATCTGGGCTAAACGCGGAATTCGCGCTTCCGCGGTTTCGTTCAGTTAGTTTGAGGGAATCATGTTAGGTTAGATGTGAAGATGTCCGTTTGAGGCCTATTTCAAGGCAAGATTTGATTTGTGTTTTATTGATACAAATGTCTGCCGAGGCATTTACATCGGTGGCATCCCGACCGAGGCCTGGCTGATGACTGTGAGATGTAATCAGTTAGAGGGTCTAAAGACGACCTCCGGTAAAACCCCTCAGGGCTTGGAACGGAGGAGGTGGTGCGGCGACCGGTAACGTCACAAGGTGGGTGTCTTCCCCCTACGGGGTTGGGATATTGGTATACTATCGTTTTCATATCGCCCAAAATTAAGTAATCTAGTGGCGTTAAGTCAGCTGATCGTGGTGGCCAATTTATTGGTCCACCATGTCCAATCTAGTTTAAGAAATTACCATTCAAGGGATTTCTAGCTGCTGAAGAAATATGTGGCGTTGCACCATCGTGCAGGAAAATCATTTGCCGTCTAGTTTGTACATCCTCCAAGAGCCGGCAAATTATTTTTTTCAGAAATGAACGTATGAATCTCCCGTAAGGTTTTCATTGAAAACGGTTTTATAAATAATGCCACACCAAACATTAATGAAAAATCTACGTTGGAAACTACTTTTCATAGTACCATGTGGATTGTCTTCGCTCCACAACAGTAGTGATATGAAAGCCGTCTTGTACTAGTGCTTGGGCTAAGCTGAATATGCTGATTCACACGATTTTCATCATTAACAGGATAATTAACTTGGCGTTCAACAGAAAATGAATACCTTGGAAATGACCCTTTCGTTCTTAAATGCTGACACACCATTCCAATTTGTGTATTTAATTCTAATTAAAGTTGAACTTCTGAAATTTGTCATTTACCTCAATTTTCTCAAAACTAAATTCTCTACAAAATTAACTTGAAACTTTTATTTGCTCATTGGTAAATTAACAAAGTTTTTTATGCCAAACCTAAAAAAGTGTATTTTCCGACAAATCTTTTTTATGTTTTATCCCGGCTTTCTTAAAACGTTAAGAGAGATAGAGATGTCTATAACCCTTTTATTAAATTTCTTAATTCAAAATCAATAAGGAAGCACCAAATTTACCTCTCGTATTGTACTCCAAGTATTTTAGTACGGTTTAATTTCACAGAGCGTTCAGAAGGTAGGACTAAGTCGTTTGTGAGCCGAACTCGCTATCGAACCGTTTTCTGACCTATGTTGAACGTTTCTTTTCCTATTTTTGAATATAGAATCATCTCCCAAGAGATTATTGTACAATTCGGAATTCTGTATATATATCTTCTAAATCAATATACCCATTCACTGTAATATACACTTCTTTCATCATTTCCCATTCTGTCCTATATTTTGCTACTCTCTCTTAAGTCGCTACTTTACATACTTTCCTAAATTCTTCATCCCATCTGTACGGCATCTTCCCCGTTTCTCTTCAGCTTTCTCGGTTACCACTTTAATATTTTCAACCTCCCACCTTGTTATAACATGTTGCTACACGGCCGGCCGATTCCATTTTCTCTCGAGTATTATTTTACTTATGTCTTCCAGTTTTTTTTCTTTCGCAATCCATTTCTTAATTTTCCTATCTTGTTTAGTAGTTCCTTTCTTATTCCGGTCATGAGCTTTCATAACAAAATCAGCATACATATATTGAACAGTTTGTTTTATTTGTCATTTTTATATCAAATCTAATTATATGCGTGTATTTATTATACGCTGCATATCCCATCCCGAACCTTATAATGAATTGTAATAATTGCCCACTTCTCTCAATTCTCTGCCTTACGCAGTTGACTAAATTCGCAATACTTTCCACTTCTTTGCCCTTCACTTTAACGTTTCTGGTACTTTACAACTGAAATATATAATTTTCGTTTTACTTCATTTTGCCATACGGTCTGATTTTCTAATTTTCTGCAATAACTATTTCATCATTTCAATGACTTCCTCCAAGCACCTCCCGATAAGAATCATATCATCCGAAAATTTTAGAGTATTCGTTCACTCACCGAGAATATTTATATTTTTATCTTAATAATCTTTTCGATTACTTACATTGTTTTTGTTGTTAAGATAATAATTACTATTATCTTTCCTACTAAGATCACTGCCTACGGAGTGGTTCCGAACCGCGTCCGAAAGTGATAAAAAATAAAGCTAAGAAAGGTAGATAGTACTAAACGTAGAAACTTGTATATATTTTTCTTACCTTCAAAACTCAAATAAAAATATCTTTCATTTACTTTAAAATAATTTTTCTGTTTTCTATTTTAAATGTATTATTTTAATATAAATTATGTTTACAATATTTGTTTAAATAATGTTTAATCTTTTCTCTAAAACAGACTTTTATTGACCTTTTTATTTATTTATTTTTTTCTTGATAATCTCGCCACACGATCTTGAAGCTTGTCCGTGGGATATGGAAATGAAAAATGCCATGCCTGACCGGATTCAAATTTAGAACCACCGGATGAAAGGCCGAGATGCTACAACTCCTCCGCGGAAATCGGCATTAAGAATCTAGAATATTGTTTTAAAAAAAAATACATAAAACTTTCATCCGTTTCTTTATTTACTCCCAATTTAACACTGAGGGATTGTCTAGTCTTTTTATTATTCATAAGATTGTTACTTCTTTACTCAAAGAAGATTTAAAGTAACAGATAACAAATTACGATATTAACATTATAAAATCCTTTGTTTTTAAAACCTATTAACTTTTGGATATTTTGACGTTTTCTCTTTTAATCACACTTTCTAAATAGAAGAAACATGATTGTTTCATCTGTGGTATTGAGATGATCAATCTTTTTAACCATAAATATAGGATAAGTCTGAATTGCTGTATTTGTGATAAAAAACACAAGAATAAGGAAGAATATTTAAACGTACCTGTTATTCGCTCTATGATATAAAATAATTTATTTCAAAATATATTATTTTAGGCAATTAAATTATCTATTAGAAATATGTAAAAATTAATGAAGTTCATAATAGTATTACATAATTTTAACATCAAAAATTTGTTTCTGAACTACGTGAAATGAATCCTTTTTTACAATAAATACTCGTATTTAAAAAAATTAATTTTCTGAATTTTTTTATAAAATATATTATTAAATTATAAATATTTTTTGTTTGTAGTTAAGGGTGGTATCAAATGATTAGTTTCGAAAAATGTTATTATATTTTTAGCTATAAATACAGGCTGATGTATGTTTTATATATAAAAAAAACAAAAAAAAAAAAAAAAACGGCTGGATTCAGAGTAGGCGGTTTTAAATTATTACGAGATCCAAATTTAATTATTAAAATCATAAATAAGATACAAGAACTGGATGACTGTAAAATTAAAGCCGGTTTTATTTAAACAGATTTGAACATTTGTGAAGAGTTAGTCTGAATACTTTTAGTACGGCGAGGAGTCAACAGTACACGATCTAAACATAATAGCCTCGACATTAACATACTGTAATATAAAGCGAAGGTATGGCCGCACAGCGTTAGTAACAGTAGTGAATATATTTTAATATGTTTTTGAGAATTTAAAGTAAAAATACCCGAGCCGTAATGATGGGTTTAGTGATACAAACTTAGAAAAACAATGAAAAGGTTGGTTACATAATCCTGAAAGGATAGTGTACGTGGAATTACTTCGATGAAAACTTAAGGAGCAACATTAGCTAGTAAATTAAACTCGCATCTCCTGAAGTCTCCGACTGTGACGGTTAACCCCTTTCAGCCGTATCAAAATTTTAACAGTTTACAAACGTCGGTATAAAAATACAATCCGTTTTATTATCTGTACTTTCCGTACCTCTTCTCTACATTCTCAATATACCGAATCGAATACGTAAATTGACTAGATGAAACATAGCTTTGGGAGATGCTATAGAACACTCTACGCGATCTAAAATCAAAATCAAAATTTTCGGCACGGATCAGATCATCTCAATATCACAAAGGAAAAAGGAACCGCATCTATATTTCTTGGAATGTCACAGAAAAGATAGAATTTATTACATTATTGTTACTTTTCATCACAAAACGTTTGTTGCAAAGATTGCTTTGTTAAGTTTATATATATATTGATAAATAATAGAATAAATTACAGTAAATCTTACACAAATAAGTAGTTCTTTAGTGCTACAATAAACCTGTATTAAAGCACTTACATTTATACTATTACAAGGTTTTGTTTATTCGGAATAAACAAAAAAACTACCCGATCAATCGCAACCAAATTTTTACCCATGTTTGTTGGCATAACTGAGAAGGTAATATTTCATCTCGAAAATTCTCGAAAGAAAAAAAATGTAAATATATATATATATATATATATATATGTAGTAAAGGAGATTTTCCGGTTGAAGCACAAACTTCAATGAATTGTGAACTGCATGTGTCACACTCACTCGCGATACTGCGAGTATCACTGTGTGAGCTTGGTTTGAACTGAATGATTATGAATATCTAAAAACCAATTTCTAGATTTGAACTTGAAATTTGAACTTGAAAGGAAATATAAAGTAAGGTAAAAAAAAATATTTTGAACAATGATTGTAAAGTTTCCCAAACCTGACTATAGTAAACGAAATATTCAGTAGGTTTGGGGTTGTAAATACTCTTATGGTTTATAAGCTAAATGCTTATAAACCATTTTCGGGGTTTTATTACTCCGATTTTTTTGCGAAGGTATACGGCACTGTGGCTCAACCAACACAGCCAATACCAGGGGTACTGTATGTGTAACTGGCTACACCTGCCTCCGGAACTTGACTAAAACATCTAAAATAAAAAAATTGACCGCTTCAGAAAACGCAAGTAACCATACAGCGCTGGCGAAGCTGCGACGGAGAGCAAGAATATAAATGTAAATAAAGATTAAAAAAATTAAAAACTGACAATTTTACCGTATATACTACTATAATAACAAAATATAACTATTATCCGGGTTTTACGGAAATTTTTTTTTTAATTTACTAATAAATGATTCAGTCTTTTCATTATAAAAAAAATGGACGGTACAAAGTTATTATACTTTCCCTGACACTGGTTATTTATTCTTAAATAATGTAAAAATTAATGATACATGAAAAAAGTTTTAAAAATCAAAAGATGGCTATTGTTTAATATCTTCTGCACTTTCACCCCAAAAATCACCACCTAAGAAAGTTTTGATCTTTACGTTTAAATTAAAAATCTAAAAACCATTCCGCTGGAAAATGTTTAACCAATAAAACGTTACCTAAGATTTCCTTTTTGGAGTGGGGGTGAATCTATGAAATTTTATTATAATATTATTTTTTTCTTGTCTTCAGTCATTTGACTGGTTTGATGCAGCTCTCCAAGATTCCCTATCTAGTACTAGTCGTTTCATTTCGGTATTCTCCCTACATCCTACATCCCTAACAATTTGTTTTACATATTTCGAACGTTGCCTGCCTGCACAATTTTTCCCTTCTACCTATCCCTCCAGTACTAACGCGACTATTTCAGGATATCTTAATATGTGGCCTATAAGTCTGTCTCTTCTTTTAACTATATTTTTCAAATTCTTATTTCTTCATCAATTTGCCTCAACACCCCTTCATTTGTCACTTTATCCAACCATCTGATTTTTTAACATTCTCCTGTAGCACCACATTTCAAAAGCTTCTAATTTTTTCTTAGATACTCCAATCCTCCAAGTTTCACTTCCATATAAAGCGACACTCCAAACATATACTTTCAAAAATATTTTCCTGACGTTTAAATTAATTTTTGATCTAATTATATTTCTGACTAAAGGCTCGTTTCGCCTGTACTATTCGGAATTTTATATTGCTCTTACTTCGTCCATCTTTAGTAATTATACTTCCCAAATAACAAAATTCTTCTACCTCCATCATCTTTTCTTTTCCAATTTTTACATTAAGTGGTCCATCTTCATTATTTCTACTACATTTCATCACTTTCGTTTTGTTCTTTATTTTCATTCGGTAGTTCTTGCGTAGGACTTCATCCATGCCGTTCATTGTGTTTTCAAAATCTTTTTTACTCTCAGCTGTGATTACTGTTATCATCAGCAAATCGTAGCATCTTTATCTTTTCAACTTGTACTGTTACTTCGGATCTAGATTGTTCTTTAACATCATTAACTGCTAGTTCTATGTAAAGATTAAAAAGTAACGGAGACTGGGAACATCCTTGTCGGATTCCATTTTTTACTACGGTTTCGATTTTATGTTCTTAAATAATTACTTTTTCTGTTTGGTTCCCGTAAATATTAGCAACTGTTCTTCTATCTCTGCATTTGAACCGTAATTTTTTTGAAATGCTGAAAATTTTATTCCAGTCTACGTTATCGAATGTCTTTTCTAGGTCTATAAATGCCAAATATGTTGATTTGCTTTTTTTTTAATCTCCTCCTACTATTAATCTGTGCGCTAGAATTGCTTCCTTTGTCCCTATAGTTTTCCTGAAACCAAATTTGTCTACTCCTAACACTTCTTCCACTCTCCTCTCAATTCTTCTGTACAGAATTCTAGTTAAGACTTTTGACGCATGACTAGTTAAGCTAATTGTTCTGAATTCTTCACATTTATCACTCCTGCTTTCTTTGGAATCAAGACTATAACACTATTTTTGAAGTCTGACAGACATTCGCATTTTTCGTAAATATTACATACCAGTTTGTATAAGCTACGTATCGCTTCCACACCTGCACTGCGCAGTAATTCTGCAGGTATCCTGTCTATCCCATTAGCTTTTCTGCCATTCAAATCTTTTAATACTAACTTAAATGCAGATCTCAGTATTGTATCTCCCTTTTCATCCTCTTCGGCCTCCTCTTCTTCCTCCATAATAGCAGTTTCTAATTCATTTCCTCCGTATAACTCTTCAATTTTTCTACCCACCTATCGCCTTTTTTCCTATCGGTGTACCATCTTCGTTTATTAGATTTTAAATTATTAACCACAAAATTCTCCTTAACTTTTCTGTATGCTCCGTCTATTTTACCAATGCTCATTTCTCTTTCCACTTCTGAACACTTTTCTTTAATCCACTCTTCTTTCACTAATTTCCTGTGTATAGTATTTCTTAATAGTCGATAGTTTCTTTTACCTTCTTCATCAGTAGCGTTCTTATATTTTCTTCGTTCATCCATCATCTCCAATATATCCTTTGATATCCAAGGTTTCTACCAGTTCTCTTTGTTTCGCTTAAGTTCACTTCTGCTGATTTAAAAATTTCCTTTTTAACATTCACCCATTCTTCTATATTTTCTATCGCACCTTTTCTACTCAGACCTCTTGCGATGTCCTCCTCAAAAATCTTCTTTGCTTCCTCTTCCTCAACCTTCTTTAAATTCTCCAGTTTCATCTGACACCTTTTCTTCAGGTATTTAAACCCCAATCTAGACTTCATCATCACTAAATTATGGTCGCTATCAATGTCTGCTCCAGGATAATCTTTGAAATCGATGAGTTAATTTCTAAATCTCTGTTTAACCATGATATAATCTATATGACACCTTGCCAACTGATACCAAATCAGTTAATCTAACTGATACTACTATCAACTGGCTTTTTCCATGTGTATATTCTTTTATTACGATTTTTAAACTGGGTGTTGGCAATTACTAAATTTTTCTTCGTGCAAAACTCAATGAATCGCTCCTCTTTCATTCCTTTTGCCCAGCCCGTATTCAGCCGCAGTATTTCCTTCCTTTCCTTTTCGAGTGCGTGCACTTCAATCTCCAACTATCATTTAATTTTTACTCCTTTTTATGATTTTAATTGCTTCGTCAATTTCTTCTTATACACATTCTACCTATACATCATCATCATGGGCACTTGTAGGCATGTAGACGTTAACAATCGTTGTCGACTTAGGTTTTGACTTTATCCTTATTACAATGATTCTATCGCTAAGCATTTTGGAATACTGTACTCGCTTCCCTATCTTCTTGTTTATCACGAAACCTACTCTTGCCTGCCCTTTATTTGAAGCTGAGTTAATTATTCTAAAATCACCTGACCAAAAGTCGTTTTCCTCTTCCCATCGATCCTCGCTAATTCCTACTATATGTACATTTAATCTATCCATTTCCCTCTTTAAATTTTCTAACCTACCAACCTTTTTTAGACTTCTAACATTTCACGCTCAGACTCGTTTAATGTTACTTTTTAATTTTCTGGTGACCCCTTCTTTAGCAGTCTCCACTCGCAGATCAAAACAGGACACTAGTTTACCTCCGGAATATTTTACCAAGGAAAGCGCCTCCATCTTTGTTATATAAAAATGCAGAGTTACATTTTCTTGAAAAAAAAAAAACAGCTGTAGTTTTCCATTGCTTTCAGATGCGCAGTACTCAGAAGATTGAATGATGTTGATATGACCGTTTAAGTCCTCCTGACCTACACCCTTAACAATTACTGAAAGAGCTGCTGCCCTCTTTCAGGAATAATTTCTGAGTCTGGCTCTCAACAGATACCTCTCCGATATGGTTGCACCTTCGGTTCAGCTGATCTGTATCACTGAGCACTCAACCCCCTCACCATCAACAAGGTTTCATGATATACAGAGAAAGGTAATATTATTATTAAAATTTTAAATAACTAAAAAAAGGATTTAAAAACTACAAATTTCGATATTTTTTTAATTTTGATCGGCTTCCCAATTCCCAATATGTTTGTTTGGGTCGTTTGCATAACTACTATGCCTAGAAAGATATAAAAAAAAATTCGGTTAAAAAATATGAAATAAATAAAATACGTATTTTCGATTTTTTGGAAGAGAGAAAATTTTGGGAGGGAATATCTTTTTTAAAAATGGTAAGATTTTTAAACGGGTTCCATCTACTGAGCTTAATGTAAAGTGGCGTTATTTTCGTAAAATTTTCAGAAAATTGGCTCCAAAGAAACTATCTACCCTACCCGTTGAAGATATTGACTCCAAACGTTTACCAATAATTTGCCACATATCCACGAGTCTGTGTAGCAAATTTTATCAAAATCGGTCGATCCAGTAAGAAATTATAAATTTTCTAACACAACACACATACGAACATTATCCCAACAATATTTTTCGTTTTTTGCGGTCCTTGGATCATTCAAAAACCCCTATACCCCATTTTTTGACTGATTACCATGTGATGCCAGGAATCTAGTTATTGTGAAGAATTGTTTAAATTTTGTTTTTAAGAGATGAGCATTCTTTATAAATAAAATAAATTGAAATTAATAAATAAAATAACATTTAAAATAAAATCTTTAAAGCTAACATATAAATATGATTTTATATATATATTTAATATTATAATTATTAAATATTATAACTTAATGTTATATATAATTTAATAATTTCATTCAAATATGAAATATCATTTTTCAACTGGATTTTAATCCTTTTTTTCTACTTAAAATCGTCATCTCTATGTAAACGTATAAAAATATAGAAACATTTCCAGAAGAAAAAATTAATGTCGGTTAGGATCCGAGAAGTCATCTAGCGACCTACAGTCATTAAAAGTAAGATAAACACCCTATTAACTCGCTGTTATCCGCCCTTCATTCTTTCATAAACTGCGCACATCTGTTTTATATTATATTTCAGTCATAGTACAAGATTATAGTAGCAAATTAGTGATAACGAATGAGCTTAACAATTTGCAAAACATTGAAGACAAAGTTACAATAAAAAAGCTTTTTCTATTAAAACTGTGTCGCGCATTATTTTATGAAATATCACATTTTTCAAAACGTTTTCGCCGTTGAATGCTTAAATATTAAAATGGAGGTAATTCTAAGTTTATTTTATTTGTAAATTCATTTTTTTTTTAATGTGGTAATACTAACATTTATTTAGTTTACTAATTAAATTATATTAATCTTCGTATTTTTTACATCTACTATATTCAGCCTTTACACGTAAGACAATTACTTTTAATTCCGGTAAACTCATTTTATACAAAAAGATGTACATAATAACGCAGAATAACAAAAGAAAAACGGCTTGAATAACTAAAAATTAACAAAGAAAGTTAATTTAATAAATATTTTTAATCTCCGGTTCGCTTCTATAGAAATTACTCACCATCTCAACCTAACTTAAAGTGAAAGTTTTGAATATTTTTACCTTATAGACAATTCAAACCGCTTTCGCTCAGTTTAAAATCACAAAAATGCTTCACAAATCAGCTTTTTTTTTAAACAGCTTGCATCCTCTTCTCTTGCGTGAGATATTCTACCTTCATTTTTCAAAGCTCCTCTTCATTGTCAAAACTCATACGCCTTCAGAGTTATTTTATCTTTGAATTATTTAGCGATTAATGTAAGAGATCGGCCCAAAGATGGTATTAGGTGAAAAGAGTAATTTTTCCAAAAACCTTTTATTACTACCGTTTTATAATCCTAAAATACTGCATAAATCTTTCTTGTCAAAGGTAAATTAAATTACTAGTGTATTCCCTAAATATTTGGAGCATAGCATGCCTTTTTTATAGTGTAGTTGAGTGTGGATGTCACAGAGGGGGCAATCGCCCTTTTATAATGTAGTTACATACATTTCCTGATCGCCGATATCATATTATGTTTCTTTTTAACGTAATAGTTAAATATGGTTATCTGGATAAGCGACTGCAACTGTAGCCTTCTCAAAACGAGGATCTATAAAAGGTGTAATAGTTCCTCAGGTAATATTTACTAATCTTATTTAATCCAGATTGTTCTTATGAACATTTTGAATGAAATGTTCATAAGCGAACGAAGAAAGCGATGATTGCCGGAACAGGATATTCTAGTTTAATCCTATTGGGATGAGCAGGAGCCCAAAGTGCGCAAGCCCAGAAAGACGAATGAATCCGAGTTCCAAGCAGTCTCTTTCACTTTGATCAGTACTAGTTAAGCTCTGCTGACTGTATGTAAGAAATCATATTTTATCGCGCTCATGTGTATTTTTTTTGTAGTTTCGTGTTAAGCAATTTTTTTGTCGATAAAATTTGAAAACCATCGGAATGGAAAAAAATATCAGACGCCAAACTCTTTTAAGATGTTTTTTTAATATACGATTAGTTACAGGAAAGGATAATACTCCAGTGAAAGATAGTGCTGGCCCCGAAAGTACGCCAAGTCAGTACTTGGCGTACTTTCAGTACAGCACCAGTGTGCTGTATGTTTAGAAGAAACAAAGAAAAAGAAATATGTTGATATTTCAAAATGTACGGAAGAAATCAAAAAGAAAAAAGACATTTTTTTTAGACATGATTATGATAAAGATTATTTAATCTAGCTTCGTTTCGTTGTAGCTCCTGGCAGTTAAGTATCGCAAAGACCTTTGTGTGTAATGTGTCAAGAAATTCTTTCAAATGATGCTATGAAACCGTTCAAATTGACATCATCTGCATTCGAAGCTCAGAGACTACAATGACCTTTTTTTTACAAATGGACCTTTTTTTTGTACGATTACGTAACCAGATGTTATCTGTAAAACATCACGTAAAAACGACGACTAGTGATAAATCTCTTAGTTACTCTTCGAATAGCTAAAACGAAAAAACCACGTACAATTGGGGAGGAGTTAGTAAAGTCTTGCATCATAGATATCGTATAAGAAATTTTAGGTCTTCAAGCAGCTAAAAAAACTAAATCTATACCGCTTTCGAATACCATTATAACGAGAAGATTTGCTGACATAGCTACCGATACAGAAATGCAAGTTATAGAGGGGATCAAGAAATCGAAATGCTTTGCGATTCAACTTGATGAATCAACTGACGTGTTTCGAATCTGACATGCTGATGAATCTTACTTTGCTTCGTGAGATATAGTGACGATAAAAACTTACGGGAAGAAGTTCTATGTTGTCTTGACTTATCTGAACGGGCCGCTATTTCAAAGGTATTTAACAACCTTAATCAGTATTTTCAAGCTCAGGGCTTAGGCTGGAATAAATGGGTTGGAGTGTGTACAGACGGGGCTGCTAACATGACTGGCTGTCAATCAGAAGTAGTTACAAAAATAAAAGAATTGCGCACCCGAAGCTTTGTTCACTCACTGCACGATCCGCCGGAAACACCCAGCAGCTTAGAAGCTTTCCTTTGAATTAAATACAGTGATGAATGGTGTGGTGAAGATAATAAGTGAAATTCGTTGTCGAGCTACGAATTCCAGGCTACATATGACATTGTGTGAGAGTATGGACTCAAACCACCACCATCTTTTACTCCATGCAAAAGTGAACTGGTTATCAAGAGGAGTTCTTGCACGTCTTTTTGAACCGAGGGGGCAGTTCCTATTAGTGCGAAAATCTGATCTAATAGATAATTTGTTGAATGAAGAATGGCTGGCTAAGCTTGCTTATACGGCCGACATATTTGACCTTCTTAACGGCTTTATATTTCCCTTCATGGATCTAGTACGAATATTTTTACACTTAGAAACAAAATGGAGGCGTTCAAAAAGAAACGAGCTCTTTCGGATAGTCGCGTACAAGAGAAAGATTTAGAAATGTTTCAGTTTTTCATTATTGATTTCTGATGACATCAATCAAAACGTTATATTCAACATAATAAACCAACATTTAGTTAGCTGAAAACTTTAATCATTATTTCCCCGAAACTGAAGATCCACGTAAAGGTAACCTCTGGATCAATAATCCCTTTTTGGAAGATGTAAATCATGCGCACTTGATCTTCGTGAGAAGGAAAAACTGATCGGATTGTCTTTTGATGTAACTCTTGTGTCCAGACGTAAAATGCAATCGTAGTCTAAATTCTGGATATCTCTCGATAAAAATGATCCATCTCTCTATTATAATGCTATCAATTGTTGGTCTTTTTTCTACTTCCTATTTACGTGAAAAAACATTTCGAGTTACGTCAGTAATAAAACCAAACAAAGAATCAATTGGATGTTAATGCAGCGCTTCGTTTCTTAGAAACAAACTTACAGCCACGTATATCAAATTTATTAAAAAAAAACCAGCGGCAAATGTCGCACTAACTAAAAAATATATTTGTAAAATATTCGATTTAATAAATGAAATACCTATTTATATATCGTTTTTATATTTTTGGCTGACGCCGATCCGCAGATATAAAAGGTTGGGAAACACTGCTGTGGATGCACTTTACATCAGACCAAATTTGCCAGAACTAATATTATTTATTTTTTTCAACCTGCCACAAATATTAATTTATCTACAGAGTGGTGAGGAGATTTACCAAATCGATTAAATATTAGTTTGTGATTCGCCCGCAATCTTACATTAAAATGAAATAAATAAAACGTCATTTTTGCTTAACTTACTCTTAAAAATTTCCATCAATTAGATTTTGCGACAGTTAAAGGTTTATTTATCTTATAAAGACACATGTAAAGTAAAAATATATATTTTTTTAAATCATATGAAACTTCTCTGTTATAATTCAAGAGTTTTCAACCGTAAATAAATAATATAAAATTTTACACTCGATTAAAAATAATCTTGTTAAAAAATATGAAGTAATTAAAATACGAATAATAAATTTTTCCATAAAAAGAAATATCTGTATTTACATTGTTGACACCGTTAAAAATTTCCGGGAATAAATCCTGTTTTATTCCTGTTTTTTCTATGTGGAAAGACGCGTGAGAAAATTTGCATGTGTTCCTTTGTGCCGATTGAGGAATATAAAACATCTCTTCTAAAAGAATAACGAGTTCTTTCATGGCAAATTAACCAACAAAAAAAAAAATAAATATTTAAATATTATATTCTATTACCGTAAAAAATTCTAACCGGTATAACTTTTAAGTAAAAAAAAAGTTAAATGGTATCGCTTCAAGAAATATAATTCGCAGAATAAAGATGTCTGCTACTTTTAACAGATTGAAAAAATCTGATGTGGACAACACATGACTTCCTTGTACGCATATCAAATTAAATTTACACATTTTTTAAATTGAAAAGTAAATAAAATTTTATTGTATTAAAAAATTCTGATATTTTTTCATAACTTTTTTTTATTTGTTATTGAATTATTATTCATCACCGTAACACTATTTTTTTACAATGAGAGGTTAATAATTTAATAATTATTAATAAATCAATATATTTAAATTAAAACTTTGATTCGAACCGATGTGCCTTTGCCGTAAGATCCAAATATTTCATTAATTAAAATTTTATTTTGCTATAACTCTGGAACCGAAGAAAATAAGTACCACTTATGATATATCGTTGAAAAGCTCTCAATGAGGGCTTATTATTGCAATTTTAAAAAGTCCAAAATTCAAATTTTTTTTGAATTTTTGTATTTTTTGAACCCTTTGGTTTATTCGACTGCAATCAAAAGGAGAGGTGCACAACTAGATGCTAACAGTCCTAAATCCAAAATTTCAACATCCTATAACTAATCGTTTTTGTGTTATGCGAAATACATACGTATATACATACTTACATACGTACAGGCGTCACGCCGAAACTAGTCAAAATGGATATTTCCGTTGAAATTTAGAAACTGAAATTTTTCGCAATCACAATACTTCCTTTACTTCGTACAAAGAAGTAAATATTAGAACGCTATAAACACGACCCGTATTTTTTTACGTGTGTTCAAATGAACCGATTTAAATGATTTTTTAAAATTTTAAATGGAAGATAACTTATTAAAAATTCTTTAACGAAAAATTATATAGATGAGCTGAAGATGGTTAGTTCCTTTTTACATCATAAATGATGTTACTGTACTGTATATACTATACTGTATGTGTGCACTATGTTACTATGTAATATGTTACTGTATGTACTATGTTACTATGCTGTAATGATATTCAGGTTGATATAATGATACTGAAAGTATTTTAAGATAAAACTTCAAGAAAGTCAGGTCGAAAATTAAGATATCTTAAATATATTTTCGTTCTCATTCCAGATAGAACTTAGTTCAACCTTGATTTTAATCTCTACATGTTGTTTCTGAGCATTCATTTTAATGATTGTATCAAGACACATACTTTTGTAAGAAAAGCGGTCTTTTGAACGCCTATCGATATGTAAAATTAAAATAAAACAAAAATATATTAATCCAAAGAAAATGCAAAGTTATACGGATATTTTAATAGATTCAAAAGTCAAAAACGCTTAAGAAAACAGCGTACAAATCAATTATCAGCGAAAAGTCTAAGAAAACTTTCTCGAACGAACATTGTTATTGTTATTACTGCTCTCTCTATTACTAATTCATTTCTAACAAATTTATCTCTAACTTCTAACTTCTAACTTTCTAACTTAATTTATCACAACTATTAAAATGTTAGTTTTTTCACCGTTTTGGATTCTTAGACTTGATTTACAAAATCTGTATTTATATAATTTATTAAAATTTACATTAGCGCGTTTGAACCAAATTGATATTGCATTATGCGTTATGGTTATAATAAAAGTTTAATTTTATAATCGGCCGATCCATCCGTACATTTTTGTAATCCTCTAACGATGCATAATCCGAATCCGAAATCAAAATCAAAATTCGAAGCCAGAAAATGTTCACTCATATACATACATATTGAATTCAATAAAAACCTGTTAGTTCATTAAAAAAGTGTACAGTATTTAAAACTATACGACCATCTCTAATATTTAATTAATTAATATCAAAAGATAATTGGGTATTAATGTGTATATTCAAAAAACAAAAAAATAAAAAATAATAATTATTTAAATAACATTTACAAAACGATTATTTTATTAAAATTAATAAAATAATTGTGACAAACAAAATTATAATACAATTTAGACAATCACAGCCGGAAGCGCAAAATTATTTTAAAAACGACATGAATCACTGAAAATTCTAATGCGCCATAATTTCATACATATCCCTTATATACATCCGTTAAATACAATTTAAGGAAAATAGCTTAATGTTCTTATGACAGTTTTCACAAAAGGTTTTTTAATAAATTTAAATGTTGTGCCCGTTACACAAAACTTATAAAAAATAGTTTCACCCTGTTTGTTTCTGTAGCTGTTAATGTAGAAATTAATTTAAAACCCGAAAGTTAATTTTTATTTAAAAATTTAATTTTCTCGGCTACGCCGATAAAATTATGCAATTCATTTTTAGCTAAAAGAATTTTTTTTTCATTATAAGGGAAATTTTTTTTTCTTATACTCAATGGGAAGCATTTGTAAAAAAATAATCTTTAAGAAAATAATCCCATAATGCTGACAATAAATATAAAAAAACAACTTTTTACAATCGTTTAAAAAATACAAAGATAAACCCAAAACTAAATAAACAAAGTTTTACATTTCTAGGAAGATGGTAAAAATGTTTGGTTAATATTAAGAGGGGACTGTACTGGAAAATTGTAAACAAATTATTTTGGGTTTTAAATTTAGAATATTCTTTATAGATAGCAGTACACCGATGGGAATGTCACGGGTGGCATTCAAATCGGTGGCATTCCGGCTGAGGCGGAATGAAATATCTCAAATGCCGAGGTTTTGAACATGATCTCCGGTAAGATTAGATTGCTTGGCATTTCTCCCGCCACCACCCGATTCGGTCGCACTAAAGCATACGACCAAATGTCTGTGCCACAAACGGCTACTGAGCCTCGAGACCTCCTCGCGGACGCGCAGCTCATCAGTTGACAGGCGCAACCGAAACAGATATTGGTTTAAATTAACATGGTTGGTGAGCAGCCGGGCACCCGTTGCCCTTAAAAACGAGCTCGGGACATACCATCTCTCCAAATCCTGTATAAGCTTATAAAAGGATCTTCACTTAGTCGTGGTATCCCATTCCAGCTGACATGCTTCCATCTCGAACCTCTGCAGGCGGGAGATGGGCAACTGAACGAAATTTAGTTCCGGTTCACTGTGATCGTCGCTTCGGTACTGGCCCGGCTCGAAACCGCATCCCAAATACCTCGACCTCCCGGCCTCTTCGCAATATCCACATGGCTGCCCGAACTTTCACCACTAAATCAATTGAGAGAGCCTTTTCCAATACGGTGGTAGCCTCGTAGGAGGTTGTTTTAAAAACAACAGTGCATACCATTAAAGCTCTGCGCTGGGCACTCCTTAAATTTTGAAGAAGTGCTCTATTTATATTCAACCTATGCGCCCAAACGGGCGCCACGTTAAAAGATCATGATTTCTAAGACATCTCGGTACACCATATACATTTGACGGCCCGATAACCCATAATCATTCGAGCAATCCTCCTAAGTTTGTATATCACTGAGACGGCGTCCGCAGCTACTTGCCTAATGTGGTTGCTTAACAGTAACTTTTCATCAAACAAAAAACATAGGTACTTATGAACTCTAACTCGGCTGATTACATAGCCTATATATTTAATATGGGGGTTTAATATTGGGGAGGGGTCCTGAGCAGGTGGTGAAATTGCTCTTATGACGCGGTGGAACCCGATGGGTTACGTCCTGCGGGACTATTTATTGGGGAGAGTCTACTGACACGGCATCCTGGGGCGACTGATATGCTCCTTAACGTCGGTTCTGGTCGCCCCGAGGGTGTTTAAATAAAATAAGGGAGACAGGAAAAATGGAGATATTGATATGGTGGAGGTTTTCTTTTCCATTTATATATTTGTATTTTATTCTCTTTAATTTTAAGATCGGGGCCCTTTATACCCCATAAGTGTTGTTTTAGTGTTTGATGGTTAAATGTTCTGTAAATTTTGGTGTTGTGAAATAAAATGTAAGGGCCCTTTACACCCTTACATATGACGACCCGGATGGAGATATAAACCTCTTTGTGACGTGGGCTAATGACCTTAAAAGTCGATGCCCGTAAAACAAACAAACAAAAAAAAATATAAGTATATGGAGATTAAGCAGCTTAATATCCATATTAATTAAAGTTTGGGATGAACTCTCCTATCAGCAGAGGCAGACCCAGCTGGGCCATGGCTCCACCCAAAATCCTTGCATTTTGAATTTTTAATTTTGGTTAAAGTTGTTAGGACGAGAGTAAAGTTAATTTAGCTTCTGGAGTCACCGAGAGAATCACTTGGAATAACTTACAGCTGAATTTTTATAAATCGAATTGAAGAAACTTAAGCGCTTTTTTGGTTTTGCCGAAACCGTCCCTTTTTGCTTCTTTTACAGCAATACTAATGATAGGTTAAACGATTTTTCGTATTTAAAAATATAATACGTATCCAATAAAGGTATATGAAATGGTATATAAAAACATTTAAATTAGAAGGGAGTAGGAAAATGTGACCTCTTACCCCCAACGGTCCCCCTCAAATTCAGATGGTGGATCCGCTCCTGTCTTTCAGTTGGATTTGTCCCGCTTCACGAAATTTTCTAAACATTACTCTTCCATCTTCTTTGAGATCCATTACTGTAAGTCAAATTAAAGAGATATTAAATAGCTTTAATATCGCGATATTCTTATTCCAGAATATCGATAATACTATAAGAATTAAATAAATATAATTGAATAATAAATTATAATCTTATAAATATGAAAGTAGTGTAATGAATTTTTAACTTGTATAAATGTTATGACTATATTATGGCAAAATATTTTAAGTTTATATTTTATTTTAGACTTTTATTTTGTAATAGTATGGTTTTTTATCTTGCACATAAGAAGAGATGTAAAACGATTATACCACCAGCTATATCAATAGACATTTCAGTTCCACATAACAGAGCAAATATTCACAATATTGCAGTAAAATCATCGTCGAGAAATAGGTTTTGTAATGTATGTAATATTAAAATCTGTACGGCACATCGTAGGATTTTCTTGGCTTCGCTGAGATGCGGATTATCTGTGGCATATGCTCTCTTGTCTTATAAACATTGCACGTATCTTCTTTAACCGTATTAGTCTTGTACACCGTTTTACGTATTTCTAAACCGGCTGGTTTCTCCCTCTTTGCGGATTCTAACTTTATAATATAATAGGAAACATATACAGCACACAGACAACATATAAACACACCTCTATATTGAAATTACGGAATCTTTTTCTCTAATGTCGTTCTATAACATTTTCCTCTTATTATTTTCCTTTTCAACATAAGAAAAATTCTCATTTTCATAGAAAGATAGAAAAATAATTCTCTTATATGAGATAAAATATTTTTCTCCTTATATTAATGAAATACTTCATAAGCTTTTAATTAAAGTGCTCTTCTCCTTTAATTAGTTTTAGAAAGCTTAACTAAACCGAATTTAATTAAATAGTAGCGATTGTAGTCAGCTTCTTCTAGACTTTTTTTTAATTGTTTACGTTGTACTTTTTTCTCTCTACTTAAGTAGAATTATTATTTTTAATAAAACCTCATTATTTTTATTACATTGTAACAAGACCGGTACAACGAATCTAAGTAACGAATTCCCGCCAATTAAGAAGAGAGTAGTAGAAAATATAATATTGGGAGGAGGTCAGAAAGGGACTAAAAGAAACCCTTTTAGCAAAGGTAACAGTTCCGTTTAATAATCGTCCTTTGTTTTTCAAAGAAGAGAAGAGTTACCGGACTCAGGTTTGGAATCTCATGGGAAATTGTGAGGACGAACGATTAATGTCACGTTTCGAGTTGGGTCCGGTCCGGCAGGTAAAGAGAAGGAGTAAAAATACTTCGGGGAAGAGCAGGTGGCAGTCAGGCTGCGAGAGAGTTTTGCTAGAGTTCTTATGCGAGTTTGAAGCGAGAGTATTGGACGAGGTCAGTGAAGGAGCGAATTTCTAGTGCGTACAAATTCGACATGATTACAATGACGTTACAAGTAATTCCAGTACATGAAAATAAGAAGTGGTTCGGTAACTTACTGTTAAGACTATAAGTAAAAGAGATAATGTAGAAAATTTGTTAGGGCAGTTTTACTTGTGAATAGCAAAGGTATTCGTAGTGAAAGAACTTTATGTTTCTCTTGTCTATTGTACTGTTGTTAATACAAGACTAGTGGTTAAATGTGTTTAGACTAGCGGTCATGCTAATATCTTTTGTTAATGAGACTGAATTCTGGTTTTCAACATTTAACTACCTGTAAATAATTCCTGACAATTATTTTAAATTCTGTTTGGTATATAATCATTATTTATTATTATTAATATTATTGACATTTATTATTATTGTTGTTGTGATTACAACGATTATTATTCATTTTTATTGTTTGCTATTGTCATTATTATTCTAATTATTATTGTAAATCGTTTATTACTGTCGATTATTATTGTTGTTGTCATAGTTATTATTGATTTTTCTAATTTTATTTATGTTCTTAAACTAAAAAATTGTAATTATATGAACATTCTGAACTGTCAATCTGTCAGTATCCTGATCGAGCCGCGAACACGCGACAATATCTTTGAAAATTTTCTAAAATGGAACAATTTTTTTAGGGACAAAATATATATTTTTTTGTATTTCAATACATAGTTATACGAAAAAATCTGCTTACGTAATGATAAAATAGCGATGGTAAAAATTTCAAGTTTCTATCATTTATAGTTTTTTGAGAAAGTGGTGTACATGAATGAAAAATGTGGTTTTCTAGAAACAGCATTTAAAGTTAAACTAACTATTCAGAAAGAAGTTCTTGGTACTTTCTTAAAACAATCCTGCATCACTTTCTTGCTTCCATCTATAAAAACATATGCAGTAGAATACTGACAGTTGTTACCTTCATTACTAAAAGAACTTACTGAAAAGTTTAATTTAAAGTAAAATGAAATTCCAGAATTATTAAGGTCACTCACATTTTCACTTTCATCGCCGGTCAAACTCTGTTCTGTTGTCGCATGTGAAACTAATATTTTTATGTTGGTTACAAAGAAATTTCCATTTCTTCAATAATTTTGAACTCCTACCCATCAGTTACATGTAATCAGTAAAGCGGTACATGATATTCACAAAATATAATTTACGAATACAATAACTCAACTCTATTAAACACTCATGATACAGATAACCTTGCAATCAAAACAAATGAATCCCTGCCAAATAAAAACTAAAATTAGTCTGTAAAAAATTCAATACAAAAGCGAATTGCGTTTTTACTAGTAAATATGTAATAATAAGTGGCAAAACGCATAAACATCATTCTACAAACGAAAACTGAGAGAATGACATCATTTACTTAAAAAAAATTAATAAAAGTATTTCTAGTTGACATATAAACATAATTTTGACGGCATTGGAAAGAGGGAATTTTAACCTATCCTGAATTCCTAGGGGAAGACACCCATCGCCACCCCCTCCGTTAAAGTTCTTATGGGCTTTTCCGGAGATCATCGCTTCTCGGCCTCTGGCCACCTACTGTAAACTTGCTTTGCAGTACCGGTGCGATTTTCTGTAAGAACAGCGTTCTATATACACGTCGTCGGGGCTGTACAACGATCGGTGGCGGTTAGTCAACCTACGTTACTGCGGAGTGCAACACAACAGCGGCGTAGTGTATTACAGTAATGCCACCTTCGGCTAAATAAGGTCATTTCCTACGTAAATCGGTGTCCTTATTCGTAGTTCGTGAGGCCAAGGAATGTATCAGATCCTCTGGCAGGTTCGGGAAGCGATTTCGCTCCGACCTAGCCGATGGTCATATAGAAAGAAGCTTTTAGCTTTTGACTTCTCGACTGGGTTGTGTGAGACCGGACGGCCCATCTCGAGGAAGAAATTGTTGAATGCTCACCTTACTTTGGGTTAGGTGATAGATCCATTCAGGCTGTGTATAGAAGGCCTAGCGTCACAGTTGGTGCTTTTTCTTTTAAGTTGAAATGGACCAACCCGGGGGAGGTTGCTTGGAATTTATTACACCACTTTCATATTTATGAGATTAAAATTTATTATTCAATTATATTTATTTACTTCTTATAGTATTATCGATATACTGGAATAAGAAAAGGAATAAAGCTGTTTAATATCTCTTAAATTTGACTTACAGTAATGAATCTCAAATAAGATGGAAAAGTAATGTTTAGAATTTTTCCCTACAAGTGTTACATTTTATTTAAATACACCAACGATTACAGAAAATTTAATTACAAAACACTAAAACAACACTTATGGGGTATAAAGGGTCCCGATCTTAAAATTAAAGAGAATAAAACACAAATATACAAACGGAAAAGAAAGTCTCCACAATACCAATATCTCCTTTTTTCCTGTCTCCCTTATTTTATTTAAGCACCCTCGGGGCGACCAGAACCGACGGTAAGCAGCACATCAATCGCCCCAGAATGCCATAGCAGTTGACTCCCCCGCAGGATGTAACCCATCGGGGTCCCTCCACCCGCGTCATAAATGCAATTTGACCACCAGTTCAGGACGGCCAAAGAACCCCTCGGCGGGGAGGCTGCTCTTCCCGCCGATTTGAATAATCAATTATTTTTTTGCTGAAGAAATACTGTCAAAATAGATGAACAATTAAATAAATTTGAGTAATCGAATATTTATAGCCGGGAACCAATGTATCACATTACCTGAGAAATCGAATACAACTCGTGGGTCAACAAAGCTGACAAGAGGACACTTTTCCTGCGCTTATGCTTAAGGGCTCTATACACAACGCCCCAAGGATCTCAACTGCCTTTTTCCTGAACGAAGGAACGCCAGGAATTACGTTTGGAGGACCTAATAATATGAAAGTACCTAGCTCACCTTCTGGGGTAATCTGCAGTTAGGGCTGCACGCCAATTGGGATCACCCTTTTGTTGCGTAGCCCTTCTGAGTCGATTCACAGTCTGCTTCATTGCTTTCACATTCCGAGACCGCCAACCAGATATTTCCGACCAGTGCCTTTAAGAATGGCGGCTTCAGCCGCCGTCACCACCTTAGAAGTGAAATTTTCTGCCAGGACATCTAATGAATGGCAGGTCGTCAAGGTCTCGAGAAAAAATCTCCAGTCTGCACTCCAACAAAGAGGAGAATTTCGGCCAGTCCGTCTTCCTATGCAGGAAGCGCCCCTGGTAAACAGGAAAGTGTTCCTCATTGCCAGTTATATATTTGACTTTCCAGAACTGGTAATTCGGAAAGTCCATACATTCTGCTACTAGAAAATCAAAACGCTGCAAAATATATCATATACCCGGAAGATCTATCAATTCAATACTGTTAGAAAATACGTTGGCTACATTATAATCTAGGGCGAAGCTGAGACGAGGGATTTTCTCTATACACTCGTGTATATATATATAAAATGCATGTCGTGAGTGTTCAACGCCCAGCAAAAACTAGTGAAGATAAATTGATAAAAAATTTGTAAACACTTTCTCCTTTCGGTGAAAGGAGAAAGTGTATACAAATTTTTCAAGTGCCATACTAAGAAAATCCACTTTGAAATTCCGAGTTTACCGAGTTAAAATGGAGTAAAAGACGTAGATATCAACTTAATTTTTAGTGTGTGTAATTTTAATATCAACAGCTAATAATTGACTTTTACATTTTTGAAATTCAGAGATTAAAAGTGTTATTTTTTTAAACCCTGTTATTTTTTTAGTTTCTCGGTAACAAATGAAGAAATCGAACTGATTTTTTATGGTGTAATCTTCACCTCAATAAACCAATTTCTAGATTTTTGAAATTCGATTTCGAAAAGAGTTTAAGAAAGGTAAAAAAAATGTTTAACAATGATTGTAAATTTTCCCAATCCCGACTATAGTAAACAAGATATTCAGTAGATTTGGGCTTGCAAGTACTCGTTAGACAAATATTTAAAAACCATTTTCGGGTTTTTGTAATTCCACTTTTTTTATGGGTGCTAAGGTTTACGGCGCTGTGGCTCAACCAACACAACCACTGCCACTGTAACTGTATATGTGACCGCTTCCATGTATAATGTGTAACTGGTTGCCCCTGCCTCCGGTTACTTGATTAAAGAATATAAAATAAAAGAATTGACAGCTACGGGAAACGCAAGTAACCATATAAAATTAGCCAAGATAAGATGCTCCCGGTGGCAGCTTCGCGGGCGAAGCTGTGACCGGAAGCTAGTATATATACATATATATGTATATATAAAAGGAGAGAGAGAGAATATATTTGCAAATAAATATTTGAAAATTTTAAACTAATATTCCTGAAATAAGCTAATTTAACTAACCTGGTTAATACGATAAGGAAGAAAAACTTTAGAAAAAGAGTAAATTCGTGCTTTGTATATATAAGGTGCTCACGTACACTTGTTTAAAAATACATCAGAAAAAGAAAACACTCTATTCTTATTGCTCTTAAAGACTTTTCTTAAGCGAACACAACTTTCTTCAACGTAAGAGAACACAACTTTTTTTTCAAGGTGAACATTTCTATTCATTAGTAAACTGTTAATTTAGAATGTCTGAGTGACCATTAAAGTACCGTTATCTTTAACTATGTCCTTTTCTAAACTTCGAATGTACAAAAATTCTTCTTTTTTTATGAGCATCTATACATTTTAGATTCATTGAAATACATAATTAAATACTAATGCTGCTTTAAGCAGAATTACAGGTTAGGGTTAAAAATAATAGTGCTTCTAAAAAATTGTGATTCCTTTACTTTATAAAAAAACTGACTCGATTATAATAATAGAGTAATGAAATAAATATTTTTAAATAACCTTCTACTGTAGAAGCATTCAACTGATTTTTATGTTCTCATTTCCAAGCTAAATCATGTTATAGTAATGTATTATGTTAAATATGATTATTTTTTAAGTAAATTTACCTTTACAACACACCTTACTATTTTTTTTTAATTTCTTCTAATCTGTTTGTTAAATTTTGTTTTTTAAATTGTATTATGTTATTTATAATAAATTTGATCTTTTCTTGTAATACAGTGAATTATTTCTTCTACTAAGATACCAGTATTAGCTGAATTTAGTAATTTATTACTGTTCATTATTTTACTAAGATTAAGAAGTAAGTGCATTTATTTCATTGATAGTACTATTTCATTTTATCTTATTACTCCAACATTCCAGTTGACGATTTTTAAATTAGGCTGTAGAATGTGTGCTCATTATATTTTGTGAATTATATTTGTAATTATTTTTGTAAATAATGCATCTCAAAATGAAAAGCTACAAATAAAGTATTAAAGTAATATATTATTAGTATACTTATTATTAAATAAATATTATTAAAGTAATAAAGTATTATCGCGGTAATTTTTACCGGTAATAGAGCCGCCGGCCTCAAGGTGGCAAGGCAAGGGGTTAAAACTATTGCGTAACTAAGTAAAATCAACATGTCATACAGGTTCTTCAGTAGCAACCGCAACTTGGCACACGTCAGAGCTCCAGGTTCATTATTCACAAAGTTCGAAGGTTATATACCTGCTCATGAATGGGTACGTGTCTAAAATCACTGCATTCTGCATTGGCTGGAAGATACGAGGTTGAACGCCAATGGCCCTGAGTGATCCGTGAAGCGAGTGCGGAATCTCTACTAATGCGCCGATGACGATGGCCACTATTATAACATCTCGCTGGGTCCAGACCTCCCTGACCTGATCCGTCAAAGTATTTCTTCTGAATTTTAGAGGCCAGTGGAATCGTCACATCGATGATCCAGGTGATGTTTTCCTGTTTTTTAATCACAACAATATCTGAATAATTGTCGGCCACTGGATTATCCGTGAGGACCGCGCGATAGTAACAAATCCTATAATAATAGTAATTTTCCAACAAGGAGCATACTTGTAGCAAGGAACGGACACATCAAGAAGTCCCAGGTTCAGGGCCAGCCTCTGAATGAGAATGCGAGCCACGTTATTGTGTCGGGGCGTGTATTCTTTTGGGGTCAGGATCTGGCAGCCGCCAATCACGTGCTTCACAAACTCGCTTGTACTCCCACAAAACGGCAATTATCCACGACCACGGCAGAGTCCTTGACAATGTGCTTCCGATAATCGAGTGTGCTGACTATCGAATACTGGACTGCAAATGCAAATCCCTCAGTCTCAGCAGACAATTTGGCGTTCTTCAGCCACGCAAAGGAGGCAGCAAAGCCAACCCCCTCATCCAGCAAAAAGGCGGAAAATTTCCCATGACGCTTACCCGCGCGCCATGCATCCATCTACTGTCTCTCATCAGGAACCTCGTTCAGGGGGCAAAGTCATTGTGGCTAAGGCGGACTGGGGTCAGATCTTCATTCTTCTTACCACCATCCGCTGAAGCAAGCTGGATTCGCTTCGCCCTTGAAAATAGTTCCTGAGGTTCTGCAGTTGTTTCGCATGAACCTCAAGAAAATCTACAACACATCTTCCATCTCTGCTTCTGAACAGATGTAAGCGAGCTATACAACTGCGCGGGTGACGCGCTCGGTGCCCGGTGAATTTACTTCTAAGAAGCCGATTAAGCCCTTCGAGCTTCGTTCTCGTCCATCTCGGAACTCCGAAACTGTAAGCAACCAGCGGCACAGCGTAGGTACTGATGCTCTTCACTTTATTGACACCGCTCAATTGCGACTTCACGACAGCACGCATGTAAGCCTTAAGGCGAGATGTAAGGACCTCCTTCGCTGTAGTTGATGTCCAAATCTTGTATGAAGCCAAGATAACGGTAGGTTTTCCCACGCTGCATGACTGTCATCACCGAAGGGGGATCCATGGACGGTACACTAAAATCATCCATCTGCGACCAAAGTTCTTTTCTCGTAGCATTAACCCTACACTTGTCTAGGCCAAACCTCATACGTATGTCGACACTGAATTTCTCGACCAGCTTAACAAGCTGCTGGACACCTTTCTTGGTGTCAGAAACAAGTTTATATCATGCTGAACATGAGGTGGCTATAAGAGTATTGGTCATTTCAAAACCCTCATTGACCGATTTTAGGATGTTGAACATACAAAACCAGAGCGCACACAAAGCATCACCCTGAAATATGCCTTGGAGAATCACCACCTCGCCAGTGAATGCGGGCTCTTTGTTAGGGACGGTCGACACAAGTCAGGTGCACCATTTATCCATTGCGTATCGCAGGAACTCCACGATCAAGGGATCGATCTTACACAAAACAAACACCTACACGAGCCAAGAATGCGTCACAGAGTCGAAGGCTTCTCCATAGTCTATATAAGCTGGACATAGATCGCACCGACTCCTTTTAGCCTAGGCAGTGAGAACACTGTTCACCACCAACCAACTGCTCCTTACAACCTCTGCTGCTCTTTCGACAACCCTTCTGCTCTTCCGCAATAATCTGTTGCCGCTCTAGATGGTCAAACATTTTGCTCACAAAGTAGATGGAAAAATCTTATAAACTGTTAAGGGGGAATGACTAGAGGTTTGCTTGGCATTCTCCCGCCAATGCTTCGAATTCTGGAAAGTGCAATAAGGCACATATTCAAACAGTTTTTTGGTCCTCCATGCCATGGATATGTGAAAACTTAATTTATTGTGGCATTCTTCAGTTAAAGAACTAGGTTATGTTGTAAAACTTTTTCAACAAATCAATTTATGGCTAAGTAAAACGGTTTTACGGTTGCCTGTTATTCAACGAAATACAGCCTACAACTTATTTCTTCGTTATTAACAAGTAATTTTATTAATTATTTATGATTTAATTCTTATTTATATTTATCATTGTTAATTAAGACTGTTAATTCATAGTAAAATGTGCAAAAACGTAACGAAATTACATTATATGCTGTTTAAACATCTAATAATACTCATATGGAAGAAGACTTTCTAGTAATAAACCCTTATTCATAATATTTAAATTATCATTTTTGTTCATATACGAATACAAAGCTCTTCTTATTCATTATGGAGAAATTTAAAGAGAGTAAAATTATGAATGAGTTGGTTTTTGCATTTGTTTATTTTCCTGTGGAACTGTTTTTGGAGGCTTAAAGAAAATAAAACTGACAACGCAGCTTTAGCCGAATGACCGTAAAGTCCTACAACTATGGGTTGATTCTGATACACGGCTTACACACACATCTTAAATTAAAATATTTATAATTTTATTTCAATTTAATATTTTTTCGTTTATTTAATTTAAAGATTCTAACTAAAGCGCATGAGCATACCGTATTTAATTCGCACGGATGCAGTAGTACTAGCGGTCACGGTCGGCACTAACTAAACTAATGTAATTTCACATCTTACATGGAACAAATTTCGCTCGAATGGTCGGCAGACCGGTGTAACCGCAAGGCTTATCGCACCAGGTACCGAATCAACCGGGCGATCGAGTTCGAGACCCAGCCAGACCGAGTTACTTTTTTATACTTTAAATGTTATTAATTTATTTAATTCTACAGTTTACCTGTGGCGTTACCACATAGCAGACGACTATAACAGCATTTTTTGGGGTCGGGGTGCGATGTTGCAAACGTTTTTTGTAAATATTGCTATTTTTTAATGTTAAATGAATAAAAAAGCGAAACCCACATAAACAAATCAAAGAAAATAAAAATATTACACTTTCATAAGGACATTGTTTAATAATACCCCCTAATGCCTAAGAATAATATGACCTTAATTAGGCGAAATCTCGAGAGACGAGGGTGACCTTGCTGTACAGCCTCACACTCTTGACCTTTTATGATGAAAATTTAATGGCATCAATGCCTTATAAATAAAAATAATCTGATCGATTTTGGTCAAAATCGACCAGTAGTTCTGGAGATATAAGGTGATTTAGAGGCCAACACCGAACACACACACGTACATACGAACATTAACATCCGGAGAATTTTTACCCGGTTTTTGAGTTCCTTAGTTGCGTAAACGTCTAGATCCGGCGAAAACCGCATGTTGTTTAGAAGAAAGAAAATACGGCATAATGAAATGATGTAATGGATATTGGGCAAAGAGAAAGCAACACTACAAGATGAATGAAAGATGTAAATCTCCCTTGATAAAATTGAAAAAAAAAACGTAGTAATAATTTATAAATAATGACATAGAAATAACTTAATTTATTTTGGTTAATTTTAACTTTTTTGCAGAAAAAAGGAGAATTTATTATTAGTTAATTTTTTTTATCATAAAAATGAAAATATAATTTTTTTATACATATTTGTTTTTAGTTGTACAGTTCATTGGATAGCTAAGGTAATGTTGCAACGATTACGTGTGTCAACACTTGAAACAGTTTACGATTATAATAGGAATATTTTGCAGTTTACTTATTTACATAAATTTAATTGTTATAATACTATTCAATAACCTGTAGAACCTTAACGATTCAGTAAAGATAACATTTATTTATATTTGTGTGTGTTTGTAGAAAAAATATATACTCGTATGTATAAAATACAGTGATTCATGAGGAAAAGGAAATGATCGGAAACTGAGCTAAAAATAAGGAAACGTTTCATACAAACTATGTCCTAAGCTTTTTTATCGCGTTACGGCTAGTGAAACATTTTCGCCCGGATTTCAGTCTCTCCGGTAAAATGAGGACATGTTGACATTTTTAAGGCGATATAAGAGGAAAACTTGACGTTTTGTTCTAATCTCTGTTCTCTTTTCACGAGCAGAGATTTGCATTATACTTCAGTGCTATTTCTGAGCTGGTGGACGAGTGTGTACCTTCCCCAGTTTCACACTCTTGCTGTCTGAGAACTATTACAACGGTTTTGCGCCCTTATTGTTAAGACGATTCACACACCTTTTCACAGTGATTAAGAGATTTTGGCGCAGGATTTGTTCGAGCACCCGCCTCATCGCAGCGAAAAGGGTGGCAACGACTACCGTTCTCCCTGTTACGAGCAAAGGGTCCTTTACCCTTAGTCCTGCTTTTAGAGCGGGTGCCGTAATCTGTAACTGTGTGTTGATCTTTAATTTCACACATTTTATCCAGTAGCGGCGAAGAGCTGCAAAGAGTGACAGGAGAATACAGAAGGTCTCTAGCTGCCCGTTGCTCGCTGCGGGTAGTCGACACGCTTGTGGGCTTGTGCCCAATATCTGTAATAGAAGGAATACAACGAGCATTTTGTTCGTGTACTGTTAGGTCAGGGCATCTCCGACCATGACAGATGTCAGTAGGATAGGTAATAAGCCTAGTCGGAGGAGGGGGCCGGAGCTTTTTCCTTCGACCTCCTCGAACACTGGTTGTGATAACGCTAGTTCAGAAGTAGCTATAGGGATAAGCAACCAGGAGGATATGAACCCACTTATTGAAGGGTTTTTGCAAGCCGAAGGCAGGCCTGGCAGTTCTGCTCCATTGGCTCGTAATGTTTTGGCGGAACTGGGTGTCTTCCTATTTAGTTGTAATAGTGCAACCCCAAATGTAATAGTGCAGCTACCAAGAAGAGATTATTGCCTCGGTTCGAATTCTTCCGAGCAGCTTTCACAACTCTCGTCCAGGGTTTCGAAAATCTTGCCTCAAAGCCTAAAGAAATAACCGTAGCTGAGAAACCGGCGCCGACGCAACCGCGTAGGCATGCTGTGGTGGTCAGTGGCAGATATGAAACCAGCCAGTGCTCTAACAAACCTAAAGTTTGTATTTGTTAATAGGGCGGAGGGCTCGACTGTCTCCAGCAGTCAGCTGAAAAAAGACCTCCAGGTTTCCCTTTGGAAAGGTCTTAAAATCAGGAACATTAAAGAGACCGACAAGGGATTAGTTGTGGTAGTGGATGACACAGAGTCCATTCAGGCAATTAGAGATTCCACGGCGGTTAAGCGATTAAATGTGAAAGTAGAAACGAAGAGAACGCGTAGTCCCCGTATTATTGTCTATTATATTGACCGTAACCTGACCGACGAAGATGTCTTGTCCCTCATTAGGGAGCAAAACACTGACTTGGATGGAGCCGCCTTCTGGCGGCACTGCAGGTTGGTCTTTAAAATGGGTAGGCGTGAGTATGTTCTAGTAAGCTAGTAAGGTAAGTTCTAGTCTCTTTCAAAAATTTACGTCCGCAGGCAGACTATTTATTGATTTAGGGTCCTGCCGACTAAAAGAGAACGTGGATGTCCAAAGATGTTTGAAGTCCAAGGGCTAAATTTTGTAAGTTTGCCTTGGTGAGTGCCCATTGCAGCGAGGAGAGCCACAAACGTGACGATTGTTCGCATAGGTCCGAGGCTCCGGCCTGTGCTAACTGTAACAGGTTGATCACGAATCATGAGTTGTTAGTAAGGAGTGTGGCTCCTACGTAAGGGCCGTTGTGTTGTACTTTAATTCCTTAAATGGTTCGTCACCTAATGCCCAGGGTGCTTATGTATTCCAGGTTGAGTTAGGTGAGATTGTAGGGAGACGGAGCCTCGATGTTGTTCTTCTTCAGCACCAATATATAATTAGGGGTGATCTGCCAGGCTTTCACAGCTGGAAAAAGTTTTGTGTAGGACATACTATATGTCTGCTACTCTGTGGAGGAAGTCGCTTGATAGTGTCTTTATACGGCAAGTTTCTGACGCGCATCATGTTGTGGTCAGACTTGACATTCGCGGACAGAACCTTACAGTTGTTAGTTCATAATTCCAATACAGGGATCTCACTGAAGAACACCTAGCGAAATAGGATAGGATCCTTCGTATTGTGGGTAATGGTCAAATCCTAGCTGGTGCTGATGATAATGCGAAGTTGCTTTTCTGGCACAGTGGGATCACTGATCATGGCCTAATTGACAGTTTCATCGCACAACATCATTTTGAGGTATTTAATGTTGCAGACCAGTTGGTCACTTACGTCGGTACGATTAACGGACGAAGGGCCTTTGCAGATACAAATATTGATATCACCATTGGTAGGGACATCTCTGTCAGGGTTCTTGACTGGTCTGGGGTTGACGACTTTTCTAGCGATCTTCGGTTGATACTATTTGAAATAGCGGATGAGCTGCGCGATGACCATGAGGGACACTCTCCTGTTTACCGGGGGCGCTTCCTGCATAGGAGGGCAGACTGGTCGAAATTCTCCTCTTTGTTGGAGTTCAGACTGGAGATTTTTTCTCGAAACATTGACGGCCTGCCATTAGATGTCCTGGTAGTAAATTTCACTTCTGCGGTGGTGGCGGCGGCTGGAGCCGCCATTCCTAGAGGCACTGGCCGGGAACGTATATCTGGTTGGTGGTCTCGGAATCTTACAGCAATGAAGGGGGTCTGGGAACCGACTCAGAAGGGCTGCGCAACGAGAGGGTTATCCCGATCGGCGTGCGGCCCTAACTGCAGATTACCGGAGAGCGAGACCTAGGTACTTTCATAGCATTAGGCCTAAGTTGAGTCCTATGGTCCTCCAAGTTGAGTGGGAGAACTCGGACAGCGAAAATAGCACGTCTTAAGCTATTTTCGCTCCGCTGTTTTTTGCTTTTTGATCAGGTTTATTCGGCTTTATCTATCAGGAAAGTGCTGTTTAACATTGTGATTGGACTGGACAAGTCTAAAGAAAAAATAGAATTTTTGGTTAACGGATTACTAAGTTTTTTAAATTTAAAAAAAAACTTTTTTGTTTTTTGTTTTTTTAAACGGAAATTTTGGATTCACATCGAGGATGGATATACAAATAAGTGTTTAAAATTTTGTGAAAATTAGACAACGGGCAACTGAGTTATTTCTGTGTTTTATAGTGGACATTTCGTGCAAGTGAATACAGGAGAGTGACGTCACTGTATTTAACGTAAAGAAGGACTTGGAAACTTTTCACTAATAACAGTAGGTATACTGAAAAGTGTTTACAGACTTTTATAGGGGTAACTTTAAACGTTCATATCTTATTACTCGTTGGTCGTAGCCCAAAACTGTTCAGGATCTATACGAATTGGGTCATTTCCTATCGATTGACCCCGCCTTATATTTTTTTTATTTTGGGGGACTGTTTTGACCCCCCCTTTTTTTGAACGCCCCGTTGGTCCTGGATCAAAACCGTTCAGGATCTATATGAATTGGGTCATTCCCGATTGATTGACCCCCCTAATTTTTCTCGATTTTGGGGGACCATTGACTCCCCCTTATTTTTGGCTACCCCACGTGTGGGGTATCAAATTAAAGGGAATTACTTGGAGAACACAACTGCTACAACTGCTAGTTGTTGAGTTTATTTATCATCCATGGCGGATAAAGCAGAACAAAGTTATGCTAGTGGACAGGGATCCTCAGGCCTTCCGCCGCTGAAACCGACTGATCCCAAGGGCAAAAAACGAATTAGACAATCCTCCTCTGAAGAAGAGGTCTATACTGGTGGCTTAAAGGAGGTTACTCTTCGACTAGGACAAGCGATGATGCGTTACAAACAACATCTGGGAAAAAACATGTTAAATTATATGTATGACCATAGTAAAGAATTAAGAGAAATATACAGTGCTTTAAAACATCTGCAGGAGACTACGACTACTCCAGAGACCAGTTCGCAATATACACAGACTGATATGCCCCCTGGTGCAATCAGGGCGACATATTAAGTCTTGAACTAACTGATGAGGAACTTCTGGATATGACCGCTAAGGGATGGTCTGCCTGGACAATGTCTAAAGCCAAATTAATTACCTTGCCTGCAGAGGGCGTTACAGATACCTGTCAATTTATTGATATCACCAAGTCCAAAAGGGCAATGGCAGAGGGTAAGAAGGCTGGAATGATAGCTGTAGACACTTCTGTCATTATGGATGACGAATACGATACTCAGACCAATAAGTATACTGTTTTCTACGACTCGACAGAGGGCGACAGGGCTGCTGCTGGGTGTATACTAGGCGCGGTCAAGAAGATCTTACTAAGGACCCCTAATGCGGCGTTCGTTCTGCCAAGTGGTCCTATTGGTGTCATGATTAAAAAGATGGTTATCTATCTGTTCAAGACTAGTGAGACGCCTGCATTGATGGTAGCGCCGAAAAAGACTGAAGAGAGTAGAACGCGTTCTAGATCCGCTTCTGCTCGGCAATCACCACCTCCTGTGGAGGAAAGTGGTGGTTGTCCGGTCACAGGGCAAGTCGTATGCTGATCTACTCCGGACTGTAAAGGATAAAGACGAGGCAGGGGAAATCCTGTTCCTTCGCAAGGGTAGAAATGAAGACTTGGAAGTCAGAATTAAAGATCCTAAAGATGCGGCTCAGTTTACCGCAACATTGAGAGACAGGGCTTCTGACCTTCAAGTGGATTTTCGTACTAAGGCCGACCGACGCGCAGTGGTACACGTTAAAGACATGGAAGAGAGTACCACAGCGCAAGAATTAAGTGAGGCTATTACGGCTGTTATTGGAGACACTGAGTCTTTCAGAATAACCTCATTACGGCAGGCTTATGGAAATACTCGAAATGCGACAGTAATAACCAATCAGAGGGCTGCAACTAAGTTAATTTCCAGTACAATTAAGGTCGGCTGGGTTCACTGCCGGGCTTACGACATAATATGAGATGTCAAAGATGCTGGGCCGCTGATCACACGAGTACGGTATGTAAGGGCCCGGATAGGTCAACCCTTTGTTACAACTGCGGTCAGAAAGGCCATGTGATAAGAGACTGCAAGGAGGCCACTAAATGCCTTGACTGCAACGGCACGGACCATCGCACGGGAGGAGTGCAGTGTGGACTACTAAATAATGGCTAAAATAATACTATCTAACGCCAACAGGAGCATTCTTTCCCACGATCTGGTGGGGGATACTGCGAACGATCTTGAGGTTGACTTTATAGTCACCACAGAGCCCAACCTGAGAACGGCGGCCAGAGGTGATTGGTGGACTGACGCGGTTGGGGATGTTGCTATCAATAATGTCTCCGGCCGTCTTGGCTGGCACCTACTTCATAGAGGTGAGGGAATTCTGACAGTAGCACTTCCGGACTTTGTCCTTATAGCCGGTTACGTAAGTCCAAACATTAATATCGGGGACTTTGCGCAGTACATCAACGATTTGCAGCGAGTCATACAGCGGGCACCTAGTAGACCTATACTCTTAGGCGACCAAGTCCATTTTTAATTGGCAACTCTTATACCAATGCAAGGTGACGAATCTTCATTGACATGATGATGACCACAGGGCTGATCTCCCTGAATGACTTGCATTTATACCGACGAGGCAAGAGGCCATAGATCAGTGCTGGATCTTACGCTGGTGGACGGCAGATGGAATCCTTCCGTCTTTAGTTAGAGTGTTCTTGAATCTGAAACCGGAAGCGATCACCTAGCAACTTTGCTTGTTATGGAAGGCGCAGGACCTTCAACATAAGCCACTGCACGATTTAGATTTAGTCCAAGACAAGTTGAGGTGGTGGTTAACAAGATTGCCAGGACCGTATCTGATGGAAGAATAGTAACGCCGCAAGTCCTTCAAGAATCAATTATTACAGAACTGTCTAGAGTCCCGCAGTTTGGAGGGGGTCGTCACCCAGTATACTGATGGACGTCTGAAATTGCAGATCAGCGAAGAGTGTTACAATTTTGGCGTAGAAAAAAGCAAAGGCTGCGGCCCGCTGGCGGTGCGCCACATGACCAGGCGAAGGAATGATTTGTTCAAGCTAGGCGTACTTTGAATCATCTAATAAAGACTAGTAAAAGAAACTGTTGGAAACAGTTGTGTGCTGACTTGGATTCAGACCCGTGGGGACGGGCATACAAAATAGTAATGAAGAGACTAGGACGCCGCTTGCATGTCCTAGTTACAGAAACGGCCAGACTGCATCTTCATAACCTCTTCCCTGTTCATGACGAGGGACATACGGACATAATAGACTGTGAAGCTAAACGCTTTACACAAAACGAGGTCGGTATTGCCGTTTCTGGTCTGAAGGATAAAAAAAGTCCGGGTCCGGATGGAATCCCGGCTGCCCTCCTCAAAGGATTAATGAAGATAATCTCCTAGGAAATCACTGACGTGGCTAATTATGGAGTACAAAACAAGACTTTCCCCGCATGCTGGAAGGAGTCACGGACTGTTTTCCTGCCTAAGAAGTCCGGCAATCATGAAATCATTAGCTACCGGCCGTTGAGTCTCATCAATAATATGGGAAAGGTTGCCGAGCGCTTGGTAGCAAACAGACTTACCCAAGAATTAGAGTCCAAAGACGGGCTTCATGATAACCAATTTGGGTTCAGGAAACATAGATCCACGCTGCAAGCTCTGGATAAAATTACCAACTGGTTATTGTCTGTCAGATCTGGTACGTGGCGTACCAGAAGAATCCCGTTGCTTATTCTGTTAGATATAAAAAATGCCTTTGGATCGGTCCGGTGGGATACGATTATGGCAACTCTCACGGACAAACAGATTAGTTCCTATATCAAAAGACAAGTACGAGAATATCTGACTGATAGGTGGACTTTGGTCGAAGGTAAATTTAGATATCAGCTTCATGGAGGAGTACCGCAGGGGTCTGTGTTAGGCCCCTTGCTTTGGCTAATAGTAATTGATGGAATACTCAGACTGAGATTACCTGAAGGCTCGGAAATAGTTGCTTATGCCGATGATTTGGCTATATTAATTGAAGCCAAAACTGAACGTGACCTTGAAGTTACCGGTAATGAAGTGCTAACATTGGGTAATAACTGGCTCTCGGACCGACAACTATCTTTGTCTTTAGATAAATGTCACTATATTTTTCTGGCTGGAAGAAGGCGACTCAGAGACCTAAATCTCCGCGTGGGCGATCGTAGACTTGACCGTGTGACAGTAACAAAATATTTTGGTGTCATTATAGACCCAGCTCTAAAGTTTAGTCCTCATCTCGCACAGAAATGTAAAGAGGTCGAGAATACCGCAAAGGCTTTAACAAGATTGTTGGCTGGACATGAAGCTCCACGTGCATCTAGGCGGCGGGTCATTGCCTCAACGTTAACCTCTGTATTATTGTATGCTGCACCTATATGGGAAAAAGCACTTTGTGTTGCAAGAAATGTCGCAAGACTTAGAACTCTGCATAGGCAAGCTCTTATAAACATCACTTCTGCATACCGCACCATCTCTTACAATGCGGCTTGTGTATTATCATCGGTTCCCCCTATCGACCTCTTAGTTAAAGAGCGATCACTTAGGTATCGTGGCATGCCAAAACAAGAAGCCCAAGCCAACATCAGGCGCATATGGCAGGACAGATGGAATCTTTCCACTAAAGCTACCTGGACCAGGAGATTGATACCCGACTTGGGCATGTGGCTTGATAGAAGACATGGGGAGGTTGGTTATTATCTTACTCAAATACTTTCTGGGCATGGTAGCTTCGAATATTATTTACATCGATTCGGTAGAAGACCAGCACCTGTTTGCATGTTCTGCCAGGATTCGGATACTGCCGAACATACTCTGTTCCACTGTAATAGATGGACTATACATAGACGACGTGCAGGGCTGCAAGAATTAAATCCGGAGAATCTGCTTCTTTTTCTCCTGCGATCCACTGACAATTGAAACAAAATGGAGGAGTTTGCCAAGATAGTGCTAAAGGCTAAAGATGATGTAGCCCTTTTAAGAGGCCATTGAGGCCCCGTGGTAACTTAGTAGTTTAATATTTTCGTTAAGACAAGCAGCTATGAAGAGAAGATCATTCCTTTGTTTGGGGATCATAACAACTGGGTAATGAAAAGACCGAGACCCGGTTCCCTCGGCGGGGGCTAGGGACGGCTTTGTTGGGCCTGGTTCTCTGTCGGGGGGGCTTGAGGGAGGCACATTAAAACAAAAGATCCAACCGGGGAGGCTGACCTGCTGTGCCGAACGTACAGCCGGCGGGTGGGGAGGCCTCCTTTGAGTTTAAAGGACGCTTTCCCGGGCTGCGCATACTTGAATGGATACCCGGCCCGGGGAAGTAGGGAAAAAAAGGTCCTCCAAGCGTAATTCCTGGCGCTCCTTCGTTCAAGAGCAAGGGAATAGAGACCCTTGGGAGGTTGTGAATAGAGCCCTTGGACATAAGCGCAGGAAACATGTCCTCCTGTCAGTCTTGTCAACCCGCGAGGGTGTGGTAATTGATAAGGAGCGTGTTCTTAATATTTTGCTGAATGATTTGCTCCCCGATGACACTAAGGTGGGTAAGGTTTCATACCACGGCGTGTCAGGCGGGAAGTCGCGATTTTCGACACCGACATACAATCTTCTGAGATCACTGAGGCAGAAGTGCGCCAGGTGATCTGTAGCATGGGACGGCACAAGGCCCCCGGATATGATTAATGTTTTCTAACTTTATGATCTGAAAAATCGAATAAAACAGGTCCGATAATTGTACTTCCCGTAGTTTTTTCGAAGTTGTAGAGGTTAAAAAGCTGTTTTTATTACAAAAAAAAACGTTCTTCTACATTCTTATAGTCTGATCAAAATATATCTTTTTAAACATAATTTTTAAGATATTTGATTAATTGAATAAATTCACTTTGTTTTAATTTCATTCGATTACTAATGCAAACAAAGATTATTTGCTCAAACAAAAATAAAAAACTAATTAGGGACCTACAAACAATAACAACAATAATAAATAATAATTAAGTATTATAACAAAGAATAAGGACTGCAGATGTAATTTATTTGTTACACAAATGAAGTAGGCTATTTTGAATATTATTTGCTCAAAGTTTCTTAGTTGAATCCGCGCAAAAATATTAATCGGTCAAAGAAGCTCTTTAATATTTTATTTAGGAAGACCAGAATCATAATTAATTACACCAGGTTTAAAATAAACCATTAGTGAATAAAGTACAAATTAATATCAGGTACCTCGTTAAACCTCTGATCAATTAGAAGATGAATCTTTTAAGAAGATAGTTTTTAATTGGAGTTTTCGTTCATTGTAATTAGTAAATAAAATTTTAATTAAATAAATAAACCGATATTTATTAAATGAAGATTTTTATGAGTGTTAATTTTGGTTTGCAAATTTTTATAATTACGTTACGAATATTATGCTTAAAAATAAATGTTAATGATTAATCATCGTTATTTAAGATTCCATTAATCATCACCGTAAGTTAAAATTATAGAGGAAATTATTTATATTATAAAAGAAAAAAAAACATTTTTTTTTATATATTACGAGTTTATTTCTTGTAATTGTTGCAGGATGCTGAGGAAAGCTCAAGAAACTGAATACATTAATATCAACTGCGTAGACCCGCTGGGCAGGTCGGCGTTATTAATGGCAATCGACAATGAAAACTTGGAAATGGTGGAACTACTAATTGAATACCGTGTGGATACAAAAGATGCTTTGCTGCACGCTATATCTGAAGAATTCGTAGAAGCCGTAGAAGTTCTACTGGAGCACGAAGAGACGCTTCATAAACCTGGCGAGCCACATGTCAGTGCTCGTTGTATGCATGCGGTACAGGTCATATAACCCCATTAATCCTCATTACACATAAAAATAACATTAAAAAAAAATCACTAAAATATATGTTAGTATAAGTCTTATTTAATTATTTAAATCATTTAAATATCTAACGCACATTCGAAACCAACATAATAATGCACTTTAGAATCCTTATTAGATAAATAAAATTAAATAAAAATACTAAAAATGAAAGTTAAGAGAAACTATTTTGAATCATGAGACTTTTAACAGAATTTTTAAATACTACTTAATAAAAACAAGATAATTAATTAATAGAACAGCTAAGTAATACGATTAGAATACCTTTTTACCTAGATAATATATAATTCTTGAAAATAAAACAAAGAAATATAAAAATTAGAACAGATAATAAAAATTAGTGCAATAATACATTAGTAAAATTTAAATATGTGTTAAATAAATAATACATAATATTTTTAAGACTTTTTAAACAATGAATTTTAAAAACTAGAAAAAGTACCGGACATTTTCTTTTTTTAGATTTAACTCAAATTTAATTACTCGTAAATTTATATAACAATTCCTTTTTAAACTGGAAAAAAAACACAGAATAGATTTACAAATTTATATCTTCTCCCTGTAAACTCATTCAGTTTATGATAAATTCGGTTTAAAATAAAAAATAATCTGCTTTTAATAAAAATTTATTAAAAAATAATAAATTTTAATTAATTAAAAAACCTTTCTTTTAACATAATCCATACTTAAATATATCTATACACAATATATAAATAGTGTTATCACGAAGTTTTCTCGGGATTTTCATAACCTACTCTCCTCGTGAAAATAACGGAAAAAGGGTGTAAATATATATCATAAAATGTTTCGTTTGCGAGTTACGGCTAGTGAAAGATTTTTCTCGGATTTCAGCTACCCCGGTAAAATGAGGTGATACTGAAATTTTAGGACGTTAATTAAAGAGCGAGATTAGTGACTTCTTACGGGTATTGACCTGAAAAATCCAATAAAATAAGTCCCAGAACCGTATCTACCATAGTTTTTAAGAAATCTGGGGTGAAAATCAATAAATTGGGGGTAAAAATCCTGTTTTCCACGTCTGACGTAAAATAACTTTATTAAATGGGTAATAAACACGTAAAACGTTTAAACAAAACTTATAGAGAAATTAATTATGAAAAAAATTGTGTAAGATAAGTTGAATAAAAGAAAGAAAGGTTAAAAAATTCAAATTTTATTTTGAAATAGTATTTGTCATGCTTCTTTACTGATTTTATTGCCTTTTTAGTTATTCAGGGTTGTCCTTAAGTTGCTGAGCCGCATCCATAATGCAATCAATTCCTCAGGAGAATGTATTGTTGATTTTGTATACAGTATTTTTCATCCATTCTCAAACGATAAAAGGTAAAGGTGTCAGATAAGGCGATTTTGGTGGCCCCAGGAATGCGGACCTCCAATTCTTACGGAAACGATGATTTAGTGAGTGGGAATGACACAAAAGAAGTGAGGAGGCGCGCCATCATGCTAAAAGTATACTTTGCCTCTCAGCGCAAGAGAAACATCTTGAAGCTGCAGAAGTAGAATATGAAATACTTATTCCGAATTCCAGGATTCCAGATCCCAAAACAATTAGCGTGACTTTTCGTAGTTTTCAGGAAATAGGTTCACCACCTTGTATCAGAACCAGCTACGAAAGATCTATCTAACACGACGCTATTATTATGAAGTTATTATCGATGCAGTTCAGCGCAGTCCAGCCCTCATTAAACGACGTCTTTCAAAGTGGATGGGGGTTTCGCACTTGATGGTTTGGAGGACTCCAAACCAAAACAAGCATTATTCTTATAATAAACAAGCAGTTCAAGATCTACAACCAGAAGACGCTTTGCTTGGAGTTCTGCAAATTGTGGAATACAAATAGACAACTCTACAATTATGTTTTTTTTTTTACCGGAAGCAAATTTCACTCGGGATGGTGTTTACAACTTACGCAATGTATAGAAGTAAATCCTCATTAAACAGGGGAAATCAATTTTCATCACCGATTTAACGTCACTGTTTGGTGCGAACTTCTTTACGATCAGCAGTTTGGATCGTTCATATTACCTGATCGCTGCAATACTGAAGTCTACTTACACTTTCTTCAAAAAGAATTGCCGCAGCTGGTTAAAGAAATTCCTCTAACGTTGAGAAGCAAATTATACTTCCAGCAAGATGGCGTCCCTACCCACGCCTCTTGGGCCGTTTCTACTCACTTAAATCATCATTTCCCTAAAAAATGGATCGGTGGTGGAGGTCGTTCCTGGCCACCAAGAACGCCTTATCTAACACCTTTTTTTTTTTGCGTTTGAGGATGGATGAAAAATATTGTATACAAAACAAAAATACATTCTCCTGAGGAATTGATTGTCTATACATTTTGGATGCGGCTGAGCAACTTAAGGACAGCCCTGAAGAACTAAAAAGAACAACAAAGCCAGTAATGAAGCGTGACAAATACAATTTCTACATAAAATTCGAATTTTTTAACCTTTCTTTCTTTTATTCAACTTATCTTACACAATTTTGTTCATAATTAATTTCTCTAGAACTGTTGTTTAAAATTTTTACGTATTTTTTACCTATTTAACAAAGTTATTGCACGTCAAACATAAAAAATAGGTTTTTTACCTCAATTTATTTCCACCTTAGATTTCTCAAAACACTGCTGCAAATACAGTTCTGAGACCTATTTTATTCGATTTTTCAGGGCGAGACCCGCAACAAATCAATAATTCTGCCCTTTATTTAAGGTTCAAAAAATTTCAATATAACCACATTTCTCCGAAGCAACTGAAATTCGGGCGATCTTTCACTATCCGTAACTCGCAAACAAAACATTTCACTACATATGATTATATGACCTTTTTCCATTTTCACAAATAGAATAGGTAATAAAAGTCCCGGGACAAGTTCGAGATACACCCTTTTATCTTCTTAATTATCGATAGGCAATCTAAAAGTAATAAATAACATAATCTTGTAGATTTAATTCGTAAAATTAACATTATAAACATATAAAAAGTAAAATTTATAGATATTTAGGTTTATTTGTTTCATATATCTATCAATAATTTTTAATTAAATAAAATATTTAAAAAATGTAACTTCAGTAATAAATAGTAAGGTAATCAGTTTCAAAACGGCTAAAAAAATCAGAAAATTTAAAATAATGAAGAAGAAGAAAGAATTTCTACTTCGGGTATTTAAATTTTAAAATTCTTTAAAGCACATCTGATATATATTTAAATCATAAAATTTTACTGGGATAATTACTACTCAATTTAAGAAGACAATAACTTATAAAGATAATAAACAGATAATGAAATATCTACTTTAAAAGCATCTACGTTTTTTACTGGTTTTAACTAGGGAGAGGTTTTAAGGGCAACATTGTTAACTCATTTATTAGTAAAATAATAATAGTTGAATTTTTAGTGTGCGGTTCACATTTACCATGTTTTAAAAAAGAATAAATGAATGTAGTTGATTTTCGTACTAATAAAATACATTTTATTTATATATGAAGGGTTAATTTTAGAATAAAATAAAGTAGCTAACATGCATATTATGTTACTAGAAAATTAATCAAAAGAAACTACTTCAAAAGATTCTTACTTATAAAATAAAATAGAAAATCTCACGACTTCAACTGTATAAACATTATTTCGGATCTAGAAATGAACACATTTTTCATTTATTTACAAAAACGAGCGATACGATTTACGAAAACAAGGATGGAAAAATTTATAACCAGAGGTATGAACGACAGGAATAAATTCAAGCTATCAACAAACATAAGAACGTGAGCAGAATATGGTTTATCGTATCATAACAATAATAATATGAATGTATTTTAATAGAATGTATTTTTTAATGAACAAAAAACAGACAGTGCTTCTATCTATTGATTGCCGTCGAAAAGGTTCAGTGAAATACAGTAGAAAAAAACACTTTTCATTTAAGAAAAAAAAAATGAAATCAATTTAATAAGAGGTAAAAATGTAAACATAAAACTATTAATTAAATGATAATAATGAGGACAAAAAGAGGATTAATAATTAAACAAGTTTACCAATTTTAATTTGTATATGCTTACATTTAAATTTTCTAGCTATTGTTCAGTTACTCAGTATGTAACACGAATATTTTGTATATAGTGTATCATAAAATAATATATTAATTACAGAAATATACCGAATGTTATTTTATTATGAAAACAGCTTTATACATCATGGCTGAGAGGTATTTTGAGGCAGAAAGAAATAAGGGTTCCACATAATTAAAAAAAACTGCATTATAGTGGGTTTTTAATATTTTTCCGCTATCTTGGATACGTCATGTTGAATCGTACTTAATTTTTTTAAATAGGAAGGTTGATTATTTTAACCCGTAGTTAAAATTTTAGTATAATAATTACTACTCAATTTAAGAAGATAATAAATATAATAACTTGTAAAGATAATATACAGATAATAAATAGATTATCTATAATACATTATCCGCCTCTTATTACAGATAAACAAATTTTAACTAGGTAATCATATGACAAATGATTCGATTCAAAGTTTTACAAAAAACAAAGATGAAACCCATTTTTCTGTTAATGACTGCGTTATCGAGTTTTAACCATTCAAAATTGCAATGACGGAAAAATCGTGTTACGTGTTAAGTATATAAAACGAGCTGCATGAAGAATTTTATTACATTTTACATCCATAATGCATAAATAACTAACTTTAAACTGTGCTATTATATTGTTAATAATAGACAATAACTAATAATTAACAGCACGACAACAAATTAAACGGCTATATCAACTGATATAATTTTCTAAATGAAAATTAACTTGCAGTGTTAATATCAGCTGATATTTATTACTTACCAGCTTTTAATTTACAATAATGAAGTTTGTATTTCGTTGAAACAAAGCAACTGATTAATTCGTGATATCACCGTTTTGCCTCAACATACATGTAATGGTAAAATTTGATGTCGGTATTTAGTTTTATTTAATATTAAATCTTCAAATAACGGTGCCTTCTTTAAGTGAAAAACCGAAAGAAAAAATATGTTGATGATGTACGGGTATGGTGACAGAGTTCGGCCTTTATAAGAGGTATGTGATTTATTTAATAATAAATTTCCAAAAACAGAACCAATAAGTATTTCGACAGTGATCAAGACAGTTCAGCGATTTGAAGAAAACGGTACTGTAAAGAATTGTCCTCGCACCAGTAGACCAACAACTGTCATTACACAACCGTGACAACCGATGGAAAGTCATTAGCTGTATTGCAGACCTTTGTTGAATACCTGCATTCATCGATTCGGAAAGCTGCCTCCAACATGACTGTTGGCAGAGGTTGAGGCGGGTGATGAACTCTCACCTAGGCAATTCGGTTTTCTGAGGGATCCACTGTTGATACGCAGAATCAGGTCATTAATTGGTCGGGCTGGTTATTGGCGTCTAAGGAAGATCCCGCTAATGGTTCTCCTAGACGTCAGGAATACTTTTGGAAGTTTACCATGGCCGGTAATTGACGAGACGCTCGCACAGAGGAATATAAGAAGGCATTTGAGATGCATAATAAACAATTACGTGTATGATAGAAAAACATATATCAGTACGGAAAATGGTGATGTGGACATCTACATGTTTGGGGAGTGCCGTAGCGTTCGGTCCTTAAGCCGTTCCGTGGAGTTTGGCATTTGATGGCATACTAAAACTAGAGTATGATGGGGATTGGTTTGCTTTTTTTTTAGGAATTGGTTTGCTTGATATTTCTCCCGCCACCACACCATTCGGTTTCACCAAGCATAAGACCGAATGTCTATGCCACAAACGGCTATGTGTGCATCTTCAAACAGAGCCATACGATTAAACAAATTGTCTCGTACTACGGTCTGCAGGGCTACGGGAACATTGCGGTGTTCCAACTCATAGAGGATAGAACTCCAACACAAGGAAGGAAATGCTGCCTCTATGTAAATAAAAATTGCCAAAAAATATTTACAGTCGGTGCTTTCCACCACGGCAAGAGCATTTAAGAAGTAATCCTCGGTTCCAACCCCTTTCGTGAATCCATACTCTCTTCGATTTAGAAAACAGTTCTTCTCAATGCTTTTCCAGAGCCGTTCCACAACCAACCGTTCAAGCAACTTGCCGATTACCGGCAAGAGGCTGATGGGTCGATAACTGCCGACCTCATTAGGATCCTTTCCTGGTTTCAGAAGCACCCTCACCAAAGCCACTTTCCAATAAGTCGGGAAGCAGACCCTTAAGGTAGCCCGTGAACAGCCTTCCAAGCGGCTCTCTTATGACAGGCAGCATATGCTAGAATATATCCGGGTCAAGTTGTTCGATCACCGGTACCTTTTTCAGTGCCATTCGAGAAGCCACTCGGATATATCTACGGGATCCACAGCCCGTTCGCCAGGGAAGGGCGTAACCCCCGCCCTAACGCCGACCTCTGATTCACCATCCGCAGCATCTGAAAATAGATTATCCAGGAACGGCTGTTAAGTCGCCAAATATGTTAAAGTGCGGTGACGACCACCAAACCCGCATCGAACACTGGACAACACGTACAATGGCAGTGGCCGCTAACATGATTTTGCCAGCTGCCAAGGTCTGCGCTGCAACTCGAGCATGGAGTCTTGCTTCCTTGATGACATGAACATACTCATTACGGACGCGCCGGTAGATTCGCAGACGCTCTGCGCGCACGTCATCAACGGTAATCGCCGTTAGGGGACGACGCTGGTATCTTCTCCTAGCGTATCTAACTCTTGCGCGCAGCACGCTAAGGTCAGAGGACCACCACTTTTTCCCGGGTTCCCGCCTACGTTTAACAGACGACTCCCCGGAAGCAGTGGTTATGACGGCTCCAGGCATTCCCCGAACAGTGGACTGGCCACTACGTATGGGTCCGTCTATTTGCCGAGGCCGCCGTTGGACCCTGTCGCAGCCAGTGTTGATGGCCTGGCCGAATTGTTCAGCCCTCAATTCCACCGCCTCTCTGTGCTCCATGCTCCATTCCATACCCTGCAATGTATGACGGGGGTGTCGAACTAATAGCATAAGAAATTGACCTGGCCCTCCTGTCACAGGTCACACAGAGGACGAGGAAACTGTGACAGCCGCAATTGATTAAATTAAACAATGGTTGGACGCAAGAAGCCTGAGTCTAGCTCCAGAAAAGTCCTCGGTGGTGGCATTTACTGGGAGGAGAAAAGTTAGACATCTACAAGAACGAATTGTCGACACCCTCGTTCCTGGGTTGGGGTGTGAGAAGTATTTGGGTGTACAGTTAGAGAACAGGCTTTTTAATGCCCACCTGAATAATTTTATTGAGAGAGCTGAGAAGGTAAATTAACTGATGAGTAACCATCTAGGTCCGAGGTCATCTAAAAGGATAATAATAATGACTGTAGCAACAATAATTGTTTTCTATGCTGTTCCAGTGTGGGTTACGGCCTTTGATAAGGAGAAAAATGTAAACAAGGAAGGTACGTTGCAAAGGAGAGTGGCAATAAGTATTAAATCGTCCTACAAGACAGTTTCTCATAGTGCCGTGGAAGTGGTCGCCGGCATTCCGCCAGTTAAACTGAGGGCCACCATGTTGTGGAGGACATTCAATGGTATGCCCAAGGCAGAAGCTAAAATGATATTAATAGAAGAGTGGCAAACTGACTGAGAGAATTCAATAACGGAAGACTGGACGAAGAGACTCATTCCAAGCTTGGATGATTGGTTGCAGCGGAGTTTTGGTGAGGTAGGCTTCTACTTGTCTCAGCTGCTCACTGGACATGGTGAGTTTGAGACCTAGCTCCACCGGTTTGGAAGAAGGGACTCGCCATCGTGCAGATATTGAGGCGAGCACACCGCTAAATATACTGTGTACAGTTGCCATAGGTGCGATGGAATTCGTCAGAGTCTAAGTCTGACTGGACTTACGCCGGGGGGGATGGTACCGTTCATGCTCACAGGAAAAAGAGTGGAACCTGGTCGTAACTCTTGCGACCAGGATACTTAGAATAAAGGAAAAGGACGCTCGTAAATGGGACGGGAAATAGAATCGGTTGGGGACTTTGAGGGTAACCCTGCTCAGGAAACTGTGGCTTGTCTGGGCTTGCCTGGATGGGCTGCAGTTGATGAGTGACCGGAGACCCCTTTGCTTGAGTATACAAGATCGAGATCCGGCTGGAGCCCTCATTGGCGGCCTCAGTTAGAGGCATGGCAACAAAAGACTGAGTACCAGCCCTCTCAGGTGAACAACCCCCGCGGGGAACGACATAGACGGATCTAGTGGGGTCTTTGAGGGTTAGTGACCATGGCATCCTCCCAGATTGTGCAATTCTGATGAAAAGCAGGACCAACCTGGGTAGTCTGGAGAAAAAAAACAAATAAATTTCACTATTATAAACTACACCTGGTGTAAGAACTTTCGGAAGATGATTTTGACCGCCTAGTTGAGTATTGTGATATTATAACGCAAAAATTAGATGTAGACCCAAATTTTTCTAATTTAATCATATTTACTGATGAAGCATGATGCGAGTTTTATGTTAAATGACCATATTAATGGGAAAAACCTTCGATATTAGAGCGACAATAATCTCAGATGGATGTTGGAACCTCAAACACAACACCCTCAGAAAGTGAACATTTGAGCGGGAATCGTTGGTCATTGTATTGCAGGACCATTTATTTTAGATGACAATCTTACAGGAGGCGCTTACTGAAACTTATTAGCCGATAGTATTTTACCAAATATCTGGGAAAATTTTGGATAAGAACTAACTTACGGTTTCAGAAATATGGGGAACCACCTGATTATTATCTAAGGGCACGGAAAATTTTAAATGAACAATTTCCAAATCGTTGGATAGATCGTAGAGGAGCCGTAGAATTAATTGCCTGCCCTTACACAGACTTGTCTTCTCTGGATAACCTCTTTTGGGAGTACCTGAAACATAACGTTTTCATAATAAAACCTGCAGAAACTGATGAATCGAAAAGAAGAATAACTGACGAATCTCCTAGTGTGCCACCAGACATGATACAACAAATTATAAATACCTATAACTTGGTTTTACTTGAAAAAATAACTTGTTGGATAGATTTGAGGTTAGCACACTTCCAAGCTGCAGAGGGGAAGAATTTTGAACATTTATGGTAGAATAGAATGCTTTCAAAATTTATTTCAATAGTAATTTACGAATGAAAACATATATTTAAAATTTTTAAATAAATATTGTAATATTTAAGGTAAATAATACCAGTTATGTTGTTGATTATTAGTTATTGTTTATTATTATCAATATTATATCGCTGTTTAAAGTTGCATTATGAACGTAAAATGCAATAAAATTGTTCATGCAGCGCGTTTGCCTCGTTTTATTGTTAACACGATTTCTGTCATTGCAAATATGAATGCTTATAAGTCAATAACGAAGGCTTTAACATAAAAACGAGTTTCACATGATTTCTTATAAAATTTTAATCTAAATTATTTGTCGTATGTCCACTTTCCTATTTAAAAAAATTAAGTTTGATTCACTATAGCGGATAAAAGATAGCGGACAAAATTTAAAAACCTTACAGAATACAGACTTTTTTTTACTATGTAGAACACAATTTCTTTCTGCCTCCAAATATCTCTCAGATAAATTTGTTTCAATACTTAAATATCACCCGGTATTTAGAATACTAGATAATTGTATGCAAATGACCAACACCACTTGTGCGTTTTATTGTTGCGTACTGTGCGGTTTAAATTCAATTTAAATAATTTATTATTTACTGACGACATAAATTGAAGTATAGTATTTTTAAATTAATTGGTAGGTGATCATAATTGTAAAATCTCTATTGAGAAAATTAAGGCGTTCAAAGGAGCAGAAACAGTAAGATCGAGCTTAATTAATACTGTCCTTTAACGGGTAAATTCTTTTAACAATTTTGTATAGTAAATACTTTGTTATGAATGAAGACACTCGAATAAAACTAATGAATTTAGAAGTATTTATAGGATTAAAAACAAAAATTTAAGGAAAGATTCTACGAAAGAAACTATATTAAAATATTTTGGAAGTTGTGGCCAGCAACGTTTTGAATGTTTGGAATGATATGGTTGAGAAGCAAACCTTCATATTTCACTGCGTTTATATTTCCATCAATAAATTTAGGTCATATCAACCGTCCAGCAACATTACCTGCCCGTACATTTACTTTGGATACTGTGTATGTGTCTCACGATACCAGTGAGGATTAATGTCAATCCAGTACCGACAATTATGGTGATATACATTGCCGTTCAAAAAAAATAGTGGCTTTATCGTTGAACCTATGTTGTAAAATTAGGATCTGCACAAATATTGTTCATCATAATTTCACAGAACTCAAGTCTTCAATCGTAGTCGTCTTAATTAATTCTTGCACCAGACGAATTGTGAAGGCTTTGAAATTTTCTCTTTTTAATGTTCGAATCATTGAACTTTGGCTAATATTATGTTCTTGTGCTGCTGTTCGAGTTGAGGAATGAGGATTCTCAATAAATATTTGCGTAATCTCTAACGATTCATTATTATCTGTTGAAAATTTAGGCCTCCCTGGTTTTCCTCTGTTATTAATATCCCCTGTTTCTTCAAATAGTTTGGTGGTTTTCGACACTGTACCTTTTGAAATAAGAGTAACGATTATTAAATATTGCATTGAACAATTCACAAACTTCACTGTACGACCTAACTCTGGTCACTAAAGCCCCTCATCATTAAAAGTATCACTCTCTCCTGTTCACTAAGTGACATGTTGACAGTGATATTAGCAGGTAGCACAAAAAAAAATTAATTCAGTAAAAAACAATTATAAAAATCATGTAAATCACAAAACCGGCTTACAAATGCGGTAACGGAAAACAAAATTAATTAGCCAACCGATCGCTATAAATTTTTATAAGAAATTAACAGTGTAAATATGAAACATTCTATTTGGAAGTAAGTTTAATTTTTGCAACAATAAGAGGCTATCAGTGATCAACTGATCGGCATGATGAGGTGACAATATTTTTATTTTTTCACTCATTAAATTGGAACAAAACAAATTTTTTTGTTAAAAAATAATATTTTTTAAAATTTAAATTTAACTTTTAAAACAGATTTTAAATAAATTAGATTCCATTTCAGTTTAACTCGTTTAATTTTTTTTTATTTAATTTTATTATTAGAACACTAAATTTTTAAAACCAGATATATCCGGGCGCCATTTTGGATACAGACATCGTACAAACGTTTTATTTACACCACGTTTATTATAGTCTTAAAGAAACCTTTAAAATGATATATCACACAAAGGAAATGATGCATCACCTTTTAAAATATTTGAGTTACAATCCCTGGGTTACCCCTCAATAAGGGATCGAAAACTTAGTCTCATCAAAAGTTAAAGTAGTCGATCGATATCTTTCCTGAAAGTTAAAACATTCTATCTGGAACGGTTTTAAAGTTGTAGGGATTTCCATACTTTTGACTTGCACTGTATAAAATACTATTTTCATATTTACCGTTATATATTTCCCCTTAATAATACTTCTTAAATATTAGGTTGCTCAAAAAATAAAAAAAGTTTTAGAAACATCAATGCATACTTTAATTTACCTCTGTATAGATTTTAACAATCGAGTTTACTATACTAAGTGCAATATAACTTGGTGGATGACAGTTACGAAAATTATTAATTTCATCATTAGATTCTACAATATTTTTTAAATAAAATTTGTAAAACAATATTCGCTGTCGTTCTTGTTTTCTTTAGTGATAAAGGTTTAATAATTTAACATTTATCACTCTACCGAGTATCATTTTGATTAAACGTCTTTAACTTCAAAATCAAAATTTTATTTGGATGAAACTGTAAGTAATCCCATCATTTTTTTTTTGCAAAAAAAGCTTATTTAAAATCTGATGGATGTTTTGGCAATAAATTTTATATTGTTGAAATTATGAATGCAACAAAAAATCCGACTCTACTAATTCTGAAATCGAGATAAAATGATGGAAATGTGTGATGGAAGTAGAATTAAAACTAGATAATGAATTGATGAGCTGGAGCGTAAAACGATGGATCTACGCTCAAAGTTTATTAACGCTGTAACTGTACTCTCGATTAGGTACAGTCTAATTGCAACTAATAATACGGTTGCAATTTGTTATTAACTTATGTAATATTCTTCAATTGAAACTCAGGGTGTGTATGGTTCACGATACATGGAGCTTACAATAGCAGAGAGCTAATTCATTCATTTAACCACTTCATAATTTTATTAATAATAAAAAAGAGAATGATGATTTGTTAACAGAAATTGTAATTCAATCGGTTATAAAAGACAACCATCGAGTATGTACAGCGAGTATTACAGTCTTATAATACTTTAATATTATCTGTAGTTAATTTCATAGCAGGTTTCCTTAAATTTTTGTTTGTAATCCCCCAAGACTTTAACTTCCGTTAAAAGACGCTTGATTCGATCAATTATAAGACTAATACTTATCTCTATGCTTTTTTTTAAGATGATATATTAATATTATATTAAATATATTTCTTACTGCAAATAATTCAGAAATAAAAATAAATTTAAATAATTTCAATAAAATATTATAAATAGAAAATAGGGATTCATTACTTTTCACAAAATTATTCCAATTTGTCAGTAGTTTCAAAAGTTATATCGTGGTTTTAAAGCTATATAATATTTCTCAAGTTTTGCGTACGTTAATTAATTATGCATAAAATAAAACGATTCAAAAAATATTAGTTGTGTAACTCATAAACTGTTTTTTATACCTACCGCAAAAAAGCTCTAGTAGTAAAGACGGCTACCCTCCAACAGAAAGCGTTCTATGTTAAGAAGCTTGCAAAGTGTGAATCTGTAATTACCGTTCAACGTGCGTTCCGTTTGAAGTTCTGTTGCAATCCCCTTAGTGATAATAACATTCGAAGCTGGTATAAACAATTTAAAAACCGCTGGCTGTATTTGTAAACAAAACTGAATATTTTTTGTCCCCGACGGCAATTTTACGGGCCGTTCTTTTTCGCGAAAGCAAATGCGTTTGGAATGAACTATCTCGATATGCTACAAATACGATTGCAATACGAACCGGAGAACTTTATTTGCCGTAATCGGTCGAATGAAATTCTAAATGACCACTGGATCGGTCGCCGGGGACCAGATGACAGGGCTTGTTTGCTGCGGCTTCCACGTTCGCCCTATCTTACCCCGTGAAATTTTCTTCAGGATTTGTAAAGAATCAGGTGTATGTGCCATCGTTACCGGCTAACCTACCCGAGTTGAGATGCGGTATTGCAGCAGCTGTCGCATCGATTACTCCAGACCTGCTGATTAAAGTACGGAATAAACTGTCCTATCGGCTGCGTGTCTGCCGTGTGATAAATGGTGCTCGCATCGAACACTTACAGAAAAAACTGTTTAAGTTGCTCTTTCATATAATTTATCGATGTACGTAAATCTAAATAAATTACATAACTTTAAAACCCCGATATTCATTTTGAAACGCACGGTTTATTAAATAAACTAGCCGTCAAACGAAATTTATTGAAACCTAACAATAATAATTTAAATAACAAAAATCTACTCTTAATTTAAATTTCATATTACCTAAGTTTCAATATTCTATTGCAGGATACAGAGAAATAGAATAGTTTGTACAAATATTTACGATAAATTTACATTTATCAAATTAGTATAGGAAATTACGACCTCATGTTGATTTTATAACATTATTTTACTACTAGGATGACGTATTTCAAATGCACGTGTTACAAACAAGACCGATGCATGCTAAATTAAAACCGTCGATACTCGAACTTTCAATTTCAAATATTTGCCTAAATAAACAAATAACCATTTATCAAAAATTTTAATTTAAATGACATAATGTTAAAAAATTATTATCAATCAGCATTAAATAATAAGTTATAAAATAATCCATAAAAAAAAGCACTGTAACTTTAAGCTATAGAAAATTAACTATATTCTTTTAATCTTAAACAAGGAATTAGTAAGTTAAATAACATTTAAAATAAGTACTTAATATTAATTAAATAAAAAAAAACCTAATTAAAAAGAAAAACGCAATACTTTGATCCTTTGATTATAAAAATCTATTAAAACTTTAAATTAAAAATAAAAAAACTTAATCACTTCTCCAACCGCATGTTAATAGATGTTACAGAAGTTTCCTGATATTACTATTTTGTCCTTTTTATCTGTGTTTAATGTTAATTTTCTTTTGTTACTTACTTTTAGAATTACTTTACTAATACCTATGCACTGGAATATATTAAACAATATACTATACGCATATTTTATTGGTTTGCATGTTTGTTTCGTTGTGAGAAGTAAGATTTTATTTCATAATAAATGTTAATAGTTTATTTGTGGCTTTGCTACCTACTAGAACTCGTTTTCTCTACAGGGCACTTTGTTCTTTTATATCTTAGTGGTAGATGCCAAGTTTAAAATATCGGAGGATTTGTACGAATCTTATAGATCCCTTTCACTAAAATGTGTCTTTACCATATCTTCTGAGCTACATTTCTTCTAATACAACACACACACACACACACATATATATATATATACATATACGTATGTATATATATACATACGAACACACACACCCGTAAGCGGGCATTCATTCGTATAAACATTTATACACATCCACATTTTTATACGTTATATAAAAACATTAATTCAACTCACACTAACTCAATTTGATTCAATAAAAACTGTTATATAATAACTACACGAAAATTATGTATGTAATAAATTATTTACAATGACATTTTCAGTAAAATACATAATTTGCTTTTATCTAATGTTAGAATAAATATTAAATATGTAACAGTATTTAAATAAATCGTCGAAAAGATTGTTCATATTTCTTTGTATCTCAATCAAGAATATATATTACAAAATACACGAATAATAACATTTTTTATTAATAAAAAGTATGAACTGACAATGAAATACACATATAAAAAATATCTATTTTATAAAACACAGACAGATTTAAAGGTAAAATTGAAGTTTAATCATCGCATTCTATCACGGTAATTATTGGTTTGCGGTAACTGAAGTAAAATACAATATTTGAGACTCTATTTTGTTTAGGTATCTTTAAAAAACAGCATCGATTGTTGAGCCGTGATTTGTTGTATCTTGCACCGATTGATTATTGATCTATAAAGTGAACGTTTCAAAAAAAAACCGTTTAATTGCATGTGATTTTTCGTCAGCAAAGTTGATATCGAAGTCACTAGACAAAATAAGCGGTGATTCATCATGTTTGTGCCCCATTCATCGAGAAGTTTTTTTATTATATTCTGCTAGTACTCTCTAAAGGAACGTTATAGTTTCATCAATCTTTTTATTTGGTGAAATGTATACAACTGCCGCAACCGATTCGATGCCGTTTTCCAACTTGTATGTAGCTGAAAGAAATGTCCAATATTTGAAGTTAATAGACTTACTTTGCTTGTATTTGTCATAGTTATATCAAATTTTGAAGTTATCAAATTTGCAATGTCATTTGTGTTTTGATATATTGCAACTCCTGCAGCACGATTTTCTTGTGTTTTAAATTTAGCAGTGCGATCGAAATGTGTCTTTTATCTACAGAGTGATTCAAAGAAACGGGAAATTTTGAAAGTTGTGTTGGTAGCCGTGGGCGATTGGTGCCACTTGATAAGTGGCGCCAGCCTCTCTAAACTAACCTCCCATATAGTTGTCATGGAACCTTGGAGTGGTGCGCAACGTGCATTTGCTATCAAAGCGTTTTACAAAAACAATGACAGTGTGGAGGGAGCGCATAGAGAATTTCGCCGTCATTTTAATCTGGAACGGCACGACCGAGTTCCATCAGCACATGCAATTAAAACATGGATATCTAATTTTGAGGAAACCGGTTCGGCAATGAAAAAGAAACTTCCAGGCCGTCAGCGAACCGTCCGTACACCACAGAATGTTCAAGCTTTACAAGATACTGTCACACGAAGTCTACATCGGTCAATCCGTCGTCTCTCAGCATCTTTACAATCGCATAGTTCAAGTGTCACGAAGAATGTTAGTGAAGGACTTGCAATTCCATCCGTACAAGTTGCAGATCGTCCAGGAACTGAACCGAACGATGCAGTTGTGCGAGCACAATTCTGTAATGTAATGCTTCAGAAGATAAATGATAACGAAGAGTTTGTTCACGAACTGTGGATGTCAGACGAACCGCATTTCCACCTCAGTGGATTTGTTAACAAGCAAAATTTCAGATACTGGGCCAAGAAAATCCTACGCAGCTACACCAGCGTCCGTTGAACAGCCAGAAAGTGACCGTGTAGTGTGCTATGTCATCTTACGGTGTTATAGGCCCCTATTTTTTTGAGGATGACAACGGTCTTGCGATTACAGTGACGTCGGCTCGTTACGTAGCCGTGCTTGAAACCTTTGTTGTGGAACAACAAAAGAGATTTCCACCGATTGCATGAACATCGATGGCAGCTGTACGCCGATTGTTTGGACAACGTGTCATTTCACGAAACGGTGACATTAGATGGCCTCCCAGATCGCCTGATCTCTCAGCTTGCGATTACTTTTTGCGGGGTCACCTCAAAAGCAAAGTGTTCCACAGTAGACCTGCTACAACGGAAGAACTGAAGGCAAAGATCCGAGAAGCGATTGCGGAAATTCCAGTTGAGATGTTAGTCAAACCATGAACAGTTTAACGAAGAGACTTCGTGAGTGTTTACGTAGAAGAGGAGGTCACCTGCAAGATGTCATCTTTAAAAAATAAACTAAATGTAAGTATCCTAAAATGGCAACATTTGTACAATTACATGAAATAAAATTCATTTTCGAAAAAAAATGTTTCATTAACGTTATTTAATTTTTTAAATTTCCCGTTTCTTTGAATCATCCTGTATAAATAGATGTGTTAGTATCTATATATAGCACGCGGTAAGCATAGCGGGGCAATCGGATAACGCGTGTCGCTCCTTTTTTTCTTGATTGTCTCCCCATCTCGAAGCCTGTATGAAGAAGGTTCGCTTCAAAAATTCTGTAATAAACAGAAGCACAAATATTAAAATAGAAATGACGTAAATTTAATTTCAGTAGAATATTCTTTTCAATCGGTGGTCTTAACCCTTTTCACCCTCGGACCAATATTTTTAACCTGTATGGATTGGAAAGCATCGGAATAAAAAATATTTTAATTGAATATAGAAATATTTGTGTCGCTTTTGTAGGCCTATATTGTAGCCGTAATTCGAAAGGGAGAATCTCAATATTCACCGCTTTTGAGTTAGGGAAAATTTCATCGAGGATTATTTATGTGATCGTATTTAAATCCTTTCTAATATAAAAATGTATTAATCAACAGTTTTATTATTGACTTAAAAATCTAGGTAGATAAAGTTTTATTTGAGAATAAAACTGATATACACCCATGCAGCTTAGGAAATTCTTATATAGTTAGTTAGTTCAGTTCTGTAGCGTTTACTATTCCAATTTATTACAAACTTGATAAATAATAAATTAAGTTAAAAAGTATTATTACGCAGTATTTTATATTTTATTTATTTCGAAGTTATTTTATAAATACACTAAGTATTTAATTAAATATGTAACTATTTTTTTTTGAAGAACGACTTTTGTACATCAATATCTTGGAATTAAATTTATGAATTTTATTAGATCAATAGAGGTGCAATTATCCCTACGACAAAAAAATACATAAAAACAAGTAAACAAAAGGTACTTTTGTTGAAAAGGTTTTCTTGTATTGCTGAAGTACAAATAAGTTTCTAACAAATAATTTAGGCGGAAGATTTTTAACGAAAGATTTCATGTTCTATGCAGAAAATTTGTTATATTTTTATATATCGTAATAATAGCAATTTTACCGCTCAGATTAATAGTAGGAGGAAGATTAAAGAAAAACAAACCAACAATCTTGGCATTTATAGACCTGGAAAAAGTGTTCGATAACGTAGACTGGAATAAAATGTTCAGCATTTTAAAAAACTAGGGTTCAAATACAGAGATAGAAGTACAAATGCTAACATTTACAGGAACCAAACAGCAACAGTAATAATTGAAGGACATAAGAAAGAAGCACTAAAAAGAAAGCGAGTCCGACAAGGATGTTCCCTATCCCCGTTACTTTTTAATCTTTACATAGAACTAGCAGTTAATGATGTTAAAGAGACAATAAAGATCCGGAGTAACAGTACAAGGTGAAAAGTTAAAGATGCTACGATTTGCTGATGATATAGTAATTCTAGCCGAGAGTAAAATAGATTTAGAAGGAACAATGAACGGCATAGATGAAGTCCTTCGCAAGAAATACCGCATGAAAATAAACAAGAACAAAACGAAAGTAATGAAATGTAGTAGAAATAACGAAGATGGGCCATTGAATGTAAAAATAGGAAGAGAAAAGTTTATGGAGGTAGAAGAATTTTGTTATTTGGGAAGTAGAATTGCTAAAGATGGACGAAGCAGGAGCGATATAAAATGACGGATAGCACAAGCAAAACGAGCCTTAAGTCAGAAATATAATTTATTTACATCAAAAATTAATTTAAACGTCAGGAAAATATTTTTGAAAGTATATGTTTGGAGCGTAGTTTTATATGGAAGTGAAACTTGGACGATCGGAGTACCTGAGAAAAAAGATTAGAAACTTTTGAAATGTAATGCTACAGGAGAATGTTAAAAATCAGATGGGTGAATAAAGCGACAAATGAAGAGGTATTATGGCAAATTGGTGAAGAAAGAAGCATTTGGAAAAATATAGTTAAAAGAAGAGACAGTCTTGTAAGCCACAGATTAAGGCATCCTGGAATAGTCGCTTTAATATTGGAAGGACAAGTAGAAGGAAAATAGTGTGCAGGCAGGCAACGTTTGGAATATGTAAAACAAATTGTTAGGGATGTAGGATGTAGGGGATATACTGAAATGAAACGACTAGCACTAGATAGTAAAATTTTGGAGAGCAGCATCAAACCACTCAAATGACTGAAGACAAAAAAAATGTAATAAACTGCTCAATACTAGACTGTTATTAAACATTAAGATAATGATTATAACAATCTAGTTAACAGTGATAATGAAAGATAAACTATGTTAATTGTGTGATATCATTTTAATAATTCATCATTTTCATGCAAATAATCAAGAAATCAAAGGTTGGAGGTTAATTTTTTTCTCGATTTAGGCCATGTATGGACTTCGGGAACAAGTTTACGTATGGTTTTTAATTTATTTAATCCAGTAATTTTTAATTTTTTTGTGATAAGATCTGTTTTCTCCCCTCAGACAACGCCAAGTTGTTGACTTATTTACTGGTTCTTGAAACCCACTAATACTCATGTTTTTATTTCAAAATGTATTCCGGTGTTCTGTTTCTTCATCGCTGATGTTTACACTTTAAATATTCATTTATTTAATTCTACCGCCACCCTGTGACGTCACGACATAGAAGACTACACAGCAGCTGTATGTCAGTGCTACCAACATTTGAATTATTAACTAAATAAAATAAAATAAATAATTAATACTTAAAGATCAAAAATAATTTGGTTGGCAACCCTGTGGAATGTCAAATTTCCCGGTCGAAGAGGACGAGGAAAAAGGGAATTTCCCACACGGAAAAAGAGAATTCCAAGATGGTGGACTGCGATACTAGTACTCCTTTAGGTGATATAAGATACTATTGACGAAGTATGCCCACTTAGACACTAGTTTAGAGCATTTTTTGGGGTGGGGGTGCGATTTCGCAATTTTTTTTTGCAAGTATTGTTATTTTTTAATAAAAAAATGTGCCTAAGAAAATATGATCTTAATTAGATGAAATCTCGAGATAGTGAGGGTGGCCTTGCTCTACAGCCTCATACCCTTGCCCCTTTTAAGTTGAAAATTTAATGGCATCAATGGGCCATATATAGAAGTAATCTGACTAAGTTTAGTCAAAATCGATCCTGTAGTTCTGGAGATATAAGGCAACCTAGATGACAACACCGAATACACGTACAGATCAACTTCATTAATTTTCGGGAAAGTTACATCCGGGTTTTTTTGGATTCCTTAGGTGTCAAAACGTGAAGATCCGGCGAAAACCGCAACGCCCAAATCTCACCAATTACAATACTTTCCCTTCCAGATTTATAGCTCTGCTATAGCGCTATCTAGACGAGAAGCAATTATAAATATATTCAAAATTATCTACGGAATTTTTTTTTCAAATTATCGATACAAACTTAGTAGAGCCACCAAAAGAAGCATTCTCTAAAAGTTTTTTCTTATTTATCGTCGAAATTAGTACATTTAATGAAAATTAAGATTTTAATATTCGTTAAAAATATTCTGAGCAGGTTTTGTAAATTCTTTCTTTTTTTTGAAGGTTAAAAAATATTAAATGCTGTAAATAGATTCTTTCCTTAATATTTCACCAGTTATTTACAACTCATTCAAAACAATCTGATTTATTTTCACGCGTTTATTAATTTCCTTCCTGCGGAGATCTAATTAAAAAAAAAAACGAAAATGAAAAAGTTGAAATGAAGTTTTACATTGTAATTGTATAAACCACGATGGGATCTGATACTCTTTTCAGTAATAGTCGACATTATATTCATGAGAAAAATTCAATCCTGTTTAGAGTATACCAATGACAAAAGCATGATACGACAGAAAATGACATTATTCATAAATCTGAAATTAATCTATTAAAAATAATTTTATAATAGTTGTATCAAACAATTTTATGTAGCTCACTAACTAGTACGATTTACTAAGTAAATAATTTTCTCGTAAACATTACTATAAAAATCAGCGTAATTTATCTGAATCAAACAATTTGAAAGGTTATTATAAAGTACAATCCCATTAATTATTACGTAAAACAGTGATTTCAACAGTTTATTATTTTATTTTTTGTTTTTCGATAAACACGTCATCCATAAGCTATCGACAATCACAATGAATATTACTTGGAAAGGGCAATTAAATTAATCAACAACTTTCAATGAGTAAGAAAAAAAATATATTTAACTCTGGTTTCTAAATATTTTAAACCTGAAATAAAAGCATAAGGTTGTGTAAAATTAACTGCTTAAATATTTATTATCTGCTTGCATCTTATCTACAGTTTATATAAATCTCTTCATAATTTTTGACTAGTGAAAAATTTCATAATAAGGTGATTGGAAATATTGCACAATTTATACGTGGTAATTTCCGACTCTATATTATCTATTGCATAGAATTTTACGTGAAATTCTAGAAATAAATATCGGATCTTGTTCATTGTTTTTTTCACAAACAAATCATTAACAAAAATTGGTTATTAAAAAAAAGCAATTTGTATTGTTGCATGTGATTCAGTGAGTGCGTGCGCGTGTGAGTTCACGCGCGTATGAGTACGTGAGTATATGTTAGGTGTTTGTGTGTAGGTTACAAGAGTCTGTATACCCTATTCTTTATAATTTAAATTGATTTCTTCATCGTATTTTACTTAATTTTCAACTCATAAAAAAATTTAAAGTAATAAATTTTTTTTTCAGCTTTCCTTTCTCCTCATCGTATAAAAAGAGAAAGGTTTTCTTTTATCTTTCCGTAAACAACTTACTTTTCCTTCACCAAAATGTTTACCTTTAATCGACTGAGTGACGAGAAAATGTTGTATTATCCACCGCAGGTTATTTTGTCACCCTAAAACTATCACGCCATGACAAAATCACTTTAGTATAGTGTAACAACATCAAAAACCTCCTCTTCTATTCTCATAACGTGTTATGAATAATGTTACAACCAACTCTCTCTCTGTTTTTCTTTCTCAATCTCTCTCTATCTATCACTATCTCTCTCCCTCTCTCTCAACATTTGACACAATTCATTACAACTCCGCTACGTTCCTCAACACCTTTCCAGAATAAAAACATATTCCGTCTAATAATTATAAAAGTACGAAAACATAAGAACATTAATTTTAATATGCGTGTTTTACCATTACGAGAATTTTTTTTCTTCATAACAACGTATATCTTAGAGTTAAGATCGATAGGACTTCAAATTCGATAATCGTGTTCATCGCACTATGTGCAAAAAAAAACTAACGATTGCGTTAGGATGATAGCTTTGATAAAAAATGTACGTTCGTATTTTTTAAATTACAACGGATGCAATAAGCTATACGGATGCAATACAGAGTGCAACGGATGCAATATAGAGTGTCCGGAAAGTCTGAAAACTGGAAACGGCTTAATTACAGAAAACTAAGTGCGATTACGCCATCAGAATAGTAGTCCAAAGTCGTGTTTGAAATTATTGTCGTCCATCTTGGATCCACCATATTGAATTCAATTTTATTTTCTTAAACGGCATAATGAGGGTCATATTACACACGATTTCAAGATCGATTTGAACGGGAAAAAAATTAGTGAAAACCACCCCAACGATAGCTTCATCATTAGGTATTATATTGTTAATTTTAATCTTGATTGGTTATTAGGATTTTAGTTTTTATTTAGTTAATGGAGGATTGGTGCACACGTAACCTATCAGAGTATAAACATGGATCAGCTATTAAAGATCCTACTAATTTTTTTGTTTTTTCTTCGCCGTAAGGAACATTTATAAACCCATCAAAAATTATTGTCGGTGCATTATCAATAATAACGTTTATCGTTTGATGTTATTTGAAAAATATAAATTTGATTAAATTACAAAATGAACTTAAAAATTAATACAAGATGTGACTGATGGGAGTAAAGAAATTATTTAATCCGCGACTGGATCATTAACTCTTCAATACCTAATTAATTAACAGATCTTATAAATTTTACTTCATGATTGCGAATAATAATAATAGCAAAAATAATAATGAATGATATTTTAAAAATTATGTTAAAATTTGATTGGTATTCGAGCGGCTTTATCGATCATCCGTCTTCTCAGGTAGATCATTAATGGTTTTGGTTTGATCTGGAAAAATTATGTTCAAGCTTATAACGAAATAAAAAATGCAACAGTTATTACTACATTAATAGCTGTATTTAATTTAAATTTGTAATACTATTTTATAAAAATAACATCGGCAGCTCGGCAGCAGCGTCTTTTTAGACAGTTTTTAATTTTTTTAAATACAAAGTTACATATTTTTTTTTTCAATAATAATTAATAAACTTTTAATTATGTTTACTACTGATTATGCTTACTGTAATTAATTGTATTTTAATATTATACAGAAAATTTAATAAGGAATGAGCTAGTAATTATAATGTTTCATATTAACATTTTCGTTAAGTAGTAAAAAGCATCGGTGTACTGTGAAGGAGTAGTTTTTCTTTAATTTTCCTTCAGGGACGGTTATGATACTTTACCGGTCGTCATATTCTAAAGTTTCAACATTCTATTCGACCTCAAATATACCTTATTCCACCTTAATATAAAACATAATTTTTTATTTATGTTTCTTCTTTTGCAAACGATTTTATTCTAAAATAACTACAACAATTTATTTTGAAATTCATTTTCTTGCTTATTTTTATTTTACGTAACCTTTTTATTTTTAAAAGTTGTAAACTAATGACCTATTATTAAAAATGTTTTTAGGGCGATAAAATAGGTATTCTAAAGTAAACAATTCGTTTCAAATCGGTAACGTGAAAGATTTTTATATAATTAAAAAAATTAATTTCTCAAAACTGAACGCTTCTTCTTGATTTAATCGGAGGTTCCTGTTGCAAATATTTTTAATTGCAGTTATCAGTGAAAATTATACGTATTCTTTCATATATAGTAGATTTTGGGTTTATGAAAAAAAATAGATGCGTACATTTCTCTAAGTATATTTTTCCTTGGTAATATACGAGGTCTGTTCAAAAAATACGTAGAGCAACATCATAAAACAAAATGTACTTTATTTAAAGTTACTTGTCTGGGTCCCCTGCAAAGTATTCTCCTCCCCGACGCACACACTTATCCCGACGGTGTTTCCACTTTTAGAAACAGTCCTGGAACGCTTCTTTTGTGATATTCTTCAGTTCCTTCGTCGCATTTGTCTCAATCTCGGGAATCGTCTCAAATCTTCTTCCTTTCAAAGGTCTTTCAGTTTGGGGAACAAGAAGAAGTTACAAGGAGCGAGTTCAGGTGAGTAGGGTGAGTGGGGAAGAACAGTGATCGAGTGTTTGGCCAAAAACTCACCAGTTCTGAGGGCTGAATGGGCTGGAGCGTTGTCGTGATGAAAAAACCAGTGGTGCATCTTCAATTTTTCGGTCAAAATCTCTCGTAACATGATCCAACTGATATCCCACACGCTTCAGCAAGCTTTCTGATGGTCAGACGTCGATTTTCCCGAACCAGGGTGTTGATTTTGTCTACGAGTGAGTCGTCAGTTGACGTGGAAGGATGTCCAGGACGCTCATCGTCTTCAATCGACTGCCGACCATCTTTAAAACGTCCATACCACTTAAAGCATGTCGCACGCTTCATAGCAACGTCGCCGTAAGCCGTCTTAAGCATATCAAAAGTTTCACTCGCAGATTTTCCGAGTTTAACACAAAATTTCACAGCAACTCTTTGCTCGTTCAAGTCACTCAAAATAAAATCCGCCAAACAAAAAAAAACACACTTCACAAATAACCGCGTAGCTAAGCAACTAATAAATGATATTTGCAATCAAAAAACTACGTTGTAATCAGCTGATCTGTACGAACATGGCGACGCCAAGCGGATTTGACTGGACCCAAGCGATAAACAGTCGACGTATTTCTTGAACAGACCTCGTATATCAAAACAACATAACGTGTGTTAATGTAGGCGTAATCTTCAGGATGAAGTAGTTTATTTGATAACATCTCTGTTTTTATAAAATAAGGAATTTCTTTCGAAAATTACTCGATAGTAGTTATTTAAAACAGGAAATTTATTTTGTATGCGCAAGGAACCGGTACAAGTTTTGGATCTATAAATTAAACATTTCTACGCTGAACGATCTCAATGCGATCTCTCATCAGAGATAAACAATTGTTGCCGAAAATTTCTAACGTAATACTTAATCATAAATACGTTATAAATAGGATGAATAAAAATTAAACTGCAAGCTATGAAAATAAATTTCTTAGAAGCATGCTAGATAAGAAAAATATAAAGAGGTTTGAAGAAGAGAGGAATGTAGAAGTAAGAACTGAGGCGCCAAAAATTCATGAAGTATGTCGGACACGGTAGTGTGAGGAGAGACTAAGATGGTCGTTTATGGTATCTTAAGAGAATAAGAAAAGGAAGAATAGAATTGAAAGGTAAATAGGAATAAACGAGGAAAAAACCAAGGAAAAGATAGCTAGAAAAAATTAAAGAAAAACGTAAAAGTTGAAGGAAAAAGCAGAGGTTTTTGACCGCCATAGATCGAGAGAATTCTTGTTAAAAACTTAGCTTTTTTTTTTACTTTATATCTATCATTTTGTATATAACAGTTATATTTTTACGATTCCTACAATATATTTAGCTGTAAAATAATGTTCTAATATTTCGACTATAAAATATTTACTTGTTAAAATGACTTTTAGGTGATTTTTATGAATACCACAGTACAATAAGGATTGTAAAAGAAAAAAAAATTGAAATATCGGTTACAATTAATGATTACTTAAAAGCGGAGGCGTTTAACTATAGAAATAAAGAGAAAAGTGAATACTAAAGAAAGATTCGTCAATTCTTAGGCGTGGTTCACAGGAGCGAGGGGAAGAGAATTAAAAATACAAGGTTCTTAGAAAAGTGTTTAAATTTGCTCTTAAAAAAAATCTGCTTGAGGGCAATATTTTGCTCTCAAAATCTTGCGAATGTTTACATGGCAGAAAAAAAAGAAAGTAGTGTGGTAAAACTTTTGCGTGCTCCGCCTTGATACGATTTTTTTACGGCATTCCAGATTTCAATAAAACTTTACTAGAATTTGTGAAATGTTTTATTTCTTAACACGATACAGAATTCTGAACGTATCGTACCTTCCTTAATATACTACACAAAAGACTGTTTATATTCCAAGTTGAGCAACTTAAAACCGAAATAAGTCACTGCTGTTACAAGCGCCAGTATTGGTTGTACATATTACTACTGTCATCTATTATCGTCTGTTCATGTTTCAGTGCAGTTTGGTTTTGTTCTTTGTAGTTCTAAGTTTTTCTAAAACGCCTTATTCTATCAAAAAAGGGGTTGATGTAGTGGAATCGTATGTACTTTTTGGATCCTTTCAAGAAACGCGTCAAATATTCGTGGAGAAATTTTCGAATACCAGTACCCCAGCCAGGAATGAGGTGCACTATTCAGTTAAAAATGGCATACACAGGGTCGGTTTCAAAACGAAAACGAAATAGACAACCTTTCGTTAGGACCCCAGAGGCCATAGACGATATTCAAAGAAGAATTTCTGCCGGTGCGAAAAAATCTATACGTAAGTTATCACAACAAAGCGATGTAAGATACACTTCTTGCTGTAGAATCCTTCATGATTTAAATTTAAAACCGTACGGTGTAACGACTTGAACGCCGTGTACGGTGAAAAAACAAAACGATAAGTCTTAATTATTGCGACTGACATTTCAGAAATATTTTCGGTGGACAAATAGACAAAATGTATATCATTTCAGAAAAGGCACAGTTTCATTCATCTGGACATGGTAATTCGCATAAAACCAGTTATTAGACCAACTCTCGGGTCGATCTAGTCACTACTAGATGTACTACTACCTACTAGAACTTGTCATCATAAATCAACTGATTTCGAAGCTGAGAATTCTACGGTTCAAATACTAGTAAAGGCAGTTACTTTTATACCGGTTTGAGTAATAAATCGTGGATACCGGTGTTCTTTGGCGATCGGGTTTCAATCAACCGCACATCTCAGAAACGGTCGACTTGAAACTGTCCAAGACTACACTTCATTTGCATTCAAACACATCATCCTTTGAAGTAATATCTTACGGTAGTTTCGGAGGCTAAACAGAAAAAGAAGAATGTTTGCTAAAAAGAATAGTAACTTATTCCTTAAAAAACAATAATATCCACGACCATCAAACCAGAAAAAAGAACTATTTCCTATTAGATTATTGAAAATCTTCATGGATGTTTGAGCATTCCCTTTGCGATGAAAACATCGCTTACGTGTACCGTTTCAGGTAATCCTATGGAAAAGGCCAGTATTTTTTAACCGAACTATAAATATAGAAATGTACCGTACAATTTTCTAAGAATTCTACGTCCGGTTAACAGATTTTGAATACGACTTCTTCCAATAAGATAGAATAACGTGTTACATATCAAACAATTCACTAGCGCGCGTTCGTGCGGCTTTTATAGTAGAAAGGACTGTCGGTATTGTGCCTTAGTTTTCTCCAGATTTATCTAGTTGCGAAGTTTTCCTCTCCAGCTATTTGAAGGACAAAGTTTATGAATCGAATACATTATCGATGAACTAAAGGCGAATATTCATTAATAAATCGACGGCACTGACAACAACGTTTTGCGTGAGGTAATTCAGAGCGATCTCATGGGAATCGCTGCGCATGGCGTTTACTTAAAATATATTTTTTTGTAAAAATATGGTAAACATGTAAACGTTTGTTAATTTAAATAAAAAATTTTAACTAATTTACGTTTACACTACATTAATAAATGTTATGTCACAATTGTGTTTAATCAATCACCTTTTGTCGAGAGATTGAGTTTTAAGTCACCCACCTTGTTTATCGAATATCTTAATGATATACGACAAATACTTTAAAGAACATTACGTCATAACTTATAAGACTATTCACATTAAAATTTTTAAGTAAAGTTGTATTCAAGGGAGTTTTTAAGCCTTATTATAGAATGCGTTTACTCGAGAAATAAACCTAAGGAATCTTCTTTAATGTAGCAAGAAAGTAAATTCTAAACTGTGAAAACAAAGCTGTGGACAGCCTTGAATTATTATGCGATTATATTGGATACCAGGTGAGAAATGCATTAGCTTTATTCTCTGGAAGAAACGAAGCGGACGGCAGTATACGTACACAAAATATTTTCCTGAATTAAATGGCTAAAAGTTTTAATAAATATTAATCTTTTATTTTACAAATTTAGGTAGTCTTTTTTGATTCATTTGATGTTTTCAAATATGATTACATTAATCTACATATTATAATTTTAGATACAAAAATGTTAAAATCTGCTACGATAATATTGAATCAATTTTTTAAATACAGATGAACATCCTGCAATGTATGTAAGTATTGCTTTTTTTTTTATTATACACCAATTTTTTACCTATTTATTTATCTTTATTACAATTTTTTATACATCTATTTTAAACTTATTTATTACTATATATTGTTGATAACTTTTTAATAATCAAAATTTATATCTAACTATAATTTGTTTTTTTTTTGTGAATAATATTTGAACTAGTTACTTTTGCATAAGTTATGTATTTAATTATTAAACAATTTAAGAATTTATTCGGTCGGTAATTATCCATTTATTAACCATAAACGATCAAATTAATAAGTAAAATGATTTGAGAAACTCAGCTATACACAAAAAAAAGCAATATAAAAATACAAGAAGCATAAATATATCACGTCAAGAAAATTTTACCCGATTATACCCGAAAATTTACTAAGTATAGAGATCATAAAATATTTTGAATTTTCACTTCTCTTATCTGTCGTCAAGTGAAGTAAGCGGAAAAGACACGTAGGGAAATCACGTCGCCTAGTTTCTCTCCACATTTCTCACTTGTCACTCTTCTCTTCCTGCACCACCTATAAGAGGGGAACTATAAGTTTCTTGGTCGATATATTATTATCTTTTCTCTTCGCTTCAGCTCCGCGGGAGAAAGCTTTTAAAGAGCGTACAGATTTAAATTCTTCATCGTATCATTCGTTCATTTTATTTTACGTTATAGGTACTTACATACATATGTTTGAAATCTAATATTATTTCTGAGGTCGTAGTTATCAAATATTACGATCCGTACTTTAATTTGTTTTTTTAATACCGAATAAACCTTTGAAACGATGCACGTAACACGTGAAAAATGAATTATATGATTTTATTCCTCGATTCCAACAACTTTAGCTTTATCTATTTCTAGGATTTATTCGGTTCGATTTTTATATTCATTATAACGTTTATATTCTTCTAATAATAAATCTTTAGAATCGTCTAAGGAGCCATTCATCGCAATAGACCGCGATTTAATATTTCAGAAACCTTTCGACATTAAAAAGAAATTAGACGTATATGCTGTTTTAATAATACTGTAGAAAACAAAACTAATAATCTATTTCAAAACGTCTTGTAAGTAAAATCAAGTACAAGAAAATATATTTTGTATAATGGTAAAATAATTTTTAGAATATCCTTAGTTTTGTCCATTCTTTACTCCACAAAACTTTTAATTAAAGATTTACGTTCAATCGCGAAATGATGCGTAGTTTATAAATTATGCCTTGTCCTTCTTTTCAAAGGAATCAGAATACTAAGCTTCAAGAGTTCCATTGACAGAATATACAATGTTATTCAAAACAGCCACTCAAGGGAGATTATAGCCAAGAGCACAGAGCACTCAAGGCTACTATGTAGCCTATAGAAATATAGACTATTTTATGCAGTAGAGGAGATTTGCCGGTCGAAGCACAAATTTTAATGAATTGAATTAATGAACTGTGATCTGTGAGCCTCTATCACAGTGTTCGATGAGTTTAAGTTGAATGAATCAATCGAATGAATATTATTACAAAAATAATACAATTAAATTTATTTTAAATAAAATCAAACAATATTAAGTAAATTAAAAAAATTTCTGTTTAATAATAATGGGATTCCCGCGGGACTGCGTGTGAGGCTAGAGTGGTGAGGTGATGCGAGCCCGTCGTGCGAGGCAAGCAATCACCGTCAACTAGTAACAAACGGGGTGTCCCTGAAACGCTGTTTTGGGAGGTGCAATGGGGTGCTCTTATAATACCTCTGCAAATAATCGTCCGATTTTAAAAATTCAAACGGGGTATTTGTTAGTAGGTTGAAGGTTAACTTCTGCATGCATCAGAGGTAACTTCTCCATCTAACAGATCACGGTTATTCGGAAATGTTATATCTTCGTAACCGACCTTCCGGTTACTGTGATGGACAAACGAAATGTATGTCTTGATCAGGTACAATTGGGACTGGAAGGGTGCTCTCCTGCGGAGAAAAATTCCGATTAGTATGTTTTCGAGGAGGCACGAGAAACCCCGATGGGATGACCGAGTTCGGACGAGCTAGGGAGGGCAGACTGCGCTGCCATGAAACCCTGAGGCGACTGTGTTAAGCTTTATAGCGAGGGCTGGTCGTCTTGGGGAAGTTAAAAAAAAAAAAAAAAAAAAAACTGAGGCCTTCCGGTTTTCAAAATTCAAACGGGATATTTTCTAGTATAATACAAAATCACGATGGAACCAAACAAGAATAAAAACAGCAATGTTTTTTTCGGTAGTCGTATTTTTTAATTTTTAATATTTCTCTCTTTTTTTATTATTCATATATGCATTGTAGGTAACAAATTTACATTATTAAATTTTTCTCTAAAATGTCTCTTAAGAAAATCGAAATCGGTGTTTTTACGATATCTCTCCATCATCTTACGTAAACGGAACGAACGGCGTATGCTGCTGGGCTGTGATGACAAGGGACTGCCGTAGATAGAGCTATCGTAGATCTGAGCGCTTACATTTTGCCAAAGGCCAGGCCTACGTAGCATCGAGTCGCGTGAGACAATTGAACAGTTTATCCATTAATTCTCTAATTATAGAATTAGCTCTTTAATATAGAATAATTACCATTCTGAGCTCTTTACAGGACAATTACTATTCAGAGCCCTCCGACTCCATTTAAATATTGTCGTTGAAGAATAAAATTTTCTTCCCGATGTAAGACCTGGTGAGAACTGAGTCATTTGAAATCTCTACTATTTCTACAACATGAAAAACATGTTTAAACAAATTAAAATTATCTGAAAACTCATCGGTTACCCGTTATTTTATTTAATTAAATAATGCATAACGATGTTTATATAGTCATCTATTTAGTAATAGTAAATAGTCATCTATTTCCATACCTTGTTTTTTTTTTAGTTCTATTTAATGTGATTTTTTTATTTTTTTAGCAGTCGTCTTTTTTAATTGTTTTTATTAACATCTAGTTACGTAAAACAAATTGTTGAACAACATACGCATCAAAACACACTATAAAAATTTCATTTTCCCACTTTAAGCGGTTCATGAGATAACGGGTCTTATAGTTAAAATACATGCGGTTTTTGGAAACGACTAAAATCATCATTTACCGCAGTTCAATGCATCCCAGCACCGTATTCAGGATTCTTCTGGAACTTCCACCGCGTCTTCCTTATATTCTGGTCGCGTACTTTTTCTGTTTTTTCTTAGTTCCATGTAAACAAACCATTTTTGCTTCCTTGTAAGCACTTTTTATTCGATGATAGTCCATTGTTCTTAACGCCCATAACATGTTTCCAGCCGGTTCTATTCCTAATTTTGAATAACTTTCACATGTCCTGCATTCCTATCATTGTATGTTAAGGCGGCATATCATACATAAGCACCAAAATATAAAGCTTTCGAGCCGACAAAAACACGTTTTGGTACTCCATACCGTAAAACTCTTATAAGTTATAAGATTCATCGGGGTTCTACGTGACCGTGCAAACATTTTCTTAGAAGAATAATATCATTAAGATTTTGAAAAAATGGTTTTATTTCTATGGCGATCGGATTAGTTACAGATGATATATGAAACCACACATTAAGTATAAAGGTTGTGTAATCAGCCGAGTTCGCGTTCATAAGTAGCTAGGTGTTTTGTATGAGAAGTTGCTGTTTAGCAACCACATTAGGCAAGTAGCGGCGGACACCGTCTCAGTGATGCACAAACTTAGGAGGATTGCTCGGAAGGACTATGGGTTGTCTGGCCGTCGAATGTACATGGTGTACCGAGGTGTCTTCGAAATCATGGCATCTTACGCGGCGTCCGTTTGGGCGCATAGGTTGGATATAAATACAGCACTTGTTCAAAATTTAAGGATTGCCCAGTGCAGAGTCTTAATTGCATGCAATGGTGTTTTTAAAACAACCTCCCACGAGGCTACCACCGCATTGGGAAAGGCTCTCCCAATCGATTTATTGGCGAAAGTTCGGACAGCCATGTAAAGATTGCGAAGAGGCCGAAATATCTGGAATGAAGTTTCGGGTCGGGCCTGTACCGGAACGGAACGGTGATCACAATGCACCGGATTTAAATTTCGTTCAGTTGCCCATCTCCCCCCTGCGGAAGAGACTGCATAGCCTCGCGATGGACCACGACTAACGGAAGAAAAATCACTGTATAAGTTTATAGGGGATCTGGGAGGATGGTACGCCTCGAGTTCTTTTTTAAGGCAACGGGTTCCCAGGTCTCACCAACCATATTAATTTTAACCAATATCTGTTTCGATTCAGCCTGGCAGTTGATGATCTGTGCGTCGGCGGGGAAGTCCAGTCAAATGAACATCTGATGTTTGACTGCTCTAATCTTGAGAGGGCTAGAGACCGGGCCACCCTGGAACTTAGAGGTCAAGGGAAAAATTAGCCACTAACAAGCGGCGAGTCAATGTGGCAAGAGTCGCATTGTCGGACCGTGTGGGAGTTCCTTGATTCGGTTGCTATGTTCAACCGACATCAATAGTTTACTTAAGGGAAAGACTCTTAATTCACTGCTGTGGGAAGCTAACCTTGAGACGTATGTCTGACCACCAGGCAATTAGGGCTCCAAGCGCTAATATGGTGGACAGATACTTGCTGGCATTCAGCGGCCTAGGTGTGGCAGCAAATTGCTGTCTTGACAAAGTAAATTTTAATTTATGGATGTCATATACATTTTTAGTAGTTGACGGGATGCGCCTACCCATTTTAGTAAATATATGGCAAGTGAGCGGTTGGGACAGGTAAGCCGGTGGTGTATGGCATCGCGCTTAGTTCGCTTACGCTGATAAGCTCTAGGAGCCATTCAGGGCACTGGTCGCTAAAATGTTTCGAGGCTCAGTAGCCGTTTGTGGCACATACATATTCGGTCTAGGGCGACCGAATGGGGTGGCGGCGGGAGAAATTACACCTCGTATTATCATTATTCGGACAAAGGCATGTGACGGGTTTTCAAAATAAATAGCCCATATTTGTACGCTTCATTTATGAGAAAAAAACAAAATTAGAAAAAAACTTTTTTCTTATAACCATGCACCACAGTGGCCCTGAATTTCATCGATAAGTTTATCTCTTTCAAAAAATCCTGAAGCTTTTTTACCAACTTCTACCACAACATTCTTCAAGTCTCCGCGGAGTTTTCTCAATCGTAAGACCATCGAATCAAAATAACTAAAACGTTTCATATGGATTGCAGTGATAGCTTTCCCTATATAAACGTTAAATTTCCCCTTTCAAAATAACTACACAGTGCCGACAAAAAACAAATAAACGTTAGAAAAAACTTCAAATTTCGGTGAATAGTGCTTAACAGAAAATCAATTTTCCCACTAAAAATATGTTTTTTGCTTATTATATTGTTTTACATGCATAAAATAAAATTTAAAGTAACCTAAAGACACATAAGGAAATCGAATTTTAAAAAAACATGATAATGGTAGCTCTTAACAAAGGTATCCGCTGTTTCTCCGCCATTAATGCATTAATCTATCCTTTAATTTACGAATCCTTACGTTACGGCGAATGTCATAGGCTATATAAATATGAGATCGATGTTCTTTTTACTGCTAAATATCAACTAATAATGCCTTTCTTTTATTAGTAAAATAATCTACGCTTAGAAATTAAATAAAATAATCTATAAATTAATTGTCAACGGAGTGCTGCTAGCGGAAGAGAGTCGTGGAGGGAGCCGTGTGCAGCCGCCCGGCGCATCACCATTGATCCACTTTGCGCCACAAATTTATTGCTAAATATTAACTAATAATCTCTCGCTTTTATTTTATTTACTCGACTACTCAAAAAGGAGGATAATCTATTTAGGGTGTATGTATATATGTATCTCTGTACCACCGTAACAGTCAACGGCTGAACTGATTTGTATGACCCCGCGTTGGAATCCTTACGTTACTGGGAGAGTGTCATAGGATGTATAAATGTGTATATATATATATATATATATATATATATATATATATATATATGTGTGTGTGTGTGTGTGTGTGTATGTGTGTGTGTGTGTGTGTGTGTTAAAATGAGTTTTAAAAAATTTAAAAAGCATCAATGAATGAGTCATTTTTGAATAAGTCGCATCTCACGTATGAGATACGAGGTTTAAATGTATAAGTTTTTATAGATTCACAAAATCTGAAAAAAAGAAGATATATAAAAAACTGTCACCCGCATGCTCTTCAATTATCCTATATTAAAGGGCAATATTTGTCAGCAATTATTATTTAGCAGTCGTGTTTTTTAATTTTCAATATTAATCTGTTGTTTTAATATGCCTCAGTGATAATAAAACGAATATTTTTATCGTTATAAAATATCAACACAAGTATAAAGTGTGGTGCGTTACATAATCTTAAAAGAAAATGTTATCTTTAATTTTCAAACATCTTTTGATTTCTGATTATTTCCATCCGGGTATTAAACATATATTTCAAAGATGGATCGAATTTTTTTTTTTAATCTCAATACATTTACAGACCAGAATGAATAAAAAAGGAAATAAATATAATTACGGCATTATAATATATTTTTTATATTTAATGGGAAATATGAAAAATTATAGGTAATATTTTATGAATATTTAATGTTAAAATACGTACGTAGTTTACAAACACTGAAATATAGCCTTTTTTAAAGTTACTTTTTTCAGAAAGAAAAATAAATCGTTGACCCGAAAAATAACTGTCAAGTCAGATGACTTTCCCATCACTCAATAAGGTTTTCTGACATAAAATTCCTTTTTCAGGAAGAAAAAAAAAGATAAAGAAATGTCTTCTATCATATCATTCTCATACGACACTAGTTACCATATATATTAAAGTGGTTTTTTTTCTTGAGAATATATATTATGAATGTAACGAATAAATTATTAAAATAAAATTAATAGGTTCTCGTGCGAAGAGTAAATAAATAATACATAGATGTTAGTTAAAAATTACGATATATGTTAATTATTATCATTATCTGAAAGCGTTTTTTATTACTATATTGAACATCATAGTAAACTTATCGACTAGTATATTTTTTGTAATTTATGTAACCTTCATTAAACTACAAAAAATAATCGTTATTTTTTCCATTTTGTTAGAGTATTTTTATTTTAATTATGAGAAAACAAAATATTATAAAATCTCGTTTCTTAATATTTACTCGTTCTTGTTTCCCATTTACCTATCTTAAAAAAGGTATCCGCTGTTTCTCCACTTTTCTCTTCCCCTTTTAATCCTTCATACGTTGTTCCTGTAATATCATTTACGTGGTCTACACGACGTAGACCACGTAAATGTTAAATAATGTTAAAATTGAAATGTTAAATAATACGACATTATTTAACATTTCAATTTTTTCAGCTTCTCATCCGTTTACTTATCTGGCATCATAGCTCTAAAGCTCTGCAGCAAAAAGGCAAGTATATTGATCAGTAAAAAAACTGGTGTATGAGGTTTTTGCATTTCTCGACATTCTAGGAAACCCCCCCACCCAAGGATAAATATATAAGGACAAAGAAGGCGAAGGATAATATTCGAACGTACAATTTTATTTGTATACTATATACGTGCGTTGGCGTGTTCGAAGCTTAATAACGTCTGACTGGCTAAACTGATTTTTTTTTAATTTGGCACCGAGACTCGCGTGTGTAGAACAATTTTTTGGTAAAAGTTTGGAGTCAATTTCTCCAAGACGTGGGATAGATAGTTTTTTTGGGATCTTCTCAGAATTTGATAACCCCATATTATATTACCTTATATTATATTACCTTATATTAAGCTCAGTACATTCTTATCTGAGTACTTATCTAACCATTTAGAAAAAAGATTTACTCCAAAATTCCCCCTTCATCACCAATTATAAAAATGTATCTTTTTACTTATAGCATATTTTTTAACAGATTTTTTTACGTCTTCCTAGGCATACATAATAATGCCTAGGTAATACAAGCTACGAACTCACCCAGTTCCTGTCTGGACATGGATGTTTTCGAGATTACCTGTACAGGATGGGCAGATGCATACAAGTCGCTGTCACGATTGCGGCGGACTGGATACAGCAGAGCATGTAGTATTTTTTTGCCCTAGATGGCGCAACTTCCGCGTAGTGCTCGAGGGTCAGGGTGTGGAGGGGGCCAACAATATAATCGAAGTAATGCTCAGCAATGGCAACAAGTGGGAGTGTGTCTCGACTACGATCGCATCAATGATACGAGAGAAGGCCGATGAAGAGAGGCAACGGCAGGATGAGTTGATGCGAATTTATGGAGGCTTGGAGTTCGATGATGGGTGATCAAGGGAGGCCAGCTTCTGAGGGTGGGCGGCGGGAGCTCCTCGGAGTCGTCGCTCGTCGAACGCCTCCTGGGGACGCCTGCCGGTCACACGGATTCGGATAGTGGAGTGCCTGGGTGATCATGCAGGGGCTGTACATACCATATGGCTTAGATCCGGCCCCTGCATGGTAGAAGGGGAGGTTTTTTGGCGGGTGAGAGCCCGCACTGCCGTCAGTACGGGCCTGACGGCGGCTGGCAGAGCTTTTTCCTCCGCTACGGAAAAAAAAAAAAAAAAAGGCATAATAATAGAGCAAGTGACCCAAACACTCTGTGAGTGATATTGGAGGTGAAGACCCGATCAAAGTTTAAAAATATTGATTTTTTAAAACTATTTTTTATTTATTTAAACCTTGTAAACTTTTAGGCAACAGTTTTCATGTATCATTATTTTTTCACTATATAAGAGTAAATAAATAACCAATGCCACAAAGTATTACAAATTTGTTGTCAGCTTTTTTCCTTTCTCTCATGTTACAATCCTCTTTTCGTATATACCACGCACGGTCTTCATGTTAAAAAAAAAAATGTGAAAAGGAGTTATATTTTGCAAAATTTCTAAGGTTCAAGTAGTAAATTTTTAAAAATCTTAAAGTCTATTTTAATTATTTTAAAACATCGAAGTTGCAGACAAAACAGTTTTTATCTGTTTTGTGAGAATATATAACGAGAAATGTAGCATATAGTGGCGTCACTCCTCCTCTTGTACAACATTTTTTTTAATAAATAGTACTGTGGTAAAAGAAAAAAGCTGGCAACGTATTGTATGACTTTCCCGGCTATCCCGGTCAAGATATGATAACCAAAATAAGATTAAAGCATAAAAATTCCCAAATTTCTAATAAAAAAATTTGATTTTATAGGCTTCCTTACATTATTAAGAAAAATTTACTTATAAAGAAATGAATCCTAATAAAAAAAAAATTACTTTTGAAAGTAATGAAAAAAATTGCTTATAATTTTGGATCCGGAATAGAATATAGGTGCCAAAACTACTTTTATTTCTATTAGTCCTTTAAGTGATAAAGAGAAATAAAAAAAAAACGTTTTTCATATTAAAACGATTTAGAGACAAAAACATAAAAATGTATATCTATTGTTTAGAGGTAGGTAATATATTTTAAGAAAAGGTTTTCTAAAAATATTCATTTATAAATTAAGCCTAAAAAAATTCTAAAGTAAAGTTTTTCTACATGTAACACTTCCTTCGATAAAAAACAGAAAATTTTAAAACTCTTTTCAGTATTTTAAATCCGGGATCCATAATTTAAAAAGACTGTAAATGTTTCTTGATATCTACATATGAAGTATACATTTTTGAAAGATATTAAACCGAAGGGAGGTAGGCAAAAGAACGAAACACATTTACTTCAAATTTTAAGAGCCGGGGATTGATTTTTCAAAAAGTCTATTTATTGTTACACGACTGCTCAAAAGGAGCACAATGTATTTAGGGTATATGTATGTATGCTTTTACACCGTATCAGCACAACGGCCGAACCGATTTACATATATGACCTGCGTTGGAATCCTTACATTACCGGGATTGTCATAGGCTGTATAAATATATATAATATATATATATAATATATATATATATATATATATATATATATATAATATCACCGAATGGCTTCGATGGCACTTGACAATTACTAACCTTATGGTGTTCTGGGAGGTTCAGTGGGGTGCTCCGTAAATAATCGTCAGATTTTCTAAATTCAAACGAATTATTTGTTAGTAGGTTGAAGGCTAACGTTTGCACGCAACAGATATACTCTCAATTTAACAGAACACGGTTATTCGGAAATGTTGTTTCTTCGCAGCCGACCTTCCTGTTTTCAAAATTCAAACGGGATATTTCCTAGTATAATAAAAAATCACGATGGAACCAAATCAGAACAAAAACAGCAATTTTTTTCGGCAGTCGTGTTATTTAATTTTTAATATTTATCTCTTGTATTATTTATATATTCATGGTACGTAACAAATTTGTTTTATTACATTTTTCCTAAATATTCCTCTTAAGAAAATCGAAATCCGTGTTTTCACGACATCCCTCCACCCCTAACGAATTTTGAAAAAATGACTAATATCACCAATGCTCCACATATATAGAAATATGCGAGTTAAATTTAAACAAAATTGGTTCGTTCAATTCTGAGATATAAGGCACACGTACATACTATACATATGCAGATACATGTGTATTGTACGTATATATTTTTTTAGCCTAGATGAACTGGTTGGACCTAAAATGTTAAAATATGTAAAAGATCCAATGCAAAATATCCGATTTTTGACATGAGCATCACAAATTTTCCTATAATTCGGCGGGAAAGAAAAAATAATAGGATAAAATATTTATCTAATAATAACAATTATAATTATAGTAACAATATAATTAGTAAATATAGTATCAACAGATTTTTTATTTTTATGTTTTTAACCTAAAAGATAGTTTTTAATAAGTAATTTAAAAACACTAAAACGTTATTGAATATTTATAATTTCATTATTAAAAGAAGTAATTTAATTAGAAAATTAAATAATCCTTTTGCCTTATAACCTGAACCAAGAATCTAATTATAAGGTAGGATAAAATAATAATAACAGTACACACACACAAATATATACACATACAAGGCCAGTAAGCCTGGTTTATAAGTAGAAAGATGTATTTTGTTTCATGCCAAAATTTATTTTATATATAATATAAGCATAGATAGATGTTTTTAGTTCATTGTTTGTTAATCAAAGAAATTGGTTGTTATTATATAAGTTTTTAATTCGTTATTAATCGATCAGCCGGCTACAAGACTATTTTTTGGTTTGTATCACATTTCTCCCGCCATCACCCCATTCGGTCGCCCTAAAGCTTAAGACCGAATGTCTGTGCTACAAACGGCTACTGAGTCTCGAAACAGTATAGCGACCAGTGTCCTAAATAGCTCCTAGAGCTTAACTAACAGCGTGAGCGGGATTAAACGCGTTGCCCTACACCACCGCCTTACGTGTCGCAACCGCTCACTTGTCATACATTTACTAAAATGGGTAGGCGTACCCGGTCAACTACTAAAATTATATATGACATCCATAAATTTAAATTTACTTCCTCTGGACAGCAATTCGCTGCCACACCTAGGTCGCTGAATTGAGAAGCATATACTTCGTCTTGGGCACAGAAATCGTTAAATTATGCATGTCAATCCAGCCCTCTGCGGATGACAAAGCCGCCTGCGCCCGGTCTTCTAGCTGCGGTCGTGAATTACCACGAACTAACAGGAGACAGTCATCGGCGAAAGACTGGGTCATGACCCGTTCTGGAAATGTCAGTCTCACAAATCCGTCAAATACCAGGTTCCACAGGAGGGGACCGAGAACGGAACCCTGCGGGGTTCCTCTGGTGACGGGCTTTTCCACAGCCAGGTGTGCATATCTAAACAGAGCCGTATAGTTAGAAAAATAATCACGCACTACGGCCTGCAGGGCTACGGGAACATTGCGGTGTTCTAACTCATAGAGGACAGAACACCTACACAAGGAAGGAAATGCTGTAAATCAGTGTACAAGAAATCAATAAATTTTCTCGATCCCGACTATACTAAAGTAGATATTCAGTAGATTTGGGCTTGCAAATAATCTTCAGATAAATATTTAAAAACAGTTTTCGGTTATTTTTAATTCCAATTTTTTTAAGAAATGTGAAGGCATACGTCGCTGAAACTCAACCAACACAGCCACTGCCACCGTTACTGTATGTGCGACAGGCTGCACTTGCCTCCGGTTACTTGACTTAAAAACATAAAATAAAAGTTCATTTAGTTCTATTAAAGGTGTCACTTAAATATTAGGATTACATTAAATAAATATAACAGTATTTCATATTCTAGAGTCGAGTAGAAAATTACCAAATGATTAAATCTCCACCTCCACCACCAGCAAACATATTAACTTTTTGGTGTTCGATTGCAACCCCCGTTTCGCATACTTCTCGCTAGCCTTACAAACCGAATAATACGTATCAGTGTATGAGAGCGGTCGTCCCCCACGAGAATGAATAACATCCACCCCCCGGAAGCCGACCACCCTGTCCATGACGGCGCACGGCTCCTGGACCAAGAGGACCTCGAGGGTGTGCTCCTCAAGGAGCCTCATGACTTCACTGGTGGCCGCCCGGAAATGATGATGCAGATTTAACTGCCCCACACGCAAGCTTTATCATGGTAGAGTCTGTCCTCAAAGGCTTCCCTCAATTCAGGCGTCGCCATAAGCTGTATTTTTCACAGCTCTCGCCCAAGCAATATAATACGCCCTGCACTGCTTACCCCAGACCCGGTGTACAGCATCGATGACTTTTACCAATGAACGGGCAGCGCACTTGGGAGGCGCAGACTTGGCAGAGCAATTGGCTACCCTGTGCCCCGGAAGAGCATAATGACCACACATCTCCAACTGCGCTCTGCAACGAAGAGAGGTATGACCAAAGATCTAACACTTAAAGCATCGGGCGACCTCTATGGTCTATTGGTCGACGACCCTACAGGAGGTCCACCCGAGGAACAAACGTTCACCGGCCACCAACACCTTTGGCGAGGTCTCCCACACCCAGTGACTCTTTGGGGCTTCCTCCCCAGCTGCCGAACCACCTTGGTTTCCCTAAGGAAATATTCGACGGCCACATCCAATAACGGATTCTGACCGTGCACAGCCTTGAGGATTTCGGGCTCTTCTACCCATGTCGCCCTTGGCATATCATACACCAATATCTGCAGCCTTCGCTCGGTCAGCAACTGAGCCTTCAGCCCGTTCTTTACCAGAACGTCGGCCTCCAGTAGCTGCTTCGCCTGCCGCTCACTAACAACTTTCAAGATCACGTCATGGTTCCTTGTTTTCTGTGACCGAGGAGACTTGAATCTTTTCTTTCCTCGGGTGCAGAAGCTTTGTAAGGGTTAGCTCCGTCGCTACCGACGAAGCCCCCAGACCAGGTTTAAGCGGGACCACCTTGACAGTGGCTCGTTTAATTTTGTCTGCCGACGCCTGAACTGGCTGCGGTGAACAAACCCGCTTAGGCGCAGGCGCGGCAACAACTGAGCCGAAGACATGCTTCCTGACCTTCTCATCTAGCCGTTCAATATATTTCTGGAGTTTGCTCAGAGCTTCACCCGTCGACGGTTTGAAACCCCGAACTTTAAATTTTCCTAAGACGAATTTGGGTTAAGATATATATGAAAACTTTGAGATGTGGTTCAGATATGGCACGACGAGGCAGTTTCTCGTTTTTCCAATAATGTAAAGATCATTTAAATAATAAATACGGTAGACAATGGATTGGTCAAAACGGACCAGTGAAATGATCACCACGATCTCCCGATCTCACGCCATCAGACCTTTGTCTGTATGGTCGGATAAAGTCGATTGTTTATTCAAAACGGATTAACGTACGAGGAAATAAGAAATCGCTTAATAGAAGCTGCAGAAACTATTAAGAATACTCCTAACGTTATGAGATGCACTAGCAAAGAATGGGTTCGTCGAGCGAAATCATGTATTGAACAAAACGAGGGCCACTTCGAGCAAATTTGAAGGTAATTAATAATGCCATCACTAATTTTTAATTTTATTTTTCCGTCGTTTTCAAAGTTAAATTACATTTTTAATGTTAAAAGCAATTTCCAACCTACGGATAAAATTAGTTATTTCACGCTGTTAAATTTTTTTCCACGATTCAGGATTTTTGTTTTTTAATATAGTTAATTTCAATATCCTGTATTCAACTTTTTCTTAAGTAATTTACATGAATCTTTTCAGAATTAAAATTTCTACATTTCTAATTGAAAAAAAAATACAACTTAATTAACCATTTAACAAAGTTTTCTTACGTTAAACGCAATAACGTGTTATTTTTTACTCCCAATTTATGTATTTTACGTCAGAACTTTAAAAGTAATGCAGGTATAGTTCTAGGTCCCATTTTTTAATATCTTCAGTTCAAAAACCGTAAGAAGTAACTAAATTCAACCCTTAATTTACCTTTCCAGAATTTCAGAAGGTCTACATTTCCCCGGAGGAACTGAAATCCGGGCGAAATCTTTCGCTTATCGAAATTCGGTAGCGAAACGTTTTCGGTCGTATGTTTACATGAACGTTTCTCCAATTTTTTTTCTGCTATAGAATCAGATTCCGAGAGATTCCCGTATAGTTTTGAATCATCTGTATATAAATTATATATTTATACAAGGAAAATGCATTTTTAAAGAATGGTATTTTCGTACTGCTCATATCTCAAAAGTTAATGAAAATTCATTTTCATCTTTCTACTTCCAGGATGCGATCAAAATTATTGCTGCATTTTTCTTCGAAAAGTCTGTAAAAGCCCGATACCCCATTTCTGACATGACTTTTACATTTTCCCTTTAATGTAGCTATTATATTTTCACCGGTAGTGTAAAAAAGAGACTGTTCTTTGCAACTTTGAAAACATGAATAATAAAAATTGGATAGGAGAATAAATTAAACCACCTCAAATTTTTAAATTTATTATAAAACATGTGAAAAAATTACACGACTAGTGAAAGTCTTAATATTGGTTTTATTCATAAAATCGGTCATTTTTCTTTTAGAATAATTTACATGAAAAGGAAAAAAGATCCCAAAGGTTAAACCTAGTACCAAATAGATCTTATGAACTGCTGACAAGCAATGACGTCAAAGATATTGTCTCATGAAGACTACATGTTTTCACGTCACCCGCATCCACTAACAACTACACCGCACCGACTACATTGCACGGTAATATATTTTCTTCATGATAATGCAGTTCACTCTCAGTGAATACGTAATATATTTTATACGTAAAATGTAATTTCATCGTTTTATATCAAAGTATAATTTTACTTGTAATTACACAATATTTTGGTTAAAATTTGGAAAGTAAAATAAGTATTTCGAGTAATTTCACACCTACATATATATAATCCTACAAGCTGCCTTCATAATACCATTTGCCGTAGGAAAAATAAATTCTAATTTCGTACAACACTTACAAACGTATACTAAAATTATATCTTCAATGTTGTATTTTTCATAAACTCAAAAATATCATTTGCATTTTTCTGTCTCCAGATGGCAATGAAACAGATGCCTAGTAAAAGCATTTAAGTTTATACGGATTTGAATACATCTTGGATACCGGTAATCTTTGGTGGTTGAATTTCAATCAACCATATATCTCGGGAACGGTCGACCTGAGACTGTACAGGACTACATTTTATTTACATTCATACATATCATCCTCTGAAGTAATTAATATCTTACATGGTTCCGGAGGCTAACAGAAAAAGAGATGGCAACGAAAAGTTATTTTTAAGATCAGCAGTAATAAATAACTTTAAAACAGAATTAAAAAATGTAATCCTTTACAAATCGAGATTAATATTTTTAATAATTAAACAATAAGTCCATTTAATAAAATTTATTCGACTAATTACAGCAGATGTATCATAGTTTAGTATTATAATCACTGACTAGTGATAAATACAATCATAAATAAGCACTGTAAACATTGAAAGGATTGCCTATAGATACGCAGTACAATAGTCGTCATGAAAAACAATATGTCCTTACGAATCACCTGATAAAAAAAATTTAGTTTTAAACTACATTAAATATTGTTATCTCCTACATTATTCTTAAGAGTATAATGAATTTTTGGAAAATGTGTACAAATTAAACATAAAATTCACCCCATATCCTGTATTATTTAGTGGAAATGCAATTTCAACGTTTCGAATCTTCATTAATACACAGAATTACACAAAAAAGTGTTAATATTAAACAAGGTGTGCAATTGAAAACCGAACGAGTCGGTTCGAATAATAATTTAAGGTTGTAGATTGCTCACGCTTCAGTGCGACATAGTTTCCTTTCTTTGCCGTGTAGTTTTTTGCTTTTTCGATGGAGGAAATTGTTGCTATAGTGGAATCTTATATGCGTCCTGGATTCTTTCAAGAAAAGCGTCAAATATTCGTGAAATATATTAGCAGAGAGTAGTAAAACGAAGTCTAGAGTATGATCATTAGATTCAAAACATAAATATAGGGGCAATATTTTCCTGTCGATCAGATCAGAGGGAAAAGTTTCCTAAACATGCCGCAATTAACATACCTAAAGGAAAGTTAACAAAAAAAAATTACCAAAAGCATTTTCAGATATCCGGGTGGATCTAGTAAAATGGCCTACTCTATATCGATTTAAATGAGTCGTAAAACTAGTTAAATATTGAATTCAACAAAAAATTGTAGAACGGAAAATTTTATAAAGAATGTCTAATAACGGTTTTCATAAGATCGTAATTAAACGTGAGCATGATCTATCTGTTATACATCACAAGCAAAAAACTCGTTATTTACGATAAACAATTAAATTTTTTGTAAATTTTTTCAAATAATGAAATCGCCGTTTAACACTTGGTAAAGCACATATTTTTGGATAACATTACCAAGTATAACATAAAAATCTGTTTTTGTAAACTTTTTACAAACATTTATTTATATTTCTCTTTTCACTGTTTGATGGGCAATGATGCATTTTACAAACATTACGCTCACAAAAATCAGTCAAAAAAGAAAATTTATAAAAAACTAATATTACCATCTAAAAGCAAATATTTTTCTTTAACTACTACTATTATTTAATATTTAATTTCGTAAAATTTTAGTGAGTTATGATTGTTTTTTTTTTTACCTAGTGAAAGTCCCAAAATATCTTTCTTTAAATATAATGATTTTAATATTACTAATATTTATAAAACGACAATATATTTTACTACCAAACTTATTACATTCATAAATAATCAATCACTTTAAGAATATATTCGCCTTATTGTTTTTCAATTTTTTGAATTTGGTTTTTATTTAAATGCCTCTGATAAAAAAATTTGAAAATATTTCGACCTGACATTATACTATAAAATGTTATTCCTAAATGTAGCAATTTTTTTTTAATTTACCAAAAGTTATTCCATTAGGTGTCATTTATCGATGACATATTGATTTTTTGTAATTTATCGTAGATAAAGGAGTATAGGTAATTTGTTTATCGCGCGTGCGTGTGAAATTGCGCCACCGGCTACCTCATATCTCTCCGCATAAGCTGTATATAGAGTGCTACTTTTTATTGCGCTAGCTCGTTTATTTTTAATCTGATCTGAATGTGTCCACAGAAGTTTTTGTGTAGAATTTTCCTCTCTACATTATAAACGAGAATGATTTTTTCTGTAAAATCAATATCTAAATGACCTACAGCCAAAATAGTAGGAGAAAAAATGGTACTTAAATTTTATTTTGTTTATAAACAAATCTCAGAATGGTAGTGATCTTCTCGACTTTTAGTATGTTAATTGGTGTTCCTCCCTCTATGAATAATGAGACCTTGCCGATGGTGAAGGGGCTTGTGTGCTCAGTGATACAGAGTAGCTGGACCGAAGGTGCAACCATATCGGAGAGGTATCTGTTGAGAGCCAGACTAAGGAATGATTCCTGAAAGAGGGCTGCAGCACATTCAGTTCCTCCTGACCTATGACCTTAACAAGGTCATAGGTCAGGAGGACTTAAACGGCCATATCAACATCACTCAATCTTCTGAGTACTGCACAGCTAAAGCAATGAAAAACTACACCTGTTTTTTTCGAAGAAAATGTAGCTCTCTACATTTCCATGTATGATGTATGATGTACATGTATGACGGCCACATATGATGTCAGATGTATGTATAATGGCCATGTATGACGTAAGAGCCTTCCTTGGAAAAATATTCCTAGGTAAACTAGCACCACCGTTCGGATCTCCAGGTGGGAACTACTAAGACAGAGGTCACCAGAAAATTAAAAAACATTCTACGAGTCGGAGCATGGAATTTTAGAAGTCTAAAAAATGTTGGTAGGTTAAAATAATTAAAGTGGAAAATTTATTATAGGTTAAATGTAGATGTAGTAGAAATTAGCAAGATTCGGTGGGAAGAATAAAACGACTTTTGGTCAGGTGATTTTAGAATAATTAACTCAGCTTCAAATAATGGGCAGGCAGGAGTACGTTTCGTGATAAACAAGAAGATAGGGAAGAGAGTACAGTATTCCAAAATGCATAGCGATAGAATCATTGTACATTGCAATAAGGATAAAATCAAAACCAACGCCGAAAACGATTGTTAACATGTAAGCATTGTTACGATTATAGACATGTAGACACATGCCTACAAGTGCCCATGATTATGATGAATAGGTAGAATGTGTATAAGAAGAAATTGACGAAGCAATTAAACACATAAAAAGGGGATGAAAATTTAATGATAGTTGGAGATGGAAGTGCAAGCACTGGAAAAGATACGGAAGGAAATACTGCGGCTGAATACGGACTGGGCAAAGGGAATGAAAGAGGAGCGATTCATTGGATTTGCACGAAGAAAAATTTAGTAATTGCCAAGACCTAGCTTAAAAGTCGTAATAAAAGAATATACACATGGTAAAAGCCAGTTGATAGTGGGATCAGATAGATTAACTGATTTGGTATCAGTTGCCAAGGTATAGATAGATTATATCATGATTAAACAAAGATTTAGAAATTAACTCATCGATTGCAAAGCTTATCCTGGAACAGACATTGATAGCGACCATAATTTAGATGAAGTTTAGATTGGGGTTTAAATACCTGAAGAAAAGGTGTTAGATGAATCTGTAGAATTTAGAGAAGTCTGAAGAAGAGGAAGTAAAGAAGATTTTTGAGGAGGACATCGCAAGAGATCTGAGTAGAAAAGGAACGATAGAAAATATAGAAGAAGAATGGGAGAATGTTAAAAAGGGAATTTTTAAATCAGCAGAAGTGAACTTAGGCGGAACAAAGCGAACTGGTAGAAACCTTGGATATCAAAGGATATATTGGAGATGATGGATGAACGTAGAAAATATAAGAATGCTACTGATGAAGAAGGTAAAAGGAACTATCGACTATTAAGAAATACTATACACAGGAAATTAGCGAAAGAAGAGTGGATTAAAGAAAAGTGTTCAGAAGTGGAAAGAGAAATGAGCATTGGTAAAATAGACGGAGCATACAGGAATGTTAAGGAGAATATTGTGATAAATAATTTAAAATCTAATAAACAAAGATCTAGTTAAACAAAAATGGTACACCGATACGAAAAAAAAGTCGATAGGTGGGTAGAATAAATTGAAGAGTTATACGGTGGAAATGAATTAGAAACTGGTGTTATGGAGGAAGAAGAGGAGGTCAAAGAGGATGAGAAGGGAGATACAGTACTGAGATCTGAATTTAAGAGAGTATTAAAAGATTTTAATGGCAGAAAGGCTCTTGGGATAGACAGAATACCTGCAGAATTACTGCGCAGTACAGGTGAGGAAGCCATACATAGCTTTTACAAACTGGTGTGTAATATTTACAAAAAAAGGGGAAGTTCCATCAGACTTCAAAAAGAGTGTTATTATTATGATAACAAAGAAATCAGGAGCAGATAAATATGAAGAATACAGAACATTTAGCTTAACTACTCATATATCAAGAATCTTAACTAGAATTCTGTACAGAAAAATAGAGAGGAGAGTGGAAGAAGTGTTACGAGAAGATCATTTTGGTTTCAGGAAAAGTATAGGGACAAGGGAAGCAACTTTAGCACTCAGAATCGTAACAGAAGGAAGATTAAAGAAAAACAAACCAACATATTTGGCATTTATAGACTTAGAAAAGGCATTTGATAACGTAAACTGGAATAAAATTTTCAGTATTTTTAAAAATGTAGGGTTCACGTATAGATATAGAAGAACAACTGCTAAAATTTATAGAAATCAAACTGCAACAAAAATAATCGAAGAACATAAGAAAGAAGCAGTAATAAAAAAGGGTGACCGAGAAGGATGTTCCCTATTCCCGTTATTTGTTAATACTTACGGAGAAGTAGCAGTTAATGATGTTAAAGAACAATTTAAATCCGGAAGAACGGTGCAAGGTGAAAAGATAAAGATGTTACGATTTGCTAATGATATAGTAATTCTTGCCGAGAGTAAAGAAGACTTAGAAGAAACAGTGAATAGCATGGATGAAGTTCTACGCAAGAATTACCGCATGAAAATAAACAAGAACAAAACGAAGGTATTGAAATGTAGTAGAAATAACGTAGATGGACCACTGAATATAAAAATAGGAGAGAAAAGATTACGGAGGTAGAAGAATTTTGTTATCTGGGAAGTAGATTTACTAAAGATCCTCGAAGAAGGAACGATATAAAATGCCGCATAGCACAGACGAAACGAGACAAATAAACCACATTTTTATTCATTACAAAAAAGCTGATAAAAAATCATTAAAACCATATGATGTATATTCAGATTGAATAAAACAAGTTAATTAATCATAACCTCACTTCACTTTCCTGTCTAAATATTTAATTGTTGAAATGGGGTTTACAACTGAACAAAATGTTAAATATTGTGCATCGGCCATTACATTTGACAATCTAGCAGAGTCCATACGATAATTTCGCAGCTGAATTTCCTGATGTTAAACCACCAACCAAAATGTCATTTTCTAAGTGAAAGTGTTTTTTCTTGAAATCTGGCAGTGTATTTAAAATATACAGACGATCTACTGATAAAGGATAATGTTCGACGTAAAATTTTTTAAAAGCCAACTGGTTCGTAATCTTTTGGAAAATGATCCCGATAGAAGAGAAGAGGTTGCTCGCGAATTATTGAGCATCATGAAGTTGATTCAGACTTGCACGAACAAGTTCTATTCTCAGGTGAATTTACTTTCTATCTTAACGGTATGGTGTTGTAGTTAGTAATTGCAATGGCGGTAAGCCGCCATTGAAATTACTAACTACAACACCGAAAACCCTCGTTTTATTGAGCAGAAGCAGTCTGCCTGGGCTGCTGCTGCTAGTGTCGATGGTATATTACCATACAACATAATGACTGCAAACAGATACCTAGAAGTGTAAAATTAATACATAAGTATGCAGGAATATTGTGCGCCAATTTGTGTCCCTCCTGGAACCTCAAGAACGGTATTGCTGGTTTCAAGCAAGACGTCGCTACATGCCATACGTCTCGAGAAACTGTGGATTTTCTGCAAGAGTTCTTTGATGATCGACTAATAAGCAAGGGCTTATGGCTTCCAAGGTCCCCAGACTTCACATCTCCTGACTCCTTTTTGTGGGACTATATTAAGTCCGAGGACTTCAAAAACAACCCTCACACTATTGATGAACTTAAGTCAATATTACAGACTTAATCACGAATATTTCCAATGCGACTCTTAAAAAGGTTTCTGCTAATATCCTGAAAAGAGTCCATGCGTGTATAACCGCAAGGGGTGGGCATTTTGAGCATATTCTTTAACAAGTATGTAAGTAATACCTTTTTATTATATCTCTTTTGTAAGTAACAAATACATTTTTTTATTCCACCTAAATTTCACTTTCTTAAATTATATTTAAAATTGGGTAACAGGACTAAAAAATCACTCTATATAATTACTAATATAGGATAATTAAAAAGCGTGCGGATGACTCTCGGTTCAGCATGTGTAAACACTTCCGTACCCGAAGCATTAAGCCTCGCGGCTACAGCGGTTTTCCGACCGTACAAGCGAAATTTGTTCTATGTAAGTAGTGAAATTACATTAGTTTAGTTAGTGATGACCGTCACTACTAGTACCGCCACACCCCCGCGATTTAAATATGTTATGTGCTCCCACTTCAGCTAAATATTATATTTAAATATTATGATAAGTATTTAAAATTAAGTTGTGTGTGTATGCATGTGTAAACCCTGCATCAGAAAGTTCCCACAGTTGTAGGAATTTCTCGGAACGCGGTCTTAGCCGCGTGACGGTAAATTCTTACAAGTGTATCGTATGAATTTATCGATTTAAGCGATTTGGAATTCATGTCTAGTACAATTGTTACAATAAGGACATTGTATTTATTAACAAAGAGTAGTAGTATTTAAATAAATTACTTAAATTCAGTAAGGGGAAGCCAGTTCTTTTATTAGACCAAAAAGATTGGGAATAAAAGTTACTTAACTGCTAAAATTCTTTTAGTTTATATTTCACTTATAATTTTGTGACTTACGTCCGGAAGATTTAAAACGGTAAACAATAGTCAGAATTAGTAAAACTTTATGAATTACCACCACGAATATTCCAATTTAGAGAAATTGTGCTTCGTTATCTCTAAGGATTTGGATTAAATTACTTTAAGGATATTTTGGTTAAACAAATTAAAACTTTGAAAATACAATTAGTTATATTTCTGTTTATTTGTAAATACGATTAGCTTTCAAATTAGAAATCTACTTTTTAGTCAGAATTTATCATTAAAAAAACAATAGAATTTAAATATATCTTAAAGATATTGCAACCGTTTCTATCACATCTCAATTGCATATCAATTCATCCAAATCTTTTGAATTAAAAAAAAAAAAAACTGGATTACTCTTTTATCAAGTTAGTAAATATTTTGACAGTAGTGAAGCGTTCCAAAAGTATATCCTGTTTTAATTTATTTCTTTGTTTTAAAAAGAAAATCATATAGTATTTAATTTTTTTTAATATGATTTAATTTCTATTCTTGTTATCGCTTCAAATCATCAAACAGGATATTAAAAGGTCAGATCGTTGATCTATGTATTTAAAGCGCTAAATACGAGACTTGATAATCTATTTGTATTACCGGTGAAAGCAGAAGTATAGTTTTTCATATTTTTTTTTTTTTTTTTTTTAATATGAATCTAGCTTAAACAAATTCATAATTTTTTTTAAATTATAATAATATAATTTTTTTAATTATAAAATAAGATGTATTTTGTAATTTCAATCAAAAGTTGGTAGATAATAATTTAACTGTATAATATTATCTTAATAACTTCAATGAATCTTGAACCGAAATCGACGCTTAAGTTAGTCTGTCAACGTTAAATTTCGACTAGTAATTACTAGTATAGTAGAAATCACCGAGTAGAAATTACTAGTTGATTCGATTTGTTAACGTTACCGTTCTTAATTTCAGCTTCATTCTTACCTTTTAATATTTCATCCAGCTAAGCATTACTATCTTTACTTTGAATATTCCTTTTCATGAAGCCTGTTATTACATTACAATTTTACTTTTCGATCAGATAATATTACAAATTTAGCCTTTATCCGGTCTTTTAAAAATTACCTTTTATCCGTTCGCAATGTTTCATAAATAAAATTTAATATTAAAATTTATTTTTACTTGTTTCTATCTGTATCTGAACGCTAGTAAAATTCATCAAATCAATTTTTTTTAAATTATTAGAAAAAAATGTAATAAATCATCGTGCATTGTTTTAAATAATATAAAAGAATACAGTAGAGAAAATTTTACGTACTTAATTATGAACGGGAAAAAATATTTTTATAAATAGAACGTTAAAGAGGTACCCGTAGAAATGATTTTTTAATAAAATGATTATTAAAAAAACAAAAAATCCGATTGCTAATTTGTACACATCTTATCTAAAATAATTATGAAAAACGAATAAAACTAGTTAAGCAAGTTTTTCTTTTTTTCTTAGAGAACGTTTTCAAGATATATCCTGACCCCGAAGGAGAAGACACCCTCCGGGCGGTAATTTTGGTCACCTCGCCTCCCCCTCCGTACCTAGCCCTTATGAGCTTTACCGGAAGTCATCTTCAGAACTTCGGCAAAAGGCATCTCGGAGCCTTGTTACTGCCTCAGTCTGAATGCCACCGATGCGAATGTAAGTTTTTCTTAGTCAGTTACGAAAAAGCCTTGTCCAACAACGTTCTGCTTTACAAAGCTTTCTTGAAACTGATATGGACGCCAGTTAAACATAAACCGATACTCTAGGGAACCGCCAATTACAGCAACGTGGAGGCCATTCGACGATTTCACAGCAAATTTCTACGGAGCAAACCCACGGCGCTGTGGTTCGTGAGGAATGCTGAGATCCACGATTACGTAGGCATTCCATACGTTCGAGAGGAAGTTGGACGTGTAGTTTCAAGGTATGTGTCTAGGATGGATAAGCATATTAACGGACTCGCTTTGAATGTGCTAGACAGCAGCGTGAACGTTAGGAGACTAAAAAGACTCGGTGTGCTTGATCTTGTTGATGGCCCGTTATGATGATCCGGTTTGGCGGCTTGGTGTTCGTTTATTTTTTCTTGAGTGTTTAAACGTTACTGTTTCGTTTACTGTTCCATTTAAATTTGTTATTTATTTTGATGTTTTAATGTTAATGTTGACTGGACATTCGAATGGTTATCCAAAGACACTATCAAATGTTATATTATTTTCGTTATACCAGTGTTTGTTACATTATGCTATTGCTTTTGTATTACTTGAGGATTATCATTGAGTGGTTCTCTTTCACGTGATAGTCTGTCATATGACTTGCTTATAACTTATCGTAGAAGCTGATTGTAAGTAAATAAAGGAATTCAGAAAAAAATTATATACGATATATCGTTTATTAAAATAAAAAATTACTGAATTTTAATTAATCGTAAAATTTATTATTTATTCTCGAAAAAACGAACAGTTTCACGCCTAAATACAGTTACTTTATCGTTAGATGAATTTTATAACGTAAGAATTTTAAAACGTAATGCCAAGCCAGGCCGGGAATTCGAACACAGAACCTTCAAAATGAACAGAAAATACGCTACTCCATCCTCACGCAAGTCAAAATTATACGTATACTACTAAGAAGAAAAATGCTGCGAAAATCGTTGTTAAAATGAAAATAATTATTATATTTTCTGCAGAAAACACTATATTTTTTATGTTGAGTACTGTTTATATGTTGACGTGCGTTTCGGAATAACACCATCGTCAAAACTTATTGTATTCAAGTTTTGAGTACTCAACAATTACAGTACATGCTGCAAATTTCTTATACTATCTTTATCTTATTATATTATTGTTACTTTATAATAGTCAGATTATAATACTCATATTACTCAGATACTCATATTATTTAACTGATATTTTCATTTTTATTATTCAACTTTAATTCAGTAACATTCTGGAATTCGGCAAAATACAATCGACAGATCTGTATTTAACCCGAAATGAAATACCATATTTGAAGTTTATACGATAATATTTGCAAAAGGATTCGTGATTAATGACAAAACAAGCGTAACAATTCTGATGCGGTTTGCTTAGGTATCTCACTTAAACAACATGTGGGAAACCGTACTGTAATTTGTGGAATCTAACAGAACATATTATACCTAAATCTAACAAAACAAATAAATGGTATGTTTAAATTAAACCGGTCAGCGGGGGGATTTCATAATGATTAATACAATATTAATCTTGGTGCAATTAAAATAAATTTTAACTTAATGGTACAGTACAATCGAGGAATACAAGTAAGAGAGTGACCGCATATATTAAAATATTAACTAATATTTTTTAATTGAAATCCAAACTTCTAACTCTAGTTTGAACGTAGTTAAATTCTGATGTTTTATAACAAATATAGCAGAATAATTTTCAAATGAATTAAAATAAACTGAGTCTCCGTGTTATAAAAGCCGTTATGAATTTTTAAAAAGGAAAATAATTAATTTGGTATGCCCCACGTGGGGAAAACTACTGAACACAAATATATGTGAATCTTTAAAATTATCAGAACGAAAACAGTTTTAAAATTATAATTACATAATAAAACAATTGAGTTCAAAACAATTGTTAAGTTGGTATTAAAATATTTAAATAAAAGTTATTAAAAAATGAGGAGAGTTGTATAGAAAATGTAAAAATATTTTTATTACGCTCTGATATACTATTTAATATCACTAGTATTTGACATACTATTTTTTAATAGTATATTTAGTTAATAGCCGGCCCGTTTAGCCAAAACCTGTATCCTCCAGCCCATAACGGGCTCAGGCCAACTAAATCGACCCTGAGGCCAAATCAGGAGCTCCTAAGGGTCTCCTGGGACCACGGGACCTACCACAGGGTCGCAGAATTTGCAATTTCCTTAATGCCAGGGGGAACCGCGCCCTGGACACCCCCACAGGTTGCCATATTTTAACCTACCCAGAGGGCTATGTCCTCTGGATCTCGCACGTTCGTTACCCTCAAGGTTACGATAATAACACTGATAAATAATTTACTTCATTGTTATATTTCTGCCAATATGGAAAAGAAATAATTTATGAATTTTCGTCGTCAAAATAATGAAGTAAAAAGACTAATCTTTTTTTTTCCTTAATGAATATCTTTAATTCACAACCTCCTCCTTGGAGGACTTAGGACCAACTTAGGAGGCTTGGTTTTATTCATGTTATTTAAAATTTACTATTAATGAAAAACATTAATTTTCATTTAAATTAGGACTTTTAAAATTTAAAGACCTTCGGCTTCGGTCGAATTCACACACGGCTCCTGACGATTCAGCGGCTCCGTATAGTTCACACAGCTGCTTACGGATGCACTCGGCTCCTTTCGGCATCACTCGGTTCTTTACATTTCACTCGGCTCCTTACGATTCAGCGTAAGTAAAAAGACTAATCTTTTTTTTCCTTAATGAATATCTTTAATTCACAACCTCCTCCTTGGAGGACTTAGGACCAACTTAGGAGGCTTGGTTTTATTCATGTTATTTAAAATTTACTATTAATGAAAAACATTAATTTTCATTTAAATTAGGACTTTTAAAATTTAAAGACCTTCGGCTTCGGTCGAATTCACACACGGCTCCTGACGATTCAGCGGCTCCGTATAGTTCACACAGCTGCTTACGGATGCACTCGGCTCCTTTCGGCATCACTCGGTTCTTTACATTTCACTCGGCTCCTTACGATTCAGCGGCTCCGTACACCGTATATTAGCAAGCTTCTCACTTGCAACATGAAGGGCAGCCATTGAAGAAGTGGATGAAGATCTTCTTATTATCCGATCCTTAAAATACTTTTATACTTATAATTAATAAAATTAAGTTAAATCAGCAATTGCGACTCCCTCCGGAGAAGGGGGCGCATTGCTCCCTCCAAACAATTAGTGCCCCGTTGTGGCGTATTCCTGCTAGCCTATGAAGCGTTAGCACCGAAAGGATTTCAGTGGACGGTCTGAAGGGGAATTACGTCGGGAGGACAGGTTTTAAAAGCCTAGCCACCCGCGGTCGGACCCAGAAATGGGTTTGAGAACGCTGGTACAAAGGGATATGTCAGCACATTAAGTTAGCACATGCAACTCCCTCCGGAGAAGGGGGCGCATTGCTCCCTCCAAATAACTAGGGTAGGTGTATTCCTGCCGGCCTATAAGGCGCTAGTACCGAAAGAACTTCATCGGACAGACTGAAGGGGAATAACGCCGGGAACACGAGGCTCAAAGCTTAGTCTCCCACGATCAGACCCAGTAAATAATTTTCACGCTGGTCGATACGAATAGGACCGCAGATCACCAAATTAGTCCGTAAAAAAACTTAAAAATTCATAACCGCTACTAAAAAACCCGTGAAACCCACCCGATAATTAGAAAGATACAGCACAAGTGATATTATCCAGGCTCTGCAATTTGTAGGAAGAAATATTGAAACTCCCGCCATTCTTGCGTTCGTTCCATTCAGTCAGTCCTATTCCTGTCTTCGAAGAGACTACTATAAGTCTCTAAGGACTCATCAAGTCTTATTTCATTCATTACATTTATTAATACAATAAAATAATTTTAATGTTATACATATAAATTATATTTACAATTACAATAAAATAATTATAATCACAAGAGCTCAAAGACTTAATTTATTAAAAGAATCGGCACCACTTTTCGACAACCCTGTCGGCGAGGAATAAGCTTAATGACCTCTTTCATCGACGCTATTACAAAGTAGGTACGTAAATACCACTCTAACACTAATAATATCGTTTTTAAAGTATAGCCAGTAGTTTAATAAAAGTAGCCAGTACTTAAATATCACAAACTGATCAACAGAACGATACGATAAATACCAAACTACCTTGGAAATTCACCCTGAGTGATCACAAAACACTCGTCTATCTGTAAAAGTGTTTTAGAATAAAAAAACGTTTCAGTGTCGTTCACGAATCTATAAGGTATCAGTAACAACCTATAAGCACTTAACCAAGACCAACCAGAACAGATTATCTAAGTCGCCATACTTACTGGTGCAAATTATTTTTTCTTTCCTGAGATTTTTTTACTACCTTTTGAAATATTAAATTCGTTAATTACGTAAAAACAAAAAATTTTAGTTTTTAATAGAATGATTGTTTTTTATGAATTCATATTCTGAATTTAATTTATTACTGGATGAAACTCAATATTACCTGGAAGATAGGGTCCAGAATTCTGATTTTTATAGAAGATCATCTTAGTTCATAAAAATCTATTATATCACAAATAAGAAGAAAAATGTAGCCATATATAATTTTTCGATAGAAAAGTATATTAATTTTGTTTATGCACGGCAAACGAGAATTATGTAGCGTATAACAAGAATGAAACGTATTAAGTAATAAGAAAGAAATGAAAAGTTACATGACTGACTGCGCTTTTATTCAAACATACACATGAGATATCTAGTAATATAAAAATCCTGGACCAATCTTGACTTGACAAATATGTGTACAATATGATATATACACGTTAAAACTTCACTTATGCTATTCGTTTAACCTACCTACCTAATTTTTTTTATAAACTGATTTTTACAATTTTTAAAAATGAGAAGAATTTATTTGAAAAAAATATTTTAAAAAAATTATTTTTTTCCTGTGAGGTTTTAGGGGCAGCGACTACTTTGGTCATGAGCCCCTTTACACGTCAAAAGAAAAAATAAAAAAATAAATATAATGATCGCAAGATTAATCATTAAGATTTATTGCCTTTCTAAAACAAACAATACACATTTTTTTAACTTTTCGGCCAATTATTTTTGTTGTTAAGTCATATCATTCACTTCATACCGTATTTTTCCTTTTTTAATAAAATTAACATAATGATCTTCACGAATCGAATATCCTTGATATAATATTGCACTTACTACTTTGTAAGTGAAACCCTCACGGTTTTTATCGTATCCGTGGACACACTTTTTATACTATTATTAAATTAACTTTTTTTTTTCTCAATCAATTAGTTTTTTTTATTTGTTCAGACTCAGTTTCATTGCATATTATTAAACATTTATGTTAAGGACTTTAAATAAAAGGATTATTATACTAAAAGTATACTCTTGCCTATAAAACGTCACCACGTTTTTTGCGTTAAAACGTCACTACGATTTTTGTTATATCACTACGTTTTGTCTGTAATTTATTAACTGTCACAACACCATGTTTAAAAGCTTTATTTATTTTATTCTGTGGATGAATCTCAACCAATTATTTTATTTAACTTCCACGTTTCGTATTAAACCGTATATAACTCATCCAATTCAATATTATCATGAAATATTGCACAGATGTATACGTATAGAATAAACGTTAAAATCATTTAAATATAAATCAGAAGTCATCACTCAGAATCAAGAAATGATTTATTTATTCCACTTGTATAGATTTTTATGAGATTTAATTAAAAATTAATTTTTAACAGACTTCAAAAAGGAAGTTATATTTTCAACCCGTATATTTTTCTTTTTTATATTCGTTCGCGCGTAACTTTTTTCTTATTAATCCGACTGAAATAAATCTTTCGACGCAACTGCTTTTCGCAGTGGTATGATGATGTTAAAAAACTTGAGACAAAAAATCGGTCAGAAAAATTGAAAAAAAAAAATAACTTTCGCCTTCCGGCAGGTAGGAAGGGACAGTGGGAATCCTGATATTCTGTAAGTATGCGTCACGTTAGATGATGTTACATGATATTCTGTACGGCAGGTAATGTAAGTTTCTGCACAATATACGTAGCATCGTTAATAAAAATTATCAAAAATCAAGATATCTCGTCTTAAACCTTGCAGACCCGATATCATTGACAGAAGTGTTATCACATTATTCAGTTTTGTTCAAGGGTCTCAAACTTTCCTTCTCCGCAAGTTTTTTTTTTTATCGTGTTGGGTAATCGGTACTTTACGTTGAACAAAATCGCTCAAAGCTAAACCATCTCAGTTTCTGACTCGACCTAGAGCAAGATAAAATATTCTTTTTGCAGATACTTTTTTCCTCAAATCTATAACGGCTCTATTTAATGTTGAACCTTACAATTTGCTTTTCTGTTTGCATTATTACATTATTTGTATTATTTACTCCATCTATAGGTCCATTCAAGTACCACATAAGTATTGGTAAAGTACTGATTACCCCCGAATTAATACGACATAAATACAAATTCCACTGATGTACTGATTTTTATGAAGCATACGTATTATATAGAATTATAGGACAAATTTATATTATATATATAGATTTAATTTTGTAGAAGGAGGCACCGATGTATTTCTATAAATTTTTAAAATATGTTTATATTGCCTACCGGACCCAACTGTGAACCTTAACCATCCCAAGATCAACAACACAAAAATAAATTAAAAAAACATTTTCACTTCAATACTGTATCTTACAAATTTGCACAATGTATATTTTTTTATTACACTTTAAAACTTTATTTCAATAAATAATAATATAACGTAATATTTCTCAATACGCGCACAATTCTAAACGCGATCGCAGTGCTGCCTACTTGTTACTTAATCAGTTGTGATTTTGTTTACATTGGCAACGGCCATACGGGCTCTTTGTGATTGGTCATTGTGTTTGATAGCGGCCATCTTGCATTAATCTGATTGGTTTTCCTTTGTTTACATTTCCATCTGATTTATTAGCCTCTTAAAACTGTTTTCTCGCGATTTTTTGTAACACAATAATAACACAAAATTACGAAATATTTTTCTCAATTTGATCGCAGCACCAACTGTCTGGACAAACTAAATTAAAATAGAATATTATTGAATATTCGATACTGTGATGGTAGTGCAGTCTGCCGGATCCAATGTAAAACATTATTGGATTATTGGATTGGCTATATTTCAATAGCCAAAATCAACAACTACTTATAAATAAAAAATCAATTAAAGACCATTTTCCAGTGGACCAAATTGTGAATCTAAATCATTCTCGAATCCCCTTGAACACGCACACAAAATTTCACCAAAATCAGTCCAGCCGTTTAGGAGGAGTTCACTTTCATACACACGCACACAATAAATATATATATATATATATATATATATATATATATATATATAAAGATTTTAGGTAGATTTCATAAGAAAGCTACCTATTGTAGTGGATTCCATGTTTCGACTTCCGGAAAATTTCGACATATATTCGCGTTTCACATTCCCCAGACCCCAAAACCACCGTCAACTGAAAGGTTCATATATATATATTTCAGTTTCTTGTGGTCACGATAACTGCCATAATTTTGCGCCAATCACTTTCAAATTGATACATAAAATATAACGACCTAGAATCTCGGTCGAGTTCGTTAACGGGCAAAATCGGTCCATGGGGGTGGAAATCTGGAGGCCTTTTCGACAAAACAAAATATCGCAATAACTTTCTTATTAAGTAAAATATCGAATTTCTTTAAATTTCCAACTATTCTCTGGATAAGGGCCTAAAACGTAACTAAGTAAGTTTTTTTTTTTTATATTATCAACCATTGGCCCAGAGAGTTGAATAAATGACGTTTCGAAGACAAAAAAAAATCATACTTTCCGTAATAGGCACAGTATCGAATCGGTTTAAAGTGGTAATTAGTCCTCTAAACATTACCTAAAACTTTTGTCTGTAACAATTTTTGATATGACCAACCCTTGCGGCAAGGGGTGACCAACATTTAGCTGGAATTATAAGAAGATTGGGCTTGTCGTATGGTAGATACGTGATACCTTCTTTCATATTTAACCATTGTCGTATTGGGTAAATTTGAAATTTTTCTTAACTTTAAGGTGGAAATCTTTTTTATCCCCTACTTAGCACCGATGAAACCTACGTCCGCCTTCCGGCGTGGCGAAAGGAATTTTTTTTTAAAATAAAGTTTGTCAAACAAACTACAGTAATTTTAATTGGTTATGAATATCTAATTTTAAAATTTAGTGATGTAGCTCTAAAAAAAATCATTATTGTCAAAATTATGTAATAATAAATTCGTTAATTGTATGTCAATCGACGAAAATTGAAGTGTAGCAGAGTTTGTTAAATTAAGGAGGTAGAAGAAGTTGTTACCCAGTTACTTAACAATTGAAGGAAGCTGTGTCGCTATTTCAATAGCTAAATGGCGGGTGTTCACAACATATTGTCATGTGTTGGCATTTATTTTTAGATGAATTTATCTAAAGCTTTCTTTCCTTTTTTTCATTTTACGAATACTAAAAGTCATTAATCTAAAACGTCAACAATGTACTACTACTAATCAACTGTTGATAACAAAGTAAAAGCAACCATTGTTATTTAACTTGATTTAAACGTACCGGTTAATTAAACGTGACTTTACCACTCTATATCTTTTTACTTTTACTATTCCTTGAATTTTTCCATGTGTAGTGGAACTATCAGTTCGTAAGGAATTTAATCCACCGTCTTATCCAGCATCAACTCTTTATTAAAATGGAATTCCTACCGATATTCTAACATATCTCTAAGTCATTTTGTTATATTACTATAGAAAACTAAAGTAATTTGACACGTACGAAAAAACTTTATTTCGAAATATTATTTTTACTTAAATATTTTTAAAGTTTTTTACTTCCATATTTGCCCACCTCCATACCTGTTCACAAAAAGACTCCGAGTTCGAATTTATATCAGGCTTAGTACGAATGTATTTCAAACGCTACAAAATTCATATTTTGTTAATATAAAGGTTAACCTACAATCGCTAAAATAAACAAATTACAATATTAAATAATAATACTAAAATACACATTTTTTTTCTAGCACTTGGTAACAGATAAAGCGCTTCATATTTCAATCTGCTTTCCCTATCGGTAATGAAGTCAATTTATAAAGATTGACCCTGCGGTGAACAAACTAAAAATGTCACTTATAAAACTGAATATTATCTGTATTTTAGTTTAGAAAAGAAGATTAAGGAAACTACAATTTGCCTTCCTTTCCCTAATAAACCTGGCATTTTATGCTTGTTGTTTTTCAGAATTGTTATATAATTCTTAATTACTTATGACTTGTGTTAGGTCGTCACAGCCATTACGCTTAACGCAGTCAATTACGCATATGTATAGATAGATAAAGGTTTGCCTGTTGATAAAACGTTTTGTAGAAAAATCCATTGAATGATTATTATTACACTACCGTCACATATTTAATTTCAACAGTTGTAGAATTTCATCAGAATATTTATCGGCTTATTTGTTCTTAATCGGTTTTTAAACTTTTCAACTGTAAACTTTAATAAACCTTAGATGAATTTATTTTAATTTATATTATTATACATCGATCTAACATTCAAATTTTCCCAAGGATTCCACCGGTCTCTTTTTATATTTTTCATATTTTTCTAAGCCGAGAGTAAAAAGTATAAAGAAAAGTTAAACACGAATTTACAAGGAAAACCGGTACTTATGTATTAACGCCACCGCAGCTAAAGCTTTATTTAAAAACTAAGTAGTCAATCGGATTTCGGTGGAAAATGGGCCGAGTTTAACATAGATTCAAAACAGTCTCTTTATTAATTTTAATATATTTATTTTATAAATATAATTTAACCAAACTTAACCTACGCTCCCTTCGCTCGCTAACCTTGACTAATTAACACCGTAATTTTTTGAGTATTTATTTAATAAATTCAGTAATTATTGCAATTATTTATTATTTAAATAACAAAAATTACTGAATTTATTAAATAAATGCTCAATAAATTACGGTGTTAATTAGTCAAGGTTAGCGAGCGTAGGTTAAGTTTGGTTAAATTATATTTATAAAATAAATAAATATAAATAACCATTTCTTAAAATTAATAAAGAGACAATAAAATAAATAAAATTCTCAATTTTAAATAAAGCTGTAGCTGCGGTGGCGTTAATACGTAAGTACCGGAAGATCTTAAAGCCTGTATTACAATTTTTAATTTTTCGAAACTTTTCGATCAAGATTTTAATAAGAAATTAAAAGCAAATATAATTCTTTAATAAATTTAAAGTTAAAAAATTTTATTTTATGTTTTTTTTTTTTAATTTTTAACTTTTTTCCGAAATAATTAAACTTTTTATATTTATATAAGAGCACCACTTTTCTCTCTTTATAATAATCTTCATCGGCCTCATAATTTTTAAAGGGTTGTATTCGTAACAAAGCTTATTAAAAATAAAATGTATCATACTGATTTGTCATGTAAAACTAGTTGATACAATATGTACTCTATTAAGAGGCGATCAAAACAGAGTGTAGCCGAATAAAGTCATTCAATAGCTCAGACTAATAATTAACTTCCGATTCGTAACTTAGAAAAAATAAAATAAAATTATTTGTGTATCATAAATATTCAGTTTGTACAGAATCAACAAACAAAATTTAAAATAAAATACCTTATACTATGCTTATTTTTAGAAAAAAAAAAGATGCGTCATACCGATATTTCATCTCGATTCTATTGTGTGAAAGACTAAACTATTACTTCAAAGAAGTAACTACAAATTTAAGCCGTGGACCAGACTTTTTTTCAGTACTACTGTTTCTCTGAATTCCAACTGCTCGAGAGGTAAACCATTTTAAATTCAAATTGCTCTTTTGTAACAAAAACTTCTAACTTTTATGCTTCTTCTTCCTCTTCAACACATAGGCCCTTTCACGCAGTCTCTTTTTCTTCTTTTTCAATTTATACTTCGCTCTCTCTCATCTGTCCATACATATTCCGCATCATCTTACGTATACATTATTTATAAACGAAAATTTTACTGTACAAAACTATTCAATTTTTATTCCATTTTACTTAATCTTCACAAATATTTCTTAAATATAGACTGACCTCTCTTTTTCTGTTTAGCCTCCGGAACCACCGTAAGATATTACTTCAGAGAATGAGTAAGGATGATATATATGGATATATATATGAAGTGTCCTGTATAGTTTCAGGTCGACCGTTCCTGAGATGTACGGTTAATTGAAACAGAACCGCCAAAGAACACCGGTATCCACGATCTAGTATTTAAATCCGTATTAAAGTAACTGCCTTTAGTAGGGTTTGAACCTTAGAACTTTTGACTTCGAAATCAGCTGATTTGCAATGACAAATTTAACCGCTAGACCAACCCAGTCGGTTAAATATAGACTGACCTATTGATATTTAAAATACGATCAGTGTCTAATATACGTATAAAAAACAGTAAAACAATTCTTCATTTTAATGCAATAATTAGATAAATAAAACAAACATGTTGGTTAAATATTTTAGTGGTGCAAGAATAAGTTAATCTAATGCAAATCTAGGAAAATATCTAAAAGTACTCTAAAAGGTACCGACAAACAATTTTAATCGAAATACACAAAATAAATTCTTATTAGCCTCTGAACGGTGGGGGATTAACTAAGGTGTAAAAAATAAAAAATTAAGTCGCTTTTCGCAGTTCTAAGTTTTATTATTCAGATAAAAAAAAAATTGGATTTATGACAAAAGTTTTTCTTTTCTTAATTATTTAATATACGAGTGTCCAGAAAAGAACTCCGCCGATTTAAATTAGCTTTACTTTACTAGATTTACAATTACAAATTGATATACTCGTATTTTATTAAATGAAAGTACAAAGTCAAAAGATTTTTTTACCTCTTAATATAACTCAAGATAGCGCCGTTTATATCCCGCAGATGTCAAACCGATAATCCAACTGGTTTGAAACTTTGGCGAGCATGTTTGCAAGAATTCCTTCCGCGGCTGCTGTTATTCTTTGACGCAGGTAGTAGATGATTTAATTTTTTTTCTCGGTATACAATGTCTTTTACGTAGCTTCAAAAGTAGAAATCCATCACCGTTAAATCAGGACTTCGCGGTGGCCGAGCGAGGAAGCTTCTCTGCCTATCCGATCTTCTACGAACCAATCGTTAAGCGCATTCCACACAAGTTCTGCACGATATGGAAGAGCACCATCCTCCAGCGTCCGCGCGCACAGTTTATACTTTAGAGCGCTCGTGACCGGTAAAGAAGTCGATCAATACCTATACCAATTCCCTGCGCTTGTCTCCAGCCATTTGCAAATGTCAGGGATCAGCATGCGGGTCTGTTCTTCGTCACACGATTCCATCTCTCCTGCCGCTTGCGGACAAGCGTTGCCTCCTCATCCGCCTTACTCGCTTCATCTCCTTTCTCTTCCTAACGAGGAGATCCAGAGGCGCAAGTCCAGTCAGTACGCCGGCAGCATCACCCAAGATGGTCCTTACCCGCGGCATAAGCGAATAGAGAAAGCCTTGTACACCGGCTAAGTATTGTACGGTCTCTCCCGCCTTTCAAACGCGACGGACCAGACTGGTGGTCCGTACAAGACTTCCGAGAGCATCACGAGAGACAAGATCCTCCGCATCGATGCCTGGGAATCCCCGATGATTATCATTATCCGACCGTTGGCGGCAGCCTTGTTTTTGGCCGTGACCAACATTTATACTTCGTGTCTCTGAAACGTGATGTTTTTATCTATCTGTGATTGAGGCACTCGTGTTTCAATCTACAGCTATATAAAGTTCTGTAACATGTCAGAATACATTATGCCCGTAAAAGTCTTCTTATGGGAAAAAAGTCCCAAAAATTCGATTTTGCATGACACCGCACTAGACATTCACTAACGGACAGTTGCGGAGGAAATTTAGCGATTCATTTGGATTTTCTGAGATCCATACAGACAATTGTAGCGATTCACGAAACAACCACCCACTTTTTCTCCGTGCAGCTGATATGGATTTTCCGAGCACCAAACGCATGAATTCTATGCATTCACATATCCATCAAATTAAGGGAAGGTCCTTGTATAGATTTATATAGAACTTGGGGGATGGTATGCCTCTCCGTTGATTTTAAGGTCAACGGGTGCACAGGTGCTCTCCAACCACGCGAACTTGAACCAATATTTGTTTCGGTTCCGCCTGGCAGCTGATGAGCTGTGCGTCTGTGGAGTAGTCCAGTCGAACGAAAACATGATATTCAACGGCCCAGCTCATGGAGGGGGGCAGAACTCAGGCTACCCCTGGAAGAGGTCAAGGGGAAAATTGGTCACTCATACGCGGCGAGTCAATGTGGCGAGAGCCACATTGTCGGACGTGTGGGTGTTCCTTGATGCCGTTGCGTTGTTCAATCGGCATCAGTAGTTTTTCGGGGAAAAATGACTCCTACCGTGCTGCTGTGGGAAGCTACCCGATAGTGATGGCTGGCCACCAGCCAATAAAGCACCAAGAACTTTAATACGGTGGACAGGTACTTGCTGGCATTCAGCGACGTAGGCGTAGCAGCGAATTGCTGTCTTGACGATGTAAATTAATTTATGCGAGTCATATATATTTTATTAGTTGACGAGGTGCGCCTACCCATTTTTTTTTTTAGTAATATATGACAAGTGAGCAATGGGACACAAATTCGAGGGTGTGTGGCAACACGCCTAGTTCGCTCAGGCAATTAGGTTAGCTTCAGGAACTAGTTAGGACTGGTCGCTTAACTGTTTCGAGGCTCAATAGCCGTTAGTGGCACAGATGTTCGGTCTTAGGTTTTAGGGCGACCTAAAGCGAATGGGGTGGTGGCGTGAGAAATGCCATGCAAAATGATTTATTTATTGTTTTATTTATTTTTCATTTCTTATTTTTAATCTTGGCTGTCTATTTTTCTAAAGAATATTTAATTATTTTGTTTTGTAATATTTAAAATTTTGTTTTAATATTTAATTAAAATTTGTCGCATTTTGATATGTTTTTTTTTTTTTTTTTTAATAGAGTTCGAATTCTTTTGTTTGGATTTCGTTTCTCTGATCTTTATTTAACCATTTATTCAAAATATAATTCTCTATAAGTTTTGTTTAAAACTTTTACTAATTTATTGCCCATTTAACAATGTTATTTTACGCCAAACATAAAACACAATGTTTTTCGACGCCAATTTATTGTTTTTTACCCCAGATTTCTCGAAAACCATCGAAAATACATTTCTGGAACCCATTTTTAAACATTTTTTAGGTTAAATTTCATATGAAACCACAAAATTTACACCTTAATTTGGGTCCCAGTAATTACAGTCTGGCTTAATTTTACGGAAGGCGTAATCTTTCGCCAGGCGACACTAGATAACGAAGCGTTTCCGAACCTATATTTATATGAACTTTCTTTTTTTTTCACCAGTAGAATCTCCGGATGTTAATGTTCATATGTACGTGTGTGTTTTTGATGTTGGCCTCTAAATCACTTTATCTCCAGAATTACTAAACCGATTTTGACCAAACTTGGTCAAATTACTTCTGCGTACTGGGCATTGACGCCGTTAAATTTTCAACTTAAAAGGTCAAAGGGGTAAGGCTGTAGATCGAGGTCACTCTCAGTATCTCGAGATTTTGCCTAAATAAGTTCCTATTTTTCTTAGGTACATTTGTTAACAATTCAAAAATAACAATATTTGCAGCTAAACTTTTTTTAAAAATCGCAACCCCACCCCAAAAAATATTTTAAACTACTGGTTAAGCGCGCATACTGCGTCAATAGTACCTCCTTGTCACCACAAGGAGCGCTAGTGTCACAGTCCACCAAGTTGCGATTTCCCTTTTTCCCTGCGGGAAATTATTTTTTCCATCGTCCTCTTGGACCGGGAAATTTGAAATTCTACAGGGTTGCCAACCAAATTATTTTTTATACTTTAAATATTAATTATTTATTTTATTCTATTTAGTTAATATAGCAATGACGTAGAGCTGTCGTAGTCGTCTGCTATGTTGTGACGTCACAGGTGAGCGATAGAATTAATTAAATGAATAATATTTAAAGCGTAAAAAGGTAAATCGGTCAGACTGAGTCTCTAACTCGATCGCCCTATTGACTCGGTACCTGGTGCGTTAAACCTCGCGGCTACACCAGTCTGCCGACCGTACAAGCGAAATTTGTTGTAAGTTGCAAAATTGCATTAGTTTAGTTAGTGCCGACTGTCGCCGCTAGTACCGCCACACTCGCGCGAATTAATTAAGACATGCGCGCTCGCTTTAGTTAGAATCATAGAATTAAATAAACTAAAAAATATTATATTTAAAAAAATTATAAATTAAGTCGTTTGTGTATGTATGTGTAAGCCGTGAATTAGAATCAACCCGCATTCGTAGACCCAAAGTTGTAAAAATTAGATATTTTTAGATTTTTAATACTATTAAAAGTTTAAATAATAAACTTTTAATAATATTATTACAATAACATTTCATCTTAATACATCCTCCACCCCCAAAAAAGAAATCTTAGGTGACTTTTTATTAATTGCACTTCTTTCAGTAGAATTTGCTTTAAACGTAGAAAAATAGAAAAAAATATTTCTAAGAAGATGAACTTAGAAGAAACATTTTTGGTTTAAACATGTAATGATATTTATAATAAAACTTCATCATACCCTTTAACAGAAAAAAAGGATCTTAGGTAAATCTTTACACGGATCATATAAGAATAAATATTAGCAAGGTATTACAATTTTGTTGTCCGCTTTTTTTAAATCTCATACAAAATATTTAAATACTTTTCACGATATAAAATCGGATGAAATATTTTATTTTTAAAGTACAATTTATGTAAATATTTAAACTGTTACACGTACAGGATAATTTTCCTCAACAGTTAGAAACCAGTTATTGAAAACAGCGGTTTTTTATCATTTCCAGACTTTTTCTTTGCTTACCGCAAAAATAATGGAGAGCCATTACAGATATTGTGATGCTGTAAAAAAACTACTGCATCTTGTACTAATTAACTTAATAGTTAAGAGAAAATTTACTGAAAATCATGGGATTTATAACAGATTATTTTTTTAAATTTCCTTTGGCGTAAATTATTATAATTAGCGCAAAAGTATATGAAGCATCGTAAATATGCCTTCACTGTATTCATTCCTGTTAAACTACTTTAGCCATAAATAAGCTTAGGCTTTATTAAAGTTAACGCTTGAATAAATATTTATAAATAGTCTAAACAAATACTTTTTTCTTCTTTTTTTTCGTCTATTCCATCTACCTAAACATTTAAAGAAATATGAGAAAAATGTTAAGAAAATCTGACCGATAACTTAACATCTGCCAAGATTTAACAAAATTCAGAAAATCTTTTAATCGTATACTCGTATGATGAAGGATTAAAAATTTATTCGGTAAACATTTATCAAACCGATCAGTAAAAATTTAAGCTATCTAAACAAAAAAATAAAATACATCCTAAAAATATTTAAAGTAAATTTGTCAAAAACAAAACCCAGTCGGCTTAAAAATCCTGTTTTCAGAAAAATTCTAAAATTTTTAGGGAAGTTTATAACTTTTATCGACTTTAATTTTTAATAAATTAAAAAAATTTATTTGATTGTAACTTAAATATTATTTTATTATTTATTTAACTTAATTTGATATAATTTATTTTCTACGCCTCTATTATAACGTTTGAATCACGCGGCTGGAACCCGTATCATAATGAGGGTAATTATGAAACAGTTTTTCATTTAATACAGGTGTTCAGTCGATGAAAAGCCTACTATTTTCAACACTGACCGATCAGAAGCGAGTATAGCTTAATGTATTATCTGTTTTTTACTTTGATTTTAATCCGATGTAGCAATTAACGAGCAAAGGTTAATGTGAAAGTACACCCAGAAGTTACTAAGTTTCTATATTGCACTGTTTATTCCTTCTGTTAATTACGTCGGATGCTTAACGCCGATCGATATTAAAGAAAAGACAGAACGTATGACTAATAATCTATAGCCATAAAAATGTATTGTTAAACTATTATTTGAGAAATTAAAAAAAATATATTCCTTAAACAATGTATTCTATAATCGATTTAAATCATCAATAGTCCCAATATATTCTCAGCCATACAAAAGATATGGTATGCAGCTCTCTATAATGGTCATTAATGCACTTTTACAAAGTTTATGACGCTCTCCAAAACTCGAATCGTAACTTACTTCGCACTCGTGCATTAACGGCTCGTTACATAATGCACTATGCTCGTAACATAATGTACTATTAAATAATAAACAAAAAAATATCAGGTATTTCATTTTTCACCAAATAATTGGTACGCAAAATTTATTATTTTTTTTAATCGTTCAAAAATTGTAAAAAAAAAATTAATCTTTTCTTTTAAGTATTACTTTAACCAGAGGAAAAAGATAAAGATGACCTTATTTTTCGATAAGAGATGAACGTTATTACTCGGTAAATACAAAAACGGGTTAGATATGCCTCAATATCGTTTTTTATACCGATAAAAATAAATAAATAGAATCAAGCGAATAAATACATGAATTTCTCTATATATGTAAATAAATAAGCATTCAGCAAGAATAATTTTTTAAAAAAATTTACTTTAAAATTCATTGTTATAAATAAAGAGTGACATTTGTTTTTTCTGCAGATTACAAAGAAAAATATAATCATTCGATTGACAAGAACACGACAATGAAATTAAGGCAAATCGGGTGACATTTTACTTGAACAAAAGAACAAGTTGCGTCGTTCAAATGTTTTTTTTTTTATTTGTTTAAATAAAACTTCGGAAAAATCAATTAATTGTATTATCTCTAACTAAAACCATTGTGTAATGGGATTTGTGTTATATCGCATATACTGAATTCATGTTATCTTAATTATCATTGATCGGCATCGTTGTTTCGTAATATTCCGTAAGTACCCATTCAGATCCATACGAACAAATAAATTTAAACGTAGCTTTATTATATTCATTTAAGCCGACAAAAGTTTAAATAAACAGAAATAAATATTTATTACATGTTATTGTGTATATCGTATTGGCTTAATGTTTTATTTACTTCATTAACAATAAAATATTAAATTGTAGCAAAGAATAACGAGTGATGTATATAAATTATTGCACATTACTGCAAAAAGATGAGTGGAAAATTGTAATGGAGCTGCGGTGCAGGAGGATGTAGATATTGACCTCACTCCCGAAAGCGGACCGGAGCAGAGAGAGATAGAATATATTTTCATTAGAGGCTTCTTAAATTAGTAAAGCTGTTTCTTGATTTTTAATTGGATGAAGAAGACTTTTAGTAAATTGAATCGTATGACAAAACTATCGTTGTTGCGATCATCAACATTGTTTTGTCGGTATGAGAATAGTATTTTTAGCGTTTAAAGACTCAATCAAGTAATGATTTGAGTACATAGTCTGATTAAAGTTAGATATATGTAGGGTTTTTGTATGAAATCTTCGGTGTTAGAGAAAGGCGCGGGGATCGCGCTTCTACGAATCGGTTACTTTGATAGTTTGAGGTTGTAAGTTACGGTATGGTCGGAAAAGGTCAGACGAAAAAACGATAGTAGGGTGTACAAAGATGTACACCGATGTAAATATCTGCAGAGGCATTTGCATCGGTAGCATCCTGACAGAAGCCAAACCGATGGCTGTGTTGTGTAATCAAATTTAGAGGGTCTAAAAGACGACCACCGGTAAAATCCATCAGGGCTAGGAGGAAGAGAGTGGTGTGGCGACCGGGATCGTCACAATGCGGGTGTCTTTCCCTACGGGGGTCAGGATGCTTAAAGAATATTCGTTAATAACACAAACATCCTGTATAGTTTCATAATTAGATTTAAGACGGCGGTATGAATGTTAGCAAAACAGTCCCTATATCTCATCAACCATTCTAACGGTAACAAAACAGTTAGTGCCGATGAATTGCTGCACATTTTCAATTATAAATTTACACTAAGACTTAGGGAAAATTGTTAAACTTATCAGCGCTACGTTTAGAGCAGGCCATTCTTATCATTTTCATAAAAGCCCCATATTTTTAACTTTTTTTTTCACCTCCTCCACCGCGCCGGATCCACGTAAAGCATAAAAAAAAAACGGGGGGAGTGTCCAATACTCTAAAGAGCCTATCCGCCTACCGGCTGTAAGTCCAGCATGACAGGCAGGCCCGCCGGTAGAATCTTAATTTCCTTGCCCTGCCTCTAACTCCCAGCGCAAAGCCACCAAGTCTGACAAAATTCGTGCCCAGCGACCCCACTCTAGGAGCCGGGACTCGTTCTTGTATTGCCTGCCTCAAACGGAGACAACCCGAAGGTCACCTCCGCCGGGACTCGGTCTTTCAAGCGACTGCCTCTAACAAGCGCGATGTTTCATCATCGACGGACACCAACCTAAACGTGGACAGACGTCTCAGCTGTTTTTAAATTATTTACTTCAATTATTACGGGGTATACAATATATATCCCATAATAATTTAACTTAATATTGTTACATACTGTTTTGAACTTATATGTATTTTTTTTTTTTTTATATAAACTTTATTCTTTTATTAATTTATCACACAGAATAGAAGAAAGGAAATTTTTCCGTTATTTACTGACGGATTTGGAGTGTGTGTTTTTAAAAAAAATTTTCCGTTGTATTGCAGTATTTAGTATCACTTTTAAACGACACGTGTATACGTAAATAAGCAATAAAGAAGATTGAAATTGTAATACATAAAACAAATAATACAGGAAAAAAAAATTGTTATAAAAATAGGAACAGAAATTAATTATACTTTAGCAGATACTCTGCCGTTTAAGTAGGTAGATTAATTGAAAATAAATGAATCGCTTCATGCTGTCAAGTGTTTAAATTAAAAATCAATACGATAGTTGAAAATTACATCGTATTGATATTAGCATACATTGTGGAAGCCGTACACCTTCGCATGTTTATGATTAGTTCTGTTTTAATTTAGTTTTGAGCTCGGAACTCTATAAATCTACAAAGAGTGATAACATAAATAAAATAATAGTAATAATAACAAAAATATTTTTTTTTATGAACTGTGAAATACTGGATTGAATTGGATTTGATTGGATTGATTGGATTTTAACGCTTTCCCAACTGCACGTACTTCAAGTAACAGCACACTGCACATGAATATTATATACATAAAAGCTGAGAACAAAATTGTAATACGTTTCTGGAATCAGTTATTTGTCCGTATATATTGGAAAAATAATGCATGAAAAACGTTTTAAAAAATTTATATTTTTAAACTTTGATCGGCTCCCCCACCCCGAAATTGCTGTAAAGTATTTTTGAATCTAGCACTACTACTATGCCTAGAAAGACATAAATCTGTTAAAAATATGAAATAAATAAAAAGGAAGAATATTTCGATTTTTTGAGAGGGGGAGTATTCAGGGGTATTTTTTTTTAATAGTAAGATAAGCATGTCCGCATCCACAGAACTTAATAAAATGGGATTATGTTTGCAAAGTTTTGAGAAAACTTATCCCAAATAAGCTATCTATCCCACTCCATGGAGATATTGATCCCAAAAGTTTACCAACAAATTGCCCTAAGTACAAGAGTCTGTGCCAAATTTCAGCAAAATCGGTTTATCCAGTCAATAGTTATTAAATAAACTTTAAACACGCCATCAAACGGTACACACGTACGTACATAAGAACATTATCTTCAACCTTTTTGTTTTTTGGTGTCCCTGGGTCATGAACGTCGAGAAATATAAAAAATGTTCATAGTTCATTTTTTTGATTGATTACCGTCCTTTCTTTCTTGCAGCACAGCTCTAGAGTTATACACATACGCACAGTGTATTCCAGGAGGTGCTGGCCAAACCTAAAGGATCGATTCACGATATTAGAATAAAAGAAGCCGTAATAAGAAAGGGAGTCCGACAAGGATGTTCCCTATCTCCGTTACTTTTTAATCTTTACATGGAACTAGCAGTTAATGATGTTAAAGAACAATTTAGATTCGGAGTAACAGTACAAGGTGAAAAGATAAAGATGCTACGATTTGCTGATGATATAGTAATTCTAGCCGAGAGTAAAAAGGACTTAGAAGAAACAATGAACGGCATAGATGAAGTCCTACGCAAGAACTATCGCAAGAAAATAAACAAATACAAAACAAAAGTAATGCAATGTAGTAGAAATAACAAAGATGGACCACTGAATGTGAAAACAGGAGGAGAAAAGATTATGGAGGTAGAAGAATTTTGTTATTTGGAAAGTAGAATTACTAAAGATGGACGAAGCAGGAGCGATATAAAATGCCGAATACCACAAGCGAAACGAGCCTTCAGTCAGAAATATAATTTGTTTACATCAAAAATTAATTTAAATGTCAGGAAAAGATTTTTGAAAGTGTATGTTCGGGGTGTCGCTTTATATGGAAGTGAAACTTGGACGATCGGAGTATCTGAGAAGAAAAGATTAGAAGCATTTGAAATGCGGTGCTATACAAGAATGTTAAAAATCAGATGGGTGGATAAAGTGACAAATGAAGAGGTATTGCGGCAAATAGATGAAGAAAGAAGCGTTTGGAAAAATATAGTTAAAAGAAGAGACAGACTTATAGGCCACATACTAAGGCATCCTGGAATAGTCGCTTTAATATTGGAAGGACAGGTAGAAGGGAAAAATTGTGTAGGTAGGCCACGTTTGGAATATGTAAAACAAATTGTTAGGGATGTAGGATGCAGAGGGTATACTGAAATGAAACGACTAGCACTAGATAGGTAATCTTGGAGAGCTGCATCAAACCAGTCAAACGACTGAAGACAAAAAAAAAAAACTTTTTTTTTGCTAACTCTTAATTTGCTAAATATTTCAAAAAACCTGTGTTAAGTAATGAAATTCAAGCTTTACTTCTACTTCCGAACTTCGTAAACAAAAAAAACCTTGAAATTTGCTAACATGGATTTTAGACATGAGACAATGATGCCAACAAATTTATGAACTGAGGAGATTCTCCTAAAAATTCCTCCAATTTAATCAGATAACTGCCGCTTTTTAAAATAAATTTGGCAGTAACGATTTTAAATAGCCAGAAGTTTTAAAATTTTTAAATACAATATTTTTATTTTTGGAATGTTGTTGCTTAAAAATTAGATACAGATTATACAGAGTTATCATGAAAGAATGGTGCGGTTTCAGTAATTCATAGGAAGATTGTAGAGAAATTTCTAGGTGTTATATTGGTGTCCCTGAAAGCCTCCAACCCAAAAGTTTATTTATCAGCAGTTGCAACCACAACGTCAGTTCTTGTATTGTTGTTGCGGTGAGTTTAGCGAGTTACTATGTTCTCGGATAAAGACAAAGCAAAGTGTGTTTTATTGATGGCTGAATTAAAATCCGTAATTTTAGTTCAAAGTGCGTTTCGACGTGAATTCGGAAGAGATCCGCCACACAAAAATAACATAACACGTCGATTCAAACGATTCGAAGAAACCGGATCGGTTAAGAAACAGAAATCAACCGGCAGACCGAGTGTACCGGACGAAACGGTTGAACTAATTAGACGATCGGCAATTAGAAGTCCTGGGAAGTCCATCCCCCGTCGAAGCGTCGAATTAGGTATTCCAAAATCAACAGTTCACAAAGTTTTACGAAAAAAACTGAAATTACACGCTTATAAAATCCAGATACTGCAGGAATTGAAACCCGATGATGGTGTAAAACGTTACAATTTCGCTGTTGAAATGTCGGACAGAATAAGAGAAAACGAATCATTTTTAGACGATATAATTTTTACAGACGAAGCTACATTCCACAACAATGGATGCGTTAACAGACACAATTCACGAATATAGGGCTCTGAAAACCCACACGCAATTATTGAGAAACAACGCGATTCGCTTGAAGTTAATGTTTGGTGTGGTGTGATGAATAATCGTGTAATAGGGCCTTTCTTCTTTGCTGAAAAAGCAATTAATGGAGTTGTGTATCTTGACATGTTAACCGATTATTGCTTTTCTTAGCCGGATGAACTCGAAAACACTCATCGACTTCATTTTCAACAAGATGGTGCTCCCCCGCACTTCAATGCATCGGTCACGGACGCTTTGAACGAAAAAATTGGAGATCAATGGATAGGCCGGCAAGGCCTATCCATCTTACTTACTTTGGCCTCCAAGGAGTCCAGATCTGACACCTTGCGACTTTCTCTTGTGGGGGTACATCAAAAGCATTGTTTATACACAAAAAAATTCGTGACCTAAACCGCTTAAAAAACAGGATTAATGAAGCAATGACAACCGTTAACGAAGAAATGTTAACTGATGTTTGGAGAGAAGTTGATTATCGTTTGGATATTTGTCGAGCGACTAAGGGCGCACATATTGAAATTTATTAATTATGTAAAAAAATGTTTGAGATGACAAATTTTAAAAATAAAAAACATAATCTATAAGTAATTCTGTTTTAATTTAAACCATGTTCAAAACCGCACCATTCTTTTATGATAACGCTGTATAATCCAAATTTGAATTTAATATTCTTTAGTAGATAAGAAGCTGTAGATTTGTTTTAGAAACCTGACAAACAGAAAGACAAAGGGAAATGAAGCATTTTTATATTTATTTTTATCACAAGTTTTTTTTCTCCTTTATATGTAGACTCATTTCCTAATCTTATTATTCTGTATACTATCTTGAAAGACACAAAGTCGAGATATTTATTGCTTCATTCACAAAGATATCACAGTATCAATTGAGTCCAAGATTCTAGGAAAATATAATTTTACAGTAAATGATCCAGTTAGAAGTCACCTGTCGCTAATAAATATTTTTTTTTATTCAATCCTCAAAAGAGGAAAATAGGGATTGCTTTTTAATCCAGAAAAGAAATTAAAAACTTTTTATTTATTTCAAGTATTATTACTCGTTTAATAAATTTTTTAATGTCAAACATTATCGAGTTAAATGTTAACGTTATTTCAACAAAAAAATTGCACTTTTAACATTACAAATTTATTGGATTAGTTGGTCGAATGCTAAAATTTTGCATATTTGCTCGGTTTAATGCGTCAAAAATCGGAGGACGTGGAATGATAGGAGAAATTGACGAAAGTTTATTTACAAAAAGGAAAAACGATGCTGGCAGAGTATTACCGGAGCAGTACCTTTTTGGTGGCATTTGTCGTGAGAAAAATGGCTGTTTTACAGAAATATTTCTGATCGATCTGTTGTGACACTGTTGAATGTCATAAAAAGAAAAATCAAAGATGGTACCAGTATATATTCTGACAGCTGGAGATCGTATCGAACTTCCACTCTAGTAAAAGAAGGCTTTGATCGTGCAAGAGTGAATCACAAACATAATTTTGTAGATCCAGAGACAGGAGTCCACACTCAAAACAATGAAAGATTGTGAACGGAGGAATAAAAAACATCGTGACACTGCTCGTCAACATTTGGAAAGTTAATTAGCTGAATTCATGTGGCGTAAAAATATTGGAAACGGCGAAAATATCTTTAATTCTACTTTCAATAGCAATCGCGAGTTCTTTCCTCCGAAAGTGTGATTCCGGTGTTTATGAATTTATAGTGTATTTATGAGGTGTTTATTGTTCCTTTTGTAATTTTTATTTTTCATTAAAAAATTTACTTTCTCTACCTCAAATAAACGTTATTATTCAGTTTATCATGAAATCTGAAGAAATTGCATTAAAAAAAATTATTGAAATAGAAAAGAATTTCAAAACACAAAAACTTTGTCTCTCCTTAGTAACGATTGTTCTAGGGATAGCGTGTAAGGATACGAATAAGTGTTTTGTTTTACCGTTTGTAAACAGATCATTCCCAATACTTCTGCAGTATATTAAAGACCGTTTTGTTTTTCGTAGTACTTTTTATTCGGGTTCGTGGCGCGCATATTCAATAACAGATATTGAACACGACGGTTTTCTTCATTTTAAAGTAATAGCTGTATTGTTCCGAAACAGGGGTTCACAACCGAACGGGAAAGTGATTTGTGGAAAACTCCGAATTTCCACGATAAACTTGCAAAATAATGTTTATCGTGGAACAGTTTGCTATCATCTGGAATTTTACTTTTGCGAATTCACGTGGTGCCGTATTACTCGCGGAAAGGACCCGTTCGAAGATGTTTTGCTTGCGATAAAGGCGTATCGGCCGCCGGAAATAGATATGCAACTACCTCAATCTCATCAGAACTCACTACCATTTCATTACACTTAAATAACCGGAAAAGAGGTATTAGATATCTGCCGATTTGCGTTATAAAACACATATTGTTAATAATAAAAAGATTTTATGTGGGCATCACATCACACCTGTTAAATTACATACACACATTTTTTGCTACACTTCATTTTAACTTATTCATTTGAAAGTAAGATACAATCCACCAATTCTTTAATAAAGTGGACAGTTACCCAAACGCATTGTAGTGGACACCACATTGTATCACACTTTTTTGTGGTGTCCGTATCAGCATTTTATATTAGTTTATATATCAATTTTGTTTCACGTCGTTCAAGTAGTTATGTGGTGTAAATGAGAACGTGTCGGATACGTAACCATACACACATAGATTCGAATCCGTCTTCATGCACATATATTTTTCTTTCTTTTTTTTTAATTTAAATATATTGATTATACCTCTTTAAATTTTTCTGATTTAAAATGAGAAGTATATAGAATTTTATTTCATTAATAACTTCTGATTTTTTCATACTTTTTTTTAGAGGGTTTTTAGATGTTAATAATTGTTAATAAATCCATATATTTAAATTAAAAAAAACAGTCGGAAATTAAGTCGGATTCGAACCGATGTGCTTTCCCCTTGTAAAATCCAAATAGTTCATTAATTAAAATTTAATTTGGCTACACGTAACTTTGGAACCAATGAAAAAAGTACCACTTATGATATATCGTTGAAAATCTCTTAATGAGGGCTTATTACTGCAGTTAAGAAAGGCTTTTTTGGACACTTTTGGTCCAGTCGATTGCAATCAAAACGAAAGGTGCACAACCAGATGTTACAACAGTCCTAAATCCAACATTCCACGACTAACCGTTTTTGAGTTATGCGAGATACGTACGTACGTACAGACACCAAGCCGAAACTAGTCAAAATGGATTCAGGGATGGTCAAAATGAATATTTCCGTTGAAATCTGAAAATCAAAATTTTTACTTCCTTCAATTCGTACAAGGAAGTAAAAATAGGGTTGGAACCGGTTTTTTTAATAAGTACCTTTAAAATTTAAACCAACCTCTGCAGTGGAAACATAGCATTTCAACCTTTCATCCACAAGAGCCTGGGTTCCTATTTCGATCAGAAATGGCATATTTCATACTAACAGATCTATTCCATACTTCCAAGCAAAAGCTTTGACTTTTATAAAGCTTGTGATTACACAATTATAGAAGAACGTTAATTAAGATTTCTGTTAATTTTTTTTTTACGTAAAACAATAATAAAATTTTACTTTGTACTCGGTAAAAACGACTTATAAAAAATGAAAGCGTTCATAAAACATTTTGTGTTAAAACAGTTGGGAATAATAACGCAGAGTTATGTCTTTATTCCGGAATTGTAAGTTTACGTTTTACCGCAGTAGCTTAAATTAAAATATAATGCAAAAATAATGTTTTTGCTCATTATTATTGTCTGTATTGCCAGAACGTTATCAGTGATATAAGAACGATTCCTGCTCCTATCATTTAAAAGTAAAATTACAAATACTCCATTTCAACTAAAGTTTTATTTCCTTATCCGAAAACCGTCAATCTTTTTTGGTATTCATTCAAATTTCCTTATTTTATCATTAATTTTAAAATATCTGACAAGAAAATATTGTTTCTAGTCTATTTACACTTTAAATACTGCAAGGCTTTAGAATTTTATATTAATATCACGAATAGTTGCTCTTTTACTTTTTACAAGAAAGTTTCATAAATGTAAATTATAAATTTTTATCAGTAGCAGAGGGTACATTTCATATAAAAAAATGACCACAACTTATGTTCGTCATGGGTTAACATAAAGTACTTAAGAACTTTATGATTTACGATTCACGTTCAACATCTCTTGTGACGTAAAAGCACGCATTAAACTACTTTAGCGTTTCTTAAAGGTCTCTTCATCATCGAATAAAACATTTTAATCTTTATTAATTTAAATTGCTGTTAATTACTTTATTAACCTAATAATTAAACATAAATTTTATACAATATTTAAAACGTATTAATTAAAAAAAGATTTATTAATTATTGGTAATTTCAGTTGATTTTATGTACAAATAAATTATTTAAACTATAATCATAGAATTACACTACTCTTTTGCTATTTTAAAAAAGTTTTTAAAACTTTATAGAAAGTATTTGTACAGAAACTTCATTTAGAAATAAAAATAAAGTCTAAATAAATCTAAAATATTTACAAATAATGGAAATTAATCAAATAAAGCAATAATGAAATCAAATTGCTAATCCTTCGTGGTAGCATTTTTATCGTTCAACCAGAATTTCCGGATTCGAGTTCCGATCAGAAACGGCATTTTCTACAAGTTATAAAATTAATAAATTTTATAACTTATAAATTTATAATAATAAAAATAAATAATAAAATAATTTGCTCTGAAGCAACTGAGATTATTACATTACAAAAACAATAGAATTTACTACGTTTAGCACAAATATTAACATATTTTCAGAAAAGAAACTTTTAAAAATTTCAGATTATAAATAGACGTATAACAAACAAACCGGACAAAAAAGATTTTCTAGTCGAATAAAGAAAAGAATTTTCCCAAAAACAATAAAATAAATGATGTTCTATACTTTACCGGCACTGAGAAACCCGAAACTGTGTTTCGAAAACCGGTTTCTCGTATGATTTCAAGATTTTCCCGTATTGCAGTTTTTTATTACAATTACTATTTAAAGAAAGTAAATAAAAAGAAATAAAATGAAATAAATAAAATAAAAGTAAATAAAATGAAAAATAAATAGGTGCCGCAATCACTTTTTCAAAAGTTTCACGTTCAATTTAAAATAACAAAAAAGGTTTGATTATCGATATCAAATTTTAGTTTTTCAATGAAAAATTGATATATTGAATAGTGTTTTCAATCATAGGAGGGAGATGAATTTTTTCAAACTTATATACGAGTATTATATGTTTTTATTATATACGAGTATATTTTAGTAGTTTTTTTATTATACGAGTAGTTCTTTATTATATACTAGTATAATGATGCTTACTCTTCGTAATTTTGAAGCGTGCATTTAGCAATTGTAGTACCATTACGTCTGGAGTTAAACAATTTTAGAACTTTACTTAAGCCGCTAAGAAAATATTTGTGAATTATTGATCAAATAATCGAAAATTAAAAACTTTACCGACACATTTGATAAGCAGTTGAGATAGCTGCCTTTTAAGTTTTTACGAATACAATGAAAAAAAAACAAATTTTTTGATACAAATCGTTTTATTGTTTCTCAAAATACTCGACTTCAGATTTATACACTTTTTCAAACGTTCGAAACAATTCTCGAAGCATTTTTCCCACTCTGTATTTGGTACCCAAAAACATGGTTTTGGACAGATTCAACGGTTTTTTGAGGTGATAAAAATCGCTGTCCATGCGTTTTTGTTTGACATTCGGAAACAAAAAAAACGTCATTAGGCGATAAATCAAGTGAATACGGGCAATGAGACATTAATTCAATGTTTTTCTCCGTCAAATAATTAATTGTTTGACTAGCTATGTGAGAAGAATGTCATGAAAGATGCGACGTTTTCGTTTGTGTTTCCTGATTTCATCGATGACATAAGGCAAACAAATTTTTACATACTATTTATCATTACTTGTTCTTCGATCCTGTAATGCGATGGTTACTACACGTCCATTATAACCGAAGAAACAAGCGATCATTTTTTTGGAAGTGCTTCGCAAACGAACCACTTTTGTTGGATTCGGTTCAACTTGGAACACCCAAACAGTTGATTGTTCCTTAGTTTTCAGCTCGTACGAACACATCCTAGTTTCGACTTCTGTTAAGATGTTGAATATAGTTTGCATTTCCTCGGTCGGATTTTTTTATCGTTTTCTAACACCGATTGACACAAATCTGTTTTTGAGCCTCGGTCAACTTATGAAATCCATCAGAAAAAACAGATCTTTTTCACAGCTAAATGTTCATGCAAAATCAAATGAACTGTAGTCTTCGATACACCTAAGGATTCCTCTATCTCACGGTAAGTGGCACGCCGATCCTTTTTAATCATATTGCGCACAAAATCCATTTTTTTTTTAACAACAACCGATTTTGATTAACAATCTTCACGAAATTCATCGCTGACAGAAGCACGACCACGACAAAATTCTGGAAACCAATTGTAAATAGTTTTTACTGATGGTGATTCATTGCCCAAAGTTGAACGAAGCGATTCGAGGCGTTGTTGTTGAGTTAAGCGCTTACTAAAATAGTAAAAAATCATCCAACGAAAACCTTCACGTGAAATTTCCATTTTTTTTTCACAAAACTGTATTTTTTTAAACGCTCACAATAAACAAACTGCTCGATCGACTTCTGATCTTCCACTGTTGTAACAATAAAAATGTCAAATTTCATAACAACAGTAATGTCACATCTCAAAAGCGCCAACTAATGGTCGTTTGTAAAAACTCAAAAGGTGACCCCATACTAAGAGAGTCCCTGTATGATTATTTTAAAGTATTGCTACTTTCGACTGAAATATTTTTTTAAAAATATATATTTCCCTCCCGGCGAATACAGCCAGAATCGGAAAGTACGGTGATCGTGTGAGAAATGGGATATGAAGTTTTTTCGACTAGTTTATTTCGTTTTTCAACTAGGGTTCAACAAGGTTATCAAAAAAACATATTTATGTTTGTGGGTACATAAGAATGTACTTATAATCACACTTCTTTTGACATTATATACCGGATACTAGGTTTTCTTCATATCAAATAATCTCATATAATCAAATAATCTTATAACCCGAATAATATTATATATGTCATTAAACATATTAATTTTATTTTCAAAGGTATTATAGAGAGGGGATATCATGAAAAAACCAATTTCGATTTCCTTCAGACGCATTTCAGATAAAATTTTACTAAAGCAAATTTGTTACCCACAATGCATATATACATAATCCACAATTGTTTTTTAAAAAGGAATCAATCCCCACTTCTTAATAAAATTGAAATTTTTTTTGTTCTTTTGCTCCCTTGCGGGTTAAAATATTTTTGAAAGATTTTTTGAAAGTCTATACTTCATATATCAAATTATGAAGAAATGTCTACAATTTTCTTTAAATTGTAGGACTTGAGTGAAGTGTTTTTTCTTCTTTTTTTTCTTTTTTTACCTTTATTTTCTTATTTTAGCCTTTAATGCAGGAGATGTTAGAGTTAGAGAAAACATTATTTAAGCAAATCTGTTAAGCTTAACCTATATACGAATGTTTAGAAAAAATTTACTTGAAATTTATTTCCCACCTCTACAAAAATATATATTGGGTTTTTTTCTGATTTTTAACTCTATTAATAGCCGGGAAAATCAGATTTTATATATTATAAAAACATCAGTAAATCCTGAAAATTTTCAATCAAAAACGGCCGAATATTTTACAGCTGATATTGGATTTATTAAACTCTAAAAAAAGGAAAAATAATATACCTATAAAAATTTATGAAAACCTGAAAAGTTTTTTCTTGCACGGTTAAATCCATTTACCATAATAACATTGCCACAGTAACCTAAGAAATCAGCAAAAAGAGGTTGGTGATAACAATGAGAAAAGATACTTAGTAAAACATATAGTTTTTACTTTCCCGTCTAGATAATGCTGAAGCAGAGCTATAGCTGTAGAAGGGAAAGTATTGTAATCGGTTTTCACCGGATCTTGACGTTTTGACACCTAAGGAACCCAAAAAACTGGAGGGAAAATTTCCAAATATTCGTATGTTAGGTTCATACCTTATATCTCCAGACCTACTGGTCCAATTTTGACCAAACTTGGTCAGATTATTTTTATATAAGATGCATTGATGCCATTAAATTTTCTACTTAAAAGATCAAGAGGGTGAGGCTGTAGAGCAAGATCGCCCACATTATCTCGAAATTTCGGCTAATTAAGGTCATATTTTTCTTAGGCATATTTGTTAACAATTTAAAAATAACAATATTTGCCAAAAAAAGTAACTCGCTCTGACTGACTTTGTAATTCGATTTCTCGGTTGACTCGGTACCTGGTGCGTTAAGCCTCGCGGTTACACCAGTTTGCCGATCGTGCAAGTGAAATTTGTTCTATGTAAGATGTGAAATTACATTAGTTTAATTAGTGCAGACCCTCGCCGCTAGTAACGCCACACCCACGCGAATTAGATACGGTATGTGCACGAGCTGTAGTTAGAATTATTAAATTCAATAAACGAAAAAATATTATATTTAAATAAAATGATAAATATTTTTAATTAAGTTGTGTGTGTAAGCCGTGTATCAGAAGCAACACACAGTTGTACGAATTTCCCGGAACTCGACTTTAGCCACGTCACGGGAAAGTACTACAACTGTTATCAGCTTTTCCTGTGCGTTTCATTTGAATTTAAATTCAAGTAAGATTTTAGTATAGTCGTAAAGGTATTAGCTTTGATTTTCGTTCAATTTTGAAGGAAAAATTTTTATATTGAAATGAAAAAGAGTAAGTTATTAAAAAACGGTCTGGGAAAAGATTGCTGTAATTTTTTACCGTTATTATATAACTCAGTGGCAAATATATACAACGCGACAACTAAAATAAATTTAATAATGATAAATTTTTTAATATTAATTATTTTTTAAACAAGCATAATTAAAATAAAAATAGTATAAGTAAAAGAATAAAATATTAAAGCAAACAGAATTATGATTCTGTAATATGATTAATACAGCACTTTAACGGTAACTGAATAATACCGTAAATGTTAAGCGGTTTTAAAATTTTTTTTTTAATCTTTTTATTCGTTTGAATGCTAATAAGAATAAACACTACAAAAGTTTTGTTTTATACCGTTTAAAATGAGTTATTTCTAGTTATGAATGTTAAAGGCTTTTCTAAAGAACACTTAACACAACGTTACAATTAAAACATAAGAAAAGCTATGATTTTCAGTTTTCATCTGAAACTTCAATTAAGCACCTGATCTCTCTCATTTGTTCTTCATAATCATTCATTTCGATGAATAAATTAAGTAAAAACTTATATCTTAAGTGCATTTTAATTAATGAATTTTTATATCTACTTGAAAATCTTTAGAACGAGTAAAATTTAACGCCAAAATTCAAATAAAATACTAAGTCATTCGAATAAAATTCTTTTAATTTTAAAATAATAATTATTACATTTATTTATTGGTTATTTATTAGATATTTATACAATTTATTTTTTACTTTTCAGTGCATTTATATTTTTGTTAATATATTAAATTATTTTGTTTAAAATTCTCAATTTGATTTAATTCTCATTTTTTACTTTTTAGAGGGTTTTTCTAATTTTTTTCCTTTTTTTATTAATGTTAATATTAATATTAGTTAAATAAAAGCTTTTTTCAAAAATAATTTTTTATATGTAATCAAATATATTTTTGTATTTTTTTTAAGACTAAATAAAAGTAAAAATATTTATTTTTACACATCGAAGTTACATACGTGTACCAAATTTCAATCATTTTCATACGACAGTTATGAGAAATGAAAATTTTCAACTAAATGCATGAATTTAACGTAGGGGTTACGCGAAGGGACGTGGGGGTGAGTCATATCAAATTCCGACACCGTAGTGCTGTATTGTCATCGAAGTTCATAGTGTACAAAATTTTATTGATTTCATACGATAGATCAAAAGATATAGCAGTTGCAAGATCTGATTATAACTAAAGCAAGTTAAATCGGCTTATAAAAAAATTATTGATAATTTTCTTTTAAATAGTGATGTATAAAATAACATTTATTTAATGTAAATTTTTTACGGTTGTATAGTATTAATGTGAAAAATTCAACCGTATTATTTATCTTAAGATAAAAATTATTTTTTAATCGAACCGATCCCAAAAAAAAATTTTAATCGCACTGAAAAGTAAAAATAATTTTTGTACTACTCCTTAAATGCAATAACTGGAACGTACGTTTTGAAAACGGCACCAAATTTGAAAATGAATTACAAGTACATGAGTTACAGATTACCGAGATTACCAGTTAATGATATACCGATTTGAATTTGAATATACTGATTTTATTTGAATTTGACGTCGACTTCAAAAAATAAGTTTCAAAGATTTTATTGAGGACGTAGTGTAATTTTTCCTCCTTTTTTACGTAATTTTTTTTATAATCGGATCAATTTTTCTCTTACTCTTATTAGTTTTGTAATTTCGTCGAAGCAGAAATACGGTCACGTCTATAAAACAGACTGCTTATAAGAGAAAATATCGTTTTCTTAAAACAAAACAAGATCGTTTTTTCCCGTTAATCTAATACAATCAATCAATAAAACGAGACCACGCTAATAAATCATTTGTCATTTAAAAAGACTATCATAAAAATCGGAATTTTTTATCGAAAGTTATACGCTCGGACCAAATAAATATACGAATAGAAGTGATAACCTCCTTTTGTAAGTCAGTTAAAAATTTATTATTTTATTGTTTAAAAAATGAAATATATACTTATAAGAAAGTAAATTGTATATTCTATTTATTTTATATTAAATTCAATATCAAACCACTAAAATACCCATGGACTGTTTTAATTTATTAAAATGAATGTACAATTTACTATAACTTATTTATAATTTCATTTTACAATTATACATGTACAGCACGCCGCTTTTACTTCAAAAGTTCAAGTTCCATATGAAATAGAGCCCTCACAAGTTTTAAATCTGTTAAAAATTAAAAAACATTACTACCAAAAAAAAAATAGGTAGTCTTCTGGTCGCGGTTTATAAATTTGCATTTGATTTTCAAATGAACGCATTTTGAGTGTGTACGGTTGACAAACATTGCCTTTAATATAGGATAATTTAAAGAGCGTGCGGGTGACATTTTTGTATATAGTATAACTTTGTTTTCAATTTTTTTTTTAAATTTACCTAAACAGATACAATATATATTTGCTTACTTATATAGCTTATGACACTCCCGGTAGCGTAAGGACTCTTTTCTTTTTTTTTTTTGTTTAAACTCCTGGTCTACCGTTAGGTATTCCTTTAGAGGATGAGATGAATGATTTGTAGCGTGTGTGAAAATGTCATGCCTGACCGAGATTTGAACCCGGGACCTCCGGATGAAAGAAGTCGTACATCTAAATCGATTCAACCGTTGAGTATCTACGGTGGAACAAACATATATATACATACATACACCCTAAATATATTCCACTTTGGGCAGTCGTTTAATAATAATAATTTTTCCAGAAATCTCCGGGTATTTTCGTGTCGTGATATGTTACTATGAAACCGTAACACTGCTACGGAAATAGATTAATAAAATTTACTACCGTAATTCATTACTCCAATATCGTAGCAGATCTTAAAATTATTTTCGATACAAATAAATCGATACTGAAAATAGTAACGATTATCGATTTAGAATCGTATGATTTTTCGTGGCCTACAATTAAACATACATATATACAAATTTATATAGCCTATGACACTCCCAGTAACGTAAAGGATTCCAGCGCGGGGTCATACATCCAAATCGGTTTAGTCGTTGAGCTGCTTTCGGTGAAGCAAACATACATACACACCTACACTCTAAACACATTTTTTTTTTGTAAAGGGGTGGAGAAACCCCATTTACTGGCGTCTAAGGAGTGTCCGGCTCGCTAATAGGTTCCGCCATTTATAACCAAGAGCGTATGTATACCTGCGCACTACCGACTAAACCTCCACCCTTGGCTTCTCCCTTCCTGGGGTAGCTTATAAAAACATTTCATCAGAAGAAGGGGGAATCGACCACACGCATTCATAACAATCCAACGTCACACACCACACAAACAACACTACTGGAAGCAACACATACAGCACGTCAAATACATACACCGATAACACACAAGAACCTGCATAAAACAGGACAAGCGACTAACACCCACGCGTTACACATCCGCACAACCGTCAAGACAGAAATCTTAGTCACACCACTTACCAGTAGCCACACCATCAGATTACAGTCCTTTTTGGGCAGTCGTGTAAAAATAGGTAAAATTTAATCTTACTTCAAATATTTTTCGGGGTTACGGGAATCGACTGCTACGGTCATTTAGTCCGGTGACAATTTGTGGCGGATGAAAACTGCCATGCCTGACCGGAATTCGAATCCAGGACCTCCGGATAAAAGGCTGAGACCCCTCTACCACTCAAAATTTAAAAAAATAAATTTGAGTTGTTTTTCCGGGAATCTACGGTATCATTTATATACATTATTCTTATGAGCTATATTACAAAAGCTATTATTTAACCAAATATTGCAAAGATTGTTGATCGTTACATAACCATTTAATCTCTGTAGACGTCGTGTAAAAGATATGTACGAGAGCGAGTACGTGCGCAATAAGTAGGAAAAGTATACTAACCAATACTGCTTTTCTGTTGGCTCAATATCATTCAGTAATACAACGGGACTAAATGAAAGTCTCTCATCTCTTTCACTTACAAAATGTTTTGTCAATTAAGTGCATTCAGTAAAAAATTTTGTAAGGCTGAACAAACAAAAACCCATACATACGGTACGAATTGAGAACCCTCTCCCCCTTTTTGAAGTAGTTAAAAGTTATATATTTTTTTAATTCTAATTTTTAAATTACTGGAAACTATTTTGAAAAATATTAAATGGGAGCGCTGCATAAAACAACACTTTCAAAGTTTTATTTCAACAAATAATTTAAATAAAAAAAACAAATCAGAACTTTAGAAAAGTTGGATACGTATATTCATAAGTACAAACACTTCTAAAGTGTTACCAAGATGAAACTGCCACTTCTTATATTTACAGTCTAAATATAGACAATTTTCGCCCAAAAGTAATGGTATACTTAAATTAAATTAGGGTAGTTGAAAAACCTGCCACCGTGGCGCGAGTGGTAGCGTCTCGGCTTTTCATCCGGAGGTCCCGGGTTCGAATCCCGGTCAAGCATGGCATTTTCGCACACGCTACTCATCCCCTGAAGAAATATCTAACGGTGGTCCCGGAGGTTAAACAAAAGAAAGGGGTAGTTGAAAAAACTAACTTTAACTTCATAATAATTATTATAACCGTGATTCATGCTGTTATATTTCGATAAGATACAACTCACCTTCTTTTAAAGGTTGCTTTCATTCTTCTTCTAATAATGATTATTTAAAAATGTTTCCATTGATTAATTCGCAAAATTATTGTTCTAAAACTTGGAAGAGATAATTTCATACGATTCAGTTAAAAGTAATTATAAATAATTCTATCGTACGCCTGTCATGTTATTTATTTTGTAATTATTTAGAAAGATGACAAGCATTTATAAGTCATTAATCTTGGAATACGTTTACGGCCATCGTTTTAATCATCAGTAATCAAAAAAAAGTAAAGCTCAACCGTAATTTTTAAATTTTACCTCCCTTCTGTTATAATAACAAGGATGATTCTTTGTTATTATATTACACACATTGTTATTTTTTTTTACTTTTTCTTAACGTATGAGAAGGAGTAACAGTCAATCATGATACAAACATTACTATTCAAGTAACCATATTTTTATACAGTCTATTCAAATAGAAAAATCTCATACATAGCATCGAAAAAGGCGTCATACAACGCCTTTCGCCTGTGTTACTTATCTGTCGTAAGATACACAGTACCCTAGTAAAAAATTTTGTAATTCAGTAATGTACAAATGTAATATACATTATTTTCAGGCTAAATAATGGGTTATTGTATACGATTATCGACTCGGCCTATCAGCCGATTAATTAGCAACCAAAGCGAGCATTAGGTTATGTTTGCTCATACCGTACGAAGTTCAGAAACTCGTTTAATTTTTGATTTACGTGTTTTAATCGCGTTAACGTTTCATTACAATCTATCGATAACTGAAATCATTCGATATAAATTTCAATGCGGTATATTTAAGAACGAATCATAAACATTATTTTTTGATAAGGGTTATATGAAAAAGATAAAAATGTAAACGTAAGAGACATAGATACAAATTCAAAAAATAACCCTCCCTGCAACGGGAATACGTAACCTTTTTTATTTTTTATTTGAAATCTTTATAAATCAAAAACTACAATACAGCGACATTATTTTTATATTTACAGAGAGCGGCAAAAACAAAAACATATCCCAAGATTATTCACTATTGAATACGCGTAATCTTTGTAAATACAATTTTTTTTAATTTAATTTTTTTTTTAAATAACATTTCTTTGACATTAACTTTTTATTTGATCGTTGTTTTATTCACAGTACAAAAAATACACAAGATATTTTAATCCATCAAATTTATTAGGCCGTGTACATACAATTCAAAAATTGTTACATCAACTATTTTGAAATAGTATTGCCTCGTAAATACAACTTGCGTTACTAGTAAATTCTTAGCAACCATATTTTAATGCATTTTTTAAAATATGCACACACACGCGCGAAAGAAACACACCTTCTAAAATTATACATTCCGTGTTTGAAATATAATAAGTATAAGTATATAAGTTCCCGTTATAAATTCTCGCTAGAATTTTCAAGGTTCACTTTTAAATTTTCCAGATTATCACGGTGTAATATAATTTAATTCCATGCAAAACCCTCAACAAAAGGACAAATTTTTTTTCTTCACAGAATATCATAAAATTTTTGAATTTAAAGCAAAAGGTTCTTCAAAAAGAATGGTTCAGATTCAGATCAAGGCAGTAAGAAAATTTTAAGAAGTTATGTCGGTAGTTCTGATAGCGTCCGACCCAAAAATTTGAGTAACAGCAGTTCAAACCACCACACCGGTTTCTGTATTGTCGCTGAGGTGTGTTTAGTTCATTATTATGTTCAATGCTCAAGAAAAATCAAAGTGTGTTTTGTGGCAGGCTGAATTAAATCCCGTAATTTTAGTTCGACGTGAATATGGAAAAGAGCCACCGCATGAAAATAATATACGACGTCCGTTCAGACGGTTTGAAGAAATCGCATCTGTTGTCAAGTAAAAATCAACGACATACCGCGGATATCAGACGAAACTGTTGATAGAATTACACGATCAGCGATCAAAAGTCCTAAAAATTCCATATCCCGTCAAAGCCTCGTGTAAAATCTTCCAAGAATAAAACAGTTCACGAAGTTTTACGCAAAAGATTGAAATTACACGAGTATAAAATCCAGCTACTGCAGGAATTGAAATCCGACGATAGAAAAAAGTTTCAATTTCGCTGTTGAAATTTTCAACAAAATTAATGAAAACCAATTATTTTTAGACGATATAATTTTTATAGATGGAACTACATTCCGCATTAACGGGTGTGTTTACAGGGTTCGGAATGGAGGCAAATGGTGTGGCGACCGTTAACGTCACAAGGTGGGTGGTATCTTCCCCAACAGGGTTGGATGCGTTTCCAGATACGATTCACGAATCTGAGGACCTCAAAATCCACATGTAATTTTTGAGAAACGACGCGACATACGGTTTCTCAAAAATTAATGTTCGGTGTGGTACGATGAAAATTCGTGTAATCGGGCCTTTATTCTTCGCTGAAAAGACTATTAATGGAGATTTTTTATCTCGGTATGTTAAACGATTACTGCTTTCCTCGACCGGATGAACCCGAAAACGTACAACGAATTCATTTCCAACAAGATGGCGCACCCCCGTATTTTATTGTGTTCATCAGCTAGTCTTTAAACCGAAAATTTGAACGATGGATAGGCCAGTGAGGGCCTCCAAGAAGTCCAGACCTGACACCTTGCGATTTTTTCTTTAGGAGGTATAAAAAAAACATTGTTTATTCGGCAAAAAATACACTACCTATGTCACTTAAAGGAAATAATTAATGAAGCAATTGTAACCGTAACAGAAGATATGTTAATTCGGCTTTGGCAAAAAGTGAGTATCGATTGGATATTTACCGAGCGACTAGTGGTGCACATACTTTAATTTATTAGTTGTGCAAAAAAAACTATTATTAGTAACGGTAACTAACTATTTTTTAGTTATGTAACTACCATAAGTATTATGGTAACTACCATACTATTTATAGTTATGTAAAAAAACCTGTTTGAGATGACAAATTCGATTAATAAACAACATCGACTGTACGTATTTTTATCTTCATTTCACCCACGTTCAAAACCTCACCTTTCTCTTATGAAAGCCCTTCATAATTAAAGAAATTATATTCAGAAAAATAGGTCTATTCATTAAATAAATGTTCTCTGGTATAATCAATCTTTTCAAAGATCAGTTAAATTTTAGTAGGAATTCCATCATAGATTATAATTAGAATTATTTAAATATCTATATTTATGATTATTAATTACACTAACATAAAGCATAAAAATTAAAACACCGCGTCGCATAGCGTGTCTATAAAAGAACGACGCTTTCTCAGAAAATATATTCATATAAATAGGTGAGCATCTAAAGAAAAACTCCGTATTGTTCACAAAATGTTGATGCGTATAATGATTTTTCTTTAAGAAAGTAGCAAGTTATTAAGTTATGAGCTTTTATAGCTCGTTAATCTTTAGCAATTACAACATTTTTTGAGCAATATGTTTGTAACTTTTCCTTACTCCCTAAAACATTTTTCATGTAGCTAAATTTAAAGTTATATAAGAATTCAGGGAATAGAATGAGTCAACGTATTAAATGGCAAAACTTTAGTACCAGTTCCACTCAATTTAATATAATAATATATAAGCCTGTTTGTTTTTTTTTTTTTTTTGTTTTTTTAGAGTTTTTTTAGATCGTTTTAAATTCTTTACATCTTATTTACAGTAGTAAAATAATTACAGCCTTACTAAAGAACAAAAAACAAATTAATTTAATCTAAATTTATTTATTTTTTAAGGCAATGCATTTTAACAATGTTAATATGGAGATAGAGTTACAGAACTGCGACAGACATTGAAGGTTTCATGACACCAAATACTTATTTAATTACGGAGAATATTTTTTGCAATTAATCTCAAATTTAAAAAAATAACTCCGAAAATGTTTTTATATAATATAACAAGAATTTATTTATTTTTGCATAATTGCAGGGTTGCATTATTAGATAGTAATATCATATTCAGACTTTATAGTTTCTTTCTTTTGTGCGTTTTTCATTAGTATATCAAATTTCGTTATAGCGGTCGCCATGTAAGATGGCGCTTGTGTTTAAAATATTGTATCTCAGTTAAAAAAAATTGCACAATAAAAATGAAGGTATTGTCGAAAACTGCAATTATTTTTGCGCTAACTGGATTCGGCCGATTTTAGTTACCGTCATTCGTTTGAAAATTAGGGGCTCGAAAAACGGAAAACTCACGATTTATTGCATTTTTTTTTTTTTGAGAACGTCAACTTTAAATAACTATAAAATCAAAACTGATCTAAAAAAAGAGTCAAAACCAAAAAAATAAAGTTGATTTACTCAAAAAAAAACGGAAAAAAAAAGACTACACAATAGTAGAACTTCCACCCATCACGCCCTTGACCATTTTAAGTTGAAAATTTAATGGCATCAATGCCCCATATATAAAAGTAATCTGACCGAGTTTGGTCAAAATCGGTCCAGTAGTTCTAAAAATATAAGGTGATTTAAAGGCCAACACCTAACACTCACGGATTTTTTGGGTTCGTTAGGTTTCAAAACGTGAAGATCCGGTGAAAACCTCATATATTCAAACTGGACCGATTACAATACTTTCCCTTCTAGAGCTAAGCTCTGCTGCAGCGCTATCTAGATGGGAAAGTAAAGGTGCAAAAATCGTTAAGTTCTACGCTTTTCGCGCCCCTAATTTTCAAACGAATGACGGTAACTAAAATCGGCCGAATCCAGTTAGCGTAAAAATAATTGCAGTTACCGACGATACCTTCATTTTTATTGTGCAATTTTTTTTAACTGACATACAATAATTTAAACATAAGTGCCGTCTTTCATGGCGAACGCTATACCTAATAATGAATTTCCTAATAATGTTGTATTGGTTAAAAGATAAATATCTAAAAACTAATAAAAAATTACAAAATAAAAATATAACTATCCATATTTTGTCTAGTACTTTTCAGCCTTACTTTTAAAACCGAATTTTCTTTAACGTTGTTCTAAATAAACATAATCGAGTAACGACCAACAAACCGAATTTTCATTTTTAAAGGATAACAGTTTCAAAGAAAACATTTATGAGTGATCGTTGAGGTTTCATGGACGATTGAAAGAAGAATATTTGTGATAAAGAATTTTATTACTTTTTACTTCCTTGTACGAAGTAAATAAAGTATTGTGATTGCGAAAAATCTCGGTTTTCAGATTACAATGGAAATAACCATTTCGATCATCCCTGAATCTATTTTGACTAGTTTCGGTTTAACGTCGTCTGTACGTACATACGTATCTCGCATAACTCAAAAACGATTAGCGTTGGATGTTGAAATTTTGGATTTAGGACTGTTGTAACATCTAGTTGTGCAACTTCCCTTTTTATTGCAATCGACTGAACCAAAAGTGTCCTATAAAGCCCAAAATCAAAATAAAATTTGGATTTTAGACTTATTCTTAACTACAATAATAAGCCCTCATTGAAAACTTTTCAACGACATGATAAGTGGTACGTATTTTCATCGGTACCACAGTTATAGCCAAATAAAATTTTAATTAATGAAATATTTGGATCTTATAAGGGGAAGGCACATCGGTTCGAATCAGATTTCATCTCCTTTTTTTAAGTTTAAATATATTGATTTATTAACAATTATTAACCTCAGATTGTAAACAATTTTTTACGATAAATAATAATTTAATAATAAAAATAAGAAAATATGAAAATTATCAGAAGTTATTAGTGAAATAAAATTTGATGTACTTATAAAAATATGTACATGTAATTTAATAGGCGTATAAGGAAGTCATACGGTGTCCACATCAGATTTTTAAATATGAAAACTCAGTGAATAAGAACATCCATTTGATTTTTAGAGAATAAGCTGATAAAGAAATCCCACTTAACTGTCCAACACTTAAAAAAAGTATTTTTTTGTCGGATCCCTACGATTAATGTAAATTTACAGTAAACAGTTTTCTCTCAGACCCGATCTTCAATCTTCAATCACTCCGCTGTTGAGAAAATAATACACCGTTATTGAATATCCCAGGTCGCAAGTCCTCAGTGGCAATGGACCGTACACAATAAATCAAGCGCTAAAAGTGATGTGAAGGATGTATATTGGATTGGTTATAGTTCAGTTCAACAAACGTGCATCCCATTCTAATGGAAAACCAGCAATATTTTACAAGATATTACAAGCGTACGATTCCAAGAGACATTATCCGATCATCTAGAATTCAGTTATTTTATTTTAATTTATTAAAGTAATGATATTTAAGTATAAGTCGGAAAGGTTTAAAAAAAGCATAAGTTGTGTTTTAATTAAAACCACCGCCGTTAACAACGACGCTTGTATAATTTAATGACGCTATAAAATAGTTTACAACCGTCTGAAACGAACGATATTCATTTTTAATGATAAACGTGAAGGCTGCAACCTATCCTTTGGTATTTACTTCATCCTCCGCTTCCCTTTCCGCGTAATCCAACAAATTTGTTTTACGTTGCTGACAGATTGCGTATTCGACAACCACTCATTAACACACAAAAAAAATAAAAATTTGTTTAATGCGAATATTTCCTGTAAGCATCTATCAACGATATTTAAATTTATATTCCTAATCGTAATAACAGTCTGTTAATTAATCCGTTTAATCTCTCATCCTTAGAAATAAATAAAAAAATCAACCAACAATAATAAATGTAGTTATATGTCATAACATTGAATAATTTCAGTAAAAATTGTAGAAAATAAACAATAAGACAGTGTTAGTGAAATTATTTTTTAGTTTTAATAAACCCGTAACAATAATTTCATGTATCGTAATTTACATTTTTCCGTTTTTTTTTTTTAATATTTTCTTTTCAACTTTAATTATAAATTTACTAGCCGGCCCGGACCTCCCAAGTTAAGCCAGAACCCGGACCCTCGGGACTCAGGTTAGCCTATAACCTGATTCCCATAGGGGAAGACATCCTCCAATCCCTCCGTTCCAAGCCCTTCTGAGCTTTACCGGAGATCATCTTCGAAACCTCGGCTTTTGACATATTCCAGTCCGCCTCGGCCAGGATGCCACGAGTGACATTCCCATCGATGTACTACTATTTAGTAAAAACTCAAAACAAAATTCATCTCATCGAGTAACTCACGGACTTCTTAGTGACATACCGCTGCTGCTTCTCAGACGCAAGCAAGTCCACCCGGTTTCACGCCTGCAATCACCAAGATTGCATCCCGTGAAACATAAGGTAACCACCGTTACCGTTAATAATATTAAGCGTTAAGCCCTCAATAACATTTCCCGAAAACTTTTATATCTTAGCTTATCTTAACAGGGGCCGCGTATAGCAAAGTAGCCTCGCACACTGCTTTATACAGAATGCTCATGGATGCTGAAGACCCCAATCAGGATTGACCACACGTCGAATACCAAAGAAGGCATTGCAGACCCTCTCCGCGACGTATTGAAGGTGCTTCTTAAATTGCAGTTTCCCATCAAGAAACACCCCGAGGTACTTTTGAACCTTAACATACTTTATACTCTGGCCTGCTATCGAAATAAGGATTCGCCGACTCACTGCCGAACGGCCTTTGAGTAGCATAATTTTGATCTTTTCCGGGCTAAACGTCATCTTGTGTTGATGACCACGCAACTCAAGCATCCCGCAAGCCCGAGTGACTCGGAGTTCAACCTCACTCCGCGAACTTCCTTCGACCAGCAGGAGCCCATCGTCAGCATAAGCCACGATCCAACACCCGCTTGGCAACCTCAGTCGCAGGATAGAATCAAACTTCACCACCCACAATAAAGAACCCAACACGCTGCCCTGAGGACATCCCTTATATAGTATCTTGCCAACCTCATGGCTGCACTCGTGCAGCAGCACACCCCGATGACTGAAGTAACTTTGCATAACTTGCAATTCACTTAAGTACATTCTCGTTTTTGGAGTTGGTAAACACCAGAAGACCAGTATAGATTATTATATACTCCGGAAATGTCCAGAAAGATCCCCGGGATATATTCCGTCTCGCTGATCGTTACCACACTCACCACAAGGAGTATGGCGTCCTCAGTCCCCTTTCTGGGACGAAACCCGTACTGATTTTCCATTAACAATGCGAGGTTCACCTCTCATTTATACGCAGATGCAAAACCTTTTCAAAGACCTTGCCAATAACCGAAGTAACAGAAGTCTATACGACAAACTAACACCAGAATCCTTGTCGCCAACTTTAAATAAAAATGTCAAAACCCCCTTCTTCCAACACATCCCAATCCCGTAGGGGAAGACACCCACCTTCTGGCGATTCCGGTCGCCAAACCACCCCCTCCGTTCCTAACCCTGAATGGTTATACCGGAGGTCGTCTTCAGATCCTCTAATTGATTACATCTCACAGTCACCAGCCAGCCCGCAGTCGGGATGCCACTGATACAAATGCCTCGGCAGACATTTGCATCATAAAAATCCAATAATTCAGCCAACGCCTTCGCTTAGGTTTCCTTCGGACATCTTCACTTTTCCTATCCTACAGCATCACCCTCTGAACAAGCTAACCGAGTTTGCGGAAGCACGAACCACGCGGCTAGCCCAATTACAATATATACACTTGTGACTGTAAATACCTCAAACATCGACTAAGTAGCGAGTCAAATCCAATCTGGTTCACAAGAAAGTCGAGGTCAGACCTCTTACTTCCACCCAGCTCAATCTCAGAGTCCCAAATGACATTTACTTTGCCACACTCGAAGACCGCTCTCGGAATGACAGTGCCACAGCTCATGGCCGCATGGACTAAGATGACCTCGGTAGCAAGGTCACTTCGCTGACAGCGCCACCGTCTCACGACTTTAACAATTACTGTTTCAACGAAACTAACCGATGCTCGCTGCCAATTCGTCTACCTCCGACCAATCAGATGTCCCAGCCGAAACCCTAGCCACCCGAGAACCTACTCTGTTAAAACACTTTCAGCCGACTTACGTAACGCAAGAAAACAGAGGAAACCAGCGATTGTTGACCGTTCTCCACGGGCCTTCCAATAAATTCGGAGATCTAGAAAGGAGTTCACCCTCTCAAGTACTCTAACTACTCTGGTACCCATAAATTGGTTTGCTTGGCATTTCTCCCACCACCACACCATTTGGTCGCCCTGAAGCATAAGACCGAATATCTGGGCCACAAACGGCTTCTGAGCTTTGAAACAGTTTAACGACCAGTGTCCTAATAACTCTTAGAGCTTTCCTAACAGCATGAGCGGACTAAGCGCATCACCATACCCCACCGGCTTACGTGTCCCAAACGCTCGCTAATCAATTATATATAACTAAATTGGGTAGGCGCATCCCGTCAACTACTAAAACTATATATGACTTTAAGAAATAAATTTATGTTGTCAAGACAACAATTCGCTGTCACACCTAGGTCATTGAATGCCAGCAAGTACGTGTCCACCTTTTTAAAACGCTTGAAGTTTTAGTTGGCTGGTGACCAGCTGTAGTTTTCGGGTATCTTCCCACAGCAGCGAGGTAGAAGTTTTTCCCTTAGATAAACCACTGATGCCAGTTGAACAAATAAACGGCACCAAAGAACACCCACACGGTACGACAGTGCGGCTCTCGCCACACTGACTCGCCGCTTATGAGTGGCCAATTTTCCCCTTGACCTCTAAGTTCCAGAGTGGCTTGAGTTCTACTGAGTGGCTAGAGGGCTCGCATATCTCATCACTCTAGCCTCACACACAGTCTCCAAGCGAACCCCATTATTGTTAAACATAAGTTTTTTAAATTTATTTAATATTATTTTATTAAATATAAATTTAATTCTATTATTTTTGTAATATTATTCATTCGATTGATTCTAATCATTCCGTTCAAAGCCAGCTCACACAGTGAGAGAGACTCACAGTTCACAGTTCATTAATTCAATTCGTTAAAGTTTGTGATTCAACCGGCAAATCTACTCTACTATTTAGTAGAGTAGATTTGCCGGTCGAATCACAAAAAAAAATTTAATATATGTATTTACATATATTAAATTTTTTTTTCTCGACATTTTTAGCGATGAAATATATTTAAAAACCTTCTCAGGTACACAAAGAAACATGAGTAAAACTTTGATTGCTATTGATAAGAGTAATTTTTTTGTTTATCCCGAACTAATAAAAACCCTCTTCCTCTTTATATAATAGTATAGACATAGATATAGATTTCAGAAAATATCGGTAGACTTTATTTTTCGTTTTCATCCGTTTCTCCGCAAATTTTTTAATGTTACTAACATTAGTCACAGGTAACAATGGTAACTTTACCACTTCTTTTTCCTTAATCTGTTAAAGTTTGCTTAATAAAATAAAATCCTACTTAAAATCATTATCAGATCCGATAACAAAGTTTTATGTTATTCAATCTGATTATTTCATGATACTTAAACGCATACAGATTGAAGTTAATTATTCTCCAAAAAAAAACTATGTTAATGTTTTTGATTCGTTATTACAGCTTAAAAATTCTTTAATAAACTGAGTTGTTAAAAGAATAGGGTTAAATTTAATTTAATCGGATCACTAATTGGGAAGATGAAGTGATGGTGTTTTAAGATTAATAATGCAGTGATGAGGTGCAACGTTTAACAACAAGGACTATGAATTATGTAAGATTCCTATTAGCCCACGAAATACGTTTGTATATACGATAGCACAGCCACTTTCGTTTCTCTAGCACTAAATAATAATAATAACAATCTGCTACATAGTGATGTTTCCCCCTTACGACCCGCTGTTACACTAAGCAGCCAGTAAAGGATCCAATGGGGAGATGGATTCTACCGCTTAGAAATATAGGCTACTGTACTTCCCCTTCGTCCTACAACGAGAACCATTAGTCATAACCACTCGGTTAGCCATAAACCATATTCCCATAAAATGTATTATATTACTACGTATAGTGAATCATTTTTCGTATAAAATATAACATTCTTATAAATCTCAACTTTATAACGAGCTCGCAAATTTCACAAATATATCTTAAAAATCTGATTACATCTTGTTAAATTATTTTTCATCACCATATTTCAGTACATTTATCTGAAAAATATTAGCATCTGCCAACATTAATACAAATATAATATTATACGTACTAGCATCGCCGTCGCTATATGGTTACTTGTGTTTCTCGTCGCGGTTAGAGAATATTTAGTCCGTCATGTCTCGCTTCGCTCGCTCCTCCAATCTAGCCAGAAGGCACAACCTCTTCGACCCCGCTATGATCTTCAGTGATTTAAGAATGCGGGTTCAAAAGAGTAGACCGCCATTTTACAAATATTAGTCATAACCGATCATCTAAGGGTAATCAGTTATCAGTACATCGTACGGGTAAAAATGTATTTTGTCCAGTTCTTAGCATTACCCGTTTAACACCACTAGGAGGTGACAGTACTTCGTTTCTTTATTTTTAATATTTTAATTACTTTCATTTCATTTTTTTAGTGAACTTAACTGGAGGCAGTCCAGTTAATCCGCCGGGTTGGTCTAGTGATTAACGCGTCTTCCCAAATCAGCTGATTTGGAAGTCGAGAGTTACAGCGTTCAAGTCCTAGTAAAGCCAGATACTTTTACATGGATTTGAATACTAGATTGTGGATACCGGTATTCTTTAGTGGTTGGGTTTCAATTAACCACACATCTCAGGAACGGTCGAACTGAGAATGTACAAGACTACACTTCATTTACACTCATACATATCATCCTCATTCATCCTCTGAAGTATTATCTAAACGGTAGTTACCGGAGGCTAAACAGGAAAAAGAAAAAGGTGCAGTCAGCTCGCATCGGACATGCAATAACAATGACTGGGTAGGTTCAGACGCCGTACAGCTTCGCATCCCTTAAAAAATTTTAATTCAAAAAAACCGAAATTGGTTTATAGATATTTCTCTGAAAATTAAAACCAATCTAGTCAATATCTCGTTTAGTATAGTCAGAAATCGATAAAGTAGCAAACATTGTTTAAATTTATTTTAATTTTCTTTACCTCTTTCAAGGTCGAATTTCGAAAAATCTAGAAATTGGTATTTATATATTTACATGAAAATTATACACCCCAAAAATCAAGCAGATAGGTTCATTGTTTACAGATAAATTAAAAAAAAAAAAATAGAAAATTTCATTGTTGCTCCATTATAACCCTTTAAGCTCCGAATATCAAAAAAAAATGTATATATATATATATATATATATATATATATATATATATATAATTTAAATTTCTAAGATTATAATTTCATATATCTTAATCATAGTTTGGCTCACAAAGCCAAACTCTTTAGGGAAGTGTCCACCACCTGCCTCAATTTTAGCCCATAGTCTATCCACCAACAAACAGCCTTTTCCCTACAGTAACTTCCCCGTGGGTCAACATCCAAAACCGCTATCAATTGATCCCAGGCACTGGCCTTGGCAGCCCTAATCGCATCATTGTGTCTTCCTTGCCGTTCTGTACTCCTCCTGCAGGCGACCATCGATACTGCCATTCCGCCTTATGTCTCGCTGCAACCTTCTAGCGGCTAATGTGGCCGCCCTCTTCTCGGCTATGTCAGATGACCACCAGTACACTCATTATTTACCCGGCTCATCTTGCAATCCCTCTCTTTGGCACACATCGCCTAAGGCCCCGACAATTTTTCCGCAGTAATTGGACTGTTTGTCAAACATGTCCGCAACCTTGTCAGCTACTACTCTTGCCTGCCACTTTCCCTGCCTGACATTTTTCACTGTAAACGTGATATCACGGCGATCAACTCCTCATGCCGCACCCTCCAGTTTCCATTCTTTGCTGCGATTCATTCAGAAACTGCGGTAACGTCTACCACAGAGCCTCTTCCTCTGCCAATATGCAATAAAACATCACTCTCTCTCTCTCTCTTTTTCCTGTTTAGCCTCCGGTAACTACCGTTTAGATAATACTTCAGAGGATGAATGAGGATGATATGTATGGGTGTAAATGAAGTGTAGTCTTGTACATTCTCAGTTCGACTATTCCTGAGATGTGTGGTTAATTGAAACCCAACCGCCAAAGAACACCGGTATCCACGATCTAGTATTCAAATCCGTGTAAAAATAACTGGCTTTACTAGGACTTGAACGCTGGAACTCTCGGCTTCCAAATCAGCTGATTTGGGTAGACGCGTTCACCACTAGACTAACCCGGTGGGTTGCAATAAAACACCTAACTCGAAAGAACTTAACTTCAAATTGCACTAAAATCAACTTCGTGTACTACACTTGTATTACAGTACCTCAAATGTAATGTAGTTAGCTACTTACATATTTAGTTTTATAAGTACGGTATTTTATCACTAACCATAGTAATTTTATTTGACTAAACAGTGTGTCTCTTAGCTTTCTATGTTGTTGTCCAGTCGTCTCTTCAGTTTCATCTGAGTGGGATTCATTTGCGTCACTGTGGTTCCAAAGTACATCGTCTTCAGAACCGTCCGATGAATATGATAAGTAGCACTTCAAGAATGGCCTTTTCACTATTACTGATGGTAAATCACTTCAAGCTTTAGAAATCCACCATTCTACAATCGTAGCTGCTGTCGCTAGTTTAATTTGCCGCTCGGTATAAGGGTGACCGTTTTCAGTCAACCGCATAATAATATTGCGCACGAATACGATCTTTGAAATATTGATTAATCCCAACATCCAGTGGTTGTAATTGACTTGTCATTCCTCCAGGAATTACAACTAAATCGCTTTTTTCATTAGTCAGTTTTGTTTTAATGTTGTCAGACAAATAACAAAGAAAAGCATCCGATACTAACATACTGCTTCGTTTCAGAAGCCCACCTGGTCTACGTTCCTGTACACATCCTAACCTATCTCGCATTAAATCGCTTGTCATCCAGGCGTTCTGTTGAGCTCGAAAAATTACACCCTCACAGAACCTTTCTTTTGGCACAATTTTCCTGTTCAGAATTACATTCGGGGGTAACTTATTTCCTTCGGTAGTAATACTCAACATAATAATTACTCGATACTGTCATGACCCTGATCTCTGACGTGATCGCCCCAAAAACGGGTTCCGCCAAAATATTCAAGGTCACCCCAAAAAAAACCCCATCACGGTCATAATAAATGGCGGTAATTTTTTTTCGCGCGCGGAAAATGTTTAGTAGGAAAGTAGGGTTCCTGCATCAGGAGCCAATTAGAGACCAGCATTTTATCAAGTGACGTCAGTTGCCCTGGCCCCGCTCCCAGCAGCAGCTACTATGACGTCATGGTGACCATCTTGTGACGTCACGGTGGTTGTATATATTGTAAAAATGAATTTATTGTGAAATGTAAATATTATAAATTTTCGCGCATGTGTCGGCCGAATGTGACCTTTACAGTTTGAAAGTTATCTAGATAGGAAAGTCAACCGACTAGTATAAATTGACACCAAATTTTCACTGGAATTCATACCGACATTTTCCTGCGTATTCTACCAACGTAATTTCCAATTTGTTATCTTAATTTGCAAACAGTAGGAAAAGGAAAAATTGTCCTTCAGAGTTAGGGTTTTCGTTAACAGATGATAGACACTATGATATAAAAAATCATTGTGTAATGTATCAGATCCGATAGACGACGATGATGTGATGAATTCAAAACGAGGTAAACATATGCTTAACCATCTCAATGAAACATTTAAAGGCCCACAAGAGGTAGGTTTTCTTTGACAACTCAGGAAAATTGTGAAATAAAAACACATAGATTATGTAATGAAACTGATCCAACTGATGATGACGCGTTGAATTTTAAATGACCTAAACAAATGTTTAATGAATACACAATCAATCTCAATGAAAAGTTTGAAGGTTTCGAAAGATTAAATCAGGCTTTAATGGACTCTGATGTAATCATTAAAACTGAAGGCTGCAAACGAAACTGTAAAATTCATGAAAGATGCATTCGACCCGCTTAAATCAAAAATTGGAAAGTATATATATGAGGAGTTAAATGGCCGCGTTACAGAAGTTCTCTTGAAAGATACCATCAAGACACATGTAAAATATAAGATTAAATCTAAGGTTGCAGAAATGATTCGCGAAAACGAAAAGACAAAATTAAAAGTACTTCAAAAAACATAGTGTATTAGTTTTATTGCATTGTCAACTTTTTAATATAGATATTAAAAAAAAAACGTCTAATGTAGTTAAAATTAAGAAAATAAATAATTTTGTTGATTTTCCAAAATATGCTACCGCAGTGGATGTTCAGAAATGAAATGACACGATTTTGGCAGTGGACTGTAATTAATTTATTGATTTAAGATTATATAAAATATGAAAAGTATAAAACTGAATAATCTGACACGTGAACAGCCGAAATCTCATCACACTACAGACACATACAGCTCAACGCCGACTCCCACTCTCGCCGCCGCATAGACACTACCAAACCAGTCGTCCCACAACACTCACTCATACAACCTAACACTCAAAATCACCCGTACGAACACATACGCACAAATATCATCCATGCAAGTTAATATCATCCACGCGAAATAAAAGTCATCCCAACTGGTATCGCTATATCGTTACGTAATAATTTCGAAGCACAAATAAGACCTAGATCGGGTATGGTGACTAAATATGGGATTACAGTTGCTAATTCGCCGGGCACAATTGATGCCGATTATCGTGGTAAAATAAAAATCATTCTTATTAATTTAAAGGATAAAGATTTTATGATACAAGAAGGTATGAGAATTGCGCAAATGGTAATATCAAAATATAAACGCGTATCGCGGATTTAAAATGAAACACTCGATGAAACTGAACGTAATTGTCATGGGTTTGGTTCAATCGGTTTAACATAAATGATCTGTTTTTCGATAAATTTATTGTTTCTTTTTTTGGTTTATATGAAATATTTAGTTGGTCGGAATTCCGACTAGCTAAATTTAGAAACATTAATGAATTATTAACCCTGAAAAAAAATGCTGTTTATTGTAAAAATGTGAAGAAATTAAGTTATTCCATCGGCTCGGATCTGAGCTGATGAAAAAAGCCGCGGCTCGGATGTGAACGTTGGCTAATTAAAATAGATTAAAGAATCATTTAGACTTTTATATCAATGATATATTTGAATGAAAATAATTTTTTTTTTTATGCACAGTGGTCCAAAGTCGCAGTAAAGCCTATTATTTCAGAAGTTGTAAAGAAAATGAAACATTTGGATACACTGACGTAAATTAGATATGAGAGCCCACCTTTGGGGCATAGCATAACAATTGCCGCCATTTTGAAGTATAAACCAGACAATATTAAAGTTACGGCATAATTTGGTAACAATTTAAAAACAATATATTGAACTGTTTTTTTAATTCCATTTTTCAAAATATCTATTTTTTCATCATTTTAAAAAGTTAAATGACTTTGATTTTATGTCCTTTTTCCTGTTTATCCTCCGGTAATTACCGTTCAGATAATACTTCAGAGGATGATATGTAAGAGTGTAAATGAACCGTAGTCTTGTACAGTCTCAGTTCGACCATTCCTGAGATGTGTGGTTAATTGAAACCCAACCACCAAAGAACACCGGCATCCACGATCTAGTATTCAAATCCGTGTAAAAATAACTGACTTTACTAGAACTTGAACGCTGGAACTCTCGACTTCCAAATCAGCTGATATGGGAAGACGTGTTTGCCGTTAGACCAACCCGGTGGGTTTTTGACTTTATATCCTAATTTAAATTTACTACATATAATTAATGTTCTTTCACTTACTGTTAATTTTTTTTTTGTATCAATATTCATATAATTTTAAATTCATAGATATGAATCAATATTGATGAAAATGTATTTATTTAAATATATTTTTTAGAAAAATATCACCTATGAAGTAGAATATTTTTGTTCCGATTAGTAATAGCATATTACACCGGATTCGATTTCCTAGTTTGCTACTGATTAGGAACGGGAAACAAATGGAAAAAACAATCAGGAACTGGAATCCCAATGTTCTACATTCGTAATAGTCGGTAATCACCTTCACAGTTGATTGTGAATATAGAAAAAGTACGATAAACAATTTTTAAATACGTTTTTGTTAATCTAATCAAATATTTTGTTTCGAAAACAAATGATATTCTTACCCGTATAAAACAATAGTGAAGTAAGTATTGTATAAAATTAGTTATAACTAACACTCATTAAATTACGATTACACGAGTTAATCATTGCAGATGTCGCTAGACAACATATTTACCTTAAATAAAAAATAAAACATATCAAAACTAGTAGCCCGTTCGGCAAGCTATTTATCGTGTTTTAGATAAATAATTATTTTATCAGATAAAATAAAAATATTCTACGACATAATTATTTATTCAGGTAAGAGGAAACTTTATAGCTTCCTCTTATCTGTAATGTAAGTTTACTAGGTTCCACAATGTTTAAGAGAATAAGATGATCCCGAAGTTGCTTGTGCCCAAGTTCTAAATAAAGGGATTTAAACCGCCTACCTCTCATTAATATTAGGCTGCTATCATTTTAACATGCAGGTTTAAGAAATTTTACAATTATCCGGTGTTTGAAATAAAATAGAAGTTTCCTACTTAAAAGTATATCATCGCTTCTTATGTAAATGCGTGTTACTTTAGATTAGAAATTAAAAAATAATTAAATATTTATATTCTATAAATTAAACCTATATTTCTTTAAATATTTATTTATTTTAAAAATTAGGCTTTTCCATAAAAAATATAAGTTCCTTCAAACAAATATAAATAAATAAAAATTATAGAAAGCATCAGTCAATACTTTAGAATGATATTTAAATACATTATTTAACCGCAGTTTGTAGTTTTGTCTTGGTTAAAAAAGCTAAAGGTTCCTGAATAATTACAAAACAAGAAACAAACAACCATAAAAATTGGTTCAGAAAAATACCAAATTAGACATCGGAGGTACTTTATTAATATTTGTAATGGCCAATAAGGAATCAGCGCAACCAACCAATTTTTCCTTTCATAAAATTAGGAAAAAAAGTTTAAGCAATAAAAATATTATTACTAAAAGTTGCATCTGCTTAATTAATATTTAGACAAAATAACTCTCCTTACATTATTTATTTATTTATATTGTTACCACATATATACCTAATTTAATATCGGCCGGCGATAACGGTAGCAACGATGTGAGCGGGGCGCACAGTATACGGACGCGCTGATACAAGCATCACTCCCACTACGCAAATGACCGCGCAGTTCTCCCACCGTAGCGGCGCTGCAGCCCCACCACTCTCAGGCTCCGATAAATGAGCGTGCAATTGCAAAGTGTGCAATGAGAGTGAATTTGCAATTCATCGTCGACTACCGCCTAGAGAAGACCAAGAAGAAGATGGAAGAAGACAGAAGAAGTTCCCTGGCCGGCTCAACGTCGGACCTCCTGGCGAATGCCAGCATCCTCGCCGGAGCAGCAGGCCTGGCCGGCACGCTGAGGGAGCCGCTGGACGCGGATGCTACCGCGCCAGCTCCAGCTCGTCGGGCTTCAATCGCCCTGGCCGGCGGACTCGGCAGCAGTAGCCGGCTCAGCGTGGGATCGCTCGGGGAGACCGTCTCTGCCGCGCCGGCGAAGGACGACCGACGCCGACCCCACACTGTGAGGCTCTGGGGGCCACCACTGCCACGCTGTAGTGGGGACCCAACTGCCGCTGAGGGAAAGCCCGGTCGGAATTCAATGGACGAGCCGTAACTCCTCGACTTCACCGGAGACCAGCTTCCGGACCCAACAGCTCTTCTCAGAGCTAACGCAAAAAACGGCCCTTTTCAGTGCCACCTCAAGGTTATGGATTACGAACCGTCGAAGCCATTCAACGACAACAGCCCTTTTCACGGCTACCCTAAGGTTAGCAATTACGAGCTGTTGAAGCCAATCGACGACAAAGACGGCCCTTTTCAGTGCCACCATGAGGTTATTAAGTGCCAGGTACCGTCGAAGCCAGTCGGCGACAATGTAAATAAATAAGTTATTTAGTTTATTACTAGAAGTGCACATGTGTATGTAAAGCACATTTTATTGTTTAAAACAGGAACAAAACAGCGCTAAAAGAATACTGAATCATGAAATCGCAGATTTCTGATATTCGCAATTTTTTTCAGCGATGTGTCTAACGTAGATCACCTGTTCAAAATAAACCGCTTGAATGAAACTGGATTATACTTCGACATGAAATTCCCATAATAATGGTTATTACCGACTTGACCAATTTTTCAAAAAAAATTTGTAAATATAGGATTGAATTAAAATTATTATAAACAAATGTTTTTATTTAAAAATAACCTTTTTAAGGTTCTGTACAATCCCGTACATTTTATCTTAATTACTTCCTACTCTAGTACTGTGGTAGATTAGAGCAATTATTTTCGGGAAATTTGTTTTGAATATTTGTGTACTAATTCGAAAAATATTGGAGGAGTAGGCAAAGTTGTAGAAATCGATGAAACCAAAATCGGTAAACGAAAATATAATCGCGGCAGAATTATAAATGGAAATTGAATATTTGGTGGAATACGAGACACAAAAGAAGTTTTCATGGTTATAAATGGAAGTATCATCGAAATCTGATTCAGATTAACTGTTTAATTAATAGTTTATACCTTTAAATATAATGTTTCACTATGATATAAGTATTTTTTTTCGATTTTCATTCTGTTATGTGTTATTTGTAAATTTTTACTAATTTTCCGACAACCAAAATCCATCATAAAATAAATAAATCTGAATGAATAAGCTGAAATAATCTGAATGAATAAATAAATGAATTCTGAATGAATCTGATGTTTTGTTTTTTTTTTATTTCGTGGTCAGGAATCTCAACTAAATAATTACCCTTTAGTTTTACTAGACCTTAAGAGGTATTTTGTTAGCATATAAAAAATTATTGTACATATTTTTTAACGGTTCACAAAAAAATTATACGCAATTTGAAACCGAGTAAAATTTTTTGATGTTAATTAATTTTGCTATCTTCTTAACAAGAATACCTTTTAAAAAAGATTAGGGTTTTTTTAAATCGAGAAAAAAGAGATCTTTCTTTCTTTCTTTTATGGAATTTCTAATTTTTATTTTATTTTTTAATGCAACTGAAGTTTGTTATTCATTTACAATTTACCACATTTTTTTTTTTTTTTTTTTTTTTTTTGCTATTTTACGAATAATGTTTAATAGGTACAGAAATAATAATACGATTTTGAGTCTAATTTTCGTCTGTTTTGCTTCAATAAAAAACCGCTTTTTAAAAGTTTTTATTTAATTGGTATTGACTGTAATTACATTAATTATCTCAGAATTAAACTCTATAAATTTTGTTGCTAAATTTTCCGCATTTATTAGTCATTTAATAAAGCTACTGTACTACAAACTTAAAAAAAAAACTTGTTTATCGACACCGAATTATGTGTTTACATCGGATAACTTAAAAACTGTGAAGTTACAATTCTGGAACCTGTTTTATACTATTTACCAGCTCAAATTACATAAGAAACCAACAATTTACTCGTTAATTTGGGTCTCTAAAATTACAGTAGAGTTTATTTTTATTAGAAAATCTGAAATCCGAGCGAAATTTTTCGCTAGTCGTAGCTCAAAAACAAAGCGTTTCCAGGCGTTTTTTTTCTCGATCTATGTTTATATAAACTTTTTTCTCTATTTCCGGCAATCGAACATGTCCTCAAAATGTCTCCGTTTCTAAGTGGGATATCCTGTATTCAGCGGGTTTTTTTTTTAGAATTCACTTTATTCTATTTATTTATTATTTATTTATAATAAATATTTTAATTATATAATAGTAATAATACTAAATATAATAATACCCGTACATGCGAATTTCTTTCTTTCCGTTATTATGTTAAATAGATATCTGTAAAAAGAATCTACAAAACTGAAACGATAATGTTTACAAAATTAGTAAACATTAACAGATTTTTTAAAATGTAACAAAAGTTCCCGCGCTAAATTACTACCGCTCCATTATTACAAATAAAAAGAAGAGGAAAAAATACGGATGTTCAAGGAGGTTGTACTGTATAAAGTTAGATGTTAAAAAAGGAACAACATTACATTAAACGTGAAATTATCGATCTTATCTTTACTTGGTCTTTAATTTTCACTGCGTATAGTGATAACTGCATACAGTGAGAATTACACGGTTTAATTTTCTTAAAGGCATAACTAGGGTATTTTATCAGACGTATTTAGACGGATTTTAGCTTTTATTTACACAGTAATTTTTATTTTATATAATAATTATATTATTAAGATAAAACATTTTTCTTAAAACGACAAAGCAAAATAAAATATTTTTTATACCTCTAATGGTCTCATGTATACTAAGAATTATTATAAACACAAAAACGAGCGGAATTCCCGTTACGAGCAATGTTAACGTGATATCATTATTATAAATGTTTATAATTTCTTTTTAAAAAGAAATAGCTAGAGAAGAAACAATATAAACATTTTAAAACAAAATTTATTTATTTAGCGTAAGGTTTTTTCCATAAAAAGATATATTTTCCTTAAAAAAAGAAAAGGAAAAATTATGGAATACATAGTAAACAGATTTACAAAGAAATATCTTCAAATATTATTTAAACACACGTTTGTAGTTTCGTATTAATTATTAAAAACGCTAACGCTTCTGGAATAATTACCCGATTGATTGTAGATTGCGATTTACCCGATCGTTAGATTTTCAGAATCGTAGGCCCGAAAGTGTAGGTCTAGCCCTGTTTATGCAAATGATATTTTCACTGAACAACACCAGTTCTGATGCGGTTCAACGGAAACAACAGTCGCCGGAATGAATGGAAAACCGTCGTGTAAAGTTACATCTAGATTGACTCTGGTCTTGAAGTGATCCTCTATACTATTACTAAACAATAATTTTCGACAAACTGAACAAACGATTACTTTTTTCACATCTGTAATATCCTCAATGAAAATGTGATCTCTGACTAATAGAAAAGGAGTATTAGATTTATTTGTCAAACGTCGTTTAAACCGCTTCTCTGACTTTAGTAAAACATTGTTAAAATTATAAAAAGCTGACAGAATATTTTCCTGGCATCGGTTATTTATTCTTATGTAATGGAAAAAATAATCGTAGTGAAAATAAACAAAAATCAGTTTTAAAAAATTTAAAAAAATCTATATTTTTAAACTTTGATCGGCTTTCCCGCCATCAGTATTATCCCTAAAGTATTTTCGCGTGTTCGCGGGTCGATACGGATATTGAGAGACTGAGAGAGAGAGAGACAACTGAGAATGTTTAAATAACTACAATTTATTGGTCAAAAACATAAGTAAAACCAGACAAATCAATAATGATGACAATAGTAATATTATTAGAGTACGAGAATCATAAAACAAATAATAAAACAAGTATAGTGATCACAACCACAATAATAATCAGAATAATAGTAATAACAGACAATAAAAAAGAATCCCATAATAATAATTAGAATAATAGCAGCAGTAAACAATAATAATATTAAATGTCAATAATCTCAAATGATAATAATAATAAACAGAGATTGCGTACAAAACATAATTTAAAGTAATTGTCAGGATTTATTCACAGGTAGATAAATAATGAAAATCATAATTCAGTCCCATTGACAAAAGACGTAGTAGCATGACCGCTACCCTTAACACTTTTTACCACTCGTCTTGTACTAACAACAGTACAACAGATAAGACAAGTATAAAGTTCTTTCACTGCAAATACCTTTACTGTTCACAAATAAAACTACCTTAACAGTTTACGAATGAAATTTACTGCATTATCTCTTTCACTTATAGTTTTACAGTAACTCACCGACCCATTGCTTGTTTTCGTGTAACGGGATTACTTGTGATGTCACCTTAGTTGCATCGAACCTGCACTCGAAATTCGCTCCTTTACTGACATTCTCGCAGAATACTCTCGCTGACTGATTCGCAGAACTCATATATGCAGACTCACATCGCAGACTCTCCTCGCGGAACTGATTTTTAACTGGTCTTTCCCGGAGTATTTATACTATTATCTTCTTTACCTGCCCGACAGAACCCAACTCAAAGCATGAGAATGATCGACCACCCTTTCATTCCCATGCTTCCTAGCTCGGGTTCGGTAACTTTTCTCACGAAGCAACAATGATTGAGGTGTGTCTCAGTAGTCAGTACAAAAAACGATTGTTAAACGGACCTATTACCTTTACCAAGAGGGTTTCTTATGGGCCCTTTTTGGATTCCTCCCATTATTATATTTTCTACTACTTCCTTCTTAATTGGGAGGAATCCGTTACTCAGGTCCGCTATACTGGTCAACAGTATTTTTTGGGTCATTTGTACTATTACGGGTAAGAAGGTGTAAAAAATATTTTCTTAACAAATATTCAATGAATAATTAAAAAAGATAGCTTTTTCGATTATTGGAGAAAGGGAGAATTTGGAGTAAATTTTTTTTAACGGTAAGACAAGTGTGTTCACATTACTGAACTTATTATAAAGTAGGGTTAAATTTGCAAGATTTTGAGAAGATCCAAAAAAAACTACTACCCCACTCCCTGGAGATACTGAACCCAAACTTTTACCGACAAATTGTTCTATACACGCGAGTATCAAAATCGGTTTATCCAGTCAAACGTAATTAAGCTTTGAACACACCAACACTTTTGGGGGGTCTCTAGTCAAAAAACGTCGAGAAGTGCAAGAAACTTATAACCAATTTTTTTGGCTGATTGCCATACTTTCCTTGTTGCAGTATAGTTTTAGAGCTACGATGCTACGAAATTAAAAGAATAAGAATCTGAAGAATTGCAAGATTAAATAGAACGATAAAGACCATGTTAATGATATTGCAGGAAGAACGTATGAAGGATTAAAAGGAGAAATCTTTTAAGTATGAAGGAGGAAACATTAATTTCCTCCTTCATACCTTCTTTCTTTCTTTTTCCTGTTTAGCCTCCGGTAACTACCGTTTAGATAATTCTTCAGAGGATGAATGAGGATGATATGTATGAGTGTAAATGAAGTGTTAGTCTTGTACATTCCCAGTTCGACCATTCCTGAGATGTGTGGTTAATTGAAACCCAACCACCAAAGAACACCGGTATCCACGATCTAGTATTCAAATCCATGTAAAAATATCTGGCTTTACTTGAACGCTGTAACTCTCGACTTCCAAATCAGCTGATTTGGGAAGACGCGTTAACCACTAGACCAACCGGGTGGGTTTCCTCCTTCATACCTAAAAGGTATGAAGTGGAGAAACAGCGGATACCTTTGTTAAGATAGATAAATGGGAAACAAGAATGCTTAAATATTAATAAACGGGAGTTTATAACATTTTGTTTTCTCACAATTAAACTAAAATACTCTAAGAAAATGAAAATATAACAAAAGTATAATGTCAGGAAAGTAATCCATGTAAATAACTGATTAATTAATCTAAATATTTACTAGTTAATTTTCTATTACATTTAATATAAAATAATAATTTAAGATAAAGTTTACTTTCACGTAAATATTTCGTTCTGCATCGATCAAGAAAGAGTTTCTATCGATGGCAACATCTTCATTTGGATGCAATTTGGAAATATACGAGTCTCAGTGCAAATTTTCACCAAAACTGGTGTATTCTGTCAAAAGTCATTAAGCTTCAAATTCGCCATTACACGTATGTACCTGCAAACATTAACCCCCACCCACCATTTTTTTTTTTTTTTGGTTTTTTGGGATCCCTGGGTAATAAAACGTTGAGAAGTGCAAAAAAACCAGACCCCCATTTTTCCACTGATAACCATAGTTACCTTCTTGCAGCAAAGTCCTAACGCTGTGATACTAGGAAAGTAAAACTATTAAAATTAGAAATAATGTAACGTATAATACAAGTAGATAGGATTATTCCGGGACCATGCTACTTTCAAAAATTAAAAGGGAGAAAAAAAATTTTATTAAAAATAAACAAATTATAAATATTTTTCATTAAAATTTACATATTATAATCACACATTTAACCATAAAAATCAATCATTTATGATAAAAATGTAACGTATAAAAAGTTAATAAAATCCTTATACAATTATTACAGATTCTCAAATTCTCTGAAAACTGGAGTCGAATAAGAAATAAAAGATGAATTATTAGATCATAGTATAGATTACATTAAACTTCGAATCGATGAAAAAAGAAGAAAGTTGAAAACTATGGATTTCGAAATAGAGCTTTTCGAATATTGAAAAAACAAATTTATAAATATAAAGACGAGAATAATAAAATTAAAGAAGTTACACATCATGAAATGTATTATATAACTCAATGATATTATAAAGAGCGCAGAGAAAAATTAAGAATTTTTTTTTTTTTTTGTCTTCAGTCATTTGACTGGTTTGATGCAGCTCTCCAAGATTCCCTATCTAGTGCTAGTCGTTTCATTTCAGATACCCTCTACATCCTACATCCCTAACAATTTGTTTTACACATTCCAAACGTGGCCTGCCTGCACAATTTTTTCCTTCTACCTGTCCTTCCAATATTAAAGCGACTATTCCAGGATGCCTTAGTATGTGGCCTATAAGTCTGTCTCTTCTTTTAACTATATTTTTCCAAATGCTTATTTCTTCATCTATTTGCCGCAATACCTCTTCATTTGTCACTTTATCCACCCATCTGATTTTTAACATTCTCCTATAGCACCGCATTTCAAAAGCTTCTAATCTTTTCTTCTCAGATACTCCGATCGTCCAAGTTTCACTTCCATATAAAGGGACACTCCAAACATATACTTTCAAAAATCTTTTCCTGATATTTAAATTAATTTTTGACGTAAAAAAATTATATTTCTTACTGAAGGCTCGTTTCGCTTGTGCTATTCGGCATTTTATATCGCTCCTGCTTCGTCCACCTTTAGTAATTCTACTTCCCAAATAACAAAATTCTTCTACCTCCATAATCTTTTCTCCTACTAAATTCACATTCAGTTTAAAAAAGTATTTTAAGTGGCCGCTAGTAGCGTCTCACCCGCACGAATGAAATACGGTATGTTCGCGCGCTTTAGTTAGAATCATGGAATTAAATAAACAACAAATATTACGTTTAAATTAAATAAAAAATACTTTAAATTAAGTTGTGTGTGTAAGCAGTGCGGTAGAAAAAAGCCGCGTGACGGAAAAGAACTACAACTGGGTTGTCAGCTTTTTTATTTTACGTCTTACTAACCAAAGTAGTAAAGCAAACGGCCCAAAAGATATTCTCTGGGGGCAATATTGGTGGCGAGGAAGCCGATCAAATTTAAAAAAAAAAAAACAATTTTTTGGAACTTTTTTTACGTATCATTATTTTTCCACTACATAAGAATAAAAATCAATGCCAGGAAAAAATTATTACATTTTTGTTGACAGTTTTTTTTTAATACTATTAGCCTTTACTAAAATACCTGGGTCGGCTCAGTGTTATTATGAAACGCAAACATAAAAATACAAAAATCGGGTTACCTACTAGACTTTTCTTTTTTTCTGTTTAGCCTCCAGTAACTACCTTTCAGATAATACTTCAGAGGATGAATGAGGATGATATGTATGCGTGTAAATGAAGTGTAGTCTTGTACAGTCTCAGTTCGACCGTTCCTGAGATGTGTGGTTAATTGAAACCCAACCGCCAAAGAATACCGGTATCCACGATCTAGTATTCAAATCCGTGTTAAAATAACTGACTTTACTAGGACTTGAACGCTGGAACTGTCGGCTTCCAAATCAGCTGATTTGGGAAGACGCGTTCACCACTAGACCAACCCGGTGGGTTTACCTACTAGACTGCATTAAAATAACTAGGGTGTTATACTTATTTATCTCAAAATATCACATTTTTGTTGATTAATAGAACAACTTAAAACTTTTAGAACGTAGGATTTTAATGTTTAATGAAATCATTTATTTTTTCCATCAAAATCTAAATGAATTATAAACGAATTATATATTCTAAAATATTTCAAAAATATTGTCCGACGATAAAAAACAAATTATTTTATTTGTATAATTCTGTTAGTATTACATTACCGTTGTAGTCTAAATTACTTAAAAAATTTTACGTAAAAACTTAAGTAATTTTTTTACTTCATTTTATAACACAAATTACAATTAATGGAATCCATTTTCATTTTCCTTTAAAAATTTAGAAGTTTGTTCTGCTATTCTAGATTATTTTAGCAATGCTTTAATTATATCTGTAACTATAACTATTTAAAATAAAAATAAAAAAAACAAATAATACGTCTTCAGTTTTTTTATAAATGTTTCACATCATAAATATCTGGACTAGTTATAACATGTTTAAATGTTTATTTATGTTGTCAATGTGCATGCATGTATGCTTTGTTATGTACATCTATCGTTATTAGTTTTTATGCGATGTGTGCATCGATATAGATGTAAGCATGCGTATGTGTATTATTATTTGTTGGAACATATTTTTCAAATCATTACAGAATGAAAGAATGTTTGCTAATAAGTAAACAGAATATGCCAAACGATTTAACATCTATAAATATATATATTGGCAGAGTAAAATCTATGTTAAAAAGATTATTTTTATACTAAAGATGATACATTACGACTGCGCAATTTGAATCTGTTATATCCCTACTACAAATAAGTTAGAGACTCTTAAATTCAGTATTAGTTAAGTTATTGGATGGATGTATCAGTTTCTTTGGATGGATATTTCTCAAATTCCGTCAACAGTTAAAAAGCGGTCTTATTTTTTGTGCCACAGAGAAATGAATTTACACATTACTACTACTACTACTACTGTTACTGCCACTACTTCTACGAGTCAGGTCATTCGATATTAAATTAACTTCATATATAAACGCATATATATATATGTCTGTTTGAAAAATCGAAATGTGCTATTAATTTTTGTATGTATTTGTGTGTATACACACACAGACATATATATATATATATATATATATATTTTTTAATTACATGTTTATTAACATTTATGTTAGTAAATGCTCGTATGCAGTTTTTTCAAAATTCAGTTACATAGGTGTACATATTATACATTCATTTAATTTCAGCAAAAAAAGGTTTTCTCGTAATTAGCAATAATGCAAAAAAAAAAATATGAACGATTTCTTAACATAAATTTAAAAATATCGTTATTTATAATAAAAAAAGAAAGGTATTTTTTATAAAATATAAGAAAAGAGCATTAAATAGGCCTACATGATGTAAGTAATTGAAGATATACAAATATAAACGATTGGTTTTTATATATATATATATAAAGCACCATTCAAAACAAGCTTTCATAAGGGGCGAATCAAAGTTTTTAATGGAAATCGTAGGATTGTGACAAGTCATTTTAAAGGGCATTAAAAAAAAGGTTTTTGAATTAAAAAGACTATGGTCTAGCATAACCCTAACCCCGAGGTTGTGGCCATTTAATATTTTTCAAAGATGGTCTACAATTGCTTTAAAAATTATTCAACAATGAAATATTAAAAAAGTTCAAAACTCTGGCAAATAAGCAAAACCATTTCTACTTTAGTTTTGTAGTAACTGGAAAGATAACATGAAGATAAAACGAATTTTTCCGATTTTAATTAAACGAGGAGAGTCTGATTTATATATAAATATAAAAATGATAAAACCAATTTCTAAGTTACGTAGTAGCATTTTAATAATAAAAGGAAAATACAGGCTAGGCAATGATAATAATTATTTCAGATTCTCTACCTTCAGTTAGAATCGGATTCTTTAAAAAAAATTTGATTCTCTAACTTCAGTTCAGTAGAATGATCAGATAACGAATTATCAAGATAATAAACACACAAGCCGTGATGCGGTTCAGTCGAATGGATTCATTATATTGCATTCGCGTTCTCTTTGTGCCTTAGCTTTCAGTAAATAAAATCCAACAAATTTCTAATGAAAGTACACGTTATTTACAATTCAAACGGCAATAATCTTGTTTCATTTTTAAAGAATAATTAAATTAATTTAGCTAAATAATAAATTATTTTATATTATTACAGAGTTGGGAAGCTCTACCGCCGGATACAGCCACATTCACACCTGATATTACACCTCTAATTTTAGCAGCACATCGAGATAACTATGAAATTATTAAGATATTGTTGGATCGCGGAGCGACTCTTCCTATGCCACATGACGTTAGGTAAGTAACTACTAAACTTATATATATATATATATATATATATATATATATATATATATATATATATATATATATATATATATATATAATTTAACGGATTAGTTCTTATATATGTATATATTATGAAGAACACAATATTAAACGTACCGGTAATTTGAATTATTTATTCTTGCACGATACAGAATTTTATTTTCCATACTTTTACCAGGGTGTACAAAAACATAAAGCGGAGTTTTAAAGCTATTTAACATCCCTAAGCTTTAATTTACAATAATCAATCGCAAATAAAATTCTTACAATATTTTTCCTACAAGTGTTCAGTCTGATAATCCCTCGTTCACGCCGCACACATCTAACCGATAGAAGAATCTGTCCCGTACCTTAACCATAAGTAATATTAAAAAAGGTGCTGTAATGTTGTGCCTCAAATCGGGAATATCAATAGGTAGCGGATGCGCATACATAACAATCGGGGAAAACTTCATTTCAACTCTGATCCCGTAGTGAGAAAGAAAAATGCAGTGAGAAGGCGTACCATCTTGCTAAATAAAATGTTCTCGTCCGTTTTGCATTTGAAGAAAAAGCCGTAATCGTAGCATATTTGAACAAACAATTCCTATTATGTTGCTTCAGCGAAAAAGAACAGCAAGTAAGCTTGTCCTCGGTATACCGCAAAGCAAACATTTAATTTTGAGACGTCCCTTTCGCATTGTAAGAGCTCATAGAAATTTTCCTACCCTCAGGTACAGACACTATTTGTGTTAACTTTACCGCAAAGTTGAAATGTTGACTCCTCACGCAACACAATACGATCAAGAAAGTTGTAATTTTCATGCGACAATTATTCTATTTTGAAATCGGCACGCACAGCGTAGTCTGTAAACTTTAAAGCCTGTGTAACAGCTGTAAACCGTACGGATACATATGTAAGCTTTTTCTTAAAACATTTCACGCCGTCTCACCAACATTATCGTCGTTAGTTCACGGTTGGCTTTCCTAAAAACAGATTTTTTAATACTACCCACCGGGTTGGTCTAGTGGCGAACGCGTCTTCCCTATTCAGCTGATTTGGAAGTCGAGAGTTCCAGCGTTCAAGTCCTAGTAAAGCCAGCTATTTTTACACGGACTTGAATACTAGATCGTGGATACCGGTGTTCTTTGGTGGTTGGGTTTCAATTAATCACACATCTCAGGTATGGTCGAACTGAGAATGTACAAGACTACACTTCATTCACACTCATACATATCATCCTCATTCATCCTCTGAAGTATTATCTAAACGGTAGTTACCAGAGGCTAAACACGAAAAAAAAAAAAGAAAAAAAAAGATTTTTTAATACCACACAGGAAAGATTTTCTAACAAGTTCAACATTTTTTCAGACAAACACGGTCGTCCCGTATTCTTCTCTTCACAGCTAGTCGAACTGTCAACAGGAAAGATAATCAATGCTGTTCACCTCATCCAAGAGATATTACAACAAATTAAAATCCCGATTTTTTTTGTACACTTGTTATATCAGTATATACTGCTATAAGCGGAAAGTACGGATCTAAAAATCATTATTCCACTTGTTTGGGATGATAAACGACGAAGGGAATGATGAAACGTCGATAAATTGATATTTATTTTATTTATTTAGCGTATGGCACCAAGGCACAACGCCAATTACAATCAAAAATCACGAACAAAGTCTGACAAATTAATATAAGCTACCGATTCTGGTCGTCTTCAGGAAATCTTCAGGAGTCCCTTCATAAGCTGTCCTAGGGCAAACTTCTGTGACGTGTTAAACGGTTTGATTTTCACCACACTCGCAAAGGGCCTTCGGTGATTTACCCGAAGGCCCTTGGTAGGTGAACTCACCTACCATGATGAGTTCGTATTCTGTTTAAAGTTGACCATGTCTTAGGTGGCAAGTCAAAACCCGGCGGCTTTTGAGTAATACATGGGATTAGGTTATTCTGTTTTGCGGTTCATTCTTGACGCCAAGCGTCAGTCAGAATGAATTCTTCCTCTGTGGCAGCAATTGCTGTTTCGATAGGTGGCTTTCTAGGTCGAAGGCGACCATGATTGGCATCCTCAATGTCCTCATGTATTGGTAGGTTTCGATTGTCCGTAATCTTCTAGTACGATCTTGTAAAAGCGTTGATACGGCAAAGATTTGAGGATGGTATGTAGCCCAATACTGAGAGCCATTCCACAGGAGTAGACCTGACCTGATAACCCCGGTAACGATTCTCATAGTTTATTAAGTTGAGCATCAATTCTATAAAGGCTGTTAACCCACACTGGCGCACAATATTCCGCAGCCAAGAAGACGAGATTCAAAGCCGATGTGCACAAAGTGGAAGCTGATGCTCCCCATATTGCTCCACAGAGCTTATGTATATATAATGTTGTTTCTCGTTTTCAATTTCCATGCAGTTTTCATTAGCTGCCCCTTAAATGAAAGCATTCTATAGAGCCATGTATTCTCGAAAGAATTTTAAGCTCCCTATTAGCAAACTTGTTATTTAGATAGAAACACGACATCTCTGTTTTACTAGTATTTGGTTGGAAGCGTCATCTTCGGTGTACCTTCCCAGTTTCTCCAGGTCGGCCATCAGGCCATCAGGACCTCTTCTGACTCTTCAAATGATCTACGTTTTGTTGTTAGCACCCGGTCATCGGCGTAGCCGTGCTTTTTAGATCTTGTCTCTGGCATATCTGCAACATAGAGACTGAAAATGAGGAAGCACAAGTACCGACCCTTGTGGCAGGCCACTCATGAGTTTCCTTGGTGAACTTTATCGGATCCCATGATAACTTGGAACATTCTGTTGTTCAGCATATTATTAAACAGGTGAGCTGTTAATTTGCATGGGATTACACGGAGGACCTCAATATACGTTGTGAGCGAAAGAACTTGGTCGGTGCAACTTCGTTTTGACCTAAAGCCTGCTTGTTCAATTGGTATAACATCAAATATTCTTTGACAGATTCTGTCGTAGATAAGGCTTTCTAGTAATTTATATGTCACTGATAGCAATACTATAAGACCTGTAGCTCTTACGTAAGTTTGTTAATTCTGATATTTTCGAATATAATTCGAGTATATTTTCCAATGAAATAATAAATTAATGAATAATTAAATAACAATCATCAAAATAATATAACAATAATTACTATTTATAACGGAAAAAGCGTAAGGACTTTTTTCAGCGGAGAGCTCCATAATGATAGATAATTATCAAACATAAGAACTGTAACACTTACTTCATTAATGTTTTTTTTTTTTCTTTTATATGAGCGCTTTTATAATGATCAAGTTTATCAGATTCAAACAAGAGATAAATATTAAAAATTAAAAAACTCGACTGCCAAAAAAAAACATTGCTCTTTAATATAAGATAATTAAAGAGCGTGCGAGTGACAAATTTTTTAAATCTGTTTTAAATATATATATATATATATATATATATATATATATATATATATATATATATATATATATTTATATAGCCTATGATCCCCACTCCCGATAAAGTAAGGATCCCAATGCGGGACCATACATCTTAATCGGTATAATCGTTGAGCTGCTACGGTAGAACAAACATGCATACATACATACATCCTAAATACGGTAGAATCTTTTCTGGGTAGACATTTAAATAAAAAAATTAAGTATAGATTCTTGATGCACGACAGATGAGCAGCTTTTAACTTTAATCTTAAAAAATGGCATTTAAAAATTTCAAAGATTAACTAATATTAATCAAGACAGATTAATGCTATCTAACTTTTTATTAAGGCATATATCATAAACAGCAAACTCTTCAGCAATTTTTCCTCACACTTTCGTATATTATTTTGAAAAATCAGTAATAAATTATTTAATCGGTAATATTTAAATCTGATTTGTCTTGTACAAGTTTACTAAACCCCCCCCCCCTTTAAATCAGTAGTTAAGATATAATAGAATTTGAGTACTAAAGTTTTCTGTTGATGTATTGTAGTAAACTTATTAAGTTTTTCTTTCAATATTTATCAATGAAATTTAAAAAAATTCATAAAATTTACAAAAAATATTACATGTTGGTTATTATTTTGCAAAATGATTTATTTATATTTTGATTAAATATGAAATTTGTCACAAACGTAATGGAAAAAGTTATTCAACTCTGACCTTATATAAAGCAAAAGAACATAGAATAACGAATAATGGAATTAAATATGATTTCACGAGTATAAGCAGAAAGTATTAGTAGGGTTTAGGCGTGGCTATGCATAATGATTCGTTTTTTTACAAACATTGTGGTTTAAAATTAATCTTATTCTGAGTCACTTTATGAAAAAAATAATCGATAACAAACAAATTTAGATTTTTTTTTATTTTAAAAATAAAATTACAGACTTTTGTTAAATTTTTGTCGTTTATCAACAAAAATTTAATGTTGATATTGTGTCTGTTTGAGATTTTAAATGCATTTTCCCTTTTCTTCATTAATTTATAATGTATTAGCCGGCCTGTCTAGCCAGAACCTGGACCCTCGAGGCTCAGGTCAGCCTCGGCGAATCCCGGAGCTAACTCAGGGGCTCTTTGGGGCCTCCTGAGGCCAAGAGGTCTGTCGAAAAGTGGTGCTGATTCTTTTAATAAATTAAGTCTTTGAGTTCTTGCGATTATATTGTAATTGTAAATATCATTTCTATGCGTAACATTAACAATTATTTTATTGTAATTGTAAATAACATTAATAACTTGTAAATCTTTGTAAGTTTATTGTATTAATAATAAGACTTGAGTCCTTAGAGACTTGTAGTAGTCTCACTGAAAACAGGAATAGGACTGACTGAATGGAATGGAATGGAATGCAAAGTTGGCGGGAGTTTATTTCTCCCTACGTATCGCAGAATCTGGACAGAATCCCTTGCTGCTGGATGATTCTAATCGGGCGTGTTTATTTTTAAAAAGTTTATTTTCAATGACGGGTCTAATTTCTCAAGTTTTGTTTTATTTAGTATTTTAAGGACGGATTTAATTGCATTCCAATCCGTTGTTAAACCAGAGTTATCGAACCCATTTTATGGGCCGACCGCGGAAGGCTAGGCTTATGAAACCTGTCCTCCCTACGTAATTCCCCTTCAGACCGTCCACTGAAGTCCTTTCGGTGCTAACGCTTCATAGGCTAGCAGGAATACGCCACAACGGGGCACTAACTATATGGACTGACTGAATGAAATGAGGAGCTTGCTTATATAGTGTGCACGGAGCAGCTGAATTGTCAGGAGCCGAGTGCATCCGAAAGGAGCTGTGTGAACTACGAAGTCGCTAAATCGTGAAGAGCCGAGGGTGAATCAGAGTAAAAACGTTGAAATTTCTTCGTTAAGAACTAGTTAATCTTTATACACTTACGCGATTTTTCTTCTGAAATACGTAGAATTGTTTACACTACGACTTTAATTAAAAACCTTACAAATTTCTAAGAATAAGAAAATTTATTGATATTTGGCAACAACGATCCGGTGCATTGACAAACCAGAATCGATGCCTCTCTATTGCTCTCTGTCTTACGTCCACCATATAGGATATTCTCGCAGCTTCGCGAGAAGTTCCAATTTGTCTTGAACATTCTGGAACTTTTGCGCGACCGTCTGCGCAAACGTGTATAAATGCTGCACCTCGTTCGATTCCAGCCAGTCTCAGTCGAACCGATCCTTCTATCACTATCGAATCTATCGTAAATGTGTATGTTGTAATTTGCGTGTTAATTGCAATTCACGGTATTAAATATTCACGGCAGTAGATTTATACACACACAATCATGGATAAATTTTTAACTGGGCGTAAGCGAGCATTAGACGATAGTGAAGCATCAACAAGTGCACAGACGAGCGTGGTTCCGAAAATAAAATCAAGAGAATATTCTCAGGAATATTTAAATTTTGGGTTTACCAATACTGAAGTAAATGAAGAATAAAGGTTTTATGCCATTTGCTCAAAACGTTTGGCAGCAGACAGCATGAAACCTAATAAACTTAAACGATATTTGGAAACGCTTTATAGTAAGAAACCCCGAGAATTCTTCAAATTAAAATTAAAATCATATGAAAAGCAAACATCATTTATAAATAAAACGTCTGTGAATGAAAAAACTTTACTGGCCTCTTACAACGTTTCATATAAAATAACCAGATATAAAAAGTTTCACACCATTGTTGAAGAGCTTATTTTGTCAGTTAAAATTGAGATTGTAGAAACTATGTTTGAAGATAATTTTGCCAAACAGTTGCAGTCCATACCTCTATCAAATGATACTGCTGCCCGTCGAGTTGGTGATACAGTTTTAGATGTACAGAACAGCTTTTCGGGAAGTTTCGTGACAATTTTTTTCAATTCAGCTTGATGAGGCAACAGATAGCAGTAAAGATGTTCATTTCATTCCCTATGTTCGATTTTGTGATCGTATCTCAGCGGTAAAAGAACTACTTTTCTGCAAACCAATAGAACTCAAAGCAACAACACCCGCATTATTTGCTATCTTAAATGATTTTATAATCAAGGTAAATACAGAGTGGAAAAATTGCGTCGGAATATGCACTGATGGTGCTCGTTTAATGTCTAGAAGATTTCAAAGTATACAAGCACCTGTGAAATAAAAATCTCCACAGTGTGTCTAGAGACATTGCATGATCCACAGAGAAGCTCTGGCTTCCAAAGAAATGAGTTCTGGTCTAAATATTGTGCTACGGACGGTTGTAACCGTAGTAAATTATATAAAAATGAGGCCCCTAAAACCAAGAATCTTTTCTGCACTTGTAAAGACATGGGTGCAGTACATTCAGCGATACTGTTTTATTGCGATGCAAGATGGTTACCTCGCGGGAAATATTTGCAACGCGTTTATGAATTAAGAGATGAAATCGCCATTTTACTAGAAAAGGAAAACCGACCGAAGCCGAAAAATTTCGAGATGGTTTATTTGTGATGAAATTGAGCTGCTTGGTTGACATCTTCGAGAAATAAATACCTTGAATTTTCAGCTCCAAGGAGCAAATACACTTATGTCGAATGCGAATGATAAAGTTAATGCCTTTTGTAGAAAACAGGAATTGTGGAGCAGAAATTCAAAGTAAAAAAATCTAGAAAGGTTTGCAAACGTGGATGAATGAGTTTAACATACAAGGCTGAAAAATAACATCAGAAAGTTGTTTTTATAACCGTTGAAAATCATTCAGCCATGCCGGCAAAGAATTTTAAAAAGTATTTCCTTGCTGACAACAACTTGGTATCAGGTTACGAGCGGGTTAGGGACCCGTTTCAAAATACCCCCGAAGGACTCTCAACTGCCGAAGAAGAAATATTCATAGACTTCACGGCAAGTGGTGAAATCAAAAGAAACTTTAGTAATAAATAACTCTTTGAATTTTGGACAGAGGTAAATGATGAGTTTTCTGCACTAAAAACAGCATTTAAAACTAACATTACAAACATTTAAAATTAATATTTTAAACAAATAGCATTTCGTAAACTATTAACATTTTCAACATCCTACCTTTGTGAAATTTTCTGCGGATTTTCTGCGGTGGCTGCTTTGAAGACAAAGTAGAGATCTCATCTAAATATAGAAAAAGAACTCTATTAGAACTTCTATATATAAAAAAAGAGTGTCTATTTCTAGTATTAAATCTTCCTTCGAAAAACCTTGCTCTGTAAGACAGGCTCAAGGAAGTTACTAATAATTCTGATAAACATAATTTTTGTTTTCTAACATGCGATACATGATTTTAATCTGTTTTTTTTTTATGCTGAAAACGAATATTAACTCACAATCTTTCTATCACCCACCATTTTTGAAAAAATTTTAATTTTAATTGAAGGAATTTTTTTCATTTTTCAACCTATAATTAGCATTTTAAGCTCCTATATTGTATTTTGTTAGCTCATTTTTTAAAATCTGTTAACAGAATTTTTACGCTATAAATAAAGAACACTAGACAAAGAATTAAATCGTATCATATTATGACATAATATCTAATACTGAAGAGTGAGCCTTCATGGACAAGATTAATCATGTCTGCGCAGGTAAAAACATGTAGCTGAAAATACAGCTGTATTATTTGTATTAAGCACTGAATTAGGAATAAATTAATTTTGTTTAGTTTTATTGCTGTCTTAAATTTGTTAACAGTGCAGTGTCATAATTTCTCGAAAATGAGTAAATGATGTGGACACCATTTTTTTTATGTATGTGGTGAGTTTACCGTAAAATCAAATAAAAAAAAAACATTAAACCTTTATTAAAAAAGCATATCATTTGTACTTTCAGTGTAAAATTGGTGACCGGGATAAGACGTGAGCTCGATATTGAATTACTACGATATTGTTAACCGATTACTGTTGGATATTAATTCGGGATGTGCCTGAGGCTATTTATAAAAGAAAAGCATCAGCAAAATCATTCTAACGCAAATATGGCCATGCAAAATTGTAAATTTTATAGATTTTAACTATATTTTTCCTTAATATTTTTTGAAGCGTATTATTTAAAACTAAGGGCGATAGAAAAATTGCATTTACAGATCTGTAATATACGCAAAAAAGCAATTCAAGAAATGGTATCATACTTAGAGAAACATTAAAAAATTGTTTAATGTTTTGATGTCTTGTTTTTGATAAGTCCTTTATTAAATACATTGTGCAGTACTGATACAATCACATTTATAAGTGAATTATATCAATGTAAATAATATCGGTGTAAAAAATGTGTATTATATTGCTTATTATGTCAGAATGTACTTTTCTTTCCTTTCAGTAAATTAACAAATTTTTTTAATAATATTTTCTTTTCGATATGCTGGCGCCCCCTTTTAGTGTTATCAAGCCCTCCTGGGGGGGGGGCGCCCCACAAGTTTAGAAAACACTGTCCTACAATGGACTACTAGTAAACCCAACGCTACTTCAGAAATGTGTATGTGTACTTCAGATACGTGTGTGTGTGTGTGTGTGTGTGTGTGTGTGCGCGCGCGCGCGCGCGTGTGTGTGTGTGTGTGTGTGTGTGTGTGTGTGTGTGTGTGTATAGCACTACAATACTCAAAAATGGTTTGCCGTTGATTACTGTAATAATTTTGTTACTACATATGTAACATGAAAGATTATTAAATTAATCATATATTAAATTAAACATATATTAAATTAAACATATTAGATTATTAAATTTAATAATTAAAGATTATTAAATATGTAACATGAAGATTTTACTCTAGCTACAATGTATTCAAATACAACGTATCATTTCTCTTGACAGTCTGTCCAGTCCAGTACACAGCACTTCTAAAATATTCAATTAAGTATTCTTTCTTCATTTTTAGTATTTGTAAGTGACTTTTGTATAAAATCTATTACATTTCATTTTGCAGCATATTCATCTGTCGTTACCTCGTTACTCAAATTTAAACATTTAACTACTTGACTTAAATCTGCCAAATTCAACAAAATGTAATATTGAATGTAATATTGAATAATAATGTAATATTTGAATATATTTTATAAATACTTTTTAAAATAAAATTACATACTTTTATTTAATTTTATTAATATTTTCCTAAACAAATTAGCGTCTTAGTAATTAAAATTATAATTTATTTCTTATTTTCTACCTCTACAAATAGTATATGTGCTGGAGTTATCTTGTGCTACAATTGTGGAGGGCGAGGCCACAAGGTGACGGATTGCGCGGAACATAAGAAATGCCTTGATTGTGGACAGGAAGGACACCGGACCGGTGGCCGCGCTTACACTCACCACCCTTCAAGAAGCGCATCCAATCAAAGTTCATCTACTGCAAATACTGAAACCTGGAACGAAGCGTGGCGACGTAGTCTTCTCCACGCCTAGGATGTTGTGGTCCGCCAACATGCAAGAACGGGGAGCTGGACCTACCCGATGTGGGTACGGAGGACCCTCAAGGTGTGAAGGGACGGTTGTCGCGCGGGGTAAGCACCAGATGTGCGCAACGCACATCTGGGTGCTTCGTAGGTTAGGGACGGGAAGGGTAGCTCTCCAGCTGAGGGATGGGCTGGCTATCCAGAAGAGAAAGTCGGCGTGTCCTGACGACGCTAGGGAGATTCCGGAAGGATGCCCGCGGGTGGGATGCTACCGAGGGGTGGACAGGGAGGGCAGGCTGCTGCCACGACACCCTAAGGTGACTGAGTGATGCTTAATTGCCGGATTGGTTGCCTTGGGGGTGTTTCCAACCGAAAAAATTAAAAAACCTTAAAAAACTTTACAACAGTTAAAATTAAAATAATGAAATTTACCTCGTACTCGAAGCTCAAAGCGATCTATACCTCATGATGAGATCATCGCATAAAAATAAAACACCCTGGGAAGCGTCAACCGAAAAATCTTAAGTGGAAACGGTAGAGGTGGAACGTAATTTTTAAGGGTATTGAAAAGCACAAGTTTTTATGTAAATAACATCGAGCTACTACACAGAAAACCGAAGCAAAAAACAATATTTTTCATAGCTAATTTCAAAAGTAGTAATTTCACACACCCCTTAAATTAACTGTTCGCTAGTGAAATACTAAAAAAAAAAGATTTTAATATACGAATATACTCCTACCTCAAAGCGATATATTTATCGGTATTCGGCCATAGCTTGGGGTATACCCTTAAAATAATTGTGAAAGATATTAAATGGACGCTATTTTGGTTGAGACTCGTAGCTCGATGTTTTTACGTTTTTTTTCAATGAACTTTAAAATAATGTGTCCCAACACAACCTTACCCTACCGTTTTCAGTGGATAACTATTAAAAATTTCTTAAAACATAATTATGCTTTGTTAGTAGCCAGTGTGTATATATATATATATGCGCGCGCGCCCGCGTGCCCGCGAAAAAAAGAGAAGAGATATGTATGTAATTACAACAAAGTCATATTCATATTCAATTATCTATTATTTTATGACGAAGTAATTAATGAACCTAACCGGCATTCAGACCTAGAACTTTCAATATGGATGACTAACGTAAGCCTACCTTATTCAAACAGAAATTGATAAGAGATGCTGCTAAAAAAAAAAAAAAAAAAAAAAAAAAAAATTTAAACGAATGGATTTTTCGTCTTCGTCCACAATTTATTGCGAATAAATAATATTTTTGTTATTAGTTAATACAATTTTTTATTAATAATTTAATATTATTAAAGTATTATACTATTTCTTTAATAATACGAAGGTATGACACAATATTTCCAAGATGTCTTTTAAGACTCACCAAGGTTAAAATAAATATAAAACCAAATGGTAAAAATAAATTCTCATGGCATAACAATGAAACCAATCTGGCAACCTTAAAATTCGGGATTATAGATAGTAATTTTTTATTTTGACTTGAAGGGGCTAAATACTAATCTCTTTAAAAATAAAGCACATGCATTAAAAGTACTGACGTCATATTAACGTGTGTTTCTTAAGTGAAGAATCATTTAAAATAATTTTCTATTCCACGAATATTTTTATATTTTTGTAAAAAAAAATGTATAAAATCCACAGTAAAACTAAGAGTAGAAAACGTATTTAGATGACAGTTCACCCATTCCCATTTCCTAATAAATTTTATAATAATTGTTGATCTTATGAAATCGTTGACGTAAAAGTATTATCTTTTAACGTTAATTGAAAAAGCGATTTATAAGTAATCTATATGTTACAACAATTAATTGTATTTTTCTTTATCTGACTGCTACTGTCTTGTCATCAATACCTTCTGGAGTCCAGTAAAAATTAATACGACAAAATATTTCCGAATCACCTTTTTTTCAGCAAATTTGACGTATATACAGTATATACTTGTAAAAATAAGGCAAAGAAAGAAATAAAAACAATTCTTACAAACAGTTCAAAATTAACTATTCTTACAAATATTCATGTTGAACAACTGTCAAAAAATTTTAAAAATGCATTATTTTGGAATCCCTTTTTCTCTCTTAACGACAAAAATTTGCTTTAAATATTTATTTTATCTTCGATCGATTTATATTTATAAAAGAAAAGGTAACTATCAAATTATAAATGTTCATCATCGGGTAGCTCCAAACCCCCCACTCTTGCAGGTGGGCGAAGCAGAACATCCTAGGCCTGGAGACTATCTCGTAGATTAGCGACGGGAAGGGTAGCTCTCCAGCTGAGGGATGTACTGGCTACCTAGAAGAGGAAGTCGGTGTGTCCTGATGACACTACGGAGATCCCGGTGGAATGCCCCTATAGGGGATCGACAGGGTGGGCAGGCTGCTGCCACTACACCTGAGGTGACTGAGTGATGCTTCCAGCCGAAAAAAAAAAACCTTAAATAACTTTTTAACGTTAAAATTAAAAAAATGGAATTTACCTCGTACTCGAAACTCAAAGCGATCTATACTACCGGATGAGATCGCCGCATAAAAATAAAACACCCTGGTACTTGCCGGACTTGCTGCCAGTCCGGCAATTAAGAATCACTCATTCACCTCTTTGGTCCTTTTCTTTAAAAAAACAAAAAGGACCAAAAAAATCAAACAAATTAAACAAAAAACCGAACACAACCGCTAAATAAAGGATTTCCTTCCTAAGAAAATAGATGAAGTTATCCCAAACTAAAACAAAGGTTACTATCAAATTATAAATGTTCTACTTTGTCTTATTTACAGCAAGTTTAATATACGGAAAAAATTGTATAATTTTTCGTCCTGTAAAATTATCACAATTTTTTCGGTTTAAGTAAAAATGCAAAAATCCTTTGAGTGTGGAGGGCTCTTCATATATACACTCATATATTCAATTTTAGTATAAAAGTTTGTTTTGATCGAAGTTGTAAAAGAATATAAGCGACAAAAATATTTTTATTTTAATTATTTAACCTGTGTTGATTTCTTTTTAAATATATATATAAATAAAAAGAAAAATTAAATAAGAGAATGTTTAACCGGTTAAAGAAAAATTAATATAACAAATGAAGCTTATGTTTAATATTAGGAATAAAACATGTTAAAATATTTTGTTGGGATAGACTAAGCCTTTTGAATCAAGTTACAACAAATTAACAACGAAAAAATACTGAAATTAATTTTATAATAATTTATTACAGAAATAATATTTAAATACTGAGAACGTGTTTAAATAGTACATGTTCAAACACAATCCAAACGTTTCAACTTTTGTTAGTGTATTGAGAATCAAATCTCCACAAGATTTAACTGTGAATAACAGATTTAACTGATTTATCATTCAAATTAATCGTTTAAATAATTTAATTTGCAACAAATAATTTCTCTTTTTTATAGAAGAAACAATCAAACGTATTTTATGATTACTACAAGTAACAATTACTTATTTATCTAAACAAAACTTTTGTTTAGTAGATATGCTTTTTGACCAATCGTTTACTTTCTCTTACATTTATTAGTAAGTATCATCTGCTATGACTGTTTTTGATTTTATTTAAAAGGAAATTATAACACAAAGAAACAAAATCTTTTTTTTAATTGAACTTTAATGCCTAGGTCTATTGATCTTTTAGTGTTTTCAATTAATAATTCTGTCTCGGGACTAGTCAATCTGAATTTTGAATAGTTACCGCAGTACCGTAATTATAAAGGTAGAGTATAACGAACTATTGTACAAAAATAATGTTACATTCAAAGTCTAATCAGAATGAGACCTTTGTTTTGTAGAACACGTTTTAAATTTAAATGAAATTAGTTAATCCTCACCCGACTAAATCCATAAATTTATATTGCATACACTAAAACACACACACATTCACACTTCCACATGTAAAACTTGTCCCTGCCTGAATACGGGTATGGCAGAAACTTACCTTACCTAATTTGAACAAATTTCACGGTCCTAGCCAAGATAATAAGTTAAACAATGTTAATTTTTTTGCGTTAAACGGAATCTATCCTACTTCAAAACGGTAAGCGATAACTGAAGAATTCATTACAAACTTAAATCTACGATACGGTTATTTTTCCAGAATAATTCAAGACAGAGAAACTTATTTTTAGAACACTAAGTACACTCACTACAATACTTACACTGCTTTCATCTTATTCGCCTGTTTCGCGCTGTTTACCAGTAATTTAGCACACAACTTTTGAGAGAGTGCGTATAATGGTGCAACGGGAGGTAGTGAAAAGATGTGAGAATGTCCAAACAAAATTCCTGTTTCCTTTATTTATGTGTAAAACAGTGAAGAGTGCCTTTGTATAAAACACTCCAAACCGAGAGTTACAGGATGAGAAGAATAAAAATATCTAAATTCTTGAAAAATATCCCCGTTAGGCCTACTGACCCTACAACAGTAGTACAGAATTGCCGGTACTGCGCGACCGAACAATAGGATTGCAGTATTTTAGTCGTGTGATGCAGTCCACCATCTTGGAAATTCTCTTTTCCCTCTAGGAGTTTCCAACCTAATTATTTTTTAGACGATCAATATTAATTCGAATATTTTAAAAGTTAGTAGCTGGATCATCAGCTGTTGTCTGTTGTGACTAGCAGATTTAAATAAATAAAATATTTAAATGTAAAAAAGTGACTGGGGTCTGGCTAGATTTCAAACTGAGTCGCCCGATACGGCAGGAGAACGGAGAGTTAACCCGCGGGTCCACAATATCTCTTTTGATTGACAACACAGACGGGATGTGTCCACCAAGGACAGGTGGACATATCGGCTGATACCCAGGATCGAATTTTGGGTCGGGAGGAGGTTTGGTGAGACCAACTTGTGGCTTACACAGTTCTTGACAGGGCATGGGGTCTTTAGGAGCTATCTCCTATGTCTTACAAACATAGGAATGTCTCTAAGACTAAATATATGGCGTTCTCTCCTGCAACAATAAGCCAACCTCCCACTGATCTAAATTTAAAACTTCACTTGAACTGTAGCTTACCGTTGTTTATTACATGTACACGCCCTTGCATCGATAAAACCACCGGAATTAAGTATATAGGGATAGTGTAGTGATCGATCGAAATCTTAAATGGGAATCTCATATCAGTTTTATTTGCAAAAAAAGTTAAAATTTTTCTCATACTCATTTTATAAGGTTAAAGGTATCCTCCACATCAGTGAAGAGAACCAAAGGCTTTATGTTATCCATTTTGAAATTCAATGTTGAAATACGCTATTGGTGTTTGGGATGGAACTTGCGAACGGCATATCGATAAAATACTTACTGTCCAAAACAGAACCATAAAAACAATTTTAAATAAACCTAGATTATATCCTAGTGCAAATTGTTTTGGACATTTCAATGCGATGACTGTCTGACAGCTTCATATTAAAGTTTATTAAGATATGTTTATAGATACAGGAACAGTTTCGAGGTGGAGATCAAGAATGATCTCTATAACTTTAGAAATAGCGGCCTGAAGAAGTATAAGATTGAATTTTCTAAAATAACCATCGTAGGCAAGCAAATAATAATAATAATAATAATAAATAATTAATAAGCACCAAGCTTATTAATATCATCCCTTGCCACCTTATTCAGGAGAGAAGCAATAAAAAATGTTATCTTAACGTAGATCCAAAGAAATGGATAATCGAAAAATGTTTTTTTGAAATTAATAATTTAGCTTAACACTTTCTATTTAATACGCTAGTTTAATTATTTTACTTATTAATTACAATAATTAAACTTAAATCATAACTTTAATGTTGTTAATCTGGATGATTAACAACATTAAAGTTGTTGTTAATGGTTTATATTTCTCCTTAATGGTTTATATTTATACTATAATGGTTTATATTTATATGTTAATATGTTTATATGTTAATGGTTTATATTTCTCCTTTATACTATATTTATGGTTTATATTTATACTATAATGGTTTATATTTATACTTTATTATAGTATAGCTATATCGGTTTATAATTATTATAATCTAATAGTTACAATAATCCAGAATTACTTACTTTTGTTATTATTTAAATTACTAATATTAAATGTTGTATTAGCATTTATATATCAATGTATCCGATACTTTTAATTAATGTAATGAGTTTAATTACTGGTAAATCTAATACTGTATATAAAATGCGTACTTCAAGGCTTACAATTGTGAGTTGTTGGAGGTCCCTATGATAAATAAATAATAAAACAAATTGCGTAAAATATAATAATTAATCGCACTGGCGAACAAGGATTATTTTGTTCTTCTACTAGTCGGTGGCGATTAACAATATTATTATATTATTTATATTGTCTTTAACATATGTTTAAATATTTATGTATAAGTATGACTATACTTTATTTTTATTGCTATTGCATCTTTCGTATGTTATTTTACTTCATATTTATATTAAAATTTATCGCATTTAATAATAAATAAAAAAGCAAACACCTGTATCACCATGCACATCCGATCGAACGAGTTTTAACACGTTATCGCATCCGGTGTTCTAAGAATGAAGTAATTGACACCCGGTCATGTGCAACTAACAAATTAATTTTCGCTATCTCTCTCTCTCTCTCTCTCTCGCTCTCTCTCTCTCTCTCTCTCTTTCTCTGTGTAAAACCTTTACCGAATAGCAATTTATTTTGGTTGCGTTTTTTTCCCCACCTCCAAAGAGGTAGCAACCTTGGCGCGTTGAAATATTTTTATTAACGAGTGAACTCTCTGCCCGGGAGGCTTACTATAAAACACTAGAAGTTTTTTTTACAAACTTAATTTTTAAATTTTCGTTAAAACCATCGGTTTTAATTCAACCGCATTAATACAACTTCATCCAATGATGTTTTATGATTATCAATTTTCCTTCGGTGAATCTGTATATCTTTTTGGTAAATAGATCCGAAAGTAACGCGATTGCAACGTATCATTTTAGTTATCGAACAAGATGGCGCAAGTACGAAATTCACCGCATTTCGTAAATAACTTTTCATGTCCCATAATCTGAATTCGACACCGACGTGAATATCCGTCAGTTTCGTCGTTAATCTCACTAAAAAGAGTTAGAGAACGTTAACGGCGTCCATCGCAGAGAGAGAGTACTCAGCCGAAAGCGAAGCAAATCGCACGATCTAGATAGTTATGTCACTCATTTCCCTTTGCAATTTCACAGAATAATTTATAAAGTTTGTTTTCCCTGACAACTCTACACTCATACTGATTTCCTACAGCAATTCAATTTTTTCAAGAACCATCGCTTTCAGTTTTTTCAAGTGTTCAATAATCACTTAATCACAGTGGGTACAGATTACCACATCCTCTTTCCACCGAAAATAAAACCTTCATTTGCGAGACCCATGACAAGGAGGAAAGTATCCGATCACATTTTATATCTACATTTAACAGATGGTTCCAACGGATTTGATTTCATTCTGAAAAATGTTTCCAACCGTCAATTAAAATCTACTCTGTTAAAATGAATACAAAAAAAGACATACATTGTAAATGCTTATCACGGTTTCAATGTTTTTCGCAGAATAATTCACTAATAATAGCGGTATGTTTTTCTTCAGCATCTTGACACCGAGGGAAAGACACCCACCATGTGGTGGGTCCAACCTTCACGTCACCCCCTTCGTACCTAGCCCTTAGAGGCTTTACCGGAGGTCATCTTCATGGCCTCAAGACATATCTCATCTGGCCGCTGTCAAGATGCCATCGATGCGAATACCACTAACGAGATTCACATCGGTGTATCGCGCCTAGCTCGCAACCAACAATAATAAATTATTTTATTAGTTCCTAAATAGCACCAACCGAATGAGCTGATGCAACTACTATCCTACCCGGTGATAGGAATGAGTTCAACAAACAACTCAGGCATCCAACTTAACTATAAAATAATAAACAACAAACTAAATAAATTGAATATGTAAATAAAAAATAAACTATCCATAATACAAATTATTAACTGAATAAATAATAATAAATATCAAACCAAAATAGTGTCTCAAAAACACGAAAAATACAAAATTAGAACTCTATAGATACAAAATATAACAATAATAAAACTACCCTAGAAAAACAAAAATTTTAACCTTATTAAAAAAAGCCTAAATTTAAAACATTATTAATAAAAAACGAAAAACAATAACTGTGGACGGTCATAAACACAAACATAAAACATAAACTAATGCTAACAAACACAAATAAATCAAATAATTAGGTGCCCTTGCACCTACCTAAAGTACAGATAGCTTGCGCACTTTGACCTCAGTAATCTCCAAGGACAACGCACCCCCGCGAAAATACCGCACCCACAGATGGTACGCGGTCTCTCCAGCTTCGTTATGATCAGGCAGAAAATCGTCAAGTAGTCTGTGTAAAATTTCAGACGTATCTGAAATTACACCAAGCCGGATCGAGAGATCTGACTGAAGAACGTTTTTTCTTCGTTTACGTCCCAAAACCCTAACTATATCCGACTCCACAGGCATCCTTTTTCTCCTCCTCGCGCACAAAAGAACCCCATGAATTTCTTTTAGCCGTACCAATCTTATGGAAATAATGAGATCTGCGATCCATGTATTCAGCAACAAGGACTTCTCGCCGTACAGAATCACCCTCACGCTAAGGCGTTCTCTATAAATGACAAACAGCTTTTTAAAGCTCAGAATTCCCCACTCCACCGTCGGGCAAGCCTCTCTCAATCTAAACTGCGAAAATACGAGAACTCGGCGGCGTCGATGATAGCCCCCGGCAAACTCTTTGCCAGGTCCTCCAAATCCAAAGACTCCAGACTCTGAACCAAAGCACGAAGTCTGGCCGAAAGAAATTCAACAAATTTCTTCCAGTCCACGTACTTGTTTAGGAAACGACCCGCTGAACTGGAACGTTACATCAGTAGCGCTCATTCGAACCACCAACAATCTCATAAATAATCGATCGATAATCGTTCGAGCAATCATCAATCGCCTTCAAGTTACAAAAATTGGCAGGAATAAACCTACCAACCGTAACGTCGATGTTCGTTCCACCAAACAGCTGATACCCATCTACCAAACCTACGTAGGCGGGCAACTCACCAGGTACATTAAATACCTGTAGACCATATTAATTTAAAAATCCCGCTATTAATTCACTCCCACCATCGGTGAAACCACTATGCTACAATAGTGACTTAACGGTTCACACCCACACCAATAAGGATTGGACTGGTACCAGAGAATCGTAGGATTTTATCCCAGCCCTCAAGGTGACGATCAGCAGGATCTCTGTAGTGAAAACATAAATTTGCAACATACAGTTGCAACAACACGGTTATCTCAATGAAGACACAATCAAGTTCCCTTCTACATAAAACAGAGGACATGCTATTAAAATCACAATAGAATCTTTTCCAACAAGAAAAACTTGGCACATTACCGGACTCAACATATGGGTGCTGCAACAAAACAACATCCAACCCTCTACTTGGCGCAATCTCACCGAGTTCAGAATGAACAATATAACCACCCCGAGCATTTGTCTGCCCGAAATTAACCGTCTAATGCTAATGAATTCATGCAGATAGTGAAAGCCATCTGATAACGAACACAATTCTTGCTATTCACAAAATGCTTGGAATCCTTCAAAAGACGTTTATAATTTGCACAAGTCGAACCCTCAGACTTCTTGGTACATTTATCTCGTTTATGTTCCTCATCACTACAGTGAGCACATACTGCCACCAGATGTTTACAAATCTTAGCTGTGTCCATAATGACAGCACTTGAAACATCACTGAACATCTAAATACTCTTTGACCCTACACGAAGAGAAATCAGTAAACAATCTACCCTCTGTAACGAAGCTGTTCAAAGGATCAGGACTAACCTCGAATATACCATGTTACCGCTCTGTTTCGCGCCTACCCGTCTTAAATAACAGTCGACAGTCGGCTTAAAAGCCGCTTCAATCATCTGAGTGTTTTGCTCTCTAATGAGAGTCATTAACTCCTCCTCAGACAAACGTCTATCGATGTCATATACAAAGACCCTGGGACGCCTCTTCCTGTTAGGTGCCACTTTCATGTCGGATTTATCGACCTCGAGAGAATCAGAGATAACCTTCACAGTCCCCTCGTCATCGGCGATGACAACCGACCCCTTTTTCGTCTCTTGTACATTACTTTTTTCAAGTTCGATCTTTTCTAACCAAGAACGACCTGAAATTAGTCCTTCATCCCTTTACTAATTTTCGCTGTTATACCGTCCTTCAGGTTGACGAACGCTGCCTTCGGGACAAACTGCCTCTCGTTTCTCCTTCAACATCTCAGCGTAACTTTTGCGCTGAGGCCGTACTGGCTGTAGGACCGGAACGGGGACAAAAACAGTCACCTTCACCACAACTTCCGTAACCTCAACGGGCTTTACAGCTGACTTTTCATAGCCCTCAGCCAAAGCCGTAATTGTAGATTTAAATTCCCATTTTGGGATTAACCCTATTCCGCACAGCAGCAGCATTACTCCTAAGGTTTTCTAAATATTGTACAGGAAGCTCATACTGTTCGTCGAACTCTCCTACAAGAAGTACCGAACCTTTAGTCCTCCCAAAAGATTTTAAAAACTCCAAATCAAGTTTGCAATCAAGTTCTCCTTTACAGACCGTGTTGACGGGCTAGCTCGCGGATTAACCTCCCCACAAGAGTAGGAGTCAACAAGCCTCACTTCAGTTGAGACCTCTACAGGTTTTACCCGCCTGAACATATCCTTTCCTTTTTAACTGTGTCACTCGGCTCAAACATAGTCTGAGTCGGGTGCACACTAACAAATAAAAATTAAATCGTCCACAAAAATAACGAGATCTTTCAGAGTGTAACCTAATTCAATTCGCAGTTGAGTCAAACCACATTCCAAATTCATTAACACCTATATTTATTTAAGGGCTGTATTGAGAAAGAATTTTACCAGAAGAGGAAACAAGTTTCCTTGTTAGACTTTTGGAAGAAGGCACTAGCTCTTAGTTTTCAAGTTATAAACCTAAAGAGTACTGTAGTGTTGTTTAATACAGTAAGCGGTAGTGTAGACAGTGAAATACAGTACGAAATCTACTTTACAAGCGTAATAAATAATTATGTAATTGATAAATATACTTTGCGATTTTACAACATGCATCAGTATAAGAATGAAATCAGCGAAGTTCTACATTCCTAAACAGTAGATATCCCTATAGGTATGTTTTTAAAATTTGTATAATTTATTCAGTCGTATAGTAATTTCTGTATGCAATTCTGTGAAATGCAGAAACTTGTCCAATTTGGAAAAATAGTACAGTCCCTTGAGATTCCGCTTTGAACAAATTTTCCGGTATTTATTTATTTTTTTTTTTTTGTAAAGATATTAAAATATTTTCGCGGATTGTAAAAATTGCTTAACATATTTAAAAAATCAATATTAGAAATTTCTAAGATTATAAATATTTATTTTCCTTTATGGGGAATAAAGTAAAAAAAGGTAAATATTTTAGAATTCTTTTACTGAACCTACTGCCGGTAAAATAAATACAATTTATTATGCGCTAAAGTAATTTCGATAAAGTAAAACATCGAGTAATTTATATTTCTATTAATTTATAACTACAATTACCATAATCAGTTATAAACATGATAATTGTACTAAAACTTAAAATCACTAGCTCATAAATAAAACTTAAAAGTAAATTAGTAGTTTATGAATAAGAATATTAGAGTTATGTAGAAGGGTCGAAGTTCCCTTTCCACTCATCTGCATGCATCACCAAATAATGGCAAATTCCATTAGATGAACATTGAGGATGTGAAACGAAATTAATTTAATCCCAGCATATCCTCGCTGACACTAACTAATTGCTCTTCCTAACCATTAACGTGGCCAATCGATGAACGTTATTCATAAAATAGTGACATTTATTAATTCTTCTTATATATATTTAAATACGTTAGCTAGCCTTGTTAAATTTTTTTTTGTGGTGTGTAATTCTTTATTGAAAATTATTATTCGAATAATTTTATCAGATTATGGTGAAATTTAATACATCCAATGACTCATTTGTTTAGTCCGCATCTGAAAGGGAAAAGAACGGCTGCATCCATTAACCAAGGGAGCCTCTTTCTTTCTTATTAGTTATCGAATAATAGCTGTTCGAAAAACAACGCAAACATATGAAAAATTGGATGCTTCTAAGTGTGAAAGGAACTGGCCGAAAATATTTTACTTATACTTTTTAAGATCAGTCTTACAACCCCACTGTAATTATGTCTACATAATAGATATATATTGCCGACCTCGGTGGCGCGAGAGGTAGCGATTCGGCCTTTCATCCGGAGGTCCCGGGTTCGAATCCCGGTCAGACATGGCATTTTGACACGCTACAAATCATCCATCTCATCCTCTGAAGTAATACCTAACTGTGGTACCGGAGGTTAAACAAATAAAAAAATGGATATATTAGCCTGAAATATTTCTTACTGAATAGAAATAATAAACGTAAAACAAAAAGTACATACCGGTCAAGTCATGATCACCAAAACAAGATTTAAACATCAAAATTCCCAAATTTTGAGAAAAAAATTTTGATTTAAGGTGCTTCCTTACTTTGAAGGAAATTTAGGTAAAAAATTATTACTACAGAAAGGATCGCTAACAAAAAAAAAATTAATTTAAAAGATAACTGTATAAAAATATTGAAAAAATAAAGAATAATTTTTATGAAAGTAATGAAAAAAATTGTTTTTTGGATCAAGAATACACAATCCTGAATACACATTGGGTCAGGAAATCTGTTATTCTTTATTTTATGCATTATGAATGTAAAATGCAATAAAATTATTCACGCAGCGCGTTTTACGTCTTTTTATTGTTATCACGATTTTTCCTCATTGCAACTTCCAAGCTTATAACTCGATAACGAAGGCATTAACAGAAAAACGGGCTTCATCATTGGTTCTCTTGTAAAAATTTAAATCGAAATCATACGTCACACCTCCACCTTCCTATTTAAAAATTAAAGTTTATTCGATACGACAGATCCAGGATGGCATACAAAAATTAAAACCCATCAAAATGCAGATTATTTTAACTATGTAGAACCCCATTTCTTTCTGCTTCCAAATACCTCTCACATATGCAGTATAAAGCTGTTTGCATACTTAAATATCACTCATATTATATATACCTGTATAATAAATACATAATGAATTGTTAAAAAACACTATAACAGTTGTTTAAAAGAAAGTAGTGATTTATTCACTTAAATTTAAAATACTTTTTTAAAACCCAAAAAATTTCAAATTTGAGAAAAAAAGCAGGTTACAAGGGTTTCATTCACAACGGAATACAAAAAGACAATAATTGACTCCGTCTTACTTCACAACCTATAAATATTTATAGTGATAAGCGATATTCAAAGGATACAATGGCAATCCGCGAAATTCGCGACTATATAGAAAACGGAAAAAAGTAAAATAGGTTTCACGTAATTACAAAGTTACAGAATTAACAAATGAAAAAAGTGTACTTATACACACAACCTACGCGTAGACTTATCTGTAACTGTGATATAAAATATAGGTTAAATGATTTCGTGAACACATTTTTACTTTTTAAACATAATATTGTACTTTCACAAAAATCGTTTTAAAACAATGTATTTCATATTATTATTATTATTATCTTCAAATTTAGTTAGATGAAGATAATTTGAATTAAATAAAGGTAATAATTTTAAAAATAAAAATTGTATCTAAAACCTCATGAAAAAAGAATTTTTCGCTGAAGTTTTTGGTTTGTAACGACTTACAGTAAGTATTTATACGCAAGTTTAAAATCATGAAATATGTAATTTATTCCAAAAATTCCTATTTTTCTTAACCAACGCTCAAAAAATAAAATTGCTACAATGTATCAGGAGTACTGCTACAACTAAACTTATAAAGTATCTCTAAAATTAAAGATCTTACTGAAAAATATTAAAAATGATAGTTATTTACGTAAATTTAAAAGTAATTTTAAAAGTAAAATAAATTAATATTATTAAAGAGGGTTATTTTTTTTCAAGATCCGATCGGTCGCGAAATAAAAACCCGCGCAAAAATCGGATAAACCTTTGCGCATATGTGTTGTGCAGCGTCTCTAGTATGGCCTTCAATCACGCCGCGTCACTTTGTTTAGTTCTCAACACGCAGCTAGCACGTAAACATGTCTACAATAATAGCATCTCCCGCCAAGTGTGAAGGTCGTGCCGTAATTCGATTTCTTCAGGCTCAGGGGTTTAATGCAGCTGAAATTCATCGACGAATAACTAATGTGTACGGTGAAACTTCAATGAGTGACAGCGAAGTGCGACAATGGTGCAGGAACTTTAAAGCAGGACGTGCAGATGTTCATGATGCAGACGGTAGGGAAGGAAGCGAGTGTCAACCGATGATCTCGTTGAACGAGTGGATGAGGCGATTCGAGAAAATCGTCGGTTCACAATTTCTGTATTGAGTGATTAGTTTCCTGAAATTTCAAGGTCAGCTCTCTACACCATTGTGAGTGAGAGACTTCAGCATCGCAAACTGTGTGCGTAGAAACATGGCTGAAAAGACAGGCGGCTCCGTTATAGGACGAGGGTACTGGAAAGTTGGTACCGTGCTACGACAAATGTCTAAATCGGAGTGGCGACTACCTAGAGAAATAGCGTAACTATGTAAGTACTTGTTACAAATAAAAATTTTTTTTATTTTCACTGTGGTTTTAATTTCGTGACCGATCGGACCTTGAAAAAAAAATAACCCTCGTACTACATTTACAACAAAACACTCCGCATTCAGTAAACAGTTTAGTGAAGTACAATACAGCAATAAACTACAAAATACAAAAATCAGAAAACATCATTAAAAATATTACTTTACTATCCTAACAACACAAAACATAATAACGTTGGCAAGAACGCGGGGGGATTAAAGTACAATGATAACAATTCATTAACGTATCTGGCGCGACCTGCTGGTGGTAAACAATAGGTAGCATCATTACAACATTTAATTCTCGATCGGGAGCGCACTAAACTAGAGAAAAGAGTGACCGTTTACGACTGTTCAACCGATCCAGAATTGCATTCAGTTTTAAAAATAACAAAGTTGTTTTTACGAAATTAATTGTCCTTTTCCACTTCATACATATTACGCATTACTCTGTACATTAAAGTTTCATTCCATATTCTTTACTTTTAAGTAACATTTTGTATTAAATAATTGCTATTAATATTTAAATAAATTTGTATTTATTTTAAATAATTTACTATTTTTTTTATAATTTAGAATAAAAAGTTATTTTTTACGTATATTAGGAAGAAAAAGGATTACCATTAAGGAGTAAAAATTTGTGGGATGTACTTATCTGTATGTAAACATAAAAAGTATACATATATATATATATATATATATATATATATTTCATATCTCTTTCAAAAAAACTGAACTAATGGCCATAGATCCTCTTGTAATAGAGCACATTACGGTAAACAATCAGAAAATTAAAATAGTAAAACAATTTAAATATCTAGGGGAAATAATAACTTATAATTTAAATGAAAAAGTGACATGGAAAAACAGGACGAATAAAATGATTAAATCCCAAAAATTAACTTGGTCAACATGTAACAAAAAATGTCTTTTTGCTAAAACAAAACTTAAACATTATAAAACTGTAGTTCAGCCAGAAGTCACCTACGGAAGCGAGACCCTTTTCAAAAGCACTCAGAAAAACCGAATTGAAAAAATTCTGAATTGTCAGAACGTGTATCAATAAAAAACACCAAAAAGAAGGCCAATGGTGGATTGTGCCAAATGAGGCGGTGTATCGAGAAATAGAGCCTGTTACTGATACTATGCGGAAAAAAAGAATCTCTTTCTTCGGTCATCTCATAAGGACACCGGAAACAAGACTGTCAAGAAATATCATTGAAAAGCTCTGGTTCCAAAAGCTAGAAGTAGGATGGATCAAAGAAATTAGAGAAGATATGAAAGAATTGGGAATTTCCCTGACTGACCTACAGAATAAAACTGGAAAAATTACAAAGCTAAAAGATAAAAGCATTAGATTTAAACAAAAGACAGACAAACGACAAAATACAACGAAGAGGGTGTTTACGGATGAAGAAAAGAAAGCAAGATCTGAACGGATGAAGAAATACTGGGCAGCTCGGAAGAGTAAAATAACACGCTTTTTTCAGAAAAGATCCAACTAAAATTGACTTAAGTGGTCCCATGTTGGCCGTAAAAGCATAATAATAATAATATATATATTAATTATTCGTAATTTATAAACCACCATATACTCGCATACAAAGTAAAAATGATCTTACCTGTTAACCTTTAAAAACCGTCTTCCACTTAAATGTCGGATCTCCTTGTTCTTCAGGTTAGGCCTTTTCGAATTTCTCAGATCCACCATCAGTTATTAAAACACTATAATTAACAAAACATTCAGTTACTTCGTCATCAAAGTTAAGACTGATTAAAATTATTAGTGAGATCTTAAAACTAACTTAAATAGATCATCCTGCCCAAAATTAATTTGGTGGTTTATTAAATTTAAATTTTTATACTTAGACTATAAATGTAATATTTTTCCAAATGTCTCAGTTTGTTCTTAATGTTACAGATTTCCAATATTTCAATACTATTTACTAAATTTGTAATTTTATGTCCATTTGAAATCAAGTGATCTGCCATATTCGAAAAATATTGCTTATTAAAAATAAATATTTCTCAGATGTTCCGAGAATCTTACTTTGAATGATCGATCTATCGGTTGTACCTATACATATGGGCATCACAATCTATGCATTTAATTTTATATATGTCACTTAAGTTGAATTTGTCAAACACATAGATTGTGTCAAACTAAAGAATCTTTTTGAAATGTTATTTACAGATTTATATGCGATTGTATATTTCTCCTTATTATAAACATTCACAATTCCATATGTGTTTTCAGTAGTGTATTATAGTTGCCCCAGCGAATCTACGAGCTTGTGACGTCACGTGTTTACATCTCATTATATTATTGTTTTCCAAAACATTATTTATGCGCGTATTTTTATTTCATTTTTAGACTTGCAAACAATACGGGCGCCCAAACAACACATTTATGTTGTGTGTTCAATTATTTCTACTTGAGTTGATTACATGTACAGTCATTCACGGGAACCGGATGTTTTTAAAATAATCATAAAAAATTGAATATTTACTTTAAAAAAGTTTTATTGGTACTGAAACACTTGTTAAATCAAAGCATTTGTTACTTAGTCATGAACGAAAAATTATGTCCGGCAAGTGATGTCCATTTTGGGCAATACATTGTTGTAGCCTTTCACGGTAACCGGCCTCAATTCTTTGCAGGATGTCTACATCAATCTGGGTGACGTGATTACGAATTGCGATCTTTAGGTCCTCCAATGTACGCGGTTTATTGCCGTACACACGCGATTTTAGAAACTCCCACAGAAGAAAATCACAACTACTCAAGTCGGGGGACCGAGGGGGCCAAGGAATGTCGCCGAATCTGGAAACGATCCGTCCCGGAAACAAGTTACGGAGAACAGCCATCGTTGCCCTCGCTGTGTGCGCTGTAGCTCCATCCTGCTGGAATAACACATTTTGAAAATCGATTCCTCGGTTTCGTAACTCAGGGATGTAAAACGTATTCAACATCGCAACGTAAAAATCGGCTGTTACAGTTACGGCAGCGTCATTTTCTTCAAAAAAATATGATCCAATAACACCGACGTTTCCTATTGCACACCAGACAGTCACCTTTGGGCTATGAACACCTTTCGGCTCCATCTCAACGACTAAAATGTAAATGCTATGAACAAAGGAAATGTAAGACACCAGCCACGTGCCCCTCCCACCACGAACGCCCTAGTACAACCCATTTCAAAAACATCCGGTTCCCGTGAATGACCCTGTATAAAAATGCTTAATGAATCGATCTTGTAAACTATAACAATTCCTTAACCGATGACTAATGCTCTGATGGTATTATGTACAGGCCTAAAAAAAGTTTATACTTGCAGTTAGAAATGATGTCTTTCGTCACGATTATTTATATTCATTGTTTTTCGCAAACTTTTTTTAATATACATTTTTTGTTTTATTTTTGTTCGTATGTTATTAGTGCCGTTTGCACTAATTTAAGTCCGTAATTAAGAAAAAAAAACTTACGAGTCAAGCACGTGACATTATCAATAATGTTTATGATTTTATGAAAAAAGAAGCTTTAAAAGTAGGTAAATTAACTGACGACAAACATATAATTGCATTGAAAAATGCGAAGAAAGATCTGCTGCTGCCTTGGAATATCAAGAACACAAGTTCAAAACTCAGAAGAGAAAAAAAGACGTGATTCTTCAATCAAAATCCCAATCGTGTTCTTTCAGCACGCCGAAAAATTATAGACGACGTTCGAAACATGTCAATGGACTGGACAGTTTTTATTTAGCTCTAGTTTAAAGAACATTTAATGAATTTCATTTAGAGAAGAATGAATTACCTACTTTAAAAAAATAAAGTAAGAACTTCAGTCATCTATCGATTTTAAAGGCAGTGAATCAACTTTAACTGTTATTTTGAAAGAGTAAGGTTTCAAATGGTGTAAAACTGAAAATAACGGAAAACATTTAACTGAGAAATCCGACATCAGATGGAAGAGAATTGAATATTTGTAGACAATCGCTAAGTGCAGACAAAGCAATGCTACAATTGTTTATTTGGATGAAACGTACGTTTTAAGTTCGTACTGTTCGACAAAGTCGTGGTCTGATGGTATTGTTGAGGGACTTCATGTGCCGATTAATTTTTTTTTTTTTGTGTATTTGTGGGCGAAAAACGCCTGGGCGTAATCATCGCCCGGAATTATATTAATAAAAGGGTGAAATAGCTCCAAAATAATAAACTATATAAGGTGTAAACGTAATATTAATCATATTAAAAAAATGTATTAAAACAAGCCAAGAAGGCGATATAAAACTCAAAACTAATACCACAGACGAAGTCGATAAAATATAAAAGTTAAAGAAACTATATAAAACTTACCTAATTCCGGATAGTAAAATTAAATACATAGAACCAAAAAAATCAAAATTGAAAGTAAAGGTTAAAATTATTAAAAAAACTCTTCTTACAGAAAAACATATATGATAATATTAAATTCTTTGCAGTAATCTGGTACTATGCAAAAAGAGAAACATCCGGTCCAAAATCCCGGTATTATTGCACAAGATATCACGGATGTTTCTGGGTATATTAAACTGTCGACGCAACGCCGCATAACATATGAAGTCCACGAGAATGTGGTGCACAGTCATGCGGCAGTTGCATCGTGTGCATAGGAGTGGGGCTTCTCCTGACATTAGGTATTCGTGTGTGATCCTCGTATGTCCTAACCGTAACCGGCACAGGACCACTTCCTCACGACGATATTTTCTGCAAGAGAAGCCCATGGCAACACTGAATCTTTAATCCGTCGGAGTTTATTATCGACGTTAGTCGCCCAGTCACTTTGCCACCCTGCTCTCACAGATTGTTTTATACGATTGATAAAATCAGATGTAGTAACTCGGGTGGTGAAAGGAGGATGAATACACGCTTCTTTGGCAGCAGAATCTGCTCTTTCGTTACCTAGAATCCCAACGTGGCTACGGATCCAGTCAAAACCTACCTCTCTGTTGCGTTTATCTAACTCAGCGATTTTATCATAAATGTCAATGACGACAGGATCTTTGGAATAAAAGTTTTCCAACGCCTGGAGAACACTGTACGAGTCACTGCAAATAAGAATGCTCCTATATTTAGGGCTAACGATACTTAGAGCCCTATCCACAGCGAGTAGTTCCGCGGTGAACACACTCGTAACACCGGCTAGGCCAAACATATAAGTCTATTCATTGATAACAAAAGCACAACCAACGTTACCGTCATGTGCCGATTAATAAAGGTGACTGTTTAATAATAATTCATGCTGGAGAAGAAATCGGTTTTATTCCGAACCCATTACTAACTTGGAAAGCCAGTTCGAAAAGTGGCGACTACCATGACAACATGAATATAGACAATTTCATGAAACGGGAGCGTGAAAAACTGATTCCAAATCTTCCACCAATGTCAGTAGTAGTTGTTGATAACACCCCTTATCACAATACAGATATTGATAAAGCGTCAAATTCTAACTCCAGAAGAAAAGACACGACCGGTCGACTGGACAAACCCGTAGTTTAAAAATGCTGCAACCACAGTAATATCAATTTGTCAAGTTACATAAAACTAAAAAACAAAAATATCATTCGGATGACTATTGAAAAAACATGGGCATCGTGTTTCTTAAGACTCCCATCGTACCATCTTGATTTGAATCCAATCGATATGGTATGGTCAGCGTAAAAACATATAGTTAGTCATAACAATTTTCTTTCACAGATATTGAAAAATTAACTACGGAGAAAATTAATTCCACGAATGAAGATGACTGGAAATCCTATTGCGAAAAGGTGAAAAATATTGAAAAAGAGTATGAAAAACTGGAACCACTGATAAATGAAATGACAGGTGTAGACTCTGATAGTGAAACTGAAAATGAACAGTGACAGTGTTAGTGATTCGTTTAGCGAGGTTGTTGAACTCGCTAGAAGTTTGAATGAGATGCGTGCAGAAAATTCAAGTAAGCTTTTGTTTATTATTAAAAATTAATAATTTAGTAAAAATAAAAGTTATAAAAAATAATTAATCATGTACATTTTTTTTTTTTTTTTTTTTTAGGGCGAAAAACGGTTGAACGTTATCATCGCCCGGAAAATAAATAAATAAAAGTATAATTAAAGCTGTTAGATAAAATTAAAACTTTAAACTACTATCACATGAAACAAAATCCGGAATGGGTGTAAGGCCCATTCTCGGATAACAAAAACACTAACATGTAACTTAAAACTACGTTAAAAACTAACATATTAAAAATAAATAAAACTTAAAACTAAAAAAGGAGATAAAACTTAAAACTATTATGTTTAAAGTCTTACAACTAATATCACAAACATCTTACAACTAATATCACAGACGAATTTGTAAAACATAAAAAAATATATGAATATATATATACATAAAATTTGACAAATTCCGATAGGGAGTGTAAAAGGCTCAAATGTAAATATGATAGTTATTACCGCATACAATATGAATAAAATAAGTAGTACTTCGATTTGATACGAGAAGATGATGTTTTCAGGCCGAGTAGTAATATGCAGTCTGCTCGTGACATCGCATGTTCGTCGTAAAACAAGATATACATTAAAGAAGGCCTGATGCAGACCCTGGACGTCTGTTTCCAGCTATACATTAAATAACTGACAGGATATTTTCAAAATCTATATAACGGTCTGATTATTGGATTTATTTGATGTTGTCAGGGGCTTTTATTTGTAAATTTAACAAAAAGCCCATCGAAACATACGTCCTCCAGGTTCTACATCAATTTCCATAATATGTTATTTAATTTACTCTTTAATGTATGTTTTTGCATTCATCTCGTCCTCTCTTTCATCATATATTTTTTTTTCAGTAAATCCACTCTTACTAATCAATTTCTCATTAACACATATTCATCATCGGAAACATACGTCCAGGTTCCGTATCAATTTCCAAATGCACTGAAAAAAATTTAATCTCACTTAAACTCAAGAAGAACAAGAATATACTAAATCTGAAATCATGCGATTAATTGATCGGATGATATGTCAAGTCTAATCAATAACTATTCATCTGTTAAAAATAAGATTTTTCTTATTTTTATGAAAAAACAATTTCAAAATTCTCATCCAATAAAGCACTCGATCTTTATGAATGAAAATCTTTTTTTCATTTTTTTTGAAATATGTCTTTCACGTAACCAGTGTATAATCCGAATATGAGCTAAATCGGACCATAAATACAATTTTTTCGAAAAATCACTACCATAAAGCGCCACCAAATAGTTTTAATTTTAGAATAAAAATTTTACCAATTTATTTCTGTTTTATTGATTCCTTTTTTAATGTAACTAGTATTATCTCTTTTAAATTTTATAATTTCAAGTATACGCTACCTGGTACTATCAAGTACTGCTATCTAGCGACGCGATTCATAAACGGGTTAAGAAAAAGCTGAAGGTTAGAAGAACAAAAATTTCACATTTTTAAATTAAATAAACGTGAAATTACAAAGATTATCACATATTTATCGAAAAAACACCTATATTCATTTTAAAAAATCTATTTCTTCGATGATATGTAGCTTTATTTCATGAAAATTATTATCTTTTTTATATTTTAAACAATTTAAAAAATTTTGAAATGTCGATTTGCGAGTTGGTCAGAGTAAATAAGTCTTCGGTGTTTCCGCCGTCGGACAAACTCTCGCCGGTGTCATTCTACGAAACGACCTGATGATGATCAAAGAAATTATATTCATCAACTTCTCGAGATGACTTTTATTTCATACACCTTGAAAACCAAAGTTCGATAATATACGCTACCCGTCCTCAAGGTTCCTACCGACTGCGCCAGATAAGTTTAAAACTCAACGAGTCCCGTTTTTAAAAAATATTAACTTTATTTTGAGAATTAAAATCATTACAATTATTATACATGTAATTGTTTAGAATTAATTGTTAATATCATTACGCGAACATGCAAATGACTTTAATACAATAGGACGATGTAATATCTAATACAAGAGTGCTGGATTGAGGCTTTACTATATGAAAGTTGTTGTAGAACTAATCAAACGGACAGTTTGCTTTAAGGCGTTTGTTAGACGTAACCAATAGCAGCGTATTTCATTCCGTAACTGGATTCGTGCTGTCAATGTCAGTGCTTGTACAGTTAGCACAAAAAGTGAGAGGCGAATTACCGTGTAAATTGTGTTTATACTGGGTATTTATATTGTGTATAATATATTGTATACTTTGTAACATTGTACAATTGTAAATATTCCTCCTAAAAAATCATGCAACTAGAAAAGCTCTTATCAATAATTGTGACTATGACTTTTAGTCTTTGTAGCCTACTGAGTTTTTGTCCTTGGTGAAATCGCAAGCATACTCCTCGTTTTGGAGGGAGTAATTTTATTCTTTACACAGCTATTTCCAATTGCCAGTAATAAACGGCCAAACTCTACGACCGAATGACTATATCTGTCAAGTATAATCTTTTAAATGGGGTGCTGAAAAATTTCAGATGCGAGCGTTTAATTGTTTTTGTGGCGATCGAGTAAAGCAGACAAGTTTTCATAGTTTCTGATAAATTAATATTGAAGTTGTTTTAAAAGATTTAACCCCGAAGGACATACAAAAATAATTATATTACACTTTAAATGATTCTTTCCCTTCGTTTTCAACGGCAAAAAAAGCGGGCTGATGAATTTAAACGTGATCATACATCAATTTAAGATGAAGCTCGAGGCGTCCAAAAACCGATAAGACCGGCAAAATCATCACAAAAATCCAAAATTCCGTATTAAATCATCGCCGACTTTTGAAACGCGAGCTTGCTGAGATCGCAAACTTCTCGACAGACCGTGTTCATCACATTTTGCTTGATTTTTGTCGTATGAAAAAGCTTTCCGCTTAATCGGTGACGCGTTTATTAACAGTCGACCAAAAATGCATCCGACAGAACACTTCTCAGGGGTGTGTAGACTAATTTAAAAGCAATTCCGTTAAGTTATTTTGATGTTTTATACTAGTAGATAAAATATATCGTGACACTGGCTTCAAAGTAGCAATCTCTAGCGTTCTCCAGGAGTCATTGGCAGGCGACGACCCAGGTGAGTCCCCGCTACACACCCCCAGAGACTGGCCGTCCCCTCCTACTCATCCGCCAGCTTCCCCTTGACGATCCCCGTGATCATGCCTTCTATTAAGGTCCAGTTCCTTCTAGACTGAAGCATACAATCCACAATGCTATCAGCATTCAGCTGCCTCAAATCCTGGTAACACTCTCTCCTAGGTTGCTTCCAATGTGGGCACTGAAAATTAGTGCTCGGCGGCATCAACCGGTCCGCAATAGACGCACAGGTGTGACTCCGCTATCATAAATCACTTCAGGTACGAGCGGAAAGCGGAAACACCCGTGCCCCGTAAGGAACTGGGTCAGCTCGTACACCATCTCTCCGTGCCCTCTCTCAATCCACGGTTTTAATACCGGGAGCAACCGTCTTATCCCATTCTCCCACCTGCCCTGCCAGCTATTTATCAGCAGCTCTTGTGACTGCTTCTTTTCCATCCCTCCATCATTCTCCATCCGCTGACGAGCGAGGAGGTCGATCGGAAGGATGGCCCCTGCCACTAACACCGCCTCTGTGGATACTGTACGATATCCACTACCCGATTCTCAAAGACTACCTAGGAAAAGGTCTAACTATATCGAATTTCAAGGCGACTACGTTGAAAAATAAAATAAAAATTTCTGAAAAAGTTTGCGTTTTCTTGGTCAAGCCAAGAACTTTCCAAATGACTCTCGTACACGCGTTCGACTGACACGCTGACAAAAGAAGTACAATGTACAATGAAAAATGTACTTCTAAAATGTACAACTCAAAAGTTTTTCTATCAATTTAATCTCTTAACTTTAAAAAATCTATATTTTTATATGTACTTCTTTAAAATCCTACAAAAATATTAATTTAAATAACTAACACAATTACGTTTTATAAGCCATTATTGTGTAATCAAAATCAAAATAGATGTAATTTGGTACTTATTACCTAATGCAATAAGTGAGCAAATAGAAACGCTGTTTTGGCTACGTACAGCAGCAAAAAAAGAATTATATATTATGTGTATGTGTGTATATATATTTTTTTCACATACGTTTTCGTCATACGTCATTAGTATACGCTTTCGTATTCTGAGAAGTTATAAAAGAAAAGTGAAGAGGCGAGGTAAAAAGAAAAAAAGACAATTCCACATAATTTCTATTTATTACGATTTCTATTTAATAATGTTTTATTCAGTAGTATATCAGTAGATCTTTGAAAAGAAAATTCAATAATAATCTGAATGATGGAGGTCAAATGGTAAGGGAGAAACGTTCGAACATAGAGAGTGTCGACAGTTAGGCAACTATTAACGAGACAGCGACAAATGCGACAAACAAATCGCACTGACCGGAATAACTAGGTGCAAACAATAGTGGACAGAAGAGACTAATGAGCGTTACAGCTGAGGATTGAGAGATTTGTGGCGAGATGGATTTCGCCATAAATTCTGATGTTTTATTATTTACAATTGCGTCAGATTGGCAAACCTGACGTGTTAAATCAAGTAACCTAGCGACCTACTGTGTTTAAATAACAGCAAAGATACGTAGTGTACACCTACATACATATTTATATATATATAAAAGAAGCGCGCGCACACACACACACACACAGAGGTACATATACACCGTACCCAGCAACACCTATACGTAGGTTAACTTCAATTATGTTTTTAATAATTGAATTTTTTTTTCTAACATTTCAGTAGTTTTTTTTTGCATTTTATTAAAAATATTTTTTATTTTATCTAAATAAAGAATTTTTCGTTGAAAAAATTAAACTTTATCATTTAAAACATTAGTTTATTCAGGTATATATGAACGATATATATATATATATATATTAAAAACGTTTTCTTAATTAAAAATGTTTAATCTTTGATTAAATTAAATTTCAAGAAAAATTTCCATCCGTAGTAGCGGTAGTGGTTGTGATATGTATGCACGTATGTGTGTATGTGTGTGTATGTATGTGTGTGTATGTGTATGTATGTATGTGTATATATATATATATATATATATGTGTGTGTGTGTGTGTGTGTTTGTTCCTCTAACCCAAAATTTGTAATTAAGATATATCAAAGATAAAATAATAAATCTAAATGACATTTTTAATATTATATTCATCTAACAACAAACAAAAATCTGTTTTGAATACGTTTGGTCAAACAGTGTTTACAAAATGTGAAAAGTTAAATTTTAAATTATTAATTTCATGATTTATTAGGTTCCCGTAGAAAAAAAAAATAGTTTTTTTTTTGGAGGGCGAGAAACGCTTTCGCATTAAGTGAGGGATTAGGTACCTCCATGCGGCTCTGCAGTTTCATAATTCGTTTCACTTGTACAACACCTTGAGAACGAAATTCATTAACAATCTTACTAGCATCATCTCCAAAAGTTTCCTGCCACAGATAATTCCTGATTATGTGTTTCATCCTGATGAGGCACGGTTCCATTTATTAGGCTACATGCACAATCACGTTATGCCTGCCGATAACCCGTGCCGTACATGCTAATTCACATGCCGTACATGAAATTCCTCTACATGACCAGAAGGTTGGGGTGTAGATTACAACAACAATTCAGGCTCGATATCCTTTACAAAAACAATAAATTCAGCTCGTTATTGCGAAATCATTCACAATTTCTTTGGAGAGCTAAACGAGAAAGAATTTAATGTTGCAGATTCACCAAGACGGTGCGACCGCGCCATGGCAGTCCATGAAGTTACTGCAAGAGGTGTTCGGAGATCGAACTGTATCCAATGATTTGTGGCATACCAACTTTATGTTTAAATTACCCATATTGGTGAGACGCAAGGGCGATCGGCTCTGTTAGTCTCTTTACGTCTCAACCGGTATCGATCTGTCTGTTAACTTCCTGACATTTTTCGGTGAACCACTTGGACCCGTTATTATTTCATTCATCAGGAAAGGTAACATCATTTGAAGGGATCCTACTTCCTGATTGTTTTGAAGAATTACAAATCTTATATTTCTAAATTGTGGACGGATGCTTCACTATTTAAACTATTATCTTCGATACAGTTCTTATCCTCTTCGGACAACGCTGAGTGAAGTCTTTTCATATAATATCAAGTGTTTTCGACATCAAGTTTTCAGATGGACCACCTACCATCATAAGATTTAAGTCGGGACTAGTAATTTTGGTCCTACGAGTACCAGGAAAATACAATACCACCTCTGCATAGCCCACGTGTACAGAGGCTAGAGTTACATACAACTGGGTTCACCCAAGTGTTCAAAGGACATTATTCGTGACTCGCTACGTAGAGCCATCCACCCATCGGCAGGGTAGTTTCCACCACGGGTTACGGTTGCGTTTCGTAAGGTATCGAAATATCACCGAGAGTTATTATAAGAAGAAAAATTGTAGGATTTTGTATTGTTGCGTAAGGGTATAGGTTGTAATTTGTGTAGCCTTTTAGGTGTGGTGTATGTGTACGATTTAAAAGGTTCAGCAGCTCAGTGTGATGTGGGAAGTAAACCGCGTAGGCTAAGGCCAAGGGGACGTCAATGCTAACAATCTTAAAACGTAAGACTCCCAGTCGGAGAAAAAATTAAGGATTATATGACATTATTTAATTGAAAATTACGATTTCTGTAAAACTACATTATCAAATCAAAAATTTCAACAATAGCATAAACAGTTTTTTAATTTACAAAATTTTTTAAGTAAAATTTAATAAATTACCATTTTCGTTGTGGCACTCAACGGCAGATGAATTACGAGCCCATTAGTGTTTCTTTTTCTAATTTAGAACTTATTTTATATTAAACCCGGTACTTCAAAATTAATAAAATTTTAAAATAAAAAATTGATTTTAGATGACTATGTGCATTGAAAAAGTTCAATGTACATCACGCTGATACTAGAAGTATTATGTAATATTTTTGGAATACTATAACTGTACTTTTAGACTAAGAACTAAGATTTGGCCGCATTTAAAATAATTAGACTACTCAAACAACTTCAGAATTTTAAATAGTTAAATTTAAGTTCGCAGTTAAATAGTACAATTTATTAATGCGATTTTTCAAATATATTTTTATTTACTCATAACTTCCTATCTTCTTAATTAGAATATATAATTAATTTTACGGTATAATATATAATTTTATTATAAATCTTACATAAAAAACTAGCAATTCTATGTACAGTATACCTTGCTCATTCTATATTGAATTCAACAAATTAAGCTCGACAAATGTAATCAAATTTATGAAACGAAGATTAAAACAAAGAAAAGAGGAATTATCAATTGTAATTGATAGCGAAAGGTTTAGCAAGCACCAAAAATAATCAGATTATATTAGTAAATGCTATAAACATTATTTCCAATGACAACTAACATCACTTACTGTTAAATATCAAGAAATGTTTCTTATTGTATTCTCATTACATTTTCTCATTATCATCATTATTTCTCATATATATTTTGTACTATTTAAATTTTTTATGCTAAAATAAACAACCGAAGTAATATTTACTAATGTCATGCATCAGGCACTCGATGAGTGATGGCTAGAATTCCACACTCTTACCAACAGCTATAGATGACACTTTTAAAAGAAAGAATTTACAAAAAGACCGTTACAGATAAGTATTTCTACCTAATACTAAGGAATCTTACTGTAAAATTTCATAAAAATCGAAAAACGCATTTAGCCGTATCTGCATCACAAACATGTACAACAAATGAAATACCTAATATTGAGTTAAAACAAGACCCCATTACATTTGATAAGTCATTAAGAATTGCCAGTTTTTTTATCACGGTAGAATTTTTTAATAACTTAAAGTCTTCCCTGATTAATACTTATACCTTTAAAGGAAATCGAATCGAAATTGGTTTACAGCTTTTTGAAAAATATCCCTTTAAAAATTTCAATATGACAAATCTCATTTTCTTTCAAATTTTAATAAAAAATACTCAATACATAACTAACTATTCTGTAAGACACCGTATTTCAACTCGCTTTTGATACAAGATGTTTACATTCAATCCATTATACCTAAAACATAAATCCTATATCTAAGCAATAACTCAACATTTCAACACGAATCAAACAAAATTAACTCAACCCTGACAGACGGAGTTAATATACTTTCTATTTACGCATTTTATTTTAATAAAAAATGGGCTACATTTAAGCGATAACCAGGAAAAATTACACCCACTTACATTATTTTACACACTCATCATTCTGTTAATCGTACATCAAACCTGACTAGTTCTAAATCTTTATGTTTTAATCTATTTAACCAAACGAAAATTTTATTGCAGATAAATTAACATCAACAATCAGTATAAACGTCAGAAGATGTATGATAAATAGTATACCAATTAAAGAATTTAATATTATATACAGAAATTAAAAATTATTTTTAATATATTTGATACGCAGAAACTTCCTGAATTTTTGAGAGGTTTGAATGTCGTTTTAGGTTCATCATTAGATCATCTTAGGTTCTATTAGCGGTTACATAATCCAAGATTCATGAATTAGTAGTCAGTTCTTCTTTTCTTTTTTTATAACCTTACAATTAATATTTCTTTCTTTTTTGATGATTTCCCTGATCAAATAAAGCATTTTTTTTAATATTTTAACTAGTAGAAGTTAGATTATTTGAAAGACATGAAGAAAATAATATGGATTAATTTTACTTTAAAAATATGTAATATCAATCAAAGATAATGATTTTAGTTCATATGTGGAGTCACCAAAATAAAAAAAAATTCATTACAAAGTTCCTGTATAATTCAGAATTCATTCGCCTTTTAAAAACCGATAAGTGATTTTAAAATAAAAATCAAGAAATAAAAAAGGGGCATAGAAAATTATAATACGATGGTGACTCTCCCATTTAACTGTACAGATAAGTTGGTCGGTCTGTAGCTCGGAGGAACTTCATCCAAGGTGTGTAACGTTTCACGTTAAACCAACGGCCATGCGCCCCGATACAGCCCCACCCGATTTTTTTAATTTTATTTCGAAGTTCATTTTTAAAGTAGGAATCATTTGCATTTAATAAGAACACAAGTTAGCCTTTTTTAATGTTAAGTGGTCGGGAATGTACTCGTATCTTAGGTTGTTTGTTAGCTCCAACCTCTTGATCAGACTTTATTTTTCAGTAGTATTTCATTAATTCGTCGATTAATACATATCGCATGTCGCAATTACACCTATTGCCACATGTCACATGCAGCAGGCCTGGCCGGCCCGCCAAGGGAGTCGCTGGACACGGAAGCTACCTTCCAGCTCCAGTTCCAGCTCGCCGGGCTCAGCAGCAAGATCCGACCCAGCGTGGGATCGCTCGGGGAGAACCGCCTCGGCCGCGCCGGCGAAAGACGACCGACACTGCGGGGCCACGCTGTAGTGGGGACCCAACTGCCGCTGAGGGAAAGCCCGGTTGAAATTCAATGGACGAGCCGCAACTCCCCGACTTCACCAGAAACCAGCTTCCGGAAATAACAGCTCTTCTCAGAGCTAACGCAAAAAACGGCCCTTTTCAGGGCCACCATAAGGTGAATTACGTTCCCTCTAAGCCATTCGGCCACTTCGCGTAAGAATTGGACAAGGTAGTTGTAATTACTTTACGAACAAATGGGGCATGAAGTATTCAAAATATAAAATTAAAATACAGAATTATTAAAACGTATTCACAAATCATTTTCATTTGTATTCATTCTGTTAGAATTTAAAATTATGCTTTCTAAGAAAAATAAAGTACTGAATTACTAATTTATCACTTAGTTATTTTTTTTTCTACAAATTTCTAGCTTGATCATATAGTTTCAACTCGATAAGACTTCTAATGTTCTATAAATCTTGATTACTTGTTTAAAAAATAAAATATTTATTATAGTTTAAAAGTACCCATAGAAATGTAGTATTCAGAGATTTTTTTATTTATAGATGTGTTTTTTTTTTTAAATTACTTTCATCTCTTTACTAAAACCAACCTTTAACAAAGAACCCTTCTATGAGTAGAAATTCTATTCATATTATTCCATTAATGGTTGAAACAGTATGAAAAGTCAATAAACAACCGTATAGCAGCCACAAACAAAATGACACACAACTCATTATATCCAAGGAAAACCATATTCTCTCTACAATTGTATACCTACTAAATGAAACCACAAATTTAGTTATACAAAATTCAATGTACTAACAAAATACTTAAGATATATTTATTAAAAAAATAAAAGTAGTTATAAATATTACTAGTTCAGAATTTAAAATAAATAATAATTAAAACTTAAAAAAAAAAATATTCTGCTTTTTTTATCCAGATGTGGATGTGAAGATTGTGTTACTTCCCGACATGAAGATTCATTACGTCATAGTAGATCTAGGATCAATGCATATCGTGCCCTTGCCAGTCCAAGTCTCATAGCCCTTTCCTCAAAGGATCCCATTCTTACAGCCTTTGAACTATCATGGGAATTGAGACGTCTCTCCTTCATGGAACATGAATTTAAAACGGAATACCAGGTATGTATTATGTGAACTTTTATTGTAATAATTTATAAAAAAAATAACTGGTTTAAAGAACCATTTACAAGAAATCTTCTGTTTGCTTTTACAGAACTTTTATTATATTTATCTGTAAACTGTTAATGAATAATTTAAGGTAAGATGTTTAAGATGTAAGAGGTTTAAGATGTGCCTAGCAGCACAAATATTAAAATTATACTTTAATAAAAATTCTCCTCACTGTTTTTCAGCTTTTTTTATTTACATTCAAAAGCACTTTCATAGTGATCGCTACATCAGATGAATATGTTACAATTAACAAGCATTTTGTCTTCAGTCATTTGACTGGTTCCAAATGTTGCCTGCCTGCATAATTTTCCCCATCTACCTGTTCCTCCAACATCAAAGTGACTATTCCAGGATGCCTCAACATATAGCCTAAAAGTCTGTTTCTTCCTTTAGCTACATTTTTCCAAATGCATCTTTCTTCATCAGTGCCATAACACCTCTTTATTTGTCACTTTAACCACCTACCTGATTTTTAACATTCTCCTACACCACCACTTTTCAAAAACTTCTAATCTTTTCTTCTCAGGTACTCCAAACATCAAAGTTTCACTTCCATATAAAGATATGCTCCAAACATATACTTTCAAAAATGCTTTCCTGAGGTTGAAATTAATTTTTGATGTAAGCCAATTATATTTCTGACTGAAAGCTTGTTTTTCCTCTACTAATCAGCATTTTATATCACTCCTATTTTATCCATCTTCAGTAATACTACTTCCCAAATAACAAAATTCTTCAACCTCCACACTCTTCTTGTCCTATATTTATATTCATTGGTCCATCTATTTTATTTCTACCGCATTTCATTACTTTCAATTTGTTCTTGCTTAGGACTTCATCCATGCCATTCATTTTTTCTTCTAATTCTTTTTTACTCTAAGCAATAATTATTATATCATCAGCAAATCACAGCATCTTTATCTTTTCACCTTGCACTGTTACTCCAGATCTAAATAGTTCTTTAACATCATTAACTGCTCGTTCTATGTAAAAATTAAAAAGTAATGGAGATAGGGAACATCCTTGTCTGACTCGCTTTCTTATTACTGCTTCTTTCTTATGCTCTTTGATTATTACTGTTGCAGTTTGGTTCCTGTAAATGTTATTAATTACGAACCCTAAACGCTTTTAAAATTCTGAACATTTATTCCAGTCTACATTATCAAATGCCTTTTCTAACTTTATAAATATCATGTATGTTTGTTTATATTTCTTTAATTTTCCTTCTACTACTGATCTGAGAGCTAAAAGTGTTTCCCTTGTCCATATACTTTTCCTGAAACCAAATTGGTCTTTTCTTAACACTTCTTCCACTCTCCTCTGTTCTTCAGTACAGAATTCTACTTAAGATTTTTGATGCATGAGTAGTTCAGCTAATTGTTCTGTATTCTTCACATTTATCTGCTCCTGCTTTCTTTGGTATCATGACAATAACACTCTTTCTGAAGTCTGACGGAAATTCTCCTTTTTCTTAAATATTACATACTAGTTTATATAATATATCTATCGCTTCTTCAACTAGACTGAGCAGTAATTCCGTAGGTATATCGTCTATCCCAGGAGCCTTCCTCCCATTCAAATCCTTTAATGCTCTATTAAATACAGATCTCAGCATTGTAGCTCCCTTTTCATCCTCTTCAACTTCCTCTTTTTCATCTATAACTCCAGTTTCTAATTCATTTCCTACAACATATAACACTTCAATATATTCCACCCACCTATTGAACTTTTCTTTCATATTATAAATCGGTGTACCATCTTTATTTAACACATTATTAGATTTTATCGTATTTACCACAAAATTCTCCTTAACTTTCCTGTAATCTCCGTTTATTTTACCAATGATCATTTCTCTTTTCATTTCTGAACACTTTTCTTTCGCTAATTTGCATTTCCTGTGTGTAGTATTAACTTAATTGTCGATAGGTTCTTTTACCTTCTTCATCACTAACATTTTTATACTTTCTATGCTCATCCATCAGCTGCAATATATCCTGTGATATTCAAGGTTTTCTACCACTTCTCTTTGTTCCACCTCAGTTCGCTTCTGCTGATTTAAGAACTTCCTTCTAACATTCTCCCATTCTTCTTCTATATTCTCTACCTTATCTTTTTTACTCAGATCTTTTGTGATGTCCTCAAAAATCTTCTTTATCTCCTCTTCCTCAAGCTTCTCTAAATTCCACCGATCCATCTGGCACCTTATCTTCAGGTTTTTAAACCCCAACCTACATTTCATTATCACTAAATTATGGTCATTATCAATGTCTGCTACTGGATATGCTTTGCAGTCGACGAGTTGATTTCTAAATCTTTGCTTAACCATGATATAATCTATCTGTTACCATGCAGTGTTGCCCGGCTTCTTACATGTGTATATTCTTCTATTATGATTTTTAAACTGGGTGTTGGCAGTTACTAAATTATACTTCTTGCAAAACTTAATAAGTCGCTCCCTTCTTTCATTACTTTTGCCCAGCTCGTATTCACCCACAATATTTCCTTCCTTGCCTTTTTTGATGCTTGCATTCCAATCTCCAACTATTTTTAAATTTTCATCCCCTTTTATGAGCTTAACTGTTTCATCAATTTCACACACTCAATCAATTTTTACACACTCTACTTTATCATCATCATGGGAACTTGTAGGCATATAGTCGTTAACAATCGCTGTCAGCTTAGGTTCTGATTTCATCCTGATTATAATGATTCTGTTGCTATGCATTTTGAAATACTCTACTGTCTTCCCTGTCTTCTTGTTCATTACAAAACCAACTCCTGCCTACCCTTTATTTGATGCTGAGTTAATTATTCTAAAATCACCTGACCAAAAGTCGTTTTCCTCTTCCCAGCAAACATTGCTAATTCCTACATCTGCATTTGACCTACTCATTTTCCTCTTTAAATTTTCTAACCTATCAACCTTCTTTAGACTTCTAACATTCCATGATCTGACTCATAGAATGTTATTTTTTAATTTTCTGACTTCTTCCTTAGCAGTCCCCACCCAGAGAATCGAACTGGGGACTAGTTTACCTCCAGAATATTTTACCAAGAAAGGCACTAATCTTTATTACATGAAAATGCAGAGAGTTACATTTTCTTGGAAAACAAACAGCTGAAGTTTTCCATTCCTTTCAGCTGCACAGTACTCAGAAGATTGAGTGATGTTGATGTGGCTGTTTGTCTTCCTGACCTATGCCCTTAATAGCAACTGAAAGAGATGCTGTCCTCTTTTAGGAATCATTCCTTAGTCTAACAGATACCTCTTTGATATGGTTGCACCTTTGGTCCAGCTACTTTGTATCAATGAACAATCTAGTCCCCTCACCTGGCAAGATCTCATGATTCACTAAAGGGGTAAAAAGCATTAAAAACTTAAAATGTATGAAGGGAACAATATGTTTCCTTCCAGTCAATTAAAAAACTGGTATCAATTCTTATTGATCTTTAGTCAAAAGCAGTGAGTTTTATTTAAATAATAATATTAACATTATTTACAAAAATAAAACATCATGTTGTTTAACAAATTTTGTTATTTAAGGAAATAATATCACTTTAAAATTTTTAATGGCTCGCTTTTGAAATATTGGTATTTGTTTTAACTGAAAAGAAGGTACTATTAATTAGTTCTGAAAGGTCCTAAGGAAGTAAAGTTTCCAGTATAGACATCAATTACATTAATATTTTGCTTTATTGGAGAGGTGCATTACCAGCACAATATCTGATGGATCTAAAATATCACTTCAAAAGACTAATATGCATGATAATTAACTTTAAAACAAATGAAAACATGTTCATTGTGATTTTCAAGTTGACTCACTATAATTTAATCCGTGATCTACTGAAAATTTAATGATGTAGCAAGCAGTTGTAGATCATGGATTTTTTTTTCTTTTGTTTGCCATCCCGGTCAGGCATGACCGGGATGGCATTTTCACACATGCTACAAATCATTCATTTCATCCTCTGAAGCAATACCTAATGGTGGACTCAGAGGTTAAACAAAAAAAATTCATGATCTACTTCATTAAATTACTACCTGTTGGTACAATTTTTCATAAATGGAACTGGTCAAAATTCAGTTATTCTTATACAAAAGTCTACTTCATTGATACAATTATATGAAAAATAGCATAATTATGAATCCCACAGATTTTTGTTTAAATCAAGCTGCAATCACTTCACAGGACTTGAACACAGCATACAATATACATGATTACACAGACTTAAGCATAACATACAAATCAATTAATATGAATATACCTATTATTAATTTATTGATATAATATGTCTTAACAAAATATAATAAAAATGATACTGGAACCCTGGAACAAATAAAGTTTTATGACATCCAGTTAGAACTGTTTATACTTTAGTATAATTTATACTTTAATGTAATGTAATTTAATATAATTTTTTTTATAATATAATTTTAATGCTATTGATATATTGTACTGTGAATATAATGTTAATCATATGTACACTACTGTTTTCTCATCACATAATATTGTTAACATCTTTTCTATATATATATCGTGTTAATTTGAAATGTTTTATGTTGAGCTAAATTTAAATTAATCTTTGTAAGGTAAAAAAAAAATATGGTTTGCTGTTTTATTACAGAAAAAACTCTGGTTGTACTGGCTTTTTGAATCAATGTTACTACAGATAGGAACTGGAAGAAAAACAAAACCAATGTAATGTTTGTTTTACATTTATATTATGTATTTATAATATACATGTATTATGAACTAACCATAAATTATGTATTAAAAAAACAAACCAAAACATTCTTGAAAATGCTGTATGGTTATATTTTTTAACAAATTTTACAGTTTATTTTAAATTAGTTAAAAGCTTACTTATAAGGAAACCTTATCAGTATGTATCCATGAAACTACATGACTGCATATTGACACTCAATAACATCGGACTTCCCTGCAGTTATAGATTTATTCAATAATATCATAAAGGAATAACTTTTGGGAGGTTTCAAGAGAAAGACTTGCATTTACATGATTTATTCAAAGGTAGCACCTAGAATAATGATCTAAAGGGGAAAAATGGCTGATTCATTACCTGCCTATAAATTTTTGGAACAATTAGTAAAAATTACAAACGATGAGAAGAAAATGGAAGATGAAATTTATAATTTAGATGAACCAGACGATAATGATAAACTTCTTCTGTAAGAAACATTCTACAAGAAAGTGAATAAGTAAAAATATCTTTAAACATTTGTTCCTTTCTTTCATCTTTTATGACCATATAGGATCAACTTAGTCAGTCCATTATTCAAGTCTCTGCAAAGGGACTGTTTGGGCCTTGCAGTCCTCCCAAAACTTTTTCATACATTTCAATCTACATGCCCTTTCTAGTGTTGAAAATGTTTGTGTTGTGAGTTTCTTTCTTGCGTGTGTGAAGCAAGTGTTTTTGTCCTTTATTTTTTAATTTAATTTTCTCTTTTCAGTGGTGTCCTCTGATGTATGGCCAATTTCCTTCAGAACCTCTTATTTCTCTGATCCGGTAGGGGGTTTGAAATCTGAAGCTTGTAGTCAAGCAGGTATGTTGGTATATTGCATATTGCAATATATCAACAATTCTAGAAAAATTTCTCGTATCAGTGTTTATAAAACAGAAAACTAAATCTGTTCATGAATCAGACTCAATCATTTTACAATTTAAATTAAAAATAAATATTATTTAACAAAGAAATTGTTATCCCACAATCGCTGTTAAGTATAATTTAATAATTTATTTTATTAAAATAAAATTATCCTGAATTATTCCACTCGTAATTACTGTTTGAAAATGTTATAGGTATTTCTAAATCTAACTTACAATAAATCTATGGGCCCAATGATAAAAAATTACAAATGATGCTTATGTTGGCAAAATTGATATATAAATATATATAAAATCAATACTTTCTTTTAAATAAAACAATTTTGTAAGTATGAGTTACTGTAATTAATGAATCATTCTAATTCTAATTAGCTGACTAACAGTAAAGACATATATCAATAGCAAGCATCATATACAAAATAAAAATAAGTATTACATTTATTCTATTTATAGAATAAAGTTGAAAGTTTTGCATAATAATAACAACAATGTTCAGTCATTTTTTCTCATCGGTTGGAGTGCGTTTCGCCAGTGCTGCGTTTTACTTTTCTTGATTTACAGTAGTGTGTATATGGTGTAGGTTAAATTTTTATTTGATCTGCAATTCCAAGCAGGATGAATGAACTTAAATCCACTGTGATCAGTAAAAAAATCAGTCGGCAAGCTCGGGAGTTAATCAATAATGTGTATGAATTCATGAAAAACGAAGCAAGTAAATTGGAAAGTCAGGAAATGATGACTCTCCAACTCAAAAGTGCTCAGAAGTGCAGCTGTGTGTAAAATACCATGATCGCAAGAACAAAGAGTAAGGAATCAGAAAAAGGAGTTATTAAAAACATTACAAGTAAACCCATCTTCTACTTCTTTTAGTACATCAAGAAAATATAAAATTCATGACAAACTGGTAACAGATATATGATTTCGACATGTGCGTAATGAGAAGGACCATAAACAAATTTCATGCATTAATATTATTACATATTTATTTCATTAAAAGTCAATAATTAACATCTTAGGTACTAATATAACCAAGACACATGCGTGCCAGAGTTAGTTAAGGGAGACTTATGGTTGTTAACAATTTTATTGATATTCATTCTTAAATAAATTGGTATTTGAATATACATTTTTTTAACAGGAATTAAGAAAACAATGTCAAGATTTTGCAACTGCTCTTCTTGATCATACACGTAGCTCATATGAATTGGAGGTGCTTCTTAACCATGATCCCACGGGACCTGCCTTTGAACATGGTGAACGAATGCACCTAAATCGGTTAAAACTTGCCATTAAACTACGACAAAAAAAGGTAAAAACTTACTCACATGAACTGATCAATTTTAACCTCTAGCTTAACAATATATTAAAATGAAAACAAAATAATGAAATGTAATTAAATGAATACAATTAATTACTAATCACTTAATTAAGAGTTAAGAGTAAAAACACATAAAATAAATATTCAGCATTAAAAATATTGTAATTTACCACTGTCATAAACTTAATGTTTAATAAACAAATTAAGCTGTTTATAGTACTAATCATTCATAAGTTAGATCAGGGATCATGAAAATTTGCAATCAGAGAAGCAAATAAGGATTGCATCTTTTAGCTAGTTTAATGGCTAGTCTTTCCATTTATATAACTTAATTACCATTTAACTAAGGAGTCCAATAAACTATAAATTCTTCATATTAATATTCAGTTTCTACTGGTTTTCTTATTGAGCGCTATGATAGTGATCACAACTACTTCATCAAACAAAATGTGACAATTATGTGGGTAATTATTTCGGTAAAACAGTTGTTTTTAATTAATAAGTAATTGAGAGAAGTGAATTGTCTCTGTTTAATACAAAGTGATGTTTTAGATTATCTTAAATTTATTTAGCTGGATACCTTGTAATTGACAAATTATGCAACAGTTATATTCATTATTATATTTCATCAAAAAAATAAATAAAATTTAAACTGCTTTAAATTGTATCAAGGTAAAATTACTAATTTCCTATATTACTTACTTCAAAAGTATAAACTTTTGAAACAACAAAATAAACTAATTTTATAACAGAATGTTTTTATTAAATTACTTAAAAATGTTTCCAGATACTCTTTTGTGACCATCTTCATTAATTGGTGCTACTGTTCTCACTTTGAGATCAGCTAATATTGCAGATGTTTTATAATTTTTTTTTTTAATTGGGCATTGAAATGAGCACATAACAATAATGTAATGAACTGACACAATGAAAGTCTAGTATACTCTCTGATCACATTGTAATTATACATCTGCCTAGTTTAAAAAAAAAAAAATAGAAAGATTAACAAAAAGATCAACTTTTCGTTATTTTATTTTTTACTTTTTGAGCAAGAAATATACAAAACATAACTTAAATGAGAAAACTAAAAGAAGTATGATTTTTTTTTTTATACAACATTAAAATATATTTTCTGTTTATAAGAAAATTATATTATTATAACCATCTATATAATTTTATGAAATAATTAAAAATAACAAATAGATCTCATTCACAAGCACCAAGTTTTAAACTCTCTCCCGACTGTGATTCACTACATAAGAATTTATGAAAAAAATATCAATATAAAAGTCAACCTAACCTCAACTTGAGGTTATCTCTGGCTGTGTTGTCAAAGGGTAACTTAAGAATGACTCAACCGCTCTTCATCAAATTTTCACAAGCATAACTTCAGATACAATACTATAGCATATCTAAATTTCAGTGAAACTGACAGTGGTTTTGGAGATTTTTGAGGCACAAGATCTTACACTCATACATGAATGGTATTTTCGTAATCCTCATACTTCAAAACATAAAGAAAATTCAATTTCACTAACAATTTCACTAACCATGCGACTGAAAGTGATACTGCACTTTTATTTACAAAGTCTGTAAAAAAACTGCCACCAATAAAATCAGCTAACATCAGAGTGAGTACAGCAACACCAAGTCAATGAAAATAATCGCAAGATCAACAAAAAAACACTCTGATAAAAAAGTTATTAAAAATATTGTATTTATAATAAATAGTAAATTATTTTGTCATTTCAAACATTTATAACTTTAAACATTTTTCATCACCAGCTGGCATGGACAAAAAAGAAAGCAAAAATGATTTATTCGTTATTATATTTACCCTATCATTAATCATTATGTAACAATCATTTCACAAGTGGATTAAATGATTTATTTAATTCTCTTGTGAAATTGGGTAAATTAAATATATTAATTTGCTTAGTCTGCTTCTAGGATTATTTTTAATAAATTATTTATTGTTCAAGTAGCACAAAAGTTATTATCCACTGAAATGTAAATGTACTTGGAATGATGATTTTATACAGCTATTAGTTTGGGGTAATCTACTTTTCTTGCTCTTTATGTTTCCCATATTCATTTTACCACTTGGTTGTACTGTAAATCAGTAACGGCAGTAACTATACTTTTACCTGTGCTGTAGATAAATTATTATTATAAAATGTTTATTTCTATCATGATGGTATTCCACCTAACTATGCCACACTGTATTGCAGTGTGTGACTATGTTGATAACTCAAAGTGATTGTTACAGAAAAGATTTACAGAAAGGTTTTGGTTTTAGTTTTTACAGAAAGGTTGATGAAAAGCTGTATAGAAATCTCTCCTAAAAGTACATAACTGACATATGCCATTAAACCATTACAAAGGAAGAACAAGTATAAGCAACTAGTGTTTACGAAACAAATTTTTACATAAATTATGTGAAACTATATAAAACTAGTGTTCCTCACTACAGCAGTATATTAATGCTGAGAAAAGACAGTATCTTCAGCATCGCCAGTAAAGTACAAATGTTAGATCAGATAACTTAAATGATGGTTTAGTAGTTACAAGTCTGCAAAATTTGGGTTCTGGATTTTTTTTTAACTTTTGATCATTGATTATCATGTATTTCTTAGTGCTGAATCTGAAAATAACCTTAATTTTTTTCCATCACGTCAGAAGTTTTCACAAATTGCAAATTTCAAAATTTTAAAAAAGTTAAAAAATTGCAAAAATGTGGTACAATAAAAGATATAATTTTTTTATAATAAATTAATATAATGTATTCACATCTTTGGATAATACTATGTATTCTTATAGCTAAGTCTCAAACCAAATTGTTTAGTTCAGACTGTGAATAAAGATCGGATGCACAGTTATCTCCAGGTTCGTACTCCTCATTGTTATCTTCATTTAAATCACTTGTGGAACCATATATTCAAGTAAATGTTTTGGTGGAACTGGCACTGGTATGTCTGGACCATGAGGAACCAGCCGTAAAGCAGATGTTATATTTCGATAGATGATTCTATTTTTATTTTTCAAATTGAAACCATGAACACCAGTCGAAGAAAAGCAACAATTATAGGTGTGAGTTCATGGCTGTCGCCACACCAATGGAACTCCAAATCTGAACCCTTTTTGTTCCCTCTTTGACCACCATCCATGAAGTGTGATTTTCGAACTAAACGATTTGGTTTGAGACTTACATCTGACCAAAGGAAATTCAGAATTGCTTGACTCAAGGCTTAAAGAGAAGAACACGCTAGCAGCTGCAACCTCATTTTCCTGGTTCAGGTACAGAGAAAAGGATTTTCTTTCACATTTTTCAGAAGAAGGAAAATTAGTCTTCTGCACTGATGTATGTGGACTTTTGACTCAATTTACCATTTCATATGAAAGTACCACTTAGAGACTGTTCATAGATTCGTCCAAAAGAAGCTTCAAAGTTGTCCTTCACAATGGAAATATGTATCTGTCAATACCCATCGGACATTCTGTCTATTTAAAAGAGGGTTATGATAATTTGAAATTCATTCTTGATAAAGTTAAATACGACAATCATAAGTGGATTACGTGCAGAAGTCTCAAAAGAATATTGATACTCCTAGGACAGCAAGGAAGATTCACAAAGTTTCCTTGTTTTTTGGGTGAATGGGGTAGCAGAGACAGAGAAAATCATTGGATAAAGATAGAATGGCCAAAAAGAGCTTCATTAGAACCTACGATCTAAAATGTACTCTGAAAAGCTCTCATAGATCCGAATAACATTCTCCAGCCACCTCTGCATGCCAAGTTAGGCATGATGAGCAATTCGTCATAGCCTCACCAAAAGAAGTTAAATGTTTTAAATATGTCTGTAACAAATTTGCAGTCTTATCAACTGCTAAACTGAAAGAGGTTGTCTTTATTGGTCCTGACATTAGAAAATTTCTCAAAGATGGTAATTCTGAGATAAAAATTGAAGTTGCAGAAAAAGAAGTTTGGGGAGCCTTTAAAAACGTAGTAACCAAGCTTCTCGGCAATAAGGAGTCAAACTTCAAATCAATCGTTGATAACATGCTGCAGAAGTACAAAAATTTAGGTTGTTCTTGAGCTTTAAGGTTCACCTCGTAAATTCATCTGAGGATTATTTTCCTAAAAATCTGGGTACCATTAGTGAAGAGATGGGTGAGAGATTTCATCAGAACACGAAAGAAATGGAAACGAGGTATCATGGAAAATGGACTACTACGATGATGGCAGACTATTGCTGGATGTTACACCAAGATGAACCCTATAGAGAACAAAGAAGGAAAGCGTGAAGCAGAGTATAAGCTGTCCAAAGAAACTTCGACACATGTTATAAAAATTGTAAGTATTTTACAAGCATAGTCATTACGGGTGGGTGATGAGGGGAGTGGTTTCCAAAAAAATGACAAAACTAACAAAAATTAAATAAATAAATATAATTATATTAATTTAAAAATGCACTACAATAGAAATTAGGCTTATTTTGTGAGAATTTTTATTAGAAATCAAGGGGTCAATGTCCCGCCGCCCTCTTGATCAGACCACTTAACTGTTTAGATATAAGAATACACAGTATAAGCCAAAAAAGTGAATACATTATATTAATTTATAAAAAAAAAAAAAACATTTTATATCTTTTTTATTGCACCATACTTTCACAATTTTTCAACTTTTTACAAATTTTGAAATTTGCGATTTGCGAAAAATTCTGACGTGATGGAAAACTTCTGGTTATTTTCGGATTCAACACTAAGAAATACGTAAAAATCAATGGTCAAAAACTAAAAAACACAACCATCGCAGGCTTGTGTAATTATAAGTAGTAACTTTAGAATGTTATTCACATCATGAAACTATGGATAACTAAATATTTTTCCAGGAGTTATAAAAAATATTGTTAATTTGATATTTAAATATCAAATTAATAATAAAATAAATAATTATAAAAGCAAATAAATAATTAGTAATAAAATAAAAGTATGAAAAGAGAACGAACTAACAAAATTAAATAAAACAATATTACTTCTGTTGTGGTTGCTATCAAACGTATCATCATTTAATGTTTGTTTGTTTGTCCCGTATGCGTTCCTATACCATTCATCGGATTGGGATGAAACTTTCGTGGAGTTGTGCACACGCCCGCGAAGGTTTCTAAATTAGTTTGGACCCGCTAGGGTGCGCTGGAGTCGTGATATTTCGAAAAATTGTATTTACGATCCAATTTGTTAATATTCAGAATATATATATATATATATTAGTTACGCGAAAAGAAATTATTGCAAAAAATGCAACGTCTAGGTGGCGCTGGGGTCGGGATATTCACAAAACTATATTCAGAATATACATTAGCTACGTGAAAAGAAATATATTTGCAAAAAATGCACCCGCTAGGTGGCGCTGGGATTGATATATTTAGAATAATTGTATTTACGGTCCAATTTGAACCAATCTGGCCCATATTTTTTTTTTTTAACCTACGGGACCACCTTTAGGTATTGCTTCAAAGGATGGGAGATGAATGATAATTTTTATAGCGTGTGAAAATGCCATGCCTGACCGGGATTCGAACCCGGGACCTCCAGATGAAAGGCTGAGACGCTACCACTCACGCCACGGAGGCCGTTGGCTCATATTCAGAATATGTATTAGTTAACTGAAAAGAAATATTTTTGCGAAAAAGGGAAAGGTTAAATTTTTTGATATTCTGTAATGTTCAGTTTTTTAATGTTTTATCAAACTTTCCTTTGTGTTCATTTAACCTATACTCAAATCTAGCAATAGCAAAGCATTGCTGAGTCAGGTAGTAACTCATAAAAATTCAATAAATGAATCTTTTATTCAGATCAGTGTATAGTAGTATACTATATTTATTTAAAGTCCAAAAATGGAACTGTCCCGCATTTACCTGAATGGATCAAGGAAAATTGTGGTAAAGTATTGATCAGAACAGGATTACAAAATACACAAATTATAAAACAAAAAACAAATTTGATTAAATTCAGTATTAATTATTTGAAGTATAGGTTGTACAAAAAATAAAATTGGGTTTTAAAGCTACTTAATAACTCTTAACTTTGATTTACAGTTATGAATCACAAATAAAATTAACAAGTAACTCTCACATCTTTCCCCTACAAGTGTTTAATGTAATCACTTTTCATCATGCGGCACACATCCAACCTATATGAAAGTTTTTCTGGTAATTTAACCAGCTTGTCTGGAGTAATAGCAGCAACAGCTGCTTCAGTCCTGTGCCTCAAATCAGGTAAATCAGTAAGTAGTAGAGACACATACTCATGATCCTTTATAAAACCCCAAAAAAAATTCCACCGCAAACAAGCCCTGTCCTTGGGTCCATGCCAACCGATACAGTGGTTGGAAAAAATGTCATTCAACCAACCTTGTGTAAGGTAATGCTAGTGAGGAGGCACACCGTAACTTGTAGCCAAATAAAATTCTCTGATCCATCTTGCATCCCCCAATTCACTACCTGGGAAAGAACCCAATGGGGGACTAACAATTCCACATACATAATAATAACAAATTGTTAATAAAGAGGTTACATGACCGTAATAATTAGTAAAAATATAAATACATGTATAGTGGAAGAATTCATGTGTTAATTGTAATTAAAATTAATTGTTACAGTTTGTGGCACATCCTAATGTTCAACAGTTACTAGCATCAATATGGTATGAAGGTCTTCCAGGTTTTAGAAGAAAAAATATGGTTTTTCAAGCGCTAGAAATAGTTCGAATAGGAATAATGTTTCCATTGTTTTCATTTATGTATATCATTGCTCCTCATTCTGGACCTGGAAAAACTCTAAGGAAACCTTTCATAAAGTTTATTTGCCATTCAGCCTCATACTTTACTTTTTTATGTAAGTAAAATAACTATTATCACTATATTTCTCATTTTTCATACCTTGATCGTATCATAGCATACTTCAAAAACATCTTATGCAATCGCTTTCATTTTTTTTACAAATAATTTGTATGTACTTTCTTAGTTTCATAGGATGGAAGATCAACAAAAGAAAATGAAGCATCTAGTTGTATCAGTTGCTGTTTCTTAAACTAATTTTCGGTTTACTAAAAAACACTTTGAATGAATTAAAAGCCAACAGATAGGATATTTGATCCAGCTAACATCAATCCCTTTTTATTTACGGTGTCAGAAATTTTTATTTTCCCTACTGAATGGTGACAGTGCATCAGTGACAAACAATGCCTTACAGAGTTTCTCACAAAAAAAACCCAGCCTCCGTAACGTTCAGCCTTATCCAGAAGTCCTGGATTCGAATCCCAGTCTGACATGGCATTTTTCATACACTACAAAATTCCATTTCCATATCAAGCTTATGTGGCGATATCATCAAGCAAAAAAATAAAAAGGATATAATAATTTCTTGCCCTATTTAATAATTTTCTATTTTAATTGTTTGCTCGCCCTATTTAATCGTTTTTGTGGTTATGACACATGTAAAGCCATGTAAATTCAATTGCATTTAATTTAGCCATTTAAATTTGTGATTATGACACGTAAGTTGCAAGCAGGACTAGTCATTTTGCTTTCTTGAGAGTTCAATATTTATAAATTCAGTCCCTGCACAATAGACAGTGTGAAGAAGTCACTATATCTGATCACCTGCATTTTGGTAGTGTTGGCTTGCTGATTGACAGCAGTATATTTGGCTTGGAGAAAATAAAAATGGGAAACAACTTCACTCTACTTTCTTTATCCTGACATAGGATGCAAGTTATTCTTAGGATGACTATTTATATGTCTTTCTTAGAAATGATTCATGCCTCAAAAGTTAGTACTACTGTTTGATTATGACCCCTAACAACACAACAATAATAATACTGCTTTTTAACAATATCAGTATTTTAATATTTACTGCATAATATATTAATTAAAATTAGCAAATTGTTTATGCAATGAATTACGTTGTTTATTTTACATTAATTCTATAATAAATATATATATATTATTTTTAATCTTTAACAACAAAGTGGTTATAGAGTTGGCTACAATTCATGCCTTTTTCTCAAAAACAGTTCATTCTCAATGAAATGAAAACTGGATTTTCTCATTCTTCTTCTCAATTTCTCATAGATAATACACATACAAAATCGATTTTATCTTCGCAAACATTAATATAATTTACATCAACAAAACTGCAATTTGCAATTCCGGTTTCAGCAGGAACTGAAGTTTAAAAACACAAATTTTTAAATTAATTAATAAATTTCAAAAAAATTCTAAATGTCCAGTGTAAGATGGCAACATCCCTTCCAACATGATACTATGAAGTCTTGGAATTCCTCAAAAAGTAGTATCCTGGAAAATGAAAGGATGTGAAATAAAGTTAACACCTCTATGGGTGAAGCTAGGGGTATAACTTCAGGTAAAACCAAGAATACTTTACATACCATTTTAACTAAAATCTACAAAGCAAATATGTTTACTGCTCGCTTTTCAGAAACGAAGAATATAAAATCCTTTTTTCAGACAGATGGCAATAAACAAATCTTTTTCTAAATTTGTAGAATAGGCTTCCTGAATAGTATGATAGTCCCTGTTTTGAAGGTATTACGAAACCTGTTAAGCAAACATCAAATAAAACAAAATTTTATATTTATTTTGGTTGTTTGTTCAATAATTATTTTCATAGTTTGACAGTTACAGTTTTCATTATTATAATGTTACTCATAGTTTGTATTGTGCATAGTTTAATATATTCAATAGAACAAAGTCGACAGAGACTGCTACAAAACCTTAAAAATCAGCTCCAAAAATACATATCACAATTTTACTAATAAAGAATGAAAACAGTAAACTGACTCATAAGAATAGAGACAACATGTAAATCCAAGCTAAATATTTCAACAAACTGCTAAATTACAAAGAGCCAACACAATTCCTAAACTTCAACATGAACACCCCAGTTACAACACTACCTGAAAAGAACTGCGCCAAGACGATGGACTCTTATCACTATTATTCAACTGTACTCTAGAAATGGTAATGAGAGAGTGACTCAAAAAATGCCCTCCAAAAGTAAAAGCAGGCCGAAAAATCAAAACAAACTGTCTTGGTTTCACCAACGACTTGACACTGCTAGTAAACATCGATGAAGCTAAATCACAGACATTGCAAATAAAACGTTGCAAATAAAATTGGCCTCAAAATATCATTTGAAAAGACAGAAGTTATGCCCCGAAACCAACACAATTAAAAGAAGTAAACATAAATGGTAATAAAATCAAAATAGTAACCCAATTTAAATACCTCAGAAAAATAATAACAAACAACCTAACCGAAAAAACCTCTATCCATATAAGAAGAAACAAAATAGATAAAGCTAAAAAATGAACATGGTACATTTACTATAAAAATTGTCTATCAATAAACACAAAATGAAGACACAACACAATTATAAAACCAGAAGCCACTTATGCAGCAGAAACACTCTTCCACCTGAACAAACAATCAAAGACAGATAGACTTCAGAAAATCAAAAGAAGATTGGAAGAACCAGCATCAGTAAAAAGTACCAGAAAGACGAGCAGTGGTGGATTGTGTCCAACAAATTCATATACAAAGAGTTAGAACCCATCACTGATACCATGCATAAGAGAGACTAGGATTCTTTGGACATATCATAAGGATGATATGACTAAAGACTTCTACAATACAATCTCAACTCGAAAAACACAGAGACAGGATGTAGATGGATTAGAGAAATAAGAGAGAATCTGAAGGAACTTAGCCTTACACACAGATAAGAAAAAATTAAACAAGAGAATCAAGAACAAAATCACTCGCTTCACACTCACAAGAAAACACTCGCAACATGAGCATTTTCAACACTAGAAAGGGCAGAAAGATTAAAATATACTAAAATTCACTAGGAGGACCGCAAGGCCCAAATAGTCCCATCAAAGAGACTTGAATAATGGACTGACTAAAGTGATCCTATGCAGTCATAAAAGATGAAGATGATGATGATGATAATAATATAATATTAAAGATATAGTATTTATATAATATAATAAATATAAATATAATTTATATTTACAAGTATTAAAGCATTTAAAATATGTACATAAATATAAAACAAATTGATCCATCTAAGTACAGAGATTACATTAAATAAGATGACACTTACATTATTTTTTCATAAAACGTTTTTGTGGAAACCCACATCTTGAGTTGTAATTTATTTTAAAATGTTTATATCAAATTACAATTACACTCAAATATATTCAAATTTATCAAGGTAAATATATTTTTTTACTTTTTTAAAAAATTAAAAATAAATTAAAACTTTTTAAAAATATAAATTATAGAAATTAAAAATTAATTTACAGTTAATGTTGACTAACATTGGCTGACCAAGTTACATGGTGAATTTTGTCCTAGTTATTTATTTATTTTAATTTTTACCAAATTTGGCATCATATTTTATAAATGTAGTTTTTAATTTCTATAGCTTACATTTTAAAAAAGTTTGAATTTATTTTTAATTTTTAGAATAAAAAAAAAATGTATACCTTGATTTATTTGAGTGTACTACGTAATTTGATGTAAGCAGTTTAAAATAAATTCCAACTGAAGATGTGGGTTTCCACGAAAACGTTTTTGTAATGGTCTTAAAAAATAAAGTAAGGGTCATCTTATTTATATATATTTCTGTACTTAGGTAGATCAATTTGATTTATATTTATATATTAGTACAAAGGAATATGGATCTTGAAAAGACTGACTTTAGAAATATTATTTTATATATATATATATATATTACAAAATATAAACTTATTCAGCAACTCAACAAGTACAGAAATAAAGAACACTCTTACCTTAGTTTTCTCTTTCCATCAAAGCACTTTCGACCCTAAGCCCATCTTCAGTAATGTTTTTTAATTTTTTTTTGTCTTTTCACATTTAATTTTTGATAAGTTAAAATTTTTAGAATAAATATTTGTTCAGTCAAATTTTTTTTTAAATTTTGAAACATTAATACTTAAAATTTCCATAACATTTTATCTAATGTTAATACAGTACTGATTATCTGATTTATTTATTTAAAATTTCTTGTCAATGTACTACCAACTTAAATAAATTTATAAGAATGTCCCCATCAAATTCTGTCTGCAGATTCATTAGACTGAATTTACGTTTATATTTATATATGTAAAATCTTTATAAAATATCTAATTTTTTATTATTACTTTCTTGTTCAATGTCACTTTTTCAATTATTTCTAAATTATTTTCCAAACTTGTTATATTGTTTGTTAATTATTAAGCAGTCTGTAACATTTGGCAGTTATTAAGCATTTGACATTATTAAGCAGTCTGTAACCTATTTTTTTATTTTTGAATGACCTGAAATGTTCATTAAATCTATCTTTAAATGATCAATTAGTTTTTTCAGTATATATTTTTTCACAATTATTGCATTTTATTTCATAATTATCAGAAGAATCGTATTTATTTTTTACTATTTTATTTATAATATTTTAAATGTTTTATTGTATGATTATAAGGTTTATATATTTTTTATCATTATAAGCATTAAGTTTTCTATGACTTTATTTGTGTAGGAGTAATTTATATAAGTATGTTCGTTGTTTACACTTAAAATGATGGGTTTTAATGTAGTGATGTTTATTTTATTAAAGTATTTGGAATCATATCTTTTATAAACATAATCGATCAATGAGGTATCATATCTATTCTTTATTTCATTATACAATTCATGTTTACTGTTTGTGTATTTTATTCCTCTATTTATCATGTTTTTAAAAATATTAATTTTTTGAGACCAAAGATGGTTGGAATTTTTATTTATAATAATTTCTTTTGGGGTAAGTTTTTTATACTCCAGTTATTATTTGATTATTTTCAATTATTTTAATATTTACGTCTAAATATTTTATTTTTCTGTTATGTTCTATTTTATATATAAATTTCAATGTTTCATGAAAAGAATTTAATTTATTTAAAATTATTTTGTGTTCATTATTTATATTTGGTTTATATATAACTAAAAGATCATCTACATATCTGACCCATAACAGAATTTAATGCACATGATTTATACCATAGACAATTTTACTTTCAAACTCATGTAGATAAATTTCTAACATTACCGCAGATTAGGGGAAACCCATAGGTAAGGTGTTTTCTTGTGTATAACATGTACCATTAAATTCAAAATAATTTTGTTAACAAATGTTTCTAATTATTATTATAATATTATTTGTCAATTTTTGGTTTACAACTGTATTTATTAATTTGTTTTTTATTAATGAAATTGTATAATCAATGCAAAAACTGAGGGGTTCATGTTAGTTATATCAAAGCTTATTATTATAAGCATTACAAATATAACATAAAAAACCGATACAAGTTGATTTATAAATTAAATAAATAATAAGACAAATATAATAAGCTTTGATATAACTAACATGAACCCCAGTATCTCCACTGATTATACAATTCAGAATCAAGTACCTAATATAAAAAAATAATATTCTCTATTACAATCAATGGATCATACATACATTTCATTCACAATAATAATATAGTTAAAAGAACATCTGATTTTGTGTAAATAAAATAATTTAGAATAGTAACAATAAAAAAAATACCATCTGTTTTCAACAACATAATTAATAAAAGCGATCTAACTAATTAAATTAACTGTAAGTTACTGAAGAAAATGTTTCTTAAAAAAAATTTTTTTTACAAAATACAATCTGTCAAAGTGATACTATTTTCCATTTAACAGCTCTTAGGACTATATATCTAGATTCAGCAATCTATTGTTGATTATTTCATCTATCTCCTTTGCAACACTACAACTTCCTCAGTACATACATACTTCCATTTATGTTTTACAAACACAACCCAATCCTTCTTATTTATTGCATTCATAAAAAAATAATTATTTATTTTCATTTAGAGACTACAGACTTACATCCAATAACATAACAATCAGTTATGGAAAATGTGTCTGTATAACAAATGAAAATGTTCATGCATACTTGCTAAAATCCAAAAACTTCCAGTTTTATATAGATATGAAACAGTATTAAACCGATCAACAATGTAGCTGAAGCAGATTCTATACCAAGATTCTATCTACTTAATTAATAGAAAAGAAACTGTTAATTATTAGTAAATAACTTGTTCTTTTCATCCTACAGAAGCTGTTTCCACTGATTATCTTTTGTAGATCTATGTTTTCTGGCTGATAGAGGGGACCTCAAAACTTCACAAGAAGTTTTTGATAGGTTCTTAGTATTATAAAGATTACAATCACTTCTCTTTTACCCCACAGACTTAATTTCAAACATGGCATAATGTTATCTTCTGTTTTCCATATATAATTTTTTTTTGTTATTTCCTGGTGCTGATACCACCACATTATCTTTATCGTCCTAATACACTCAGAAAAAAAAGTTAAATAATATAAATAAGTAATAAAAAAAACTTTTAATAATGTGTAATTATAGTAATAATATAACTGTTATGTAATAAATAGTTGTTTTTTGTTACTTTTTTTTTTAGTTTTACTCATTCTTGCATCACAAAGGATAGAATCATTAATTGGAGAGTGGTTCCCTGATAAAGATGGTAAACCACTATTTACAACAATGGATGTAACTACAAAACGAGGGGCACCACCCTCAGTAGTAGAGTGCCTGATTCTCTGTTGGGTTTGTGGTCAGTAATAATACTTTCTTATAAAGAGTAGGAATAAAAATAAAATATACGTACAGAATTTTATTTATAATGTAAACATTCAAGATGAAGAATATAAATAAATTACTAATAAATAAACTACAGGATAGAGTAACAAAACAGAACTCAACAATTAAAAGACATCTTTCATCTTTTTTTCTTGTCGACCAATACACCAGTTGGGGAAAACATCGTTTAACTACAATCCCATGTAGAGTTATCCCAGTGAGGAGATGCACCAGCTTGTTACAAAATAAAATTCTCTGTTCCAAATTGCAGTTAAGGAAAGATCCACGTACCCAGCATATACAAATAAGCAAATCTTATTAAGCTGCTTCAGTGAAAAAGAATACCTGTAAACTTGTCATCAGGATTTGTAAAAAAAAAAAATTAATTTTGGGGGAAACATTCATTTAATTGTTCATGGGGATTTTCTGATTCCCTGATACAGACATTATATATGTAAACTTTACCATAAAGATAAAATGTTGACTCATTCTGGAATGTGTATAAAACACATGTAATATTTTTAAAACATTTCATACTGTCATTATAGTCATTGCTAGTTCAGTGTCAACCTTTCTATCAGAGTTCTTGGGTCTACATGGGAAGACCACATGGCTGGTCTAGTGATAAACTTACAATCACAAATCAGCTGATTTCAAAGTCCTAGTAAAGGTTACTTTTATACAGATTTGAATACTGGATCATGGATACTGGTGTTCTTTGGCGGTTGGGTTTCAATTAACCACACTTCTCAGGAGTGATCGACTTGAGACTGTACAAGACTACAGTTCATTCACATTCATACATATCATCCTTATTCATCCTCTGAAGTAATCCTTATGGTGGTTCCAGAGACTAAACAGAAAAAAAGAGATGTCTACACGGGAAAGACTCCCAACATGTTGAAAATTTTCTTCAGACACCCTTGGTTATTCAATATTCTTTCCTTTACACCAACATCCAGTCATTTCAAACTGATAATGCCATAAATGAATGTTACTGACACTTGGAAGATCACAATTAAACTTTCTACAGAATGCATATTTAATTGTAACTACAGATTCACATTTGTCAAACTGATAAACACAGAAGGCTTTCTGTTCAGGAGTCACCATGTTTATGGGGAATCAATCTATAATCAGGCTTGCTTACTTGCTTGCTTGCTCACTGGCTTGCTGGTTCGTTCACTCGTTTCTTTGCTTGTTTGTTTGTTCGTTCCACTGTAGCAGCTCAACAGTTAAACTGATTTAGATATATTAACCCGCATTAGAATCCATACATTATCAGGAGTGTCAGCTATATAAATATGTATATTGTATTTTTTATAATCAAAAACCAACTTCAACAACCCAAGTACAGAATTACAAAGCAAATGAAATGACACCTTATTTTTTCTTTTCTTTACTCCAATAGCACTTTCATGGGATCCCACATCATCAGTTGTATATAAATTATATAAAGTTACATAGCAAAACATAACTTTTTTTTTTGTTTTTAGAAAAAATTAAGTCAGTGTGATTGTTATTTTTTGAAATATTTTATTATATGATTGTTTGTCTTGTATTCCAGTTTAAATTTACTTTTATCATAAATATTAGTTATAGTTTCAACTCCATTATCACTGTATAAATATTTTAAATATACATTACCAATTTTTTGTGTATCATTTATAGGTGTAAGAGTTATATTATTAATTTTTGAAATTTGTTCTTTGTATATATTATCAATTAAAGAGATATTACAACCATTATGTTTAGCAATTTGTTTATTTATTTTATACAGAACATCTTTACATAATGTATTTATATGTTAAAATAAACTTTTTTTTAAATTATACTACATACAAAATTGTCACCCGCATGCTCTTTAATTACCCACTATTGAAGAACAATGTTTGTAAGTAATGTTTTTTTTTATGACAGTCGTGTATTTAATTTCTAATAGTTACCTCTTGTCAAAAGTAAGTCAATCAATTACTTTATTTAATTATCGCTAAATTAAAACTATTTTGTTTTTATTATAGGTTTAATTTGGAGTGAAGTTAAACAATTATGGGATGTAGGATTAGAGGAGTATGTTGCAGACATGTGGAATGTTATAGATTTTATTACAAATTCACTTTATGTTGCAACTGTTGCTCTTCGAATTGTAGCATATTTTAAGGTAAGCAAAATAAAAGTTGTTTGATTAAGATATATAGAATGCTATAAGTAATGTATATTTACATATTCACATATTCAATAGACAGTGACTCCAAAATTTTCTAGTTTTTATACCAATAGTGATGAAAACAAATTAATTATTTCTTATTTTTTATACAAAGTTTAATAAAAAGTGAAGTGTCCTGTTGATTGAATGATAATAGTTTTACACTGTTGAAAATTAGTAAAATATGTTATACTTTTTAATAAAAAAAGAATGATAATGCTAAATGCTAATTATTCTCTCTTAACAGTAAATTTTACCCACAATCTGCAATCTACACATAAGAAAATTATTTTATTTATGATCAGGTGTTGTGGATCAGAGACCAGAAACAAAATTCTGGTCCTCAAATAAACTTTATTATGATCTGGTCAAAGATTCACATTAAATGCTGAGACAACCGCTTATTTTGCAGAGTTGGACAAAACACATTATACTGAGGGTATTCAAAAGTCGTAAATTCGTTTTTAAACGTTTCAAATTGCAAGGTGACTGAAAAATGTAGAAAAATTTCTGAACTTTCTTGGTCATCTTTGTCAGGCCGAGAACTTTCCGACATTCCTTATACGAGGACTAATGGACGTAATAAATTTTCTGAAAATACACAATATTTTTAAATTAAAAAAACTGTAAAAAAGAGTAGGATGAAATTTTTTAATGGGATGAGAAAAATTATGACAAGGGTTTTGTTTTCTTTTTTTTAATCTGCAATAGTGTAAGATATGAAGATACACAGCTTGCTCGTTAAATTAACAACTAAGGCTGTGGATATTTTTTGAAAGCAATGTGTTTAAGATAAGAAATGAGATATTAAAGCATAATTAATAATACCATAAAATAAATGTAAGCAGAAAAAATCTCATGAGGATAAATAAAATAAACTGGCATTAAGTAAGCCACGAATTCGTCAGAAACTGCATGAACTTTATTGTCAAAGTAGATCACATGCCATATATTAGGAATATGAAATGGTACGCTAATTTACATGTTACCAAATTAACTTTCAGTTACCATCATAACTTCCATAAAACTTTATAAAATACTGAATTTTTACTTTGTTGGCTGCTGCTGTAGAATATAATAATGTACGTTTGCAGAGCAAAGGTTAGAAATTCAAGATGGTGATGAAACAAACATCAAAATCAGAATTACACGGAACAAATAAATAAGTTTCTTTACTACTTATTTAAATTAAAATCTATTACATGAACAAGATCTGCATAATGTACTGATCAGAATAAAAGATTTATCTTTACATATTTATTTTAATATTTTTTCAAAGTAATAATTTTTTTATTCCTAATGTGTATGTTGCAATCTGTTCAACTATTGAACAATAAGTAACCCCTCCCCAATGGCCCAATGAGATGAGGATGATATGTATGACATGTAAAACTGTGTAGTCATGTACAAACTAAGGCCTACCATTCCTGAGATGTGTGGTTAATAAACTTCAACCACCAATATTCATTGTCTAGTATTCAAATCATGTGTAAAAAAGGTAACACATATCACATTAATTAGTTCTATTTTTTATCTAATAATTTAAATTATCTCCATTTGTTACTTTATAATTAATTGTTATTTTGTGACATTGCTCTGATGGTTTTCCTTGATTGATCTAAGTAAATGCTGCAGAATCCCAGCACAGCTATCCATTTCTGTTGGTATTTATGTAATGTATCATTATGAATAAAACATTTATTTGTAAATTTTGCTTTGTTTGATATTCACCAATATTAACACGGTTCAAAATAGCAGAAAATTGATTAAATTCCTCTGCTACAAGAATAGGGTATCAAATACCAGAAGTAGAATCAATTTGTATTTATAGCAAAATCTTGTTTACATTACAACTTTGTGAGGAGTTATAAAAATTTCCCAGTTCATAATTTAAATTAGACATCGATATTAAATAATAATTATATAATCTTTTGCATTTCCAACAATCCTTTTACTTTTTTATAAACTGATGTGTAATTTTTAAAATAATTTTAAAAGATGAATGGCAAATTACATATGTTGACCTTCTACAAAGTTCCTTGAAAGTAGATGTACACTTCATAATTCTATAATAAACTAACACATAAATAATTATTATATTGACATAATTATAAATTAACATCCGTAACTACTCCTGACTGTAAAATGGAGAATATGAATGTGAAACAAAAGACGTAATACAAATGAAACAACAAAGAGTGGAACTTAATTTACGAACAATTTCAGTGATCATAAAAAAACAAAACTTGTTTAGTAAGATATTTGAATAAGGATGTAAAGCCCTCTCACCATTATTAACACACATAAACAATCAATTGTAAGTGACCTGACATGATAACAAGTCTCTCCTGAAAAATGTATTGCCGTTTTCAAAAATAACAAAGCTTATTTATTAGTTAACTTTAAAGTGAAGCCAAACCACTGAACTCATAATAAGCCACTGAGTAGGCTAATCAGCTTTTGATGAAAGGTTTTCAATTTTAAAAATCATAATTTCATTCTGTTCATCAAAAGACTGGCTGTACAGCAAACATCAGTACTCCAAAAAAAGGCAATTCTTTACAAGTTATCACAGCCACCAGCAGAATTGAAACAATTTATGTTAAGCCTCAAATTAATGTATTCCTTTCTCATGTAAAACCATAAATTACATTTGAATTCATGGCACCTATTCTTTAGGGAAACTTTAAACATTAATAGAATAATTAAACAAATATGAAAAAGATTTTGCAACTTTTATCAACTTTTTTGTCTTTATTTTTAGGCACAAAAAGAATTAGCACAAAATATGGTAGAACAAAGAAGAGAACAATGGGATACATGGGACCCAATGCTCATATCAGAGGGATTGTTTTCAGCAGCTAATATTTTCAGGTAAATTTTTCTTTATTTATCAACTGGAAATGATAATAACATTGCTCTCTCTCTCTCTCTCTATATATATATATATATATATTATAGAAAATAAGCGGATATTATATATAGTATCTGTTTGTCTGCTATAATGTCAGAAATTTACCTGCAAGAATTTGAAAGTAGAACAGTGTATAGCATAAATCATGTATGTAAAATTTTATTGTGGGGTCTGATATGTGGATGATATTTTAGTTATAAATGAACCAGTTATAAATAATAAACATGAAGTAATTTTAAATAAATGAAATTGATATCATAAAACTTTAAAATTTACGTATGAAATGGAACATAACAGAAAAATAAATTATTTAGATGTAAATATTAAAATAAATAAAAACAATCAAATAATATAACTGGACTATACAAAAAACCTCGAATGAAATTACTATAAATAGAAATTTTAATCATCCTTAGTCCCAAAAGGTTAATATTTTTAAGAACATGATAAACAGAGCAATAAAATACATAAATAAATAATAAACAGGAATTGTATAACAAAATAAATAGTATAAAGAATATAGCTATAAAAAATGGGTATCATATGTCATTGATTGATAATATATATAAAAAATATAATTCAAAATTTTTAATAATACAAATATTACCCATAAATAACAATAAAAATAGTGAAAATGTTTATATAAAATACTCTTATACAAATAAAATTATAAAAACTTAATTGGCGCGTGTATAATGATAAAAAACATAAACCTGCTTAAAAACCTGATAATCATATAAAAAACAATTAAAATTTTATAATAATGAAAAGTAAAAAATAAATATGATTCTTCTGGCATTTATAAAATTAAATGCAACAATTAAAGATATATATTGGTAAAACGAATAGATCATTTAAAGATAGATTTAATGAACATATTGGATCATTTAAAAATAAAAAGGAAGGGTATCTCAAATGCTGCTGGCCATTTGATAAATAATAATCATAATATAATTATATAATAATTTCCAATTGCCAACTATTTTTATTATTAGGTTTGAATGTTTTTGGATATTAAACCATCATCAGGAACATTTATGTTATGGATTATAATTTTTTCCTTCACAAATTAATATATTAGATGAATTTTTCAATTTTTTAAAAACAAAAATTATAAATACAAACGATCGTCAAAATTGTTAAAATAATGTTGACATCTGTCATTTCAGTATGAAGCTCTCAATTGTTATGTTTATTAGTATAAATCAGTATAACCAACCTAAAAATTAGTATTATTGTTTAATATTTGTTTAAATAATACATCATTATCAAATTTTGTTTGTTCATTTATAAAATTTTTATTATTTAAGTATATGTAATATTTTTCAATATTAGTGAACAATAATATTTGTATAACAATTAAGAGTAATAATAATATTTGTATAACAATTAAGAATAATAATAATAATGATAAAAAACATTTAAATTTGTTTGCAAATTGTAAACAATTTAAGAATTAATAAAAGATATCATTGAAAGAGAATGGGCTTAGGCCCGAAAGCGTTTTGATGAAATAAAAAATTAAAGGTAAAAGTGTTTCTCTAATTCTGTGCTTTGCAGAGACTGAAAGAATATTATATTGTATGAGTATATATAGATATTTACGCGTACAGAGAGAAAAAAAATGGACTATAAAAAGTTTAACCTAAATAATTTAATATATTAAATTACACTGTATGCTGTGAGGATTTAATAGTTACACATATTTAAAACGTTACGTGCTAAAAGTTCATTTCCTTTCTGAATTAACTTTAACATAACCTTATTTAAGAAAGTTTCCATCCACTTATTCTAATCCTAAAGCAATAAATGAAATGATAGAATCGATTCAGTACTCTTTAAATCTGGACACTGGTGAATCAAATCTAAATTTCAAACGATCTAAATGTAGAATCATTTAACCTGAATAAAATAAAATATTGGTATTAAAAATGCTGACTTAAAATAAATAATAATTCTATTATTTGATGCCATCTTGTGTCATTACTAATTCAAAATTTATTCGCAGTAAACTCACGATTAACTTTATTAACTGGAAATTTATAGAAAAATATCATGGTTTTTCTTAACAATGCTTTTTACTCACTCTTTCTTAGGATGTGTTTTAGATTTACATATTCATATTCCATATCTTAAATGAATCCTGCATTGAATATTTTGTTCCTGAATGATTTACTTATAGGAGATACTGGGAAATAATAGTCACCTCGAAATAATGGCAAAGGTATCATTTGCCATTTTGCATGCACCATCTCGCTACTAAAATAAACTGGGTAGCAAGGAGAGGTAGCTCTCCTTGCTACTCAGAGGTCTCAGGGAGCATTTTTATTACAATATATTTACAGATATAAACACTATTTGAACATGGGGAACAAACAGCAATACAACACAAAAACAAAAAAATAAATGTGAACCTTATAAATCAGCATTACAAAACATAGCTATACTTTTTTTTTAAATTATAGATATTGGAAATAATCTTCCAGATCTTTTTAGAATTACGCATTCTGAAACACCATTTCATCACTGGTGTCAACTAACACTAATGAAAAAGGATTAAAAATAGTTTTTGAAAAGGTTTACTGCAAGAATATGAATATGTATTTAGAAAGTTCAATGTTAAATTGTTTTTTGTATGTACTAAACACAGTCACTACTTAACTAATTGTTACAATGGTTATCTGACTTCTACATCAACAGGTCTAAGGTGTAAGTCTCAATTCCTGGTAAGGATCTGGTATTGTTTCATCCTTATTTCAGCCATTTCATTTTCTTCATTAAAACATACAAAAATGCACCACCAAGCTCAAAATGTTAAAAATATTTTTAAAAACCATAAATTATGGTTAAGTACTAATTTTATGTTGTTTGCATTTTTTTGCCATCTTATACAAAAGAATTTTACTAGATTGTTTATAAATGTACTGTGCTAATTAATGATTCTGCATGTAACTATAATTTATCATGAGATAGTGCATGCAAAATAAACTATTCAGTTGTTATAAACCTTTTGATAAAATTCAATTGGATGACAACAGTAAAAAATCACGTACACAACATTCATCCTTTCTAAGTTACTTCCTCAAAATGTAAATAAACAGATAAAAATTACAGTAAAGCATTCAAATAATGCAAAACACACCAATTTAGAATACCATTACACCGTATTTTACTAATACCCCTGACCTGATGAAATCCTTTTTTTTAAGAATTTTATAACTAACCTTTTATAATTTATGCATAAATGAGTAAATAATACTAAAAATCCTCCTATAAGTTTTCAATTTACTTTCTTAAATTCAGAAAAATGATATCTCGACCAAATTATAACCTGTTGATTATTCAAATATCATAAAAGTAAACTTCTCACTTCACAGCATGTGCTGCAGGACTGGAAATAATAAAAAGTGAGATTAGAAGTAAAAAAAATTAGGACTGTCTTTTTTTAACATGTCAGTGATGTCATAACATTGCAAACATTATAATTTTAAAATTTCTTTAAAGAATCATCTATGAATCAAGAAACGGTAAAGAGCTGCTATTATGTAATCCAAATTTGTAGTCATACCAATTAAATGGTATATGGTATTTTCACAGTAGAAAACAGAGTCAAGTACATCTGACTTCCATAGACTTACAAAAAAAATTCCATGATTTATAAAAATGTGTGTATTTAAGCATGTTATCTTTTTTACAGTTCATTAAAGTTGGTGTATATATTCTCAGTGAATCCGTACCTTGGACCATTACAAGTTTCACTCAGTCGAATGGTATTAGATATAATGAAATTCTTTTTCCTGTATGTACTTGTCCTCTTCGCATTTTCTTGTGGTAAGTTCGTGTAATCTTTCTGATCACATTAACAATCATAATCTTAACAAAATATTATGATTCTGATAATGTAGAAAATTCTTGTTAAGTTGGTGTCTAATAACAGTAGAAATGTATATCTGGAAAGATATTATTTTTAAATAATATCGAAAATATAAAACGAAAATATATTATATTTTCGTTCAGCAAACTGACTTAGTTTGATTAATAACATTTTCAGAAATGACAATTTAATACAAAGCGGCAATTTTAAACTATAATCATTACTCATATATTAGTCACTATAATTATAGTTATGTAAAATGCCATGAAAATGTCCTAAGTCATGCAAAAAACACATCATTTTAAAAGCTTACAAAAGAGAATTACAGAATAATCTGTAATTCTGAATAATAATCTGTCAACAGTGTTGATTTCAGATGTCGTTAATAAAGCTACAAACATAAGTAAAAGGGTTACTGCTTCAGTGTACAATGTGATTCATCAGTGTAAATCTATTAATGAATTATAGTCTCCTAAGAAAACAAAACCACACGGGTCAATTGAAGAAAACTTTGATGATTTCAATAAAACCACGATTTGTAAAAAATGTACATGAATTTTATTTTTGAAACAAACTGCCTACAATATATAAAGTGTTATGTGTTGAAAATGATGATAATCTATCACATTTCCGAGCAACTTTTTATAAATTATTATAAAGTATGAATTTTAAAAACAAAAAATGGGGCTGGGAGAGTGCTTTAATTGACAGGGATGATGTCATTATATGGTGAAGACAATTATCTCACTGAATTAAAGAAAATGAGCCAGGAAGGCTGTAGAATATATTATATGGATGAAACATGGATCAACAAAGGCCACACAAAAAGATTCATTTGGAAAGATAAAGCTGTGAATTTATCAAAAGTCTTTCTGTGTGGCTTATCAGCTGGTAATAAGGCTCCATCAGATAAAGGTAGGCATCTCGTAATTATGCATATCGGCAATGATACCATTTGTCAATGGTGGTCTCTGGATTTTGAATCTAAATCTACATGAGACTATCATAACAAGTGAGCATCTTTTGAAAAATGGTTTAACGATGTGTTACCTCTTTTGGAAGACAATTTGGTTATCGCCTTAGACAACATCCTTTATTATTCATGTAAAAAGGAAAAAAACTCCTTCTCTTGAAAAAAGAAATAAAAATGTGGCCTAGTTAAAAAGGAGTGATTTTTGAAGAGAATGAACTTAAGATCCAGTTATTGCAAAGGATTTCGCATATTAAAAGTAATTTTAATGTGTATGAAATTGATGACTTAGCAAGATCCAATGGTAAAACCGTGCTTCGATTACCTCTCTATTATTGTCAACTCAACCCAATTGAGTTAATTTGGGAACAAATCAAAAGTTACATAGAAAATACTACTTTTAAAATATCTTATTTTAAACATTTCTGCTTGAAAGCCATTAATAAAATGGGCCAGCAGGAATGGGAAAACTGTAATGGATACTGTTGAACCAAAGTACCAGTAGGCAACTGACAATTACATAACTCTTAAAAAACTGAAGGAAACTAGACAACAGTAAATAGTTTTAATGTATAAAATTCTCATGGGAGTATCAGATACACCGAACAAGTGAAGAAATATTTATTGATCATTTAATGTGTCTTTTTATTTAAATTTAAAATATATGTATAATTTTTGTAAAATATAATAGCACATGGTTACTGAATATTAACATCGCATAGTTTCTTTTATATGTATCAGGTTTTACATGAGATGCTTGTGAATTGGCCACCTGAACATTTGTAGGCACAATTTGTTTACTTGAACTCTATACGCTAACTAACTTAGGTATAAAACATTACAATTTAATAATTTTTTATGTAAAACTAAATTTCCTTAAAACCAAAAGTAATATCAATTTCATGTTAATCATGGAATACTAAACAAATATTTTTAAATACATTACATTTTTCTACATATAATTAATTGTATTAATAATAATTATATAACTCTATAAAATCATTAAAAAATTTTCCAGTTAAATGGATGTTAAGTGACTTCATGCACGTAGCTTAAGTGACTTAACTCTGGTTGTAGACACTCTGACATAAATCACTAGTCGCTTCCAAAAATTACATACCCATCTCTAAGAATAACTAGCTTTCCATGGCAGGAATACTATGAATATGAGGAGTGAAATGGTTTCCTGTTACCTTCTTCTCTGAGATATATGGTTGCATATCAGCTTGACAAGCCAACTGAAATGCAGATGATATTTACCCTTATACGTATCACCTTCATTGCATTCACTGCAAAGGCTGACTGTACAGTGAACATCATTACATAGCAAACAACTTTGATTGATACCTAAAATATTTTACATGTCTCACAGCCATAAGAAAAACCGAGACAGATTGTATAAAGTAAGATTAATGTACTCCTTTCTGTAGTCAGGCAATTTATGTTATTTATTACATAATGCTTCAACCAGCTGAGAAAATTTAATTTTACTACCATTAAATGAAGCAAAGCTTTGATTTGGTATATTAAACCCTGGATCCACAAGCTCAATATCAGAGGGATGTTCCAAGTCATGTTTAATTTTGCTAGCTGGAAGATCTGTGGTAACTTTTGGAAGGATGTTGTGGATTAACTTCATGGAAAGTTTTGATTTCAAAGAATTAATTTGTATGTTAACATTGTATTTGGTTTCACATACTAAATTACAAAAAGATTCGACAGGTATTGGATTTCTTGAATGTTTAAGATGTAATTTCTGTACTATATCTTCAGTTATGAAATTAACTTGTGAGCCATTGTCAAAGAGTGCACAACATGTTACATAATTGCCATGGTAGTCTTGCACATCAACTAAAGCTGTAGCAAGTAAAACCTGGGTTTGATTGCCTGGGCTAGCATAACAACTTTTAACTGATTGATCTGACAAATCAGATGCCTTATTTTCAAGAACTTGTTTACTCACTACAGGAGATTGATTTACAGTCGAATTGTGTGAATTGTCTGTTCTTTCCCAGTGAAGGGATGTATGATGACATTTATTACATTTGAAGCACATTATTGAAGAAAAACAATGTTTGGCTAAATGATCTGGTTTGAGGCAATTCAAACATAAATGGTACTGATTTGTTTATCTCGATCCAGTCTTTCTGATGGACTGAGTGAGGTATATTTGATGAATTTGTGTAATTTATGAGTGCCCTTACATAAAAAAAAACAAGAAGATGAACTAGTAGTTATCATAGAATTGGTCTTATTTGATTTACTATAGGAAAACTTTGAATCTGGCTGGTTTAGTGTAATTGAAGGTACCTGACATGGTTCACTAGTTAATTGAATTACCTGCTCTGTTTGACATTTATGTTCTAGAAAGGTAATAAGAGATTTTAAAGTAGCTACTTATTCTGTTTTAAGTGATGATTCAAATTTTGTTTTCATTGACAGATCAAGTTTGTTTAATATTAATTGTACCAATATTAATTCCTACAATTTACTGCTATAATAGCAGTATCTAAATTTAAATTTAAATTAATCTAGATTTAGTGCTATAATAGCATCACAATTAGTTGACACTTCATTGATCAATTTACACAACTGAATAAGATTATTTTTGCTTGCTGAAGGTAAATTTAATAATGATTTGACAAGATTTGTAACAATTATTCATTTGTTACCTCTCACAGATTATCTTATAGGCTTTATTAAAATTTGCATCTGTAATTGGTATGTTTTTTATTAACTTGTGCACTTCACCGCGAAGTGCAGACTCTAAAATGAACCCAGTCTTTGAAATCACCTTGAAATGACAGAAGGCTTATAGTAGGTAGGTAATTTTATTGATATAATTTTCTGGTACAAACTGAACCTAGAACTAGAGGACTTAAGAACAAGGACCTTTTTTTTTATCAATCCAACCTTATAGTTAAACAGACAACTGATCAACTGTATTTTCAAATTCTTCTCGATAATCAAGCTCTATATTAGTGGATTGAGAAACTATTTCTACTTTGTTTTGAACTTCTACAAATTCCTGGGAAATTTTGAGCAATCTATTTTGTTTAACAATTAGCAAATTAACATTTCTTGTTTCAGCTTCTAAAGCATCTACACTTTTATTAAGTTTAGTCAACCTTGATTTTAAAATCCCCCTTTGATGAAGGATAGTTCTTAATTCTAAATCTTTATCTTCCTTATCCTTATCTTCACATTATAAATTAGGTAAATTTACTTGAATTTTAATTAAATAATAGATGTACATAGTAAATGACAACAATATAGGTTATAGGATGAGGTATAAATAGTCTAAGTAAACATTAATGCAGGACATGGATATACCAACAAGCCATTGCTAACAATAAAAATAAACAAGGAAAAATTTGAATAATGAGAATAAAATACATTTATGGAATATTGAGAAAAATATTGGTGATAAGAAATATTATTACGTGATAACAACACTGAGCGTTAGCTACTAATAGATAAGTATGAAATGTGTTTTACTTGCCTCGCAATCGCAGCTGTTTGAAGGTTACGCAATTATTGTGAAGCATGGTAGACAATGAATCATGCTTGTTGCACGCCGCCCTTCGTTATCGACAAGACGACGGTACGTAATTTGCGTACACATTGTAAAAAACACAACGAATATTCACGCATCCGGCACCCGAAAAAGATCAGAATGAACGTTCATAACGTAAAGGTCTAAGTGGACTGTATAGGTAGTGCTAAAAAATCACTGTATGTGTGAATCCCGGTTATTTAATTTAAAACAACAATACGCTATTAAACACAAAACACTAATGAAAACTAATTAATTATAAGTATGAATTATGTCAATTTTTATATGATCATAAAGGAAAAAGCGCTAATCCGAACTTCTCTGTCCACCCACAAAAATTACTGGTCTAGTAAATTAATACTAGTTGCCAAAACACCCGTTCCCGCCAGAACGCGCCGACAGCGGCAGTAACCAAACGCAAATAAAAATAGAATTTTTTGAAATTTAATTTATTGTTTATTCGATTTGATTTCATAAAAGAAATCCAATTGCTATTTTATGATTTGATTATAGTATTAACACCTTTAAGTATTCAGAATTTTTAATTACTTCATGGTAAAATGTTAAAATTAAGAATTGTATGATACATCTTTAAAGGAACAAATTCGTAAAATTTTTTGAGATGATTAAATACAGTTTTGAAACACCTTCAACTGAAATTTTTAATCGAGTAAAATTTTAGACAAGTCTGAAAACACTTACTTGATGATAAATGTTTAAACAGTCGATGAGCAATTTGATGTGTTCTTTTTTTAATAATAACAATTAACAACTTCCTTTCAAAATTATAAGAAAACTGAACTTTCAGAAATGTTATGTGAAAGCATAGGTTACAATGATCAGTTTTAGAAAATATATCGAAAAAATTACAACTTTCAGACTTATGTGATTTTTTCTTTCCTTTTAATTGTAAAACATTTATAACTGCGTTACATACTATGTAAATAAATGATACTTTTCCTATAAATGAATAGTAGAAGTAAACGCGTTATGTTTTACAACATGTATAATCACTACACAGTATATAATTCAATAATTATTATAAAAGAATATACTTGCAATATGTTAAGTATAAAAAATTATCAATTTAATTTGTAATTAAAGTGGTAACTTTTAATTTATAATTAAAGTGATAACTAATGAAGATGTTGTAACTATTTAGATATAAAATTATATATTTTAAATAGTTGTTTTTGTTTTTTTTTTTAAGGTATGAATCAGTTACTGTGGTATTATGCTGATTTGGAAAAACAACGATGTCCAGAAAATCCACAAGCAAAAAGCACTGATCCTGATGCTTGCCTAGTATGGAGAAGATTTGCAAAGTAAATAATCATAAATAATTTCAATCTATTTGGGTAATAAATAATAAAAATCATTATGCTGATATCCCCAAGATTTTTTTGGTCAAGACTGAAATAACAGGGTATAGAGTTAAGATTATTTCAATTTTTCCAGTATTAGAAACAAATTTGTAGAAGTATACAAAACAAAAGCCAGTTGGTTGTGCAAGTTGTTAGTATCATTACCATTTATTAGTTTTTTACAACTTTTTATAATACTTCAGAATTCTGGATCATAACCAGTTAAATGTATAATAACTTTTAATTTCATATGACACCAAAGTTTCAGTCTACATAGGCCATTGAGTAGTAAAATTAATAATGGTAACTCAAAAATGATCTCAGATAGCAGCTGCAATTGCGCTCACAATTTGTTGTGATAGATAAAGCTCTTATAATGGTTACAGAAACTTACAGATCAGAATAAATTATAAATCAAACTACGCTATTTAAAATTGTACATTTATCATTAACAGTGAGAATCATTTTCATAAAAGACTGGGGTACCAGTGCTGCTCTGCAGCATCAGTAAATAAATTAACTTAACTTATAAAACATAATTTACTTTGTGGTTCATAAGACTTCCTTCCAGACTACATTAGCTACACATCAACCCTTGAGTTTCATGTCCACTTTCAAATTATTTTGCACATGAAAGGCAATGTTTAAATCAATTCGAGGTAGAAGTACTCGTTATCCATACTCACAAGTGTTATAATTAACATGTCCAAACTAATGTCATATATTTTTCTGTCTATCAGTCTCGTTCCATTTAATAATCCCTTCACTGGATTTAAATTTCTAAGCAACATCACAATACTAACTTGTTTTAAAGTCAATGAGATATGGTAGTTTAAGTGAATCTTTGAGAGATAGGAAATGTGTATATTCCTTCAAAATGTTTATCTGAATTGAGTGATAGAAGTTGATGCAAGCTCATTTGATTGCTGTTGATGTGTTGAGTGTTTTAAGACCCACGTGAATTCTATGTGTTAATTAGTTGTTGATATATCTCGATTTGAATGCCATCGAGCAAGGATTTGAATATGAGAAAAGCTATGTTCCCTTAAAACTCCTATAATAATTGAGTGACTATATTCTATATATGCTGGTTATGTGTGTGTGTTTTAAGACTCCAATGAAGTGTTAACTAAATTAGTTACAGAATAATTGCAGAAAAACTACATTTTTTGTTTAACAAATTTTTTTAATATATAGATGATTCAATTAATTCTTCTGCACATTCTACCTAAAAATATGATGAAATTATTTATAGGTTTATGAAACATACAATCAGATAAAACTTTAAGTTAAAATTTAATCTTATGTGTTTGTGCGTGTGTATGTGCGTGCGCGTGTGCATATGTTTTTTGTTTATCTAATATAATGCAGTGATAACATTCATATTGTGACTGTAAGAAAATTGCTTTTTCAATTTCAAAGCAATAATTAAAATTATATAAAATTAGAATATCTTCATTAGTTATTTATTATTTATATTACACTGCTCAAAAAATCATCATAACAGCTTCAAAAAGTAAAAATCAGTACTACAAAAAAAATGAAATTTCATCTAGTAAAGAAAAACAATGTCTCAGCGAAGTTAAATTGCACAGTATAATTTTACTTTGCTATGTGCAAAGTATGAATACATTATCATTTTGTTAAATAAAAATAATAAATAAACAGTTGTTATTATGCCAAGCTTAAATATTTATATTCACATGTTTTAATTTCAATTCCTTTCTATAAATTGAGATCTTATTTTATTGTCTGTTGAGTCAATAAAAATTAACTATGCTTAATAGAAGTAATAGAGCACAGTATATAATAGATCTGTTCATTATGTAAGACACTATCAGGTACACATAGCATGATAAGCACATTGGGTATTTATTCAAGCACGTAGTTAACAAATTTGGCAGGCAGGAAGTCCATACATCAAACCTAAACTATGATTCCCACGTTTACTTTGCTATAACTTTTGAAATTTTGTTTCACCTTGAAGTTACAGTTGAAGTTGATAAATTGCAGTAGTTGATACATGTGACTGCCTACCATTTCACAAAACAAATAACTTGCAAACAAATTTGGTTTGACAATAAGTTCAAAATTAGTGTTCCTTCATCATGAGACGAAGATCTCAATTGATATGAGATCATTCTCACTAGGAGAAAAAATAAACTGAGGTTACTCATCCAAACCCAAAATGGGACTGCTTGTATAGAGGATTAACTGAAGTTAAAAAATAAAATTTTATGATCTTTTTTTTTCTCAGTGAAATGATTTTAGTTTCAGAAAGTAGATTTTATGCACAGAAAATTAAATAATTTCAAGTAATAATCTTTTATAGTTTTATTTTTCTGAAGTAAAATAATTTTAGTTTAAGAAAGAATACTGTAAAAATTTAAAATAAAATAATAGTTACTTTATTAGATCCTCCTAACAAGACAACCAGTTTTATTACATTTAAATCTCTGTATATGTACAAATCCAACTGAGTATATTACAAATAAGTCTCTGGTTTCATAGTGAAAATAAATTAGATATTGGACATAGATTATAATTATTGTGCATCCATTACTTTACTACGCATTTGTTCTGCCTATTGTACAATCAGTATTTTTACTGATAGCTGGCAAAGGTGATTATTTAATTGGCTCTGTTGTAAGTTGTATTTTTAATGTTTATACTGTTTATTGTTTATACTGGTGTCTTCTACTGTGCATACCATTTAATATACTGTGAAAATGGAATACTTTTCTTGACAAAATCAATAAAAAAATTTATATTGTGCAGCATATTGCAAGAGTTTTATTTATTAGCAGTCAAAATGATACTATGTTAGTACAGACTGTTAAAACTTTAATATAAAAAACTAAAAGCTATCTGAAGTATAATGACATTAATGGAAAATCAGGTAAAGTAAAGTAACATATTTAATGAGGATGTCTATCATCATGGCAGTAATAGCAACAAGCCACTTGAAACACAAAAATTAGTCAAGTAAAAAATTTTGAAACATAAAAACAATTTTTTCAGTCACTATTCACATGACTTGACATTTTTCACATATTTAATGGAAGTCAACACAAATCAATGTCCAAATACTTCTGTAAAATTAAGATTAACTGAGGTGTTCAACTAAGAGTGGACTAGTCCAAAATTTGAATAATTTAAGATCAGTTTTTTCTTTTCTATCTTGGCAGTCATTTTCTAAAGCAATCATCAGTTTGTTTGTCAACACAGTGGATGAGAGTTATTATCATCACTTACTCTAATCACTGAATACTTTACACTCACCGTAATGTCAAATAGAAAAATTTTATTCTTATAAAAATTAGTCTTTATCTATAATATATCACAAATGAAAGAAAATAGAAGTATCATCTAATTTTCTTAACACCTATTTGTTTATATGAAAATTAAAATAACCACCAATCAATATAAAAGACACAAAAAATTTCCTCCAGTACTTCTTTCACTCCAGTTAATAGTTCAGCTGAATGCTAAAAGAACAGGCCAACACAAATATATATCTACGTAAGAACATATATCTTCTGGAAAGTTTCTGCAATGGTTTTAACATTTTATGGACTCAGGGGATGATAAAATGTCAACATTCCCAAAACATCTGACATCAGAATTTTAGACTGATCGATACTTTCCCTTTACACTACAGTTGCTGTATAGAAGCAACAGACCTAGCAAGGAAAAAAAATACTTACAAAATACATACATGAATAAAATATTAAAAATTAATAAATAATACAGTGAGTCATTTCATACATCATTAAAATTAAATGTCTCTCTAACAGATATCATTATATTGAATAGCGTTTCTTTTAATCATTAAATTGGCCAGCATATATTTATATATATATATATATATATATATATTGTATATAAAATAATATTACCACTTACCAACAATTTTTAATGGAAATGAGTGCTTTCGGAGTCACTTCTCCATCTTCAGGGACTGTATGAAGTTATTGATTTAATTTTCATGTAGATAATTTTTTATGTATAATTATAATTAATTGAAGTAAAAATTATTATCTTCATAATAGTCGATTGTCAAATAATAAAATAAGTTATACATTAATGAAAATGTAACATCATGTCAGTAAATATTTATGACTATTACTATAGTAGAGAATAAGAATCAGCGATTTATCAGTTGTTATAGATGTGTAACTAATTTATTGTGATAAGTGTTGCTAAGTTATAATTTTAAATGTTTTTCACAGCCTGTTTGAAACATCACAGACACTGTTTTGGGCAGTTTTTGGTCTAGTTGATTTAGATAACTTTGAATTGGCAGGCATAAAAAGTTTCACTAGATTTTGGGGAATGTTGATGTTCGGGTCGTACTCTGTCATTAACATTGTAGTATTACTAAATCTTCTTATCGCCATGATGAATCATTCTTATCAGCTTATTTCGGTAAGTGGAATAATAAATTGTTGTAAATATTTTTTATTTACCAGCAACATTTACTTAGAATAATGATTAGTTATAAAGAAAGCATGGTTCTATAGAATGGTAGAAGAATAGTCTCAGAGGAAGATTTTGAGTTTAAGATGAGGTAAGATGTAAAAAGTGAAATATCAGATGTGGAGCTACTGAGAAACAGATTGGGAAATGGAAGGTAATGTTAGAGCTGGAGGAAAGACCACATGTGCTAACTGTAACAGCGGTGGCTTGGTGACAGAAACAACATTTCCACCACAGTTCTCCTTCATCTCTCTCCAAGAAAGTTTTATGAAAATATCATTACATATACATTGTTCCATCAAGTAGCTTACATTATCTCATGAACTCACAAGCAAAGGAATAACATATCAACTTAAAAGTGAACCTTAATTCACTCAGATAGAAAATGTAAAATGCAAAAATTGTTTATGTAAAATTTGTATTTACTGATAGAAAAGTAGTAGTAAAAGCAACAAGGAAATTGTTAATTAAAAAAATATATTCAATTTAAATAAAAATAAGTAGATGATGCAGTTGAGTTTTAATAAAATACTTTTAGGAAGAAAGTTGTGTACTAGCCTTATTATAAAGTTCTATTACAGTACGAATACATTGGTTTACCTTTTAACAGTTACTCTTACTACAAAAAACTCTGTACTATTCAACTGTGTGCTACTCTTCACAGTATTCTACACTAATGAGCAAAAAAATGGAATTAATGTGTATTTTTATATACGTTTTTAAGTACAAACTGACCCACTTTACCCTAATTATGTTCCAAGAAGTTTTTTATAGAATTATTAAGTTTATTTACATAACAATCATAAACATTAAACAAGTTGTTAGCATAAATATTATACTAAAGTTCTTCAATCAATGTAATTCTGTTTAAAATAAAACCTAAGACTTATTACTGAGATATAGATATGTATAATTTTTTGTCAAAATGGTAAAACAAAAAGCATACCCAATTTAAGTATACAGTTATAACGGAGTAAAAAAGGGCATATCAATTCAAACAATTTTTTCTTTCTTTCTATTTTCATGTACTAAAATGGTTTTCATTTATGATTAAAATTGCTTTTCAATGAGATCATCAATTTATTTTTTTAATAAAGGAAAGAGCTGATGTAGAGTGGAAGTTTGCAAGAAGTCAATTATGGATCAGTTACTTTGAAGAAGGCGGCACAGTTCCTCCTCCATTTAACATAATACCAACACCAAAAAGCCTTTGGTATTTTCTTCAATGGTTACAAAAGAAACTTTGTGGACAGTCAAGAGCTGCAAAAAAAGAACATATGAGAACAATACGTGTAAGTATATTTCACAAGTAGGTAACTAATAATTAAGCACTGAATTGAAATATTAAGAATTGTTTCCTAATTTGTCAGATATTTTTTAAGAAGATTAATCTATAAAATCTGCATGGTAAGCAGTCAAACACTGAATTCTTTTTTAATGATTCTTTACTAACAGTATTTTTCATTCAATTTAATTCATAGCATTTACCAATAAACAATTTATCATTCTAGCTAAAATTAAACTTATATTATGTGTACTTTTATTATCAATGAAGCAAAATAATATGTTAGTGTATTAAATATAGAGGTCACACTAGATCTGTAATTGCTGTTACAAGTTCACCCCCCCCCCCTCTCTCTCTCTCTCTCTCTCTCTCTCTCTCTCTCTCTCTCTCTCTCTGTGTGTGTGTGTGTGTGTGTGTGTGTGTGTGTGTGTGTGTGTGTGTGTGTGTGTGTGTGTGTACATTCTCATAAAACTTGAATACATCTGGTTGTGAAGTCACTGTATCATTATAAAACTGGAGTTGTAAGTAAACAAGATTAAAAGGAAGAAACACTTTAAATTTTTCCAAGTAAAATTATCATAAATTCATTATGAAAATAAGAATGACAAGGTACATTGCAGTCTTTAGAACCTAAATTCTGTAAAATAATAATGACTGTCAAGCCTTCTGCTCGCCAGACCTGGCCCCTTAGGATTTTTTCTTATTTTCAGAATTAAAATCGGTGATTAAAGGATGCTGTTTTGAGACTATTGATGACAAGCAAATTCATCACGGACCTTAAAGGTCATTTCAAATGAATCTGTCCAGGACTGCTTAGCCAAGTGGAAACACCGCAGGGAAAAGTGTGTGAATAGGGTTGGTGGGGGGGGGAGTACTTTAAAGGTGACAAGGACCAGTAACCTGTAAAATTAATAATCCTACCCTACTAAAGAGCATTTGTATGTGTGTCTGTTTGTGTGATCTGTAATTGCTGTTACAAGTTCACCCCCCTCTCTCTCTCTCTCTCTCTCTCTCTCTCTCTCTCTCTCTCTCTCTCTCTCTCTCTCTCTCTCTCTCTCTCTCTCTGTGTGTGTGTGTGTGTGTGTGTGTGTGTGTGTGTGTGTGTGTGTGTGTGTACATTCTCATAAAACTTGAATACATCTGGTTGTGAAGTCACTGTATCATTATAAAACTGGAGTTGTAAGTAAACAAGATTAAAAGGAAGAAACACTTTAAATTTTTCCAAGTAAAATTATCATAAATTCATTATGAAAATAAGAATGACAAGGTACATTGCAGTCTTTAGAACCTAAATTCTGTAAAATAATAATGACTGTCAAGCCTTCTGCTCGCCAGACCTGGCCCCTTAGGATTTTTTCTTATTTTCAGAATTAAAATCGGTGATTAAAGGATGCTGTTTTGAGACTATTGATGACAAGCAAATTCATCACGGACCTTAAAGGTCATTTCAAATGAATCTGTCCAGGACTGCTTAGCCAAGTGGAAACACCGCAGGGAAAAGTGTGTGAATAGGGTTGGTGGGGGGGGGAGTACTTTAAAGGTGACAAGGACCAGTAACCTGTAAAATTAATAATCCTACCCTACTAAAGAGCATTTGTATGTGTGTCTGTTTGTGTGTACGTCTCCCTTAGCTAAGAACATGCTTACATGATTGAACCCATCAAAAATCATATGATTCTTTTTTTTCTTAAATGTTTATAAACAATAAGTAAGAAGAAACAACACCAACAAATAAGACAAAAAAAAAGAACATGCTAACATGATTGAACACACTGCCCATCAAAGATCAAAAGATTTTTTCTTAAATGTTTACAAACAATAAATAACAACAGTAGTAAAAATTATAAAATAAATTAATAAATTTTACTACCGTAATTCATTCATTCAATATCATAGTAAATCTTAAAACACAACTATTTTCTATAGAAATAAATCGATACTGAAAATACTATCAATTATCCATTTTTATTTTATTTTTTTTAACCTTCAGAACCACCATTAAGTATTACTTCAGAGGATGAGATGAATGAAAATTTTTGTAGGGTGTGAAAATAACATGCTGACCGGGGGATTTGAACCCGATTATCCATTTAGATTAGCTTATTTTAACTTAGATTAACTTATTTCCTAATGAGGCAGGGTGCTTAACTGAACAATGACAAACCCTTTTTTCACTTTTCCTTGATCAATTTTCATCATTCAAAAAAAAAAAACATTTTTACTCAAGAGGTAATCAATTTTGGACACCTAATAATAGCATTCTGAGACGCCACCTGTCAGGCCAACCCACCCAGAGGGCCTAACTGTGAAGGCATGCCGTAGGCACGCCCTGCAGCAAGTAAAAGATTAAAAAAATAAACTTTGTTTATTTTCTGAACAGACCCTGTATGAACTGAAAACCCCAATTCTTTAAGTATTTGTTAAGGTAATGAATATAATATATTATTATCAAAAACCTTGACTTTAAGCTTGTTTAATTTCTTGTTTTATTATAAAATTTTCACGTAATATTTTGTCTTTTTAATAGGTAAATAATTTTTAAGGGTTTTTTATATTAATAATTGCATATTTAGATGTTATTTTTTATTCCAAACACGTCTTCTTAAATTTAATTTTGTGTATTAAGTTTAAAAGATTCAAATGCAATTTATAGAATTTCAATATAGTTTTTGAAATTCAAATAATTCATTGACATAGTGACCACTGTGACAATTAAACTCAAAAAACAAGAACTTAACCACAAACACAGTTTTGTGGTTGTTAGGGTTTATGTTTCTAAATTTTTAAGTTTTTATTACTTGTACAATTATGGAGAAACTGATGATGCGTCATCCTATGAAAGTCGACTATTAGTATTAGTTTTTTAGGTTTATATCTTACTGTGTTTGGTGGTTAAGTTTATATATATATATTTATTTAGTAAAAAAAAATACAGAAAATTTTAATGAAAATTATTTAAGCACATATTAGTATTAGTATCTGTTAAACAAAAGTACAGAAAATGAAATTTATTTTATTATTTAAAAATAAGCAATATGGCTTACGGCTTAAGGCAATTGTAAATGTTTCATTGGTAAAATATTCATTAATTTACTTTCCAAGAGGGCAGAAATTTCAAAAAATTAAGTGAAAATCTGCTCTTTATACTCAAAATACAAGTTTTAATTTCTTGAGTATCAATTAGAAACAAAAATGTTGACTCATCAATGAAAAAAATATTGAATTATCTATTTTGAAACAGGTTAACATTATGTTGATTTAAATGCAGACAAAAAATAATAATAAAATTCCATTGCTATATGAGTAGGAGATAGAGTGGAAGAAGAATTTTTTATATTTTCAGTGGAGTTATTTTACTAGTTTTATGGAAAATTTTGTTATAATTTTTAACAATATCTCACATAGTTTTATTTTTAAAATTGGAATCAGAAATAAGTTAGAAGACAATCCTTTTTATGACTAAAACCATTGAGTAATTTTTTTTTAAATCTTTAAAAACTTTTGAAATCAATAGAAAATAAAATTTCAACTTCTTAGAGATTATTTGGGGTAGAAAATGATATAATTCCTTTGACTAGGACAAATTGTGTGACACAAAATTAATCTTTTCAAGAATATATATGATTATTTTTAATTTTATCAAAAAGGCTGAACAACAAATTGAGTATCCAACTTTTTCTCATAGTTTTATTAAGAGCTTCATCAAATTTGAAATCTTTTAGTTTGTAGACCATTGACCTCTGTATCAACCATCTAATGTTCTGAAAAACATGCAAAATCTGAACAGAATCAGAATAGAGAAATATATCAACTTCATTTTTATTCCTTAGACATTAAATGGGAAATTTTAACATTGGTGTAATTATTGTTTTTAGAGTAAGAAGAATGTGCGACAAGTTAAGAAGGTTAGAATCATTTTGACTGGAGATGTCATGAATAGTATTATTAGAACTTTTTTCATTTTTTTTATTTGAGTTAGTATAATGATTGATCTTTTTAATTAAAATAGTTTGCATTGTTATGGGAGGTATGTGAATAATTTATGAGAGATGTAGTTTCAGAGACAGAGATTAGATTCCCAATTTTTTTTACAGAAAGTCCTTCTGGGGATTTAATGGAACAATAAGACATTACACCAATATAACTTCTTACATCATTGTTCTTTTAGGTCATTTTAAGTCCATTCCCTAGTTAAAACTTCAAAGATTATCTCTTCGTAATTCCTCTTGTAGTAAAATTCTTATCTTTGCCTCACTGCCAGGAAGCTGGATCAATATCGTACCTCTGGCATTTACATTACCAATGATGACTGTGTGATTATCAGGAGAAAAATCCTAAGCAAGAACTTCTGCTATCTGGAATCTCGTGGTCTCAGGACAAGAACCTGAATGTATTGACCAGTCAGGGAACTCACCCAGAAGTGATCCATTAACTCAAACCCAGACAATATAACATTTATTTTAGACAAACCACTTATATGGATGAAGACAAGCAGAAGGATTTGATGGTGCATAGTAGCTCTTCACTGTCTTTTCTTCCGCTTAATGACAGTAGCTTGTAATCATCCAATCTAAGCCTCCTTGCTACCCATCATTTAAGAGACTAAGATCAGAACATCTGCTTTCAGATCAATAACTCTGAATTAAATCCTTTATTATTAATAGCTCTAAAACACAAAACAATTTTAAATGAAATAAATAAACTTAACATTAAATGGAAAAACTAAAATACTTTTAACTGAAATAAAAATTATCACTAAAGTGATAAAAAAATTTTTAAATGTAAAATACTAATAGCCATTTTAAAAACTAAAAAATGCTAATATTTTTAGATAAATTTTCATAATTAACTAATAATAAAACAAAAATAAAAATAAAATATTTCAAAACTTTTATTCAACATTAAAACAAGTATAAACTTTAACTATTAACTCTTGTAAATCTTAATATTAATTTATATAAACACTGAAAATATATGAACAAACTAAGTTAAAACTGCTTGTTCTCTGGAAGGCAGACATGCCTATATCACTCAGTGTCATGAATAATAGAATATTTCTGAGCTAGAAAAACTTCTGATTTTCCATAAATTAAAATATTCAGCATAAAACTTTTCTAACTGTTGTATCCTCAACTGAATACACTTTTCACAACAGAAATGACTTTTTTTTTCTTTAGACCATTTGCTAGTCTTTCTTATACTTGTGAAAAATACTAAGCATCTGAGGTATAAGTAACATAGAATTAATTTCTGTTAGAGTAATGATGTTCATTATACTGTGACTTACTGTGATTAAAAAAGTAAGGATCTTACATTTAAATGAGAATATCACCAGCATTTTGTTGAACCAATATGGTATGCTGAATTGCAACAATAGGCTTGGTAAACAAGGCAATGTGAAACCTCAACACTTCTCTCTCTTCCTTGTAAGAATGTTTGTTAAACTTGAAAATGGTTATCCCATTTCCAGAAATGTCTTTTGTCGGTGAGGTTACTTCAACCATATGGTTATGGCACCTGACATATAATTGTGGTTTGTTTACTATCTGGTACATCAAACTGCAAAAAAAGAAGACAATTACAAACTGCAAAGACTTAAGAATGATTAATAATAAATATATATATACTTTTTTTAAGAAATTGAAATTCATTTTAAAATAAGGAACAATATCAGCAATAGATTAATAATACTGAAGTTAAAATTCATGAACTTGAATTGTCAAATTAATATCTATTACCAGAGAAACTAATTTAATTAAAGAAACTGAAATAAATAAAAATTAAAAAAAAAATAAAGCTAATTATAAACTAAATTTGTTACAGTTAAATAAAAAGCTAATTTACTTGAATTAGAAATATGCCAACCATGTTTTCTGTTATTCAATTTTTTTAGTTGATTGGAGTTGTGAATAGTTAGTGTCAATGGCTACTACAGGTGGGAGTATATGTTTTTAATAGATGGTAGAGTGGAGGAAATTTAAAAAAAAAAAACATTTGATAATCTCTAGTACTTAACTAAATCAAGTCTTTTTGTTCATTAAACAACAAGTGTTTCATTTATTTATGTTTCTTAATGTTTCAACTTATCTAGACAACATGTTCAATAATTAAAATACTTAACGGTTAAGAAATAACTATTTCGTACTATGAAATAACATTTGCTATTATTATATTTGAGTATTAAAATTAATATTTAAAAAATGGTAAGATATTTTGAAAATAGTATTTTTCTAGGCTGATGCTGGCATACATCTTCAATAGTCTTCCTCTGGATCTGCCTTTGAACCAAGGTATTTTTACATTAAAACATCAGTATCCTGGTGAAATTAAATTTTTAAATCTGTTCAATGGAATTACAATAACAGAACCACAACAGTACTAAAAAGTAATTTTAAAATTCGTTTCCTGTTTATTAAATCGTTTAAACTGCAACATAAATTATTATTACAAGCAAAAAATAAGTTTTATTTCAAAATTATATCAAACAATAAAAATTATAGAAAGTTTTCTGGTAATACAAAAAACAAAACAGAAATTTTATCCTACCAAAAATAAAATCCAAATACTGAAAAAATTACAGATTACAAATCAGTTAAATTCATACAACTAATGCATCACTGCTTAGAGATACTTTAATGTTTATAAGAATATTAAACATTTTTGAACCAAAAAAAAAAAAATAACACTAAGAAATCTGTTGTAAAGTAAAATTCTTTATTTTAATACACATATGGTAATAAAAAATTCAATCTTATCGCTCCAAGAAAGACCTTAGTAAGAATCTAGTGACAAAAAAAGGATCTTGTTTTTTGGAATATGTAAAGTAGGGTATTACTGTGAATATGTGAAGTAGGATCTTCAATCAGCATGACGTTAACATATGTTAGTCTAAATAACATGCATGATGGTGTAAGTAATATTATTACATTGTACGTGTAATGTCAGGTTAATTTAAAAAATAGTAGTAGTTTTCACGATCCATTATAACATTAATAAACTTCACTGTTAGTTCTATTTTTTCTTTAATGGGAAAGGGTAAAATAAATCTTTCAGTGCAATATTGGATTACTTTACAGGCTATGTCAGTTTGAATCTTACATGTTAATATTAGATTCAAACTAAAGGTATTGATACAAAAAGGTATCAATACCTTTTTATATTATACATACTTCAAATAAATTTTTTTTACAACAGACCACTCAACAATCTAAAAACAGGTTTTGTGATAGTTTTGGTTATTCCTATCCATATTTATGCCAATGAAACAATGTACATTAATAATTTTTTATCCAGTACTTAACCCATTTCACTTGTCAGCATGCCAATAAATGAAACGAGAAGAAATTAATACATAAAATAGTCATTTCTCAAAATCCAGTTATAATACATATATTATTGGTATATTGTTATATTCTTAACAATACCAGTATCTTTTAGTATTTAGCATAATAACGAGATGAAAACCTCATGTTCAATAGCACAAAACTTCACATCTGATTGAATTAGTGTGAATGGTATTTTTAGATTTAAATATTTAAAAAAATATTAACAATTAGGAATTTATACATTAAAAGATTGTTGCAATAAAATTAATAATACATTTTTAATTATTTTGAAAAATATGCATGAAATTAGATGTAAGTAAATGATATAAAGCACACATTTATCAACAAAAGCATGTATTCATAACTAGTGGTTCATATGACAACAACCACAGCTAAAATATTGACAAACTTGATTATTACATGAAAGATAATAGTTATTAGTAGAAAAAATTATATAGTTAAAAAAAAATTTGTTTATGGTTAGGTAACATAATGAAGCTATTACAGTTATTTAATTGTATATTATTACAATTAATTATAATATTTGTAATGGCAATAAACTAATTGGACTTGTTTTGCTCCTTTTCCTTTCCTTTACCGTCCTTAAAATGACATAATTAATCTTTTGTAATTGATTTCATAACCGATATCAAACTTTAAAAAACTTATAACTTCAAATATTATTCAAAATTCCTATTCCTTGCCACCTGACCACCCTCTATTCTCTTTCAGAGAAAGGTTAAACAGGCAAGTGAAAGGGATTTCAGATATCAGGTAAGGAAGAATAATTTAAGCATACATAATTAATGTTAGTTATTACATAAATTACATATCTTTTGGTGTTCGTTCTAACGCAGCATATTTTTTTTTTAATTTCATTACATATTATAGCTCTGAAACTATAATCTAGTTTTTTCTTTACTTTCGAATGAATGTGTGAAGCATGTTTTAAATGGTGTTTGATATATACTGAAATAAAAAATACTCTCAGTTCTGGCATGTAAAATACATCTTATATATATATATATATATATATATATATATATATATATGAATTAAAATGCATTTGCAACTGTTGAAGAGCTTTGTTTCCTATCCTTGGGGATTGCACAAAAAAGTAGTGCTCCCTACACAAAAAAGATGCATATAAGTAAAGCCTATTCGTGTTCCTAATCAATCAATATCAGTTCTATTTATTATAAATGTTTCTTTTTCTGTTTGAGTGATCTGTCACAAAAGAATGAAATGCATGTAATTCAAAAACACCTGCATGGCTGCACCAAAATATTTAAAACAGGAAGACTGCAACAATACTTATTTTATAGAATTAGCAGAACAGTAATAGTTACAGTTTAGAGTGATCAATTAGAATATTAAAATAGCTCAGAAAAAAACAATGGCATCATTGATTTCAAATGCCAAGATCAATAAATTAAATTTTTTTTACATCCCAAAGAGGGTTGTAAGTACTGTCATATGGTTTGAATATCATTGTGAAATCCACCAGGTCATTACTAATTTAAATCTGACTAATTTTAATCATTTTGAATCATTAGTGACTTAGAGATAAGTGAGGTAACCTTTTAATTTTTTGGATATTGCAGAGATTTATGAATAGGCATTACTTTTGCTTAGCCTAACTGCTTTTAGATTTATCGCAATTTAGTCAAAATACTGTACTCAAATCTAAATACCAGCTTAAAATAACCTAATATTAAAATATGAGTAACCTTGAAAAAGCTACAACTTGTAATTCAATTCCATACTGTGTAGCATACTGTGAATTGGCATAATTTTTTATTATCATTTTTAAAATAATTTTGTTAAAGTCTGTTTTCTTTACAAGCAGTTTCTCAAACTAATTTGTTAGGATTTTAAATGTTTATTACTTTAAGGTTTGCTTACCGATTTTGTTTCTATTATTAACATCCATTTTAAATTACACTGATAACAATCTTCACTTATAAAATATAAAACATACATAATTATCTAAATAATCATAAAATATGTTATACTAAAAATAAAGCTTTCTACATAGATAATTAATTTTTTAGTTAACTTATTGAACAATTCTTTCTTTACATATTTTATCTTTTACTGCCTAAACTGTGTCAAATATTTTTTTTTTATATTTGAATAATTACAAACCCCTTTTTAAAAGATACTTATAATGTATTAAGACATGTTATAGTATTAAGTATAATGATTTAATGTTGTTAACGACTATCAGACTGTATTAAAAAATATGTTTGGTATTAGATATTATGCCTTTGCTTATTTTAAAGAAAATGTTTTTGTGGCTGTTAAATTTTATTCATTTATAGTTAATTAGTTTAATATAACAATAAGTTTTTCTTTTGACATGAAATGAATTTTCAGAAGTTGTCAAGTTCCAAGGCGGCTAATTTGCTCTTGCTTCAAGAATATAGTATAATGTGTATACTATTCTACAAATATATTCACACAGATTCTATATGCCACCATACTTCAGAGTTTTACTTGCTGGAACAAAAGTTTTGCTTATGCAGAACTGAGATATAAGAATGGGCGTGGGAAAATTAAACAAGCTAAATAGGTTAAATACATTTTAATTTTTACATATTACATGGAATAAAAAAGATATGAAAAACATACATATAAGGATATGCTGAAAATGTATTATGGGCTAGAGAAAAATTATTACTATTTTTTTACATTTTTTGAAAATTATTTTAAACATCCTAATTAAAGTAAACAAGTTAACAGAACATATAATTTATATAATATATTACTGCTACCTGTATATGGTTATTAGTTATAGTGTGCTGTATATAATTTTTTAACTGTAGTTGAGGACCATTTACAAATTGGCAAGGTTTTTTAGAGATCTTTATATTTTTAATAAAAAGACTGGTAATAAAGTATGAACAGCAAAAGTATTATCATGAGGTTATTATAACATACATCATTTCATAAATACTGTCTTTGAGGAAAATATATAACTATTGATAAAAAAAAGAACTGTGTTTTCAAAATGTTTAAGATACTTCATGTCTAACATGTGCCCATAAAATAATAGCAGGGCTTTAAATGGTTATAGCTTCAACACAAACTATTGTAGAGAGCTGTACTGTATGTTAAATGAAAGAGAAACACTTAAAAATTTAGGTGTGCAAATGTTAGCGCATGTCCAATGTTTCCAGTACACGTGCATGTTAGTCACCATGTTTGGTGACTAACATCTTCCTGGATATGTTAGAAGCATATACAGCACCTCAAATACCAGAGAATTCCATTTTCCAGTTAGACGGAGCTAACTCCTCCATATTTTGCCATAATCATGGAGGATTTTCTTAAAGAAACATCCTCAGCAATGGATAGAATGAGAAAGGTGGATTGCCTGGCCCCCACGGTTTACAGATCTTACCCTCATGAATTTCTATTTTTGGGTTTATGTAAAAACATAGGTGTATTGCATTCAAGTTTGAAATTTGGACCATTTAAAAGAAAAAATCATTGAAGCTGTTTCTTCTATCACTCCAGATGTTCTCTGCAATGTATGGCAAAAGACTGAATATCTTCTTGACATTTGCAGAGCAACTAAAGGAGCACACATCGAAATCTACTGAACAGGTAAAAATTTGAAGTGTTTCTCTTTCATTTAACATATAGTTCATCTCTCTACAGTGCTTTGTTTCAAAGCTATTACCATTTAAAACCCCACTATACTATGCGAACTGAAGGGGTTAGGTGGAATGGGCAAGTAGGATTTGTTGTACTATCTAACGAAATGACATCATCCAATAACTAATAACATGACACATATGTGTACAATTTATGTAAGATGCAAACACAACAGACTAGTACAATACAATGACTAGTATACTAGACACAACAGTTGCCACGAGGCAAACTTTCAGCTCTCATATTGTATTATTTTATGATCACTATATATACATATACTTATGCACCCTTGCCAACAATAAAACTGCAGGTTTATATGCAAACTTCTTCAGCATAATATAAAGAAATAGAAAATAGATATGAATAAAAATATTATTTTATTTTAACCCAATATGCAAATTTAATAATAAAAGTGATTGGAATATCCCTTGATATATTTCATTGTATGGTGGTTAAAAGGATGATGATGGAAATTATGGAGTATGTGGTAAGTCAAAAAAATTAAAGAGTGCTAGCCAGTGATAACTTAATATAAAGTATACTAATATTTATACAATAAGTAAAAGATGAAGCCTAGCTTTAAAATCACATACCACATCTGTACAAATTAATAAAAGTATTATTCATTGCTTTGTTTTATTATGAATATTATCATATAATTTATCATTGCACTATACTTACTACTAAGGAAAAAACTAGCTTACATTTTCCATATTTTTCAAATATTGCAGATTGCAGTTGAGAAGAAAATGTAGGATATTCAAATTACAACAATCAAAAGTCATTTAGAGAAGATATTTCAACTTTTGAGTATTATAGGAAAGTTTCAACCATGTAGAACAATGAGTTCTTTTAAATTCAGCAATTTAAAAAAATATTTATTTTGTTCACTAATTCCAGACTCTTGCAAAATAGTTTAAGTCATATTTATTGTAAACATGAAGATTCTTCTGCAACCATGAATGTATTATTGAGAGAAATGATGTATAATTTTCAAGAAGAAGAGTTAGATTGTGCAAATGTACAGTCCTATTTCTGTGGTATACTAGAAAATAGACACCCGTTAGGTAAACATTTATTATACAAATAAATTTTTCAAAATTTAAATCATAGTATCCACTCTTTTCAGTGACTATAAATATCATTATTAAAATGATTTACCTAATTGTTCAGTCCTATGTATAATTTGTGAATAGAAAAACAATAACACAACAATCCATCAAAATGCTTAATAAATATTCTTAAAGATTTAAATAATTACATATATAAAGAAATTTACATACATAATGTTGCGTTAATGTGTATGTTTGTGTTTGCCCATAGTTGTCAAATTATACTTAACATATATATTTAAACTTGAAAATAATTTTAGTTAATATTAAGCATGAAGAGAATTACACATAATTTTGTTCTACAGTTGTCATTTTGATGTAGATTTGAAACAGTTGATCAGATGGCTATTAAATTGAATTGTAATTACCAAAATCATTTATATAAGGAAATTTACAATATTTTTTGTAGCATAATATTTATGTAACACAAATACTGCACTGTTTTAAAACAAAATTAGATTGGGATTAATGAGTTTTTACAACAAGAAAGTTCTTTCAAGTTAATTTGATTTTCTTACTCAAATAAAACAGTTATTGGGATTTTTTTTTATTTTCATATTTATATAGAATACTAAAACCAATGCATACTTCCAATTTAGCAATTTAAATTTAGTGTTGAGTAATATCAAATAACCCTCTATAAAAAAAATTGTAAATGTTATGAACCAATATGAACATTTTTTACATCTTAATAAATAAATAAGATTTATTGAATATTAATTAAATTTGTTTAAATTAGAGTAATTTTTAATCTTTTTTAGACTATAATGCGAAACTTGGTACGTCGGTATGTAACAGTGGAGCAAAGAAAAGCAGAAAATGAAGGAGTTACAGAAGATGATGTAAATGAAATAAAACAAGATATTTCTGCATTCCGATGTGAATTGATTGAAATTCTAAAAAACTCTGGTATGAATACATCAACAGCTGCTGGAGCTGGGCCAGGTATATATCTAAAAATGAATGTGTGTTTATTCCGTATATGTTCCTACATCATTCATCAGATTGGGATGAAACTTTAGTGAATTGTGCGCATGCCCACAAAGGTTTCTGAATTAGTTTGGACCCACTTGCATATTGCAACCCACGTGCACCGTAACTGCACTGCAACAAAACGTATATTGCAGGGGTATTCCATTTTAATTCAATAAATGATCAGCGGATCACTATTTTTTATTTTGATGATATTTGGTATATGATAACTACCCATCTTGTAGTAGCCAAAATATACTTTATTATATTTTCAAAAAAAATTTTTCTTGAGTAATAAACTTTTTTCTAACTCGCCAACAGGTAAAAACAGCTATTTTCGTCACTTTTTTCATGAGCTGTACTATTCTTATTTTACATTGTGCAGCGGATAAAAATCTTTTTTGGAAATAGTAAGAATGGAACTTCATCTCAGTGTACTCAAAATTCATTTTGTTATATAACCCAATCTTGTAATGTTTACTTAAGTTACGTTTATAAATTGTTTTTTTTTTCAAATTTTGGGCCCAAAATAAATAATGAAGTGTAACAGGCCCTTACCCTAAATAATAATTAGGGTAACGGCCTATTTTTCACCCTTTAACTCTTAGGTACTAGTAGAATTATAATAAAAGTAAATTGGACTGTTACCAAGTGTTCTTCATTAAAAAAATGGCTGCCACATTGTAAAATTTTGAAAATTTTCATTTTTGGGGCCCAAAAACCACATTTGGGAATGGGTAGTATTTTCATTATGGGTTTGGTTTTATGTTGCTCCTGTATTTATAATTTTATAGAAACTTTCAGCCAGCTGTTCTCATGCACTAATTTCCTTCTTATTTTCCCATAATTATGTATTTGAAAACCTTAATATGTAAATAAATTCACAATCTCTACATTTCTTTCTTCTATTTTTATTCTACTTTCCTTTATAATGTTACTTTGCTTGACAGTTATTTGTGTTTCCACATCTTATTATTTTATCTCACTTACTGATCTAATCCTAGACCTGTTGTTCACTATTTCCTATATGTCAGTTTATTTGCTTTCTGAGCAAATTCTAAATGAACAATCATACTATCATTCCTCCTTGACTACCATTATGTATCCTAACCTGTTATACAATTCATTCGTTACATTAATAAACAAGAGAGGTAAAAGAACTCTTTTTGTCTTAAGTTGAAATTTGAACATCACAATTTTCAGAAAAGCCTATAAAAGATTTTACATTGCATTCATTCATTCAATATGCCATTCAACCAACCCCAATAATGTTTCATAATTTCAATCAACCCTATTGGTAACTTTATCTTCAACAGATATTTATTTCCTAAGAATATAATATAATATTGAACACAAGATAAAATGAATGTTAAATAAAAATTTAAAGTATAACAATATGAGGCTAAATAATTCATAATGTCTATATTTTCATGTCAAATTCTTATGAATATTGTCATTCCAATCCATATTGCAATATGCTTCATTTTCAATGAAGGATTGTCATAAAGTAAAGAAGGAAGCAGCAGACTGTGCAAGATAGCAAGCTAGACAATACATAGGAATTTCATTAGTCAGTCTATAGTTGCTCATATTATCACAGAACATATTGACAAACAACCTCATTATATATTTTAACAGATGAAGCCCATTATTCTACAAAATAATACATCTTATATTTTATTGTTGTCACTCCATACTTAATTTGTTAAATGGTATCAATTTTCAAATATGAATGATTTTCTATTTCTTCTTCATCCTCTCATTAATGAAGAGTATTTACTTCTTAAAATTGTTTTTTTTTTTTTAGCAGGTGCAGGTGGTAAGAAAAATCGACAAAAAGAGAGAAGATTAATGAAAGGTTTCAACATTGCTCCTCCACCAGCAAGCAGCAGTACAAGCTCATTACCCCCAGTAGCAGAACTCATTGCCAGCCTGCAGATGCACAACGAAAACTCTTCTTCACATGAACTTTTTGGATCTACTATATCAGGACTCCTTGGCTCAACACCAGGATTAACTATGCGTCGTACTTACACAGCACACACAAAAGAGCACAATCAACAGCATCACCCACATCATGGCTTACGTGGACTAATGTTCAAACGAAATTCTTCACGAAAACGGCGATGGGATAGTCTAATTGAAGCAGCAAAATCAGGTCGAGTTGGCAGACTGATTAATCGTAGTCGCTCAGAAGATTCTGTTTGCAATGGAAATAATGGTGGTCGTCTCAGACACAGTCCACTCTCTGACAATAATGTTACAGATACAGATTCAAACCCTAGTCTTATGGAAAACCGTGAACCGAGTCTTGGACTTTCTATTTTACGACACAAACGACTTGTATTCTCCAGTTCACGTAATTCAAAAGGTGAAACCGGATCCAGTCTAGATTCTAAAGAACCAACCCAGCTTAAATCCAAACTTAAAAGAGCATCCAGTGTTCCGGCTAGAGGGACAGAACAAGAAAGTGTAGAACATACAGAATCACACGAACAAACACAATCACAACAACAATCAGTTGATATTCAACCTCAGACAATATTAACTCCTTCAACGACAGAAGAAAGTGTCACAACAGGCAATGATAACTCCAACAGTGATCCAACAAAACGCCATAATGGACTTGTTACCGTAATACCTAATTTACCTGGTATTCAACCAGTTAGTGGACATAATGTTTCTGCAGGATGGCTTTAATAAGAATTATAATGACTCATAACACAACTATTAAACAAACAAAATAATGCTAGTATCTACTTTTTAAACCAGTGAACTAACGTGATTTAAACTATGAATTATGTTGACCAGTAATTAAGTGCACCTGAAAAGACATAAATTATTATTAATTGTATTGTTTAAAAAAAATATAACTATTTTATAATACTTTGAAAGGAAAACAACATTTGGAAATATATATATTATATACGTATTAAGAATACTATTTCATAAAATTTAATATTATGTCCGTAAAATATATTGTTTATTTAATAATAGATGGTATACATTGTGTACATAAAATATGTACATAATTATTTTATTAGGTAATGTGTATCATTTATAAGATGATAAAAGTTAATTGTTTTAATATATTAATAATAAAGAAACTGTTAATATAATCGTGATAAAATCAAAATGCTTGCTAACTGGATTTCACTTTATTAACTCTAAACCTCAAAAAATATATATGTTCATAGAAACAATTTGGAACAAAGACTTGCATATTTATGTCCGAAGTTAGGTTATTGAAACTTCAAAATTTATATTCATGTACAATAAAAAAATGCATTGGCCATTGTTAATTCAAATATAGATCAAAATGACTTACTATGTCAAACATACTTCTTTTATCATTGAAAATTTTGCCAAAATAGCATCCAGCAAGGGTCATACAAGCACTATATAACATTCCATGTTTTAAATATTTTATACCTCTTTCTCTAATGTAACAGTATTTTGTATGTTTGTGAAGAACTCCTAGTGGTGTAATTTAATATAGTATGAGGGTGGATTAAATATAAATAATACTTTTCATTTAAAATCATTTTATTTGCAGTAAAAACGTAGCAAGTTTTCTTAATTATTCTAGATAGTGTCCTCCTTTAGAAATGCATTTTACTCAATGAATCAGTAACTTTTTCATCCCATCATTGTAAAAAGGAGTGGATTATGTTGTTGAATTGTTGGCCTCCCAGAGCTTCTTTGAGTGGTCCAAAAAAAAATTTTAAAAATGCATGGTGATAAATCTGGGCTGTATAGAGTACTCCAGTGATGTCCATCTCATTTCTTTCAGTTTTTTGTTTGTGAAAACTATAGAATGGGGCCTTGCATTTGTCATGGAGAAGAATCACCTCCTGTATTGGTTGGGCAGATCTTTTGCAGCGATAAACAAGTTTAACCTTGCTTAAAAGCTCTCATTAATATGCCATATTGATGGTCTGCGATCAAGCAAAACATCCAAGTGTAAATCACCGTGCCAGTTCCAAAATATAGTAGCAAGCACCTTGCCAGCTGACAGCCAAGACTTTGCTTTCAAGGGAACTGCCTCACCCATTTTTCTTAACAACATGCTGACTTGTTTCGATTCAGGCATGTAATGACGTATTCATATTTCATCGCAGGTAATGACATAATTTAAAAATCCATCACCATCTTGTGTAAACCTTGTTGAGAACCATACACAAAACTGCAAACATGCCAATTTCTGTTCTTCAGACAAAAGATGAGGGACCCATGGGGCAGGCTCTCAAAGAAACCTTTTTGATTATGGATTGAGTGCTTCCATTACTTACTCCAACCTCAGAATAAATTTCAAAAACTGTCGAACTGTTCTGCTCCATAATCCTCGTTCATGGGCAACAATCGTGGCTCTTGTTTTCAGCCTCTTCATGACCCTGCATGAATGTTTTATGCCAGCCAAAAACACATGGCCTTGACAGTATTTGATGACTGAACTGTGCCACCAGTCTTCGCAAAATTTAGGCCGATTTTACATCTTCATGAGCAAGAAATTTGATGATGATGATGATGATGAGTTGCACAGTAGTAGGGTATTCCTCTTTATCAAACTTTGTGTGCAATCTATTGACAGGATCTCAAGTTCTTCCCCTCTTGACATCCCCACCTGACAGTCTCTGAGTGGCAGTCGCTTTGTTCAGTGTTATTAATCCAAAATGAATATTTTCATTTATATTTGATACACACTAATACTTAAATGATCATTAACCATTTATTGTCAAAATAAAAATACCAAATCCAAGAAGATGAGAAAGAAATACATGAGTTTACAAGCTTCTTTTTAACACATGTTTAATATTTTTAATTGAATAAAAAATTATACAAAGTAAACAAATGACAAAACTAACTATGTCCAATACGATAAGCAAGATGCTTTTATTTTTAAAAAAAGATTTAAAGAGAGATTATTTTAATAACATGGTGATCTGAATTGAAGTCATTTACATGAATGAACCAAATCAAAAAGTGGAATATGAAGCTTCAGGGACTGAAGGTAAGTACTGAGAAAAGTCAGATGATTGGTAGTTAAAAAAGATAAAAATCATGACAAAAGAATTAAATGTTGAAATTTGTTACTTTAAAAGAAGAAAAATGTTTTGCTATTGATATTCCTGCTGATGAAAGTATGACCAGAGTGATAAAGTCAGTTAAATAAAAGAAGAAGGTTCTTTTTAAGTGTTCACCACTTGTTACAGGATAAAAATGTTTCATAGTAAGTAGAAATGGTGTAACCAAATTACTTGCCAATAGTTATATGTGCATCTGAATCTAGGATCATCGCAGAAAAAGATTGAACTGCAGTTCAGATAGAAAAGGCATACTTCTTGATAAGAATATTTTTCAGAACTAGAATAATGAAGTAAGAACCACTAAAATACATGAAAAATTAAAATTATATAGTATTTTAAGAATGACAAGAGAATAAAAGAAGAATGACTGTCTAAAGAAGCATGTAATGACAATCAGGAACAGAAGTAGACTTGTCTGAAGATGGACTGACAATGCAAGATCGTGGATACCAGTGTTCTTTGGTGGTTGGGTTTCAATTAACCACACATCTCAGGATTGGTCAAACATCTCAGGATTCATCCTCTGAAGTATTATCTAAAAACGGTAGTTACCGGAGGCTAAACAGGAAAAAGAAGAAGAGGACTGACAATGCAAAATCTGATATAGAAGAACAAATAATTTCCTGATACTAAATAGAATTTGGTGTCACCAGTAACATTATCACTGATATGATTGCAAGAGTCAGTTAACCTAGATTATGATTGCATACATCTGGATATGAAAAATATGCTGAACAAGTTTTTAATATAACTGGTGGTCTCTGCCACCAATTATTCTAGGTTTATCAACTCTTGTTAAAACATTTCACCTACAAAAAAAACAAAAACATTTAGAAGCAAATTTTCAAGTAAATTATTTTGAGAATAATAATAATTATTCTTAAGGTAGTCATTACTTATTTTCATATTATCATTAAAATTTATTAAAAAATGTGTCAAATTTTTTTATCTCATTTTAGACTCCCTTTATCAACATAATTTTCCATTCTTTCTTTGTCATATACGTGCACACTTATATCAATACCACACATCATATTGTAAATGATCAGATTAATTTCTTTACAATCATATATATAGTGATCATTTTTTTGTGATTTTTATATAATGTGCAACTAATGATTTATAATTTTTATGATCGATTAACAAAAACTGTATTTTTCAAACAAACCTTTTTCGTGGGAGATATTTTTTATTGTGTAGTCCTTTTTAATGTTAGTTATTACCTCTGAAGTTAATATTTTTCAAATTTTAAGAGATTACTGTAAATTTGTCAAATACTTTTTATAATTAATTAACATTAAAAAAAATCACTTTTTAAAAGAATTAAATTATATAATTTTAAAATTAATCTTAATTGCATGTAGGCGTACTAATTTTTAATAACATTTTCATTTCAGTTGCTACACTTAAAAAAGGCAAAATATTCTATTCAAGAGCTATTTAGTAATATTATCAAAAAGGTACAATTAGAACATTCGATTTTTAGAAACATTAAGTTCCTGTCCAGTTTACAATATGGTAAAAATTTTTTTGTAATACTTTTCTTATGAATTTGGTATTATATTTCTTCAAGTGCATCTATTTTTCACATTTTAATTTTTTTTTTTTTTGAGAGGTTAGTTTTGTACTTCTTTGATTGTAATTTCTTGAAATGTTTATCAACTCAAAATTTTTAATTTTACTTTAAAGTATAAAAAAACACAATTCTAATCCCAAATTTTATATAAAATAAGAAATTATTTAAAATAGTCTAATGGAAAAAATTACTATAGCAGAAAGCATGCCATTTGTATAACATTTACTGCTTATACTCGGCATTAAAAATCTTCATTCCACAGAAGCCCTCCCTTAAAATCTTGACATTATTCTCTATATGTCCTTTGGATTGTTTATTGTATAATATAATTATAACTTATAATATTTAAGACCCCTTTCTGGATACAAATATTCAACAAATAATAATGTTTAATATGAAATTTTATTACATTCTGTGTAAAAAAATCACAAGAACTCTCACTAATAAACAAATAATTTAATAGCTTAATATATTTAAAAGTACATCCAAGAAGAATGACCATCAAGGGAGCCTGGCTTGAATGCTTAAGAACCTCTTATAAACAAAGTGAGCAGTACTTCCAAAAAAATAAATAATACTATAGTTTATAATAAATAAATAAATTTGAATATTTTAAAATTCAGAAAGCAAAAATCATTTTTGATAACGACATTAATATTTATTCATTAATTAAAGACAAGGAACAGGCAAACACAAACATAATAATACGTATATATTCACTTTGATGATCAGCTGCAGAAGAGCTACAAAAGCAAGTAAAAAGGTGACAGTATTTTATTTTTAATCCAAATTTAAAAAAAAAAATTTACCATATCACATATGAACTTTATACATTATTTGAACGTGTCTATTAAATATCTAGATAATTGTTTTAACATAAACATATTTTGTCACTTACATTACTTAAGTTTGACATTGCATATCATCCAAAATATAAAAAAAATAATAATTTATAGAACAGAATAAATTAATTTTTCCAAATATTTTAGAAGCTTCAGGTACATAGTTATTTTATGTAAAAATTAAAAATAGAGATAGTTTAGGTGATCTTGTTCATTAAAAGCAATTGTAAAACAAAAATTCTTTTTTTAATAATTTAGTTTGTATAATAAATATATTTATTTGTTTTAATTACAGGCATAATTATTTTATAAAATTAAAAGAATCATTAAAATAATAATTTATTAAATTTATTTATTTTTTGATGTACGATTTTTTTTAAATTTTTTGAGGTTGTTCAGAAAATAACTGAACATTTTTAATTACGCGCCAACAGAGATATTTAGTGATTATTGTGTTCTACATAATCTCTATAACCGCATGTTCTGGATTATTGATATCTCGTTTAGTTTTTGTGTTATTGTTATTTGAGTGTCATGTGTTTAAGTGTTAGCAGCGATTTTTGTCAATAATTAATGTAATTTACCTTAACAGCAAATTGATAACGTTCTCTAGATCTTTCGGCTTACTTGGAAGCCATCATAAAGTTAAATTGCAACCTAAATTGTTTAAATTTTGACTTTAATGCATTAATTTTAACAACTGATGATGGCTTCCAGGTAAACCGAAAGATCTTGAAAACGTATCAACGTGCTGGTAAGGTGGATTATACTAATTGTTAATTTATTTATTTATTTAACATGTCAGCGGTACCATGTTTGAGAAATTGATTTTTGTAAATGTACGATTTTCGGGAGCAACGATACATATGTAAAATTTTGCGTGAAACTGGGGAAAACTTTCACAGAAACGTTTCAACTTTTGAAACAAACTTATGATGCTGTAGGTCGTACGCAATGTTTACGATTTAAAAGTGGTCGTCAGTCGATTTACGATGATCTTCGACCGGTAAGGCTTTCAACTTTGACTGATGACACCCAAATAAAGAAAATCAATGATCTGATGCGTGCAAATCGCCGATTGACTTGTCACAGAACTTGCAGATGAGATTAGCATCTCAATTGGATCATGCCATGACATTTTGACTGAAAAATTGAACATGCATCAAGTTGCAGCAAACTTTGTTCCTCGTTTGATGACCGAACGGCAGAAACAACATCGAGTGGACGTTTGTCGGCAACTTCGTAAATAAGCTGATGACGATGAAATGTTCATGCAAAGGGTCATAACGGGAGACGAAAGCTGGGTTTACGGCTACGATATTGAGACACGTTCAATTATCAAAAAATCTCTTCTGACACTTAAACATGTTGCACTCAAATAACAATAACATGTAACCTAAACGAGATATCAACAACCCAAAAACGTGGGGTTACAGAGAAGGTTATGCGGAACACAACGCTGCCAAGCATACGTTACTACATATCTACGTTAGCTTGTACTTAAAAATGTTCGGTTACTTTCTGAACAGACCTCGTATATTGTGATGTAACTGTTCTTGTAATAATTTATTATCATTGTTCATATTCTCTGTTAACTAATTAATTTCCACTTTACAGTTTCATTTAACCTATCCAAAAAGTAAAAGGAAAGTAAACTTATCATTTACACAAGTGACATTTACACATACAACTAATTCGAAAATAATAAGCTGTTTCTGCTTCAGTAGCAAAAACAACTTTAAAATATAGTAGTCTGAATTTCCAACTCTTTAATTTTTAAATTAAGTAGCAGAGATTTATATTGATATAATTTTTATCATTAGAGATCTAAGAGTCAATGACTTAATTTAAAAAATTTCTTTATCAGTGTAATGTGCAAGTTTTAAGATTTTATAATTGTTTGAAAGAGTTAAAAGGGTATATAAAAAGAAAAATTTTGCCATTTACTACAAAAAAGTGACATAATAATAATTAAAATTTCTGAAAAAAATAGCAATTTATTAAATTTGTTTTCTAACAATAAATTTTGGCTTACATAATACTGATATAACAAAAATAATCTAGATTAAATGCAGCTAGCAAAAATTGATAGCCGATTCTCTTTTCAATGAAATCCATTTAGCAGTTAAAAATAAGAAATCATGAAAATTTACAAAACGCAAATAAATGTACCATTTGAATGTCTGCATTTTTACAACTGTAAATGGTTAATTTTATGTTAATGGTATCATGTATGTTATCAAAGCCTTAAAAGTGTCTAAGTGACACGCCTTATTTAAAAGGTGCACATCAATGCACAGTTTGTCCAATAAAATTCCTGTTCACTTCATTTCAACTAGAATGTTTATTTAATTAAAACCTATACATATTTCAACAATACTCAATTTATTCTAATGTATGACATGTGTGCGCATATTTTAATGAATATAAAATTCAACAATGTTTTATCCTTAGAATGCCAATCAAGAAATATCATTACAAAATTTATCATTTGTTAGTTTTTAAACAAAATAGTAAAACGTTGTCTATAAAAAATTACAGTATTATTATAACAGATAAGGAAATGAATAAATTTTATGCTATATTAGAAATGAAGATGAAGTTGGAAATGTATTTTATATCAAACTATGTCAAATAAATAAATTTCTTGTAGTTTTAAGTTATAGATACAGTATAATCCATGAAATAAAGTAATGATTCTACATCAGCACTTCACAAAAGAATATTTGGCTACATCATACTAGTACTACATTTTTTCTTTCATTAAGTCTTGCTAATAACTGTTATAATAATTATTCAACCAAAACATGTTTATTAGCATATGAAAAAACTACCATCAAATAATAAAATAATTTGCTTTTTGTATGTCATACTGACCAACCAGTTTAATAAGTTTTATGCATTGGTTTTAAACAACCTTTATGTCGCTTAAATGTAGGTCACTGAAAAATTCATTCATTCGCATGACTCGCCTACTACTAATTATAGATAAAACAACTGAATATTTTTAAAGAAAATATGACATCATATTATTTATAGAGACTTATGGAATTATTTGTAAAAGATGGTATGAGTAATTACAGGATGTATATCTTGTTTTATACTTATTTGTTTTCTTTCTACACTCTATCTGTTTGTTTGTGTATGTGCGTGTGTGCGCGCACGCACATGTATGTGTGTTGACGACAAAATTTATACACAGAAATGTAGTAGATGTCTTTACATTATGTAAAGAATATTGATGTCAGTTCATAACTCTCAAATCATTAAAATTTAAAAAAAGTTAATCTTCAATAAATCCATGCTGAATTTTGGGTTTTAATCCTGATCAAACTCGGCACTTCCCATATTTTAACAAATTTCCATATCATAGTCCCATGAACAAGCCTTCAGGTTGTGCTATGATAAATTAAAAAGAAAAAACTGAGCAGCTGATGTTGGTGATCTTTTTATTAGAGTTTGTCCCATAAGAAGGAGGTTAAAAATCAGAATCTATTGTTATCTGCAGACTAAAGTAAAATCTAAATAAATAAGTTAATAAGTAAAGTAATAAGTAGTAAGTTAGTTAAAGTAATAAGTTTTTAATAAATAAGTTAGTAAAAAATAAGTATCTTGACTTTCTTTCATTTTTTATTATTTTTTTATTTTATTCATATTTATTAGTTAATAATCAGGAAATGGATTTCCTTGGGATAGGGATGCCAATTTATTAGTAAAACTGCAATGTTTGGGATTAATTCATACCTACTAATTTTAAGCCTTGATACTTTTTTATTTTTGCACTAGGTTAACCTTTTTGCTTATCTGTTATCAATCATTTTAAATTAAACTCATATGCTGAAAATTTTTATGTGCATTCAAATAAAAACAAGTATATCTATTTGTAATTTCTGCAGTTTAAAAAAATTTAGTTTGAATAACTTTTTTTTAATGCACATTACACTGCGCATTAAGTAAGATTAAAAATTCAGTAGCTAATAATTACAATACTTGATACAATGACAGTTGACTGAAACAGTAAATAGTCAGATTAAACGTTTTTTTTTCTAATGGAATAAAATATAAATTTAAAAAATTAAGAAATACAAATAGCGATTTAATTGTACATTACAAAGTTAAATTTCCTTAAGCACAGCATTATGCTTCTACATTATATGGTTTATTGTTCTAATTGGAAACTTTAGTTATAAAAATGTAACCCGTTCAACTTTCTAATAATGAAACTCTGTGTGTTTGAAAATAAATATAAAATAATAAAAGACAGAAAACCGTTTTCATGGAAATATAAGTAGAGAAAGCTAGTCATATACTTTCAACTTGCTTGATTACTGAACTTATACAGTTTTAAGACTCATTATAGTGTCATCTTAACTGCAAAGTACAATGTTAAATGCTGTCAATCATGTCTGAAGTACATCTATAAGTATGATTCAAATAATCTGATCAAACGAGGAAACAAGTTTGTTAAAGAAGTTTTTTAACCATAAAATTATCTTTTTACTTGTTCCCATACAGAAAATAAAGGAAGTCTTTTTAATTTCTCCTTCCTTGTCTTCTTCTATGGTAATCAGCAATTCATTTAATTAAAAAAATATCTCCTTAAATGATATTGATCTTCAATTTTTAAAAGAGATTAACAAACCTGTGAGTCCATTTTTGAATTATTATCCCTAATAGTTTTATATGTGGAAAGTGTCCATTCAGCAAAAGATAAATTTGCAATATTCTAAACAGAAAATAATACCTATTGCTTAAAAAGCTAGCCACTCACTGAAACGAACACTAAATAAAAGTAAAGTCACATTTTGTGACTTAAACTTAAAAACTATTAAACTGCAACTATTACTTAAAAAGTATCATATAGGTAATAAAGCAATAAGTTGTTCAGTTACTTCTGCTAAATTTAATAATCGTAAAAAATAAAAATTCATTAAATAGAATTAATATTATAAACAACTCACTTCCAAACAACAAAAATGTTCTCCAAACGATTCTTCTGAGGTAATTATATTGCACCCACTTTGTAAAGCTGTAGGTCAGCTGGTTAAACTATTAACTAAGTAGAAAAAAGGTGCTTAAGAAAGTTCAAAAATACATTTACAATTGCAATACATTTGCAATTTTTAATAATTTTAAAATTTTATCTCAAACTACAGTAGATTCAACAAATTTTAATTATTCTTAATATATACATATATACTAGCTTTCCTACATTAAATTAATTTTAGGCTATATTAAGTATACTTATTATTTACATTGATAACATAAATAATACCATAGTATGACAAAACAGCAACTTTTATAAAACTTGGGTAAAAATATTTGGCATTTATAGTTTATTAACTGAAGCTTAATTAATTAACCTGGTGTGTATAATTCATTTAGCAAAATTTAATATTTAATTCAGTTAAAATTGTATCAATTTCTGTTACTAGTGATTTTTAATGAATGAAATTTTTTGAACATCATTGTTGGTGTTACTGGTAAAATTATTTTAATGAGCTGTTTGTTATTATAGACCTGCAGATATAATCTAAATGTGCAATGAAATGAAATTTATCAGAAAAAAAAGTGCTGGTTGTTTTTTCATAACAATAATAATAATGTAACCGAGGCCTTACAGTGCATTGACATGTACCCAATTTAACAATATTGATAGAACAGCAATGCTTATTTCCATTTTACGGCCAATATTTTTAGTTTTATATTTCTTTATTATCTCATAAAGAGAACACCAATAATCAAGTTAATTATATTAAATTAATTTTTTTTTAAAAATAAAATACTACATGTTACAATAATAACAAATGTTTAAAAGTATTTTAATGTCTTTTTTCAAAATTAAATAGCTTGAATTAATGAATCAATGATCAACAACTTAGTTTTGTTTAATGCAGAGCTAGGTTTTATCTCAGAAGGATTGGTGGCATTCATACTTCTTTGAAAAATTTTCATTTTCCTAGTTTTTTCTATATATTAATTTTCCATTCCAAATAACTTCTTTTTTGTATGGTTTCTTGATAATGAGAAATGTACGTTACACAAAATATGATCGATTTTTAAAATAGAAAAAATTTAAAAATATTACTGGATTTTATTAATTAATACGAAAAATAAGAAGCAAAATCACTTTGTAATTAGAAATCTATAATCATTTTAAAGAAGTTTGGATTTTGTAATGCCACACTTCAGGGTTATCAATAGAAAACTGATTCTGTACAAAAGGGTGTGTCTTATATATCAGGATATGATTCAATACAATGAAAGCCAAAGTGGAATGAAAAGTACAGTACAGTGTCTTATAGGTCAATTGCACTTTCAATTGCATCCTAACCGATATGTATAAATTTAACATGTATCTGTTCGTGGAAGCTTAAGGACAGTTATTACCATTGCAAATAATCCCCCTTAGAATTTAAAACAAGCATCAGCATTGTCAGTTCTGTAAATCTTTTGGTATATTATCCATGACTTTTCTTAAGAAATTGTGGGTACTGTGTTCAAAAAATCATGGATACTTTGCTGAAGTTCATCAAATGTTCTTAAAAGAGAATGTCTTCTTTCGCTCAACCACACAAGAAAGAGTCATAAAGTGTCAGATCAGGGCTTTTAGTAGGCCACTCTTTTGGTCCACGATGGCCTATCCATCTTCCTAGAAATTGAATGTCCAGCCAATCACAAACAACACGGACAACGTGTGAACGTGCATTGTTCTGTTTTGCATATATTTGAGCTCTTCATTGTTATCCCATTGATTAATGATAGACAACACAAAGTTATAAGCCTATCAAAGTAGTGTTTGCTACTTGGATATTGTATAAAACATAAAGACCCACCACATCGATCAATGTCATTCCACACCACCCTGTTACTTTTGGCTTATTTTTCAGCAGTAGGAAATGGATCAGCATTATTCCAATATTGACACAGTTGTACCTATTAAAAAACCACCAACATGAAAAATTTGCTGCCTCATCAGTTAAAATGTAATCAAACAGATTAGGATTATCTTCCTTCCATCCTAACAAAATTTATGAAAATTCCATACAGTGGTCTCAGTCCTTACAAAATGAAGCTTCTGGAGATCGAAATTCAAATCTTTATTTAAAACGGTGTGAATGGTATAGCATGATATCTACCCTACTTTTATTTGTTTTAAAGGAATAATTCTTTAAAATAATCTACTTATAAATAGTTTTATAATAAATCTATCATGGCCGTAAGTGGAAATGCAAGTGCTGTGTAATTAAAACATGATGTTGTATCTGAATGTAAACTATAAGGATTCTCCTGAAGAATATAATAATGTTAGATTAAAAATTTTAAGCAAAAAGGTATTTTAGAAAATGCCATCAAAACATATCTTTATCTTTATCTGGATGATCTAAAGGATCACATAGGAAACCACAGAAGGAAACACATAAGCCATATGGTTTCTTTATACAAAGATGGAATTAAAAGATAAAAACATTTATAACTTGGAATTGAATCTTAAAATAAAGAAGCTGAGAGGATATTAACCACTTCACCAACTTAAATCTAAAATGCACTGCCTTAAATTTTTCTCTCTAGAAAAAATTTTAATTATCTTAATTCCACATGACAACTTATTTGGGGTAGATTTTATAATACTATAATCTTTACTCATCACTTTATTCAATTGTTTTAATATTGAGTTAATACAGGTTTTTAAAATGATAATCTACTTAAAAAATGAATATAAATTTAACAAAAAAAAAATATTTTTTATGGGAATTCTTATAAATTTTATACAAAATAAATATTTATATATGTAAATTTATGTTAAAATACCAAAATATATAAGGTTTGACCAAATGAGTATATTTTTGTGTTTAAGAATTATATTCAGTCACCCAAAGACAGATTATGTTTTGGGGTATGAATAAAAATATTATTATTATAATGATTATTATTAACTGACAACCAATGTGTTGATGTTTTACTGAAATTAGTAAAATAATTATAGAAATTATGCTCTATTAATACTTCTTTGTCCTTGTTTTTTAGACTTACATTTACGTAATATTTGCCTACTTATATTATACAATTATTTAATTCAATATGATGTTTGTTAACATATCATGTTAAAAAGTATGTTAATACTCATCAACACAGAATAGTAACACCAGTCAACCAAAGCCAACAAAGTCTTGTTCTCAATTCATGCTATTCCACATGAGTAGTCAATTCTTTCTTGCTGTCCCTACAGTTCTCACTTCTTTAATAGTTTAGGTCAACCGGTTGACCCAAGTGAGAGGAAATGCCTTTCAATTAGAAGTGATGACTAGCCAAATGCTGGAAGCATGAATCCATCAGTGAAATTTTTTTTTCTCATTGATGTGGAGAAAATTAAATTTCTGTCTATCAAACAGGAGAACAATCAATTGTATTTGACTTCAAAAAATTGACTACTCTATATCAGTTTAGAAAAAGAGAATTTTTACTTAGAAATACATACATATATATATATATATATACCTTAAGTGAGTACTGGAACACTAAACAATCTGATATTAATATTACAAATCTGATGTGGACTCCACATGACTTCCTTGTACGCCTATTAAATAACATTTATTTTTTATTACATTTTTTTTATTATTGAATTATTATTTATTGTAATTTTTTTTTACAATTACAGGCTAATAATTATTAATAAATCAATAGATTTAAATTTAAAAAAAGAAGGAAATAAAATTGGATTCTCGCCGATGTGCCTTCCCCTAAGATCCAAATATTTCATTAATTAAAATTTTATTGGGCTGTAACTGGAACCAATGAAAATAAGTATCACTTATGATATATCGTTGAAAAGCTCTCAATGAGGGCTTATTACTGCAGTCAAGAAAAAGTCTAAAATCCAATTTTATTTTTGATTTTGGGCTTTTTTGGACACTTTTGGTTCAGTCGATTGCAGTTAAAAGGAGAGGTGCACAACCAGATGTTACAACAGTCCTAAATTCAAAATTTCAATATTCTACAGCTAATTATTTTTGAGTTACGAGATATATATATGTATGTACGTACAGAAGTCATGCTGAGACTTGTCAAAATGGATATTTCTGTTGAAATCTGAAAACTGAATTTTTTTGCGATTGCAATACTTCCTTGTAGTTCATACAAGGAAGTATTGCAATCAATCAATCACAAGGAAGTATAAAAATGTATGAAATTAGTAAAAGAGACTAAGTTAAATACTTTGAGTTTAAATCAGATAAAATACAAAAGGATAGGGGTAAAGTGAACTCAAGGGAACAAAAAGTGTATTGTAAAGTAACAAGTTGAAAAGGTATGACTCCATCTAAAACTAAAATATGTATTGCCAAGAAATGTATGATATAGATTATAGGGTGTAACATGTATATGTCAGATATTGCTTGTAACACACACTAGAATGAGTGTAGAGTCACAGCACACTAGAATATTATCCAAAAGTCACAATGTTTATCACCTTACAATTGGCATCCAGCTTGGCTACACAAATTAAGAACTAGACTAAACAAATAATTTAGGTCATCAATAACAAACTCATATCCTGCAGAATAATCTTGCTAAGAATGGTCTTTTTCTTTTTCCTGTTTAGCCTCTGGTAATTTACCTTTCAGATACTTCAGAGGATGAATGAGGATGATATGTATGAGTGTAAATGAAGTGTAGTCTTGTTTAGTCTCAGTTCAACCATTCCTGAGATGTGTGGTTAATTGAAACCCAACCACCAAAGAACTCCGGTATCCAAAATCTAGTATTCTCAGATCTGTATAGCAATAACTGACCTTACTAGGACTTGAACACTGGAACTGTCAACTTCCAAATCAGCTGATTTGGGAAGATGCATCACCACTAGACCAAACTAGCGGGTTAAAAGACATGGTCTGTATATATTAAACACCACATCTGGATTAATGTTAAATAAAACCTTAGCAAATCCTTGAGATTCTACAGAAATTAGTTGATAACTTCTGAAATTTCATTGTCTCAAAATAAAATTCAATCGTTGTAATCTTGCACAGATGATCAGATGATGCATACATTTATATTCAAATAAAATGAGGTAGTTAAAAGCCAAGTGAAAAGTATATGGTGGGCATAAAAATTTTGGGTGCCGTAAGTCAATAATGAGTAGCATAAGGATCAATAAGCCCATTCTGATATTCAATATTTTAAAGGAATGGTATGGCTGTAATAATAATTTAAGTCGACTTGAATGGAATACTAACTAAATTTTGGCAAAGAAATGACTATAAAACCATTTAAAATATAGAACTCAAACGAAAAGTACCTGTAGCCAATGAATTATGAACAAAATCTTATCTTTAAAGTGCAACCAGCTGAAGAATACAACTACACCATAATCTAAACATGATAGTACTAAACCACAATAAAAATGAAGTTTACATGTTCAATTTGTCCCCAAAATAAAGCACTAAGACTCAATACAGTATCTAAAAATTTTAAGCACTGGGTATTTTGTTGTTTAAGCACTTGATCGACATTAAGCATTTGTCAAAATAAAATCCAAAAATGTGACATCTTGATATATTCCTTTAGCTGATGATTTAATATAAAATGGGGTGGGTTTGTTTCCAATCTAAAGTTTGTAATAGGACATGTATCTCAAAAGAACTCAAAACCTTTTAAGGTTTTAAGGGTCCGTTTGGTCATTCTTCAGCATTATAAAATGTTCATCACTTTTTTAGATAAGCATTCAGCTGTAGCTGAGGTAACATGAGGAGACATAAATACAAGTAAATAATATTATTAATCGCTACTGCAAACAACACAACCTGTATTACACTACTTTCTGGTTCATTATTTTCCAAAATACTAATTCAGATAATGCTGTCCAAACTCATTCATGAAAATTTCTGTTTGAGAGCATTCAAACATCAAGATCCACACCAGACTGTGATTCAACAATCTCTCCATCAGTTTACACACTTGTTTTGGGATAGGCAAAGGAATATATAACAACTTTAATGAAGTTCTTTCTTTACCAAACTTAAAAACGAAAACACAACTACTTGACCAAAAAAAGGAGCTATTCTAATAAAATTATGCTGTTACAGAGGCAAATACCTTAATACTGAATTAGGTAAATAGGACAACATAGATAAATCAGTGTTTCTACTGAAACAATACCATTAATCATGTATTTTGTTTTATAAAAAATAATTAAAAAAAGGTTACCACACAATTCAATAACAGAAAAAGAGGAATAATTGGTATTTATCTAGTACCTCAAACAGTAGAACTTGTGTGGGAGAAAGAACTAAACGCGTCTATAAAATATTAAGTAAGTCAGTAAGAGATGTCTCTATAGTTTCACAATCGGACAGTCCTAAAATATGCATTAGAGCCACAAACCCACAAATTCTAAATTTCTACTATGTAAGGGATGTAGGAATAGTTTTATAAATAGACCAAAACATAAACTTCTTTCAAAGATTTAGCCTCTATGAATACCCAATCATTTTTGGTTTTAATATTGTAGTAGGTTCCTAGAAACAAGGAAGTAGAGTTACAGTTGAAATTCTGTAGTGAATTTATTGAGAACATGGATACTAACTGATGGAATAGACATATGGTTATATCTCATGTAGTTGTGTTTTTATGAACATTTTTTTTTTTTTTTAATTTGACATATCTACTTATAACACTATGATAATGAATAATACTTAAAAATTTGGAAGAACAATCTGGTTATAGATTTTAACAGCTATAACTTATAATTTATAGAATCAGAGGCAAAACACAGACTTTAACTATTAAATTTGTCTTGTTTTCCAAATTCTGCTGGAATTGATCATAAAATTCTTTATGATGAAATATAATTCTTTCTTTTTTACAAATCAGCCATTATTAAAAAAAAACCAAAGAATTCTTAGTGGTACCTGCTCAGAGGACTGGGGAGAAGATTCATTTTTGAAAATTTAAATTTTATGATGCTTACATTAAATTCTGTATGATATTTAGATTCTGTGAATGCTTGTTAGACTTCTAAGAAAAAATCTCCTATGGGAAGCATTGATGATTTTTTATAAAGCCTAAGAAGGGTTAAAGTTTTAGTTGTGGTTTCTTTCAGGGAACATCAAGATTTTCATCTAAAGTATGGGATATCTTCCCATACCCTAAATAAGCTAAAAGCCCCTGAAGGAGCAGGAAGTAGGATAACATATATTTAAATTGTAAGAAGTACTATACAAGACTTGATTTTCTCTCAATTTTCGCTAAAGGAAGAATATTTAAATAGAAATGGCTATATTATTTCTAAACTTGAAGAAAAAATTAGAATTAACTGAAAAACAATTTACCAAGATTTGAGGATTGATTTAGAAAATGACACTTAAGACAGGATTAAGGAACTGTACAAAGGCAATTTGAGTTATAGAATAGAGTAAGGGGCAGTATAGAATAATAACTGCAATTATTAATCATAATGTGTCAAGATGAAAACAAGTTTAAAGCAAGGAAGAATTTTATCTCCTGCTTTATTTAGTGATTAAATGAATAAAAAAATTTACACCGAAAAGAAATTGTGAAAGAAACAGAAGGATACTTGAAGACGACGAAAGTATTAACATTATACGAGAGAGAGAGAGAGAACAACAAAGCCAGTCTTGGAGGATCAGGAACCGCACAACGGGAAAGTCAGGACTAGAATGAACAAATGGTGAGAAGTAGGGGAAGCGAACAAAGCAATGGACAGAAGAGTGTGTGTGTGTTGACAACAAGAGTAGTGTTTAAGTGTTAGTATGAGAACGATTAGAGAAAACGTCTGGAATTCGGGAACGAAGACATAACAAAAATAATTTACAAGCAAGCAGACCACTAAAGAATTACGTAAGGCTGATAAAATAAATTTCTGAATACATAAAAGTTGAAGAAATGACATCAGGGCAGACAAAGATAAATAGACTTCTAGCAACTATGACAATATTGAAATTGGTTGAGAATAAAAAACACTTAAGAATAACATATACATTAAGACTAAACAGCAATAAATAATGCGAGATATGAAATACATTGACACCAATATGATGATGCAATCAGTAAGTCAAACTGGAGACTGAGAGAAATGATATCGAAAACAAACCTAAACAACCTATTTAAAAATACACGTAGATAAGCCTTACAAAAATGCAAAATAAAATTACCAAGCCTGTATTACAAGGCTCGACCATAATCTTGAATTCACTGGAATTAAACAACTTTACGCAACGGCGAAAACAATACTATAGTGAATTTGTTATGATATCAATGATGAAGAAAAGATAGATGTTCAGCAATCAACTTAATTACTAGACGGTATTATTGGCGAAGTTGTTTGACGCAAAAATATTTAAGCAGTAATATTCAAAAGCTATGCAAATGTGAAAGGAGAACAGATCATTTTGAAAAGGTAATTTCTAAAGGTGGCAATCAACTTAATATACCTAACAGCTTAGTGTGAGAAACACACTCAATAGATTTTTTTTTAATATGTACAGCTATTATACCTGTACAGAATGTTTTACCAGAAAGGAATCTAGCACCAATCAGCCCCTTTCCTCCCATGTTAACTATTAAAATATAAATTAAAAAGATTATATCAAAAACTCAAACTTTTAATTGAATTTAGAATGAATCCAGCACACACTGAATCTCATACAGATAATCATGAAAATGTCTTCATAAAGAGTAAAAAATGAAAATGTACCAAAAATAATTTTTTTTGAAATTTCGCAGACCTACTTAAAATATGATGATGAGTAATGTTTAAAAAATTTGAAACAATCTGGTTATAGATTTTAAGAGCTACATATAACTTATCACAGACGTTTTTGATTCACCTGAAAGATTTTTCAGATATAAATAAATTACTTGAAAATTTTAAAAGCAATCACACACCACTGACTCATCCACAAAAACAACATTTGTGATATACATGCTACATAGATTCCAATTTTTTTTTTTTTATAGGGGTGTGAAAATTTCCTCTTTGTTTAGCCATTCTATCACCAATAACTAGATGAGTAAAATCTGCCATTTCATATCTTCTAAATAAGATTTAACACTCAATCCTGTTTTTTATTTCTTCATTCTGTATTGTAAATACAATAGTAGACGTTTTCCTTCATTTTTAATAGTATGCATCGTAATGTGTGAAATAAAAGAAATATATATGGTAACAGAACTTGGTAACAGAACTTACAGGTGTTTGTTGCATCATTCATGGCAACCCAGAAAGTAAATCTCTGTAAGCTATTCTTGAAATAACATTAGTTATTCCAATAGGATTCATGAGACCTACGTTTATAAATGTATCATAAGTGTCATAACAAGTAAGTATTTATAAAGGCCAAACTAATATATTTTTTCCTGAAACTGGGCAGCACTCTTTTAGCAATTGTAACTGCCAATTAATTGATGTTTAACATAACCTAAGCAATAAACCTTAAAGCTTTACATTGATGCTAGACAGCTGAAATAAACTGGAAAATACTAGAAAAGCTTTCAAAGAAATTTTTCTTTCCCTGTTTTTTCTCAAAATATGAAGGCTTTGATACTTTTGGGTAAATTTCTCAGTTAAACACCTCAGTAATCAGATCTTAATTAGGGACTTCCCAGGAAGGATGTCTACAAAAACACAAGAATCATGACATTTTTACAATACTGAATATGGTGAATAAACAAGTTTTAATAAAAATATATAATTAAAATTAAATAGCTCTTACTCTTTATTTATCTTTTTTTATTTATTTAATCTTTAAATATTGTATACTAATACTGTTGGCAAAGAAAGTATTTTATGTTGCATTTAATAACATTACAATTTTATTTTTTACTAATATTCTAATATATTTTATCATGGTGAGCACAAAAAAGGTACTGTTTTTTTAACTTTAGTTGTAATCAGGAATGCCTGTAAAGAATATTTACATTCTGTTTCATCTGACTTGTGTGGAAAAATTGTATAAAACATTAAAAAAACGGTACTTCTGTATTATAATGACGCCACTTAAAAGGCAATCTGTAGTTAGTCAGTTAGTCGCTGTGATTAGTTAGATGTTAGATGGAGCCAAAAGTACCATAATAAAATTATAAATTATTTTTTTATATTTATAATTTTATTTATATTCTTATTTCAATATAGCCTTTCAGTGGCGCCATCGTTGTAATACATAAGTATCCAAAAAAATGAAAATTATTCCTGGAGTAAAAACCATCTTAGAAGAAATTCCACAAGTTCAGACTATTATTGTTGATTTTCAAGGTTCTTATTCCTAAAGTGACTTGGAATATGTGGAACTTCATGATGACATATCAGGCTATTATAATGAACGAGTGATATATATACAACCCACTGTATATAAAATAAATAAAAGTAATAACTTTTAAAATCACATAAAACCGAAAAAAGAATAAATAAATAAATACGAGGCTGATAAATTTTGCACACTCGCGTGCTACACGGAGGCAAAAGGTACTATCGAGTTGGGCGAGGTAGCACATGGTAGCTAAGAAGATCCCTCTTTACAAACCTGCGATAATGCGTTGAAATTCATTTAACGGATTGTTTTCAGCAGCAGTTAAAATGGAGTCGAGTACGGCCAATATGTCAACACGGTTAAAACAGCGCGCAGTGATCAAATTTTTAACAGCAGAAAATGTGAAGCTTACGAATGTTTTTCATCGTTTAAAAGCGGTTTTCGGTAGTGCAATTGTTGACAGGAGTACTGTTGTATAAATGAAAACCGCTTATCAAGAAGGTGAATATTTATTATTAATGAATATTCGGTGATCGCGAAAAATTTCGGTTTCCTGATTTCAATGGAGATATCCATTTTTACTAGTTTCGGCGTGACGTCTGTATGTATGTACGTTCCTATCTCGCATAACTCCAAAACGATTAGCCGCAGTATGTTTAAATTTTGGATTTAGAACTTTTGTAATACCTAGTACTGCACCTCCCATTTTGATTGAAATCGACTGAACCAAGTGTCGAAAAAGCAAGAAATCCTTAAAAATTTGTATTTTGAACTTTTTCTTAACTACAGTAATAAGCGCTCATTGAGAGCTTTTCAGCGATGTGTCATAAGTGGTACTTATTTTCATTGGTTCCATTTATAGCAATAAAAAAGAAATCGTAAGTTATTAGTGAAATAAAATTTTATGTACTTCTAAAAATGAGTAGACTATATGTAATTTCAAATGCATTATTACACATGTGTATAAATAATGGAGTTGGTGAAACATCTGATTATTTAATATTAATAGAAAATTATAAATTAGAACCGTATTATTTTTGGAAGGAAAGGTTAACGATTGTAAATGAAAAAGAAAGCGTAACTAAAGTGGTACCAGGGATATATTTATAAATTCATATAATAGTCAAATATTGTGCAAGGATATGATTGAAAGTTATGGGTATCCTAACATTTATTGATGTGAATGAATTGAATATGGACGAAGTGAAACACTCTGAATTATCAACAGACCTTAGGACGTAGAATTAAAAAAATAAACTTAAAGCAATTTGTTGATGGTCAGGAAAAATAATATGGTCACAGCTGATATATCGATTTGGGTAGTAATATATTGTATATTGATTGTAATTATTATTGTTGTATTGTATATTGAAATATTTATAGGAAAATACACCTGTGCCAGATAATCAACAATACGGTGTTTTATTTGTAGATGGGGGAGTTATGTTACAGTAAAATTTTGACGCATTATATTCCATAAGCCGCGTGTGCTTCATATCACATTTAAAAATGTACCGATTCAACTGCATCCTGTACACACACACACACGCGCGCGCGGTTTATAACCCATTTAACAAAGTAATTAATGGCACTGTAAGTAGTGGTGATTCTTACCTGAAATTGCTACACGAAGTAGTTTTACTTGAACTACAAAATAATCCTTCGTTTGAAAATATTAACTTAATTTTGCAACAAGATGGTGTTCCACCGTATTACAATTTGTCGGTAAGAGAATTTATTGGCAGCAACTATGACGAGCGGGTCGGAAGACGTGGTATAGCTGATCATGTGACGTTACATCGTTAAACTTTGGGTAATTTTGAAAAATAGTATTTTCTCTCATAAGATTTGCAACAGTCGAGACAAATAATCGAATATGAATGTAAACTGTCAAACGGAAACAAACATTTGTATAAAAAATTGATACAAGTGTGAAAAACCGTTGTACAAATATGTTGAAGTACTAGTACATGGAGAGCATTTTGAGCAATTCTTGTACGGTTTTTACAAAATGTATAATAAATTTTACTATCTATACATAATTTATTGTCGATGTAAAAGCACAAGTATTGTTTCGGCTTTTGAAATACGGTATTTCTCGGTCAAGCGACTTTAGGGACACTATATTTTCTGATTCAGGGTAAGAAACGGAAATACGTAATCGTTAATCTTTTATTTAAAAAAATTATCCCCTGAAATTAGTTAAGAAATGGTCTGCAAATGAAAAAAAAAAATATATATATACATATTTTAGAGAAAAAACTGAGGAAAGGATAAACTAGTAAATCATTACCGAAAAAATAAGTAAAACACAAGAGAACTGATCAAAGACATACATTATTTAACATAAAAACAATGTATCATCTTTAACAGTGGACAGCTGTCCACTGTAATATTAAACAAAAGTCAAGGTTAAAAGTTTCTATCTAATGTTGTATGACACACGAGTGCGTGTAGAAAGAGAGAGAATGACAGTGAGTGGGCTAGTGAGTGCGCAGCTGTGCAATATAAAGTAATTATTATAAACAACTAACAAATCTGTTCGCTTTTATTCTTTTGGTTTTTGTCTATGCGATCTCAGTACATACACACGCACGCGCATAGGCAAACCAAATAAAATGTTTAGACTAGTTAAAAGAAAGAACTATCATCATTCTAATACTACATTTTCTGTACGAATATAATTTTACGTGTCCTTGATTAAATGTTAAACTTTTGCATTTCCAAGCATACAACGTAGAAGGGACACGAGAGCAAAGCTGATAATTTTTATTAATTTACTATTATTAATAATTTTCATTACATTTATTGGAGGAAACAGAAACAGATAAATCAGCTTGCATTACGGGTCAAAAACGTACTGCCGGGTTAATTGTCTGCAATAACTCAATTGTTTGTGTTAACGGAGTTTTACAAGTGCGGTGTCATTTTGTTCAAAATAAAATGCTTAATAAATTTTGTAATAAGTAAAAATTTTATCAAACAATTACAAAGATATGGAAGAATAAAAAATTAAGATGGCCCCATTTTGAAATCTTTGAAGTTGATGTTAAGGAAATTTTTAAAATTTTTTGGCATTTTGTAAATATTTTACCGTATAAAAAATCTGATGTAGAAACCACATAACTTCCTTGTACGTCTATTTAATTACATATACACATTTTTGTTTTAATGAAAAGTACATAAAATTATATTTCATTACCAAATTCTGATATTTTTTATTATTTTTTTTAGAATCAGAGGTTAATAATTACTAATAAATCAATAAATTTAAATAAAAAAAATTATTTGGCTATAACATTGGAACCGATGAAAACCACAAGTACCCTACTTATGATATATCGTTGAAAAGCCTTTAAGGACAGGTACACAACTAAATATTACAAAAGTCTTAAATCCAAAATTTTAACATCCTACAGGGGAATCATTTTCGAGTTATCCTTTTCGACTAGGATTAAAGAACACATCAACTGTGTATAAAGGACACAAAGAACGATCTAATTTTCCCACACATATTTTGGAAAAGAATCCTAATTATAATCCAAACAATTTTATTAATATTTTAGAGTACTCTAATAATACTTATAAAACCAATATTTTAGACAAATTCCATTTGTACTGTAAGTCGTCACACCTATTAAAAAATACCGAAAATTGTTTTTTCGATATATATCTGCAGGAGTATTTGGAAGCCCCAATCTAGTGAATACGTATCTCGTTTAACATTGTCGGAAATGGGGAAAATTTGCAAGGAATGTTCAAATATATTTTTTTAAATTTTCTTAGTACTTTCAATGCTGATTTTCAACAAAAACAATGTAGAAAATTGTTTTTAAATATTTAAATGAAAATTACATTCATCAAAAGCAAAGTTGATATCTTCATTTGTTACCAACAAATTAAAAAAAAAAAGAAATACAAGTTTTATTGTTACTCCGTTTTAACTCTTTATATTCGGAATGTTTAAAAAATCCATTTTATTGAAATGGAACACCGCAAGAAGAACATATACTCACTCATTTTTGCTGGACGTTGACGAATCAGTCGATCATTCAGGACATGTTCTTTTATACACACCGGGTGATATTAAAGATCGGGAACTTTTTGCTGCGTATCTGAGAAGTATCTGGAAACTGAAAGAAATGGACATAATTACAAATAAAAAAATTGTTGGGTTTTTTAATTTTGTCCGCCGTATTGAATCAAACTTAATTTTTTAAATAGTATGGTGGACCCACGATTTCGATTTAAAATTTTACAGGAAAAGCAATGGTGAAACCCGTTTTTCTGTTAATTCCTTCGTTGTCGAGCGATAAGCAATCAAATTTGCTATGACGAAAAAATCGTTTCAACAATAAAACGAGGTAAAACGCGCTTCATGAACAATTTTATTGTATTTTACATTCATAATGTATACAATAATAGTACATGCCTTCCTTAAATAATACATAACTTGATTAAAAAACATAAAATTAGAAAAATTGACCGCGTCGGGAAACGCAAGATAGTGGTGGCGAAGCGGTATGGGGATATTAGTATATATATAAGCTGTATTTGTATGTTGAAATAAGAAACCAAAATGAGAAGTTAATAATTCGCATTGTAAAATAATAACCGATTTACCTTCTAAATCTGTAACAAATTTTTAAATTTCAAAACCGTTTAATTTTTTTCAAATTTTGTTGTATTAAGTAATTTAGAACTGAAAACATTTAACTAAATTTTAAAATTAAATATTGCGATAATTAAAGTAAATAATACCTCGGTTGTCCTAACCGTTTAATTTGTAGTAGTATTGCAAATTACGTTATTTTTTATTATAACTATTGAGAAGGCTGTTTTTACTAGGGTTTGGGCCATAATTCCAACTGTTTAAAGTTTGTTATCAAATGTAATTCTGAACGGTATACGTAACAAAAAAGTTACTACGGGGGTTTTAACTCGTTTTACTTCTATCGCGAATTCAACTTTCATTGCTCATAAATAAAAAACGAAGGCGTTGATGAGAAATCGTTTTCGCCATTGTTTTTTCCGTAAAACATTGCATTGCAATCGTGTATCGTTTCATAATTTAAAAAAAAATTTATTCAATATGGCGGATCGAAGATGGCTGACGAAAGATTTCAAACGCATCAAAAAGTAGAAATTTTCTAACTACGTAGATCCGTATTTGTTTCTACCTCCTAGTATTCCACGGTTTCATAATACGAATCCATTTCCATACTTTAAATTTTAATCTGTACGGTAATATGGTCAGGCGAAGCAAAATAAAAATCGTTGAAGATAGCAAAGTAACGAAACCGAAATACTATATATGCTTGCAAAACATATGTTATAATCTTCTTTCATTAATGCTGTTTAAAATAATATTTTTCTACGCTTCACTTTAAGTAATACTAAACATATTTTAATGTATTAACTTAATTCTCATAGATATACATTCCCGTTTGACAAAATGGCCTTTAACTAACGGGATTATTTTAATACCGGGTTAGAATTGCACGATAAACGTAACGGTAGTTACAATTGTTATGGACTCGCCTCTGATTTTTATAAAATTTGAAATATTTTTCCTTATTTAAGACGTAAGTTACGAGTTACAAAACAAATTTTTCGTTAGAAATCCCTTTCGCCCGAATTAAATCCCTCTAATTCACGGAGTACCCGCGCTAAAAATTTCGTTATTTTGCACTGCACGCGTGTAATATACCTGTAAACGTGGAAGATCGAAATTTGAGAATATCGATCGACATTTCTCCAGTGAATGTAGACACATACCAAATACGTAGTTAAAAGATCGAAATATTTACTAATATTATTATATATTCGGAACTTCACCGGTATATATCGATAAACACCGATAAGCTGTGGCGGGGGTCGAAACGATAACTAGAAATTAAAATTTAAAAAAAACCCGATACCAATCTCTAAGGTTAATAGATTACGAGAAATCCTGGTAAAAAAATTAAGTACTAAAAAAAAAAGGAATAATCTACACTCACTTCGCTCGCTAACCTGGTTTAATTAACGTTAAAAATAATTATTGCGATTACAGACGGTTGATTTGTGTGTATATAATGCACTTATGAAATCTAGTCTTGAATTTAGAACCGAACATCGGGCAGACGCTTATAAATCTTAAATGTGGAAATAGCACAAAAAAGAATAATTAGAATTATTGATTTCAAAAGCAGTTTTAACCCATCTCTTGAGGTTTCCGATAAGCTGAATATTTTACCCGTAAAGAATCTATACATATAAAAATTATCAAGAGTATTTTTCAATAGTTGTAAAAATCATGAAATAGACAATGTGTACAATACAAAAAGGATGGATGCAGAAAACTCACAAATCCCGGCTGTATTTAAAAAACGGTTTCGAAAATCATTTGTCTATTTAGGACCTAAAATTTATAACATGTTAGACAAGAGTATGAAGCCTGTAACTGTTGAAAATATCTTCATTAAAGAGGAGAAGAAATGGGTTGTCATTATTCAGGACACTACTCTTATGTTTTCTAAATTACATTGAATAAAATTAACGTACAGTGAATAAAATTAAACATGTTCAAATTTTCAAGGTTTTGTACAACTGTTGAAGAATCGAACCAGTGTGGTTCGATTCATGAAATCGACTTGATTAATAATATGAACTAGACTCGATGCGACAAATTTTAGATTAATTGTACTTAGATTAGGCTATATTTTATGAAATAAAACACTTTAAAGCGATGCGATACTGTGCATATTAAGGGAGGTATAATTTTTTTGTCTTCAAAACCTCATTTTTCCACCCCCTGAGCCAATGGTTGGTGAAATCAAAAAACTTACAAATGTTTTAGGCTCTTATCCAAAGAATCGTAGGAACATAAACGAATTCGATATTTTACTTAATAAAAAGGTAATAGCAATATTTTGTTTTTTCGAAAAAGCCCCCCATTTCTATCCCCATGGACCGATTTTGGCCGTTAACAAACTCGTCTGAAATTTTGGGTCGGATTTATTTTTTAGGGAACAATTTGAAAGTGATTTGCGGAAAATTACGGCAGTTATCGTTGTCCACGAGAAAGTGAAATATATATATACATATATATATATATATGTATATATGCTTTTGAGCTGACGGTGGCTTTGGAGTCTGGAGGATGTGAAACGCGAAGATATGTCGAAATTTTCCCAAAGTCGAGTCATGGTATCCATTACAATAGGTAGCTTTCTAATGAAATCTACTTAATAGCTTACCTACCTTCCAACACATTATGAATATACTACTTGGAATTCAGAATAAAATTAATCTGTTTATCATATTTATTCAACTAGTTTAGAGGAACATATATCGTGACTTAAACATATTTTTGATAGATTTAGATCCGCTAATATTATACCTCGCATTTAAAAATACATATCTAAAATTATACAAATGTGAAATTCGTTTAAAAACAAATCGTGAAAGAATTCCTTTAAGTTTAGAAATGAATTTGATTCCAACACCTAAACCACTGAAAGTACTTCATATTGACAGCGTTTTTTTTTTTAAACAAAAGATTTTGTCAATTTAGATAGTATTTTAGGTGTACACAAGTATAACGGATTGAAATATCACAATCGACCGAAGCAGCTGATAAATTATTAAATTAATTAACTCATTATAAAATACCTGAAAAAATTATTTCTAATAATGACACCGAATTCAATAATTAAAAAATTAATGCGAATATATAAAATTAAAATATATTTTAGAAACACGACATCCATCGTCAACGTGAAAGATTTCAGTCTACGCTAATTGAACATATTAGAATTTTTAACCGACAAGAAGTAAAAAAACTAAAGGATTAAAAATAAAATAAAATATGCAGTTATTGCGTATAACAGTAGCGTTTATTCTGTTACCAAATTAAAACGGTTTGAAAATTTTATGGACATAACCCAACTTCATTATTAGAAGCTGATATTCAGCGGCAGGTAATAAACGATTACATTAACAATCATAAAGAAAAGGTGAAAAAAATGCATAAACAAGTAAAGGAAACTAATGAAAAAAAAAAATTTTAAATTCAAGGAAAAATAAATATAAATAAAGATTTACTGGATATCTCACCTGATGTTTTTATCAAGACTCTCCAAAAACGACGTAAAGCGAAAAATAGATAGGATGAAGGAAAAGTAAGTTCAGTGAAAAACAGCAGAAATAGATGAACGACGTATAATAAAAAAATCAAAATACATTTTACGACCTCGAAAGGTTAAACAAATACAACAGAAAAATCTTCCGAATACAGAAACTAATCGGTATTTGAATTCTCTTGTAGGTCCTCCTGTTCCTAAATGAATTCATCCTAGAGCAGCTGAAATTAATTCGTAAATGATCCCGATAGAATTGGATTTAGCCAAATTAGAAGCCTCTTTCCGTACATTTATTCATTATTATAGATAAGGTTTTAAATCATTTATAAAATTTAAATAATATTTCTGAATATGTATTAAATATTTTAATTATAAATTCTATAATGTAAGTAAAAATAGTCATAAGTCTAGAGATAAAAGTATTATTCGTACAAAAATGTTAATAAATGAAAAGTTAAAAATAGTCTTAGTAAGTAATTAAGTAAATAAAAGAGGAATTGTTAACGGTCTCAGTTCGATTGTTAAATTCTTTACTACCAATTTAGATGCTATGATGGAGAAAAATATAAAAAATTGTTAGAAGAAATAAAGCAAGATATTGTAAATCAGATTAATTACCAGTACTCTGTTAGTACAAATATTAAATATTATTAGTTTCATAAAACAGTTATATAATTGAAGATAATTTTATGGAATTACGTAATACGTAAATGATTTTGTTGACTTAGAAAAATTAAGAAATTTCGTATATCTATATGTAAAAGAATTAATCTGTAAAATAAAGTTTTTTGTTTCTAAAATATTATTCGTTAAAAGAAATAACTTATATAAACAGAAAAGATAATTGTCTAATTTTACATCCGGTATCCAAAATATAAAATTTTGAAAAATGTAAAATAATCATACACCTTTATCCACTGTTACAAAATTTATTTAAATATTTCTCCAAATTATGAATTCGTGTCTGCTACTTTCAAGATGTTATAATGACTGTGAATGTTTATTTTCTAACGATCGCTATGATTCAGAATTTATAAATATATAATTGTTTAATTTTTAACTTTATTTCATTGTTTTTTTGTTTTTTTTTTTTTAATTATTTTTACTTGCAATGTACAATTTTTTTACTTCTGTTCAAATAAAGTAGTTAAGAACGTGCTTTTGATAATTGCACCTGGGGTTAAAGGTGTAGTCCAAATACTGAAAACTTTAACCTAAAACAGAAACCAAATAAGTTTTTTAATATAACCGTTTTAAAATTAACCCACCATGTTGGTCTAGCGGTCAACTCGTCTTCGCAGATCAGCTGATTTCGAAATCGAGAGTTCTAAGGTTCAAATCCTACTTTTATACGGATTTGAACAGTAGATCGTGGATACCGGTGTACTTTGGCGAGTTGGGTTTCAATTAACCACACATCTCAGGAACGGTCGAGCTGACACAGTACAAGACTAAACTCATTCGTCCTCTAAACTAATAATATTACGTGGTTCCGGAGGCTAAACAGAAAAAAAAAATTTTATTGTTAATTACAATATTCGATATTTTTAAATTTCTGCTTTAAATTAAAATAAAAAAAATATTTAGTAAAAAAAAAAAAAAAATTATAAAACCGCACGCGAATGTAATTTTATATAAATGTGCAATCGTCACGTTTACGTGCGCGGTTGTAATTATACATAAATTGAATATTAGGTAAAATTAAATAATTGAAAGCATCATTCATCATTACCCTTTTATGTACCGTTAGCTATGTTCTTTAGCTAACACGTACAAGTGAATTTGAAAAGTTGTATTCATTTATTATGTTTACAATTGTAAGTTATCACGGTTAATTAAAAATAAAAATGAAAAAAAAAATCAGAATAAAACTTTTGGCTAAATTTTTGTCGAAAAAAGTTAATAATAAGTCTGACAAACTAAGATAAAAACCGACCGCTTTGATCTGCAGAACACAATGTAGGTTTCAAGAAAAGTGAGAAAATATTTGTAAAGTATTTCATACCAAACAAAAAAGGCAATTTATCTTTCTAAAATAGATAGCTAATTTATTAATCACCAAATGTAGACAGAGGCAAAAGGTTTTGTTATTAACAGAAATCTAAACAAAAAAACAGAACTTCAAACAAAAAAACTAGAATATTGATACCCGAAATAATTATTAAGTAGAGCATATTTAAATAGAAATACGTAAATAAAACGTTTAGTCTACAAAAGATTCAGCAAAACCCCTGTTCTAGTGTACCGGAACTTACTTGAAAGCAAATTATATTAGTTACATATTTTTATAAAGTAATATGTACTTAATTTTAATTAAAATAACAAGAATAAAAATATATTTGACTAACCTAAAAATAATGATTTTTGCCAAAACAAAATCATTAAATTCCCATAAGTTAACCAATAATCACATTATTTGTGTACTACTTTTCTTATTACAAAATATTATTATTTGAAAGAACTTACCTAGTTTACACGTAGAATTATTTTCTAAACGGTTGTCTAGCTTCACGTAAAATACAAATATACTGAAATCTGAAAAATACACGTCTAATATACTGAATACGATAAATACAATCAAAATTTGATACGATTTTTAAAACACTTACAGAAAAGAAATAAAACATTATTTACTGTATGACAACGTTATTCGTTAACAACACTTTTAATAGATTAATAAATTATCAGAAAGAAAATGTAAGCTAATATTATTATTATGTAAGATTTGTTTATTTTTTCTACATCGCTGAATATAATGGAAACAGCTAATAATATTATAGACAATTATAATTTTTCATCAACGTAACATACATTTTGACACACGCAGTTTGATGAATTTCGACACGAGCCAAGAGAACGAGAGTCAAACGAGGGGAGAGAGTCTCTGCACACTCCCCCTCTCTTAATATACAGAGAATCTTAATATTAATCTTAATAGGAAGCTTGTATAAGAAACAGTTCGAACATTAGGTAGTGACAGGTGCCATGTTGCCAATTAATCTGATTTTTAGGTCCCTCTTGGCCCCTTGCCCGCGAAGATCGGCATCAGGTAAATTAACTGCGTTGAGTATTTGACTTATAACACATTTACATAGAATAAACCTACCAAGCTCTAACCGGCAAGGGATGAAAAAATAAAATTTTTAATTTTTACGGTAAAATTTTTTTATTTATTTTTTTACTTTTATTAACGAATCAGTATATTATAATTTTACTATTATTTATAAAAAAAAAAAAAAAAATTCCTAAAATATTTGAAATCGATGTTATATTCTCCATTTGACAGTACTATTAATGAGTAAAATAAAATTTTACTAAGTTGTAAAATTGTGTTGCAACTATAATGTATGCGTGAGTGTAAATTATTTAAGTTAATTGAATACTAGGTAAAAAGAAATAATTGAAAACCTTACTACCGTTTGGATTCCTTGGTTACGTTCCTTTGTTAACGTGTATATACGTTTAAAATTTGGTTTCAATTATTTTTTATGATTATAAGTTATTAAATGTTTAAAAAAAATAATATTAAACTGTCGGTCGGTCGCTTGTTCTGAGAGAGTGCAGTGTAAGAATACAGTTTAGATGGTGTGGTTATTTTCACAATTTTCACAAGCTCTGGCAGTTGAAGAAATTAGTTGTGGAAGACGGTTATGGAGTGGTGGGGAGAGACAGTGAAATTACGTCCGTGACTGAGAATAATGCGTATGGATCCAGCTGCCATCTTTGTTGTTTGCACAGTTCCATTTGGATTCTCATGTCTGTGGTCAGACTTAACTATTAATATTATATCTTATACGTTTATTTTAAATAACCCTCGTTGTTGGTCGAGGTAAGAATTTTTTATATATATTATTTTAATGTAGATTAAAATAAGTGTCATTATTTTTGTTTGCCTATTGTATCCAAACTTATCACGTAGTGAATTTTAAAATACAATTTGCACTCTCCTATTTTTACAAAATAAATTAACTATTTCATATACGCAAACGTTTCTGACTTTGTTTTCTATTTATAATACCGGCGAAATAATATCTCAAAAATAAACAAACAGAAACAAATTACGCAACTGGTTATAAATTTTCCAATTAATTGTTTAGGCCATTTGCAATTACTTAAAAAATTCATGCAATCTATTTGCAGCAACACCTTTATCATGTAATATTTCTATTGGAAATTTAGTGTTGGTCATCAACAAGAATACTTAACCTTGCATTGGAATCAACAGACAGATCCACATTGTGCAAGTTATCCACAACGTAGCAGTGTTGTTGATTTAAATTCTATTAATGGTCAGCTCTGAAGATCTATGCCTAAATTGTTTGTTGCCAGTGTCTGACAATTAATTGAATATAAAAGTACTTCACGTGTAACAGAATATTAAAATAATTTTGTAAATTGATAATATACTTTATCATTGTGACTTAATTGTTGTATTGTTTGAATATTCTTTAAATTGTGATAAATGTTACATACTCATTATTAATGTAATATTTTGTATATTTATATCTTACTCATATGCTCTTCTAGCATTCTACTCTAGACTAATTATTATATTAGGTTTACATGTACATTATAGTACTACACGCACATATGCTGACACATATAGCATGCACATGTATAAACACATATACACACACACACACACACACATATATGCAACACAGATATTGTGTTATGTTAAATGCGTTAAGTCGCTAAAGGTGCAATAAGTCATCATTTACTTTCTATCCAATGGCACCATGGTTATTCAGACCATTGGACATGTCTTCTGCATCATGAACACATTCAAAGAAATCCTAGTTGTATAGACAAGTACAAGTGCGCAAGTACATATATATTTTCATATTATTATAACATTTAATTTTAATGTTGTAAAAAATGATAGCATGATTTTTGGCGGGCAGTATGTTCAGACTCAAGTATCAATTCTTAATTATAAAAATTTCTGCCTTCTTACTAAATTTGTATATTCAGCTAGCCTATTTTATTAGCTGATATTTTATATATTAATGCATCATTAGCAAAATTTAGAGCTTTTACTCCCAACATACACACTCATTAACATATCTTTTTCAACAATGTAATATAAAATTTTAATGTTAACGTGTAATGATCGTAACTTGTATTTTATTTACTACGAAATATGAAATGGCAAAGTTCATATTTGTAGATTAATTACACCTGAGGTATTACACCGAAGCGGTTAGTTATTCGAACCGTATTTTGAAGTAAATAAGACTGTCTGATGTAGGCTTAATTTATTGTACATTCCACACAGACTGGAGACTGTAACAGATCGTTTTTTGAAGAGCTCGTTAATTTATCGCGTTCTTTTTTATGATTGAGATTTATGTAAACCGTCTGCGACATAGATGGAACTAATAATTTAATTGCAATGTAAGCGTAGTAAATTACTGATTATAAAAATAAACAGTAAACAAATGAATATACTTGAAAAATATTGTATTTATAAATTTAAACAAAAGTGTGAAATGATTAATCAACATAATCGTTTTTTAATATGTTATTAAAGTTATTAGTGGGTTGTAGCAGTTGGCAAGTGTAAGGTATGGGCAATGGCGTTGTTGTTACGATGTTTGTGGTCTAGGAGTTTGTTTTTTAAACTTTTATTTCGTTATTGTTATTGACTGATTTAAATCTAGAATTATGTGTACGAGATCTCGCGTCGAATAATTCTATTAGTTTTTTTTTTACCTTTTTCTTATAACGAGTTTGATATATATATATAAAAGATAGTGTTCAAGGCAATTATAACAATATTATTTTATGAACGATTTTCCAGACGTCTGGTCATACGGACGTTGGCATTTTTCAAACAGAATTCTAAATTCGTAAATACCGGACCTTAGCATTTTTTGAATAAAATTCTGAAGTTCGTAAAACTGGACATTGGTACTATAAGTTTACATTATTGTAACGTAAATATGCTATATATCACCAGGCTGAATATGTTCTAGGCTCAATCAACTTCTAATAAAAGTATCTATTGTCTTAATTTACCATTCTATCTTAACTAAGTTACTGTGATAGCATATAGGGATTCTTGTTTCCTATCCAGAAGATTTCAAATAAAACCAGTCTTATTTATTTGTACAGTCAACTTGAATCTTATAAAATCAAGAATGTAAATCCTTTCCAATTCTGGTTTAGTACAAAATACTATAACTTAAATATTTAATAATGCTACTCCCTTTTCTATTTTACAAATAACTGAGTTTCTTGGTTATTAGAAACTATATAATATTTATTATATACTTTGAAAATATCAAAATAATTTTCTCAACTAGTTGGTTGTTTGGTTAGGAAGTTTTAGAAATATGATCCAACTTTCAAACTTCCACATTTTATTCATTTTTTACAATGCCAGAACCATTTTTTGTAAGCTTTACCCCTTAATCTGATTTCTTTCTTCACTCCATTTTAAAATTGGATTCTATATTTCCTCTTCAACTTGAGGGTACTTTATTCCTTTTATCATACCTTTATAATGGAGATATAAATTATTTTAATAAAAATGTTAGAGTATTCTTTAATAATTTTACTTTAAGGAAAAGTAAAATAATGAAAATATAAGACGCATTGTAATTCCATGAATGATGTTAGAAATCAATTTAACAAGAATTGTGATGTACTGTTTACGCAAATATATTAGCTTCTTGAAATTTCCTTAAAATCTTTTAATTTTGAATTATCAATTCACTAATCATAAACATATTTTAGAAGACTAATGAAATTTTCTTTTCTAAATTTTTTTTTTTTGTTTAAATGATTCTCCAATTACTTAATTAGGAAGTTGTTTTGATTATAGAAAACGGCCTTTTTTATGTCTTACTTTTTAAAAATAAATGCATATATTTATTAAAATGTTAATAGCTACTAATATTTTACTATGCTCTTTCTTCTTCATGTTAATCCTTTATTCAAGGTCATGGATTAGGTGTTGAATTTATGTATCTCCCCATTTTAATGTCTCCTGCTTCCATTCTTTCTCTGTTAATCACCACACCACTTCACATTTCTTGCTTATATCCTCATCTTAATTATCCATCTCCTGAGCTTTTCTTTTGGTCTTAATCCTACAGTCTTATCATTCTTTCCATTTACTTCAAATTATCTGCATCTATAAATTCTCTTCCCAACTTTTCCATATTAGTAATTCCTAATATATATCAATTACTTTTGTAATTGATCTCACTTTCTTTTCATTATTTTTGTTTTTACTTATTTTAAAATTGAATTTGTTACCAGAAACAACATTCATTATTTCCTGTAAAATAAAAAAATCGGAGATTCAATTCATCTTGTTTTTTTTTATGTACATAAATTTCATTAAATACATTCTTACATTATTAATAATACATTCTTATTAAATTTCATTATATACATTCTCCTTAAATCCTCTCTTTCATTTTTATTATTATTCCTAATGTATTTTATGTGATTTGGGTTGTATTGTATCTTTATGTATGTTTTTATTTTTTTTTTTTTTTATAATATGGAAGCCTTTTTATTAAGCCCATCCAATATTTAAAAAAAAAGTATTAAATTAAATAAATTGACATAAAAAAACCATGTAAAAAATTTTTTATCCTATTAACACTAACAGAGCTACTGTGTAAGACCAGAGGTCTTATTTTTGCAGTAGTGGCAATCCTGTTTTGCTAAGATTGCTGCTTGCCTCAGTAGTTTCTTACCACAACCCCCATAACCTTACCTAAGAATTTTTAGTTGTGATTAGTCATTTAGCAGTTACACATCGATTGTTAAAACTATACCAGCCTCCTATACCCGCTAGCTCCATTGAAGAAACCTCCATACAAAAAGAAATGAGAGCGATCCCGGACAACATGGTGGAAGCAACAATGCAAAGTCTGAAAGATAACAGTATGTAGAAGTCAGTAGAGAATATTTGTCTTATATGTTATTTAAAAATTGCAAGTATTACCAATAAGTAGTATTATTTGATCTAATTATCAGGTTCCTATGTATTAGCCGTTAACAGTAAATGTAACTTTTGCTTAGCTTTACAAAGCGTATGTTACTGGTGTAGGTAAATATTTGTATAGGATACTGAACTAAATACTACGCCGATATGTTTATTAAATGCAAAGTTTTTATTGCAGTTGATTATTGCCGTGAGCTTTTGGTGTTAAACTACAGCCTAATGTCAAACATTAGGCTGTAGTTTACACAGTTACAGAGTATATGTGATTCACTCCCTTACTTGAAAATGAACAATTATCAAAATGCAAATGAAAATTTAAGTTCTCTAGTTTTTTAATTAATATGATTCTGATTTTATAGAAAATTACATTTCTCAGTTCTTGTTACATTTTCAGTTACTAGAGATTGAGGAAATAACTAATTTCTTTTTTCATAAATCTGCTATGACCAAAATAATTCTGAAAATTTATTTGATTGTCTGTAAAAAATTTTAAATGATATAGCTCATATTTGAAGTATGTACTGACATGGATAACACTTACTTATTGATGTTACTGCAGGCCTAAAATTTTTTAACATATTTACATTTCTGTGATTTCTTTTTTTTCATAAATTAGATGAGTTGAAAGATCAGCTACTAAGCTTCCAGAGGTTATCAGGCATGGCATTTACCTTATGAAATCTCACTTCCTTGAGATTTCTATTCATCCTAAACTACAAATTTTATATATATCCTCCACTACCTTTGTATTTTATCCATTTTGTTGTCACTAAATATGCCAAAACTTGAGGTTATTACTTAAAAGTGTGGTGTTTAACAGTGACATAGGTTTATTTCTATTCAGAAAAATTAATGTGCTTTTCTGAATGTCTGTGCGTACTGGATGATTTTAATCGTGTATGCATCAGCACAAAAGCTTATTTACTTAAAATGGTTATTTTGTTTTTCGTAACTTTGTATCAATTTCTTTAAACATCCTGTCTAACATGTTCATCTTCTGATAAAGCAGTTTGACATTTAAATCACATACTGTAGTCGCCTTGTGTTTGGAAACTAACCCTAAATACAGTAATTCTCATAGCGTGTAGCATATTCTTATTTATTAGCATTTAAGATTCAATATTTAAACCCATTTTTTTTTTTAATTCACCTACCTGGTGATTTTTCAGTATTCCTCTTGGCAACTGCCACATTCTATTTAATGTGGCAGCAATTACAAATATGAAACTATATAATTTATAATCTATACTTTATATTTTATTTATCTTAATATAATTTTTGATTCGCATCTGTTTTATCCATTTTGTGAAATATAAATTTCATTTCATCTTTCCACAAAGTCAGATTATTTTCCAGTTTTAATTATTTCCGGGCATTAATCGATAACACAGGGAATTTTTTGTAATTTGTCTGTTGTGGGTACACTGCTCAACCCACTCATTAAGTTGTCTGTGTAATGTGAGGTTATTAGCTATTCGTTATTTGGGTTTTCATTTTTTTTGGAAAATTTATTTCATTTTTTAATGCAAAAATTTTATATTGCGTTTTGACAGTTGTTTCATTCTAAGCATATCAGTTGGGCATGACAGATAGCTTCTGTGTGTTGTGTTGGTCAAATGGCAGTGTATGCTATTTTAAAACAATTTAAAGAAATTGGTTAATTTTCACCTCAAAGGAAAGGAAAATGTCAAAAATTTGTCAAACGTGTCAAATTTTTCACTCCAATTGCAATGTGCTGATTTAACAGAACTAACAGATAGCCTACTGACATGTACCTTTGATAATATCGTATTTTTATTTGCCTCATCAGTTTTTTGCAGATCCTGAATTTAATATATCAAATAAAATTGATGTCCTTATTGGAGCACAATTTTACTTAAATTTTATTAACCAACAAAATTAATTTGAAACTTTTTCCAAGAAACCAAATTAGGTAATATTCTAACTGTTTGTTTGCTATTAAAAATGATTTCTATGTAGATGATCTCATTACCAGTTCAGATTACCTAAATGGAGTTATTCTATTAAAGAACGATATGTCCAAATTATTACAACAGGATGGTTTTTCACTTCACGCGTGGTATTCTAACAATTGCGTTTTTTCTTTGTCTTATCATAATTCATCCATACCATCTAATCAAGAAGACAACATATGTACTGTTAAGAGTTCTAATGAACAAAAAGTCAGATTCACTAAATTTCCAAATCACTCATTCTAACAATTTAAAAATTTGTACTAAAAGGAATACTCTTTCCATCACAGCAGGTGTCTGTGATCCTCTAGGATTCATTGGCCTTATTATTATATTCATACAAACTGTTTATGTAGTCATTATGACAACTCAAGTTGACTGGGACAAAATATTACCCAAACCATTAATACAGTGGCTTTCACTGTATAATCAATTACATCTAATAGTCATGTAAGATAAGTAGATCCATTAGGTTTAATAAAAACAGAAAAATTCATTCTATTAAATTACATGGATTTTCTGATGCCTGTATTAATGGCTATGGTTGTTATATTTATATACACACTTATACTCCAACCATGTAATTACTAATTTACTGTTCTAAATCAAAATTAGCCCCTTGAAACAAATCATATTACCCAGACTTGAACTCTGTGGTTGTTTACTATTTTCACGTTTATTTGTGAAGGTTGTATAACTGCATTATACACTTTGATGAGATACACTTATACTCTGAATCAATCATAGCACTTTGTTTATTTCTTAATTATCAAGTAATTTTATTTAATTATCATTGTTAACTAAGAATGTTAATTTATAATGAGCAGAGAACAATTTAACAAAGGAACAATTAAATCCTTTATAACAAGAATCTGTACTTGTTATAGATATGTTATAACAAGATAAATATATTATGTACAGATAAATATGTTTCTCAACTTCATATTGATATTCATCTTTTACAAATTAAATTAAGAAACAAGAGTTGCTGCAAGGCAAATATGATGCCATTCAAATGCAACTTGAAATTGAAGATATTTGTGAAGATCGTGTACAGGTTGAAGACGATTTATGTAGTTTTGAATGTAAATTACAATGTGTAATAGATAATTTTAAGCAATCTACCATTGATCAAGAATGTAGTTACAGCAACTAAGCAAACAACTATAAAAGATTAATTTACAATTTTACAGAGGTAATGTTCTTAACTGGCAACATTATTATAATTTTAGTAATTTAGTATATAATAGAAATTATTTAAGTAACTTCTTTATTTACATACCTCCTTGAAGGATGAAGCATTAGCTATCATTAAAAATTTAGGTGTTTCTCATAATGCAGATTATATTTTACAACTAAATTCCATTAACTGAGAATCATTGTATAATTTATCCAAATTAATCATCAAAGTATCTTTCATATTTCAGTGCTCTTGAAGCAATGAATAATCCAATCAATACATATGAATTTATTATTGTTCGGTTGTTAACATCAAAGTTAGAGTACAATACTTCCAGATTACGAAGGAGAAATGTTCACCTCAATTTCATAGAATTCCTTTAGAAGGTAGATGCTTGAAAATATTAATGCAAATAAGTCAAAACCAGCAGCAAGACATCTCAAGACATATTCCAAGGGACAGCGATACAACATTGCAACTAAATCCTGTACTAAACATTTTAATATAAATGCTGATAAACAATACAAGGAAAATGATTTTATTTATTCAAAATTTAATTATAATCAATGTCTTAATTTGTAATTCTAATCATTGTTTACATTGTTGTAAGAAATTTTTAAGTTTTTCTGTTAATGAACGGAAGGAATTTTTGTAACATCATAATTGTTGTTTAGTTAAGGGTCATTGTTATTCTAAACATATATGTGAGATTTTTTCTCAAAAACATAACACACTTATTCATAAAAATAATATTAATTCTAAATTAAAATTATAAGTCTGACAATAATAATCGTACCTCGTTTAAATTGGTCAAATAAAACCATAATTTTATATACTGCATTATGTATTACCAATGATGTACATGGTAGTACTCAGCGAATTTACTGAAGCAAATGTTTGTACTTATGAAGCTTAGAACTTCCATTTATGAAAAAATGATATTCCTATCTTAGGAAAACACTTCCTCGTTCTGAATGTAGTGTTGAATTAACACTGCATTCTTTATATATGAATTTTTCACTCCAATTGCAGTGTACTGTTTTTACACCAGATAGCCTACTGACATGTACATTTGATAATATCTTATTTTAATTTGCCTCATAATCTGTATTTTGCAGTTCCTGAATTTAATATATCAAATAAAATTGATATCCTTATTGGACATCAATTTTACTAAAATTTTATTAACCTACAAAATTTATTTGAAACTTAAAATATCCTGTTCTCCAAGAAACCAAATTACAATATATCCTTGTTTGCTATTAAAAATGATTTCTATGTAGATGATCTCATTACCGGTTCAGATAACCTAAATGAAGTTATTCAATTAAAGAACGATATCTAAATTATTACAACAGAATGGTTTTCACTTCATATGTGGTATTCTAACAATTGCAGTACTTCTACGTCTTATAATTCATCCATACCATCTAATCAAGAACACAACATATGTACTTGTAAGAGTTCTATGGAACAAAAAGTCAGATACACTAAATTTCCAAATCACTCATTCTAACAATTTGAAGTGTTATACTAAAAGGAATACTCTTTCCATTATACTAAAAGGAATGCTCTTTCAGGTGTCTGTGATCCTCTTGGACTCACTGGCCGTATCTTATATTTTCATACACACAGTTTATATGCAGTTACCCATTCATTCATTTCACTAGAGGTATACCTACTAATATATTTTCTGATAACTCTGCTAACTTTCATTCTGTTGATACAAGTTGTACAAAATATTTCTAACTTTTAAGATCAGACAAATTTAAAACAAATATTCAAAGCTTTTCCACATCACAAGGAATTAGTTGGTCATCTATTCCTCCTTCATTTCTTCATTTTAGTGGTTTGTAGGAAAGTGCAGTCAAAAGTGTCAAATATAAATAAGTCTTTTAATAGGACACTAAATATCTGTGTTTGTCTTAATTCTCGCCTAATTTTTGCTATTTCCACTGACCATAGAGACCACTGGCTCTCTAGGACACCAGGTTCACTGGGACATTTTCAAGGGTTGTGACACAATTTCAAAACCCAATTCCTGGAAGGCAATGGAGTGTTGCAATGAGATTTTGCACCATACCGTACTGCCAAAAAAGTAGAAAATGTTTTCAAAGAATGAAACATTAAAGTGTTCTTCTGGCCAAGCAATCCCACGCAACCCAAATGAAAATCTTTAGGCAATAGTAAAAAAACAACTCTGAACGCAAAAACTGACCTAATTAATCAGTAATATTATGGTTTCATGAAGAAATCAAATAAATGTTTGGTATACTTGTTGCATGGATGCTAAATCGTGTATGTTAAGTGATTAAGAATAAAGAAAAACATATTAATTAGATATTCACAAAGTGTACGGGTATGATTTTGTACCAACATAAAGTTAATTTTTTATTAAATAACATCTGCATTTGGATTAATTTGCTTGCTTAAAATAAATATATTTAGCATTTAAGATTATTTTATTTTTAACGTCCAATCATTCTAATTTAACTTTGTGTTTTACAGGCATGAAAATTTATCAATATTTAAGCAACTTGGGTGTAAGAAACTGTATTTATTATTGTTCCGAGTGAAACAAAATCTAAATTGAGGTGAAAAATGAAGTGTTTCATTAAAAAAAAAAATCAGGTTAGTGAAATTGCATTTTCTTTTTTATAACAAGATATTACATTATAATTTTTAGTGGTATCAACAAAATTTCAATAGTACTAATTATAAAATTATTAAAGTACTAATAATAATAATAATAATACCTATTCTTTGATTTCATACTTATTTATTCTTATATAATTGATTAAAATAAATTCACACTCAAATCTATGAATTTAAAAGAGGGCATAAATAATACAAACCTCTTCAGGATTAGAAAACCAGAATATTGTAATCCTTTCTGTTATGGACAGGGAAAGATTAGAAACAAGTATGAAATTATTTCACTGAAAAACACAAAACATAATTAAAGAAAAAGCATTGTTATTTGTAATTTTAATGTGCGTTTTTTTGTCAAGTGGCAATAGAAATGAATATTACTGTAAATTTGTTAGACAAGCCAGACATTTTATAAATAGTGGAATTATAGTAATGTATTTCTAAACAGTACCACTTTTGATCATTTTTGGTAACAGGGTTAAGATGACTTGTCTTCACAGTTCAGTATGTTAAGACTCAAATTCTTAATGAGAATTTTCGGTTCAAGGAATGTAGCAAAAAATGCTGATGCTTTTATGGAATCAGTCATTCATCCTGATTGGGGGACCCCCAATCCCTTACAAAGGTGTGATGTCAGTGAGGCAGTTATGCTATATGCTACACTTGTCTGGGCTCACCGCTTGGCTTTTAGGTGTTATGCATACATTTTGCTACAGGCCCAGTGACTCTTTTTGGCTGTTATAGATGGTTATACAACAGTCTTGCGGACTGTGGAGGCAGTCTGTGTTATAGCTGGAAACCAAGATATCTTGGCTAATGAGCGTAAGGAACACTGCATTTCCAAGGTAAATAACCTATTAACATCAAAACGAAAGTAGGAGATGGAAGCCTGGAGCCTTGTGTCTTGGCAGGTCAGGTGGGACAAATCCCACACAGGTTGCTACACGCATGGTATATTTCCTATAGTGTCTGTTGTAGGTGTGATTAGATGGGTTTCCCCCAGTCAGTATATCGGAAAGTTTGGCTAGGTTTCATTTGGTAGATTCAAGTCAATGCTTAGATTTTGGGACTGATGATACAGTGGAGCACGTCCTGTACGTCTGTCTCTATATGAGGTCAAACATTCACGAGCTGTTAGGGAACCTGAGAGAATGCATTCCTTTCTGGATCTCCATATTAACTGGATGATCCACAAGGAGTATTCTGTAGTGGCTGGTTTTCTTCAAGCCATTTTCTTTGTTTATTTTTAGTATGGTTTTCTTAAAGGGGTGGAAGAGAACCCCATTTATGAGCGCCTGAGCAGTGTCGAGCTCACTAACAGGTTTTGTAAGATGTTATTAAATATGTATGTGTTCCTCCAGACTACAGACTAAACCACCCCTGGCTACCCACCCTTCTTGATACAGCTGGCTGATGTGCATTACTCATGGAAGGGGGAAATACACCCTCGCACACATTCAAACACCATAGTCAACAGGTGCAGTTGGTTTTGTAGGTCTGCAGAGGGAGTTCAGTTGAGGTATTTGATCACGGCAGGATCCTGGGTGGCTAGGGTTCCGGCCTAGGCATTGGATTGGTTGGAGGTAGGCGTAATGGCATCGTGCCATGGTTATATTGGTATTGTTTGATTCGATTTGGGGCTTTTACATCGGTGGCATCCTGACTGATTACTGTGAGATGTAATCAGAGGGTCTAAAAAGACGACATCCAGTAAAGCCCCTCAGGATTTGGAACAGAGGGTGTGGTGTGGCGACTGGTGACATTACCGTTCTTCCCCCTACAGGGTTGGGATGCCCAGATAACAAACACTATTATTGAATTTTTTTTTATTGAATATGATGTAATATATAATATATTGAATATGAATAATATATCGTAATATGATGGGTTAGGGATTGTGATTGTTTTCTATTAAATTCTATTAAGAATTTCAATCACAGTATAGCTACTATCACAGATCCTTTTAAGGAAAACAGATGCCGAAATATTTTGTGATTGACATGGTAGTGTCCCTTTTGAAGAAGTTCCAGGTCGATAAGTTACTTTTTTGAGTAAGTTTGTGAGATTTAGTGCTCTCACAACCAGTATAGAGTATTTAACAAATGAGTAACATTCCATCTTGGAGATTTAGTAGTAATTAATTTATCAATGCAACAGCAAGAATTGTTAATGATTTAAACAATTACAAGACAGTTATTTATTAATTACTACCAATACACAAAAATTAATATGTTCGATGCAGTGGTCATCTGTATTCAGTTCATTATTTTAAAAATATTCTAAATGTTTTGTATATTCTTATAACAATTTAAAATTAAAAATACTTTATTTATTAATTAATAATAATTTAATTATTTATTTTAAGATTATTTTTAATTTAAAAATTAAATATTTTTTTTAATTTCAGTACTGAAGAAGCATATGAAAGCAAGTTTTCTGAAGCTAAATATGACAATTGAATCTCAAATTTAAAAAAAAATCATGTTGAGTCTGACATCCAATTACATAGCTATTGTCTAATGCTCGCATGTACAACAATTAACACAATCTCCTATTAGTGTTATTAGGTTTTACATCTGGTTTGGAGGACCAAAAACGGTTAGCACCTTCCTTGAATCATTCAAGGATTGCAATTGTTAATGATGTTTGATGTACTAAATAATTATTGAATTGTAAATAAATGATTAAAAAATTATTACACATTCACAAAAATGTAAAAACTTGAAAAAATATTATATGATGATAGCCATTGAAAATGTTTAAATAAATTACAAATGTACACTTATAGTTCAGGTTGAATTTAATTTGAATATAAAACGCATCAAGATTGTAATAATTGAACGCGTTAAAGAATTGCTATGTGTGTATAATTTAATAGTGTGAGTGTTGCTGTAATGAGTGGAGAAAGCCAACCGATCTATAAGAAAATGCTTTTAACTGCTACACCTTAACAAGACATTATTCTTATTTGTAATATGGCTAAGTTAAAAAGCACCTTATAAATTATAAGTGGGTTTTTTAATTTACTTTTTTCAATTCGTATATGATTTTGAGTTCTGAAGTATCTTTTTAATTTTACTGAAATACATTTATTTTTTTACATTTTTGTTTCTTTAAGTATGCACATGAGTGATATGCCCAGAATGTATGATTAACCTTTTTTTAATTTTTCCAGCTTTCTAATTACCTAGATTTTGCCTTGCAAAGATCAGTCCGAATAATTGGAGTTTTACTGTAGTATTTATAAGAATCTGAAAAAAAATATGTGAATTTCTCGTTTACGGATTATTATTTTATTTGAATGTAACAATTATTAACCTTACAGATTTTGTTATAAAATTTGAAAAAAGTTAAAATAAATAATTATTTAATAATAAATAATAAAATAAATAATTATTTAATAATAAAATAAATAAATTTATTTATATTTTTAGTTTTCCTGTTACAATTTGAAAATATTTATATTTTACTAGTATTCTTTTAAATTATCATACTATGGATTGTAACAGGCATACTGAAAAATTAAAATAAATTTATTTGTTATTCTCATAAAAAGTTTTAGGATAATTGAGTTCCAAATAAAATAATAATCAGGTACATCAAGTTCTTATATTTTTTTCTAGATTCTTATAAATTCTATATGAGAAATCATTTGCGTTAGTGTGAGTAAGAAAAGAATAAAAGTTAAAAAAAATTTCAACTTAAGACCTCTAGATTATAAGACTCAAATATTTGCCACAAAACTGCTGTCACTGCTGTGATTATGCTGTGATTATGAGGTATGCAAATAAATTGTTATAATCACTCAAACAATTTTAAATTGAGTTTTCTTGGAAAAGGCGCCAAATTGGATTGGAGGCTGCCATTTTAAGTTTAAAGTAGAGATCCCTTCCCCTCTGCAAAAGGGCATCAGTAAACAATATTTTAAGCTGACCGCGTTTCCTTATGAGCTGAATATACTGCTGCAGATCAGTGCATATTCCGCTTAGCTGATATCAATATTTGTTCACAATTAAGATTTATAATGTCAAATGAAGGACCTCTGATTTATGCCTCTTCTATCAGAGCTGTTATAAGAAGAAGTACTGGATAAATAATATAGAGCGACAAATTAATTAACTTTTTTTTGTTGTAATACAATACATAATATACTGTTCCTTGGATTTATTTGAGAATAATAAATAAGAATTTCACTTTGGCTAGTGTCTGCCTCTGTTATTTTTCTATCAAGTTTATGATTTGTAATCGTGAAAAAAAAGGTTCATATGGTGACTGCGTGAAACTAACTTAGTGTAGTGAGTTAACTCACTAACTTAGTGAGTTTAATGTTATTCTATGAACTAAAATAATTGGAAGCTGTACAGTCAGAGAATTTTTTATCTTTTTTTTATGAGACCAAATTGCTGTTCATCAAGTAAAAAAAAGATGTCTGCTGCTTTACAGAATTGATGATAATGATAATAATAATAATAAAGTGCTATGAAATGGGCACTGCAAAATAGGTAAGTTAGATTCTCTAAAGATAACAAAAATTAGTTTTTATATTTAGGTAACTATAATTTTATAACAGTATGATTAATTTGAAGAAATCAACTATTATAATTTGTGGATCTTTAGTAATTTTTCGATTTAGTAATATTTATCTTGTTAAAGCCTCTTGAAATGGATTTTACATTCCGATTTAAGCTCTAACTAGTTATTGTGATTCTTTATGGAAGTACCTGATCATGTTTGTGTTAGTAATGTTTTACTTAAGCTGTATTTGTAGCAGTAATTACTATTAGTTGACTGAAATGCACTAATATGTTTGCTATTTCTCAAAAATTGACTAACTCTTGTAATGCAATTAGTACTACTTCTTCTTTTTCCTGTTTAGCCTCCGGTAACTACCGTTTAGATAATTCTTCAGAGGATGAATGAGGATGATATGTATGAGTGTAAATGAAGTGTTAGTCTTGTACATTCTCAGTTCGACCATTCCTGAGATGTGTGGTTAATTGAAACCCAACCACCAAAGAACACCGGTATCCACGATCTAGTATTCAAATCCATGTAAAAATATCTGGCTTTACTAGGAGTTGAACGCTGTAACTTTCGACTTCCAAATCAGCTGATTTGGGAAGACGCGTTAACCACTAGACCAACCCGGTGGGTTAATGCAATTAGTACTAGCACAAGTAATATGTTAGACACTTGTGTCCTTTCCTGTCCTGTTTATACTTCATCCGCTCAGAACTTATATTCAAGCAATAGTTACTACTACTACCAGAGTCTAAGGGTTCATTATCAAATGCAAATTCCATTTGCATTGAATTCTTTGCATCTATAGATTCAGATGAACTAGAAATACTCAAAACCTAATAGCTGATTTTTTTATTAAACTACACTATATATCATTGCTTATGCATTGAATGTAGAAATCATTTTAATTAAAATGCCCTTTACAGTGATTTATTTATCATTTTGTTGTTAATAATTAAAATAATTTCCTCCCCGATTACTAATCGCTCCAAGATTTTTTAGTCATGAGCATCTCTGAAGTAAATGCTTTATGAGGAATATAAAAAATACTACAACAGTCTATTAGTTTAGTTGTGAATGTGATGCGACTTCTTAACAGTGAGATTATACTAATTGATCGAATTTGTATTTTTTACATTTTTTAAATATTTTACATTACATTATTTTAGTATTTTAGAACTTTTTAATTTTTTTCAGTCTGAATTAATGTATTAGTTTTTGAAGAGGAACATATAGGTAATAAGAAAATAATTATTACACATTAATCTATTTTATAAACCGGTTAATTTTTTTTCAGGTAAATTCGATTCAAGAGGTATTGCAGAAGGTGTTAGTCAAAAACTTGGAGCAGTTTCAGAATTGAGGTTAACCGTACATTCTGAAAGTGGGCCATTCTTAGTGAAGTAAGTTTTATTTTTTGTATATTAAAACTTTTGCTAAACTTTATTTTAGATTTATAATTGTTGTATGAATTTTGGCCATTTAAGTTGCATTGAGAAATAATTAATCAAAAAATGACTGTCATTACTGTTTTTTTTTTCTGAACTATAAAATCTGTACATTGGTAAATAACCCTGTAATTATATTAAATTCAATTATTACTAACCTAAAATTGAAAAGTCTCAAGAACCACTCGAGCTACTTTTGAAGTAAAAGTAGATTTAATTTATGATGACCTTAGAAACTAAAAACGTTTACTTAAATACTATATTATTCCCGTTGTTTTATTAAGAATGTTTGAATATTGTTTATTGTAACAAATGCATTAAAGGAAATAGTTTATTAGATATATTAAAGTTAACAATCATAACTGAGGATTGTGCCATACTTATTCATTTATGCAACATGGCCTGCAGACTGACAAACATGAATACAGATTTAGGAGCATAATTATTAATTATTAACATAGCTTTTTTTGTGATTGAAGGTATCATACTGAATGTTATAAAATAGAGTATAAAAGATTTAAGAAATTAGGGGAAATTTTAATTAATTGTTAGAAACGGGTAAAAATAGAATACCCTTAGATTCCCTGTTGCTCATGCTGACTATCCTGACAAAATCTGTCATTTTGTCTCTAAAAGATTTAAAAGTAAATAATCAAATATGATGTTCTTTAGAATTCATTAAAACCGATTTGCTAATTTACAGATCAAAAACAGTTATAGTAATACAAAAGTTATAGTATACAAAAGAAATTTATGGAGAAAAACAAGAGAATATGTTTTTAGGGGCTTATGGTTGAAGTATCCATGTAATATTATGCATGATTCATAATTTCTTTTTATTTATCGCCTAACTGAAGCAAGAACCTTGCATACTTGTTTTCTGAAACGTTCAGTAAAATATATCTACAAGAGTCATTCAAATATAAACCGGAATTTGTTTACATATCTTTATTGATAATAAATAAAATTGCAAATATACCTTATTTTTCTATATAGTTTCTTTCAACAGAAATACATTTTCTCCATCAGATAGGTAGCTTCATGATCCCCTCATCAAAAAAACAAGATGGCTGCCCTGGCAACAAATTGCACCCATAATGCTTGACTGCAGTATCGTTATTGAATTTTTCCCTCCTAAAGCTTCTTTTAGGAAACCGCATGTGGAGATCACACGGTGACATTTGGACCCTACAATGGATGTTCAGGAGGTGTCTAATGAATTTTAGCGATTTATCACGAGTCTGAGCTGCTGTATACAGCTGTGTATTAACAAAGATGAGCCTGTTGTCAAAGATGTAACCGATTAGATTATAATTAAAAATGTGTTAAACTTTCACTCTGCAAAAGAAATGGAAAGTAACAATGAAGAAGATAACATAACTAAGGATTGGTTCTGGATGCGTTAAATAAGTTCATAAAAATTGCTGTTATCACTAAACATTGCAAAAATAACAAATCTTTATATTTTTTGTAACGACTAATTTAAAGAAAAAGAGTAGAAAGTCGATGGTCATTCAAAATTACTCAAAATGAGCCTCAAACAATGTAATTCAAGCATTAACTTAGTAAAATTAATTCATTTATTGTATTTGTCAATATATAATTCAAGCATTATATATTATCAACTTCAAGTTCTGTTGCATCATCAGTGCTGATGGCAAATAAAAAAAAAATGTTATGGAATCCACATTAAATAATAAACAAAAATGTATTGTTTATTGTAAGCGCCTTGTAATTGTTTATCGTAAGTATTGTGAAAGAAATATAGCGTTTTAACCTACTTTTTTTATGATTATTTTTGTTTATAACAATTTTTTTGTTAAATTACGTTCATAATAAATAAACCGTGTTTGTATTTAGGATAATTTTTCTTAATTCTAACTTTATTACTAGATGCAGTCTAGTAATCCAGTGTTGCTGAAATCCTGACTGTGACAGATTATTGGACTTCTAAACAAATTTAAGTGCAAAGTCATAATGATGATGATATTCAATCATCAAAAACTGTCCAAGATATTTTTATTTTAAATATTTCAGATAATTTTATAAATTTAATTCAGTCTTAACAGTCTTATCGACTAAAACTTAGAATACACTTAAAGTAAAGTAGCGGGATGATATTAAGGTCATATGTTAATTCCTTATGATAATAATTTTTAATTAGTAAAACAAAAGTTGCACCTCATTTTTAAATAACTGATCGTTTAAAAATACAAATGATCCATCAAGAAATCTTATTTTATTAAGGATTTAATTTTCAACAATGTCAAAAATTCTTAGTTATTTTAAAAACTCAGGAGTATATTAAGTGAGTATCTTGAGTGATAATTAACATTTTTATTTTCAGATTTTTATACGGGGTCAAGAAGCTAGATGACACCTGGTTTCACGGCTTCCAAGCCATTCTACATATTGACCGTGGTGCCATATATTTTGGAGCTGGTATACTATTTTAAAACGGTTCTATTAAATAAAATTCAAAACATAGTCTGTAAGTTAACATCAGCTTTTATGTTTATTTTATTTATTTTCTTACTTTTTAGTTTCATAATTACAGTAATCGTAATATTCACAAATTATTGATAAGTTATCATAAGCACAGATTTTTATATTCAATTATTTTGCGCTTCTTATTTTCTATACCGTAAAAATAATGTAAATTAAGCATACGTTATGATATATTTATGTAAAATATGTTTCCATGTTGTATATGTCCATAATATTATGTAAAGCTTTGCCAATCTGAGGACCAATTTAAAAAAATAAAAGAACAACTTATATTTTATTATTTCTGTCGTATTATTAAATTTTTGGAATGAAGTTTAATTTTGTATAGATTCTCATTTTAAAGCTTTTTTATTAGTAGATTCTTGAGATTAGTTAAATCTATTAAGTAGCATAAAATACTTCCATGTCTTAGAATCGATGATTGAATAAACACATTTTTTGGATTGATTTTTTTTAGTTTTAATAAATCACAGAGATAGCTGGTAAAATAGTGTTCATATCATTAGTAAGTAATAAAAAGATACAAGCACAGTGTATTTGAATGTAAAACAAAAAACTTACTATCGGTAACAAAAGTAAGTGTAATAATTCACTTAATATCTAGCCAATTCATCAATGTTCCTTAACCGTTTGATGTGCACTTCTAAATTAATTAATCTTAGTTTAATTACCGACAAATGTCTGGTGTATTTTCATATTTATTTTCTGTCATTATATTTGTACCACATATTAGTCACGATGAACATCTGCTTTCTTCTAAGCTGTGTACTTGATTCTAGAGTTAAGTTTAAAATCTGAATTTATGTTGAATTTAACTCTTCCCGCTCTGATAGTTGTAGATACTGACAAAATGAGAATAAAGAAATGCTACTAAGTGAATATGAAAGATTCGTAGTATATTACTGTAATTTGCATCAGTGTCTCCTTCAACAAGAAGCAGTAATAGATATAGAACCAAAAATTCAGGCCATAAGCATAAAATCCAAATATAAGTAAAAATATTTGATTTTAGTACAGTTCTATTAACCGATGATAACAGTGATATCCTTTCTGTTATTTTACTGTAAATTTATAAATAAAATATATATCAAAAGCAATCTATCGTTGTTCACAATTACACGTACTCATTATTTTTTTTGTACTGCAAAAAAATTCTAATATTTTGAATAGCGTGTTATCACACTATAGTACAATAATTCTCTCTGCTATTTATTAAATGTTAATGTATCTTATCCGTAGTTTTCAAGAAGGGTTTTTTAATCCTAGATTTAAATTATATAAATAATACACACGCCTAATACTTATTGTTTTGTTCTTATATCTGATTTTAAATGAGCATAGGTTTGCAGACTAATTATAAACTGTAAGGGAAACCACTTTGCCTTATTTCTAATGTTAAATTAGAAGATTTCAATTACATCTTCAGAGGTGTCTCTGAAGACTTATAATATAGCCTGGGATGTGGGTGATGAGGACATATCAGTCAAAAATCAAATTGTGATGATATTTCTTATTACAGTACAACTTTTGTTATTTTCCATTAATGTCGAGTGTTTTATTCATTCTAGCAGGTTGCAGTTCACATAACCGTGAAGTACATAGACATATGTTTAAAAAATGTTAATGCATTATTAATTAAATGTTACTCAAGTAACGGGTGGTATAATTTTTATCCATACGTAAATCAAGAACATTGTTGGAGATATTCTAAATAAAGAAAATATTATATTTCCAGAGATCATATAGTAGAGGTCATAAGTCTGTTATTTTCACCGAAAGAACACTAAGTGACGGGTTAGCTAGTTAATAATTTCTTTATTAGTTTTTTTTTATATGAAAGCTTTCATATTAAAATATTGCTCTGAAAAAAAAAACGTATATTAATGGATTAAATACTGAACCGACTAATTTTGTAATAAATAAGAAATCGTGAATTAAAGTGATTTCTTTAAGTTGTTGGAACATTTTCAGTCATGATTCCTAAAGGCAGGTAAATTAATAATCCTACAGTAATGTGTAATCAAAATTGTTACATCTAATCACAACAGAGAGAGTTATTAATTTTATGTCTGGTATTAACTGGCCTCAGAATGTAAAATAAAAATACGTAGTATAACTTAGTTTAAAATTTCAATTAATATTTTATCAACTTGAATTGTTTTGTAAACTTTTTGTCGGTTCATTACTTAATATGAAAAATAATTAAAAAAACATTAAAAATGAATAAATTTTTTTGTCGTATATTAAGTAATCGTCTTGTATCTTATAAAATAAATGTTTGCCGGTGATTTTTTTATACAAATATAAAATATTTTATAAAAATAAATCAGTGGTGATTTTTTTTACGTATATGTAGGGAAATTTCAGTGAGTAATTTGATGAAATTAGCAAAGTTATAAGACACTGCATTTTATAAAAGATAAGTCAAATTTTTACTTAGTATGCATATTTTGCATTACAGTACTTTATTAAATCAAAAATACGTATTTAGGAATACAAATCGATTTGTTGTATTAATTATAAATTGTTTTCCATTTACTTATCGTGTGCAAAAAATTTTTTTTAATTTTATCTATTTTATTTGACTTATTAATTTATATTCTCTTTCTTTGAACGTAAAGTCATGATAATTTAAAATTAGTCACAAACTAATGTACGGATTTTTTATGTATAGGAATTTAATCTTAATCCACACACCGTGCAGTGATTAATATGAGAGGATTAAGCTGGAGAAATATTTGTCGAAATTGTTGGCCAAGTACATCTTTTAATTTAAAAATTTCTAACTTTTTTATGATCATGTGCTTTTTATCATTTTTATTCTCTGTTTTACAAGTTAATTCGTACTTTCCACCTGTATCATTACCATCTGGTGTTCTGCCTGAGAATACCACTATTCTCCCATATATCTCTCTTCCAAGCCTTCTCCTTCATCACATCCATTGATTACAAAATTCTATAACTTATATCACTCAGACTGCATATATACAGTTTCCTTACATCATTATTTTCTTTCCATTCTCTTGTGTATCTTGTATCTTACTACTGTTCCCAAAAAACATAGTCAGCTGCTTGCAGTCTAGATCTATGAAGTTGTTAGCATCCAAGTCCCGCTGGCAAAAAGACAATTAGAATTTTGGATAACTTTATTAAATTTCAAGAGTATCCTTTCAAACTTTATTTTAAGGTTCTTTTGAAAGTTCTGTTTAGTCTATTAAATCTCTTTATCTTCTTATGAACAGATATTTGTGAACCGTAAATCATATTTTGAAGAAACAGATGTTTCTTTTAAATTGATTTATTAGAACCAAGAAACTCATCTCAAAATCTTATTTTCCATATCTATTTTATATCTCACTGGCCAAGATCCCTTAAAAACCTTAACTTTGTCTTCTCAGGAGATGTAGTAAGATTAAACATTTTTTTTGCAAATTCAAGAAGTGAACCCGTCATTTATATCTAATACGATAACTTGAACATCTTGAAACAAGTATTGTTAATTTGTCTGGTTTCTGCATATATATGCAGATGAAGTTATAAGATAACAAAGGTTCTTCTGTTTTGTTTGATATCAAACAAAACGATAGAAATATTACTTCTCATGATAATTTATGGTCCACATCTTGATTTTTTTTTCTGTTTTCAGCTCTACAAATCTTTGTTTCCTTATATAGGTTTTTACTCGCGTTGTAAGCACCTAATCTTCTGTAGAACCTATTTGAAATTGCTAAACATCTTACGTTTGATGCGACAGAAGAAATCTAGTAAAATTATTGTTTTATGCAATTCATACTTTCAAACTGATTTTCCTATACTTTCTTCTTTTCTTAGCTTTACATTCATTTTCCCCAATAATGTCTTGTAATGTCATAACTTACAGGCTCAGAGGTGTCAGACCTACCTGTAGGCCAGCTGCCTTGGATTTTTTTTTGCTAAAATTCATCTGAGAAAACTAAAAAAATTCTATTTCTTAATTAAGTTGTAGTTTCAAATCGTGACGTACAGATGGTATATGAACTGAGAAAATTTCATAAAGGTGACTTTTTTCATATACTGTTATTCGGTTCATTCTTTTAATATAAAATATAATGGATACTACATAAAACAAGTTATATAGTAGCTCTTTTAATGTAGGTTTTAAATGATTTAACATTAAAAAAAAATTAAGCTTCATTCAAGAGAAAAAGATACACTGAGTTATCAGTATGATGTAACTAACATAATAGATTAGATTAATTACTTATTTAAATAATTAAGAAATCATTTACCCTTAATTATTAATTATTCCACGATTTATATAATACCATTATTTGTGTTAGTTTATTTTATATATGTATTTTAGTTAACATGTACAAACTACAACCTACCTCCTGTGTATGAATAATTTAAAAAAAAGGCAAAAATGATTTTCTTGTGTGACATTAATTTTAGGTGAAATATTATTTCCTTTTACATTCGTTATTATATTTATTGTGGAATGTATAAATAATTTGATTATTGCAAATCTGTAGTATTATTTTTATATTGTTTTGTTAATCTGTTCGTGAATTATTTATTATTTTTAGAATTTAATTTTATTAATAAGTTTTTTGTTGCTGATTTTTAGTAAATGATCGGTGAAGTAAATAAAGCTAACCGAAATAATTTTAATATTACTTTAGTAACGTAAATATATTGTATTATTTTTAATGGAAATTATGAATAAATATTATAATATATACATACATTTATAAGCGCTCAAGTTAGTAATTTAAATATGCTTAAAATTATTTAATTTTTATTATTAAGTGTTTATTATTTAAGATATGGCTAATTTTAAGATGAAAAAAAGTTATTTTATTATCAGAGAAGTATCAAAAAAACTTTAATAAAACATGATAAAAATGAAATGCATTTCTCAAATGATAATGCGGGTACAAAGAATACAAAATGTCTGTTAGATTTACTTGTCCGTATAATTCTAATCTTTTTTTTTATTTTTGAAACTATCATAATTTGGCTCTTATTAATTTAAAAGAAAAGAAAAATTTTTTTAATTCGAGGCTGATTTAAATCGGATAAAACAAGCACGATACATATTACTGACTTCTTAAAAACGGGTGTCACTAGCGCCTATGAGAAAGAGGTGACCTGATTGATAGGCATGATGCCACAAAAAAATTTATTAACCTCATGCAAACCCTCTCTTCCAGTTTTCCTTACTTTTGTGTTATAATTCACCAATAATATATTCTGATGCAATCATATTCTTTTTTTTCAAAAAAAAAAAAAAAAAAAGAAGCTTTCTCTGGTCCTCTTCAAGTCATTTGACTCTTGAGGCTTAACATGCCTCACTTATATTTTAACTCGGCTCCATAATTCTGTTACCCAGTTAAAATTTTATTGTTATTCTAATTAACGGCAATTAATGACCTTAAAATTAAGAAAATACAGCAAACTACATTTACTGCACAAATAAGGGACACAGATATCTGAACTGCAATTCAACAAGACTACAATCATGTCAGGAAATGTTTGCTATATCATATCAAGATTATTTTGTTAATCTTCCTTCCTTCTTACCAAACTTAATTTGCTGTTAACTTTTTGAAATAGTATTACTTTCCGATAGTGATTTCAGAATTCAGTTGTAAGTTATTTTTAAGTTAAAAACTCAGTAGCGGTAAACGCCAACATTAAAAGGTTTTCTTACTTTTGTAATAATTTTTTATTTATTTCCTTATTGCTTTATACTGTACAAGTTATAAAGAAGTGGGATTTACAGTTAATCAGATCTGCAATTTACAATACTGTGAATTTTTATTAATAGTTGTAAATAACCCTTCTATCACGATTACTGTGTTATCTTATAAAAGCAGAATAGAATTAAATGAAAAATCTGCATTTGTAAGTGTCAAATTTGAAAAACAATGAGATAATTTATTTGTTATCACAGGTTGAGTGTTTTTTATTAAAACAATACTTAATTATTTTTTACATAAAAAATCTTTCGCTTTGTTTTTTTTTTGTGTGTTCCATGCTAGAAAAGCATATCTTTATTGTACATTAGCAGGTATATATATGATCACCACACAGTTTTCATCTGATTGCTGATCATGTATCACCTGTTCATGGGAATAGTAAATATTATTCCCATATCTTTATTGTACATTAGCAGGTATATATATGATCACCACACAGTTTTCATCTGATTGCTGATCATGTATCACCTGTTCATGGGAATAGTAAATATTATTCCCACACAAAAACTTATTAGCTAGTAGTTTTATTATGCACTGGAGTTTTGATTTGGTCAAAATTAAGAAAAAATGTTTTCTAATGTTACGTTCTTTATTTTTCCCATTGAAATTTTCTAAATTCTGAGCCGGAAATCAGAAAAACAATTGTTTTAATAAATCGAAGGATGTAAATTATATTTTTGTGTTGTTATTGTGGTTTTATTTTTTATCTTTTGTTTCGATAATTCTAAAAAAAATTAATTTAAAAAAAATTGTTATGAGAGAATTGCTTACTGTATAACCTTCAAAAGTAAAATTCATTAAAATCAGTATTGATGGTGTTATATGATGAGGAATTTTTCTTATCATTACTGAAATAATTCATATTAACTACTTACAAGGGCCAATTTAAACAGACTTTTTTTTAACGCTAAGCCATGAATAATCGTATTGTAAGAACATGTAAACTTGTATTTATTTGTAATTTTTATAATCGATTGGGAAGCCAAGAAGAGCTGAAGTTGAAATGTTTTGAGTTTTTTCATATCCATAAAAAATAATGTTTCTTCAAAATCTGTACGCTAATTTGTCATGAAATTTGAATATTTCAGAATTAAAATTTTTTAAAGAGGATAAGGGACTTAGGTACCTTATTCCCTAAAAAACTTTGATCGCTACATAATTTATCGCATTTGAATTTTTTACCTGCCCGTGAAGGTAAATCAAAACATTTAAATTTAGTAATTTATTTATAGCTATTTGAGTTTACTAAGGGCCTTGAAACTTTTGACACCGTTATGCATCTTGTTTATACTTCTAAATGATACTTGTTTTGAAAAACCATTCATTCCAATCATTAATCGCAATATTTATTTTAAGTGAAAAGTGAGGTAGCAAGTACTGATTTGATTTTTGTTAATTCAGGAGATAGTAGATCTGAGGAATGATTTTAAAATACCTTATCGGATTATTTTTTACTTTTCATTAAAAGTAGAATGCTATTTGAAAAGCCAAATAATTTCAGTTTTTTTAGTTCGCTATAGGTAGATTGCATTTTGAAAAAGTAAGGTTTCGATATTTTTGTTATAGCTAAGGGGTGTTAGTAGTAACTTCTTTTTTTTTGCTTGATGATGTCGCTACATAAGCTTGAAGCTTATGTATGAGATACGGAAAATGGAATTTTGTAGCATATGAAAAATGCCATGCCTGACCGGGATTTGAACCCAAAACCTCCAGATGAAAAGCTGAGATGCTACCGCTCCATCACAGAGACCAGATTTGTTTTCCAAATTCTATAACACTATATGTTCTACTCTGCTTACTGAAAGTAAAATGTTTTAAAAAATTTCATTTGAAATTTTTGTTAATCGGGGGCTAGCTCCCAAAAAATATTGCAATATTTCATTCAGTATTTGTCGAGGGGCTACAGCAATTTACTAAAGAAGGATAGGTCTTGAAACTTTCTGAACGATAGTATTTTTTTATTTTTTCCTTAAAAGAAAGAGCAGGATTTGAAATAGAATAGTCTGAATATCAAAATATTTAATTTTCAATTGTTAATGGGAGTCAGCAGGGCTAAAGCACAGATGAGGGAGACGTAAACTGTGAAGTGCTTACTTACCTGGCCGTGAAGAGTAATTAGTATTCGTTACTCTTGAATAAGTAGTTTGAAAATTTCATTTTTATATATTAAGTGGACTGTGGACTACACAGACCGGGAAAACTAAATTTTTTAACATTAAACTTCCTTTTTTTTACTTCAGGGCAGAGTGCAATATGCGCAAGAACAGTTTAAATAATTATATTTTATTTTCAATTTTAGGGGTCTAAGAGAGTTCGCTAAACTTGGACGGTATTAAATTTCTTGCACGATCCAGAAAGTAGATGCGTATCATAAAAGAGAGAACAGCATGAACCGAATGTAATTTTAAATCTTGGTCAGTTAGAGCAACCAAGGAGCATTAATTAGAACATTCCAGATATTATTAATTTTCACGCTTTCCTCTGAAAGTAGAATGCATTTAGAAAATAAATTGCTCGAATATATCAATTATTTAATAATTAAAGGGGACCACGAGCTTGCTCCTTGAACCAAAACATTTTTTTTCCTCTTAATAATCTAAATTTTACCGGTATTACATTTTTAATCGAGGAGAACAGCGTGCCTAACATTTTTTGAAAGTTTCTTCTTTGGAAGTCATTTAAAAAAAGAGCGCTTCAAATACTACAATTTTTCATTTTTTCCCAATATTTATTGTGCAGAGTGGTTTTGGGAGAGAGGGTTCAAGGGCTTTCAGACACCATATCGGTCGATGATCTGCTTCTGTAGAACTCAACATTTTTGTGATAAACAGGTTTAGTAGATTTTGAGATTATCTTAAACAAAACATACCAACTCTACCTTTGTATAACAGGAGGCATATATTAAATACCTTTATCAAAGTTCACGTTGTTTATTATGGTAATATTGTACGGAGATATTTAACATACTCGTAAACTGTGTATAGAAACACGAATAAGCGGCCGACATTATTTTTGTTTTATATACTTATACACCCCAATGGGGTGTTTTATCTGTACAGTTGATAGGCAAAATTGTATAAAACTAATCAAATTTTAACGGCAAATTGATCAAAATTATTTCAGAATAGTCTATTCAAAAGCAGCAGTCAAATATTCTTTTAAATTTTACTTCTGTTTAAAAGTCGTGAAGAAAAATAGATATTGTATTTAGTTAGTTAGAAATACGATGCTAACGGTTACTGTTACCAAAAGGCTTCAAAATTTTTTTTAAGTAGAAAAATTATTAAAATAAACACAAAATTACTTTAAATATCATTGAAACTAATGAAAATGCAAAGTAAAATATTATTATGTCCTTATAAAATTTTTTTTCTGATCTCTGAACAAGTCATCCCTTTTTAACATCCAGATTTATCACTGCTTTTAACTTTTTCATCAAAACCCACTGTATTTTTATTGAGAATATCAACTCTCATTTCTTACATGAAAAAAAATTGATTGTTTATTTAAATAACAATTTTACAAAATGATCCTTTATAATACGCTAACACCTATAGATAAAACAAAAAGTAACAAATTGTGAGAAAACCTTGCACAATGGAATTTAAAAAATGTTTTTCCCATTTTCAGTACCAAAAATCTATTGAGATCGTTAGATAGATTCCAGACAATTTTATCGTCAGCAGACCTGTGTATCGGATCATAATTTTTCTCCTTTTATATGCATTTTAGATTTTTTTTTTGTGTTCAGTCATTTGACTGGTTAGATGCAGCTCTCCAAGATTCCTTATCTAGTGCTAGTCTTTTCATTTCAGTATACCAACTACATCCTACATCCCTAACAATTTGTTTTACATATTCCAAACGTGGCCTGCCTACACAATTTTTTCCTTCTACCTGTCCTTCCAATATTAAAGTGACTAGTCCAAGTTTCACTTCCATATAAAGCGACACTCCAAACATATACTTTCAAAAATCTTTTCCTGACATTTAATTAATTTTTGATGTAAACAAATTATATTTCTTACTGAAGGCTCGTTTCGCTTGTGCTGTTCGGCATTTTATATCGCTCCTGCTTCGTCCATCTTTAGTAATTCTACTTCCCAAATAACAAAATTCTTCTACCTCCATAATCTTTTCTCCTCCTATTTTCACATTCAGTGGTCCAACTTTGTTATTTCTACTACATTTCATTACTTTTGTTTTGTTCTTGTTTATTTTCATGCGATAGTTCTTGCGTAGGACTTCATCTATGCCGTTCATTGTTTCTTCTAAATCCTTTTTATTCTTGGCTAGAATTACTATATCATCAGCAAATCGTAGCATCTTTATCTTTTCAACTTGTACTATTACTCCGAATCTAAATTGTTCTTTAACATCATTAACTGCTAGTTCCATGTAAAGATTAAAAAGTACATAAATAGGTTAAGTAAGTAAATAGGTTCCTGTACATGTTAGCAATTGTTCTTCTATCTCTGTATTTGCACCCTAATTTTTTTTAAACGCTGAATATTTTATTCCAGTCTACGTTATCGAATGCCTTTTCTAGGTCTATAAACGCCAAGTATGTTGGTTTGTTTTTCTTTAATCTTGCTTTTACTATTAATCTGAGGCCTAAAATTGCTTCCCTTGACCCTATACTTTTCCTGAAACCAAATTGGTCTTCTCCTAACACTTCTTCCACTCTCCTCTCAATTCTTCTGTATAGAATTCTAGTTAAGATTTTTGATGCATGATTAGTTAAACTAATTGTTCTGTATTCTTCACATTTATCTGCCCCTGCTTTCTTTGGTATCATGACTATAGCACTTTTTTTGAAGTCTGACGGAAATTCCCCTTTTTCATAAATATTACACACCAGTTTGTATAATCTATCCGTCGCTTCCTCACCTGCACTGCGCAGTAATTCTACAGGTATTCCGTCTATTCCAGGAGCCTATCTGCCATTTAAATCTTTTAATGCTCTCTTAAATTCAGATCTCAGTATTGTTTCTCCCATTTCATCCTCCTCAACTTCCTCTTCTTCCTCTATAACACCATTTTCTAATTCATTTCCTCCATATAACTCTTCAATATATTCCACACATCTATCGACTTTACCTTTCGTATTATATATCGGTGTACCATCTTTGTTTAACACATTATTAGATTTTAATTTATGTACCCCAAAATTTTCCTTAACTTTCCTGTATGCTCCGTCTATTTTACCAATTTTCATTTCTATTTCCACTTCTGAACACTTTTCTTTAATCCACTCTTCTTTCGCCAGTTTGCACTTCCTGTTTATAGCATTTCTTAATTGCCAATAGTTCCTTTTACTTTCTTCATCACTAGCATTCTTATGTTTTCTATGTTCAGCCATCAGCTGCAATATATCGTCTGAAACCCAAGGTTTTCTACCAGTTCTCTTTATTTCGCCTAAGTTCGCTTCTGCTGATTTAAGAATTTCCTTTTTAACATTCTCCCATTCTACTTCTACATTTTCTACCTTATCTTTTTTACTCAGACCTCTTGCGATGTCCTCCTCAAAAATCTTCTTTACCTCCTCTTCCTCAAATTTCTCTAAATTCCACCGATTCATCTGACACCTTTTCTTCAGGTTTTTAAATCCCAATCTACATTTCATTATCACCAAATTATGGTCATTTTCGATATAATATAAATAGTAGTTGGCGATGGAATTTAAAGAGGAAATGCTGGGAAGCAGGAAAATTTTCATTTCCCTCTAGGAAAAATAACTCCTAGATGCAATTTTTAAAAATATTAATATAAATATGGTATGTAGTATTTGTTAAAATCATTTTTAATAATATATTTTATATTGTTCATTTATTTTACTTTATGCCATCTTTTGCATTTTTACAATACTTTTTTCTTCTTATTTATCCATTACACGTGTAATATAATAGTAAAATGCCCTCAAGAATAAGGTGGGTAGGTCGGGATAGTGGGCAATAGTAAGCAGCTAATATACATCTCCCATGAAAGAATCTTGTGTAACATTTTCCCATAAACGAAAGTATATTTTACATTAATCGTATATTTAAGTCTTTCATTTATTCTACCTTTGTGAATCTTCTAGTATTTTCGATCGCATTATTATTTTTTTCTTCAACTCGGCTATACGATGTAACAAGGTCAGGTCACAAGAAGACAATTAAGTGTCACTTCTTCAATAATAGTGGCATTTAGTATTGTATTATGAGATGACCCCATAAGCTATTATATGAGTACACATTAACATAATACACGCACATTAAATTCTACATCTGATTACAGAGTAAATAAAAATTACTTTCCTTAACCTCAAAATCAGAATATTATTTAACAAAAATATACTTTCAAAATATGGAAAACAAACAACTACAACATTCATTTATGGCACCTAAAATTTCAGCTGTTAGAAGCATAATAATTAAAACTATTCAACACACCGTTGATACTTGAAGATCATGTATAACAGAACACAATAAAATAACTAGATTCCCAAACGCTATTCGTTCTGATTGACTCGCTTCTGTCCCAAATAAATTAAATAACCTTATCGTAACTAAAAAGTACTTCACGCTAATAAACATTTAAAAACTGAGAAAAAAGTGGCTCATAAATTTATAAAATATAGCCGCAATGAAATCATGAGAACAAAACTTAAAGCGGTCATTCATAATACTATAATCGAATAAATCCAATAACTCTTTAAGTATACAAAATTAAACTGTAATGTCTACACCGTTTTCTAAGATCGTAACTTAACCTAGTTAATATAAAACGATTTCAGTCTAATAGATTTTATGAATGTAATCTAAATATAAGTCGACTTAATTTCATTAAACCAGGCCATCAACAGTGACTGAAAGTATTAATAAATTTTGTTCGTTTGTTAGTAAATGTAATAAAATATTACATATTTAAAAATTATATTTGCGTAATGTAATTTGCACATTTTTGTAGCCGATAAGGTGTATTTAAAACTTAGGATCTAAAATTACTAAAAATATACATATATGTATGCATATATATAAATAAAAATTTGTATGATATTAAATATAGCAATTTTATTAATAGGTTGTAAGTACTGTTATTCATTATTATGAGACACGCTATTAAAATGATAATGTAATGCTCTGAACAAATTTGAATTTGTGAATTCATCGCAAATTAAACTAATTTTTGATAAAAAGAGTGTGTAAAGTTGTACTGAATGTAAAATGTAATAATTCTATTTATTGTGCTTAAAATTAAAAAAAAAAAGATTTACTGTTTACGTATATTTTAACTCAGATTACTATGCGAACAAACATTAACCTTTTTTTGATACTTTCTCTGAATTATACGTAATTTAATTTTAAACGATCAAAATATTTTTTCAATGCCTTTTAATTACTTTTATATACCAGTGTTAAGTGCAGTAATTGATAATATAAAATTAATATTACAATTATTATTTAAAATTATTGTTACAAGTAGTCATAAAAGTTAATAATATGATTTGTGTACTTAATATTATGTTATAATTTTATCCATTCTTGTATCAAAAGTAATTAAAAGTGTGCCAACTTAAAAAATGCAGTTACTTTAAATGCAATAATGCTAATTGTCGTTATTGCTTTTCCTTACTTCCATAAATGTTAAATTAGGCAATTTTTTTTTTTTGTTTAAGAAACGTATTGTTTAATTTGTGTAAATATATTTTCATAATTGTCAAACTTAACGATAATATTCAAGCTCTCATTCACGGTTTCATAATCTGATCCATTATTACAGTCACATCAGTCGTTCCATGAAGTTTGCACATTGATAAAATTCATTTTAATAACCTTTTCTTTTTCCTGTTTAGACTCCGGTTATTACCGTTAAGTATTATTTCAGAGGATGATATATATGTATGAGTGTAAATGAAGTATAGTCTTGTACAGTCTCAGTTCGAACGTTCCTGAGATGTGTCGTTAATTGAAACCCAACCGCCAAAGTACAAACATTTTAATAACCTAGACCGGTGTTTCTCAACCTGGGGGGTCGTGAAATTAGACTACATGTAAATAATAAAATCATTTTGTCAGAAAAACAAAAATCATTATCATAGAAATCATTATCATTATTATAAAATTTATACCTAGATTTATAAGTACACATGTAAAGAGACAGTTACATTTGTTTTTCATTTAAAAGTTTCTCCATCACAAAAAAGCAAATTATTTTTAAGTAATGAGAGGATGGCAAAAGGGATTAATATTTTTAATGCCTCTGCGACTAAATTTCCATATTCACTTCAGCGAACAAGCCAAAAATATATCTAAAGATCTTTAGATATCAATTGTTATCGTAACATTTTATCCGGCACACATTTCGATGAGCCGATTGTGAATCTCAACCAGTAACTTAGCAGCAGCAACAATGTTTTCACTAAATGGATTCGGTACCCGTCTCTTCAAGAAAACAATTTTATCTTTCACGAAATTATTTCCTGAATTTCAGGAAATATTTCCTGAAAACTCCCACAAATGCATGTTCATGTTATCCAAACTGCGGTGGATAGTCTTTCTTATTCATCCAGACATTCTCAATAAAATCAGAAGCGATTGGAAACATACCAGAATTTTTACTTTGAAGGTGAATAATCCGATATCAAATTTCTAAATGAAGGCGTGAACTTTGTCATTAATAAAATGTTTTTATCATCATAACCTTGTAAATTCACATTCAAGTTGTTAAATGTGAAAATACATCATCTAAGTACGCCGACTCGTTATTATTTAAAAGCAATGAGAATGGCATTTGTTATCTTGAAAAAATATCGTCTTGCTTGCAATTCCAATAACCGGTTAATAATTTTCCCCATCAGATAACAATTTTCCCCAAATCAGATAACAATCTGATTTCTGTACGGAAGAAAACATTTCTTTTCACCCGTTTCATCACGTAGTTTAGCAAACAGCATATTCTGCGCTTGTTGATTTTTAATAAAATTAACCGTTTATGTAGTGTTACATAGAATTTGAGATTTTCCGGCATAATTTTTGCGGTAAGAGCATGTCTGTGAAGGAAGCAGTGCATCCATTCTGCCCTTGGTGTAAGATGATCTTTAATTTTTTCTGAAATCCACTGTTCTCTCTTGTTATCGATTTCGCACTGTCTCTACAAACCGTAATACATTTGGTTTAGTCTATGTTTTAGTTTTTAGCAGCTTCATAAATAACAACAAAAAACATTGTACTGTTGCACGACCAGATATTGATTTGCAAGACAACGTATTTTCTTTAAAATATGAAATGTCTCTTGTCCCCTATATGTGTTGTAATTTGTATCCAATATGTATAGGGATTTTAGGTCGTATGTAATATACTACCTACAACATATAGGTTGTTTTAAATGAAATATATCTTGTTCCTATGTCGATGACATAGTGACAAGATTGATTAGTCCCTATCGCTTTCATATCTCACAAAACATACGAACCGGGAAATTTTTGCCGCATTCGTAAATTCATCAAATCGGATACTAAAAAATTCACTTTGTGAATTATCTAATCGCAAACATCGGCAGCAATGGCATCGATTCACCTTGATTCTGTGTCATTAGAAGCAGATTTTTTTTGCTTTTTGTACGCCCATCTTCAAGCCTTAGATCACCTTATAAGGGAAAAAACACACGCGCATGTAACATTCAGAAAAGTCAAAACAAGAAGAAACTGAAAAGAACTGTTATAGATCATATCATAACTGCGTCGGCCTTATATGAGGTAAATAAATTTATAAAAAATAAATAAAAAAATTTTTTTTACATAAAGCATTTTCATAAACATAAAAATGGTATTTTGTTGAATGTTTTTATTAGAAAATTTCAAAAGGTTTTTTCTTGAATCACCCGTCATTTCAAAATCCATCACTGCTCAGTAATCTAGCCTTTTTGATATTCCAGCATTCTTAGTTCCACGAAGCAAATATTATTACACTATTTTATGTGAAAAATTTCAACAAGATTTTATTTTTCTGTTTCCTAGAACATTCGGTAAAAAATTACGGTACTCAAAAAGGCACGAACAAAATTATGTAAAAAAAAATTTACATAGGCTATAAAATTCACAATACAAATCTATAAAATACTACTTTCTCGATTATTTAAATTTTGATTTTTTGAAGATGTTGTGAAAAAAATTATTTTCTTATCGTTTAACAAATTTTAAAATATTTACGGGTGAAAAACTTGTCTTGATATAAAGGTAATTTATTATGCGTTAAAAGATGTATATATAAACATGTCTACCGCTAAGTATGAGCTAAAGCATAATTTAATGAAGAAATATTGTATTTCTGCATCCACACAGTCAAAGCTTTCCAAATTTTCTCATTTAAAGATAAATCTAATATCTATATAATTAATTTTTTATTTAATAAATCTATCGCTTAAGTTACACGGCAAGACTTACGACAGCGAATAAACTGTATTATTTTGAATAATGTATTTATAAGGCCATCAAAAAAAAGTCGTCGAGTTTGAAAGTGAAACCGATATGCTCTATTAGAGTAACTACATGTATAAAATAAAAATTGAAACGATGAAATCTGTCCGTATATTAGGGTGAATCAGATTTAAATGGTGGTTTTACTATTCTACGCAGAAAACAGTTCTGAGATGGATAGCGGGTTAATGTTTTTGGTATGTTACAGGGGAACTAGCTCGGTTAGCTCTTCTGCTCTGTTCTGTCATCAGTACAGCCATGAGTGAGCAAGCGGTTCTCTCGTCTGTTGCATAACTTATAAAGTTTTTAACTAATGAAGGCATTAAATTTTTAATTTGTTTAAAGGTACAGTCTGGGAACACTACACTGCCCCAGAACCAAGCATTCTGGGAACCAGACAATTAAGCACAAGCAAAAGTGTAGAAAACTAAAGTCGTGGTTGACACCCAAGGACAAGTCTCACAACCGATGCATCCGTGCTGTTTGAGCTTATCAAACGTGATCGCTGGTTCACTGTTGAAGAAATCGCATCAGAAGTGAAGTCGAAGAAAAAAAGTGAAGTTGAACACGTAAAGTTTGTTTTCGTCTCACGTGGCAACAATAAGATTATAATTACTAATACCTAATATAAATCGGCTGTTCATGTATCCTTATGTTTAACTTTACACTGTTGCCACTTTGGCTGCCAAAAAAACTAGTCTTGTTACTTTATTTACAGACCTTGTATATATCTACATAAACAGATCGTATCATAAAGTTCACTCGGGTCTATTCTACTCGTGAAAATAACAGAAAAAAATAATATAAACATATTTCCTAAATTCCTTTGTGATTTACAGCTAGTGAAAGATTTCAGCTACCCTGGTACGGTCGAATTGAAATTTTTAGGACGTTAATTAAGGAATAGAATTTGCGATTTCTTATGGTTCCTGACTAAAAAAAATCGAATAAAATAGGTCCCAGAACCGTATCTGTAGTATTTTCTGAGAAATTTGGGGTGAAAATCAATAAATTGTGTTAAAAAAATATATTTTCTTATCGTACAATAACTTTGTTAAACGGATAATTTACAGATAAAACTTGTAAAGAATTTAATTTTGAACTGAATGTATAATTTCAAAAAAATAACAAAAAATTAGAAACGGTACATTACTACATCTTGTCAGAAAAATACTTATTTAATGTAAACAAAAACCTTTTTTGGTAACGTTAAAAATTTTTTAAAACTGGAAATTACACGATCGTAAAATAAAAATTACTTTGATAATATTTTTTTTTATTAGTAACAGAAATAAATTAACTATTTGAAAAATTATTATTTCAATGTTAGCAATAGAATAATAACAGCCGATCAACAACGCACAATATTGTTAGTGTTTAAATAATTCTGTAAGATACATTAAGTATATCTGCTACTGTGCTGTCGTTAGCGAAGGTATTTTGTGAATTTTAGTTTGAATGCGATCGGTTTGCCGTTGAAGTAATGTCGTACTTATTATCAATAGGGGAATATGATGTTCCTTTTGGGCGTGTGTAACGGTAATGCTACAGCTTCTGCAGTAGAATATGAAATACCTTTTCCGAATCTCAGGATTCCAGATTCCAAAACAATTAGCGCGACTTTTCCGATGTAAACAAATTATATTTCTGACTGAAGGCTCGTTTCGCTTGTGCTATTCGGCATTTTATATCGCTCCTGCTTCGTCAATCTTTAGTAATTCTACTTGCCAAATAACAAAATTCTTCTACCTCCATAATCTTTTCTTTTCCTATTTTCACATTCAGCGGTCCATCTTTGTTATTTCTACTACATTTCATAACTTTCGTTTTTTTCTTGTTTATTTTTATGCGATAGTTCTTGCGTAGGACTTCATCTATGCCGTTCATTGTTTCTTCTAAATTCTTTTTATTCTCGGCTAGAATTACTATATCATCAGCAAATCGTAGCATCTTTATCTTTTCACCTTGTACTGTTACCCCGAATCTAAATTCTTCTTTAACATCATTAACTGCTAGTTCCATGTAAAGATTAAAAAGTAATGGTGATAGGGAATATCCTTGTCGGACTCCCTTTCTTATTACGGCTTCTTTCTTATGTTCTTCAATTATTACTGTTGCTGTTTGTTTCCTGAACATGTTAGCAGTTGTTCTTCTATCTCTGTATTTGAACCCTAATTTTTTTAAAATGCTGAACATTTTATTCCAGTCTACGTTATCGAATGCCTTTTCTAGATCTATAAACGCCAAGTATTCACTACCAGGATTCACTACCTAGTAAGCGAATTAGTATTATTTGTACCGGCTACGAACATTTTATCCAACATGACGGTGTTGTTGATGAAATTATTATCGATCCAGTAAGGCATCTTTGTAAGCGGATCGGAGTTTTGCGTTCGACGGTTTGGAGAACATTTATACAAAACAAATTTTATCCTTATCGTAAACAGCCAGTTCGAAATCTACACCAAGGAGATGGTCCGTTTCGCTTGGAGTTATCCAGCAAATCGATAACTGTACAAGTACGTTTTGTTTACCGATCGCTCAAATTTCATCGGAAATGTTGTCAACTACTTACACAATGAGCGTGCACGGGCAGAAGTAAATCCTCATGAAAAGGTAGAAAGCAATTTTCAACTCCGATTTGGCGGCAATGTACGGTGTTGAAATTATCTTTACCCTTCTCCACCCATTTCAAGGTCGAATTTAAAATATTTTTTTAAAAAGTATTTACATGAAAATTACACGTACCAATGATCAAGATGATATCTTCATTTGTAAGCGAGAAATTAAAAAAAAATAGTAAATTTCATTGTTATTTCATTTAATTGCTGCAAACTTGGAATTTCAAAAAAATATTTCTTAGCGTGCACTTACACAGTAAGAAGAATATGCATGTAAATCTTGATCAATTTATCTTCAATAGTTTTTGCTGAGCGTTGGTGAATCAATCAGTCAGTCAGTTTAGGAAGGTTGAAAAAGTAATATATATATACACAAAAAATAGATTTTTTGGCCTGGGAGCATTGTTATGCATGAATGGTGGCCTCCTTGAAATATAAAATCTATTTTTTTTTTAAGAATCTTTGTGTGTATGTACGCACATATGTATGTTGGCCTGTATTTGTTCTTTTAACTTTTGATCCCATCGATCGATTTTCTTCAAGCTTGCTAGACAGGTACTACCTTTGGGGGGAAAATATATTAAATATTTGCAAAAAATGAAAAAGGGTAGAGAGTGTTTTGACCGAAATAAAATTTAAAATCTTTACCGGGGCTCTTGATATATATGATATATATTTTTCTTATTTTACACTATCTTGCTTCAGAAAAGGAGTTAACGGGAGTTTTTTTCATCTATACTTTTCTACACCGAAAAGACTTCAAACCACTATAAAATATTTTGCCTATCCTATTCCAATGGTCTGTGGTAACAAAAAAAAATATATTTAAAAAGTATATATATATCTGTTTTAAATTTAAATTCATCTTGCAAGTTATCAATTGCATTTAAAATGTAAAATCTTAGTTTTTTGATAGCCCTTACTCTGTAGTACTTCTTGAAAAGAAATTAGCCAAAAATATTCTCCCTGTCTTAGAAAATTACAACTTTGTTTATTTAGAATTATACCTGTATCTTTGTATTTTTTAAACAAATTTAAAATGTTTTTTTTTTTTTTTTATTTACTATCACCACTTAGGGATTACTTTCTTAAAAATTAACACTGAAGTCCAGCTTACAACGAAAAACCGGATTCCATTAAAAACAAATTCTTCATTATTTTGTTCCAGATACTGTTCACGTCAATTCACATATTATATGTAAACATAAGTACGTCAATACTTAGTACGTAAACTTATATATCAATCGACGTAAGTAATCGCATCGATTTTGCAAGACGCAAGAACGAAATTAATATCCCGGACAATCGCTACGATGAACCTATCTGACAACGGGCTAGTAGTATCGTACGTTTTTTGAAACGCTGCGACAATCAATGCGATGACAGTCGTAATACAGCTGCATGCAACTGTATTCCCTAGGGACTATTATATAGGCCACCGTTCTTCATTTTCTACTTCAACTTAATCGTAAATCCTCCATTACCATTACATGTAAATAACGGCGAAAAGTTCACTCAAACGATTGTAACTTCTCAATGAATGAATAAAACAGTGACCCGAATATTAAAAATAACAGTAACACTAAAACTGTCTAAAAAGTCGATGTCCCTCGGGGCATCTGCATCGATGGCATCTCTGCGGGGCCTGAACTGAAAGCTGTGGTGCGTAAATCATGATTTTTTTACACGGAATGACCTATTTTTGATCTGCCGATGAAAGGAGTGGAAAATTTTACATTGAAATATCACACGTATCACCTTGGACCTTTTTTGAAGGTCATACGGCTAACCATCAGAGCTAGTGTTTTAGTGTAGTCATTTTTACGGTCTTTCCCTTTGGAGCATAAACGTGTAACTCGTCAGGTCCACCGTTCCTGGGATATTTGTTTAATTGAAACCTAACCGCCAAAGAACACCGGTATCCACGATCTAGTATTCAAATCCGTATAAAAGTAACTGCCTTTACTAGGATTTGAACCTTAGAACTCTCGACTTCGAAATCAACCGATTCACCTTATTTAATTTTTCCTTTACTTTCCCGACTAACGCTATAATAGAGCTACAGCTACAGAAGGGGAATTATGATAATCGGCCTAATTTGGGCACATACGGTTTTCACCAAATTTTGAGGTTTAGACAGCCAAGGAACCCAAAAACCGAATGGTAATTTTCCGAAAATTCGTATGTACGTGTGTGTGTTCGGTGTTAGGTGCCACATCCTAAATCACCTTATATCTCTAGAATTACCGAACCGATTTTCACAACCTAATCAGATTACTACTATATATGAGGCATTGATGACATTAAAATTTCAATTTAAAATGTCAAAGAGGTGAGGCTGTAGAGCAAGGTCACCCTCAATATTAGTACCCCCTCTCACCACAAGAAGCGCTAGTGTAGCACTGACATACAGCTGTTGTAGTCGTCTCTCTTTCTTTTTCTATTTAGTATCTGGAACCACCGTAAGGTAAAACTTCAGAGGACGATATGTATGAATGTAAATGAGGTGCAGCCTTGTGCAGTCTCAGGTCGACCGTTTTGAGGTGTGCGGTTAATTGAAACCCAACCGCCAAAGAATACCGGTATCCACGATCTAGTATTCAAATCCGTATAAAATTAATCGCCTTTACTAGGATTTGAACTTTGGCCCGCTCGACTTCAAAATTAGGTCATTTGCATGCAGAATTCACCACTATATCAACCCGGTGGGTATTTTTGTAGACGACTTATGTTGTGACGTCGCGGTTGAGCGGCAGAATTAAAAAATTAATAATATTTAAAGTGTAGTAAAGTATTTAAAGTGGCTGCTAGTACCGCCACATCCGCGCGAATGAAATAGGTATGCGCGCGCGCTTTAGTTAGAATCATTGAATTAAATTAACGGAAAAATATTATATTTAAATAAAATGATAAATATTTTAAATTAAGTTGTTGTAGGTAAGCCTTGCATCAGAAAAAAAGCCGCGTGACGGAAAAGTACTACAACAGTATTGTCAGCTTTTTTTATTTATTTTTAATAGAGTGATTTTCTCCTTAGATATTTACTAATAATAAAATGGTTTTTGGTCTGGTTTAATAATATTATAATAACGTGTACTTATTCCACGTTTCGTTCTATTTTGTTCAGTCAATTTTTTTATACTTTCCTTTATGTTCAATCGTTTACATAAATTTACTTAGAATTAAATAATCTACACATATATTTTTTTCGAAAGTTTATTTCTTTTCCAGCAGTTTAACGTAAGACGTATAACACTGTGTGTGTTGCGATTTAAATTTTGTATTTTAATTACTTTTCTAAAAGTTACGGTTGTGGAACATGTTTTATTCAATTTTTGAGGTAAAACAATAGTCTGAACCAGACTCCAATTTTCGCTTCGTGTAATTCACAGGGGTTAGTTGCAGGCCATAGTAATGTATTTTGTGAATTAATATGAAACCACGCTTCATCTGTAAAAAATGTCGTGTCGAGGATACCAACGGAATTTTATTCGATAAAACGTGTAAACTATTACCAGTAATTTAGTCCTTCGGTATGATCTGTAGGCTTCAGTTCTTGAACACACATTGCTTTGTAGGGGAGTTGCAGTTCTTTTGTTAGATTTATGATCGGTAGCAAGCACGATATCTTGCTGCTGCGCTTACTTACGCGTTGACATCGATGGACTTTCGGCCATAACGTTCGAAATATCAAGCAGTTTCTGTTCGTTTAGTCTAGGTGATATTCCACTTCGATCAGCGTCTTTCAATACATCCTGTTGCCCGAAATTTTTCGATAAGATTTCGAATCGTATTGCGGTGAAAAAGAGGAGTAATTGTAAACTTTTCAAAAAAATTCTGTTTCACTATATCAGTGTACTAGTTACCTTCGCGAAAGACGTCTTCAACGAGAAAAATGCGTTCCTCTACCGAAAAAAACCATTACGTTTCTCGGAACTAACGATTCCGATAAACGAACGAAATGAAGCACATTGTTCAGCGACAACTCAACAGCTGACGTTTTAGTTTATTACTGAACCCACCGAGTCGGTCTAGTCTTAAACTCGTCGCATATCAGCCGATTTCGAAGTCGAGAGTTCTAAGGTTCAAATCCTAGTAAAGGCAGTTACTTTTATAAGGATTTGAATACTAGAACGTGGATATACCGGTGTTCTTTGGCGGTGGGGTTTCAATTAACCGCACATCTCAGAAATGGTCGATCTGACTGTACAAAACTACACTTCATTTACATTCATACATATCATCCTCTGAAGGTTCCAACCTTACTGTGGTTCCGGAGGCTAAACAGAAAAAGAGAGGTTTATTACTGAACAACGCCCAGTGAATTCACCGGGCAACAAACCTACGCCGAAAGATTAGAATGCATCTGGTAATTCTGAAGCGTATTGTACAACTGCTTTCCGAACGCAATGAATATCCCCGCCTACGAATAAAATCTAAAGGAAAGGGATAATTCTTTAAATGTTATTTTGATTAAGAATTATGTTTTTTAATACATTTACTAACCTTTGTAATAAATTATCTTTGTTACAAGGTTCCAGACAACGCGGAGGTGCATATTTAGGTATCGTTTTATCTTTAGTTATTTATCATTAGTCCCTTTTTTATTCTGGTTCAATATTTCTTTTAGTTTGGTCTACGTGTCTTATACAGGGTCCGGCATATAAACCTGACGATTTTTGAGGGATAATAATTAAACTGTGTTTCGTACTGTTAAAACATTTAATTTATCAAATTAAAAACAATTTTTGTAATTTATAGTGAATTACTTACGTAGATTTTGTTTGTTTGAATATTATATCGTCCAAATGTTTTCCATTACTCCTTAACTCGCTTAACCTCATTCTAAAATTTGACATTGCTCGCTCGATCATCACTTATGGAACCGCTTCAATTTCTCGTTGAATGGCTTCCTTGAGTTCTGCAATCGACTGCGGTCGACTACTGAAGACTTTACGTTTGAGATACCCCCGCAGAAAAAAATCACAAACAACCAGATCAGGTGAACGCGCCGGCCAAGGAATGTCGCCAAATCGGGAAATCAAACGTCCAGGAAAGGTTTCTCGCAGAACATCCATACGATTCTCGCCGTACGGGCGGTGACACCGTCCTGTTGAAACCAAATTTCATGTCCTTGAAAGTAATTCGGTTTCGGTCGCAAAAATTTATTCAACACGTTTACGTATCGATGAGATGTTACTGTTACTCCCCGATTTAACTCCTCAAAAATATACGGGCTGATTATGCCGAACTTTGAAACCGCACACCGCACTGTAATATATCGACTGTGAAGTGGTTTTTCAAGAATTTTCCGTGGATTATGCGAAGCCCAATAACGGTAATTTTGTTTATTTACAAATCCTGACAGATGAAAATGCGCCTTGTCACTTTGAAGAATAACGGCATCCTGGTGGACATTTTCGAGGATGACCTCACAAGCTGCTTTGCGATTATATACAACGATTATTGTTTTTCTAATCTATTTGTCATCGTCTGATATTTTGACGCCCATCTTTAGCATTTTCTAGGATAAGACTAATTTCCGAGATGAAATTGCTTTTTTTTTTATTCATGCGTTCTCTCTCTATTATTTTAATATAAGGTTATTTCTCTATATTTTAGAAATTTTTTATCTATTCTTTTCTAAATGTTATCGATAGTATTATTAGTAAAACTTTAATAAAATTCATTTGTTTTCGATAAGGCTATTCCGAATCGAACTGCGTTCGGGTTTGTCTTTAAACCGTCGAAATATTAAAGAATCGTTGATCAAATGTTAGTAATATTTTCGAAAATTAATAAATAGGTTTGGTAATGTGCATTTTTCACCTTAATTCGTAGATTAGTTACGAAACTAAATAGGGGATTCCATATAGAAGTTTCGTACATAGAAAAATTAATTTTGTATACTCCTGTAATTAACAGGATCGATCCTTAAAATTCTTTCAGTAAGCTTTCTTTTGTAAGATAGAAAATGATACGTTTTAATTTTTGATTAATACAAAAGTATATTAATATAATAGAAAAAATAAAAATATTAACGATAATGTAAATACATCACCCCTTTTTATACCGCTGGCTATAATATTTTACAGCTTTACTATTATTTCTGCTGTTTGTTAACATAGACAACTCCTGCTGATTTGGAAATAATATCAGAAGCTACAACTACAGCCCGTTCATAAAGTCACGCTTTAATCCTCCATCTAAGAAAATATTACTGACGTGTACTTTTTGCAAGCCTAGCGTTTATTTATTGTGACGCATTAAATAATAATTCGATCTTATTCCGAGCGGCAGAATGTTTTTACCGAACCAGTGTGTTGTTTTTCGTTTATAGTCTAACTTTTTTAAACGGGAACGTATCCGGCGGTAAATTTAATGTTCGTTTGTCGTTATTAAATTGTAGGAAATTCATTGCGCGTTTAATCGCTTTTACGTTCTTCGATAAAAGAAACGTCGCTCTGGAAACCCGACTCTTTTACAAATTCGACTTTCCATCCGGGTTGTATCACGAGGCTACAAAAACATTCCGAGTTACGTTCGTATAGATTTCGAGTAATGTAAGAATTAGGAGCCTAACGACTTATAACAGTGACTTGACTGCTTCAAATATTTCATTCCAGGTGGTGCGCATGTTCTGGACAAATTTTTTTTTATTCCCATTTCATTTTGGATACATCATCAACCGAAACAGTACGGTATGGAATTCTGAGAATCTTCACGTGTATCGTCAATGGCCCATCACATTATTAAAAAATCGGTGCGCATTTCGTGAAAAAGTGTAACCGGACGAATCTTCTTTTTCTTTCCTGACATCGTAGTTTTAGAGTTCTGCGGAAAAAATTAAAGTACGGTAATTAATAAAAAACGGGTTAAGGGTTCTTTTGCATTTCTTTAAGTTTCACGACCGAAGGACTCCAAAAAACAAACTAATTTGGGGGTAATGTTCGTACGTACATATCTAAGGTTGTTGTCGGGGTGTTTGAAGCTTAATAACTTTTGACTGGATGAACCCAGTTTGATGATATTTTGTACAGACTCGTGTATGCGAGGCGATTCTTTGGTAAAAGTTTGAGGTCAATATCGCCAACGGGTGGAGAAAATATTTTATTGGACTCAAAATTTTGCAAATGTAGCTCTACTTTATATTAAGCTCAGTACTTGCGTGGGTGCTTCTCTTACCGTTTAAAAAAAGAATCGAGAAATCTATCTTTTTATTTATTGCATTTTTATAATCGATTATTTTTTTTATCTTGGCATAAAGTAGTGCAAGTGACTCGAAATAATACTTTGGAGTTAATATTGGGGCGGGGAAGCCGATCAAACTTTTAAAATATCAACTTCTTTTAATTTTTAAAATCTGTTGTTTATTTTCACGTATAATTTATCTGTTATATGAAAATAAATTGATAACCGATAGCAGAAAACGTATTACAATTTTTTCGTCGGATTTTTCACAGAAACATTAATTGCAAAACGTTATTAAGATACTATTGTAGATTTCATAACTTTGAGCGAAGATAGTTGATTACAAGACAGTTATACTGCCGTCGATACTCGTCTAATCTCACGTAGACTATGATCTTCATGTATCTTTCACCACCAGACTATTATTTATGGGGTCGCCTTAAAAACGCACTTTTTCAAAATAACCCGCACGCTTCGAACGATGTATTGAAAGATAAAATATCGAAGAGAAAAACGGTGAAGCGATTCTAAGAAATTTATACCAAAAAAAAAGATTCGTGTCGATCAAACCGAATATTTTGAGCGTTTACTGCGACATATAAACGAAATAAACTTAAAATTATGGTCTGTTTAGTTTTCTATTGCGTACAATTGAATTACTGTTGCGGTTTTTTTTTTCATCGGGTTGCACGACTTTATGAACACTCTCTATAAATTATAAAAAATAGATTTAATGTGTTACCGAAGCGAAATTTCTTAAAATTAGAACGATTAAACCAAACGGTTTTATTTCAGTCGGTTTGTTATTGCGTGTTGTTATAAATAGTAGCGCTTATTTAAACCAATCAGGTTTATTTATCCAACCGCATGCGTACAAAGCATTCCTTAAATTCTTCCACTGTAAAAAAAAACCACAAAAAGGTGACATATAGATGTTGACGGTAGCGTCTCGGCCTTTCATCCGGAGGTTCCGGGTTCGAATCCCGGTCGGTCATGACATTTAACACTTCATACAAAATGTATCATTCATAGTTAAAAAATTACAAATTATAATCCACTTTAAAGCTTAAAAAGCGTATACGCGCAGATGCGTTGAGTTTTACAATGTGCTGGAACTGTCAATAGTACAATGGAGAGGAGATACTGTGCTGCACTCTGCAAATCGACTCGGTACATTAAATTTTAAAGAGTAATACGATCTTATGCTAGAACTAATTTAATTTTGAATACGTTTAGAATCGTTTTGTTATTAATATTATTTCAAAAAAATGTTAAACTTTTTTTTTGCTTTGAAACATCATGAATATGTTTTGCCGTCGGTTACACCGTTTAATTTTTAAAACGTAGCGACTCTTACGGGTTTTACATTTTGTGGTATACGTTTATTTTCCTTCGTTTAAGACGGTGATTCTCAATCTCCACGATCCCTAAAAAGTAAAAAAAAAATATATAAGGAATACTTCGTGACCCCTTAATCCCTGCTTAATAAAATCTGGTTAAAACTATTTATCTGCATCGATAGCGACGCGTATGAACATCCATATATGAAGTATACAAACGCGAGTAAATTTCAGGTTCGGACTTGATGCGTACGTGTTCCTTGTAATTTGGTCTGCTTCTGTAACATTCACAGCGAGAGTGTCATGTTGGAATACGCGTACGATACATCTGCACACGTCATGCTCTCACCAATATAAAAGAGGCGTAAGGAATTGCAGAACGCGACTGTAGTTTCGAATGCGAAGCGTGCATCCGGTGCATTTATTAAAATTTTTAAAAGCGTAGTTTCATTGAAGATAATAATAACTGACGCTACGGTTTTTTTACTGTGCGGTCAGACGGAGTAAAATGTTCTTTTTTTCTATTAAATTCTTACGCAAAACGGATAAATTTGTGAAAAAAACGAAGTGAGCCGCCTAAATCCCGTGAATCGATCGGTAAAAAGACAAGATGGTACAACGAGAGTTATTTACAGGCTTCTAGACAACACCGATAAATAACAATTTTATTTACTGACGAAGCTACTTTTACGATAAACGGAGTTTTCAATTTTAAATGTAGTAATTCATAGAGCGAAGACTGCTCACTTGCTACTGTGGAAACCAGTTTCCAACATAGATTTCCCATTAATGTTTAGTGCGGCATTGTTTATGACAAAATTCTGAGACCGTCTGTTTTCAATGAAATCCTTAAAGGAGGTGCGTTTGCTCGTTTCTTGAAAAATAATTTGCCGGCTCTTTTGGAGAAACATTTCCAAACTAGATCGTAAATGATTTTCCAGCACGACGGTGCAACACCGCTTTTTTCTTTATTTGTTAGAAATCGATCGAACGCTAATTTTTTAATCGGATTGGATGCGGTCGACCGATCGATTGACCACCACGATCTGCTGACGCTACATTAATTCATTTGGAGTCATATGAAAACGATATCATACCGACAAAATGTTAAAAGAGTTTCTCATTAAAATACAAAATTATATTGAATTTTTACTAAACGATCCTGAGATGATACGGAAAAACATCGGAAATAAGTTTGTCGTTAATTATTTAAATAATCGTTTGAGAGAAATCGAGAGTCTGGCTTTGGGTGGTGATTTTAAAACGTATTATAAAACACTTGAACACTAGTACGGTTGTAAATGTGGAAAAAAATAATTTAATATTGAGGTGCACCCCATACACTTACAATCGCAAATGAGAGCTTCAATAGTGGCCGTACGGGACAGAAACGAAGCAACTGACGGTCTCTGCACGGCTTGGCGTAACAGATGGCGGGATTTGGGTGAAGGAAGGTGGACGCCTTCCGGTCACCGTATTCGGATAGTAGAGTGCCTGGGTGATCATGCACGGTCTGTATGTACGGTACGGCTTAGATCCGACCCCTGCTTGATAAGAGGGCAGGTTTGTTAGCGGGTGAGAGCCCCGCACTGCCGTTAGCCGGCCTGACGGCGGTTGGCAGAGCCTTTTCCTCCCCCTACGGAAATATTACGAATAAATAAACATAAATAAGACAAAACAATAAAAATCACGAATTAAGATAAAAAATAATTATAGATCAAATTACAAAACCGAGAAGATTACACAAAAATAGAAAACTGAGCGTGCGTATTTATAGCGTATTAATAAAACAAAAACCGTGTAACCGTAAGAAAAGATTCGAATTCAGTTTACATCTGCTAAAATAAAGGGTCCACCGATAGATCGAATAAAACCTTCACCGAAACCCGAACGATAATAATAATTAAAAGTTTTTTAAAAACCCGGAATTAACTGATTTCCGTTGAACGCGTACATAAATATATTGTTAATAATTTTTATTAATGCCTTCTGAATTGTGAATCGTTTTATAAATATATGTTTTTTATTCGGTATTTTCATGTCGTGTTTATATTTTAAATAATAAATACGGCATTAATGAATCCTATTATTTATTTTGTAATTTAAATTTTGATTTTTATAATTCACGTTATAATGACGCGATCAGTATGTACAGATTAAAATAAAAGATTTGATTACTTATTTTTACGTGTAATTTTATCGTACAGTGTCGACGATTATAGAGATTTAAATATCAGTTAAAAAAAATATAACCTCACCGCTAAAAATTATGCTGCAGAAATATTGTTCATCGTAATTTTGTACGACTCAAATCTTCGATGACAGTCATCTTAATTAAGTTCTTGCACCGGATGAATTTTAAAGCGTTTAACATTTTCACTTTTTGATGTTCGAATCGCTGAACTTTGGTAATGTTATGTTCTCGTGCCGATTCGAGTCGATTCAGATTCGAGTCGACGAAGAGGATTCTCAATAAATTCTTGCATAATCTCTAACGATTTGATATTATTTGTTGCAGATTTAGGCCTCCCTGGTTTTCCCCTATTATTATTCTCCCTGTTTCTTCGAATCTTTTGATGATTTTTAACACTGGACCTTTTGAAATCGGGTTACGACTATTAAATGTTGGATTGAACGATTCGCACGCAAACTTCATTATACGGCCTAACTATCACCAAAACCTCTCATCGTTAAAAGTATGACCTCTCTTATTCACTAAGTGACATGTCGATAGCCAAAGAAAAAACCAGTTCGTTAAAAAACAATTATAAAAAAGATGTAAATAACAAAATCGGCTTACAAATGCTTACAATTTAATATTAGTTTAATTTCCGTTTATATTAATTTAATATTGGTACCGATAAAAATAATATTAACACAATGCCGTTAGGAGATAATAAGCCTTTAAAGTTATTCTTATGCGCGTAAATGCTGTATCTTAATACTGCTTCAAAAATCGATAATTTTTTAATTATTTTTATAAAATATTTGGTCATTTATTTGGGGGAAAAAACAAAACAAAATATCAGTTCTATTTTTAAACACTCATATACATATCTACACAATTAATTAATTAATTAATTAAGTAGAACCGCGTTTTTCTTTCTTCGAGATAAACAAAAATTCTGATGTTGACACCACTTGACTTCTTTGTACGCCGATTAAATTACAAATACGCATTTTTTGTTGCGCTTCATTTAAACTTATTTCATTTGAATGCGAGATAAAATACTCCAATTGTTAATAAAGCGGACGGTCACACGATTTTTGAAACTAGAGAACGTGTACGCAAATAAAGATCAGAAGAATTATATCGAACCAAACAGCGATTAAACGATCGGCAACAGAAAACAAATAAACGACACGATGACCGACTTCGACCTAGGAAGAATATTGTCCGAGGATATCAGAGGAGTAATGAATTAAACGATCGGAATTTTCTGCCGTTTATTAAAGATCGCGCACGTATGCATCAGTATATATGTTGTTCTTGTGAGGGTCAATTTTTCATCCACTCTGTTGTTAACTTAAATGTTGATAAAATTAAACTAGAAAATCCAAAAAATAATCTAAATTATAATTTTTAATTAATATTAAATAATCAGATGTTTCACCATATTTATTACATTACACATATATAATGCCTATTAAATTACATTAACACATTTTTAAAATTACATTATAGAATTTTATTCCGGTAATAACTTCTAATTTTTTATTTATTTTTTAATGTTATCGTTTAATTATTATTTATCGTAAATATTTTTTAACAAGCAGAGATTAATAATTATTAATAAATCAATATATTAATATTAAAAAAAAAGTTAAAAAATAAATAAAATGAATTCTGATTCAAACCGATGATGTTTCCCTTGTAAGATCCAAATATTTGAATAATTCAAATTTTATTTGGCTATAACTCTATAACCGAATAAAATTAGTACCGCTTATGGTATATCGTTGAAAAGATCTCGATGAAAGCTTATTACTGCGGTTAAGAAAAAGTCCAAAATCTAATTTTTTTTTGGATTTTGAGCTTTTTTGGACGCTTTTGGTCCGATCAATTGCAATCAAACGGGGAGATGTACCGCTAGATGTTACAACAGTCCTAAATCAAAAATTTGAACATCCTACGGCTAATCGTTTTTTAGTTACGAGATAAATACATAGGTTTCTACAGACGTCGCGCCGAAGCCCTCGGGTCGGTCTAGCGGTGAACGCGTCTTCCCAAATCAGCTAATTTGAAAGTCGAGAGTTCCAGCGTTCAAGTCCTAGTAAAGTCAGATATTTTAACGCGGATTTGAATATTAGAGCGTGGATACCGTTGTTCTTTGGCGGTCGGGTTTCAACTAACAACACATCTCAGGAACGGTCGAACTGAGAATGTACAAGACTACACTTCATTTAGACTCGAACATATCATCCTCATTAATCCTCCGAAGTATTATCTGAACGGTAATTACCGGAGGCTAAACAGGAAAAAGAAAACAAGATGTCACGCCGAAACTTGTCAAAATGGATTCAGCGATGGTGAAAATGAATATTTCCGTTGAAATCTGAAAACCAAAATTTTTCGTAATCACAATACTTCCCTATTTCGTACAAGAAAATGAAAACGATGTACTTCTTTTTATCGCATCAATATTAGCTTAAATTAAGCAAATAATTTATTTTTTATGTTCCGATTTTTTTTTAATAATCATCAGTTTCCCACGTGTTATCCTGTATTTATTACTACTTTTTTCTGGAAAAAAATTCGACTCTTATGAGTAGATAACACTAGTAATAATAATTATAGAATGAATAATTTTATTGGATTTTTACATTTAATTATGTTAATGCATCGATCTTACTTACAGTAATTGTTATTAAAATAATCGTATAAAACAGTCGTCAAAGAATTGCAATTTTCTCGATACTATTACTTACGTTCAATAACATTTTAAAACGGAAATAATAAAATAAAATTAATTTTTTTAGTAAAATGTGTTTAATTTTAAATAAAAATTGTAATAATTATTAATAGGCAAGATTCCACCCCCAAACTCCGCACAAAACGTTATCCTCATCGTTGTGAGAATAATACTAATAAATATAGTATTCAGGCTTTTTAGGACCCTGAAAAAGAAACTAAATTACAAAATACAGAATAATGGTAACTACGGTAACTAAAATACACACACAGCTGACGATGCGAAATGCATAACCTATTTCTTTGCCACGGTGGCAGAAATATAACAACGAAGTAAAAAAATTAATCTATATTTCCCTCATTAATATCTTTTTTTCACAACTTCACCCTCCTTGCGGATGAAAAAATAATGAATTTTTTTTATTTCTTAACCTACAAGGGAGTTAGGGCGTCGGTCGATGGCTTAAAACTTTCCCTGGGAAAACACGCATGTATCCTTCAAATTTTAAAGTAATCGGTTGGTTGATTTTCGCGTGATGCGATAACAAACGAAGAAACGTATATATATGTTTGTTTGTGTGTGTGTGTGTGTGTGTGTGTTAGTTCTAGAATGAGCCTGATGCAAGTAAAAATTAGCTTTCAACCTACTAACATATACCTCCTTTGAATTTTGGAAATCGGACGATTGTTTGCAGAGCACCCCATTGCACCTCCCAAAACAGCACCCTAGGGGCACCCCGTTTGTTACCAGTTGATGGTGATGACCGGTCTAGCCTCCCACGAGGTGCTCGTATACCTCACCATTCCAGCCTCACACGCAATCCTCACGGGAAAACCATTAAACAGAATTTTTTTAAATTTATTTAATATTATTTTATTTTACGCAACATAAATTTAAGCGTATTATTTTAGTAATACGGCTCACAGTTCACAGTCCATTAATTTAATTCTTTAAAGTTTGCGCTTCAACCGGTAAATCTCCATTTAGAGATTTTTCAAGATGAAACAAATCTAAAAACTACACGCTTACGTCAAGAAACGCGGGTAAAAATTTAGTTGCGATTTATCGAGTAGTTTTTTTACTTCCTTGTACGCAGTAAAGGAAGTATTGTAATCGCGATAAATTTCGGTTTTCAGATTTCAACGGAATTATCCATTTGACCATCCTTAATTCATTCTGACTAGTTTCGGCGTGACGTCTGTACGTACGTATGTATCTCGCATAATTCAAAAACGATTACCATACGATGTTGAAATTTTGGATTTAGGACTGTTGTAACATCTATTTGTGCACCTCCCCTTTTAATTGCAAACGACTAAATCAAAAGAGTCCAAAAACCCCAAAATGCAAATATCCGGATTTAGGACTTTTTCTTAACCGCAGTAATAAGCCCTCATCATATAAATAATCATATAAATAATGTCACTTTGTATATATATATATATATATATATATACAAAGTGACATTAGAGTGTAGGAACGGCTTCATATTTTAAAATTTAGGATACTGGGTTGTTGAAACAACTGCGGATTTACAGTTACAAAATTAATATTTTTGGGTGTGAATGTTTTTTTACTTCTTGGTTTCGCGCGCCATATCGACCGAAAAGATTTATTTACATAGGAAGGTTGGCATACGGTTTTGATGTAACGTTTTGTAAGAAAATCGACGGTAAAAACCGTGTCTCGTTAAACGCCTTGGTTTTCAAATTATAAGCAATAAATTTTGCAAAAACGGAAAAATCGCGCTAGTAATGAAACCAAGTAAAACACTCTGTAGAAATTTAGTAGCGAGTTACAAACCGATTTTACTTAAGGTGTTTAACTTAAAAAACATTTGAAACGGGAGAGGGGAAATGCGGCGAAGGCCTCACCCCCGACAAGTGTAGGTTTTACTGCATATCTTATTCCGTGCTTTTATAAGATTGTACATTTTAGGATAAGTAAGTCGCATTTTTTGGCGCTTGGGGACGGTCGAATGTGTTTACAGGTTCTCGTCGTCACGGTGGAAGCTCGATGTCATTTACGCAGATTTGAATGGATGTATTTCTAGGTCACGTTTCGTACGATTCGCTTTTTGGCCTATTAGCGGTTCATTTCTCTGATGTATGTGGCTGCAATTCCCCCACACTAACGCGCTCGTTGAACTATATTCTAGAGTCGGTGGGTCGTTGATGGACTTGCCGTAATTAGGTCTGCGATGCGACCGGTATCGCTTAGTAGTTCCTTTCTGGTTACGGGTATAGTATAAGCGATCAGTCACTACAACGGTCACATATAGAAAGAGTACACATATGTACAATTTGAAATTTATCGATTAGTCGGTCTACTGCGGTCGTGTTGGTGCACTGCGTGGTGGACGGTGTGGTTTAGCTGCGGTGTAAATTTTATAATTTGCACGTTTACGTTTAAAATCTGTAATAGTTTTATAAAAATATATTGCGAGAACTTTTCGCGCCTGTACATTTTTGCGAGAGATTCTTATTCCGCTTAAGTACCTGTCGATTATTTGTGTGAAACTCAAAATTATCGGTTCGTTAAATCGCATCGCTTTACGTTCGATAGAATCGTACTCGATAAGGGGACTGGACGCGGGTTTAACTTTCACCCGGGGCCTAAAGGTGTTTTAATGTTTTTTATCCAGACTAGCTTACGTGGAAGTCAACGCTGAAAGAAGCGTATCCTCAGTTGAATTTATACGGTCTTTCAATTTTACCACTGCTATAGTCTGATAAGGGGATACATTTTGAATATTTGTTGTGGAACGGTACGATTTAAAAATTTATTGTCTGAAATAATTTAGGACCGAAAACATTTAACTAAGTTTAAAATTAGATATTTTGATAATTAAAAAAAATATCGGTACACCCACCTTTCTGAAAAAGTTTGATTTAAAATGTCAGATCTAAGGCGGACAAAATTAAAAAAAAAAAACCTGCTTTGAAAACCGGCCTGTGTTGAACGTAAACGCTGTTATTTGTTCGTAATAGGTGCTACCGTTTTTTTAATTTCCGAACTAAATTATTAAAATCTTATGTTTGTAAGATTTAGACGACCGCTTTAAACGATTATTATTTGAATGAATTTTATCGAACGAATAGATTAATTTTTAAAACGACAATAATAATTACTGTTATTTTGAAAATTACGTTATGAAGATAAAAGTTTAATTATTTAATTATGTTATTTTGAAAATAAATTTTTTGGATTTTCTTAGGTAATTATTTTTTATCGCTTTTGTTTTGAAAAAAAACTTCATATGTTTATAGTATTAACAACGGTTAATCCTATTTTATTAAGGGCATTTATACGTGTGTCAGTCTGTCTGTTGTGTGTCCGTCCCCCTTAGCTTACCACATAAAACACCACCACTAGTCCGAGCGAAGTCATTCCGTACAACAATAAGTAATAATGCACTCAGGCACCGGAATGTACCGATCGCTAGCGGAAAATTCCGATTCGTTAGTACATGTCCCGTGGTGGTCAGGTGTATACTTGTTATATTATTATATATTTATTACTTGTACTTATTATTTATACTTGTAATATATTTATTTTTTTAATCGTTATATACGCGAAATATATGTTACTAATATATTTTTTAAATTACGTTTTGCAGTTAAAGAAGAATCCGGTCGTCTTGCGTTTAAGAAATTCGAGCTTATAGATGGTTTATGCGATGTAACCAGAGTTATTGTTAGAGGAATGGAGAGTAATGCTATAAAGTGCAAACTTTTAACCGGAGATAAGCAAGGAGAAACAGTGTGTTTTCCAAGAATAACTTTGATCGATGAGAGTACTAAAGGGTTTTCATTGAAGAGACTTCACTTTCCTCTGCGATAAGATTTTGTATAAAAAACCTTTGAATCGGTCGATATTGATTTGAGAAGTTTTCTGGCACGGGCAGTTGTTTGTCGCGTTTTTTTTTTTGTCTTCAGTCATTTGACTGGTTTGATGCAGCTCTCCAAGATTCCCTATCTAGTGCTAGTCGTTTCATTTCAGTATACCCTCTACATCCTACATCCCTAACAATTTGTTTTACATATTCCAAACGTCGCCTGCCTGCACAATTTTTTCCTTCTGCCTGTCCCTCCAATATTAAAGCGACTATTCCAGGATGCCTTAATATGTAGCCTATAAGTCTGTCTCTCCTTTTACCTATATTTTTCCAAATACTTCTTTCTTCATCTATTTGCCGCAACACCTCTTCATTTGTCACTTTATCCACCCGTCTGATTTTTAACATTCTCCTATAGCACCGCATTTCAAAAGCTTCTAATATTTTCTTCTCAGATACTCCGATCGTCCAAGTTTCACTTCCATATAAAGCGACGCTCCAAACATATATTTTCAAAAATCTTTTCGTGATGTTTAAATTAATTTTATATGTAAAAAAATTATATTTATAACTGAAGGCGCGTTTCGCTTGTCCTATTCGGCATTTTATGTCGCTCCTGCTTCGTCCATCTTTGTTATTTCTACTACATTTATATGACATTAGGATATATATGACATGTAAATGATCTGTAGTCTTGTACAGACTTTGGTTGACCATTCCTGAGACGTGTGATTATTTAATTGAATCCCAACCACCAAAGTACTCCGGTATCCGCTGTCTGCTATTCAAATCCGTGTAAAAGTAACTAAACTAATTTTTACTAGGATTCGGCCTTCAGAATCTTCGACTTCGAAATCGGCTATTAATCAAGTGATTTGCAACGACAAATTTACTACTAGATCAGCCCGGCGGGCTATTTGTAATATAATGATTCTTAATATACAAATAAGTTAATGAAAATATCAGATTAATTTTGTTTTTATAATTAAGTTTTCAACAAGGGTATAGAAATTTTAACAAGTTAGTACAAGTAGGTGAAAAATAGGAATTCTTGCTAAAATTCTGACTTAGATCAACTTATCTAGAAACCGGCGTACTCACAAAAAATAAAATTGTTTTGTTTTTTTTTAAATTTAATTTTTTCTTTGCGGGACATATTTTATAATTCTTGCGAACGCAGTGGCAAATTGCCGAAGTACATACCGGTCACCACAGTTCCCCAAAAATCAAATTATTCCTCAAACATTTTTCTGTGAATGGCACCTGAGACTCATATGTTTCTCTCCCCGCCTGAACAGGGTACACTAATGATAAATCAGCGTAGATTTTAACTATTAATCTATACGATAACGATACCCGAATCTTTTATGTGTATTCATACGCGACTAAGTAGCCGAAGGTGCACTAAACTATTGTAGAGATTTATTGTTAAACCCTTTACAAGCATGAAAAATGGACTCTTAATCTAATTACTTTTCTGCAAAGAAAAGTAAAGTAAAGTGCTAATCAAAGTAAAATTAAATCAATTAATTAGCCAAAAGTGTTTAAATTTTGGGAAAGTTTGTGCGTATTCAGGTTGGTTGTTTGTTTCTTACTTTTCACAGACATAAAATCATTTAAATATAAAGAGTACTTGGACACTATAGTTTTGTATGTTGGATTGCGTGTTTTTTGAAGCTGATTATATTTTTTCTGAGCGTATTATTTTTTAAGTTATTATCTTAATTATATAATGACAAAAAAAAAATTAACTTCATAAAATTTACTTAAAGATTTAGAATAATTATGCTAATTCATTTAGATAAAAAATTATTTTAAATTAAAACATTATTTATTACTTATACTTGCTTACTTAGTTTTTCTAAAAATATTCATAAACAGCTTAGTTAAATACATCACTTAAATAATTATTTGAAAATTATTTTTTACATTTAATTAGAAAATTGTTTAATTAAATATTAATTATAAATTAATTAAAATTTGATTATTAAGAAAATTATGGTTTTAATATATCATATGTACATTAAAATATATGTATAAGTATATACAAATGAACAGCTACGGTCATTAGCCAGGTGGAAATAGGTAGCGTATGAAAAGAAACCACGCCTGAACGGGTTTGCGAACCTGGGACCCCCGCAATAAATCCCGAGATAGATATTTGAAATATAATGTATTTTGAATTGAGATACAACTTAATAAAATAATTAATTGTAATACACAATTCATTAAAATTATTAAAAAAAGACCTCATGAGCACGGTGTAAAAGGTCAAAGCCGGAACAGGGGACCTAAAGAAAGCGACACTAAGATTTTCATAATCTTTCAGTTTAAGTCTGCAATTTATAAAACAGATAACTAAGGATGTAATTTGCTAAATTTTCTAAAAAAGCAACATAATACTTAAGTTACAGTTTGTTATCAGCAAAAAACAAAACGAAAGAGAAAATAGCATCAAACCAATTAATCGATTAATAACTCAAAAAAAAAAAAATATGTAGGCTTGGCATGCCGGTTTGCAACGGTATATTTACCGGTATCCTAATAAAAAAGGCAGTTGGAAACACTATTTTACTATTAATTTTCCCTAGTAAGCCAGACATGGGAAGTTTCTTATTCTTGAGAAAAAAAAGATTGTAGCAAAACAACTATCTATGCTGTTTTTGTAGTCCTGTCAGGTCACCCACCTACTACAATTATGCTCATGAGATCTAAGAGACCAAGTTTTTATCTTGTATCCTATAATATAGTATATTGTGGGGTTTGTTGCTAAACAACAGAGGAAATAATTTAAAAGGAAGTATCCAAGTTAATAACTGAATTCAGAGATATTCCATTTCCAGTTAGCCGTTTCATACTAATGTTTTTAAATGCTCTCCACAAATATTTGATTTAAATGATTGTTGTTTATCCTAGATTATTCAAGATAGAACAACAGAAATGTTTAATATTTTATTACGCAATTAAATTGTATTGTAAAATTCTAACGGTTTTCTTTTCAATATTTCAGGACAGGTTGCCCTATTTAGTTTTATCCGACAGTAGTAAAAGTTCCTAGTATGATTCTACACTTAAATTTACAATTCCTCTCTACAACAATAATTCAGGAGTTGCTATCACTGCAGATTGTTACAAGTATTTATTTTTGAAAAAAAAATTAAGAAATAGATATGATTACATAAAAACTCTATGGGGTAAATAAAATAAAACGGGGATAAAATTCCCGGTTCTCGGTTTCCTTTTTTTTGTCCAGGCTGGTGCGTCTTGTTTGGGTGGCTAGCTCGGTTTCCTATTTTTTATGTTCCTATTTTTTTGCGCGTCTTGTTTGGGTGGAGCTATCCATCCAAACAAGACGCAAATATATATATATATATTTTAATTTTATTTATACCGTTATTAAATAATCTGTGTATTATCAAAGAAATTGATAATTCTATTATGAATTGATGAAATATGTTTATAAGATGTCTTTTGTTACACATCAGTTATACATCTTTCATCTGAAAAAAAATTAAAAAACACATTAAAATATTACAGATTATATTTAACTGTTATTAAAATTACGATTACATTAAAGATAAATAAATATTACCTAGATACATTTTTTACAATATAGACAAAATTCAAATATTTAAAAATGTTAGGTATGCAATTTATTATTCAGTTGCCTTTTTTTAAAAATAGGACTAAACAGTGTATATTTCATAATAATAAAAGCCCTTACTACTATGTGCGAGCGCTGGGTTGTCGGTATAGCGGTTCATATAGTACCTGACTCCCCGGCTTGGATTAAATTTGTAGGAAGCAGCTGAGTTGGGGAACTCAGGTTCGATGAATGATCCTGGGCATATCGAGACGCCTCTTAGCCCGCATCTTGTGTCATACTGAAAAATGGTGTCGCTTTATTCATGAAAACTTTAACTTTCACGATTTCTGTGGCAGATAATTCACATAAAAATGTTCATCTAAGAGAGCCTTTGGCTCCGCAAGCGAAGCGAAGGAGCGTTGAGTTTGATGATATAATATTTGGAGATAAAGAGGGAAGGAGATTCTAAAATCTGAATCACAGAAGCTGCAGGAGGACCTGTAAGGAAACAAAGAATTTTGCTATGAGTCTGTTCGTTGAAACCGTTAACGACCTCAATCATCACCACTACTCAAGGCCACGAAGATGGGACGTGTAAACATTGAAGTTGTATCGCATGGTACGTTAAATACCTTCAAGGGAGTAATTGTGTGAAGGGATTTGTTGATCACCACTGAAGACGAAATTGTAGAGGAACACTACGGGCAAGGAATTGTTGCATGTTGTCGACTGAACACACGACGCAATGGAGAAGTATGACAAAAATAAAGGCTGGTTTTCATTAACAGATGTTTGTCCATTCATTACTATCGCATTGTTTTCTATATCAGAATTTATAACATACAGCGGCCCGTGCAGGGATCCGCCGGTTTATGTCTACTCCCATGGGGATCACTCTGCGAGATCGTGAAACTGTACAATTTGTAAGGAGGAATTAGCAATCAAAGAGATAAAGACTATTTAAAACATCAACTGCTTCGAAGCTAGAAAAGTCACCGAATGTTGCGCCTTATGCTCAAGTTGCTGCAGCTTCTGCAGATTCCTTTAAACTAAATTCGCAATCTCTGAACTGGCCCCAGATTTAGCGAACGTGGTGAAACGTATCGTCAACGAAAAGTTGAATACAGAAACTATTCCAAAACTGACACAGAAAAAAAGAAGAAGTCTCCAAATAAAAGTTGTTCTTCCGGATCTGAGAATGAGCTCTCGACCGGTCAAAATGGAAGGAGATTAAATTAAACAGCACAAGTCGTTTAAACATAATGCACCGACGGTTAAAGTTGAAATAGAGAAACTCTCCTTCAGAGAATCAGACGACGTGATGATGATTGTTGGAAGAGAAAGTGATGGGCAAACATCAATGGAGCCCCAGAATGCTCGGAGGCCTCTAAAAGAAAGAGCAAGCTTTTTAGCCGCACACATAATATCACATTCAAGAATATGGTACACTGTTTTTAAGCACAATGTGCTTAAATAGTCTGTTTAGCCGAATAAATAATAAAATGTTAAATAAAACGACGACTTAGAATATTAAAAACACTATAACGCTTAAAATTGCTATATTCCAACGGTGATTAATTTAAATTTCTATGTACACAGAGACAAATACGTAATTAGTTTATACTAATTTTAATTGTATTAAAATTGCTGTAACATATTTTTCAATAAAGACAATTTAAGGCAAGACGTCTCATTTTACAGGAAATTTAATCATTTTTAAGTGTATTTGTAATATTTTTCATATAAATCGCTGAAGGAATCTATATAACAAATTAACAAAAAAAAAGTTTTTCTTTAGGTTAAATAAGTTATGAATTAATCCTGCTCGATTTTTCTACCAAATCGTTGCAAAAGGTTCATGTATATTAGTTAATAGCATGCATTTTTATTATTTTTTTCTGTATTTTCCCCTCCCGCTGGAGCCGGTCCGCAGCCAAGCATAAACTCAGCTCCGTAGGGTGCCATCGCCTCAAGCTACCTCAATGGGGCCCCTCACCAGGATTCCGGTCTTTACGCTCTGCCTCTAATGAGGAATCCCCAAAGGGATCCCCCACCGGGACTACGGTCTTCATAGCCTCCCCGAAGGTGCTGTGAAGAAGTCCGCGGCCAATCATTGATGGTGGGACCCCGGAGCTTCAAACTCTTCCTGGACGGAGCTGTCCCCCACAGACACCCAACAGCGCTAAGCAGACGCCGCATATTATGGCGTAGTTAAAGTCGTACATCCCCGCCCATCGGGTGCATGCTCATGAGAACTGCAGTAAAGAAATCGAGCCTCCCGCCGGTAGTCCTTCCGCAGGTAAAACAATGGCCACTACGGTCTGGCCCAGTACAAGAATTGATTCTATGGTCCTCCTTTCAGGAGCAGAAAGAAAGGTCGTCAACCGAGCGCTTCATGACTCTGCAAGCACCCATCCCAATACGAACACGTCCGTCGGCCAATAATTTGTCTGCCAGGATAGGTGTCACGGTCACAGCGACCAGCTGCGTTTCACCATAAGCCGGTCGCATGGACAGAACGTCTATCGACACCGACTCCCCCGTAAACTTTCGAAGTTCCGTCACGAACTCATCCTGAGTATTAAAATATCCATGTCTTTGACAAGGACGTGAACCCTCCTGCCGTCCCTCCATGTCAGGGCCGTAGTGGTGGCCTCGACCTTTGCGGAAATATCCTTACTTATTCGTTCAGCCGCACCACTATCGGCCCGCAACCGCATATGAAGGTCCTCTCCCTGCCACTTACGTGCGGAGAGGACCACAACTTCACCTGGGGACACAGCTCCTTTCACTGAGCGGAGGAAATCGGCGTAGGTTTTCCTCTCTAGTTTAACCACCACTGTCGTCGTCGGCGGGCCTACCGGTCGTTCCCTGACGATATCATTTGGCGTTGACCCCAACAGGTGCACAAAATAACTCTCCCTAACCCGTCGACCGAAATACTCGACTGAAGGACGTAAAGGTTGGTTGACTTTTCCGAAAGTCCTGAGAAGCACACCGCCTTACTGTGACCATCCTTCATAACTCGGGGATCCGAACGACAGACAATTGAGGCCACTTCCTGGTCCCAGGCAGCCGTTAAATTAAAAAAAAGTATACACAGTTAAAAATAAAATCTATTTACAACAATTTCTGTTTCATAGCAACCATTCAAAAAGTAAGATTAAAAAATAAACATTCATTATACAATTTTGAAAGTAGAATACATGAGGACATAATTTGGAGAAATATTGAAAATAAACACAATTAGTTAACAGTGGATAGAGGTTTATAATTATTTTATATTTTGGATACTGGACGTAAAATAAGGTAAATTTGAAAATATTGTCTTTATAAATTTACAAAAGAATTCTATCTTTGACAGAATTGTCTTTATTTAAATTTATTAAATATATATATATATATATATATATATATATATATATATATATATAATGTATATATATACCTTTTATTAGAATTCCCTTAATTTTAGTTTATAAAGTTTTCTTTAGATATTTTAAGTTGTTTTTCAGATAATATTTTGATGTTAAATAGATTTTTTTAATACTTTTATTTACAGTCTCATCAACAATTAGCAGTCAGCAACTTATCAGTGTAACTGTTCCAGTAAATGTGTAATCTTGAACAACCTCAGACCGACCATTCCTGAGGTGTGTGGTTAATTGAAACCCTACAACTAAAGAACACTGGTATCTGGTGTTAAAATTAAAAATTTTAAATATGATGAGTGCAATACAAGATCTTCCGACTAACCAAGTTCAAGACTTTGTTGTAAGATGTGCATTCTAACAGAGCCAGTTAAAAACAATGTTAGATTTTCATTCTAATGATGTGAATCCATGACTAAAGAAAAATTATATAAAAAACAAAGGCTTCAACAAAATATTTCTTTGAATAACTGCTATTCATGGAATACATACTAGTAATAATGCTTAGGTACACTAACTACTACATTCTAACTCCTCCTTCCCCAAATAAAAATTTCCGAGGGTTGCTGATTATCAGGCTCAGATTGTCTTTGTTTAAATATGTTACGATACATTACATAAACAATAATAATTACTAAAATTAAATACGATAATAAAATTCAGAAAGATACTTGATTTTAACAATCGTTTGTTTTCTAACAGATGACAAATTATTGAAATTTCATTTATCTAAATCTAATGTTTTTATTTTTTCAGTAAGTTCATTATTATCCAAAAATGTTTTGTAAGACTAATAAGGTGTATTCCTTGAAGTGTTTTATCGGCACAAGTGTTTTGAGGACATTTTATTGCCACATTTACTATCTAAACCTATATTTTTTTTTATTTTTCTAATTTTAATTTTTGTCATAACAAATTTCTACTTTTGGTATAAATGTCATATATTGTGATTGTTTTTTAGTCGGAACAGAAATCATTTTATACAAAATACAATCTAATTGTTCTACGATTGGCAACTTAAGAAAATACGCTACATCCTCAGAATTAAACTTACAACTAACTTTGAATAAACTTTCGAATTCTCTTATATTTTCTAATCTTGGTTCCAATGACAGTTGATTAACGTAATGCGGAAACCTTTTCTATTTTATTAAATAACTTTCTAATAACGCTATGCTGCAGCATTCCTAATTTAAAAAATGCCATAGAATTCTCAATATCTTGAACTAAACTTAAAATAATATTATAAAAATTATTTATCTCGTTAAAGAAATCAGTTAATTTTCTAATTTTTAAAAAAAATCTTTATTATTTTTATTCATTATTAATATCTTACTGCGTAATTTCTTAAAATTATCTTCATTTATATTAACCGTTTTATGAGACCCGTTTATAATATTTGTACGAAAAGTGTACTGTTCATTAATCTGATTTAAAATACCTTTTTGTTTATATTTAATTTGTTCTAACAATTTTTCCTATTTCTCTCCAAATTACTATTAAAGAATTTAACACCAGAACCGAGGCCCTTAATAATTCCTCTTTTATTTTTTACTTTATTACTTAACAAGGCTATTTCTTCTAACTTTTCATTTATTGTTATTTTCGTTTGATTAATAAATTTAAAATAATTACTTATATCTCTAGAATTATGACTATAATCAGTCACAAAATCTTCATTTTTACTTACATTATACGATCGTATAATTATGATTATTAAAACTATTCGAATAAATACTTTATCTAAACTATAATAATGAATAAATGTATGTATGGTAAGAGGCTTCCAATTTGTCAAAACCTAATTCTATCGGGACTATTTCCAAATTAATAATTTTTTATTTTAGCTGCTCCAGGATGAATTCCTTTTAGGAACAGGAAGGATTGCAGCAAAATTTAAATAAGGATTAGTTTCTGTAGGGGAGGAAGGTTTTTTCTTTTATATCTGTTTAATCTTTCGAGGTCATTTAATTTTTTACAAATGTATTTTACTTTTGTATTATGTCTTGCTTCTATTTCTGCTGTTTTTCATTGTTTATTTAGTGAACTGACTTTTTATCGTATTTATTTTTAGCTTTACTTTGTTTATGGACAGTCTTAACATAAACATCTGGTGGTATTTTCTTTAAATCTTCTTTATTTTTTCTTTAATTTTTAATTTTGATCTTTCATTAGTTTCCTTTACACGTTAATTTAATTTTTTCACCTTTTTCTTTATTATTAACATAATCGTTTATTACCTACTACTACTACATATCTGCTTCTATAATGAATTTGGGTTAATATGCCCACAAAAAAACAAACCGTGTTAATTTTTGATAATGGAATGAATTAATTTTTGATAAGATGTACCTGGTAACTTAATAGTCTTCTTTATAAATTCTGGTTAGTTATTAAAAAATCTAATATGTTCTATTTGTGTAGAATGAAAGCTTTCACATATTCCATTAGTCGGTGGATGTTGTGTGCTAGTAAAATGTATTTTAATTTTGTATATCTGCATCAGTTCTTTAATTATACTATTATTAAATTCGGTACCGTTATTAGAAATAATTGTTTCAAGGATTCTGCGATATGTAAATTAATTTAATAATTTATCGGCTACTTCGATAAATACAAATACTATATACAGTTGACACAAATATTTGTTTTTCAAAAAAAGCACTGTCGATATGAACTAATCCTATTTGCAGTAGTTTAGATGGTGTAGGAGTCAGATTAATCTTTAAATTAAAGGAATTCTTTCATATTTTGGTTTTAAATGAATTTCACATTTATATAATTTTGGATATATACTTTTAAATTCGAGTTATAATATTTTCGTTTAATTTGTAGATAGGTATCTTGTATTCGCCTGTGATTAGTTTTTTCTACATAATTATTGATTTCATATAATTCTGCGTTACAGATATCAAAAATTTATTTGTGCATCTTATTAATTGTAATATTAGAAACTTAAAATATTCGGTGAAAACCGGTGCAGATCTTTCGTAAAAATCATTTTCAAAATACAAATTATATTTTATATTAGGAACTAAATATTCTTCTATAAAATTAATTTCGCCAAAAAAATTATTTTTTGATATTTCCACTGTTAATCTAGTTTTATTACTACCAAATGATTTTTGTATTTTAATTTTAGGTGGGTTATTTTATATTAATCTTAATGTTACTTGATTTTTTCCAAAATTGAGTGATTCATCAATTAATTATTGGTATTTTTACACGTGTTAATTTGAACGCATTGTGTGCTCAGTATCTTCCTCGACTTGACCTTATTCTTGTGACTATCTTCAATCGGTTGATTTTCTCCGTGATTTTCGCCGTCATCTACATTTGCAATCATCGACTGGTCATCTACTCACAGTTCTGGAAAATATAAACTATCAGTTCATTAATAATTTTGTCTTTTTCATCTGTATCTACTGGCACGGTTTCAACATTCTTATTTGTTTTTTTTTCACTTATATTTAATTGTATTCTTAATAAATCCGGATTTTGATTTTTCTTTCTTTTTTTGTAAACTATTTTGTGGTCAAATTCTTCTAATTTTAATCGTCACCTTAAAAGTTTGGAGTTTGGTTCCTTAATAGAAAATAGCCATTGCTATTTATGATCGGTGAATATTTAATATTTTCTTCCGTAAAGAAACGGAGGAAAATATTTCGTCGCTCAAACTACGGTAATTCCTTTTCTATTGTGGAATAATCTATTTCAGTATCGCTGAGGGTCCGAATTGCATATTCGATGGTAGATATTTGCCGTAATATGGCTTAATTAACAGTTCCGATAGCAAAATTGCTGGCATCTATGGTAAGTTTAATAAAATACATTGTAGTATCGGCTCATTTAACAAAATATTTTTACACATTTCAAAACATTTTACATAATTTGGGTTCTCAATATATATTTCGCGTTCTTTTTTAAACATTTAGTATGTGATTTTGTTATAGTAACAGAATTTTTTATAAATTTTCTATAATATCCTAATAACAAAAAAATTCCTTTTTAATTTCTTTAGCGGTTCTTGGTATCGGATTACTTTTAATTTCATTCATCTTATCCGGATTTGATCTAACACAATCTGCTGTCACAGGATGTCCTAAAAAGGCACCTCTTTTCGTAAAAATTCTATTTTTATCTAATTGAATTTTGAAATTAGCCTATCTAAATCTAACAAAAACGTTTTTTTGTTCCTTTGAACTAGTTGAATAAATAACATCAACATAACCAAGGCAAGTTTCATTTTTAATTCTGCGTGGTACATTATTCATTATTCAATTTGTTGGAAGGTTGGTGAGCTTTTTTTTTAATCCAAATGAGTTCCTTAAAAATTCATAGTGCCCTGTTTTTGTGGAGAATGCTGTTTTCTCTATGCTATTGGGATCCACCTCTACCTGATGAAATCCTGAAGTTCTGATGGAACTTATTTTTTTAACAGATGTGCTCTATTTGCATTTCTTCAATTGTATTAAAATAATATATAGGCACTACTATACTTCTACACGTTAATTTATTATTTACAAAATCTAAACCGATTTTCATTTCCTTCAAATCATCTAGTCAATAGCAAATAACATTTTTTATGAAAATCAAATAAAAATAATATTTAATTATTACTTATTTATAAAGTTATATTTATAATAATTATAAATCTATATTATTGGTAACTTCTTAATAATGATATTAGAGTAAATAATTCTTCTTTCGACATACCATGGCCGTGGTTACTTCGAAAGGATCTTTACTTAGACACTCTGAAGCCAATAAATTTCTTACAAAAGATCTGATATCTCCGGTATCGATTAATATCCTACATCTACTTCGTGCACCGATGTTATGACAGTCATTAATTTCCGAATGTAAATTCATAATTGACAAACGGTTCCTGAGTTCATTTACTCTAAAAAAATGATCGGTTTCAAATTCTTTTACTGTTTTATTATTTTTTAAACTAATTTTATTTTATATATTGAGATTATCTATTTCTCGTGAAAGGTCATCATATTGTTCCGCTGTTTGATGCAGATACGTCGTTCGTGCGTTACTAATACTATTTCCTGGCATAGATATAATTTAGATTATTTGTTTGGAGGTTCTACTGAATTTTTTTGTAATACTTATGACTATTTCTTGAGTTCTTTTAAACTGAGGTCTCTGGTTCGGATTGTGTTTTGAAAGAGTAGTCGTCCGTTGAAATTTTGTTTTATTTTTTTAAACTGCGATCTTACAAAGGAATTGGGATTTATATAAGGTAATTTCTGGGTATTGAATTTTTCGAAAGGTAATTTTTTTTGAATAAAATGTTGCAGGATTCGGTATCGGTTAAATCTAAAATTATCTTGGTTTTTGTTTGGAGTACGTTTTCTTACAAATTAATTATTATTATTGCTATTAGGATTACATTTACTTATTTTAAATTGAAAATCATTTGTTAACATGCTTAAGCATCTTCAAGTGAATTGCGATTTTTAATATGTATAAAGTGAACCTACCGGTTTTGCAAACCTCTTAATAAAGACTCTTAAAGATAATTTTCTTAATATATTCCCATAAAACATTTGCTATTAGAGGTCTTCTGTTTGAAAATTTAATCATTTTTAGATTTTTTCATAAAAATGAAAAGGTGTTTTGTTCGTTTTGTTTTAATTTTGCCATTTCTAAAATTAATCTGACACAGAACCATTCAATATCATTTTTCTCTAACATCGGACCCGTTTAACGATTAATTTCGATTAATTCTAAAACAGGCGATTTTATTTTGGACAAATTGTTAAAAAAAATGTTCATTCTGAAAATCTGGGTTACTGTTTACGTATAATCTTGTTACAGATTTGTAGCAAAATGGTAATAAATCGATTTAATAAAGTCGGATCACATTAGAATTCAGAGATCACGTCAAAATACAGGCTTTCTCGACACTGTCGTCATTTTGTCCAAATAAGATTTCTTTCACCCAAAAATTACGAGAATTAAAAGCGACTAATAATAGAATTTAAACCTGATATTATAAGTACCTTTCTACTTACCATAAAAGTATTTTGTAATCGTAGACTATTTTGTACTACTTTATTTTTACTGATTCACACCGATTTAATTTTTTTTCTGCAACTTTTAATAAATTTACTTTATAAAAAATATAACACAATATACACTAATAGAATAACATACACTAGTTCATTACGCTCCTTAGAATAATATGCTTTTAGTCTCGTTGTGTTTGTCGCCTTCACGAACTGTGGAAACCGACGAAGAATTATGTTCATTAACTCCTTGAAGATGTCGAACCGACTGCGTCAGTTGTTTCTTAGCGATGAATATTTAAAAAAAAAAAAAAAAAAATGTTATACATATAAAATAATTATTTCACATACAGATATTCTTTCTATGATATATTGGATATACCTTCCAAATACAAGACTTTAATGAACTATGTTAGGTGTAAAAGATAACAGAGTACGTTTTAAACAACTGAATAAAATAATGTACTTCAACGTATTATTTCTTAGAATTACTACTAATCCAGGAAAACACCAGTAATAATGCTTGCATTTGCTAAAGAATATATTCTAATGTACATGTGAGTGTGTGTTTTATGTGCTTAAAAATATACTTTATGAATAATTGTATGCTTTGAAATTAATGTGAAAATTATTCATTGTTATAAATTATGATTACTTAATATTAAACGTTAGCGGTTTAGTTGTTTTTCACAAAAATTTGACTACGTTAAATTATTATTGAGAATCAAGTAATTCAGTAGTTTTGTGATTGTTGCACTATAAACTGTACCTACATTTCACCAATTTAAAAACTGGATTTTTAAATTGAAACTGAATTTAAAAAAGTGAAATTCTGTTTGAGTCCTTTGTTTTGAAAAAATACCGCATCGCTCCACTCATGCAGAATACACCGATATGATTTTAGCGTACGGTTTTTGCGATGGAGATACTGCAGCTGCGGTGGAAGAATACTAACGTAGGAATCCTGGACGAATATTTCCAAACCGTAAAGTATATTTGTAGAATTTTTAATAATATTCGTGAAAATAACAGTTTCCAGTGCACATGTTTCATCTGAGCGTCAACCGATATACGTTAATAGCAAGAAAAAACATTCTTCAGGTGCTAGAACCGGCTAACTGACAGCTTAATCCTACTAAAAGCACGTGAAGAATTTCTACACGACTCAATATTCCACAAAATACCGTATGAAGGGCATTACACTATAACGGATTGCATCCATATGTTCAGAAAGTTCAACATCTCCTCTTGGTGCCCGTACCAGACGACTGCAGTTTTGTCATCGGGTTAACAATAATTACCAGGTAATTCCATTCATTCTATTTTTGGACGAAGCTACTTTTACTCGTAATGACATAAACAACAAACGCAATACTTTACCGTTGGTCTGAAGAAAACCCACATGCTGTAATCGAATTAAATTTCCAGAACATATTTTCGGTGAACGTTTGGTGTGGCACGATCGAAAACCAATTAATAGACCCTTTTATACTAAAACCAGAAGAGAAATTATACGGAATATTTAAACAATTTCTTATAGTGCTTGAAAATTTCCGACATATCCATTAATCACCGACAAAATATTTCACGAATGAAGCAAGACAATTGTTAGATGAAAAATTTACTGTGAAATGGATTGGACGTAGAGGGCCGGTAAATTGGCCACCTAGATCACTTGACCTTACTTTCTTAGGTTATTATTTATGGGGCTGATTATATGTTAGGTATGGAGGCAAAAGGTAGACACACGCAATGAACTGACCGCTCGCATTCTCCGTGCCGCTGCCCTCATCAAGAAGGCGGTTGAGGGCGCCCTCATCAATTACTAGTTGGAGATAGAGAATGTAAGGAAACGCCTTGAAAAGTGCATCGATGTAAGTGCTGGAATCTTCGAACATTTATTGTTAATTAATGCAGTATAAACCACGATGTGTATTTTTTTTAAAGAACAGTAGATTAAAAGTATTTTAATTTTTCGAAGGTCTAAATTTATTGACAAAAACGGCTGTTTTTTTATTTTTAGATTCATTTTTCTGCTATCATTTGTTAAACATTTGCTAACATTTTTCTGCTAAGTTGTTTTTTAATAATAAAAGTGAATTTTTTTTTGTTTTTCTCAGGTTTTATTAAAACAGTTTTCTCAGAATTTCTCTACAAGTTTTGATAACAAAATTGACTCATTTATTACTCATTTAACAAAGATGCATTTAAACCTAAAAAAAGTATATATCGTCACCGAATGTTCGTTTTACATTGGATGTGAAAAAAAACACGAAATACAGACAGTTGTTGGACATGCTGTTTTATTTAAAAAACATAAAAACTAACAACTTTATTCTTATACAACGCCGTAAAATTCATTCAGTTTGACTTCATTGGTCATGTTATATTTGTAAAACCATATTATTTATTATATATTCTTTCTCATTTGATAATATATATATATGTAATATTAATAATAGATGAAATGATAAAATATTACACCAAAACCTTGACATATAACAATTGGTTGTTAGCGTTTGAATTCTTAAAACTTGATATCTCGTGATATATTGAAAAGTATTATTTATTTATTTAATTTTTTAGTGTAATAAATTAATTGATATTCACAATATATTCTTAAAAACAATAATAATTAAATTTACAGGAATATTTATTTTTTTATATTATAAAATAATCATTTTGTTAAACCTAATTTTCGTAACTTTTTTAAACGATAATTATATACATATGTGTAATAAAATCTAACTAAGATGCAGTATGAATATTTAAAATACCATCGAATCTTTTATATCCTAAACGGAAGATAAAACTGAAATAAAATATATGATAAAATTTTTGTACCTATCATAACGGAATATTAAGTTCTAATGTATTTTGTTTTTATTTTCAGGGAGTTATATCAACAGAGAGGAAACGCCGGAGAAGAGAATGCAGCGAGTTCTATCATCCCAACCCCGTATGGGAAGACGCCTACCTTGAGACGATTCCGGTCGCCACCACTCCCGTTCCTAGCCCTGCTGGCCTTTAACACGGGAGTCGTCTTATAGACCATCAACTGATTACACGTCACAGTAATAAGGAAGCCTCGGTTCGGATGCCACCGATTTAAATGCCTCGGTAGACATTTACATGGGTGATTTTTTAAATCTGCTTTTGCCTTCGCTGCAGGCCCATACGGATATCTTGAATGTCCTACATCGTTGCGCTCTAATTTAGCTGACCGAGTTCGTGGAAGCACGAACCCCGCGCCTAGTTCTACATTTGTAGAGCCAATATGTAAAAGTCGCTTAGATTGAGGCAATAATATTAATAACATGCCACCAGAAATGTTGTTCGCTGCAACGGATTTTACTCCTAGCTTTCTTAATGAACTCATTTTTAGTTCATACCCCAGATATTGGAATAGTTAGCCTCCTGTCTGGTCTACAAGGTAGAGGCGGACAGACCGCCTACTCCAACTCAGCTCCATCGCAGAGTCCCGCGAGACATTTACTTCACTTTATACTATCGAGATGTCGCAACATTAACGGCCGCATGGAATCCATGCCCCCGATACCGCAGTCGCAATTCCGCCGACATCCCCACACCGTAGGGGAAGACACCCGCCTTGTGACGCATCCGATCGACACCACCCCCGACCCTGTTCATAGGCCTGATGGGCTTTAACAGGAGCCATCACGCCGACATCTCGATTCCCCCCCGAGGCGAGAAGATCTTACCTCGTAGCGTGTCCGGTCGCTACACCACCCCCTCTATTCATAGCCAGTAGTGGCTTTAACGAAGGACATCTTCTCGCCCTCAAACTGATTGCGAACCACAGCTTTCAGTTCAGGACCCGCAGAGATGCCACCGATGCAGATGTCCCTCGGGGCATCTGCAAAGTAAAGTTCACAGTGATGTTTGGTCGTTTAAAGTGCCCTCGTCGAAATGATGCTACGCCACGGCTGAGAGGTCACACACACAACCGGTACCACAGTCGCTGCTCCACAGACAGCTTACAATCAGTTTTAAAAGTAAATTCTATCAGAGGAGAGGAAAAGCCGCAGAAGGGGTGGTGATCAGCGGGTTGTGTCAGTAAATAGGAAACACCACAGAAGAAGAGATCAGTGGAGAGGAAACGTCGCAGAAAGGAGTGGTGATCCGCGGGTTCTGTCAGCGGAGATTAAACGTCGCGAACGGGGTGGAGAGTGGTCGGTATGGAGATATTACACATCCGAAGGGCACCAGGAGGGTGCATGGGTGGCAGGCCGTGAGTAGAATATCGATCGGGGCACGTTGAGTGGGGGAAGCGGCTCATCCAAAGTGTGCTAGACGTGTGGTAAGGAAAAGGGGATGCTGTCGAACGGGATAGAGGTTCGTTGGGATAAGGGATGTACACATCCGACGGGCACCAGGAGGGCCGCTGGGAGGAAGGGCGTTGGTGTGGTATCGGTCAGGGCGCGTTGGGTGGGGGAAGCAGCTCATCCAAAGTGTGCTAGATGTGCGGTAGGGAGACGGGGATGCTGTCTAACGGGATAGAGGTTCGTTGGGATGAGGGATGTACACATCCGACGGGCGCCAGGAGGGCCGCTGGGAGGAAGGGCGTTGGTGTGGTATCGGTCGGGGCGCGTTGGGTGGGGGAAGCGGCTCATCCAAAGTGTGCTAGATGTGCGGTAGGGAGACGGGGATACTGCCGAACGGGATAGAGGTTTGTTGGGATGAGGGATGTACACATCCGACGGGCGCCAGGAGGGCCGCTGGGAGGAAGGGCGTTGGTGTGGTATCGGTCGGGGCGCGTTGGGTGGGGGAAGCGGCTCATCCAAAGTGTGCTAGATGTGCGGTAGGGAGACGGGGATGCTGTCGAACGGGATAGAGGTTCGTTGGGATGAGGGATGTACACATCCGACGGGCGCCAGGAGGGCCGCTGGGAGGAAGGGCGTCGGGTGTGATATTGGTCGGGGCGCGTTGGGTGGGGGAAGTGTCATCCAAAGTGTGCTAGATGTGCGGTAGGGAGAGGGGAACCCTGCCGAACGGGGTAGAGAATCATTGGGATGAGGGATGTACACATCCGACGGGCGCCAGAAGGGCCGCTGGGAGGAAGGGCGTTGGTGTGGTATCGGTCGGGGCGCGTTTGGTGGTGAAGCGGCTCGTCCAAAGTGTGCTAGATGTATGGTAGGGAAAGGGGAACGCTGCCGAACGGGGTAGAGAGGAGGGATGTACGCATCCGACGGGTGCCAATCGGGCCGCTGGGTGGAAGGGCGTTAAATGTGGTATCGGTCGGGGCGCGTTAGGTGGGGTATTGGTCTGGATGCAGATTGGAGGCGAAACTATCTAGTCAAGTTCACCATACTCAGCCTACGAGGATCTCAAAATTCATCGTAAGTAACACTTTTGCAATGAATATATTTACTTATATATTACATCTAGACTTCCTAGTTATCTTTAATATTGAATATATCTTTCAGTTTCATCTCTTAAAAAAATATTTCTATTAAATATGTTGGTACAACTTCGAAACCTGGCAACATAATTCCTAATATTACCAAAATCACTTCTTTTAATTTTTTTAGGAGCTAATGGTACTGTATATGTGTGAATTGGGAAATGATGGAAAAAGCCTAATAGCTGTAAAAAGTAGTATGCTGTAATGTATAATAATAATATTAATTGTTGGTATCTGGATTATCTGTCATAAAGTACTTTGCAAAAAAAAAAAATAAATAAATAATTGGCAATCCTTTTTGATTTTCATCAGTTAAGATAGATTTGCTTTTTAAAATATAAACTTTAAAATAAATTTTAAGTGAAATCAGTTTCCATTAATTTATGCTTATCACACAGAATATCATTAGCGCCTTGAAAACTATAACAAGTGATTTTGGAAAACCTAATGATACTAATGTACCATTTTTCATGAACATGTTACAAAGGAAAAATTTTAATGAAAAGTTAATGTTTAAACGATTTACAGTTTTCATTTTTGATAGCGTTATGTATCTTCATCTACATGTGTAAATAATAATTTCACATCGGATGTGAAAAATTACTTCTATATCATATATTCAGTATCATCATATCTAGTTTATAACTAACAGAAATAGAATTAAGAAAATGATTATTTGCATCAAAATAAATTTTTTTATCAGAAAGTTCAATTAACTTTGTTTTCAAGTTTTTAATATTCAAATGCTAACAAACAATTGTAATGTCAGTAGTGTTTTGGTGTAATATTTTCCTTTTACAACTTTTATAAATATATCTGTATTCATATTTATATTGATATAGATGTAATATTTCTATATACAATTTTATATATATTATCGATTTTCGTTGCGAATAGGAAAGACTTTTGGTTAGGTTATTTATTAACTCAGTGTCAAATAAAGGGCTAGCAGGAGTAAGTTTTGTAATGAACAAAAAGATAGTGAAGAGAGCAGATTATTTCAAAAAGCTTAGCAGTAGAATCATTGTAATTAGGATAAAATTAAAACCTAAGCCGACAATGATTATTAACATGCATGTAGATGTCTACAAGTGCCCATAATGATGAGTAGTGCGTATATGAAGAAATTGACAAAGCAATTAAACACATAGAAGGAAATGAAAATTTAACAATACTTGGAGATTGGAATACAAGCATTGGAAAAGGCAAGGAATGAAAATATTGTGGGTAAATATGGGCTGGGCAAAAGGAATAAATTAGGGGACCAACTCATTCAGTTTTGCACGAAGTATATTTTATTAATTGCCAACACCCTGTTGGGCGGGTGATACTACAAGGTATCAGGTAGATTAAATCATGGTTAAGCAAAAATTTAGTAAAAACTCATTGACTACAAAGCATATCCAGGGCAGACATTGATAGCAACCATAATTTATTAATAATGAAATGTAGCTTGGGGTTTAAAATCCTAAAGAAAAGATTACAGGTGATTTGCTGAAATTTAGAGAAACTTGAGGAAGAGAAGATAAAAAAAGTTTTTAGGAGGACATCACAAGAGGTTTGAGTAAAAAAGATGAATTGCAATATATAAATAATGGGAAAATGATAAAAAGGAAATTATTAAATAAAAAAAAAACGAACCTAGGCGGATGATTGCAGCTGATGATTAACGTAGAAAGTATAAGAATGCTAGTGATGGTAAAAGGAACTATCAACAGTTAAGAAATATTATAAACAGGATGTGCAATTTAGCGAAAGAATGGAATGAAGAAAAGTGTTCAGAAGCTGAAAAAGAAATGATCATTGGTAAAATAGATGGAGCATACAGGAAAATAAAGGACAATTTTTTTGTACATATGTTAAAATCTAATGTGCTAAATAAAGATAGTAAATCGATTTATAATACGAAAGGAAAGGTTAATAGTTGGGCAGAATATAATGAAGAGTTATACGGAGGAAATGAACTAGAAACTGCTGTTATAGAGGAAGAAGAGGAACTTGAAGAGGATGAAAAGGGAGTTGCAGTACTGAGATATGAATTTAATAGAGCATTAAAACATTTGAATGAAAGAAAGGCTCCTTGGGTAAACTGGATACTGCAAAATTACTGCACAATGTAGGTGAGGAAGCGATAAGGCATATTATAGTAATACAAACTGGTGTGCAATATTTACGAAGAAGGAAGTTCCATCAGACTTCAAAAAGAGTGTTATTGTCATGATACCAAAGAAAGCAGGAGTAGAAAAGTGTGAAGAATACAGAAAAATTATCTTAATTACTCACGCATAAAAAATTTAATTAGAATTCTGTACAGAATAATTAAGAGGAGAGTGGAAGAACTGTTAGGAAAAGACGAATTTGGTTTCAGGAACAGTATAGGGACAAGGAAGCAATTTTAGTGCTCAGATTAATAGTTGAAGGAAGATTAAAAAAAACTAACCGTCATACATGGCACATATAGACTTAGAAAAAGCATTTGACAATATAGACTGAAATAAAATGTTAGCATTTTAAAAAGTTTAGTATTCAAGTATAGTTGTAGAACAAATGCTAACAGTTATAGGAACCAAAATGTAACAGTAATAATCAAAGAGCATAAGAAAGAAGCAATAATAAAAAAGGGAGTCTGACAAAGATGTTCCCTATCACCACTAATTTTTAATCTTTTCATAAAACTAGCTGTTAATGATGTTAAAGAACAAATAAGATCCAGAGTAACAGTGCAAGGTGAAAAGATAAAAATGCTAATATTTGCTGATGATATAGTAACAATTTGCAGGTGATATATTGATTATAGTTGAGACAGAAAAGATTTTGAAGAAACAATGAATGGCACGCATGATGTCCTTCGCATGAACTACCACATAAAAAAAAACACAAAATAAAAGTAATGAAATGTGGTAGAAATAAAGTAGATGGACCACTGAATATAAAAATAAGATGAGAAAAGGCTATGGAGGTAGAATTTTGTTATTTGGAAAGTAGAATTACTAAAGACAGATGAAGCAGGAGCCATATAAAATGCCGAATGCACAGGTGAAATGAGCTTTCAGTCAGAAATAGAGTCTGCTTTCATAAAAAATTAATTTAAACGCCGGGAAACCATTTTTGAGAATATGCTTAGCTACTTTACATGAAGGCGAACGTAGCTTTATATGGAAGTGAATCTTGGAAGATCGGAGCACCTGAAAAGAGAAGATTAGAAGCTTTTGAAATGCAATGCTTTAGGAGAATGTTAAAAATCAGGTGGGTGGATAAAGTGACAAATGAAAAGGTATTGCAGCAAATTGATGAAGGAAGAAGCATTTGAAAAAATATACCTTAAAGAAGATAGACTTAATATGCCACATCTTACGGCATTCTGGTATAGTCTCTTTGATATTGGAGGGACAGGTAGAGATGGGAAAAATTGTGCAGACATTTTACATTTGTTATATGTAAAATAAATTGATAGGGATGTAGGTGGTATACTGAAGTGAAATGGTTGATACTAGGAAGAGAATCTTGGAGAGATGCATCGAACCAGTCAAATGACTGAGGACAAAAAAAAGTCTGTTTTTCATTTAAACTTTTAATCATCAATATGAGAAAAAATTATTATTTATCAAGGTTTAATAATTCTCAATATATTTCTGTTTTGTAGTGTATTATAGAGAATATTAGAAATTAAATGTAATTTTATAAATGTATTAATGTTTTTGTTTGTTTGTTTATCACATCTCCTAAAAAAGCTTAGCAGTAGAATCATTGTAATTAGGATAAAATCAAAACAGAAAGCAGATAAGAAATGGGTTAAAATTTACAATTACTATATTAAGGTAAAAGATAAAAAAGAAAGACAACGCATTTAACTAGAATTGTTTATTAATAAAGTGTTATTTTACAATTAGAAAGGCTATATACATATACTGATTTGATTATTTACTTTAAAATTAAAAAACTAAATAAATTCAAAATACATAAATTTTTACAATATCTTATATCCAACCCTCATTGAGATTTACTAACCGAATATGATGGTTAAATTTTGATTTGTTATATCGAATCAAGTAGTTAGATAAATAAATCAAAATATGTGTAACTCGTAGCTGTATTGAAATGAAATAATGCAGTCTTATTTAGTTTGTTCCCTCAACAGGACAAGATAGTGGTTGTTTGAAAGAATTTAAGTATTTCTATAAGCCACCTATTCACAAATATCCATTCCGAGATATAGAGTGCTGCCTATTCCATGTAAGTCTTTACAAAGAAGACAAACATTTACTTAATACATCAGGAGCATCGTTAATCCGATTACTATAGATTTTAAACATTAGCGTATGATTAAATGCTACAGATTACTATCTGCAGCATATCTGTTGAATTTAGATTAGGATGAAGACATAATGCGATTAATTAACCAGCTTGCCCACACATACTACTGATGGGTGGCTTTAATGTACACAACCTTTTATGGGGATATTGGAAAGGTTCCTTTTAAAATCTGACTTTGTTGTATTAAATAATGGTTTTGAACTTATTTAAATGCCAGATAAAGATTGATGTCCTGTTACAGTTAACATTTATAACTGCATCAATGGCACTGAAATATACTTTCAAGGTTTTAGAAATTTCCACGGAAGTGACAAGTTTCAAAGAAAGTGTATTCCATCTCCAAAGGCAACTGTATGATAAGAAGATGGATGAGCTTCACTCCTTGAAACAACTGAAGTTACTGATAATGATGTTTGCTTTAACCAATGTTTTATTTAACTCTCAGATTTATAAAACGTACAAATCCTGACAACAATACTTGATGTACACTAATAGAAATACTACTACAGCAGACATTTGGAAGATAGTGCAGGTCATCTGTGGGCGTACAAATTTTATTTCCATATTATGCTGTTAATCTGAACACGATCGAATAGATTCACCATACAAAATCAGATTATCAGATATGATGGGACGGAACTTATCTGTAGCAGTGGAAGAAAGCATATATATTATTCCAATCCTAAAAAAGATAAAACTCCAGCACATCCCATTAGTTAGTATCCTAATTTTTTGACGTGTACTATTGCAAAAATGTATAAATTTTTGCAACTTGGCAATTTCAGCATCAGTCAATCTATTCTTCCTCCTATTGGTAAATTATCCCTCGGTAAATGTCCTTTATATTTTTATTTTTTTTCCTTTGTAATCTAGCCCCCATACTCTTCTGGATGTGGTGCAGCACTCCAGCATTTTGAGAGTTACATCACTGTAATTTTTATTAAGTACTGATTTATATGAGTTGCTACCTCTCACCACCTAAATAATTGAGTTAGTGCACATCATGTTTTTGTACTGAAAGTCTAAAAATCCGACACATCCGCCACCTCCATGCCACCACTACTTTCATTTTAGTTAGCTTTACAATTTTCTTCACGATGTACCTTAATGCATAAACAATACTTGGACAAAAAACATTCATCAATAACTTTGCCACAATCAACGTGGGTGGCAGAAACGTCATTCATTGATTGGTGGCCTCACTTCTGCTATGTCCCATCATAAATCTGTTTTCTATGTCACATTCATACTGTTTTCTATTACTACTTCTAACATTGCATCTTCAGTAACACGGTTTACTGCTGGGCCTAATATATCATCATATTTATTAAATTTTTCTACAGGTCTAGGTTAGTTCATAATTCCACAAAACACTCTGCCTGCAGTAACTACTTTTTCAAAGCACCTAAGACCATACCCTAACCTATTAATTCTCAACCTGAGAGTCAAGATCACCACAGGAATCACGGCGATATGAAAGGGCGGCGGTGAAATTAGGCCTACAAATTTAAACGCAAACAATAACCGATAATGAAATCATTTCATGAGAAAATAATCATTATAAACATTTTACTTAGAAACACACTAAAGGAAATTATTTTCAAGTGATAAAAGAAGATTCCTATATTTATGTTTTAGCACAACCATAGTATTTGAAAAATATTGTCATGAAACATCAAGAAAGGGATTTAAAAAAAATTATTCTAATATATGTATGGTATTAGTTACCCCTCACGTTTCAGAATAGATCTCTTGTGCAATTTCCAAAATTTAAATTTAAATTTTATCTGCCTTAGAAGTAAGTAAAAAAAATAGATGTCTAAATAAATTATTTATTTAGGAAGTGTCAAAACGCATATGTCTTAAGGAGACAGTCATACCATATGTTGATGGAAAAAATCTAAGTGCTCCAGACCAGTTAAGAATTAATTTTGAGCGACTAAGGGCGCACATATTTAAATTTATTAATAATGTAAAAAAATGTTTGAGACGACAAATTTGAAAAAAAAACTTACTTTGTAAGTAATTCTGTTTTAATTTAAACCATGTTCAAAACCGCACCATTCTTTTATGATAACCCTGTATTCAAACGTAGTAATAGCAAAGCATTGCCAGGTCCAATAGTTATATAATTAAAGTTTATTATTCGTGAGTTTCATACAAAATCAAAAGAGGGCCTTTGCCTCAATGTCTTTATGTTTATTTCAATTACGGCGTTTTTCCCTTTATGACGATTTGTGTACTTCTTTCGTTTTTATAGAGCTGTACATGATTAATATAGATATTAATGATTAATAAAATTTTAAGAATAAACGTTTACGACAATGAAATTTAGCATTATATGCCATTTTTCAAAATATTTATCTGTGTGCCTCTTGAATAAAAATAGATTTTGGAATAGATTCTCGAACACATAAAAGTAATATACTACATTCTTATCTATTAAATTGTTAACAAATGAGTAGTGGAGTCTGCGGTTCTAATTCGGATATAGTGAAAGAAATCGTTTTGAGTTACTACTACTAGTTTAATTATGTGAGAAATTTAATCGTTTGTTTCTGTTAAAAAAGAAGAGCTGATTTACTTGTAATTTTTATACAGAGAAGGAACGGTTGAATTAAACATTTTTGACATGTAATCATCGACCAGACCTGCATGATCTACTTATTTATACAGATTACATTTATTATAAGCGTAAATATAAACGGCAAATAATTTGTATAACAATAAAATAAAATTGTTCACGACAGAACGCTTTAAAACGAGAAAAAATTATCTTATAAATTATTTTTACGATATACAATAAAAGTACATGTATTACCGATTTAATGCGGGTTCAGTAGAGATGTAGTTAATAGTATTAAAGTGGTTGACCTCTGTCTAGTCAGTACAAAATACTGTAATGTTAAACAAAGATTGTGTAATTGTAACAAAGAATCCGATTAAAAAAATGGTGAAAAGAATAAAAACTACTAAAAAACATTAAACCTAAGAGTATTTACATTTAATTAATTTTGCACAGCATTTATGTCTAATTTATTTTAATTGAGCTTTTTTTTATTCTTTAAAAGTTGATGAATTTTATGAATTTTTGTTCGTAATTGTACTATATATATAATCAATGTCGTAGCATGTCAAATAAATAAAGATTAATAACTACATTTTGAGTTCATGGGGTTAAACTAATTAAATTTCCCATTTTTTATTTTTTTAAGTTTTATAAAAATTAAAGTAAAACCCCCAAAAAAGTGTTTTCAGAATTTTTGAAGTGTATGAAATTAATATAATTCAGTATTGAGTATTTATAGAGAAAATTGAGATGTACTCATAACGGGAAAATAAAAAATTCAGCAACATTCTTCTTAAATTTTAATAATTATAACAGTTGTGTTAAACGTTACATTTTTATACGGCAAACTTTCTTTTTTTAAAAAGTTAATTAAAAGTCATATATTTCTGTTAAAGGTAACTAAAAAAACTCCTTTCAATTAAATTGAATCATCTCTTTAAAGCTTTAAACTTTTTATATACCTATTAAAATTGTATAATAAAAATAACTATTTATCCAACAAAAATTAATTATTATTAAATTTAATTGTTATTAAATCAGCTGACTTGGGAAGACGCATTCACCACTAGACCAACCTGTTGGGTATCGCAGGGAGTGACTATTCTATTTTTGCGGAATGCAAAGTTGGCGGGAGTTTATAGATTCTCCCTACGGATCCCAGAACCTGGAAAGAGTCCCTTGCTGCTGGATGATTCAATCGGTGGTGTTTTTAAAAGGTTTATTTTAAGTGACGGGTCTAATTTTTCACGTTTTGTCTTATTTAATATTTAGTATTTTTAAGGATGGATTTAATTGCATTCCAATCCGTTGTTATACCAGCGTTATCAAACCCATTTTATGGGCCGACCGCGGAAGGCTAGGCTTATGAAACCTGTCCTCCCGACGTAATCCCCTTTAGACTGTCCACTGAAGTCCTTTCGGTGCTAACCCTTCATAGAGGAATACGCCCCAACGGGACACTATATGGAGGGACACTATAACTATATGGAGGGAGCAATGCGCCCCCTTCTCCGGAGGAGTCGCAATTGCTGATTTAAGTTAATATGTAAGTTTTAAAGGAAGGGTTGTGTAGAAGCTCTTCATCCACTTCTGTTATGGCTGCCTTTCAGGACGCATCTCTGCTGGGATCTGTTACGGACTCCTGTCCGTGATGTTGGGACGAGTAGAGGGTCTTCCTTCTTCTTCATCTTCTTCTTCCGATGACCTCTTCATTCTTCTTTGGCCTGCACTTTCCGAGAATTGGCAGTAACCGAAGTTACATACCATTAACCTTAGTATTCCCGTGGCCCCGAGGGCTGAACGGGGGCTGCTGGGCTCGTTCCCTCATTCTTCTTTCTTGAAAGGAAAGGGAATAGGGAACTTACAAATTTGGTGATACCTATTCGCGATCGCGGTTTTGGGGCGGCAATCGCCTTTTCAGAAGCAAACAGAAGTTCTTTACTCTACATAATATTAATCTCCAGACACACGTGTGTCCGGGAAGGGGTTGGGGGGACCGCGTGGCCGCAGTGAAGAAACCATTTGTTTATTGTGGTAGCTGTAGGTATCTGCAACAAAAGAAACAGAACACACACACGAAAAAAAAAAAATTTTGGGATGACAGGATTAAAGGAAGGCCGTTTCCCTCTCTGTGAGCGCTTAGTCAGAGACCAAGACGGCACGACGAGTCGTTCCATACCCACGTCTCTCCCGTTTCTAAAACAAGAGAAACAAAACACACGCACGAAAAAAAAACCGCGTTTTTGCTCTTACCCTCAATATTGTTGTGGCAGAGTAGTTCCACGTTTGCGGAGCGGTAGTTGCTCCGCAAACTTCCGCTCTTTTTGCGTGGTCACCTTAAAAGCAGTGTTCTACAGTAGACCTGCTACAACGGAAGAACTGAAGGCAAAGATCCAAGAAAAAATCGCGGAAATTCCAGTTGAGATGAATTCCAGTCAAACCACGAACAATTTAACGAAGAGACTTCGTGAGTGTTTACGTAGAAGATGTCATCACCTGCAAGATGTCATCTTTAAAAAATAAACTAAAATGTATGTATCCTAAAATGGCAACATTTGTACAATTACATACATGTGAACTAGCATGTGAAATAAAATTCATTTTCTAAAAAAAACTTTTCATTAACGTTATTTAATTTTTTTAAATTTCCCGTTTCTTTGAATCACTCTGTATATGTAGAAATTGTAATTTGTAGAAACTACAAATTTAAATTCTACATGAAGTATTCAATAATTATAAAACAGCTGACGATGGACGGTACTTCAAATAAAAAATTAACGAAAAGGTTTTGGTGTTAGGGTTTTGTGAAACTCATCTACAGGTCATGTATTAAAAACTTGGGCCAGAAATTATGATTTTGAGGAGTAGAGAAAGACAAATTAAATTTTTTTCATTATGATATGAATCGATTGTTATAAATAAAAATTGTATTCCTACGGAAACAAATAAGCGATGAACGCAGTTAATGTAGTTTTCTATTTCTTTAAGATTACATCCAGCACTTTTATGTAGATATATACATATATATAAAAACAGAAATTAAAGTTATTACAACTCTCACTTAAACTTAACATGTTAATGTACTACATTTATTTTACGAATTCATTTATCGCATTTATTTTATTTTTTTTTTACAAATATAAAGATGAACATCAAACTGATGGAGTAATGTTAAAACAAAGTAATTCGTATTTTATTTGCTTGACATGCGGTTATACAACTACAAAGAACAGTTAGTTATTTGTTACAAAAATTAGGTAGGTATCATTTGTTGTCTATGAACAAAACGTTATATCAGACTGAACAGTGACGGGGTGGGGAATGACTGAAAGCGCGCTGTCTGACGGATTCTTATTATACTGCTGAATTAAACAACGAGACGTGCGTGTTGTATTACGTGTTTGTGGTTTAATTTTTGTAATGTTTAATATGTAATAGAGTTTAATGTATTTTCTCGTTTTATGTGTGTTGTTGATGTCGAAAATTGTTTAGCTTAGTTTCGTTTGTTTATTTTTAAAAAATTTAGTATATAAAATATTAAGTTTTATAAACGTTTTAAATAATGTAATTTTCTATAGACACAAATTGTAAGGCTGAATGTTATCAACTACTACTTGGCATAAATTCAACAGTTTAACTCTTCAGGTAATGTATGTTAAATTAACTCATTTCATTAATGAAAATTAAATTGAATAAAAAAAATAATCAGTTAAGAATTGTTAAAAACAAAAAAAAAAAAAACTATAAATTTTAAGATTAATTTGGTTGTATTTATGGTAACTTGGTACTTTGTACAGTTGAATTAGTCTAATATTTTACTACTTAACAAATCAGTTAAAATTTTGTTATTATATTATTTAAAACTTTACTATTCATATGCTAATTTGTAAGCTTTATCCAATTGCCGGTAAGTATAGCAACTTTATTGTTTCTGTAACTTCTATTATACTGTACATATATCCAAATATTTTGATTCATTATTAACGTAGTAATATTATAATATTTTATCCCTATAAGTTTTTACGTGAATTTCTTCCACAAGTCTTACTATTTCGTTCTTTCTTTCGTTTAATTTTTCTTGTAGATAATTGTGTGAACCAACGCACATGCAACTGCAATATCACTTGTGTATTCATATGTACAAGTTGGTACATATACAGGTTAACACGTGTATATCGCTGAGTTAGCTGGATGTAATGGATGCAATGTTATAAAATAACCAGTATGTACGATAGGTTTCTGAAGTCGATTAAAAGTTCTACGAGTACATTAAATAACTCGCTGTTTCTTCAGAACACAAAATTTAAATACTATTAAATATATTTAAAAAATATGTATAAAACAGTTTTCCATTTTAAATCAACATCGGTACAGTTTAATTTTAAGGTAAAAGTTATAAAATTTTACATCAGTCGTATTTTTTTAATATAAATGACTTTTGAGGCTACCGTTTAGAGTCTTTTTAACACAGTTAGATATGACACTGATGGGTACTTACGAATTAACGCCACAGCAGCTACAGCTTTATTTAAAAACAAAGTAGTCAATCGGATTTCGGTGGAAAATGAATAGTCTCTTTATCAATTTTAATATATGGTTATTTATATTTATTTATTTTATAAATATAATTTAACCAAACTTAACCTACGCTCGCTTCGCTCGCTAACCTTGGTGACTAATTAATTCAGTAATTATTGCAATTATTTATTATTTATAAATAATCAAAACACTTCTGTTAATTAGTCAAGGTTAGCGAGCGAAGCGAGCGTAGGTTACGTTTGGTTAAATTATATTTATAATAATAAATAACCATTTATTAAAATTAATAAAGAGACTGTTTTGAATCTATGTTAAACTCTATATCGGCCTATTTTCCACCGAAATGCGATTGACTACTTTGTTTTTAAATGTTTTTAAATAAAGCTGTAGCTGCAGAGGCGTTAATACGTGAGTATCTATTGATGTAATAGATTTTTAAAATCGTTGTTTTTATCAATGTTTCAAAGATTTTATTTTTTTAATAAAAAAATTTAACAAAGAGCAAACCATCTGATCATTTATGATCTAAACATCTGATCTTATTCATATTCGTATGGTTATCGTTCATCCATGCAGTTAACATCTTTATTTGCATCCTGCCTGATTAGCCCTTTCAATTTATTAAATGTTGAAATTTTGATTAATTTTTTTTATAATTACCGTGAATTTGATTAATCGTCTCCAGTATTGGAGAGTAGCATATAAAATTTGTATATTTAACGTTAATTAGACGAGTTTAGGGATCGATGTTTGACTTTAATTTTAACTCTCTTTTTTTTAGAAGATTTTCTCGTAATCTATTCACCTTAGAGATTGGTACTGGGTATTTTTTTTTTTAATTTCTAGTTATCGTTTTGACCCCCACCAGAGCTTATCTGTGTTTGTCGATATATACCGGCGAAGGTCCGAATAAGCAAATTTTTCGGCCTTTCACCGACGTATTTGGTATGCGTCGACATTCACCGGAGAATATTTACAATTTTCCAGGTATCGGTCATTCACGGTAACTTATACGTTTGAAACTATGTAACTTAACAAGGCTGCACCAATTTTTTACGAGTAATATATTAAACAATTTGTCTTTTTTTTTTAAATTTAATGACTAGTTATTTAATGCCTGGGTAAAATATGATTAACAGGTTTTTGGTTAAGAAATTTCCAACAAAATACACTATGCGGTATATTTCTTCATTCTTTCAAAAGATATATTTTATTTACTCTTCTTTCTACACTATGTAAATTTTATTCACTAAAGGTCAAGTGAAACTTTTTTTAATTTTTACAATAATTACCTCCATAACGGTTTTGTAAAATACGAGTATTTCTTTCGACAGTATATAGAAAGTATTTATTTAATTTACAACAAATTTCACTAACCAATGTACCTCACATATGTAATCGATGTACGTTCGCATATGTACTATGATGAACATACGTACCTCTACTACATAAATGAAACAGATTTTACGTGAAATACCGATTTACGGTTTTTAAGGGTTAGAAGACTTGACACAAACTAGTATCTCTTTATTCAAGTAAAGAACGGTTATATTCATGGATTTAACTTTTTGTTAATATAAAAGCGTTAATATAAAATAATAAGACTTCATTAAATTCCAAAATTAAGTTTAATAAGAGGAGAAGTAACACATGTATTTTAAATTATTACATAAGAATACAAAATCTACCCGTTTAATGTCTAAATTGAATGTGAAAACAAAGAAGTATACGTGTTTTAAAGAATGATAACAATTAATTGTTATAGGTTATATCACATTGTTTGTTAAAATAAGGACTGTAACGGCTGTTTCACTATAATCGGTTCAATTAGCGCCCATTTAATTCTTAATGCCATCAAAATCTATTGCTCTTTTAATTAGTGCTTAGGAACATTCATTATAAGTCTTTGTAGCTCATTATTTTACACCATCAATTTTTTTTTCCTTTGTTTATTGTTATTTTCACAATACATTTAGAGATATTTTTCATTTAATTTTCTTTTTATACGGTTACATAATGATGAAAATTTCTAATTTGTTCAACGTACATTATGAAAATATTTACTGTCACTATGTTGTATCAATATTTAACACCGTAATGTCATTATCTATCGTTTTTTAACTACTTAAATTTTACTAATTCCTGTTGAACTTTTAATTAGTATTAACATTTATTTTATTTTTATTTATTATTTTATTAATTATTTAATTATTTTTTATATTATTCTTTATTTAATTATTTTTAATCTTTTATTTAGAGTTGCTACAATTACAGTCATTAGCAACTCGTTAATATCTATGTGAATGCACCGGTAATAATGTAAGTTTTGAACAGACCAAAGAACATCGTTATCCACGATCTAGTAATCAGATAATAGGAGTGAAAGCAATTACCTTTATTAGTATTTAAATCTTAGAACTCTGAACTTCGAAATCGGCTGATCTACGAGGACAAGTTTTACTAATTTATTATTAACATGAATTTTTAACATTTTACATTCCGGCGAATACAGCTGGAATATCTATATTAAAGGGGAATGTATGATGATCATTTCAAAAATCGGGTATCGGATTTTTTACAAATCGTTACGTTTTGAGTTCCGAATAGTTCATCTAGAACAAAAGTAAAAAAAAATATGTATGTATGTGTGTAACAGTGCTTTGGGGCTTATATTTCAGGATTGACCAAACCGATTTTTTCAGATTTGACTCGAGTATTTCTATGTATGGGGGGTTGTTCATATTTTTTTTTTTCAAAATTCTTTAATAAAGGGGAATATCGCGATGAAACAACTTCGACTTTTTTCAGAGGTGTTTTACAAAAAACTTTATTAAATTATATTTGTTAGTGCATATGTAAATAATCCAAAAATTCTTTTTCAATAAATCAACCCACACCTCTTAAAATTGATATATATATATCTTTACTTTATCTATCTTCGGTTTAAATATTTTTCAAAAAATTTTTTTAAAGCTTACACTTCATATATTCTCTCAAGAAATTTCAACAATTTAAAAAAAGTTAGATCCCCGACCCAAAATGCACGAAAAATTAAAATTTTTTTTCCTTTTATTGCTCTTTATTGAAGGCGGTGTTAGATTTAGAAAAAAGTTTACTTAAGCAGATTTATTAAGCTTAACCTATATATTTCCCACCTCTGTGTTCAACAGAAGAAATATAAATTGTACATACAGTTTACATAAATTTAAATGAAGTGGATTTCAGATTATGTTATTTTTGCCTTTTATGCTACACAGTAATACAGAATAGTAATGTGATTGACCCTCTAGATTTTTGTATATTGGACGATTTGAAGTCCTCTCGTTTCAGAAGTACTGGACTTGCTTAAAATATTCCACGTGTATACATAAGTGTTTCCATCTATATTTGTGAAACATTTTTCAATCATAAATATATATAATAATGAGGATTATTTGTTGACAATCATATTTTAACAAATAATCCGGTTAAGATGGGAGGTATCTCGAACGGGATTAAAAATATACATATTTCATTTAGAAGTGTTAAGCTTATAAAAAATAAAACGATTAATAAAAGGAATTATTTCTGACTTATTTCTCACTGTTTCAATTAATCGATGTAAATTCTTTTTAATTATATTTCTCTACAGCAGTTCTTGAGTAAAGATGTTGCTTCACCGACATCTTGGATTGGCTTTTCTCCACCATTATTGACTTTTAACCAATCGTAATTCAGAATGATGTTATCCACCTTTTTCCATCATACGTAGGTCATGTGAAAGTTGCAATTTTTCCGTATGTTTTTTTTACTGATCTGTGTCTACGCCGAACGTTCATCAGAATATTTCAAAAACAAAATTGATATCTACAGTAAAGGTAAATTGAAATTTACAAAATTAAACAAATGTATGCTTGTGCATATTTATATGTACGAGTGTATATATATATATATATATATATAAGAAGAGACAGACTTATAGGCCACATATTAAGGCATCCTGGAATAGTCACTTTAATATTAGAGGGTCAGGTAGAAGGAAAAAATTGTGCAGGCAGGCAACGTTTGGAATATGTAAAACAAATTGTTAGAGATGTAGGATGTAGGGGGATTACCGAAATGAAACGACTCGCACTAGATAGGGAATCTTGCAGAGCTGTATCAAACCAGTCAAATGACTGAAGACAAAAAAAGTATATATATGTCTACACACACACACACACACGTGTGTGTGTATATATATATATATATAAAACTATTCATCAAGAATTCGAGTAGGCTGATTAACTATCTTCTTTTTGTTGTAGGCCATCGAGTATGTTTATGTTAGGTCAGGGTAAAACGACCCTCATCCCCAACATCAAGCCATGGTTGTCGAGAAGATTTGGTGAGGTTGATCATCACCTATCGCAGTTTTTTACAGGACATGGTTCCTTCAATAACTACCTGCACAAAATAGGCAAGAGAGAAGAGCCAATTTGCAACTACTGCAACGAGATAGATGATGCTGAGCACACCTTTTTTGAGTGCAATAGGTGGGACACACTTAGACATAGTAAGGCACTCACAGGTATAACTCCAGAGACAACAATAGACTACATGCTAAGAAGCGAGTCAAACTGGAATAATTTTGCTAGTTTTGTTAGACAAGTTGTTCTACAGAAATACTCCGATGAGAGAAGACATGGTGTTGGCTAGAATAGGACTGGGTGGACAGTCTTGCTGGTGGGGTCGAGCATGCTGCGGTGTGTTGGCACTGATGAGCCACCAAGGACTCCACGGGTAACAGTCAGGCAACAGCACACTGAATACTGAAGGGACCCGGTACCGCGTCGCGGCGAACTGGGTCTGGCGTGGTGTAATAATGTGGTGTATTAGTATTGCCCTTTTGGGTCCCCAAGGGGGCAATATTGATAAAGAACTCTCAAAAAGAGCTAACCGGTAGGCCGACCTGCCTTGCCGGTATATAGCCGGTAGGTGGGGAGGCCTATTTGAGTTTAAAGACACTCCCCTGGGCGGCGTAATACCAACAAGTCTATATACCGGCCCAGTCCGGTATACCGGTATACCGGCCCAGGTCCGGCCCAGGGGAGCTGAGAGAAAAAAAAAAAAAAAAGGGTAAAACGATACCTATGGATGACTGTACAACTGTACAACTGTATAAAATAAAGTTCCACTTACCAACAATTATAAAAGTATATATCTGAGTACTTTCGGAGCCGTTACTTCATCATCAGGAATTTCCCAGAAGATGTTAGTTCTAATTCAAATGTATAATTGTATTTAAATTAAAATTTTTACATTCATAATAGTCGGTCGGCAAGAAATAAAATTAAATTGTACGTCAATAAGAACGTAACGTCATGTTCGTGAGATGTTTGCGACTATTATGACCATTTAATAGATAATTCCTGATGATGGTGTAACGGCTCCGAAAGTACTCCGATATATACTTTTAAAATGATTGGTCGGTGAAACATTATTTTATACAATTGTATTAATACTAACGGTGCCAAACGCTTAGTAAATTAAATCTAAACTGTACAATATAATAGTAAATTCAAAATCGGTATAAACAGTTGGCCTACTAATGACATAATCGGAAATCGTTTCTTTCTAATTAAAAATGAGTACAACGACGAGGGTGTAAAAGGGAATACAAATAAAATGAATACAATGTTTATTGATTTTCCGAAATCGTATTTCACCAGAAAACATAACGAGCTAGCCTAGTTATTCAGATTTCAGGAATACTGAAATATGAGCTCTGAACGTGACTGACTGTTTGAAACGAAGCGAATAAGTATACACTCGGATCGTTAGATTTAAAATCTGCATTTGAAACTACGGGAACATAAATACAACATCTACAAAGTACATTCTTTTTATTTACGAACCAAACACTAATACTGACAATACAATATTCCCTATCTAGTGCGAGTCGTTTCATTTCGGTAATCCCCCTACATCCTACATCTCTAACAATTTGTTTTACATATTCCAAACGTTGCCTGCCTGCACAATTTTTTCCTTCTACCTGACCCTCTAATATTAAAGCGACTATTCCAGGATGCCTTAATATGTGGCCTATAAGTCTGTCTCTTCTTATACATATATATATATATATATATATATATATATACACTCGTACATATAAATATGCACGAGCATACATTTGTTTAATTTTGTAAATTTCAATTCACCTTTACTGTAGATATCAATTTTGTTTTTGAAATATTCTGATGAACGTTCGGCGTAGTCACAGATCAGTAAAAAAAGTATACGGAAAAATTGTATGAAATTGTATTGTATGAAATTTTAACAAGAAACAAACGCTAACTTACTCTGTTCTGATTCGCTTTTGGGAACGAGGAAACCTTCACCCTCCCGCACTTTAGCTCCATCACCGAATTTCTAACTTATTCTACTTCTGTCTTGAAGACGAATAACTAAACTAACCGAGGCTCGATGCCAAAACGCCTACCTTGGTGAAGTAAACGCCCAAACCGGCCCCTAGCCATCCAGGTTTCACTCTGTCTATTAGAGCAACAAATTCCTTTAGCCATCCTCTGCGAGGCCAGAAACCTAAGGAAGCGAGCAACTTCATTCTACACCCTTTGGGTTTTTCATTTTACAAATCTAAATTATAATTAATTCTCGGAAGTTCTCTTAACTATTCTAGAACGTTCAGATTCGTACTTTGGACAGAAATACAGCAAATGGTTACTTATTAAGAACATTTTAACTTTCTTTTTCCTGTTTAGCATCCGGTAATTACCGTTTAGATAATACATCGGAGGATGAATGAGGATGCTATTTATGAGTTTCAATGAAGTGTAGTCTTGTACAGTCTCAATTCGGCTATTTCTGAGATGTGTGGTTAATTGAAAAAACCAAACCACCAAAGAAGATACACCGGTATCCACGATCTAGTATTTAAATCCGTATAAAAATAACTGACTTTACTAGGACTTGAACGCTGGAACTCTTTACTTCCAAATAAGCTGATTTGGGAAGACTCGTTCACCACTAGACCAACACGGTGGGTTACTAACTTAAAACAACATGAGGTAAACTGTTTTTGTTATACAAATCGGTTACAGTTTTGAGATTATTTAAAATCTAATTTCTGTTAGACATCTAGTCATAGATATCAGTGTGACTTATTTGTGAAAAAGGATAGAGCTATATATGAAAACTTTACAAAAAACTCTTCTGTTGTTACTCTTTTGGTTACTGACGATTGGCTGTTAGATGGGAGAATGTTTAGGTCAAGTGATGGTTTAAATTTCGTACATGGAGTCGATGCATCGCATGATGTTACTGTTCCCAACTTTGAGGTACGTTTTGCGATTCATTATCTGTGACCTAGCAGAAGTTGTTTAATTACATAATCTGTCGCAATCACAATGCGGTGATGCATATAAAGCACAACAGATGCAAGAAATAAAATTGCTTTCGCTTTCATTAAGAATATTGATTTACATACGCGACCGGTCCCAGTGTTGAACAGAGTGAAGGTGTCAGAAGACAATGGGTAATCGCTTCAGCCCTCGCTTTCCTTATTATGCCCGGCGTGAAATGCTTTTTTGTTGAGAACGGCAATGCCGTTTTGTGGGACTCGTATCTTGTCGCATTCGATCCTTTGTTTACGGCAAATGAGCAAATGACATATATAAATGTCTATAATTATTTTATTGACTTTTTTTTTCATACTACATTTTCTTCCTAAGCAAGTAAAAATAAAAAAAATTATCGTATCGGCTGCGGTTCCTCTATCGTGTTTTAAAATAAATATCTAAACTTCAATCGGGTTTAATGTAATTCTTAATTACAAAAAATTGTTCGGCTCTTCTTATGCGATGTTAGGACAAACGGATAAAAACCGGCAAGTTTTACTTTAGTAAAAATCTAAAGCTATCGTGAAAAGTCCTTTTTCCTCAATATATAGACAAATATAGCATGTTCATGATTTCTGGTAATAAAAAAAAACAAAAAAAAACGGTGTCTAAATATTTTGTTATTTGGATCGCTATATCTTACAAACATATCTGCACTAGACTATCGTCTAGTCGCTTTCCACTCTCCCACTCAAGGGTTCTTGTTGCACCGCAACACCGACTTTTGTAGAAATGAATTTTGAAATCCACCACCCGTCCATTTCTGAGCCCCTTGTTAGTTCATTATACCGATTAACAGACAAATCTTTACCTCAATAAAGAGAAGGTATTCAAACAGTGTCCAGACAATAAAAATCTCCAAGTTAAACCGACAACTAAAGTCTTTAAGTGGCCTACAAGGTAAGATTATGCATTTTCATTCAGACGAATAACAGCCATCGAGAGCAGCCTGCACCGTTTGATTTGTTTAATATCCTTCAATCCTTCAATTCATAATAAGATTCTGATATCGCTGCAGTCTCCCAAGGTCCATCAATTCTGTTAGATTCTTTTGTTCCCAAAATGTTGCGACAATCGTTTTTCAGTTCAATAATATCATCTGAATCTGTATGGTTCACTTCTCTCTGATTTTCTGGCGTCATGTTTCTCATAATATTAGTATGAACATGAGATTATCATCTACCGATTTTAGTTTCACTGTACGCTTGCTCACAAAAATGAATTACAAAACACAGAATTACAAGTTGGAAACGACGATATCATCGTGTCTTTCATCAATTGCTCCTTTACCAGCGCTAAACAGAATGAAGAAGCGTTTGAACAAGTGATTACATTATAAATTCCTGATCTGTGACTTCTGTGTTATACAAGTCGTGCAAGATATATAAGTGATAACATATAAAGTTGATTTCTTTACGTTTATTATGACACGATATAACCGTTCGATGCGATGAACAGAGTAAAAAGACCAAATTCAGGGCTGAATATCAGCTATAGTTTAGTCGGCTTCGTGCTGGTATGCAATAATTTTTGAGGGAAAAGCATCAGAAAAAAATTAATATAATATAAAATTAAATAATATCATAAAGCTTTACTTAGATAAGTTTTAAACCCTTATCCAAAGAATAGTAAAAACTTTTCGATATTTTACTTAATAAGAGAGTTACAGCGATATTTTGTTTTTTCGAAAGGCTCTCCCCCATTTCCAGTCCCATGATCCGATTTTGGCCGTTAACGAACTAGACCGAGATTTTCTGACGAGTTATTTTTAAGGAACAATTTGAAAAATTACGGCAGTTATCGTGTTCACAAGAAAATGAAATATATATATATAAACTTTTGAGTTGACGTTGGTTTTGGGGTCTGAGGCTGTGAAACGCCAAGATATGTCGAAATTTTCCTGAAGTCAAATCATTGTATCCATTACAATACGTAGCTATCTTTTGAAATCTACTTAAAAGATTAGATTGCAGAAAAATATACTGAAATAAACCGTTTTCTAATTCGAGGGGTTGATAATTCATTCGCTTCGAAAAATAGATATTTTTCGTTTAAAACATCGTTTTAAACGATGTGTTTCGCGACACATCGTTTAATTTCGCTCTGCTATTCAGGAATGGTGTGAGGATGAGTTTTGTAAGCGGCATCCTTAAGGTATCCCCCCCCACAAGAAAAAGTCAGGAAAGGATAACACAGGAGACCGAGGAGGTCACGATCCCTTCGAAATCGATTGTCCACGAAAACACTGATACAAGAAAGTCGGCTAAATGAGCCGTAGCATTGTCCTGTTAAAACCACATGTAATCTATCCGGTCTGCAGGTATAGTGTTTACAAATTGTTGCACCGTCTGTATATAGCGCTCATAGTTCACAGTGCCGTAAAGAATGTCATGAAGTTTCGACTACTGATATTGTACGCGAAACTCCCATTTTTGGTCCGCGGAGAGGAGACTAGTGCACTGATGTGGATTTCTGTACGCGAGATGCGTGAATTCTGTGCGTTCATGGTAGTTCCATATTGCTTGAACCGTGTCTCGTCGGATCGAAACGGATCGTCGAATTTGACCCCCGTCCGAGTTATGACATGAACCGCTGACAGAAAGCTACACCTTTACCAGTGTCTTCAGGTAACAACTCGTGAGCGACAGGAATTCTGTGTGAACGCATCTTTAAACGCTTGCTCGATGCCGTGCCGGCGTTACCAAAAAAGATCGGACCGGTTAGATAGACGTCGCACAGATTTCTTGGGACTAACAGAATATAAAGCTTGCACGTCGATCGGCTTTTCTGATGCTACCGTTTTCGGTCGAGCGCTTTTGGCTGCGTCTATCGCATTCCCTGTTTCTTGATTCTGCCGTTTGATGGAGAACTACTTTTCTATGAAGGCGTTCTGGGTCTGGGCGTAACTGGCACATCTAATGTATCGGGAGGCGACGAATATATTCTGCTGCATTTTGTAACCCGTTTTACCTCGATTAAACTTGCAACAAAAGAAGAAAACATTCTTCCATGAGAGTGTGTCGTTCTTTGAACCGTCTGTATTTTAAATAAATCGGCTCTAAGATTTTTTAAATCGTTTGATAATTTATTAAAAACGGCAAAGTAAACGTATGAAGTATTTTATAAAACTTTAAGCTTGACAACTATTAAATATGTACTATACTTATGTATATTGCCATTTAAAGTATAGTAAACCTCTTGCGGTTTCCCCAAAAAGTTAAAACAAATTTTCAAAATGCATAAATAGGCTGTTAGAAAATTGTTTGGCGGCAATAAATATGAATCGTGTAGATTGATATTTAGAAAATTAAATATTTTTAGTTATCCTTGAGTTTATATTTATGAATGTGCATTCTTTTCCAAAAATAGTCCCTTTTTTAAAAAAAAATAACAATATCCATGATATCAAATCTGATAATAGAACTCTCTTTTTCTGATTAGCTTCTGGAACTACTGTAAGGTATTACTTCAGAGGATGATATGTATGAATGTAAATGAAGTGTAGTCTTGTACAGTATCACATCAACTATTCCTGAGATGTGTGGTTAAATGAAACCAAACCATCAAAGAACACGGTATCCACAATCTAGTATTCAAATCCGTATAAAAGTAACTGCCTTTACTAGGGTTTGAATCTTAGAACTCTTGACTTCGAAATCAAATGATTTACTATGATAAGTTCACCACTAGACCCCGACCGGTTAATGCCGATAAACAACTTCTTTCTTTTTCTGTTTAGCCTCCAGAACCACCGTAAAATATTACTTGAGAGGATGAATGAGGATGACGTGTATAAATGTAAATGAACTAAAGTCTTTAAAGTCTCTGGTCAGCCGCTCCTGAGATCGGTGTTAATTGAAACCCAACCACCAAAGAACAACGGTATCCATGATCTCGTAATCAGATCTATAGCCGATATTAGAACCGGTTTCATTTAACTCAGCGCAATACTTTGGCTTACGGCAAAGGGCCTTATGCTTCTGTTGCGATTTTAAATAGATTACCAAATCGTTTAAAAACTTCTCCCGACAATTTATTTTAAATAGAATTAAAAGATTTTGTTTTACTAAAACATAATATTAATTCTGAAAATAAATTTCTAAATAATAATTGAAAATGTTTAAAAAACTCTGAATTTTCTGCACCATATTCAGCTTATTATTAATATGTACGTAAATATGCAGTAAAATAATTTTCATTATGCCTTCTAAATTTTTAGTTATTTTTTATACTTTGTATCTCCATTAAAATATCATAACATTATTTCATGTTTTTATTTTTTGCATTTAGGCCGACTACAAACCACACAAATGTCATTTCTTCCGCTTTCGTTTTCATTTCCTTCAACATTCTTTTGTTCTTTCTATATGTTTGGCATTTATTTTTTTTGACCGTCTCTCTTTGGTAAGTATTTTCCTTCATCGCACATTTCTAACTCAATTTTACGTATTTTTTGTCAGATTAGCTTTCTATCTTTCGTTTCCTGTTCACGGATCCCTAAGTTCTGTAATTCTTTTTTCATCGTTATAAGTCCCAAAGTTGCTCTTTTGTTCACAGATTTTAATGAAAATCTGTTTATTTAGTCGCTGTTCGCCCATTCTGTACACACGACCGAGGAATTTCAATCTCCACTTTCTTATTTAGAAACTCAAAATATAAATACATGTAAGTGATTATTTTGTGACGCTAATCTTATGGTTTCACCTTGGCTTTCTACGATTCATCCAGCAAAGGCTGACACAGTTCCTTTTCTTTATATATGGAATAGTATACGAGTACCGTTTATGAAATAATCTATATAATGTGTTATGAATCGATCAGGATAAAAATTTTATTTAATTATGATTCAATTCAACAGAGGATTATACTGTCTTTTTAACAAGATTTCTACAACAAAAAAACCTCCTTAATATTGCATAATTACAATGCGCGTATTAAATCTTATAATTCACAATATATTACAAACAAACTGAATTATAATCTTTTTTTTGCAGATATGTTTTTTAAAGAATGTAATTTAACTCATCTTAACGATTGCTTTATTACAATGTAATAATTCAGAAGAGGATATTGCAGTCTGGTATGGAATTGACATATTTACACACTGGGGAGACCCTCGGACCTTTCTTTAGAAATTATATTAGAAATGTTATGATGCCTGTATATCAACATCCACTAGCTACTATAAGGTCAGTAATATATTTGTTTTTATATTATTTACTACCTTTTTTCTTAATTTTTACGTAAATATTAGAATTTCCTGTTTAATTATATTATATTTTCTGTAAAAGACCCTGAAAAAGATATTTTAATTTTTTTATACTGTTAACACCCTATGATTATCTTTGTGATTCTCTTGTACTTCTCTTCATTATTCTGTTTTCTATAATTTTTCTTAAATTGTTCCCATTTCCCAACAGATCTTATTTTATTCATGTATACACATATACACACACACATATATATATATATATATATATATATATATATATATCTTGATCTATAATTTTGTATCCTATTTGATAGCTTTAATATATAATAATCACAAACATCTTACAAACATGATGTTACTATCATACTGACGTACGAATTAATTTTATTCTTGACGACCGACTATTATAAACATAATAATTTTGATTATGGATTATTTGAATTTAAATTAACATCCCTGAAGATGGAGTAACAGCTCCGAAAGTACTAGGATTTACACTTTTTAAATTGTTGGTAAGTAGAAATTAATTTATACAAAAATAATTTTCATTACAAAAATACTGTAGCCAACGTGATATAATGTGTTGATTTCCGGGACCGTTCGACTGCAGGGAAGTCCTGGATTTTATAAAATTGATTAGTTTATAAAGTTAAAGCCAAATTTTGTGTTGTTAATCTATAAAAATGGTGAAATTAGAAGGTCAGATCAGAATGTCAAAGTAACGTATTATTTACTGCTAATAGATCAGTCGAGTGGCTGAAAACAAAATAAAACTAACTTAAGAAAACTAATAATGAAACCGATTTCAAAAGAAACACACTAGAGATAAAAAATTGCGCTTTCTTAAATCATTCAATTTTAACGTATTAGAAAAGTTTTAATTATTTTATTTTAACGTTTTTATAATTTTTTTTTGTATTTAAAATAAAAATATATCTACAATAATTTGTCAGAAAAGATCAAAAGAAGCCAAGAAACTGCTACCTTCTGAGTTTGACATATGGTTCTGGTGTGTAGAAATCTGTATTATTTTTCTATTGTACTAATTTTCTTGAATTTTGTTTGAAAATATATCCGACCGAAAATGACATCAAAATGTAACATTCCAGTATTAAGTAATGTTAACGATAAATCTTATGTACAAAGCCAAAATTTTGTCTGTTTTAAGAAAAAGAAATTCATTCATTATTATACGAGGGTTATTTTTTTTCAAGGTCCGATCGGTCACGAAATTAAAACCACAGTGAAAATAAAAAAAACTTTTATTTGTAACAAGTACTTACATAGTTACGCTATTTATCTACGTAGTCGCCACTCCGATTTAGACATTTGTCGTAGCGTGGTACTAACTTTCCAATACCCTCGTCATAGAACGGAGCCGCCTGTGTTTTCAGCCGTGTTTCTACGCCGGTCTGCAGCTCGATGTCTGTGCCAAAATGTTGTCCTCCTAGCCGGCGTTTCGCGTGAGCTAAGAGGTGAAAATCGGACGGAGCCAAGTCCGGGCTGTATCATTATTGGGTGATCAAACACTTCCCGACGAAAACGCTGCAGGAGCTTCTTTGTTACAGCTGCAGTGTGCGGCCGAGCATTGTCATGGAGAAAGACAATGCCTGATGAAAACATTCCTTTCCGCTTATTCAGAATCGCCCTTCGTAGACGTTGAAGAGTCACGCAGTATGAGGCTGCAGTGATGGTCGTGCCACGTTCCATGAATTCCACCAAGAGAATTCCATTTCGGTCCCAGAATACAGTAGCCGTACGCTTTCTGTTGGAGAAGGTTCGCTTGAACTTCTTTGGTTTACTGGGGGAATGAGAATGCATCCGCTGTTTGGATTGTTCTTTTGTTTCTTCAATTTCGAAATGGACCCGTGTTTCATCTATTGTGATAATTTTGTTCAAAAAATCTTCTTCTTCATTGCGGTAGCGCTGGAGAAACTTTAGGGAGGCGTCCGTTCTCATTGTTTTGTGATGGTCGGACAGCATCTTGGGAACCCATCTCGCACACAGTATACGGTACTCAAGTTTCTCACTCGCAACGGTGTAGAGAGCTGACCTTGAAATTTCAGGAAGCGAATCGCTCAATACAGAAATTGTGAACCGACTATTTTCTCGAATCGCCTCATGCACTCGCTCAACGAGATCATCGGTTGACACTCGCTTCCTTTCCAGACCACCTGCATCATGAATATCTGTACGTCCTGCTTTAAAGTTACTGCACCATTGTCGTACTTTGCAAAACGAAGTGACGCGGCGTGATTGAAGGCCATACTAGAAACGCTGCGTAACAGTATGCGTGTAAACATTATATTTCAGTTCGGTTAGATTAGTAATAAAATAATGCTTTCAAAAAATACCTCGAATTTTGTTAGACAACGTTTTTTTTTTCCATTTGATAAACCTTGGGACTCGAATATGTCATTTTATTAATTTTTTTATTGTTTCTTTATGAATCGCGCCGCTAGATAGCACTACTTGGTAGTAATAGGTAACTTGACAACTGTAAATGAAAGTACTGAAGATAAATAATTTTTTTAATTCCCATCGGTTCTTTAAAAAAAATAAAAGTATTAGTTTTAAAAATAATAATAATAATATTATTAATAATAAATTAATTAATAAATATATAAATAAATATAAATTTATTAATAAATAAATTCATAAATTATTAATATTAATAATAATAATAATATTATTCATTTTAAAAATAAAATTAATACCAAATATTAAAAAATGAATAAATAAATTCGATCGGTAAAATCGAATTTAACGATAAAAATCGAGGATTACACTTACAAAGTAATAAGTGCAGTATTACATCATTGATTTTCGATTCGTGAAGGTGATAATACTAATTTTATTAAAAAAGGAAAAATACGGTATGAAGTAAATATAACTACCGACAAAAAAAATTGGCCTTGAAATTCAATTTGTTTGTTCTAAGGCGATAAATTTTAATAATAAAATAAATAATAAAAAAAAATTAAGTAATTATAAAAAAAAATAAAACGATAATCTAACAAAACACAGGGATATCAAAAAAAATAAATGAAATTGTAAATCGCACGGTAAGAGTTTCGCAAATAACATTTTTTCTACTCGAAAAAAAAAATTTCTTTAATATAAATAAAACTGTTTTTCCGGAAGAATGGAAAACCGCAATAATCCACTCTTTACATAAAAAAGGTGATAAAACCAACCCTGACAACTACAGGGGAATTTCCTTACTAGATTGCACTTACAAAATTCTATCGAGAATAATTTACAACAGAATCAAAGACCGACGGGAAGAAGAACTAGGGGAATACCAAGGGGGATTTAAACCATGGCCAGGCTGCCCAGAACAAATTCTAAATTTAAAATTAATTATAGGGTATCATAAACTAAGGAATAAACAACTGGACTTTTATTGATTTCAAGAAAGCATATGATTGTGTACATCGAGAATCCCTGCTAAAATTCCTGAGAAATTTAGGGCTTCACCCAAAACTAGTCAAAATCATCGGACTAACACTAACGGATACCAAATCCAAGGCTAAATTCAGGGGAGAAATATCTGATCCATCCGACATCAAAACAGGACCGAGACAAGGAGATGGACTGTCACCGCTTTTATTCAACTGTGCCCTTGAATTTATAATACGGGATTGGAAAAAATTAAATAAAGATAACGTTAAAATAGGAAAAGATAATCCTCCAAGAAAATCCAAACTGGAATGAAAGAATAAATAAACTCATCAAAGCCACAATAAAAACACAAAACGTCTATAACAAAAAATGCAGGTCCATAAACACAAAAATAAGACATTATAACTCGGTTATCCGACCGGAAATACTTTACGGATGCGAAACCATATTTGGACCGTACCAGACGAGGTTTACCGACAAACTGGAAAAGATTGAAAGACAATCAACGACGATATACGACGATGCATCGGGAAAAACATTAAAAAAGACGGGTTTTGGAGAATTATTCCAAACGAAGAGATATTTACAAAACTATCATCCCGATAACTAATAAATTTAGAAAGAAGAGAATTTCCTTTCTAGGATGTATTTTTAGAACGGAAGAGACCAGACTTATCATACGGATAATCGAACTTTTCTGGAACAAGAAAATCAGACCGAACCGGTTATACGAAGTACAGAAAGGATGGAGGAATTAGACGTAACCCGTGAAAACCTAAAAACGAAAACCGGAAACTATGAGAAATTAAAAAATAAAGAAACAAGATTCCTATCAAAACCCAAGAAAAATAAGCCGTGTGTACTCTGAACAAGAAAGGGCAAGAAGATCTGAAACCCTCAGAAATTACTGGCAAAAAAAAAGCTGAAAAACAACAAATCAGCAAGAAAAGAAAGGAACTTGCTAAAAAAATAACTAAAGTGATCCATTATGGTCTTAAAACTAAAAAAAAAAACAAAAACTGATTTTAAAAAAACGATACTGATATCAAAAAAGATAAGACACTACATTTCTATTATCAAAATCTGTTATTAATTTGGAATTTTCTTTAAAAAAAAAATGCACGATAAACATATGTAATAGGCAAAAAATTTTAAGCGTTCCATATAATAAGCAAAAAATAAAAATTTGTTACAAAACTCTTACCGGTCCGATTTCATTTACATGCAATATATATTTGATTTACGGAAATAATACAATTCTTATAATTATTGCTTATTTAGTAAATGAAATCGGGCCGGTAAGAGTTTTGTAACAAATTTTTTTTTTTCTGCTTATTATGTGGAACGGTTAAACTGTTTATTATCTGTTCTGTTATTATCTACCATCAGAATACCGTTTTTTGCGGTTTCTACAGAACTGTAGTGTTGGCTTTAAAAGAATCAAGTGAAACTCGCTTATCATAATTTTTCTTTCAGAAAACAGGAACTTCTACCGTGGCCGGATTATAATTTTTTTTTGAAAATGACAAAAGTTGTGTAATACAACGGCATATATTTTATTTAATAAACTTCACTTGATGTAAGAAAAAAAAACTTGTTTTACTGTTTAAATAAAAGTTCATCCCAACCCAATAAAAATCTATTTTTTTCTTTTCAATATGATCGTCGGTTTTCATGAATTCAAGTTTGTAAAAGTTGTGATGTATTCGTATATTAAGCTGCAGGATATCTTACGAATTAAAATCAACGATTAAGGTATCCGTTACATTTTTCTTTTCCTGTTTAGTCTCCGAAATCGCTTTAAGGTATTACTTTAGAGGATGAATGAGGATGATATTATGAATGTAAATGAAGTGTAGTCATGTCCTGAGATGTGTGGTTAATTGATCTGCCAAAGAACACCGGTATCCACGATTTAGTAAAATTTTGCCTAATATCGGTTCGTACTTTTTGAACATCTTGTGTTGTTTGAAAATGGTGTCCCTTGACCGCCAAATTGACTCTTGGAAATAGAAAAAAGTCGCACGGAGCGATATCTGGTGAATAAGGTGGCTGTGGTAGTACTGAAATTTGTTTTGAGGTTAAAAATCGCTGTACTGACGGAGCAGTATGGGATGGCGCATAATCGTGATGCAGAATCCAATTATCAGCAATGTTGGCACAGACACGAAGAACTCGTTTACGAAGTCTTTTTAAAATTTCTTTGTAGAAATATCGGTTAACTGTTTGTCCAGGAGGCACCCGCTCTTTATGAACAATTCCCTTTTTTTCTTCTTTTTTTTTGCCCTACATCCCCGAGCCGGACATCCAATTAAGTATACTCGACTCGGGGACGTGTCCTTTACGGATCTTTTAATTGCCTGCCTCTAATCTCCGACGGAAGAACCAGGCCCGGCTATGCCGTTCCCAGCCTCCCCGCCGGAGACCGGGTCTCGGTCTTTCATTTTGGCAGCCTCAAACCGACGGCGCAGGAGCCGAAGCCGCCAAAGCGTATCCGGGAACCCACACCGCCGGCCGGGTCTCGGTCTTTTCATTCATTCGCACCTAACGGACCCCAGGAGTCTCCGCTCCATCACGGGAACTCACACACTAGGGCATGTGAGCTCTCAGGAACGGGGCTGTCCGCCCAGCCCTACTATAAACTACACCCCTCAGTATCCCAGTCGTCTTGCCTCTACTTCTTTTATTCTGATAACTGTTCTTGCAAATATTGCAAAATTATTCCAGTTTTCGGACATCAAGAGCCACTCCGAGAGCTGCTCCGGTCGGGTATGCATCAGTCCTGCATTTATACGTTGTTCCTCCCATCGTCTGCTCTCAAAAATAGTGTGTTCGGCATCGTCAACCGCATCGCAGTAACAAAAGATTGGTGACTCTCTCCTGCCAAACCTATGCAGGTATTGTTCAAACGCACCATGTCCCGACATGAGTTGCGTTGTGTGGTAATCTAATTCACCATGAGAGCGATCTAGCCAAGCATCTAGGTCCGGGATAATTCTTCTTGTCCATGCGGCCACTGCTGAACCCTCCCACGCCACCTTCCATTGTTCTCGTATAATAGAACTGGCCTCATCTTTGGCTACAACGGACGCCCTTAGTTTTCGTCCTTTAATCTGCAATTCTATCGGGGGAACCGAAGAAAGCACGCACAGTGCATCATACGATAACGTTAGGTACCCCGAAACTACCCCCATAAGCGACTTCCTATGACTGCTAGTTAGTTTTCTTCTGTTGCGCTGGACATTAACCGCATCAGCCCATACCGGGGCGGCGTACAACAGAGACAACGTTATCACCGAGGTGATAAGTCGCCTCTTCGACGCACGTCGAATTCCTTGTCCCACAAAGAGACCTCGCATGGCACGGATTGTTGTTTCCACTCTGACGCAGATCATGACCACATGACTGGAGTATTTGAGGTGTTTATCCAGTAACACCCGTAGATATTTAGCCCTTTCCGCCTCGACAATTGCCTCTTCTCTCAGGCGCAGATTTAATCTTCTGAGTATCCTCCTACCAGTGAAGAGGATACCCTTGCATTTGGAAGGAGAGACCTCCAAACTGTTGTTGACGAGCCATTCATTCACTATTTCTAAGGTAATATTCCCCTTGTCCTCCACTTCATCAAAGCTACTGGCCTCCACTAGTAGCGAGATGTCGTCCGCGTATCCTACGACATTCACCCCCGGCGGGAATTGAAGTCGGAAAATTTCATCATAGAAGATGTTCCGAAGTAGGGGTCCGAGTACAGACCCCTGCGGGACTCCACCGAAGATCTGATGACTTACCACACCATCCACCGTTTTGATTTCAGTTCGTCTCTCGGATAGGTAGCTGGCTACTTGCGTCACTATGTACTCGCTTATATTTTTTCTTTGAAGTGCCCTCAATATAACTGGCCAAGGTACCGAACCGAAAGCGTTCCTTATATCCAAGAGTATCATTAGCGGGATTCGCCTGGTTCTCCAAGTCCCAGCCCTCACCGCAGCAGCCCATGAAACTACTTTGTTGATGGCGTTAATAGTTGACCTCCCCCGCCTAAAGCCAAACTGATTCTCATGGAGGAGGTTGTTGTTTTCCAGCTCCTCAACTAATCTATTAGCGATGAGCCTCTCCATGACTTTTCCCATATTATTAATGAGACTTATAGGGCGATATTCGAGAGCCCCTGGAACAGTTTGGGCAAGAAAACAGTTCTTGACGCTTTCCATCAAGCAGGAAAAAAGCAATGCTGGACCCCATAACTCGCAATATCTGTCATCTCCCACGGCATGACGGACATCAGACCCTTTATGACTGCAGCTGGCACACCATCGGGTCCTGGACACTTCTTATTTTTTAGTCTTTTAACCGCAGTCGCCACTTCATCCTGGGTGAACCTGCCGCGTTCACCAGGTATTAGCTCCGTGACGCCCGTATCAACCCGCGGGAAAAGCGCTTCCATGATTCGTGTAGCTTCTATCTTATTAAGAACGGGCAACCGTCTTCCCAGTCTCTTCATGACTACCTGGTAGGGTGATGTCTGGTAGCTCTTTCGAGGAGCCTGGCCAGCTCAGTAATCATGATCTGTTGTAATATATCTGGCGTGACCGGTCTGCCATCCGTTATTTTTGTAGCAACTTTGCGAACAATGGCCTCTACCTGACGTTCCGAAAGTCTAAAGCATAGATGCTGATTTCTAATATGAGTCTCAGTATCAAGGATTTCAACAGAAACAGCCAAATGATCACTTGCAGTCTCGACTTGCAAAACCTGCATGCTCACCATGTCTTGTGGAAATCTACCGTCGATCAATACCAGATCCAGGATAGAGGAATGCCCGCGAGCGTAGAAAGTGGGCGACCCATCATTGATGCACACAAGCCAAGTAGTTCCTAGTAGTTCTTCTAGCGCTAGTTCTCTGTTGTTCGAGGAACCAGCCCCAGCCGCTACGGTACGGCAATTGAAATCACACACAACAATTGTCCTCTTTGGTTTGAGGGGGGCGGTCGAAAAATGTATGATCCCGAATCTGTCCTCAGAAAAATTCGGGTGGTTGGGGGCGCGGTCGAATATGTATCCGACCAAAAGTGCCCCCCAAAAAATTGGAGGCGTTGGGGGGGGGGAGGGGGTCTATGGAAGGTATTGGTCTCGGATCGGAAAGATCCGAGAGGATTTTGGAAAATATTGGTCAGGGAAGGAATTATTAGGAAAGGAACATCCCCTTTATAAGAGCCTCAAACACTTAGAAAAAAAATTCTACTAGTATAACTTATTTTGTCGATAATTATTCTTGTTTACGATAATTATTCTTGATAATTAAGTTGTTGTTTACTACAACAGCCGTGACATCACAAACTAGTGGTTTCTTGTCTGTTGACTTAACTTATTTTCACTAACCTCAACGGCCAATTTAACATTGGCTCTTATGGAGAAAAAAGTTACAAAAGAAAAAAAGTAATTACAGCACAGTCCGGTCACCAAAATTCACAAAATTTAACACAATTGTCCGTTACCTCGAAATAATTCACTACTTGTCCAATAAAAAAGCCGCAAAAAACCAAACCAAAAACGCATAAATCGCAGAGCATAAATGCACACAAGCGTGCACTTCACTTTTGACTTTGACATGCGAGATTTTTTTGGTCTGAGTGATCCGTTTGAGTACCATTGCGAACTTTGGCGTGTTGTCTCTGGATCGTATTGAAAAAACCAACCTTCATCACCAGTGATAACACGGCTCAACAAATCTGGATTGATTTCCGTTTGCTCTAACAGATCGGCTGCCACATTTTTCCGTGTTTCTCGCTGTTGTGTGAGATTTTTGGGGACCATTTTTGCACAAATCAAATGAATTGAGATGTGAATAATTAGGTCGCTTGTTCTAAATACCCAGACTTGGGCAAGAGTAATTCCTTAACGTATTTAAGAATTTTCTTAGAAGATAATATTTTGAAGATTAAATGATGGATTAACTCAAACGTTTGTAATTCTTCCTCGCTTTTATGAGGAGTTATAGAAGTTCCAAGGAGTGGGAAAGCGGTTTAAGATGTTTAAAGACATTTTTTTCTTCACGTTATATTAGTTTTCTGGACATGAGCAGACACAAATTTTGTAAATGAAAGGTTGACAATAGATTGTAACACATATTGACCGTGGTCTTTCCAATGAGTAGGTTCTGACTCTGATGAGGGAGCAGAACACCGACTAGGACGAGGCTACGTTCAAAAAGGAGTGTAGGCTGTAGGATAGATCGTGGATACCGGTGTTCTTTGGTGGTTGGGTTTCAATTAACCACACATCTCAGGTATGGTCGAACTGAGAATGTACAAGACTACACTTCATTCACACTCACATACATATCATCCTCATTCATTCTCTGAAGTATTATCTAAACGGTAGTTACCGGAGGCTAAACAGGAAAAAGAAAGAAAAGAAAGAAAGGCTGTAGGATACCTGGCACTCTTTTTTACAAGAGCAGGGAAACAAAGACCCCTGCAACTGGTGTTGTCTATATAGTACTTGGTCATAAGTGGAAAAAAGACATTCTTCTGTCGGCTCTCTCGACCCAGGATGGAGTTGTTAGACAAAGATTGTTTCCTCACTCGTCTATAATAAATATTTGTCATTAAAATTTAAGTAATTTAACCGAAGTTAATTTATTTTTGTTTTCAGGAGAATACACAGAAATTGTAACTTCTGCTTGGTGAAACCGGTCCTTACAATAACATACCTTTTTTCTTCTTCATGACGAGTTCTAAATTATTGTAGATAAAAACAATCAGAATTTTAATAACGCAGAAAATTTAATCGCTTTATTTATTAATCCATTACTCAAATTCTTTTCTTTTTTCAGTTTTTCTTTTCTTATATATTATTTAAAACGAAGTTTAACCTTGCATTAGGTGGAATAAATCTCTGTAGCCTGTTTTGAAATTTGCTTTTATTAATTTCCTTTTTTTATCACCATCTTCCAACATAATGTTTGCTATTAAAATACTCTATTTAGGTCTACTTGAATAGATGCTATTGCTTATTTATTAATTTCTGCTTTATATTAAGACAAAAAAATGGACATGTATCATATTTCTAGTTACTTAATACTTTTTTTTCTGTCATCATGTCCAAAAATTTGTAAAAAAAGCCAGTAAATCTGAAGAAAATTACATTTAGTTTGAAAAAAATTATTTATAAAACAATACCGTTTATAAAAGATAATATCACTGCAACACAACCTTCTTGTTGTTTCAACCGATAAACAAAAAAATTATGCAATAAAAAGATTGTACAATATCGTAACACAGTTACAATGAAAAGAAAAAGGTAATCTTAAAAAACTAATTATTATAAAATTATTTTGCTCGTAAAAAAAAAGTGTAATACTAAATAAAATATTGTTACGGACACTCAACAAAAATTTACAAAGAACTAAAAAATATAATTTCTTCAGTCGTAATATCTATTGTACAATAAAAATTCACAAAACATTGAAAATTAATAATAAAAAATGATAAAATAGCAGAAAATCTATATCCATCAATTTTATCTGCAGTCTTCATCACTTTCTTCTTCAGGGAAATCATTTACTTTACTGCAGTTACATATGTTTTGATAAAACAGATGACATTATTTAAGTAAAATTAACAGGTCTTTGTATTTTAATTGTGATATCGGTTTTGGATCGACTAATGACATCAAGTACATCTGGAAACTTGACGTCATTCTTTCTTTGTCGTCATCTTCATATTTATAAAATAATTCTATCAGCGCATAAACATTTTCTGCTTGCATGTACGTATGGCCTTTTAACAAGAATTTATGACACATTTTATCTGTGGATGTAGATAAACAATAAAGGTAAACGCATAACAAAATTTTTGTTCTGGCCATAGCAATTGTCTGACCGTAATATTTCTTCAGTTTTTGAATCGGTAATGCTTTGTTCAGCCCATTTTAGAATCCAAGACGCTATTTCATTCTCACCATGTCAAATTGTGAAATTAATGTTCATAACTTCCTGCAGTAGAAATTGTCTATATTTGTTAACAGCGATGTCTGTAAACATTTTTGTAAATCAGCTGTCAACACGTTTACTGTTCTTTGCATTTTGAGTATCTTTACTGTTTGGTCATACAACTTTTATGATTCCTTAAGGTGCAATCATAATCGCTTTAAATAAATTTTTTACCGTCTGAAGTTAATTCACCGTTTAATTTTGCTAGGTACGAATCTCATGCGAACTGCAGTAAAGAAATCGAGCCTCCCGCCGGTAGTCCTTCCGCAGGTGACCGGCCTCACCGCAGGTAAAACAATGGCCACTACGGTATGGCCCAGTACAAGAATTGATTCTATGGTCCTTTTTTCAGGAGCGGAAAGAAAGGTCGTCAACCGAGCGCCTCATGACTCTGCAAGCACCCATCCTAATACGGACACGTCCGTCGGCAAATAATTTGTCTGCCAGGATAGGTGTCACGGTCACAGCGACCAGCTGCGTTTCACCGTAAGCTAGTCGCATGGAGAGAACGTCTATCGACACCGACTCCCCCGTAAACTTTCGAAGTTCCGTCACGAACTCATCCTGAGTATTAAAATATCCATGTCCTTGACAAGAACGTGAACCCTCCTGCCGTCCCTCCCTGTCAGGACCGTAGTGTGGCCTCTTCCTTTGCGGAAATATCCTTACTAATTCGTTCAGCCGCACCACTATCGGCCCGCAACCGCATATGAAGGTCCTCTCTCTGCCACTTACGTGCGGAGAGGACCACAACTTCACCTGGCGACGCAGCTCCTTTCACAGAGCGGAGGAGATCGGCGTAGGTTTCCTCTCTAGTTTAACCACCACTGTCGTCGTCGGTGGGCCTACCGGTCGTTCCCTGACGATATCATTTGGCGTTGACCCCAACAGGTGCACAAGATAACTCTCCCTAACCCGTCGACCGAAGTACTCGACTGAAGGACGTAAAGGTTGGTTGACTATTCCGAAAGTCCTGAGAAGCACACCGCCTTACTGTGACCATCCTTCATAACTCGGGGATCCGAACGACAGACAATGGAGGTCACTTCCTGGCCCCAGGCCACCGTTAAATTAAAAGTATACCTAGTTAAAAATAAAAACTATTTACAACAAATTCTGTTTCATAGCAACCATTCAAAAAGTAAGATTATCAAATAAACATTCATATTCATTACACAATTTTGAAAGTAGTATACATGAGGACATAATTTGGGGAAATATTGAAAATAAACACAATTAGTTAACAGTGGTTAGAGGTTTATAATTATTTTATATTTTGGATACGGGACGTATAATAAGGTAAATTTGAAAATATAATTGTCTTTATAAATTTACAAAAGAATTCTATCTTTGACAGATTTTAAATTTATTAAATATATATATATATATATATATATAATGTATATATATACATTTTATTAGAATTCCCTTAATTTTAGTTTATAAAGTTTTCTTTAGATATTTTAAGTTGTTTTTTCAGATAATATTTTCATGTTAAATAGATTTTTTTTAATACTTTTATTTATAGTCTCATCAACAATTAGCGGTCAGCAACTTATCAGTGTAACTGTTCTAGTAAATGTGTAATCCTGAACAACCTCAGACCGACCATTCCTGAGGTGTGTGGTTAATTGAAACCCTACAACTAAAGAACACTGGTATCTGGTGTTAAAATAAAAAATTTTAAATATGATGAGTGCAATACAAGACCTTCCAACTAACCAAGTTCAAGACTTTGTTCTAAGTAATGTTAGATGTGCATTCTGACAGAGCCAGTTAAAAACAACGTTAGATTTTCATTCTAACGAAGTGAATCCATGACTAAAGAAAAATTATATAAAAAACAAAGGCTTCAACAAAATATTTCTTTGAATAACTGCTATTCATGGAATACATACTAGTAATAATGCTTAGGTACACTAACTACTACATTCTAACTCCTCCTTCCCCAAATAAAAATTTCCGAGGGTTGCTGATTATCAGGCTCAGATTGTCTTTGTTTAAATATGTTACGATACATTACATATTACTAAAATTAAATACGATAATAAAATTCAGAAAGATACTTGATTTTAACAATCGTTTGTTTTCTAACAGATGACAAATTATTGAAATTTCATTTATCTAAATCGAATGTTTTTATTTTTTCAGTAAGTTCATTATTATCCAAAAATGTTTTGTAAGACTAATAAGGTGTATTCCTTGAAGTGTTTTATCGGCACAAGTGTTTTGAGGACATTTTGTTGCCACATTTACTATCTAAACCTATATTTTTTTTTATTTTTCTAATTTTAATTTTTGTCATAACAAATTTCTACTTTTGGTATAAATGTCATATATTGTGATTGTTTTTTAGTCGGAACAGAAATCATTTTATACAAAATACAATCTAATTGTTCTACGATTGGCAACTTAAGAAAATACGCTACATCCTCAGAATTAAACTTACAACTAACTTTGAATAAACTTTCGAATTCTCTTATATTTTCTAATCTTGGTTCCAATGACAGATGATTAACGTAATGCGGAAACCTTTTCTATTTTATTAAATAACTTTCTAATAACGCTATGCTGCAGCATTCCTAATTTAAAAAATGCCATAGAATTCTCAATATCTTGAACTAAACTTAAAATAATATTATAAAAATTATTTATCTCGTTAAAGAAATCAGTTAATTTTCTAATTTAAAAAAAAAATCTTTATTATTTTTATTCATTATTAATATCTTACTGCGTAATTTCTTAAAATTATCTTCATTTATATTAACTGTTTTATGAAACCCGTTTATAATATTTGTACGAAAAGTGTACTGTTCATTAATCTGATTTACAATACCTTCTTGTTTATATTTTATTTTGTTCTAACAATTTTTCCTATTTCTCTCCAAATTACTAGTAAAGAATTTAACACCAGAACCGAGGCCCTTAATAATTCCTCTTTTTTTTTTTACTTTATTACTTAACAAGGCTATTTCTTCTAACTTTTCATTTATTATTATTTTCGTTTGATTAATAAATTTAAAATAATTACTTATATCTCTAGAATTATGACTATAATCAGTCACAAAATCTTCATTTTTACTTACATTATACGATCGTATAATTATGATTATTAAAACTATTCGAATAAATACTTTATCTAAACTATAATAATGAATAAATGTATGTATGGTAAGAGGCTTCCAATATGTCAAAACCTAATTCTATCGGGACTATTTCCAAATTAATAATTTTTTATTTTAGCTGCTCCAGGATGAATTCCTTTTAGGAACAGGAAGGATTGCAGCAAAATTTAAATAAGGATTAGTTTCTGTAGGGGAGGAAGGTTTTTTCTTTTATATCTGTTTAATCTTTCGAGGTCATTTAATTTTTTACAAATGTATTTTACTTTTGTATTATGTCTTGCTTCTATTTCTGCTGTTTTTCATTGTTTATTTAGTGAACTGACTTTTTATCGTATTTATTTTTAGCTTTACTTTGTTTATGGACAGTCTTAACATAAACATCTGGTGGTATTTTCTTTAAATCTTCTTTATTTTTTCTTGAATTTTTAATTTTGATCTTTCATTAGTTTCCTTTACACGTTAGTTTAATTTTTTCACCTTTTTCTTTATTATTAACATAATCGTTTATTACCTACTACTACTACATATCTGCTTCTATAATGAATTTGGGTTAATATGCCCACAAAAAAAACAAACCGTGTTAATTTTTGATAATGGAATGAATTAATTTTTGATAAGATGTACCTGGTAACTTAATAGTCTTCTTTATAAATTCTGGTTAGTTATTAAAAAATCTAATATGTTCTATTTGTGTAGAATGAAAGCTTTCACATATTCCATTAGTCGGTGGATGTTGTGTGCTAGTAAAATGTATTTTAATTTTGTATATCTGCATCAGTTCTTTAATTATACTATTATTAAATTCGGTACCGTTATTAGAAATAATTGTTTCAAGGATTCTGCGATATGTAAATTAATTTAATAATTTATCGGCTACTTCGATAAATACAAATATTATATACAGTTGACACAAATATTTGTTTTTCAAAAAAAGCACTGTCGATATGAACTAATCCTATTTGCAGTAGTTTAGATGGTGTAGGAGTCAAATTAATCTCTAAATTAAAGGAATTCTTTCATATTTTGGTTTTAAATGAATTTCACATTTATATAATTTTGGATATATACTTTTAAATTCCAGATATAATATTTTCGTTTAATTTGTAGATAGGTATCTTGTATTCGCCTGTGATTAGTTTTTTCTACATAATTATTGATTTCATATAATTCTGCGTTACAGATATCAAAAATGTATTTGTGCATCTTATTAATTGTAATATTAGAAACTTAAAATATTCGGTGAAAACCGGTGCAGATCTTTCGTAAAAATCATTTTCAAAATACAAATTATATTTTATATTAGGAACTAAATATTCTTCTATAAAATTAATTTCGCCAAAAAAATTATTTTTTGATATTTCCACTGTTAATCTAGTTTTATTATTACCAAATGATTTTTGTATTTTAATTTTAGGTGGGTTATTTTATATTAATCTTAATGTTACTTGATTTTTTCCAAAATTGAGTGATTCATCAATTAATTATTGGTATTTTTACACGTGTTAATTTGAACGCATTGTGTGGTCAGTATCTTCCTCGACTTGACCTTATTCTTGTGATTATCTTCAATCGGTTGATTTTCTCCGTGATTTTCGCCGTCATCTACATTTACAATCATCGACTGGTCATCTACTCACAGTTCTGGAAAATATAAACTATCAGTTCATTAATAATTTTCTTTTTCATCTGTATCTACTGGCACGGTTTCAACATTCTTATTTGTTTTTTTTTCACTTATATTTAATTGTATTCTTAATAAATCCGCATTTTGATTTTTCTTTCCTTTTTTGTAAACTATTTTGTGGTCAAATTCTTCTAATTTTAATCGTCACCTTAAAAGTTTGGAGTTTGGTTCCTTAATAGAAAATAGCCATTGCTATTTATGATCGGTGAATATTTAATATTTTCTTCCGTAAAGAAACGGAGGAAAATATTTCGTCGCTCAAACTACGGTAATTCCTTTTCTATTGTGGAATAATCTATTTCAGTATCGCTGAGGGTCCGAATTGCATATTCGATGGGTAGATATTTGCCGTAATATGGCTTAATTAACAGTTCCGATAGCAAAATTGCTGGCATCTATGGTAAGTTTAATAAAATACATTGTAGTATCGGCTCATTTAACAAAATATTTTTACACATTTCAAAACATTTTACATAATTTGGGTTCTCAATATATATTTCGCGTTCTTTTTTAAACATTTAGTATGTGATTTTGTTATAGTAACAGAATTTTTTATAAATTTTCTATAATATCCTAATAACAAAAAAAAATCCTTTTTAATTTCTTTAGCGGTTCTTGGTATCGGATTAATTTAATTTCATTCATCTTATCCGGATTTGATCTAACACCATCTGCTGTCACAGGATGTCCTAAAAAGGCACCTCTTTTCGTAAAAATTCTATTTTTATCTAATTGAATTTTGAAATTAGCCTATCTAAATCTAACAAAAACGTTTTTTTGTTCCTTTGAACTAGTTGAATAAATAACATCAACATAACCAAGGCAAGTTTCATTTTTAATTCTGCGTAGTACATTATTCATTATTCAATTTGTTGGAAGGTTGGTGAGCTTTTTTTTTAATCCAAATGAGTTCCTTAAAAATTCATAGTGCCCTGTTTTTGTGGAGAATGCTGTTTTCTCTATGCTATTGGGATCCACCTCTACCTGATGAAATCCTGAAGTTCTGCTGGAACTTATCTTTTTAACAGTGTGCTCTATTTGCATTTCTTCAATTGTATTAAAATAATATATAGACACTACTATACTTCTACACGTTAATTTATTATTTACAAAATCTAAACCGATTTTCATTTCCTTCAAATCATCTAGTCAATAGCAAATCAAATTTTTTATGAAAATCAAATAAAAATAATATTTATTAATTACTTATTTATAAAGTTATATTTATAATAATTATAAATCTATATTATTGGTAACTTCTTAATAATGATATTAGAGTAAAAAATTCTTCTTTCGACATACCATGGCCGTGGTTACTTCGAAAGGATCTTTACCTAGACACTCTGAAGCCAATAAATTTCTTACAAAAGATCTGATATCTCCGGTATCGATTAATATCCTACATCTACTTCGTGCACCGATGTTATGACAGTCATTAATTTCCGAATGTAAATTCATAATTGACAAACGGTTCCTGAGTTCATTTACTCTAAAAAAATGATCGGTTTCAAATTCTTCTACTGTTTTATTATTTTTTAAACGAATTTTTTTTTATATATTGAGATTATCTATTTCTCGTGAAAGGTCATCATATTGTTCCGCTGTTTGATGCAGATTCGTCGTTTGTGCGTTACTAATACTATTTCCTGGCGTAAGATATAATTTAGATTATTTGTTTGGAGGTTCTACTGAATTTTTTTGTAATACTTATGACTATTTCTTGAGTTCTTTTAAACTGAGGTCTCTGGTTCGGATTGTGTTTTGAAAGAGTAGTCCGTTGAAATTTTGTTTTATTTTTTTAAACTGCGATCTTACAAAGGAATTGGGATTTATATAAGGTAATTTCTGGGTATTGAATTTTTCGAAAGGTAATTTTTTTTGAATAAAATGTTGCAGGATTCGGTATCGGTTAAATCTAAAATTATCTTGGTTTTTGTTTGGAGTACGTTTTCTTACAAATTAATTATTATTATTGCTATTAGGATTACATTTACTTATTTTAAATTGAAAATCATTTGTTAACATGCTTAAGCATCTTCAAGTGAATTGCGATTTTTAATATGTATAAAGTGAACCTACCGGTTCTGCAAACCTCTTAATAAAGACTCTTAAAGATAATTTTCTTAATATATTCCCATAAAACATTTGCTATTAGAGGTCTTCTGTTTGAAAATTTAATCATTTTTATATTTTTTCATAAAAATTAAAAGGTGTTTTGTTCGTTTTGTTTTAATTTTGCCATTTCTAAAATTAATCTGAAACAGAACCGTTCAATATCATTTTTCTCTAACATCGGACCCGTTTAACGATTAATTTCGATTAATTCTAAAACAGGCGATTTTATTTTGGACAAATTGTTAAAAAAAATGTTCATTCTGAAAATCTGGGTTACTGTTTACGTATAATCTTGTTACAGATTTGTAGCAAAATGGTAATAAATCGATTTAATAAAGTCGGATCACATTAGAATTCAGAGATCACGTCAAAATACAGGCTTTCTCGACACTGTTCTCGTCATTTTGTCCAAATAAGATTTCTTTCACACAAAAATTACGCGAATTAAAAGCGACTAATAATAGAATTTAAACCTGATATTATAAGTACCTTTCTACTTGCCATAAAATTATTTTGTGATCGTAGACTATTTTGTACTACTTTAATTTTTACTGATTCACACCGATTTAATTTTTTTCTGCAACTTTTAATAAATTTATTTTATAAAAAATATAACACAATATACACTAATAGAATAATATACACTAATTCATTACGCTCCTTAGAATAATATGCTTTTAGTCTCGTTGTGTTTGTCGCCTTCACGAACTGTGGAAACTGTGTGATATATTGGATATACCTTCCAAATACAAGACTTTAATGAACTATGTTAGGTGTAAAAGATAACAGAGTACGTTTTAAACGACTGAATAAAATAATGTACTTCAACGTATTATTTCTTAGAATTACTACTAGTCCAGGAAAACACCAGTAATAATGCTTGCATTTGCTAAAGAATATATTCTAATGTACATGTGAGTGTGTGTTTTATGTGCTTAAAAATATACTTTATGAATAACTGTATGCTTTGAAATTATTCATTGTTAAAAATGATGATTACTTAATATTAAACGTTAGCGGTTTAGTTGTTTTTCACAAAAATTTGACTACGTTAAATTATTATTGAGAATCAAGTAATTCAGTAGTTTTGTGATTGTTGCACTATAAGCTGTACCTACATTTCTCCAATTTAAAAACTGGATTTTTAAATTGAAACTGAATTTAAAAAAGTGAAACTCTGTTTGAGTCCTTTGTTTTGAAAAAATACCGCGTCGCTCCACTCGTGCAGAATACACTGATATGATTTTAGCGTACGGTTTTTGCGATGGAGATACTGCAGCTGCGGTGGAATAATACTAACGTAGGAATCCTGGACGAATATTTCCAAACCGTAAAGTATATTTGTAGAATTTTTAATAATATTCGTGAAAATAACAGTTTCCAGTGCACATGTTTCATCTGAGCGTCAACCGATATACGTTAATAGCAAGAAAAAACATTCTTCAGGTGCTAGAACCGGCTAACTGACAGCTTAATCCTACTAAAAGCACGTGAAGAATTTTTACACGACTCAATATTCCACAATATACCGTATGAAGGGCATTACACTATAACGGATTGCATCCATATGTTCAGAAAGTTCAACATCTCCTCTTGGTGACCGTACCAGACGACTGCAGTTTTGTCATCGGGTTAACAATAATTATCAGGTAATTCCATTCACTATTTTTGGACGAAGCTACTTTTACTCGTAATGACATAAACAACAAACGCAATACTTTACCGTTGGTCTGAAGAAAACCCACATGCTGTAATCGAATTAAATTTCCAGAACATATTTTCGGTGAACGTTTGGTGTGGCACGATCGAAAACCAATTAATAGACCCTTTTATACTAAAACCAGAAAAGAAATTATACGGAATATTTAAACAATTTCTTATAGTGCTTGAAAATTTCCGACATATCCATTAATCACCGACAAAATATATCACGAATGAAGTAAGACAATTGTTAGATGAAAAATTTACTGTGAAATGGATTGGACGTAGAGGGCCGGTAAATTGGCCACCTAGATCACTGGACCTTACTCTCTTAGGTTATTGTTTATGGGGCTGATTATATGTTAGGTATGGGGGCAAAAGGTAGACACACGCAATGAACTGACCGCTCGCATTCTCCGTGCCGCTGCCCTCATCAAGAAAGCGGTTGAGGGCGCCCTCATCAATTACTAGTTGGCGATAGAGAATGTAAGGAAACGCCTTGAAAAGTGCATCGATGTAAGTGGTGGAATCTTCGAACATTTATTGTTAATTAATGCAGTATAAACCACGATGTGTATTTTTTTTAAAGAACAGTAGATTAAAAGTATTTTAATTTTTCGAAGGTCTAAATTTATTGACAAAAACGGCTGTTTTTTTATTTTTAGATTCATTTTTCTGCTAACATTTGTTAAACATTTGCTAACATTTTTCTGCTAAGTTGTTTTTTAATAATAAAAGTGAATTTTTTTTTTTGTTTTTCACAGGTTTTATTAAAACAGTTTTCTCAGAATTTCTCTACAAGTTTTGATAACAAAATTGACTCATTTATTACTCATTTAACAAAGCTGCATTTAAACCTAAAAAAAGTATATATCGTCACCGAATGTTCGTTTTACATTGGACGTGAAAAAAAACACGAAATACAGACAGTTGTTGGACATGCTGTTTTATTTAAAAAACATAAAAACTAACAACTTTATTCTTATACAACGCCGTAAAATTCATTCAGTTTGACTTCATTGGTCATGTTATATTTGTAAAACCATATTATTTATTATATATTCTTTCTCATTTGTTATATATATATGTAATATTAACAATAGATGAAATGGTAAAATATTACACCAAAACCTTGACATATAACAATTGGTTGTTAGCGTTTGAATTCTTAAAACTTGATATCTAGTGATATATTGAAAAGTATTATTTATTTATTTAATTTTTTAGTGTAAATTAATTGATATTCACAATATATTCTTAAAAACAATAATAATTAAATTTACAGGAATATTTATTTTTTTATATTATAAAATAATCATTTTGTTAAACCTAATTTCGTAACTTTTTTAAACGATAATTATATACATATGTGTAATAAAATTTAACTAAGATGCAGTATGAATATTTAAAATACCATCGAATCTTTTATATCCTAAACGGAAGATAAAACTGAAATAAAATATATGATAAAATTTTTGTACCTATCATAACGGAATATTAAGTTCTAATGTATTTTGGTTTTATTTCCAGGGAGTTATATCAACAGAGAGGAAACGCCGGAGAAGAGAATGCAGCGAGTTCTATCATCCCAACCCCGTAGGGGAAGACGCCCACCTTGAGACGATTCCGGTCGCCACCACTCCCGTTCCTAGCCCTGATGGGCTTTAACACGGGAGTCGTCTTATAGACCATCAACTGATTACAGTAATAAGGCAGGGCTCGGTTCGGATGCCACCGATTTAAATGCCTGGGTAGGCATTTACATCGGTGATTTTTTAACTCAGCTTTTGCCTTCGCTGCAGGCCATACGGATATATTGAATGTCCTACATCGTTGCGCTCTAATTTAGCTGACCGAGTTCGTGGAAGCACGAACCTCGCGCCTAGTTCTACATTTTACAGAGTCAATATGTAAAAGTCGCTTAGACTGAGGCAATAATATTAATAACATGCCACCAGCAATGTTGTTCGCTGCAACGGATTTTACTCCTAGCTTTCTTAATGAACTCATTTTTAGTTCATACCCCAGATATTGGAATAGTGGTCTACAAGGTAGTGGCGGAGAGACCGCCTACTCCCACTCAGCTCCATCCAAGAGTCCCGCGAGACATTTACTTCACTTCATACTATCGAGATGTCGCAACATTAATGGCCGCAAGGAATCCATGCCCCCGATAGCGAAGCCGACATCCACACTCCGTAGGGGAAGACACCCGCCTTGTGACGTATCCGATCGACACCACCCCCCACCCTGTTCATAGGCATGATGGGCTTTAACAGGAGCCATCACGCCGACATCTCGATTCCCCCCGAGGGGAGAAGATCCCACTTCGTAGCGTGTCCATTCGCTACACCACCCCCTCCGTTCGTAGCCAGTAGTGGCTTTAACGGAGGACATCTTCTCACCCTCAAACTGATTGCGCACCACAGCTTTCAGTTCAGGCCCCGCAGAGATGCCACCGATTCACATGCCCCAAGGGACATCTGCATCGGTAAAGTTCACCCATCACGCCGACAGTGATGTTTGGTCGTTTAAAATGCCCTCGTCGAAATAATGGTACGCCACGGCTGAAAGGTCACACACACAACCGGTACCACAGTCGCCGCTCCACAGACAGCTTACAATCAGTTTTTAAAGTAAATTCTATCAGCGGAGATGAAAAGCCGCAGAAGAGGTGGTGATCAGCGGGTTGTGTCAGCAAATAGGAAATACCATAGAAGAAGTTGGGATCAGCGGAGAGGAAACGTCGCAGAGAGGAGTGGTGATCCGCGGGTTCTGTCAGCGGAGATTAAACGTCGCGAACGAGGTGGAGAGTCGTCGGTATGGAGATATTACACATCCGAAGGGCTCCAGGAGGGTAGATGGGTGGGAGGCCTTGAGTAGAATATCGGTCGGGGCACGTTGAGTGGGGGAAGCGGCTCATCCAAAGTGTGCTAGACGTGCGGTAAGGAAAAGGGGATGCTGTCGAACGGGATAGAGGTTCGTTGGGATGAGGGAAGTACACATCCGACGGGCGCCAGTAGGGCCGCTGGGAGGAAGGGCGTTGGTTGTGGTATCGGTCGGGGCGCATTGGGTGGGGGAAGCGGCTCATCCAAAGTGTGCTAGATGTGCGGTAGGGAGACGGGGATTCTGCCGAACAGGATAGAGGTTCGTTGGGATTAGGGATGTACACATCCGACGGGCGCCAGGAGGGCCGCTGGGAGGAAGGGCGTTGGGTGTGGTATCGGTCGGGGCGCCTTGGGTGGGGGAAGCGGCTCATCCAAAGTGTGCTAGATGTGCGGTAGGGAGACGGGGATTCTGCCGAACGGGATAGAGGTTCGTTGGGATTAGGGATGAACACATCCGACGGGCGCCAGGAGGGCCGCTGGGAGGAAGGGCGTTGGGTGTGGTATCGGTCGGGGCGCCTTGGGTGGGGGAAGCGGCTCATCCAAAGTGTGCTAGATGTACGGTAGGGAGAGGGGAACGCTGCCGAACGGGGGTAGAGATTCATTGGGATGAGGGATGTACACATCCGACGGGCGTCAGGAGGGCCGCTGGGAGAAAGGGCGTTGGTTGTGGTATCGGTCGGGGCGCATTGTGTGGGGAAAGCGGCTCATCCAAAGTGTGCTAGATGTGCGGTAGGGAGACGGGGATTCTGCCGAACGGGATAGAGGTTCGTTGGGATTAGGGATGTACACATCGGACGGGCGGCAGGAGGGCCGCTGGGAGGAAGGGCGTTGGTTGTGGTATCGGTCGGGGCGCATTGGGTGGGGGAAGCGGCTCATCCAAAGTGTGCTAGATGTGTGGTAGGGAGACGGGGATTCTGCCGAACGGGATAGAGGTTCGTTGGGATTAGGGATGTACACATCCGACGGGCGCCAGGAGGGCCGCTGGGAGGAAGGGCGTTGGTTGTGGTATCGGTCGGGGCGCGTTGGGTGGGGGAAGCGGCTCATCCAAAGTGTGCTTGATGTGCGGTAGGGAGACGGGGATTCTGCCGAACGGGATAGAGGTTCGTTGGGATGAGGGATGTACACATCCGACGGGCGCCAGGAGGGCCGCTGGGAGGAAGGGCGTTGGGTGTGGTATCGGTCGGGGCGCGTTGGGTGGGGGAAGCGGCTCATCCAAAGTGTACTAGATGTGTGGTAGGGAGTTAGGATCGCTGCCGAACTGGGTAGAGATTCATTGGGATTGGGGATGTACACATCCGACGGGCGCCAGGAGGGCCGCTGGGAGGAAGGGCGTTGGTTGTGGTATCGGTCGGGGCGCGTTGGGTGGGGGAAGCGGCTCATCCAAAGTGTTCTAGATGTACGGTAGGGAGAGGGGAACGCTGCCGAACGGCGGTAGAGATTCATTGGGATGAGGAATGTACACATCCGACGGGGGCCAGGAGGGCCGCTGGGAGGAAGGGCGTTAAATGTGGTATCGGTTGGGGCGCGTTAGGTGGGGTATTGGTCTGGATGGAGATTGGAGGCGAAACTGTCTAGTCAAGGTCACCATACTCAGCCTACGAGGATCTCAAAATTCATCGTTCGTAAGTAACACTTATTTGCAATGAACATATTTACTTAAATATTACATCTAGACTTCCTAATTATCTTTAATATTGAATATATCTTTCAATTTCAACTCTTAAAAAATTAAATATGTTGGTACAACTTCGAAACCTGGCAACATGATTCCTAACATTACCAAAATTACTTCTTTTAATTATTTTAGGAGCTAATGGTACTCTATATGTGTTAATTGTGAAATGATGGGAAAAGCCTAATTGCTGTAAAAAGTAGTATGCTGTAATGTATAATAATAATAATCGTTGGTATCTGGATTATCTGTCATAAAGTACTTGGCAAAAAAAAAAAAATAATAAATATTTGGCAAACCTTTTTGATTTTCATCAGTTAAGACAGATTTGCTTTTTAAAATATTTACTTTAAAATAAATTTAAAGTGAAATCAGTCCATTAATTTATGCTTATCACACAGAATATCATTAGTGCCTGAAAACTATAACAAGTGATTTTGGAAAACTTAATGATACTAATGTACCATTTTTCATGAACATGTTACAAAGGAAAAATTTTAATGAAAAGTTAATGTTTAAACGATTTACAGTTTTCATTTTTGATAGCGTTATGTATCTTCATCTACATGTGTAAATAATAATTTCACATCGGATGTGAAAAATTACTTCTATATCATATATTCAGTATCATCATATCTAGTTTATAACTAAAAGAAATAGAATTAAGAAAATTATTATTTGCATCAAAATAAATTTTTTTATCAGAAAGTTCAATTAACTTTGTTTTCAAGTTTTGAATATTCAAATGCTAACAAACAATTGTAATGTCAGTAGTGTTTTGGTGTAATATTTTCCTTTTACAACTTTTATAAATATATCTGTATTCATATTTATATTGATATAGATGTAATATTTCTATATACAATTTTATATATATTATCGATTTTCGTTGCGAATAGGAAAGACTTTTGGTTAGGTTATTTATTAACTCAGTGTCAAATAAAGGGCTAGCAGGAGTAAGTTTTGTAATGAACAAAAAGATAGTGAAGAGAGTAGATTATTTCAAAAAGCTTAGCAGTAGAATCATTGTAATTAGGATAAAATCAAAACAGAAAGCAGATAAGAAATGGGTTAAAATTTACAATTACTATTTTAAGGTAAAAGATAAAAAAGAAAGACAACGTATTTAACTAGAATTGTTTATTAATAAAGTGTTATTTTACAATTAGAAAGGCTATATGCATATACTGATTTGATTATTTACTTTAAAATTAAAAAACTAAATAAATTCAAAATACATAAATTTTTACAATATCTTATATCCAACCCTCATTGAGATTTACTAACTGAATATGATGGTTAAATTTTGATTTGTTATATCGAATCAAGTAGTTAGATAAATAAATCAAAATATGTGTAACTCGTAGCTGTATTGAAATGAAATAATGCAGTCTAGTCTCACTATTAGCCACCTATTCACAAATATCCATTCCGAGATATAGAGTGCTGCCTATTCCATGTAAGTCTTTACAAAGAAGACAAACATTTACTTAATACATCAGGAGCATCGTTAATCCGATCACTATAGATTTTAAACATTAGCGTATGATTAAATGCTACAGATTACTATCTGCAGCATATCTGTTGAATTTTGATTAGGATGATGACATAATGCGATTAATTAACCAGCTTGCCCACACATACTACTGATGGGTGGCTTTAATGTTCACAACCTTTTTTGGGGATATTGGAAAGGTTCCTTTTAAAATCTGACTTTGTTGTATTAAATAATGGTTTTGAACTTATTTAAATGCCAGATACAGATTGATGTCCTGTTAAAATTAACATTTATAACTGCATCAATGGCACTGAAATATACTTTCATGGTTTTAGAAATTTTCACGGAAGTGACAAGTTTCAATGAAAGTGTATTCCATCTCCAAAGGCAACTGTATGATAAGAAGATTGGATGAGCTTCACTCCTTGAAATAACTGAAGTTACTGATAATGATGTTTGCTTTAACCAATGTTTTATTTAACTCTCAGATTTATAAAACTTAAAAATCCTGACAACAATACTTGATGTAGACTAATAGAAATACTACTACCGCAGACATTTAGAAGATAGTGAAGGTCATCTGTGTATAAACTTTATTTCCATATTATACTGTTAATCTAATACAACCTAATAGATTCACCAAACAAAATCAGATTATCAGATATGATGGGACTGAACTTCTCTGTAGCAGTGGAAGAAAGCATATATTGTTCCAATCCTAAAAAAATAAAACTCCAACAGATCTATTAGTTAAAATCCTAATTTTTTGACGTGTGCTGATGGAAAAATATATATTTTGCAACTTGTTAATTTCAGCATGTCAATCTACTTTTCCTCGTATAGGTAAATTTATCCCTTGGTAAATGTCCTTCATATTCTAATTTTTTTCCCTTGTAATTTAGCCCCCATACTATTCTCAATGTGGTGCAGCACTCCAGCCTTTTGAGAGTTAACACCAGTGTAATGTTTATTATCAAGTACTGATTTATGAGTTGCTACCTCTCACCACCTAAATAATTGAGTTAGTGCACATCATGTTTTTGTACTAAAAGTCTGAAAATCCGACACATCCGCCACCACTATTTTCATTTTAGTTAGCTTTATCATTTTCTTCGTGACGTTCCTTAATGCAAAAACAATACTGGGATGAAAAACAATTAATCAATAACTTTGCCACAATCAACTTGGGTGGCAGAAACGTCATTCATTGATTGGTGGCCTCACTTCTGCTATGTCCCATCATAAATCTGTTTTCTATGTCACATTCATACTGTTTTCTATTACTGCTTCTAACATTGCATCTTCAGTAACACGGTTTACTGCTGGGCCTAACATATCATCATATTTATTAAATTTTTCTACAGGTCTAGGTTAGTTCATAATTCCACAAAACACTCTGCCTGCAGTAACTACTTTTTTAAAGCACCAAAGACCATACCCTAACCTAGCAATTCTCAACCTGAGAGTCAAGATCACCACAGGAATCACGGCGATATGAAAGGTCGGTGGTGAAATTAGGCCTACAAATTTAAAAGCAAACAATAACCGATAATGAAATCATTTCATGAGAAAATAATCATTATAAACATTTTACTTATCTTAAGAGCACATGTAAAGAAAATAAATTGAGATGTTAGAAATACACCGAAGGAAAATATTTTCAAGTGATAAAAGAAGATTCCTATATTTATGTTTTAGCACAACCATAGTATTTGAAAAATATTGTCATGAAACATCAAGAAAGGGATTTAAAAAAAATTATTTTAATATATGTATTGTATTAGTTACCCCTCACGTTTCAGAATAGATCTCTTGTGCAATTTCCAAAATTTAAATTTAAATTTTATCTGCCTTAGAAGTAAGTAAAAAAAATAGATGTCTAAATAAATTATTTATTTAGGAAGTGTCAAAACGCATATGTCTTAAGGAGACAGTCATACCATATGCTGATGGAAAAAATCTAAGTGCTCCAGACCAGTTAAGAATTAATTTTGAGCGACTAAGGGCGCACATATTGAAATTTATTAATTATGTAAAAAGATGTTTGAGACGACAAATTTGAAAAAAAAACTTACTTACTTTGTAAGTAATTCTGTTTTAATTTAAACCATGTTCAAAACCGCATTGCCAGGTCCAATAGTTATATAATTAAAGTTTATTATTCGTGAGTTTCATACAAAATCAAAAAAGGGCCATTGCCTCAATGTCTTTATGTTTATTTCAATCACGGCGTTTATCCCTTTATGACGATTTGTGTACTTCTTTCGTTTTTATAGAGCTGTACATGATTAATATAGATATTAATGATTAATAAAATTTTAAGAATAAACGTTTACGACAATGAAATTTAGCATTATATGCCATTTTTCAAAATATTTATCTGTGTGCCTCTTGAATAAAAATAGATTTTGGAATAGATTCTCGAACACATAAAAGTAATATACTACATTCTTATCTATTAAATTGTCAACAAATGAATAGTGGAGTCTGCGGTTCTAATTCGGATATAGTGAAAGAAATCGTTTTGAGTTACTATTAGTTTAATTATGTGAGAAATTTAATCGTTTGTTTCTGTTAAAAAAGAAGAGCTGATTTACTTGTAATCTTTATACAGAGAAGGAACGGTTGAATTAAACATTTTTGACATGTAATCATCGACCAGACCTGCATGATCTACTTATTTATACAGATTAAATTTATTATAAGCGTAAATATAAACGGCAAATAATTTGGATAACAATAAAATAAAATTGTTCACGACAGAACGCTTTAAAACGAGAAAAAAATATCTTATAAATTATTTTTACGATATACAATAAAAGTACATGTATTACCGATTTAATGCGGGATCAGTAGAGATGCAGTTAATGGTATTAAAGTGGTTGACCTCTGTCTAGTCAGTACAAAATACTGTAATGTTAAACATAGATTGTGTAATTGTAACAAAGAATCCGTTTAAAAAAATGGTGAAAAGAATAAAAACTACTAAAAAACATTAAACCGAAGAGTATTTACATTTAATTAATTTTGTACAGCATTTATATCTAATTTATTTTAATTGAGCTTTTTTTTATTCTTTAATATCATTAAAAGTTGATGAATTTTATTTAATTTTCATAAGATGTGAATTTTTGTTCGTAATTGTACTATATATATAAGCAGTGTCGTAGCATGTCAAATAAATAAAGATTAATAACTACATTTAGAGTTCATGGGGTTCAACTAATTAAATTTCCCATTTTTTATTCTTTTAAGTTTTATAAAAATTAAAGTAAAACCCCCAAAAAAGTGTTTTCCGGATTTTTGAAGTGTATGAAATTAATATAATTGAGTATTGAGTATTTATAGAGAAAATTGAGATGTAGTCATAACGGGAAAGTAAAAAATTCAGCAACATTCTTCTTAAATTTTAATAATTATAACAGTTGTGTTAAACGTTACATTTTTATACGGCAAACTTTCTTTTTTTAAAAAGTTAATTAAAAGTCATATATTTCTGTTAAAGGCAACTAGAAATAACTCCATTCGATTTAAATTGAATCATCTCTTTATAAAAGCATTAAATTTTTTATATACCTATTAAAATTGTATAATAAAAATAACTATTTATCCAACAAAAATTAATTATAGTTATTAAATCAGCTGACTTGGGAAGACGCAATCACCACTAGACCAACCTGTTGGGTATCGCAGGGAGTGACTATTCTATTTTTGCGGAATGCAAAGTTGGCGGGATTTTATAGATTCTCCCTACGGATCCCAGAACCTGGAAAGAGTCCCTTGCTGCTGGATGATTCAATCGGGCGTGTTTTTAAAAGGTTTATTTTAAGTGACGGGTCTAATTTTTCAAGTTTTGTCTTATTTAATATTTAGTATTTTTAAGGACGGATTTAATTGCATTCCAATCCGTTGTTATACCAGCGTTATCAAACCCATTTTATGGGCCGACCGCGGAAGGCTAGGCTAATGAAACCTGTCCTCCCGACGTAATCCCCTTCAGACCGTCCACTGAAGTCCTTTCGGTGCTAACCCTTCATAGAGGAATACGCCCCAACGGGACACTAACTATATGGAGGGAGCAATGCGCCCCCTTCTCCGGAGGAGTCGCAATTGCTGATTTAAGTTAATATGTAAGTTTTAAAGGAAGGGTTGTGTAGAAGCTCTTCATCCACTTCTGTTATGGCTGCCTTTCAGGACGCATCTCTGCTGGGATCTGTTACGGACTCCTGTCCGTGATGTTGGGACGAGTAGAGGGTCTTCCTTCTTCTTCATCTTCTTCTTCCTCTTCTTCTTCCGATGACCTCTTCATTCTTCTTTGGCCTGCACTTTCCGAGAATTGGCAGTAACCGAAGTTACATACCATTAACCTTAGTATTCCCGTGGCCCCGAGGGCTGAACGGGGGAAAGTGCAGGTTTCTTCTTTCTTCCATGCTGTCAGTGGCTGCTGGGCAGGTGGCTACTGGGCAGATGACTGCTGGGCTCGTTCCCTCATTCTTCTTTCTTGAAAGGAAAGGGAATAGGGAACTTACAAATTTGGTGATACCTCGGCGATCGCCTTTTCAGAAGCAAACAGAGGTTCTTTACTCTACATAATATTAATCTCCAGACACACGTGTGTCCGGGAAAGGGTTGGGGGGACCGCGTGGCCGCAGTGAAGAAATCATTTGTTTGTTGTGGTGGCTGTATCTGCAACAAAAGAAACAGAACACACACACGAAAAAAAATAAAAAATAAAAAATTGAATTTATTTTGGGATGACAGGATTAAAGGAAGGCAGTTTCCCTCTCTATTTCGGTGAGCGCTTAGTCAGAGACCAAGACGGCACGACGAGTCGTTCCACACCCACGTCTCTCCAGTTTCTGAAACTAGAGAAACAAAACACACCCACGAAAAAAAAACCGCGTTTTTCCTCTTAGCCTCAATATTGTTGTGGCAGAGTAGTTCCACGTATGCGGAGCGGAAGTTGCGTCTGAAAAAAAAGGAACCCAACTTACAGCATTTTGTTGTCCTGAGACCGTATAACTCGCTGACTTGTACAGTTTACACTCGAAAACCATTCACTCGCGACCCCGGAAACGTTTCTGACGCGTTTTTCCGTTTGTGGCTCATGCGATATGGAGGCCCCTAAGCCTGGTTTGTCCATTCTCGGCTCCCGCACCGCATCATCCAGTACGGCGCGAGGCCGCATCCTTACAACTGTCGGGGTTGGATCCTCTAGGCAGATGTCCCGAAGGGACATCTGCCTAGAGGGGTGGTGCCAAGGGGTGGCGCCTGCGCCACCCCCACCTCGGACACAGATTGCAATCTCGCATCGGATCGGAGAGTGGCGTTCCTGACGAACCACGGAGCTCCAAATATCGTCCGCAACGCAATGTTTTGGACGGACTCGATCTTCTTTTAAAGCGAGGAACTCAACACTGCCCCCCATGCCGGGTAAGCATATGTCAGAATCGGCAGTACGTACAGCCGAAAAATAAGTAGCCAGTGGGTACGGGCTGGCACTGTTCAGCACTGGGTATAGCGAGGCTCTGGCGGCCTTAGCCCTCCGGGTCGCATAATTTACATGTTCGCCGAAGATAAGCCGCCTGTCCAAGACCACCCCCAGATACTTAACCGTTTTCTCAAAAGGGATTTTCTCCCCTGAGATTTCCAGCTGCCTGGCCGGTTTGCGTGTCTTGTATGTGAACATCACGGCCACCGATTTTCACCGTTGACCCTGATTCTCCACATATCGAGCCACGGTTCCACTAAGTCCAGTTGCCTTTGGAGCCTCCGGACCGCGTAATCCACATTTGCGGATTCGTAGAAATATGCTGTGTCGTCTGCATAAAGGGCCGTTTTAACCCCTTCCGACAGCGGCATATCGTTCACGTAGAAAGTGTACAGGAAAGGAGAAAGCACTGCTCCTTGGGGAACCCCAGCGGCTATTTCTCTGGTGGAGGAAATTGTTTCCCCTACGCGCACGACAAAACGTCGGTCTAGCAAATAGGACCGCATCAGTCTGACATAGCGGTATGGAATCGCCGAGGTCGCTAGTTTATATAGCAGCCCGCTATGCCAAACTTTGTCAAAGGCCTTGGCCACATCCAGAGAAACGGCTGCAGTCATGCAGTCACCGCTTTCCTGTTCAGGCCTCCGACCAGGTCATCTATTATTTTTACCAGTTGGAGGGTCGTTGAGTGACCCTCCCTGAACCCAAATTGCTCCGGCCGCACTTCTCCCTCCATGTATCGCCTCAGTTTTTCGAGGAAAATTCTCTCGAACAACTTAGACAATACCGGTAACAGCGAGATTGGCCTATAATTCCGTGGGAAAAGTAAAATTTTCCCCGGTTTGGGTAAACATACGACTTTGGCCGTTTTCCAACAATTCGGGAAATATCCAACGTACAAAATGGACGTGAATATCACCGAAATAGTAGTAATTACGGAGGCCGGTATGTTCCGGAATGCACGGGCGCTGATCCCGTCGACACCCGAGGCCTTGTCGGGGCTTGTGGCCTTAATGGCTGCGGAAACTTCCGCTTCAGTGACTTGGTCAATCTCTAGAGGGGCGTCCTCCACCTGTGAGAAATAATCTACAAGAAAGGACTCCACCTCGGTTGTTTGCTTGTCGTTCAGGGCGGGAGGTGGGTTTGGAGTAAATTGCTCCTCCAAGCTGTCGGCGAAAACCTCGGCCCTCTCCACCTCCGAATATGCAAGAAAACCTCGCTTCTCCACAACTGGATGGCGAGGCTTCTTCCCTTCTCGCAGTCTCCTGCTCAACCTGAACACCGAGGAGATGTCGTCAGAGATCGAGGCGAGGTTTTCGTTCCACGAATCCTCTCGATGGCTTGTCAGCAGTTGTTTCACCCTGTCCGTTTGATTATAAAAGGCCCGTTTATCAGCGGGGGACAGGGTGATTCGATATCTCCTCCTCAGTCGTCGTTTCTCCGCTATGGCGTCGGAGATATGAGGAGGGAGGTCGTTTCGAACAACTGCTCGAGTTTTGGCCGATGAACTGCCTGCTAGGGCCTCGGTCATTGACGAAGTGACGCGCCCGACAGTGTCGTCGATTTCCTCCGGGGTGTTCAGGAGCTCAGGATTCACCGGCCTGTACTCCCGTTGGAGGGTCTCGTAGAACCTTTTCCAGTTAACTGACCTTCGGGGTATAGGTGGGGGACGCAGGGCCGCCCCCTGCCTGTACTAGTTCAAACAGGACAGGGGGCAAGTACGTGGGCACCTCAGGGCCCACGACGACCAAGCGGCGGGCTCTCGCCCTTTCGTACAGCAATCTGCCATTCGCGCTTGTTGTGCTTGTTCTTATTTGAGAGTTTATATATTTTAGTTCATAATATTTTATCCATCATCCGTAAAATCAGCAGGAAAATTCCTTTCCTTCATGAAGGAATTTAGTTGATAACTAGTACACATCAGTACAGTTGGCCAAGTTGTTGTTGCAAAAACATACACATTTATTAGACACACTACATTGGAATCAAAAACATTTACCAAAAGATGTAATTGAAGCAAAATTAAAAAGAGTAAAATAGTTGGCAAACAGAAATCTAATGGGGTTGTAGTAGCAAAGTGGAAGGACGAAAGATGACGTACCTTTCCTTTCAACTAAGCATGACCTACAGAAGTCTGAAATGGGATGACAATAATAGAAATGAAGATGTACAAAATCCCTTAGCTATGTTGTTTATAAAAAAGCTAAGCAAGGTATTGATCTCTCAAATCAGATGATTAGTTATTTTGCCCCTCTTGGAAAAACAGTACCATGTACTACAAGGTAGCTTTTGAAGTACTGTTAAATTGCTCTGTTGTAAATGCATGGGTCATCTGCAACCACTTTCACTCCAAAAAAATTCAAATTATTTTATTTCCAAGAAGTGGTGTTTCAAATATTGGGTGCGGCCAGAGATGGAAATCCTCTTCAACCAAACAGCAACAAGCTAATTAAAAGCATATGCTTATTACTGTTGCAGAAAGAGACAAAAAATAAGGCGAAAGTGTACTGGTTATGCAGAGGCGGCCAAGAAAGGACATATATGTTCCTTGTTGTAGCACAAAAAGTTATAAAACGTGTGTCAACAAAGTGCGAGTTGCGTAAGAAATTTATGTATTTACAGTGTTATACTGCCAGTCATGGACAGTGAAGTAATAAAATTACAAAAAGCATCATTAAGTAAAGACTAATAAAAATTAATAACATTGTTAATAACATTAATAACAATGTTAACTGCATTTTGGTAATGCAGTTAACATTTTTATGCCGTAAGGATCTTGCATTTCTTTTTTTTTGTTTTTCCAGATTTGGTTTGTATTTTTTCAATATTGGCATAATATATAGTACTTATATAACCATTTTAGTAGTTTTTTCACAGCCTACGGGTGATGATTTTTCTTATATTGTGGCAGCTAACATGTTAAACAGGGCAATGGCAAACAAATATCATTGGTTAAAACCCAACATCATTGTGCTCTACATCAGACCTTGCAGCAGGTCAAGATGTTTTTCTTACCAAAATAAAAATATTTGTAAGAAATTATGATCCTGAATACATAAATATTGGACTGTCGCTTAGTAAACAATGAACTACAACCTTGATGTGTATTCTTGGTTGAAACTCTTTCAAACCAAAGCATTATGTAATGTCATATTTGACAAGCAGGACTGAAAAAGCCGTTCCAAGGCATTTTTTTTTTAGTGAACTTAATAGCAAAGTGAGGAAAAATTGATAAGGGCTGCTACAAAAAAAATAGTGACTTGTACATTGGGCAAATGGTCAGGTAAATGGCTAGATATGATACCATGCACTGCAGAATTGAAAGCATTACATGTTAAGAGAAATAAAGTGAAAAACTGTGATTTTGTTTTTTTTCGTACAATACGATGAGAGCACAGATGAAATGTGCTCTCACATAAGTTGAGTATTTGCTGAACTTATGATTTGCATGCAGTATATATTTCCAACTACAATTTGAGAGGATTATTTTGTGATGAACAAACTGCTGATGAAATATTCAAAAAGGCAGGATAACTTCCTTGTAGAAAATGGACGATTAGAAGCAGTGTATTGACTTTTACTTGGTTCTGATGGTGGTTGAACTATGACAGGACAGGAAAAATGACCTTAATAAAATCTGTTGCAGAAATTTATACCCTCATTCATTACTGCATCTACAAAGAAGCTTTAGTAGTACAACTAATGCTTGAATATTTGGTAATTCTGCGCAATTAGTTTTTTGACTTTCAGTGTTATTTTAATGTTCTGTAGTAGATATATTTAGGATCAGGAAAACACAAGATCTAAATGTCAGACAGCAGGTGACCTGTGCAAGGTCAAAGTATATGTCGTGTTATCAGTACTTTAGTCAAGTAGCAATCAATTTTGTGAGAGTTATGGAGACCTCTTATGTGGATAGATGTCAGGATTAACCTACTTATCAAATATTTTCAGTGAGTTTAGCAAACTGAAACAAATTTATTTTCATTAGAGGACAAAGTAAAAGGTATTTTTTAAATGTCAAATTATGAATAGTAGTGTTTCAAATGAAAAACGAGTTTGGAAAATTTTGTGACTGCGTTTATTGAATATTTTAAAGATCTTGCTAAGGATACGAAACCCTTTCATAGTGGATATCATTCCTGGAACCCTTACTAACATGAAATAGAATCTGATAGAACTACCTTGTCATGAAGGTTTGAACATTGAATTTATTAAATTATTGTTGCGTGAATTTTGGGTAAAGGTTAAAAGTGATTATCCATTGCTGTCTAGAAAAACATTGTTATTTTTAATTCCATTATCCAAATTTTTATGGAACTGAATTTTCTGCTGTTGTGGCAATAAAATATAAATTTCCTAATAAACTGCACATTAACCTAAATTTGCTCTTAAAATTAAGTTCAATTGAATAAGATGTCTCGTCACTTGCTTCAAGCAAGCAGCATCATTCTTCTCGTTGAATTTTTAGTCTTTTGTGAATATGTAATCAGTAATGTAATTTATCTTTGTAAAATAAGTAAATAATTTTTTTTATAAAAAATTATTAAAAAACTTAATATATGATTTTTTTAATAAAATAAACATATTTTTAAAAAAAATTGTAATTTTTTGTTGCTTTATCATTTTGAGATGTAACTCTTTATCACTATCCTAATGATGTTACATATTTAATAATTGTGTGTTACACTACTGATTTGTAATTCACTTTAATGGTACGTAAAATAAAGTTTGAGAAATGGTGCTGTAAACATTAGGTGTCCATAAGAATAGTACAGTGTGCTCAAAAAGTACTTGTAATGCACTAATTTAAAAATACGTAACACTTGCGTTGCCTTGTTGGAAATGGTCCCCATATCCAGACATACATTTCTTCCTGTTCTCGAAGACTTGGAAGTAGTTCATGTGGAATGTTCTAGGTGAAATCACAAATAACAGTTTGAAGTTCATGTAGGATTCCCAAATAAACATTACTTTTTGCATAATGCCGGAAGTAAAAATCCAGAGAATGAGGGGGCCGCAAGCCCTTAGAAATAATTTAATTACAAAAACTTGCTTCATGGATGTGTATGCACAGTCAGAGACAAAATTTGGTTATATCATTTTTTTTATCAAAATGTGTGATGTAAAATATGGTACTTTTATATTATAATAATTGATAAAATTATAAAGCATTAATTATTCTGAATTTTTAAAAAAACTGAAAGTGGAGAAAAAAGTTAAATGAAAAGATTTGTTTATCCTCCTAATTGTATACATGGAAGTGTTCTAATTTGTCAGTCCTTAGTACAATTGTTTTTAGACTCATTTTCTGTGGGTTTGTGTAGTATTTTGAATTATAACAGAAACCTAAGTGAAAAATAGGCAAAAAACTAGAAATGAAGCTTCAAGAACCACACTCATGACATAGATATTACAAATATTTTTTGTTACTTTATAATTACTGCATATTCAATGAAACGAGCGAATACTATTCATTGAATTCTGACATAACTTGCTTAATATAGCCTGCTAGTTGTGTTTGTATCAGCTATAACTTTTTCTTTTCCTATATAGCCTTCGGAACCACCGCAAGGTATTACGACAGTAAGTCAATTATCTGCAATGTAGTTATAAATTTTATTGCAATACAAATAGGAAACTTACATGTACATCATTTTTCAACATAGTCCGCTTGCATTTCAACACACTTGGTCCATTTTTGCACAAACTTCTTAATGCCCTCATAAAATAAGGTTTTTGGTTGAGCCAGGAATGCATCGCTTCTTTCACTGTTTCGTCCGAGGTAAATCAACAGTCCCTTAATGCCTCTTTGAGTGGACCAAACAAGTAGTAGTCAGAAGGGACAAGATGAGGACTATATGGAGGATGAGCTGGTACTTGAGTTGAGTTTCTGGAGCGTTTCAGCAGTATGTGGACAGCCATTGTGCAACAACACACCTTTTGACAGCAGTCCTCGACATCTGCTTCAAATTGTAGGCTTGCAATTCAGTAAGCATCTCACTGTTTTTGTCTTGCCCCTTTCCTCATAATGTTCCAGTAGTGGGCCTTGTGAGTCCCAAAAAACCATAAGCATCAGTTTTCCTGGGTCTTGAACTTTTTTTGCAGGGCAAATTTGGATGTCTCCATTCCATACTCTGCTGTTTACTCTCCGGCTCATAATGATGGATCCATGTTTCGTCACCAGTGATGATTCTGTCTAAGAAGATGTCCCATTCGTTACCATAGCGATCCTAATGTTTTTGGCAGATGTCCAAGCGCAATGTTTATGCAATAGTATGAGTTGTTTTGGGACCATCTTGCACAGACTTTATGAAACCCAAGTCTGTTGTGGATGATTTCGTGGGCAGAACCGTGACTAATTTGCAGACGATCTGCCTCTTCAGCAATAGTTACTCGTCTGTCTAAGACAACCATTTTTTTAATTTTTCAATCCATTCGTAGACATACCATTGCAGCAACACACTGTTCCCGTATTGTACCGAAAGTCTTCGATGAATTTCGGCCCCTGATACACCTTCTGACCATAAGAAATTGATCACTGAACGTTGCTCTTCTTTGGTGCAAACAGAAAGCGGAGCAGCCATGTTTAACGGCAGGGCAGCAATAATGGAAGTAACCTAGCAGCATCAAACCTGCACAAACGTAACAATTAAACTACACATGGGTCATCTACGCAACACTACAGTACTACCAACTTAAACAAAAATATAACTAAACTGCAGATAATTAACTTACCCTCGTACTTGTGAGGGTGATATGTAAGAATGTAAATGAAGTGTAGTCTTCTATAGTCTCAGATCAACCATTCCTGAGATGTGTGGTTAATTGAAACCCAATCTCCGAAGAAGACTGGTATCCATGCTTTAGTATTCAAATCCGTATAAAAATAACTGCCTTAGAACTCTCAACTTTGAAATCAGCTGATATGTGATTATGAGTTCACCACTAGACGAATCCAGTGGTTTCACTGCAGGGACTGGCCGTATTTGTGAATATCATTACTTTTAAAGAAAAAAATTTATGACTGGTGCAGCTTTAGGCCTACCATATGTTCGGGATTAGCTCGGACAGTAATGGTTTTTTAGTACTGTCTGGGGTTTGAGAATTTTATGAATGGCAACGATTTTTTTTAAATTTTAGACCTATATGTTCGACATCGTGTTTTTAAACATTCTCTTACGGCTGTGCACCTCAGCTGACGTCGATTTTGACAGAGGCATGGCTACCGGTCTTGCCACAACTTTTACTTAGTCATTTGGCAACACAACAGGGGCAATGTGTTTGTGACAATGTGACAAAAAACAAATAGAGATAAATGATCAAAAATGTGTAATCAAATTACTTCACGCAAGAAAACAACACAATTTGATTACACATTTTTGATCATTTATCTCTATTTGTTTTTTGTCACATTGTTTAGCAATGGGCAAAGGAAATGTGTGTTTAATGTTAACCTGCAACAGGAATACAAATTTTTGAAATTGGATAATGACAGTAACAATGAACGTGTGTATTGCATACTATGTACTGGAAAATTTTCTGTTGCACATAAAGGAAAGGGTGATGTTGAAGACCACACGCTATTACGGAATGCTATTAATGCTACTGCTTCAGCAAACATGGGAGATTTTTTTGGGAATAACAATAACAGTGATCTGGAGTGTGCTGCTAAAGAAGCTACAATTTCATACCACACTGCTAGACACGAACTCAGTTTTAAGTCTGTACATCTAAATGTTAATATTATTTCACCATTTATATTTGATAACATGTTGCTTTCTGTGGAAAACATTAATTATGTAACAGTAACAATGGGTAGCTCAAACATAAGTGAAGTAAAAGTTTTTCCGATTATTGTAAGATTTCAGTCTGAGGAGTAAATTCAAGTTAAACTTTTAAACTTTGATGAAGTGTCAGGTGAAACTGCTCAAATTTTGACTTTGTATCTTTTGCAGTGTGTGAAAAAATACAAACTTTAAGAAAAGTTGTTTTATTATACTGCTGATAACACTAACGGTAATTTTGGTGGTGTGAAGAGAAAGGCTAATGAAAATGTGTTCAGAAAGGTCCAAAGTGATTTAGGTAGACCTATTTTAGGACTTGTTATTCAGCCCACATTGTACACAATTCAGTACAACCATCATGTGATTCTCTACCCCTGGACATAGAAGTTATTGTTATAAATATATATATATATATATATATATATACAGTAAGAGTAACAAAACTTAAAGAGTTCTGTGAATTTGTGGAAACAGATCACAAAAAAGTATTATAGAAGCACAATGTGCTTTAGTTTGCTACCTGCAATAGAAAGAATTCTTTCCATTTTTGATGGCCTAAAATTATACTTCTTATCTTGTGACAAATGCCCAAAATTATTTTTTAATTTTTTTTAAATCTAAAAAGTGAATTGTTTTGAAATTTTTATATGGTACTCTACAGTTATTTAATAATGTAATTCTGAAGTTGGGAAGCTATTACAGCAACAGAAGCATTTCAGATATATTCTGAATTAATTTGTCAACTTCAGGAAGGAAAAACCCACAAATTTACACCATCTTCTGGCAAAGAATTACTATGCACTCTAAAAGAAAATAATGATGTTGAGGAACAAAAATTCTTCTCAAGTGTAGAAAATTGTTATAATTCCAGTACCCAATACTTTGAGTTGTGGAGAACCAGTTTTGATAATGTTACTAAGTTTCAGTGGATAAATTTACAAACTGAAATTGCCTGGTCTGATTTAGAAGAGAGTACACAATTTGTTAATAAAATTATAAAAGATTCCATAAATATTGATGAACGTACATTGTTGAACCAGGTAGTTCAAAAACAAAGGGTAGGTTGTGTTGAAGTTATGAAAAAGTACCAGATACTATTGAAGATAAGTGGAAAGCAATATTTAATGTGTTTCAAAAGACTGATATTTCATGTTGCAATATTTCTAAAATGGTTGAGTTTGTAATCTCTTTGCCTGGGACATCTGCCACAATTGAGAGAGTTTTTTCAGTTACAGGGAACATTTGGTCTGCAGAAAGGGATAGACTTTCAGTATCTACTGTTAAACATCTGCTAAATGTTAAAATTAATTCAGAACTTTTTTGTGAATTTTATGGTGTAATTAAAATAAACAAACTATTTCTGAAAAAAGACATGTCTATTGAAAAATACATCTGAATAAATAAAGTTTAATATTTCAGTAAACTGTTAAGTAATTTCAAAAATATGTCCTGGGTTGACCCAAAAAAATATGGTAAACCTATGTAGCTTGTAGAAATATGAGAGAAAAGTAGTGTAAAGCAACTGATAAATGTTCTCTTTTCTGGTGTAAGGTGTGTATTATGTATTTTGCCTCAATTTAGTATTTGAATTAAGTATGTAGCCATAATTAAATTGCGCTCCATCTTGTCAACGTGTGGTGGAGTATACATTATCTACAATTTTGAAAGTTACCTCTACTCTGGATTTTGAGTTGTATGAATTGTAATTCTGTAGGTAATAGAATGATAAGTATATGTGTGTATTTAATTATAGATGTAATTTATGCATGAGCATATTTGTGTTAATGGATAAATTTATATGTACTGTGATGGATCCAGTGAAGCGAAGGGGGGAGGGGCTTATTTAACTTTTGGGAAGCCTGTTACCTCTTGCTCACTTTGTCATGGCCTGATGAATGCTTGTATGTACTAATTTATAAACATTTCATTTTAATTACTGTGATAAAGTAATTTGAAACGAAATATAAAAAAATAACTAGATGATCTAGTGGAAGTATCTCCTTGATAGTGGATCAGTTGGTGATCTCCAGTTTCCATGGTAGCAATGTTTCTGATTTAGTCAAACTGAAGAGAGATATTTAGCATTGATTTAACTTTCCATAATAAATTCTGACCTACAATTCATTTTTCTTAATTAATTTTCTCAGTTTTCATTTAATTCTACATTGTTGTTTAGCAAAATTAGTCAAATTCTGTACAAAATGAGTGAAGTCCACTTTTCACAGAATTACTACTATTAGTACAGAAAGTACTTCAATTTGAGGCTTTCAGCCATTAGATGATAAAACAAATTGTATTACCTATTAGATTATTTTGTGTTACTATTGATGATATTACACTTCTATTTTTACTAATATTTTTAAAGAAATGTTTTGCAAAAAACAAAAGCAGTTCTGTTTTCATCTATTCAGTTTTCGTAATTTGTACATTGCAATCTGTTCAACTAATGAACAATAAGTAACACCCTCATGGCCCAGTGAGATGAGAATGATATGTATAGCATAAAAATGAGGTGTACTCTTCTACAGACTTAGGCCAATCATTCCTGAGATGCAAGGTTAATTGAACCCCAACCACCAAAGTGTACTGGTATCTAGTTCTAGTATTTAAATCTGTATAAAAGCATCTGTCTAACTTTTTTAATGTTTTATTACTTATTGTATTAGAGATTTTTATTTGTTAAGAATTCATTTCATTAGTGAGGTAACTGAAAGAGAGGAAACAGAAAGGCACAGGGACTTTGAAATTGACAGCAGCAGGAATGTTGCCAATAGTGACTCACCATATGGTTTACGATTTATTGCCAATTTAACAACGTTATTGTACGTCAAACGTAAAAAAAAAGTGTTTTTTGACCTATTTTTTGGCGTTTTACACGGGATATCTTAGAAACTAAGAGAGATACAGTTCTGGGACCTATTTTATTCGATTTCCCAGCTCACCATAACAAACAATTGAATTTGGCCCTTAATTGACCTTCCCAGAATTTCAGAAAGCCTTTATTTACCCGGAGTAACTGAAACTCGGGCGAAATCTTTCATTCTGTATAACTCGCTAGCGAAGCGTTTTCGGACCTATGTTTATATGAACTTTTTTCTTATTTTTAGCCCCTAGAATGAGTTGTCAAAGTATTGCCCTATCCTCCTGAATCACTCTGTATATATATATATATATATATATATATATATATATATATTAGATGAAACTATATATATGAGAGTTATCTCTAAAGTAAAGATCGTTTCATTGTAAAAAAATTTATTCTGAAAACTTTATAAATATTTTTATTTCTCTTAAACTACATACCTAATACTACTTCTCTATATAATCGCCACATGAATTAAGTCATTTATCGTAGCAATATACCAGCTTCAATAAACCCTCGTCGTATTCTTTTGTCACCGGTCCATTTAGCCACTGATTAACATCATTTTTAAGTTCATCGTTACCCGCGAATCGCTTACCGTTCAAAAATTCTTTCAATTTCCCAAACAAATGGTAATCAGGAGAAGTTAAGTCCGAACCATAAGTGGGTGGTCGTAAATTTCCCATCCAAACGTTTTCAGTAAATCACGTGTTGGACCCGCAAATCTGGATGTGCATTATCGTGCAGCAGGATGACGCCGACGGTGCCCATTTTGAACGGCGCGCCGTAATCTACGTACAGTTTTGCAGTAGGCTTCTGCATTTATAGTCGTCGTTCTGCATGGCGTGAAATCAATCAGCAATATGTCAAATCGATCCCAAAAGAGTGTGGCCATCAGTTTGCGTCTAAATGGCTGTGGTTTGACCTTTGTCGGTCTGGTTGGTGATTGAGAATGACGCCATTCACTTGGATGCCGTTTTCTCTCTAGTTAATCCTAATATTTCGAAGTAACTTTCCTAACTCATAATTGAAAATTATTAGACGGTTTTTGAAATCAACATTTTCGAATTCTCGGTGATTATCTAGGGTCTCCCTAAACGTTCTTCATCGTGCAAATTAATTTCGTTATTTCGAAACTTTTCACACCGTTTTCGGACATTTCTTTCATTCATTACATTATCACCTTTCACATCAACCATCTGCCTATGAATATCAGCCGGCTTAACGTTTTTACGGTTTAAAAAACGTATCGCTTCGTATTTCGAAGTCGGCGGCAAAATCGATTTTCCTATTCATTTTATAACGTAATAACTCACACGTAATCAAAGATAATACATCGCGATAACTTACAGACAACAATGCAGTGTGCACATTACCAGAGTGGCCATGAACGACACACTTCGCCAACTTTAAGGAGAGAAATTTCCCAGTGGTCTTTACTTTAGAGATATCCCCGATATATTAGATGCCTTTCACTTCTGGACGTATATAAGGGGACTATTCAGTTTGAATGTCGACATTTGGCCAGAAAGAAAGCGCTTTTTCACCACAAAAATGCGCCTGAACACACTTCTTGGTGCAAAATTTCACGATATACGCTTTGAAATGCTTCCACATAGGTATACGGCCAGATTTGGCTCCTAGCTACTACTTCCTTTTCCTAAACTTGAATAACGAAGGTTCACTTCAAACGATTAGGTCAACGTTTTTCAGGGTAGTGCTAATCACATTTTTTTGATGATATTAAAAAATCGGGTAATTACTGGTTTGTATGTATTGAATTTCTAGGTGATTATGATGAAAAATAAAAAAAATAAATTTTAAAGTCGAAAATAGAACATAAACTTCCTTATGTGGTTTACTTTGGGCGCGTTTCTAGAAAATGTTATTTCTCATGAAGAATATCTGATCTACTAATATATAGCCCAGTGATTTCCAAACTGTGCGTCGCGAAATACTGTGCGGCATTTTCACAGAGACGCCGCGAAATATTGTAAAAGCTTCATAATTAATTGAACCAAAACATTTATAAATATTAATTTAATGTTAACAAAGTAAAGAAATAATGAAGACGCATGAGTTTTATTTATTTTTATCTTTTGCTTACGAGTTGTCTTACTTTTACTTAGGGTAGGGCGCCGTGGAAAAACTTTAATTGAAAAAGGGCGCCTGCAACTCGGAAAAGTTTCGGAACCATTGAATATAGTCTCTTGAGTAAACTGTTCGAAAATCTTTCCGAAATCCCTCAGCGTCTACTATTCGTTTAATTAACCTATCTTGTAATATTTTTCAAATGTATCAATGAAAGATAAACCATAATGATTTTTTATTGCATTATATTTTTTATAGCCTTTCTTGTGTAAGGCGAATATTATTTACGTAGTAAAGATAGATGAGTTGTATTAATTTCAAGTATTCTGTTAATTACACTTGCTTTTTTTTAAGAATATATATATATGTAATTATATATATTTAATATATATATATATAATTAAGAACTCAATATATTTTCGTAAACCTTAGTTAATCCTATCTCTTCCAGGAAATCTATTTACTTTTGATCTTAACAAAGCTTAATTAAATTCACTTAATATTATCTTTTTATTTAAATAAACATGTTTAAAAAAGATTGGGAATCTTAAGAGAATACTAATTAATAGTAGATTCAATAATGCTCTAAATAAATAAAAAATTCAATAAATTCGCTGATTTACGGATTTTTAATTCTAATCCTAATATTTCGGAGTAAGTTTCCTAACTCATAATGGAAAAAATAATAAACGGTTTTCGACATCAACATTTTTCGAATAATATTACGATCGTTTCCTAAAAGATAAATGAATCCAAAAAAACAAATCCTGGACATTTATATACCTTTTTTCCTGTTTAGCCTCCGGGAATCACCGTCAGGTATTACTTCAGAGAATGAATGAGGATGATATGTATGAGTGTAAGTGAAGTGTAGTCTTGTACATTTTCAGGTCGACCGTTTCTGAGATGTGTGGTTAATTGAAACCCGACCACCAAAGAACATCGGTATCCACGATCTAGTATTCAAATCCGTATAAAAGTAACTGCCTTTACTAGGATTTGAACGTGGAAATTCTCGACTTTGAAATCAGACATTTGTATAAGTGTTATAAACGTATCATCTTACTTTAATTTTTTTAAGTTTAGTAAATAATGAATTATTTTCGTTTTTCTATCTAATTACATTTTTTAACCTTGTAGAGTAACAGCCGGAGAATTAAAACACCATTTTTTATTTAATTATCACAGGAAAATATTATTCTATCGTTCATTAATTAAAGCTGTAACATTTGTGGAGCTTATAAAAATATAATATTAAAAAAACAAATATAAAGAGAATAAATATAATCGCTCTATAATGATTAAATAAACTTTTTTTTATACGTAATTCTTTATACGATTAATTCTACGTATATTTTTTGCGTTATTTATTATTAATAAACAATTTTGAGATTTTGAACGGTTGTAATAGACTAATTACGGTTCCCGTTATTGAATTGTCTCCGTGCAAAAGTTAACGATAAACTTAATATAAAACAATTACTTTAGTTTTGATTGAAGTTTATATCCCGGTAAACAGTTATTAGAAGCCAGTCTCCGCAAAATTGATAACTTTGATTGCCGCTAAACTTTGGATGAAAGTCAAATTTATTAATTAGGAAATCAGTATAATGTTTATTATTGTTAATTAAAGCTCAATTGTACTTTTACATCGATACAAATTTAATTGTAATTATATTTACGTAACGATTGATAATTATAACTTTATAGCAACAAGTTACGTAAAAGTAATGAGAAAGAAGTGTTTACCGGTAAAAGTTAACGATATTTAATAAGTACAATCTGTTAAATAATCTTGTTTAGTTATAATTTCTTTTAAATAGCAGAATTTTTTATTTTTATTATTACTGTTAATCGTAAGATTTCCTGGACTTCAAAAGAGTATGTTCCGTTCGATTCAGAATATTATGCACATCAGAGCTCTTCATTTAATTGTTAAAATAATAAAATGTTAAGTAAATGAAACTAATTACTTACAAATAATTGTAAAAATAATACTTTAATATTAATTATAATAAAACAATAAGAAAATTAAATAGTAATTCATCCGATTATACACATACGATAAGGGTGATCGCTCGGGGAAGCGAATTGGAAAAAAAATATTTTTCAGATGAAGAAACTTATGTGTTACGAAACACGTCGGTGTTTACCTAAATAGAGCTATTTAAATGGAAAAACTTTAACAATAACTGACACCAGAAAGTCTGCGCAGTCACTAGTAATGTTATTTCTACCGCTTATTTTAGGTTCAGTGGATAACGGTAGGCGCCGAATAGTAAAAGTATTATACATTTGCCGTCACTTATACGCTTTTAAGAACGCACAGTAAATATCAACTACATATCGCTCAGTAGAGAATGAATTATGCGATTCATATATTCGAAGAAACTACGTATTCAGAGAACTTCCCACCTCCAACGCTCTCTTTAACGGATATCAGATTAACGTAGGGAAATTTACAATCTATTTTCTTTGCTAAAATGATGTTAAGCTTGAAAATCAAATACTTTTTGGTAATTAATTACCAAACAAACAAGTAACTCTTTTTGTCATATGCGTATTTGTTTTTCCTTTTTGTACAAACATATTATTTACGTACAAGAGGAGTAAACAGTTTGTATCTTTTGTAAAAAAAAAAAAAAAACATGTTATTTATGTAGCAAATTATAGATAGAATAATAGAATGTGGAATATGGATTTCGCCATTTAACTGTACGCATAGAGATTTTAAAAAACTTTAAAAACAGTCTCACAAAATTTTCTTCTGAAGAAAAACAGAATAATTTTTATTTAATCGGGGGCTCCGCCCTAATTGCATACATTTTAAGTATAATTAATAAAGTACATTAATACAACATATACATTAGCGTTAATTATTACACAGATATTATTATAGTAAGTATAAGTAGTCAATTTTGTAAATCTTTTTTTAGCCCGTTTTTAAAACTTTCTATCGTTTTACATAATATTTTTATTTGTAAACAGAAGTTATATATTGTCATTTTTCCTAAGAAGGGTTTTTGTTTCTTTCGATTATTTTGTCCATTTTTTAATATTTTATGAGACCTCCTGCTTTCTAAGCCGTGTTTTTCAAATTAATAAAAATCATTTTCCAAATCTTCCAACTGCAAGTTTTTACATGTTTTTGTTCTGAAAACTCTCTTAAATGCCGCTGTAAAACATTGGAGATTTTTCAGAAAATTTGTAACGTATATTTTTAATTTCTTTTGCGCATTGAGAACGTACGTTTTCTGAATTTGTGTTGAAGTTAACATGCGGTAGATTTTTTTACGTATAGCGATACTTACAATAGAGGTAATTAATAAAGCGACGGTCCTATCTTAAATGTCATCTAAGATTTCGAAACTCTGACCTGTATGTGGAACGACGTAAAAAGTAATGTATTATAATATAATATACTGTAAAAAGACGTTTTATTACTAAGACTTTTTATTTGATTATATACTGACGAAATCGAAACAAAATCTATCTTTCAGCCGTATCCTATAAACGATGTCAAAATAACAAACACCAGTCGCTGAAAATGGCAAAAAAATACTGTAAGCGTTCTGATGTTAATTTAAAATCCCTGTATTAAAATAAATTTGGTTCGGTTTGTTATTAAATAAACTAGGGTTCCATCTTTTTTCCGGTTTTGTCCGTACAAATTTTTATTTAAAATACTCTATAAGGTTTTAAAATATTAATTAGTTAATTATAAAATATTTAGAGTTCAATCGAGAAAAAATATCAAAATTTTCAGAAAAAAGATGCGGGTCCGGTTTTATCATCTTCATCAAATAAAATTTTTTCTTAAAAATTGTGCAGTATTGAAAGTATAATCGGGAAAATCAAGATACGATTAGATGTTATCAATTCCTCTCTTGATTTTTAGACGTAGAAATTTATTTACTTCAAAAACTTGGCTGAGTTTGCTGAAATATTACTCAACAAGACTAAAAAAAATCATAGTTTTTTTAAAAAAAATATGCGGGTAATATTGTGACAAATTTCAACTTATTTTGTCAACGGGTTTTCGAGATTTGGTACAAAAAATATTAGAAATATTATTATATATTTCCACTATTAAATCCAATCGCGTTAAAAAATAAGAATTTTAAATAACTTTTATCGTATTAATGCTCAATCTTTTACGACCGACAAAATAAAACTCAAAAATTACTCCTGTCCCTTTTTTAATTTTCTCCAAAATTTAATGCCATCGGTTTCTACAACGTTTCTAACATTAATGTCTATAATTTTTTTTTTGTGAACTTTCAAACCGAGGGAGATTTTGAAAGAAATTTTGAAAGTTGACATTTGCATAATTTCCGATACCAAAAATTTGGCCGATCGCTGTACTTTTCCTTTGTAGGTAAGATGCTGCAGCAGTAATAGAGCTATAGCCGAGAAATTAAAAGTGTAGAGTATCGGGTACAGCATATACAGATTGTAAATAAGAGGACATTTAAAGAGGGAAGAAAAATTAAACAGAAGTAAAATCAAAATTTTGAAGCAAAACAAAGTCAAATACTTTTTTTATGCGATCAGATTCTTGATTTCTATTAAAGTTCTATTAAATTTTTCGGTCACTACAAACATTACAACAGTTACTACGGTGATCACAACGATTTTTGATTACACGTAAAATTAGGAGTCGAAGAAAAGTAAAAGTAGAGATAATCTTGAAGATAAAAACAAGCCGTAAGATTACAAAATAATTTGTAAGAAAAGAAGTCTGCGATAATTTTTCGAGTAAAAGTATTCAAGTAGTAGTGGAAGTAACGGTGTAAAAGTAGGGATCGATAATGTCGAAAATTTCTCCTCGACACATTACATTTTTCAGAAGAATCATTTAAATGACGAGTTAAGATCTTTCAAGGGAAAAAGCGTATCAAAGAAAATTTTGATGAAACAGAAGATACGTCGACTAACAATTTTCAAATAAATAAACAAAAAGGTTAATTTATCTGAAGACATGACGAAAGAGCGATTCAGTAATATACCAAAGCGTTAAGTCATTACTTCAGAAAATCATGAAAGAGGCTATTTGTTCGATCTGCTTTCCGGTTAGTAGAGAGTTTAGAGAATATTGTAATGATTTGAGTGCATAGTCTAATTAGATATGGGAATAGCCTTTGTGTGAAACTTTCGGTGTTAGAGTAAAAGAGTAAAATGTCATTCATCATGATCCCGTTGTCATCATTTACATTGACTAGCCGGGAAGAAAATAAGACTTAACTGTTCATGAGAGAAATCAATTGCACTCCGACGGTAAGATATATTACAAGGCTAATTTCAAAGTCAGAATTCCTTAAAGAAGACCTAACTTTAAGACGCCGCAAAATATTGAAAGATTTATATTTGAATCCATCAGATGTCAGTGAATCAAGTACAAAGACGCTACAAAATAATTAGAAAAATCGCTTTTCATTTTACTACGATCGTAGTTGGGAGTCTAATGAAATGAATTAGAAGCAAAAAACTTGTACGAAGCAAGAAATTATTAATTTGAATAACGTTTCGTTAATGTAGAACAGTAACGGTATATTAAAATGAAAAAAGGGATTATTTGATTTACATATTTAAAGCTTTTTTTTTTAATATTTATTGTGTATTTCTGCTATATTTTAAATCGATTTAAAATAGTTATTTTTATTCAGATACCGATTCACAGTACCTTAAAAAATATTCAATAATCTTCCGACATGTCATTTAGAATACGAGCAAAACTGTTCCGTGGAAAAAAAATCACGGGTTTATTTGTTTTAAGAAGTATATAACAATGTAATAAATATTTAAGAATGTGTAAAAATGTTTACGGTTCCGTAAAACCAAACTTAAACGTTTATATTAAATTATATTAAAATTATTTAATGTTTTATTTTATTTTACTTTTTCTTGTAAAACTTTGTTTTAAATAAATAAGATGTTTTGCCTGCCGAGTGACAACATAAGTATACAAATTATATAGTAAAAAATTCATATTAGAAATCGGAACAAGTGTTACCTTTTTTTTTTCTTTAAACACCCCCAAGGGCAACCGGTTCTCGCCGTTAAGCAAAACACAATCACCTTGGAATGTCGTGGCAGCAGTCTCTGCCCGCTCTAGCCGGCTCCCTTCTGGGGCTTTCCCGCAGAGGCCTCCCCAGCTTCACTAGGACACACCGACTTCCTCTTCCGGATAGTTGATATGCCCTTCCGCTAAGCAGATACCCACCCCGTCCTTACTCTAACGATTCCAGATGTGCGTTTCTTAGATCTTTCACTTCGCGACCCGCTCGTACCTTGATGATTCTTTATGCCATCATTTGGGACTCGCGATCCCCCACTCTTGAATGTGGGCGGACCCGAACACCCTAGGCAAAAGATCCGGTGTTTCCTGACCGACCGTTATTGGCTGATAGAGTTATCGTGTAGTCGTGAACGACAATCATCGGTTTGTAGGTAGTCATCCCTATCAGATCAGATGCATCGACTCGACAGTAGGTCCTGGCCCTCCTCAACGTGGACAAAAGACGATCAGACCTACATCCGTAGAACAAAAAATCGAGAAGGATCAACCTTCCAGTTGTTTCAACCGATAAACAAAAAAATTATGCAATAACATTTTTTTTTACATGGTTTTGCACAATTACAGTTTCAATAAACCGAAACCTGTGTAATCGTGCTAGTTTCAAAAAACAAAATATAGAAAGCCTTCAGAAAACAAGAATAATTAACATAAGATCGATACAAGACATTTACTGTAAGATTTTCCCCAAATGTCAGGATAAAATTATCCACGTTAAAGCACGACTATATATTATTGTTATAACCAGTTGTGACCCACAATATGGATAATGTGAATGTTATAGAAGATGTAATTTCTATAAAAAGAATTACCCTGATTTCTTTATGTACTAATGATTCTGAACATGTATTTAATCTTTTGTCTAAAAGCTGATTTTTCAATCTCAATTACTCAACAATCAATTTCACGATAAACAGCATATTACTGGCCTTGTAATTAGCCATATTAATTTGACCCTGTAACTGGCCGTATTATTTTGGCCTTGTAAAAGGTCAAAGCCGGAACAGGGGACCTAAAGAAAGCGACACTAAGATTTTCATAATCTTTCAGTATAAGTCTGCAATTTATAAAACAGATAACTGAGGATGTTTTAGGCTAAATTTTCTAAAAAAGCAACATACTTAAGTTACAGTTTGTTATCAGCAAAAACTAAACGAAAAAGAAAATAGCATCAAACCAATTAATCGATTAATAACTCAAAAAAAAATTATGTAGGCTTGACATGCCGGTTTGCAGCGGTATATTTACCGGTATCCTAATAAAAAAGGCAGTTGGAAACACTATTTTACTATTAATTTTCCCTAGTCTTCCCAGACATGGGAAGTTTCTTATTCTTGAGAAAAAAAGATTGTAGCAAAACAACTATATATGCTGTTTTTGTAGTCCTGTCAGGTCACCCACCTACTACAATTATGCTCATAAGATCTAAGAGACCCAAGTTTTTTATCTTGTATCCTATAAAATAGTATATTGTGGGGATTTGTTGCTAAACGACAGAGGAAATAATTTAAAAGGAAGTATCCAAGTTAATAACTGAATTCAGAGATATTCCATTTCCAGTTAGCCGTTTCATACTAATGTTTTTAAATGTTCTCCACAAATATTTGATTTAAATGATTGTTGTTTATCCTAGATTATTCAAGATAGAAAAACAGAATTGTTTAATATTTTATTACGCAATTAAATTGTATTGTAAAATTCTAACGGTTTTCTTTTCAATATTTCAGGACAGGCTTGCCCTATGTAGTTTTATCTGACAGTAGTAAAAGTTCCTGGTATGATTCTAAGTACACTTAAATTTACAATTCCTCTCTACAACAATAATTCAGGAGTTGCTATCACTGCAGATTGTTACAAGTATTTATTTTTGAAAAAAAAATTAAGAAATAGATATGATTACATAAAAACTCTATGGGGTAAATAAAATAAAACGGTTTGATATGATATCACATGGCTTGAACCCTTGTTGACGTTGTGTAATTAATTGAGCTGAAAGTTGCAAGCTGTATTTTTAGTGTCCACCAGTGGCGGCTCGTAGCTGTTCCAGAAAAGTTTTTTCTGGGTCTTTTCAAGGCCGTGGTTAAAGTTTTCTGTAAAACAAAAGAACCAAAAAAATGAATCAAATATAATAATATCACATTCAAGAATATGGTACACTGTTTTTAAGCACAATGTGCTTAAATAGTCTGTTTAGCTGAATAAATAATAAAATGTTAAATAAAACGACGACTTAGAATATTAAAAACACTATAACGCTTAAAATCACTATATTCCAACGGTGATTAATTTAAATTTCTATGTACACAGAAACAAATACGTAATTAGTTTATACTAATTACCTTCTCTTTCGCCCTTCCAGTGTGTTTTTGGACAGATTTGGCTATCGAAGAGCCCTTGTTTTCCGCAATATTCTGATCGCTACTGGAAAAACTAAAAAACTTGTATATTTCATCCACCGACTAAACTAGAAAAGGAAACGAACAAAAAATTACCTTCCACCGGCACACCTGGCTCGGCATTGCGGGAGCGACAACTCTCTCTCTCTCTTTCCCTTATAGCCTCGCATGAAAATTCCTATGTGCGCATGCGCACAACAGCCAAACACCACTCCGCTGGAACTGTAAAGCGCACAATTACATACAAAGTTCTTTGTACCTTTTTCATAAACTGGGGGATGGCTACTTACTGACATTAAGTTCCCACAGTGGCTACACGCGAGCCGGGACTGGTGTCCACTTTTTGATATAAAAAGCATTCGAATTTGTGGCTATTTTAATAATAATAGTTAATGATTCGACTAGAGTATTATTCTGAGGTAGTTATTTAAAGGAAAAAGTTTAAAAATGAAAGACTATGGAAGACAAATATGGAAAAAAGACAAAGCTGTTTGTGATATTGGTATTTTTTCTTTTTAAATAGGACCTACAGTTAAGAAAGCAGTTTTACAACGTTAATTTTTATAGCCGAAACAATCTTAACGCAGGCTTTTTACTGTTAGATGCATAGCATCGGTGAAGTCTACCTCCGCCTTCCGACTTGCCGAAAGGGATTTTTATATCTTGCAAAAATGTTACTTGTAATCCACAATTTAAACTTTAGAGTAATTATTGATACTTCTAAATTCTGCGTCATTAGTAATAATTCGGTTTATTATAAACAATTAAATCACATTTTGAATTTCCTATCTGTCAAATGGATAAAATTTTCTAATAGTAGTAAGTTGCTTAAATCAATCGATGTATTCTACTTGGTATATTTATTTTACTAGACCAAACTGTAACTATTAATGATTGGATTGCCTGTTTTACAAAACATCGAAAAAATTCAAAAGACAGTCTTTTTAGTTTTTTAAACTTTAAAAATTGCTCGATCAAGACAACCGCCTAATTCTCCTTTCTTCTAATTAGTAGGGTATCTACTAATGACTTTACTGTTAGAATCTAACAGAAGTCTATGCTTAGAACTATCAACCCTACCTCGTAATATATCGACTGTTATGCCTCTTCCTAATTATTCTAACCGTTTCCCTTTTGTACACTATCGGCAAAAATTAGATTAATTTATAAATATTTCAAAGTTTATATAATATATCAAGATATGATAGATAATGTCTTGAAAAAAATTGAGGTCTGATAAATAAATCGTATTAAAATATCATTACATTTTAAAAATAGTTTCTTTAATGATTTTTACCCTTCTCATTAACAGTAATCAATAAAATAGAAGTGACTGAATAACTGTTGAAGATCCAGCAACAAAAGTCAGATATTTTTTTCAGTTTACAAACTACAAACCGTTAAGGTATTAAAAATATGGAAATGTTTTGGATTATAGAAAACCTTACATGAGTTTGGTATTGCTAAAAATTGTTTAGTGTAGTGTGATATAAATGAAGAGTGCAGATATTAATAAAATGTATAATATCGTTTAATAACGTCTAATTTTCATAACGCTGCATTATTTAATGTTCTCGTATGAAAAAGATCTTTAAATCTGCGTATGACTTAAAATAAAGCGACCAATGCGCTGTTGATATGGTTTAAGGTGTATTCCATGTATGAAGAAATCCCTGATGGAACCGTTAAGTTAAACAACTTTATTTTTATCCCTATAAGATTTTACTAAAATAGAAAACAACAGAAAATAAAACATTTTTAATCAAAGAAAGAGGCAAAATTCCAATTTAAAATTATTTTGTCGCAAATTAACAGGATTTATAAAAATTAAGCAACGGCCAAAAATAGGGTAAAGCTGTCACCTTAAACATTTTTTATATACAATTTAGCCTAACATTTTTAATGATTTTTTACTTTTTAGGATTTTTTACGCGTCAATTTTTGCAATTATTTTAGTGGCCGTGAATTAAAACTTTGGTGTGATAATTAGTTACACAATGTTTACCTATTCTGTTTCATTCTAAACGCGTTTTCTGTAAATTTTGAAATAATGATTTAGAAGAAATTGGTATCTCCCATTATTATTTCGTTTTCTTACCTGCCCCTATTCTAGTTTAATCCCTATGGCGTTCTTTTCTCCACAAAGATAGATTTTCTAGGATTTGTATAAAAGTAAAAAGAATGGTAAGCTGGATATTAATTTATAATTCGGTAGAATACGAATAAGTACAACATTTGTTACATTCCCATAATTTGCGTTACGGATTAGTTCCCTTTCACTTCCGCTATATACTAGCAGCTTATTAATGTATCCTGACTTTGATTCAGAGAAAACATAGGTTTTGATTCCGAATCTAGCCCGTTTGATTCCTATAACTGAACAAAATCAACCGACCTTTTAATAATAAAAGGCTTTCATCCATAGCTATTTTCCTCTCTGATGGATAAACGAAAGAAAATATTTCATTTAAATATTCTAAGACAGGGTGTATTTTTATAATCTTTTGTTCTTTTGAGGTGGAAAATTATTTGTAAAATTTAAAATTCTAGAAAGGTTTGTAACGTTGTGCCATAACAACCGAAAACCCTCGGGTTGCAAATAGTAGTTTTTGTATAATATTTATTAATTTCTGGCTTCCAAATCATTCCATGCGAAATGTATAGAGCAGTTAGTAAAAATAGTTCATTACTATCTGCTGGATTCCACCCTTGAAACCGTCAAAACTGCTTCAGAACTTTATTTGACAAAAAATTAGCTGCTTATACGTTTTTGGGTTTTATAATTGTATCAACAAATTCATCGGTTATAAAAAGGTTAAAAATACTAAATACGTCATTTGGATCAATAATAAACACATTTATACCTGATTTTCCAGTGAAATTGGAGGACCTAAAAAAGTAATCAGGTCAATTGTAATTTACCCGTTCAATATTACTTGTTTGTCTTTGAGTAACCGCATCACCTGCACCGACCTCATTAGCAAAATTATCATCATCGTCAGGTAATAACAACAACGATATCTATTTACACATATCATCTAAACTATCACTATCTCTATCAGATTGTAAGCGGTCTAAAATGTCAAAATATTCATTTTTTGAAGTGCCATCTCAAATATAAGAAAACCACATACATAAAGCTATTATGAAAAAGAACTAAAAATAACGGTCCAGTATGCAAATATACGGTAAAGTTTATAAATTAATTTATAAAGCGTATACACAATATTCATTCAGAAAACAACAACCCGAAATAAACATTTAAAAATACTCGTAAAAATCACTCGTAAATCAGATGTAAGCAAAACGCCATGTAAGCCATATCGGCTGTTTTGCGTGTGATAAATCATTTCTTAGAATGAAACAAAAACCCTTTACTATTGTTGTATAACATTGCGGACTTATGATGAACTACATTGAAAAATAATCGCGGAAATATTATGATATAGAGCGAATTAAAATGAGACAAAATTCAACACAGAATATTCCCACAAAGGCCCTTTTCGTGCATATCGACTACGTCGGAATCATCCGTCATAGTCCGGTAAAGCATTACTACACACCCCCCTCACAAATTCCTTCAGTACCTTTCTAATCAGAATAGAAATTCAATAAAAATTAAGGCGATGATAACAGACATTCGCTCTTCAGTATCTTAGATTACACTTAACTCCTTGCCGGTTTTGCAATTTCACGTAAAATAATGCTATTTTTATTCTTTTTTTATTTTTACATCTATATTTTATTACGACTAATGATGTCCTAGTATATATATAATAAACGGTAATTTTTGATGCAAAACATATGTTATTATGTATACGTTCTTTTTCGTGTTTTAGCCTCCGGTAATTACTGTTCAGATAATACTTCAGAGGATGAATGAGGATTATATGTATATTTTGATTTATTTATTATAAGATACTGTAGATTACTTATAGGGAATTATGATAATTTAATTAAAATATTATTTAATCTTATTACATTAATAGAAAAGCCGTTTCAACGGAACAGGTGGAGAATAAAAGGAGTGGCGGTTGTTTATTTAAAGATCCGGGGAGCGACGAGGTGCGCAGAGCAGCTGTGCGCATCACGTGATCCACCAATAATAACAGAGTAAGGCTGTGCACCTGGCCCGGCAACATACCATCAACCCTCATAACAACACAACACTCAACGGTGAAGAAAGCGTCCTCTAAACCAAGATGTCTATTCGCAAAATTAATATTACAATTAAAAATTATATAATTCTATAATAAATCTTAGAATCATCCTAAAACTGATCTAATCACTTGTAAATGCTCAAAAAAATAACCGAGCCACAAATTATTATAAATTATAAAAAATATTAACGAGGGGTATATAAGGCGGTAATAATGTGATAACACTATTTCTAAATCTATCTAACTTAGCCGATTACTAAGTTTACAGTAAGCATATTTACAATACAAATACGCGTGCGCACAAACACATACATAGAGAGAGAGAGAGAGAGTGAGATCTATTTATTTATTAATACTAAGACAAAGTATTGCATGAAGTTTAATCTATGTTTGTTTGGACATTTAAAGTTATACTTCGTTCGTATTTAGTAATTAGCTGTCATATAGTACAAAACATAGTACAAGTATTGTTATCACGAAAACTTTCGGTTTTCAGACTTCAACGGAAATATCCATTTTGACCAACCCTGAATCCATGTTTTTTAGTTTTGGCGTGGCATCTGTACGTACGTATGTACCTCGTATAACTGAAAAACCCATTAGCTATAGAATGTTGAAATTTTGGATTTAGAACTTTTGTAACATCTAGTTTTGCACCCTTTTTTGATCGCAATCGACTGGGCCCAAAAAAACCCAAAATCTAAAAGAAATTGAATGTTGGACGTTTTATTAACTGTAGTAATAAGTCCTTATTGAGAGCCTTTCAACGATATTTCATAAGTGGTACTTATTTTAATCGGTTCTACAGTTATAGGCAAATAACATTTTAATTAATGAACTACAGGGTTATCGTAAAAGAATGGTGCGGTTTTGAACATGGTTTAAATTAAAACAGAATTACTTACAGTTTATGTTTTTTATTTTCCAAATTTGTCGTCTCAAACATTTTTTTACATAATTAATAAATTTCAATATGTGCGCCCTTATTCGCTCGACAAATGTCCAAACGGTACTCAACTTCTCACCAAACATTAGTTAACATTTATTCGTTAATGGTTGTCATCGCTTCATTAATTCTGTTTTTAAGCGGTTTAGGTCGCGAATTTTCTGTGTATAAACAACGCTTTTGATGTACCCCCACAAGAAAAAATCGCAAGGTATTAGGTCTGGACTCCTTGGAGGCCAAAGTACGGGTCCTTGCCGGCCTATCCATCGATCTCCAAATTTTTCGTTCAAAGCGTCCGTGACCGATGCATTGAATTGCGGGGGAGCACCATCTTGTTGGAAATGAAGTCGATGAATGTTTTCGAGTTCATCCGGCTGAGGAAAGCAATAATCGGTTAACATGTCAAGATACACGACTCCATTAATTTCAGCAAAGAAGAAAGGCCCTATTATACGATTTTTCATCGCACCACACCAAACATTAACTTTAGGCGAATCGCGTTGTTTCTCAATAATTTCGTGTGGGTTTTCAGAGCCCCATATTCGTGAATTGTGTCTGTTAACGCATCCATTCATATGGAATGTAGCTTCGTCTGTAAAAGTTATATCTTCTAAACGAAATTTAAAAAATAAGTAAAGATATAGAGGCAATTTCGTAATTAACTATAGCTTTTAAATCTGGTTCACGTAGGATATAATATATATTTATTTATATATGTATATATATATTTTTTTTTTATTTATTAATTACATAAGCTTTTTCTTAAATTTTTTTGGTAGGTGTCAAATTGACGGTTAGAGCATATTTATATCTAATTACAGTTTTAAGAATTTTTTATTTTTTTATTTTATTTGAAATATTTTAAATTTTGAGTACCCCTTTTCTTTCCCCAATCATCGTTCAGCCACCTGCTTCAAAGAAGATGCATGCTTGCATGTTAGTTTAATTTTTTCAAACCAGGGTCAGCTGAATTTAGAGGTGCCATAATAAATTATTTCATTTTATTTGCTTATTTTTTTATTAAAAAAATTAACTTACTTGCAAAATTTAACATTTTTTTGTGGTAAAATTCCAAGTAGAATGATTATTTGAAAAAATTCATCTAGCATAACAGTAATCCAAATTATTTCAAAATTTAATCATTTTTATATGTAATATATCTGCCTTGCATATTAAAACGACATGAACTGATCCTGGTTTTTAGCGAGTACTTATTTTATCTTTCACATTTTTTGAAATTGTGGGGAAAATAAGTGATTGGTGTAAATAAAGTGTGAAATTGAAGTGCAATCAAGATCAAAGTGTGAAATTAACATTATCTTCCTCACTACAAAAATTTACAAACTATAAATAAAAATGAGACTTGAAATAATACAGATTACCAGGTTATATTCAACATCTCATCAACTTTTCACTTCATCCTGTGTCCTAAATCTTCAGAGTACCAGATCGATCGATTCTTTCAGCTGCTCGATGGATTTGATCCTTGGATTAGCCGTGGTGATGAATGTAACACTGTGTAGCCAAATGGTAAAATATTAAGGTACTACTAATTCTTTACTACATCATATATATTTCACAATAATACTAGTATTTATTAAAACACTCCATCCATTTATGCAATGTTTAGCTTTAGTTAGAGCAACCAAGTAATTGAGCCACTCACTCTGTGGCTTCAATCAGCCATTATCACTTACCTTGTACCAGGGTCAACGCATTAGACCTCCCTGGCTAGTCTAGTGGTTAACTAGTCGTCGGAAATCAAATGATTTCAAAGTTGAGAGTTCTAAGGTTCATATCCTAGTCAAGACTTTTAAATGTATTTGAAACTAGATTGTGGATATAAAGTGTTCTTTCATGGTAGGGTTTCAATTAACCACACATTTCAGGAATGGTTAACATGAGACTGAACAAAACTACACTTAATTTGCATTCATAGATATCATCCTCTGAAGATTAATACCTTACGGTGGTTCCAGAGGCTAAACAGAAAAAGAGAGGGTCAGGGTATTAGTTTAGACCCCAGTTTACATCATCGATAGGTAACTTTCTCTTTTGATACTCCAGTTACTTTTATATCTAACTTTTTTAAATTTTAAGTAGATCTGACATAAAATGTCATGTGAGACAGAAATTTTGTGTGGCAAATTACAATATAAATGCAATAAAGGAAAGCAAACATCAGTATAATAAAGAGAAAAAACTTAGTAGCATTACATATCAAGAAATGCCAGTATCTGGTCAATGCCTAATTTGTCTCTCATAAATATTTCATTTGAAACATAAACCACCAAAACAGAGTAATTAGATAAGTTAAACTTGCCATATTAATTTCCACTGACTGTTTTTTAAATTAAAAATTAAATTCTATTTTTATTACATTAAAACTTATTTCTTTTTAACAAATTCTCTTTTTTAACACAAATTATAATGTTATCTATTGTGAAATTTTAAATGATATTATGAAGATAAATGTAGTTGTGAAAATTTTATAATGAAAAAAAAAATACAAATCAATTAAAAAGAATAAGTTATAATTTAATGCAAACTGAAGGTGCAAGATACTGCAAAATCCAGTTATTGGAAATAAATAAGGTAAGTATAACTAAGCCAATTACTGTGTTTAGGTGTTATATATATAAAATTTAACATTATATGAACTATAACACCTAAACACAGTATATATATATATATATACACACAAATTTTTATGAATTTTTTTAGTTACAGCAATGATACTTAATAAGCTTATTATGTACATTTCTTGGCTTGTGGTATTTCAAGAAGACTGTTATTCATATTTTAAACCTTTCTAATAATATTTTGAGTATTTATCAGTTAATAGTACATCACTCGATTTTTTCATCATTGTTAATGAAACTGAAATGCAATATATAATTGATCTAAATTATTCTTTTTGTAGACAAAAATTATTTGTTTATAATATAAAGAATAGCCATGAAAAGCAACTGATTTTGTGAGATTTCATCGTGTGTAAAATAAATGAAATAGGAATCAAATTATTGTCATGACAGTCATCTTTTCACTTACACCCCCAAACTTTTAACTACAATAAAAATGAATTTTATTTACATTTACAGATAGAGAACTGGTTTTGATAGATGAAACAAAGCGACACCTTCATTTAACATATTATTTTAGTAGAAGATATACTGTGGTTTCACAGGTTTTTTCTTTTTTGACATGGAAATTCTGTTGTTTTGCTTCCTTTGGTGATGAATCTCTTGCCTGACAGCAGTTTGAAAATTTATTGAAACCATGCTCGCACCTCTTTGTCAAAACTTGTAGAATATACTTAACAAAGTAGATGGTACATAAATATTTCATGAATTTTAATTACGAGAGCGATCAAAGCAAGTGGAAACCTATATAAAATTGTAAAAATAATAAGAAAATAAATGAAACAGCAGTTAATTCTATAAAAATATTAAGTATGATTTTTAAAAAAAAATAATATAAAAATTAGTAAATGGATCAGGTGGTGTATCGAACCGACATCCTGTATTGATTTTTGTTACCATTCAACATTATTATTAGCTGAAAATTTTAGCTCGGCCAAATAGGTTCATATAACACATATTCCTGGAAGCGATATAGATCTGTTACCAACTATATCAGTGAACCTTAATTCAGAATAATTTTTTTGCTTCTATTCTTGGTAAAAGCTCTCTGATCTTGTACGAGAGTAATCCATGCTGATAAAATTTTATCGTCTAAAAATGATTCGTTTTCACTTATTCTGTCCAACATTACAACAGCGAAATCATAACATTTTACACCATCATCGGGTTTCAATTCCTGCAGTATCTAGGATTTTATAAGCGTGTAATTTCAGTTTTTTATGTAAAAAAACCCGCTAAAACCTCTCCACTACAACATGGGATGCTGGGCCCACCTTATGGTATTATCGCAGCATCCATGTGTCTTGTCTCAATCCGCACCTCCATTGCTGGCCATACGCCTCGAACTTTTTGGAATCCTGAGTTTTTTATTTTTAAACTTCAATCTCTTGGGACCAAGAACATGCCTTAAGGGAGACTCAAAGGTAGTAATTCAACCCTGAACATCTTCCGCCAACTTGGTGCAGATGATCTTAACCGGCATCATGGACACCGCATGCCACGATCTTTCGGTCTGAAGCATAGTCCCAATGATGTTATTTGGGGGAAAGCATGCCAAATTCTCCCCTGCATGCTTACCTATGCTGCAGGAACTGATCGCACATGAACACCGTGTGTTCTACGGTGTCTTCCTCCCTGCAGTAATCGCAATCTACAGAAGGACTCAGTGTCTGTGCACACAAGTTTCAAGGCACAAGTGTGCCTTGAAACATCCGTGACCGGAAAGGAACCGAGTCAACTGTCAACTGTTCCCCGTGTTTTTGTCAACTGATCCCCACTGCCTTTTGTCGACTTTTTCCATCTATTCTGCCATCTCCAGACAAGTGATGCCTCCACATCTGCGTTACCGCTCCCCTGTACATCTCCTCACTCTTCCGAAGAAGGAAATCCAGGAGCGTAAGTTCACCCACTACGATGGAGAAAAATACATAATCTAGCATACAAAATCAAAGCAGTCTGGTATATAGCGTACTTCAAAAATTGGTTTTCTTTTAATTTTTGTATATCTCAAATTTCAGAAGTAAGTACCATCCATATATAGAGCAAAACTCTAATTTTACACATTTGCAAGCATAATAAATTATTACTGATTTTTTTGCAATTATTTTAGAAAGTTACTCATGATGTGTGCTTAACTTGTATTAAAATTGCTGTAAAATATTATTCAATAAATACAAATTAAGGCAAGACGTCTCATTTTACAGGAAATTAATTCATATTTAAGTGTATTTGTAATAGTTTACATATAAATCGCTGAAGGAACTCTATATAACAAATTTAAAAAAAAAGTTTTTTTTTAGGTTAAATAAGTTGTGAAGTCATCCTGCTCGATTTTTCGACCAAAACGTTGCAAAAGGTTCGTGTATATTTGTTAATAGCATGCATTTTTATGATTTTTTTCTGTATTTTCCCCTCCCCCCCAGAGCCGGGTCCACAGCTACGCATAAACTCAGCTCCGGGGGATGCCATCGCCTCAAGCTACCTCAATGGGACCGCTCACCGGGATTCCGGTCTTTACGCTCTGCCTCTAATGAGGAACCCCCAAAAGGATCCCCTACCGGGACTACGGTCTTACATTCTCTCCCCGAAGGTGCTGCGAAGGAGTCCCCGCCAGTCATTGATGGTGGAGCCCCGGAGCTTCAAACTCCTCCTGGACGGGGTTGTGCCCCACAGACACCCAACAGCGCTAAGCAGACGCCGCACATTATGGTCCAGGTGAAGTCGTGCATCCCGGACCCCGAGTGCATGCTCATGCAAACTGCAGGAAAGTCCTTCCGCAGGTGACCGGCCTCACCGCAGGTAAGACAATGGCCACTACGGTCTGGCCCAGTACAAGAATTGATTCTATGGCCCGCCTTTCAGCAGTGGAAAGAAGGTCGTCACTCTGCAAGCACCCATCCCAATACGGACACGTCCATCGGCCAATAATTTGTCTGCCAGGATAGGTGTCACGGTCACAGCGACCAGCTGCGTTTCACCATAAGCCAGTCGCATGGACAGAACGTCTATCGACACCGACTCCCCCGTAAACTTTCGAAGTTCCGTCATGAACTCATCCTGAGTAGTTAAAATATCCATGTCCTTGACAAGGACGTGAACCCTCCTGCCGTCCCTCCCTGTCAGGACCGTAGTGTGGCCTCTTCCTTTGCGGAAATATCCTTACTAATTCGTTCAGCCGCACCACTATCGGCCCGCAACCGCATATGAAGGTCCTCTCCCTGCCACTTACGTGCGGAGAGGACCACAACTTCACCTGGCGACGCAGCTCCTTTCACAGAGCGGAGGAGATCGGCGTAGGTTTCCTCTCTAGTTTAACCACCACTGTCGTCGTCGGTGGGCCTACCGGTCGTTCCCTGACGATATCATTTGGCGTTGACCCCAACAGGTGCACAAGATAACTCTCCCTAACCCGTCGACCGAAGTACTCGACTGAAGGACGTAAAGGTTGGTCGACTATTCCGAAAGTCCTGAGAAGCACACCGCCTTACTGTGACCATCCTTCATAACTCGGGGATCCCAACGACAGACAATGGAGCCCACTTCCTGGACCCAGGCCACCGTTAAATTAAAAGTATACAAAGTTAAAAATAAAAACTATTTACAACAATTTCTGTTTCATAGCAACCATTCAAAAAGTAAGATTAAAAAATAAACATTCATATTCATTATACAATTTTGAAAGTAGAATACATGAGGACATAATTTGGAGAAATATTGAAAATAAACACAATTAGTTAACAGTGGATAGAGGTTTATAATTATTTTATATTTTGGATACGGGACGTAAAATAAGGTAAATTTGAAAATATAATTGTCTTTATAAATTTACAAAAGAATTAAATTTACAATTTTTTACAAATTTACAATTCTATCTTTGACAGAATTGTCTTTATTTAAATTTATTAAATATAATATATATATTAAAATTTTATTAGAATTCCCTTAATTTTAGTTTATAAAGTTTTCTTTAGATATTTTAAGTTGTTTTTTCAGATATGTTCATGTTAAATAGATTTTTTTTTAATACTTTTATTTATAGTCTCATCAACAATTAGCGGTCAGCAACTTATCAGTGTAACTGTTCCAGTAAATGTGTAATCTTGAACAACCTCAGACCGACCATTCCTGAGGTGTGTGGTTAATTGAAACCCTACAACCAAAGAACACTGGTATCTGGTGTTAAATATGATGGGTCCAATACAAGACCTTCCAACTAACCAAGTTCAAGACTTTGTTGTAAGTAATGTTAGATGTGCATTCTAACAGAGTGACTTAAAAACTTTAATACAATGTTAGATTTTCATTCTAACGAAGTGAATCCATGACTAAAGTAAAATTATATAAAAAACAAAGGCTTCAACAAAATATTTCTTTGAATAACTGCTATTCATGTAATACATACTAGTAATAATGCTCAGATTTGATTTAACACCATCTGCTGTCACAGGATGTCCTAAATAGACATTTCTTTTCGTAAAAATTCTATTTTTGTTAATCGAATTTTGAAATTAGCCTATCTAAATCTAAAGAAAACTTTTTTTTGTTCCCTTGAACTAGTTGAATAAATAATATCAAGATAAACATGGCAAATTTCGTTTTTAATTCCGCGTAGTACATTATTCATAATTTGTTGGAAGGTCGGTGAGCTATTTTTTAATCCAAATGGCATCCTTAAAAATTCATAGTGTCCTGTTTTTGTGGAGAACTCTGTTTTCTCTATGCTACTGATATCCACCTGCACCTGATGAAATCCTGTGGTGAGATTCAACGTACTAAAATTTTGGTTATTTCCACCAAGCTCGTCTAAAATGTTTGTTATATTCGGAAGCGGAAATTTATCTATTATTTATGAATTTAATTCTATAAAATCAGTCGCTAATCTAAATTTTTGTTTTCATAAGACGTCAGGTTTATTCAGTACTATCCAAACTGGAGAGTTCCTGGACGAATATGAGAATCGAATAATTTTTTGATATATCTTGAATTTGGTTTCCGACTTAATTTCTTTATTTTTCGGGATAGCGGTAATTTCACGTGTAAACTGGTATCTCATCTGTTGAACGAATTTTGTTTTATTTGCCTCGTAAACGTTGCCAATTGTTTCCTTCAACGTGAAATATATCCGAAAATTTTTTTATAAAATTAATATTGCTTTTTTCTCTTTAGAATTCATACGATCGATTCTAAACGTCGATAAATTTATTTTTTTCGTTCCGCGACTAATCTTATTAAAATTACTACTCATTTTATTATTAGCATAATATTTATAATTTTTATTTATTATTGGTACACAATTGTGGTTACTTATCGGTTTAATATATATTAATTTTTTGTTTACTAAGTGGAATTTATTATTGTACAGTAACCTACGTGGTCCTTGATCGTAATTATACGTTGTGGTATTTCAAGTCCATTGATATTTCTATAATACAATACGACTTCACTTTTTTTTATGTTTCCTACATGAAGCCTAATATTTCGCTTCGTGCGTACCTGCACTGTGGAACTTATTTTTTTAACAGATGTGCTCTGTTTGCATTTCTTCAATTGTATTAAAATAATATATAGGCACTACTATACTTCTACAAGTTAATTTATTATTTACAAAATCTAAACCGATTTTCATTTCCTTCAAATCATCTAGTCAATAGCAAATCAAATTTTTAATGAAAATCAAATAAAAATAATATTTATTAATTACTTATTTATAAAGTTACATTTATAATAATTATAAATCTATATTATTGGTAACTTCTTAATAATGATATTAGAGTAAAAAATTCTTCTTTCGACATACCATGGCCGTGGTTACTTCGAAAGGATCTTTACTTAGACACTCTGAAGCCAATAAATTTCTTACAAAAGATCTGATACCTCCGGTATCGATTAATATCCTATATCTACTTCGTGCACCGATGTTATGTCAGTCATTAATTTCCGAATGTAAATTCATAATTGACAAACGGTTCCTGAGTTCATTTACTCTAAAAAAATGGTCGGTTTCAAATTCTTCTACTGTTTTATTATTTTTTAAACTAATTTTATTTTATATATTGAGATTATCTATTTCTCGTGAAAGGTCATCATATTGTTCCGCTGTTTGATGCAGATTCGTCGTTCGTGCGTTACTAATATTATTTCCTGGCATAGATATAATTTAGATTATTTGTTTGGAGGTTCTACTGAATTTTTTTTTAATACTCATGACTATTACTTGAGTTCTTTTAAACTGAGTTCTCCGGTTCGGATTGTGTTTTGAAAGAGTAGTCGTCCGTTGAAATTTTGTTGTATTTTTTTAAACTGCGATCTTACAAAGGAATTGCGATTTCTGTAAGGTAATTTCTGGGTATTCAATATTTCGAAAGGTAATTTTATTTGAATAAAATGTTGCGGAATTTGGTATCGGTTAAATCTCAAATTATCTTGGTTTTTGTTTTGAGTACGTTTTCTTAAAAAATAATTATTATTATTGTTATTAGAATTACATTTACTTATTTTAAATTGAAAATCATTCGTTAACATGCTTAAAGCATCTTCAAGTGAATTGCGATTTTTAATACGTATAAAGTGAACCTACCGGTTCTGAAAACCTCTTAATAAAGACTCTTAAAGCTAAATTTCTTAACATATTCCCATAAAACATTTGCTATTAGAGGTCTTCTGTTTGAAAATTTAATCATTTTTAGATTTTTTCATAAAAATTAAAAGGTGTTTTGTTCGTTTTGTTTTAATTTTGCCATTTCTAAAATGAATCTGAAATAATCACCTTTACCTAAATAACCATTCAATATAATTTTCCTCTAACATTGACCCATTTGTAACTATTTCGATTAATTCTAAAACAGGCGATTTTATTTTGGACAAATTGTTAAAAACAAATAATCATTTTGAAAATCTGGGTTACTGTTTACATAAAATCTTGTTACAGATTTGTAGCAAAACAGTAATAAATCGATTTAATAAAGTCGGATTACCTTAGAATTCAGAGATCACGTCAAAATATAGGCTTTCTCGACACGGTTCTCGTCATTTTGTTCAAATAAGATTTCTTTCACACAAAAATTACACAAATTAAAAGCGACTAATAATAGAATTTAAATTTAATATTATTAGTACTTTTCTACTTATCATAAAATTATTTTGTGATCGTGGACTATTTTTTACTACTTTAATTTTTATTCATTCACACCGATTTAATTTTTTTCTACGCCTTTTAATAAATTTACTTTATAAAAAATATAACACATACAAAAAAATTAGATTATTTTGAATAATATACACTAATTCATTACGCTCCTTAGAATAATATGCTTTTATTCTCGTTGTGTTTGTCGTCTTCACGAACTGTGGAAACCGATGAAGAATTATGTTCATTAACTCCTTGAAGACATCGTACCGACTGCGTCAGTTAAGTTGTTTCTTAGCGATGAATATTTAAAAAAAAAAGAAAAAAAAAGTTATACATATAAAATAATTATTTTACATACAGATATTCTTTCTATGATATATTGTGGATATACCTTCCAAATACAAGACTCTAATGAACTATGTTAGGTGTACAAGATCAGAGTACGTTTTAAACAACTGAATAAAATAATGTACTTCAACGTATTATTTCTTAGAATTACTACTAGTCCAGGAAAACACCAGTAATAATGCTTGCATTTGCTAAATAATATATTCTAATGTACATGTGAGTGTGTGTTTTATGTGCTTAAAAATATACTTTATGCATAATTGTATGCTTTAAAATTAATGTGAAAATTATTCATTGTTAAAAATTATCATTACTTAATATTAAACGTTAGCAGTTTAGTTGTTTTTCACAAAAATTTGACTACGTTAAATTATTATTGAGAATCAAGTAATTCAGTAGTTTTGTGATTGTTGCACTATAAATTGTACCTACATTTCTCCAATTGAAACTGAATTTAAAAAAGTGAAATTCTGTTTGAGTTCTTTGTTTTGAAAACATACCGCGTCTCTCCACTCATGCAGAATACACCGATATGATTTTAGCCTACGGTTTTTGCGATGGAGATACTGCAGCTGCGGTGGAAGAATACTAACGTAGGAATCCTGGACGAATATTTCCAAACCGTAAAGTATATTTGTAGAATTTTTAATAATATTCGTGAAAATAACAGTTTCCAGTGCACATGTTTCATCTGAACGTCAACCAATATACTTTGATGGCAAGAAAAAACATTCTTCAGGTGCTAGAACCGGCTAACTAACAACTTAATCCTACTAAAAGCACGTGTAGAAACACGATTCAATATTCCACAAAATACCGTATGAAGGGCATTACACTATAACGGATTGCATCCATATGTTCAGAAAGTTCAACATCTCCTCTTGGTGACCGTACCAGACGAATGCAGTTTTGTCATCGGATTAACAATAATTACCAGTTAATTCCATTCATTCTCTTTTTGGACAAAGCTACTTTTACTCGTAATGACATATACAACACACGGAATACTTACCGTTGGTCTGAAGAAAACCCACATGCTGTAATCGAATTAAATTTCCAGAACATATTTTCTGTGAACATTTGGTGTGGCACGATCGAAAACCAATTAATAGACCCTTCTATATTAAAACCAGAAGAGAAGTTATCCGGAATTTTTAAACAATTTCGTATAGCACTTGAAAATTTTCCATCGGTGAAAGGAATTGAAATGTACTATCGACTTCATCACCGACAAAACATTTCACGAATGAAGTAAGACAATTGTTAGATGAAAAATTTACTGTTAAATGAATTGGACGTAGAGGGCCAGTAAATTGGCCACCTAGATCACTGGACCTTACTCTCTTAGGTTATTGTTTATGGGGCTGATTATATGTTAGGTATGGAGGCAAAAGGTAGACACACGCAATGAACTGACCGCTCGCATTTTCTGTGCTGCTGCCCTCCGGTTGAGGGCGCCCACATCAATTACTAGTTGGCGATAAAGAATGTAAGGATACGCGTTGAAAAGTGCATCGAAAAGTGCTGGAATCTTCGATAATTTATTGTTAATTAATGCAGTATAAACCACGTTTAATTTTTCGAAGGTCTAAATTTATTGTACAAAAACGGCTGTTTTTTATTTTTAGATTAATTTTTCTACTAACATTTGTTAAACATTTGCTAACATTTTTCTGCTAAGTTGTTTTTAATAATAAAAGTGAATTTTTTTTGTTTTTCACAGGTTTTATTAAAAGTTTTCTCAGAATTTCTCTACAAGTTTTGATAACAAAATTGACTCATGTATTACTTGTTTAACAAAGCTGCAATAAAACCTAAAAAGTGTGTTTCGTCACCGAATGTTAGTTTTACATTGGATGTGAAAAGTACACGAAATACAGACAGTTGCTGGACATGCTGTTTTATTTAAAAAACATAAAAACTAACAACTTTATTCTTATACAACGCCGTAAAATTCATTCAGTTTGACTTCATTGGTCACGTTATATTTGTAAAACCATATTATTTATTATATATTCTTTCTCATTTGTTAATATATATATATATGTGTGTGTGTGTGTGTGTGTGTGTGTAATATTAATAATAGATGAAATGATAAAATATTACACCAAAACCTTGACATATAACAATTGGTTGTTAGCGTTTGAATTCTTAAAACTTGATATCTCCTGATATATTGAAAAGTATTATTTATTTATTTAATTTTTTAGTGTAATAAATTAATTGATATTCACAATATATTTTTAAAAACAATAATAATTACATTTACACGAATATTTATTTTTTTATTTTATAAAATAATCATTTTGTTAAACCTAATTTTCGTCACTTTTTTCAAAAGATAATTATATACATATGTGTAATAAAATCTAACTAAGATGCAGTATGAATACTTAAAATACTATCGAATCTTTTATATCCTAAACGTAAGATAAAACTGAAATGAAATATATGATAAAATTTTTGTACCTATGATAACGGAATATTAAGTTGTAATGTATTTTTGTTTTATTTTCAGGGAGTTATATCAACAGAGAGGAAACGCCGGAGAAGAGAATGCAGCGAGTTCTATCATCCCAACCCCGTATGGGAAGACGCCTACCTTGAGATGATTCCGGTCGCCACCACTCCCGTTCCTAGCCCTGATGGACTTTAACACGGGAGTCGTCTTATAGATCATCAACTGATTACACGTCACAGTAATAAGGCAGGCCTCGGTTCGGATGCCACCGATTTAAATGCCTCGGTAGACATTTACATGGGTGATTTTTTAACTCTGCTTTTGCCTTCGCTGCAGGCCCATACGGATATCTTGAATGTCCTACATCGTTGCGCTCTAATTTAGCTGACCGAGTTCGTGGAAGCACGAACCCCGCGCCTAGTTCTACATTTTACAGAGCCAATATGTAAAAGTCGCTTAGATTGAGACAGTAGTATTAATAACATGCCACCAGCAATGTTGTTCGCAACAACGGATTTTACTCCTTTTTTTTGTCTTCAGTCATTTGACTGGTTTGATGCAGCTCTCCAAGATTCCCTATCTAGTGCTAGTCGTTTCATTTCAGTACCCTACATCCTACATCAGTACATCCTACATCCCTAACAATTTGTTATACATATTCCAAATGTGGCCTGCCTACACAATTTTTTCCTTCTACCTGTCCTTCCAATATTAAAGCGACTATTCCAGGATGCCTTAGTATGTGGCCTATAAGTCTGTTTCTTCTTCTAACTATAATTTTCCAAATGCTTCTTTCTTCACCTATTTTCCGCAGTACCTCTTCATTTGTCACTTTATCCACCCATCTGATTTTTAACATTCTCCTATAGCACCACATTTCAAAAGCTTCTAATCTTTTCTTTACAGATACTCCCATTGTCCAAGAATTACTATATCATCAGCAAATCGTAGCATCTTTATCTTTTCACCTTGTATTGTTACTCCGAATCTAAATTGTTCTTTAACATTTTACTCCTAGCTTTCTTAATGAACTCATTTTTAGTTCATACCCCAGATATTGGAATAGTTAGCCTCCTGTCTGGTCTACAAGGGAGAGGCGGACAGACCGCCTACTCCCACTCAGCTCCATCTCAGAGTCCCGCGAGACATTTACTTCACTTCATAATATCGAGATGTCGCAACATTAACGGCCGCATGGAATCCATGCCCCCGATAGCGCAGTCGCCATCCCGCCGACATCCCCACTCCGTAGGGGAAGACACCCGCCTTGTGACGTATCCGATCGACACCACCCCCCACCTTGTTCATAGGCCTGATGGGCTTTAACGGGAGCCATCACGCCGACATCTCGATTCCCCCCGAGGGGAGAAGATCCCACCTCGTAGCGTCACCAGTCGCTACCCCACCCCCTCCATTCATAGCCAGTAGTGGCTTTAACGGAGGACATCTTCTCGCCCTCAAACTGATTGCGAACCACAGCTTTCAGTTCAGGACCCGCAGAGATGCCACCGATGCAGATGTCCCTCGGGGCATCTACAAAGTAAAGTTCACCCGACAGTGATGTTTGGTCGTTTAAAATGCCCTCGTCGAAATGATGCTACGCCACAGCTGAGAGGTCACACACAAAACCGGTACTACAGTCGCTGCTCCACAGACAGCTTACAATCAGTTTTAAAAGTAAATTCTATCAGCGGAGATGAAAAGCCGCAGAAGGGGTGTTGATCAGCGGGTTGTGTCAGTAAATAGGAAACAACACAGAAGAAGTTGAGATCAGCGGAGAGGAAACATCGTAGAACGGAGTGGAGATCCGCGGGTTCTGTCAGCGGAGATGAAACGTCGCGAACGGGGTGGAGAGTCGTCGGTATGGAGATATTACACATCCGAAGGGCGCCAGGAGGGTAGATGGGTGGGAGGCCTTGAGTAGAATATCGATCGGGGCACGTTAAATGGGGGAAGCAGCTCATCCAAAGTGTGTTAGATGTGCGGTAGGGAGACGGGGATGCTGTCGAACGGGATAGAGGTTCGTTGGGATGAGGGATGTACACATCCGACGGGCGCCAGGAGGGCCGCTGGGAGGAAGGGCGTTGGGTGTGGTATCGGTCGGGGCGCGTTGGGTGGGGGAAGCGGCTCATCCAAAGTGTGCTAGATGTGCGGTAGTGAGGCGGGGATGCTGTCGAACGGGATATAGGTACGTTGGGATGAGGGATGTACACATCCGACGGGCGCCAGGAGGGCCGCTGGCAGGAAGGGCGTTGGGTGTGGTATCGGTCGGGGCGCGTTGGGTGGGGGAAGCGGCTCATCCAAAGTGTGCTAGATGTGCGGTAGTGAGGCGGGGATGCTGTCGAACGGGATATAGGTACGTTGGGATGAGGGATGTACACATCCGAAGGGCGCCAGGAGTGCCGCTGGGAAGAAGGGCGTTGGGTGGGGGAAGCGGCTCATCCAAAGTGTGCTAGATGTGCGGTAGTGAGGCGGGGATGCTGTCGAACGGGATATAGGTACGTTGGGATGAGGGATGTACACATCCGACGGGCGCCAGGAGGGCCGCTGGGAGGAAGGGCGTTGGGTGTGGTATCGGTCGGGGCGCGTTGGGTGGGGGAAGCGGCTCATCCAAAGTGTGCTAGATGTGCGGTAGTGAGGCGGGGATCTGTCGAACGGGATATAGGTACGTTGGGATGAGGGATGTACACATCCGACGGGCGCCAGGAGGGCCGCTGGGAGGAAGGGCGTTGGGTGTGGTATCGGTCGGGGCGCGTTGGGTGGGGGATACGGCTCATCCAAAGTGTGCTAGATGTGCGGTAGTGAGGCGGGGATGCTGTCGAACGGGATATAGGTACGTTGGGATGAGGGATGTACACATCCGACGGGCGCCAGGAGGGCCGCTGGGAGGAAGGGCGTTGGGTGTGGTATCGGTCGGGGCGCGTTGGGTGGGGGAAGCGGCTCATCCAAAGTGTGCTAGATGTGCGGTAGTGAGGCGGGGATGCTGTCGAACGGGATATAGGTACGTTGGGATGAGGGATGTACACATCCGACGGGCGCCAGGAGGGCCGCTGGGAGGAAGGGCGTTGGGTGTGGTATCGGTCGGGGCGCGTTGGGTGGGGGAAGCGGCTCATCCAAAGTGTGCTAGATGTGCGGTAGTGAGGCGGGGATGCTGTCGAACGGGATATAGGTACGTTGGGATGAGGGATGTACACATCCGACGGGCGCCAGGAGGGCCGCTGGGAGGAAGGGCGTTGGGTGTGGTATCGGTCGGGGCGCGTTGGGTGGGGGAAGCGGCTCATCCAAAGTGTGCTAGATGTGCAGTAGTGAGGCGGGGATGCTGTCGAACCGGATAGAGGTTCGTTGGGATGAGGGATGTACACATCCGACGGGCGCCAGGAGGGCCGCTGGGAGGAAGGGCGCTGGGTGTGGTATCGGTCGGGGCGCGTTGGGTGGGGGAAGCGGCTCATCCAAAGTGTGCTAGATGTGCGGTAGTGAGGCGGGGATGCTGTCGAACGGGATATAGGTACGTTGGGATGAGGGATGTACACATCCGACGGGCGCCAGGAGGGCCGCTGGGGGAAGGGCGTTGGGTGTGGTATCGGTCGGGGCGCGTTGGGTGGGGGAAGTGGCTCATCCAAAGTGTACTAGATGTGTGGGAGGGATGGGGAACGCTGCCTAAAGGGGTAGAGATTCATTGGGATGAGGGATGTACACATCCGACGGGCGCCAGGAGATCCGCTGGGTGGAAGGGCGTTAAATGTGGTATCGGTTGGGGCGCGTTAGGTGAGGTATTGGTCTGGATGCAGATTGGAGCCGAAACTGTCTAGTCAAGGTCACCATACTCAGCCTACGAGGATCTTAAAATTCATCGTAAGTGAATTCATATCTGTCATAAAGTACTTGCAAAAAAAAAAATAAATAAATAAATATTTGGCAAACCTTTCTGATTTTCATCAGTTAAGACAGATTTGCTTTTTAAAATATATACTTTAAAATAAATTTAAAGTGAAATCAGTCCATTAATTTATGCTTATCACACAGAATATCATTAGTGCCTGAAAAACTATAACAAGTGATTTTGGAAAACTTAATGATACTAATGTACCATTTTTCATAAACATGTTACAAAAGGAAAAATTTTAATGAAAAGTTATATGTTTAAACGATTTACAGTTTCCATTTTTGATAGCGTTATATCTTCATCTACATGTGTAAATAATAATTTCAAATCGGATGTGAAAAATTACTTCTATATCATATGTTCAGTATCATCATATCTAGTTTATAACTAAAAGAAATAGAATTAAGAAAATGATTACTTACATCAAAATAAATTTTTTTATCAGATAATTCAATTAATATAATATTGTTATAAAAATAAGACTTAAAATATTCCTTTTATTAAAAATTGATGTAATTGTGTAATACTTTACAATTTTTTTTTTTATGAAATATAAAAAATTTGTTTTCAAGTTTTGAGTATTCAAATGCTAACAAACAATTGTAATGTCAGTAGTGTTTTGGTGTAATATTTTCCCTTTACAACTTTTATAAATATAACTTTATTAATATTTATATTGATGTAATATTTCTATATCAACTTTTATATATATTACCGATTTTCGTTGCTAATAGGAAAGACTTTTGGTTAGGTTATTTATTAACTGAGCGTCAAATAAAGGGCTGGCAGGAGTAGGTTTTGTAATGAACAAAAAGATAGTGAAGAGAGCAGATTATTTCAAAAAGCTTAGCAGTAGAATCATTGTAATCAGGATAAAATCAAAACCTAAGCCGACAATGATTAACATCTACATGCCTACAAAAATGCCCATAATGATGAGTAGTGTGTATATGAAGAAATTGACATAGAAGGAACACATAGAAGGAAATGAAAATTTAATAATACTTGGAGATTGGAATACAAGCATTGGAAAAGGCAAGGAATGAAAATTTGTTGGTGAATATGGGCTGGGCAAAAGGAATAAATGAGGGGACCGACTCATTCAGTTTTGCACGAAGTAACACCCAGTTTAAAAATCATGATAGAAGAGTAACCACTGTTGGAAAAAGCCAGGCGATACTACAAGGTATGAGGCAGATTAAATCATGGTTAAGCAAACATTTGGAAAGAAACTCATTCACTACAAAGCATATCCAGGAGCAGACATTGATAGCAACCATAATTTAGTGATAATGAAATGTAGATTGGTGTTTAAAATCCTAAAGAAAAGATTTCAGATGAATCGCTGAAATTTAGAGAAGCTTGAGGAAGAGGAGGTAAAAAAATGCTTGAGTAGGACATCACAAGAGGTCTGAGTAAAAAAGATGAAGTAGAAAGTATAAAGAATGGGAGAATGTTAAAAAGGAAATTCTTAAATCATCAAAAACAAACATAGGCGGATGATTGCAGCTGATGATTAACGTAGAAAGTATAAGAATGCTAGTGATGATGGTAAAAGGAACTATCGACAGTTAAGAAATATTATAAACAGAATGTGCAAATTAGCGAAAGAGTGGAATGAAGAAAAGTGTTCAGAAGCGGAAAAAGAAATAATCATTGTTAAAATAAACGGTAAATAACGCAGAATTTTTTGGTACATAAGTTAAAATCTAATGTGATTAATATAGTAAATCGATTTATAATACGAAAGGAAACGTTAATAGGTGGGCGGAATATAATAGAGTTATATGGAGGAAATGAATTACAAATGCTGTTATAGAGGAAGAAGAGGAAGTTGAAGAGGATGTAAAGAGAGTTGCAGTACTGAGATATGAATTTAATAGAGCATTAAAACATTTGTTTGGAAGAAAGGCTAAACTGGATACTGCAGAATTACTGCACAATGTAGGTTAGGAAGCGATAAATATATTATAGTCATTCAAACTGGTGTGAAATATTTTCGAGGAAGGAAATTCCATCAGACTCAAAAAGAGTGTTATTGTCATGATACCAAAGAAAGCAGGAACAGAAAAGTGTGAAGAATACAGAGAAAGTATCTTAACTACTCATGCATCAAAAATCTTAACTAGAATTCTTTACAGAAGAATTGAGAGGAAAGTGGATGAACTGTTAGGAGAAGACCAATTTGGTTTCAGGAAAAGTATAGGGACAAGGGAAGCAATTTTAGGCCTCAGATTAATAGTAGAAGTAAGATTAAAGAAAAACATACCGACATACATGGCACGTATAGACTTAGAAAAAGCATTTGACAATGTAGACTGGAATAAAATGTTAGCATTTTAAAAAGTTTAGGGTTCAAGTATAGCGATAGAACAAATGTTAACACTTACAGGAACCAAAATGCAACAGTAATAATCAAAGAGCATAAGAAAGAACAGTAATAAAAAAGGGAGTCTGACAAAGATGTTCCCTACTCTCACTAATTTCTAATCTTTTCATAAAACTAGCTGTTAATGATGTAAAAGAACAATTTAGATCCAGAGTAACAGTGCAAGGTGAAAAGATAAAAATGCTAATATTTGCTGATGATATAGTAACAATTTGCAGGTGATATATTGATTCTAGTTGAGACAGAAAAGATTTTGAAGAAACAATGAATGGCATGGATGATGTCCTTCGCATGAACTACCACATGAAAAAAAAAACACAAAATAAAAGTAATGAAATGTAGTAGAAATAAAGTAGATGGACCACTGAATATAAAAATAAGATGAGAAAAGGCTATGGAGGTAGAATTTTGTTATTTGGGAAGTAGAATTACTAAAGATAGACGAAGCAGGAACCATATAAAATGCCGAATAGCACAGGTGAAATGAGCTTTCAGTCAGAAATAGTCTGCTTTCATAACAAAATAATTTAAACGTCGGGAAACCATTTTTGAGAATATGCTTAGCTACTTCATATGAAAGCGAACGTAGCTTTATATGGTGTGAATCTTGGAAGATCGGAGTACCTGAAAAGAGAAGATTAGAAGCGTTTGAAATGCGATGCTTTAGGAGAATGTTAAAAATCAGGTGGGTGGATAAAGTGACAAATGAAAAGATATTGCAGCAAATTGATGAAGGAAGAAGCATTTGGAAAATATAGCTTAAAGAAGACAGACTTATATCTTACGGGATTCTGGAATAGTCTCTTTGATATTGGAGGGACAGGTAGATGGGAAAAATTGTGCAGACAGGCAATATTTGTTATATGTAAAATAAATTGTTAGGGATGTAAGTGGTATACCGATGTGAAACGGCTAACACTAGGTAGGGATTCTTGGAGAGATGCATCAAACCAGTCAAATGACTGAGGACAAAAAAGTCTGTTTTTCATTTAAACTTTTAATCATCAATATGAGAAAAAATTATTATTTATCAAGGTTTAATAATTCTCAATATATTTCTGTTTTGTAGTTTATTATAGAGAATATTAGAAATTAAATGTAATTTTATAAATGTTTTAACTGTCAATAAATGTATTTCTGTTAACACTTCGTGTTTGTTTGTTTATTACCCCTTCACCATTCCTACAGAAAGCAGATAGGAAATGGATTAAAATTTACAGTTACTATTTTAAGTATGGTATGGTTTTTAACGCCAAAGAATAGGTCATAATAAAATATAAAATATTGCGGTGTTCTTCACCTCAGAGATTAGGAATAATCATTTTATATTAATCGATGCAGAGAATCTGTAAGATTTTAAGAAAATATTGTTGAAACACAAGGAAAAAAGAGTTACTTATAATAATAATTTGGTAGTTAAAAGATGAAGACTAATATAAAATAAACTACAGTTTTAATTTAGGAAACGGAAAGATTATTCAATAATTGGAGGATTCATATGTATATAATAACAAATCAAAAAGAAAATATAGTGCACTAAATTTCTTTTCTCTGCTAATAGTGCAATTAGTACATGATAGCGTTAAAAATTGAGTAGTTAATTGGTAATTAAATTGTAATATTATAAGTACTTTGATTGTTTTTAATGTAATGATAAATTAATTTTGCGGTGTAATACTTCGAACTGAAATAGATTTGTGAGGATTTTCTTGAATTTGAATTTTTTCCTTTTTAGAACATGAATTTTTTTTGTAAAATTTGGTCTTGACTTTTTGAGTGAGCCTATCCTTACTGAGAATGATATGATATATATGTGTGTGTGTGTGTGTGTGTGTGTATGTTGTCACACTGGTTGAGTGTATGTATAAGTTTTTACTTAAAAAACCATAATGAAATTTTAGTAATTTAAAAATATAAAACAGTTTATATATGAATGTTTAGAGGATAAAAACCCATTTCTTCATGTGCAGAATTTATTACTTGTGATGTGATAAACATTGAGTCCATTATAAAGGAAGCAGCAACAAAAGCGCACAGGATGGGATATTCAGTATGACTGGCTGTCACTTGAGAAAGATTTAAGTTAGCTTAGAAAATGATTTTTTTTTTATTCAAGTCTAAAAAAATAAAGCTAGCGGTGATGTACCAACTTTTTTTTTAATTTAACGCATTTAATAACATTTAGGGAAATTTAAAACAGACAAAAATATCCTTAAACCTTTTAGTTCTCAGATAAGTTTAGTAAGAAATTAGAAGTTGTAATTTCAACTCTGAAAGAAATGATAAAATAATACAATATCTTATTGTATTCTCATTGCGGTGTTTTTCTTGAAACAGTGTTTTATTTCAAATATTGAAGTGTACCGTGGCAACACCGTGTTTTTAAAATCAGTTATTTATAAGTAAATCAATTATTTATAAGCGCGGCTATAAAGAAAATACCTTTTTACGGTTTTATAAACCTTTATCGACATAGATTAGTTACTAAAAGAAATGTACTTACTGTTGGGTTTCATTCCAAATTTTCCCTTTATGACTTACATCCATGTATTTTTCAATTCCTGAAACATAAAAGAAGCCGAAACATAAAAGAATTTATATTTATTAATAGTATTTTGATCATAGTAAATAAATAAAATAAGTTAGGAAATGTAGACGGTAATAATAAAATGCTTAAAAAATAACTTATTTTATTTTGGAAAGTATCCAACAATTTGAAATAATAATTTTATTACACCATATTGCAGCAGTGAAAACCAAAATATATTGCTGGCAACCAATTTTTAAATTTTCACTGTCTGAAACGTTCTGTGTACTAAGCATCAATATACCGTACTGTTGTGTAGCAACTTGAACATGTCTATAAATGTAAATATATCTACAGATGGCGATGATTTTGATGTAATAAATAAAGTACAAGTGCCAAATTTGGAAGTTCGAGATATAATTTATCGTCAATACAAAAATTATTTCGTTCAACATTGTGATATTTCTTCCGATATAAGATCAAGCATTAAAACGTTCTTTCAATACTTAGTAGATAATAGTAAAACGGTAGTAGCATGTGCATTCAAAGGTGTAGAAAAGCAGTGGTATACATGTTTTGAAGCATTTGGAAAAGTACTCGTTACAAAATGATTTGAATAAAATTTTAACGTGCGAATTTCCATTTCAAAAACCCAATTATAATGTCACCTTTACAAATTTTAATAAGATGTGTGTCAACAGATTACTATCTATATTTTAATTTTATAGTTCTTCTAATGTACGTAATTAAATTGTCTCCACTTGTACGAATGTATTTCTATACGGCAGTATATAAATTATAAAAATGTTATAAATAATAATTAAATATTCTCTTGTATTTTATAATATGGTGATTTTAATCGGTTATTCGAAATTATTTTGCAGTAAAAATCCATCGTCTATCGTTTATTATTCGGCTAGGCAATAAATTGAATTATATAAATAAATTTCTGGATGTATTTTTCAAGACAAGCTGACTTAAAAAATTAACGTCTTAATAGCATTTAACGTAAATAGAAGTAAATATTACTGATCTAACTATAAGAGAATGTGTTTGGCATTATTCTTAATCTTACTATCGTCGAATAGTGCATCGAAAATAAAATTAAGAAATCCTGTTCTTTCCTCGGAAATTACTTTCTTTGCGTTTTCTATTGCTTGTTCTTTTTTATCTTTATTTTTCAGCAAAGGATTTTGTTTGTATTTCCAAATAGCGTATCTTTTTTCTTTTGCGACTGTTCTACATTTATAGTTAAACCAAACATTTCTGGTCTATTTCTTGTTTAAAATGCATAAATAACAGATAAATTCCATATTCGGTTCTATTTCAATGTTAGGCATTATTATTGATTTTTAGTACTAAAAATAATTTTAAATTCATTTTTTAGAAGTATATTTATATTGCAAAACTTTTTTATGGTTTTTACGAAGGATGTATAAATGTTCTTATTTAATATTAACGGGTTGTGTAAATCTGTCCTGAATTTTTACAATTCCTCTCTTAAATAGAAATAACAGGGTAGCCTTTTGCGACTACCTTGTATTTTAAAATAAGGAGATGTAAATAATTTAAATAGAGAATCAACGGTAAAAATATAAACCCGTTAGGTGTTCGGCCCACTATAAAGGAGGTCTTATCTGCTGCCTGTCGGCCTGTCGTATAGAAAATTTTTTTTAGTCTGTGTTTAATAGTTCGAAACAGACAGAACAGCCACAAAAATTCTAGGTAAATTTGCCCTAAAATCGAATGCGTGTCAATGTTAAAAAATATTAAGTAAGTATAAATATTAAACGATGGAAAATTTACAAAAAAAATTTCACAACAGAGAGAAATACGGTTGTAAATGCTTCGACGAATTACAGTTAAAATTAACTTACGAAGAGGATAAGGAATTTTTCGATCGTGCAGAAAAGATATCGTGCTGTTTAGATATCATTTAATAATACATCGTAGAGCATTGTACGAGGAAACTGTTTTAAAATGCGAATGTAAGTGGCACAACGGACACCACTGGTTTCCTGTAGAAGTTATGTAAAATTTATTTATTTTTTGTATTTTTAAGAGAACTTCTCTTAAAAATAATTTTCGATTAGATTTTCATTGCAAGACGAAAATAACACGATTCTTTTCCTGTTTTCTCCATGTTTTAGTTTATCTCCTAACCTAAAATTAAAATCAATATTTTTTTCTTTTAGTTCTTTCTCCATAAAGGAACTGGAAACGTATTCTATGCTTCCTTTCTCTTCTAAAGTAAAGGCATAACGTGTTTTTCCTCTAAATTCGTTTGTTGTTATAGAATTAATAGTATAAACGCCCTCTTCTAAATCCTCTGATTTTTTTCATTTAGATACAATAAAATTAGTTCTTAAGGAAAATGTCTGCATAGCTTTTTTTCTACTATTTCTTTAGATATTTTTACTTTCTGTATATTTTCTTTTTCCTCTATTGTTAAGCTTTCGAAGCGACTAGTAACAGAAATATCCACATACTTAAAACCTTTGTGGTACACATGTTCTTTAGATTGTATTTTTAAAAACGGTGTTTCTTTAGGCCAGTAGTGGAAATAATTGTTTTTATAAGACACCTGTATAAATCCCTCTTGTTTTGCGATTTTATTAATTTCTATTAATTTATGCTTAAATTGTACCTTAACAGTAAATTCTAAAGTTTTTTTCTCCTAGCTTTCTACAGTAAATCGCAACAATAGGGAATTTCTCTGTTGTTATTACTATAAAACCAAACACTTCTATGCGAGAATTTACAGGTAATTCGATCCAGTTACCTTTGTGTAAATTTTTATAAAATTCAGCGCTACATTATTGCTCGTTATTCTTTATTTTCAATACTTCTAACGCGCAAGCGATATCTAGAGATTTTTCAGCTTGTTCGAAATTCTTTCTTGTTTCTTGGATATATTTTTTCTCTTTTAATTCCTCCAACCTTTTTACGCCATAAACAACACAAGCTGTAGTTGGCACGATTTGCTGGATATTGTAGAAATTTAAGTTGTTTTTAAGGGACAATTTTTTCTCTGGAAATCGTGGTTTACAATATCTTGTATCTGTTAAACCCATTTGTCCGGCATTTAAATTAACAGATTTTGCGCTAATTAGAAAATTATAACCAGAAAAAAAAGTTTCTCCTATTTTTACGTAAGCAGAGTGGAAAATATTTAATTTCTTGTTTTTCAGTTCCATTTCCAACAAATTTGTCGGCAGCATATTAAAGCTAAATCCGTTTAAAATGTAGCGTATTAATTTTTCTCTTTTTTGCTTGTCTTTATCGAGTTTTATCTTGTATCCGATTAGTTTTTTAGTAAGAGAATTTGCCCGTAAATAATAATACAGTAAATATTTATAAACAATGCACCAGCTATATTTTAATACGCTACAGATTTTTTCCCATTGTTTCGTAATAGAAACAGAATAGAATGGTGCATTCGTAAATATTTTTTTGTACTTTTCTAGTACATTCGTCGTGGTATTTTTTAAGCTAAATCCCTCTTCGTTATTGTTGTTATACACGTAAAACGTAGCTTCCAGGCGCGTTATCCCATGTTTTTGTGCGGCTGGGCTTGTAAAAGTTTCTCTTAATCGTTTCTCTGGACGATTAACAAAATTTGCAATGTGTGGTTTCCTATATCCTTGTTTACGCCTGGAGATCTCATTTGGCATACAAATTTATTGTAGACTGAAATTTATTGTTCCATTTCTCTTTTATTAAAAATTCCTGTAAAATCCTGAGTAATATCGATGTCTGACATAAAAATATCGTGTTTTTCTAGCTGTTGTAAAATCTTTGGTAAATCCCTCAAAATATCGGATAATTTTTCGCCTGTAGTTCTATCTTATACGGCAGAGAAACAAATTTCTTTGGATAAAGATAGTAATATCGCTGTGGAATTATCACTCTGTATTTTTCTCGGTGGAATTGGATATTTTTTTCTATAATTTTTTACCGGCATTTTTGCTTTTACTCCGTGTCTAGCTAAATTATATTTATGGAAAATGCTACGTAATAAAGAATTGTTAACGCCACACAAATTTTTCTTCACTAATCGGTCGTTATTTTCGTCCATGCTGTCTGGTGGTAAAATTTTTATTAACATAATGCAGGATTATCAGAAAAGAATGGTGCGGTTTCAGTAATTCATAGGAAGATTGTAGGGAAATTTCTAGATGTAATTTTGGTATCGCTGAAAGCCTCCAACCCAAAAGTTTGTTTATCAGCAGTTGTAACCCCAACGTCAGTTCTTGTGTTGTTGTTGCGGTGAGTTTAGCGAGTTACTATGTTCTCGGATAAAGACAAAGCAAAGTGTGTTTTATTGATGGCTGAATTAAAATCCGTAATTTTAGTTCAACGTGCGTTTTGACGTGAATTCGGAAGAGATCCAACACACAAAAATAACATAACGCGTCGGTTCAAACGATTCGAAGAAACCGGATCGGTTAAGAAACAGAAATCAACCGGCAGACCGAGTGTACCAGACGAAACGGTTGAACTAATTAGACGATCGGCAATTAGAAGTCCTTACTCCGTCGAAGCGTCAAATTAGGTATTCCAAAATCAACAGTTAACAAAGTTTTACGTAAAAAACTGAAATTACACGCTTATAAAATCCAGATACTGCAGGAATTGAAACCCGATGATGGTGTAAAACGTTACAATTTCGCTGTTGAAATGTCGGACAGAATAAGTGAAAACGAATCATTTTTAGACGATAAAATTTTTACAGACGAATCTACATTTCATGCGAATGGATGCGTTAACAGACACAATTCACAAATATGGGGCTCTGAAAACACACACGCAATTATCGAGAAACAACGCGATTCACCTAAAGTTAATGTTTGGTGTGGTGCGATGAAAAATCATGTAATTGGACCTTTCTTCTTTGCTGAAAAAACAATTAACGGAGTCGCATATCTTCACATGTTAACCGATTATTGCTTTCCTCAGCCGGATGAACTCGAAAACATTCATCGACTTCATTTCCAACAAGACGGTGCTCCCCCGCACTTCAATGCATCGGTCACGGACGCTTTGAACGAAAAATTTGGAGATCGATGGATAGGCCGGCAAGGACCCGTACTTTGACCTCCAAGGAGTCCAGACCTGACACCTTGCGATTTTTTCTTGTGGGGGTACATCAAAAGCGTTGTTTATACGCAAAAAATTCGCGACCTAAACCGCTTAAAAAACAGGATTAATGAAGCAATGACAACCATTAACGAAGAAACGTTAACTAATGTTTGGAGAGAAGTTGAGTACCGTTTGGACATTTGTCGAGCGACTAAGGGCGCAAATATTGAAATTTATTAATTATGTAAAAAAATGTTGAGACGACAAATTTGAAAAAAAAACTTACTTACCTTGTAAGTAATTCTGTTTTAATTTAAACCATGTTCAAAACCGCACCATTCTTTTATGATAACTCTGTATATACATTTTTTTTTTCACGCACAATATTTGAATTTATCCGGTAAGTTAATTAGCCACCCAAAAAATCATTTTTCTTTACTCTTTTTCTTATTTTCTTTTTAGATATATGAAATTTAAAAAAAAAATATACCTAATTAATATTTTCATAAAAATGTAACAGTTTATCTTTAGTATTTTTTCCAAATTAAAACAGTACTTTGCAGGTGATGAACGATTTACTGCGCCATACTGAATGTTACGTTAAGTTGCCATAGTAAATTAACAGACAAGATCCAGTGACGTCAATGTTCGGTTGTTTAACGATGGTGAAAAGTTCCTCCTATGGTTTATTTACCCTATCTATATTGCTATATTGGATGGCGGAGTATGTCGTGGAAGGAGTAACTTTGATAGACTATGTAGCCTCACGTTCTCTCGCCATCATTTCTTTTTACTTACAAGTTATTTTCTTCATAGCTTTTATAAATTTACAATTGTTTAATTAAAATTGTATATTTTAATGAAACAAGACAAAAATAAAAATATACACCTGTGTCAAACCAGACAACAGAACATTTTTTTTTGTATAATTCAACAAAATAATTCGGTTTACAAGAAAACGTCTTATGCTTCCGTTGTCATTTTAAATTTTAAATTATTGAACCGTTTAAAAAAATCTTCTCACCAATTTATTTAAACTACAATTAAACAGTTTTCTTTTACATTATTCTATCGATAAAATTTAAAATGATTTAAATGAAAATTAAAAAAGAACCCTGAATTTTTTTTCCGTTGTATACAAACAAAAATACGTGCTTAAACAGTTTTCATTAACGCTTCCTGAATTGTAATTTAATTATTTTTTATATTTGTCATTTTATGTTTTTACCTTACGATTATTTAATGCGTTAATTAATATGGAATATGTTTTTTCCTTGATGATCTCGCTACGTAAGCTTGAAGTTATCCGATTGGTGCGGAAATAGATTCTTGTAGCGTATAAAATATGTTTTGTCCATCAGGATAACTGCCATAATTATGTGCGAATCCCTTTCAAATTGTTCCTTAAAAATAACTTGTCCCAAAATCTCGGCCGTGTTCGTTAATGGCCAAAATCGGAAATGGGGGCTCTTTCGAAAAGCAACATCGCAATAACTTTTTTATTAAGTAAAATATTGAATTCGTTTAAAAATTCTTACTATTCTTTGGATAAAGGCCTAAAATTTATCTAAGTAAAGTTTTACGATATCATTAACCATTGGCCCAGGGGGTGGAAAAAATAGGAATTTGAAAAAAAAATCATACCTCCCCACACAGGCAGTAATTCCAGTACACGAAAACAAAAAATGGTTCGTTGAGTTATTGTAAGACTATAAGTGAAAGATATAATGTACTAAATTTCATTCAAAAACTACTGTTGTAAATGAACAGCTGATTTACTAGACTAAATTTTTAATACTTTTTTTTAAGCAAGTATTTCCAGCCGATTTCTTTCATTGACGATAAGTAAAAAGTATTAGCTCATATTGAAACTGGAAGTTAATTTTTATTTAGAAAACAAGCGATAAAATAAAAATTCAAAAAACCCACGACGCCATTCTGAAGTAACATATCTACTACAGTGCCCCCTGGTGGCCTATAACCGTAAAACTAGTTTAAGAACTTGCTCTAAAGTGATTGGTTTGCTTGGCATTTCTCCCGCCACCAACCCATTCGGTAGCCTTAAAGCATAAGATCGAATGTCTGTACCGCAAACGGCTACTGAGCTTCGAAACAGTTTAGCGATCCGTGTTTTAACTAGCTCGTAGAGCTAACCTAAAAACGTGAGCGGAATAAGCGCGGTACCATACACCACTCGCTTGCGTGTCCCACCGCCCACTTGTCATATATCACAAAAATGGGTAGGCGCACCACGACAACTACTAAACATTTATGACTATCAATGATTAAATTTATCTCGTCAAAGCCAGCAATTCGCTGCCACGCCTAGGCTGCTGAATGCCAGCAAGTACCTGTCCACCATTAAAGCGCTTGGAGCATTAATCTGGCTGGTAGCCAACCATATATCTCGGTTAGCTTCCTACAGCAAAGCGGTAGGAGTCTTTTCCATTAGGTAAACTACTGATGTCGGTTGAACAAAGCAACCGCATCAAGGAACTCCCACACAGTCCGACAGTGCGGCTCTCATCACATTGACTCGCCATTGATTCGGCACTGACTCGCTCTAAAGAGATACATATGTAATGCTAAAATCCGCATCGAAATCGATCCTGTAGTTTTGGAGGAAAATGGTAACAGACATACGCGCGCGCGCGCGCACACACAATCTCTTACCCCAAATGCATATATCGTCTCCAATCCATCGTGGATAATAATATCAGTTGTACAGCCGTTTAATTTGTTGTTGTGTTGTTAATTATTAGTTATTGTTTATTACTATCAGTATTATAGCAACGCTTAAGGTTCGTTATTGTTTGCATTATGAATTAAAATGCAATAAAATTGTTCATGCAGTGCATTTTATCTCGTTTTATTGTGAACATGATTTTCCTGTGATTGCAAGTTTGGATGGTTGTAACTCGACAAGGAAAGTATTAATAGAAAAACAGTTTTATCATTGTATTTCTTGTAAAATTTTAAATCGAAATGATGTGTCATGTATCCACCTGCCTATTTAAAAAAAATAACTGTGATTCAATATGGCGGACAAAAATTAAAACCAATCATAATGCAGATGTCTTAAACTGTGTAGAACTCCATTTCTTTTTACCTTCAAATACTTCTTAAGTATTCAGTTTAAAGCTGTTTTCATTTACTAAATATCACTATATATATATTTATACACAACCAGCATCCCCGACGTGGCTTCGCTGCTATATATGATTACTCTCGTTTTCTGTCGTGATCAATTTTTTCTTTTACTTTATGTTGTTTTAGTCAAATAACTGACTGGAGGCAGGAGTTGCCAGTCGCGTCGCACAGGGGTTGTGTCGCACCCTTTAAAAATCGAATGCAAAAAACCTCAGAAAGTTTTTAAATGTATATCTGGGGAATATTTGCAAGCCCAAAAAATACAGCATTCATGGTCTGGCTTCGCCCACGCTATGCGATTACTTGCGTTTCCCGTCAAAGTCAGGGGATATTTAGCAGGTTATGGCTCGCTTCGCTCGGCGTTTAGCCAGAAGGTTCTCTCTCGTCTAGCCAGATGGTTCTGCCTCTTCGATCTCTCTGTGTTCATTGAACTCGTGCCTGTTAGAAAAATAAAGATAAATATAAAAATTAAAGCCTGTTCAATTTATAAAAAAAATATCAGGACCCGAAATTTTGAGCGATCTGAAGAACGCTGGTTTCAAAATAGTCGACCTCCATCTTAAAGTTATTAGTTATTAGCATATGCTGCAATGCTTCGCTATTGCTCGATTTGAGTATATATGTAGATTAAATTAATACATTTGGATAAAAGCATTAACCAAATTAATATAACGGAACTTCAAAAAATTTAATCTTTCCCTTTTTCCCAATTTCATTTTTACCGCATTCCCTTTCCGCCACTCCCCTTTCAAATTCATTTTCCCCGTTTTCCCCTTTTTCCTTCTTCCCTTTTATCTTCCCTATTCCCCTTTTTTCGATTTTTCCCTTTTTCCCCTCGCGTAAATCGGTCCAGTAGTTTTTGAATCTATAGCGGACACACATATCGGAAACATTAAAATGGAATCGTAAAATATTTCTTATAGCGTGTGTTACTTTTACGTCCAAAAGCATAATTTTACCAGTCACAGGTGTGACATCTTAGGTATATAAATAGTAGGTATACAAAAACACGCGCTTATTCGGATGCAACATTGTGTCAAAATTTCAAAGCAATTGCTGTAGAACTTTCGGAGAAGATTTTAAACAAACGAACGTTTACATTTTTGTTTATATAGATAACTGGTTACCCGTACTTTGGAATGGTAAAAATGTATTTTACCCGGTTCTTAGTGTTACTCAACAAATATCACTTCCCAAGGTGACCGTACTTCGTTTCTTATTTTAAAAACTTTTTAATTACTTTTATTTTTTTAGCCAAGTAACTGGAGCAGATGTAGCCAGTCGTATCGGACATACAATAACAGTTGCTACGTTGGTTGAACCGTTGCGTTATATACCGTCTCACCCTTCAAAGCTTTTCAAAAACCCGAAATTGGTTTATAGATATTTATCTGAACAGTATTTGAAAGCTCCAATCTAGTGAATATCGTGTTTAGTATAGTCGGAAATGGTTAGTCGGTATAGTCGGAATTGTTATTTTTACCTTTTTTCATAGTTTTCAAGGTCGAATTTTGAAAAATCTGGAAATTGTTTTTTTTTTTTAGATATGTGCATGAAGATTAAGCACACCAAAAATCAAGGATATCTTCATCTCTTACCGAAAAGTTAAAAAAAAAATTCAAAAATCAATTTTAACTCTTTACTTGTAATTTCGAAAAATCTAGATGTTAGCTTTTAGATATTCATATGAAAATTAGACGTATCAAAAATCAAGTTAATTTATTACCAAGAAATTATAAAAAAGTAAATTTCATTGTTATTACATTGTAAACATAAACACTCTGAATTTCAAAAAAATATTTCTTGTGTGCTCTTCCTAAGAAGAACGTGTATTAATTAAAATTTTAAATAATTTATCCTTAGTAGTTTTTACTGGGCGTTAATGATGAATCAATCGATTAGGTACAGTCAATGTTTTACAGATACAGATATTATTTATATGGTAAATGAAAATTGTTTTCAAAAATAATAATAATAAATAAATAAATAATTTTTAGTTAAATATAATACAAAAATTATTTTTTATTTAATAATTATTTGACCTCTTGAAAAAAAGATTTATTCATTTAAAAATATAATTTTATTTTCCTTCTCTGTAATAAAAACAATTTGTTCATCCGGACCTCGGCTAACAAGATGAGTCAACAGTTGTATAGTTAAGAACGAAGATGACCGATTGTACGCGGAATGGAACGAATGTATCCTACAACGAGTAGGCTGGACTAGTTCTAGTTAGTCATCGCTGGTGGAAATACAACGAAGTTACATGTAGTTAAATAAGGTACGTTTATTGATATATATATATATATTTCAACTCTTCTATTTTCTTTTGTTTGTTAATATTAAAGGTTTTTTTTTTTTTTATTGTAACAGTAAGATGTACACTTTTTTGTCTGTATTTCGTGATGAGTATGTTGTGCGTGTTTATGTGTGTGTATTTGTAGAATAAATAAACATTATTGTAATAACAGTTTTCAATTTTTTTAATACAGTATATTTATAAAGACAAGACATTTAACACATAATCTGTTGCTAATTCTGTTAAAAAATTTGGGTGTATTTTCTAGCAAATTAATATATTTTACCGACCGACCTTATTTCATGGATATTCCCATTAATTTATTTAAACATTTTTTTTTTTTATTAAAATAATTTTATATTATCAATCATTTATTAAATAATACTAATCAAAAAACTACATTTTAAAACCCTTGACTTATTTATCTCCGGGACGGTGGTCCCGGAGATAAAAAAAATTGGAATAACCAATTTTTATTTAAATTTATACTATTGAATGATACAATTTAATTTTGATAGATACGATCATCATGAGTTTTATTTCAAAAATTTCACAATACGAGTAGAGTGATTTATTTATAAAATTCATTACTACTTAATGCTTTAATGTTCCACTTAAATTTCCTCGTAACCGGTAGACTATCAAGATACTAGTATTATTTATTAAGATTTACAAAGCCTTTGTTGTATTAATCTTTTATTTTTAAGATACTTTTTACGGTTATATGTAGAACTTTTTTCAAAAATTTGCTTTACAATACGGTAAATTTGTATTACGCCTTTGTTTTACGTATAAATATGCGGTTTCGCGTATATTCACACACACGCACACAACGCGCGCGCGCGCATTAACACAAAATATATATTATTTTAATACCGTATTCAAACTTTTTTATTTATAGTTTAGTTGTTATATAAAATCAAATAAAATATTTTTTTTAAATTTATATTTAAAAAAATATAATGGAAGTATTTCACGTACATATACGATTCAGGATAAAATATTAATCCGGTGATTAAAAAAAAAAATTAATAAATACTAATAAAAAAATTCATCTGTAAATCTCATTTATCTATTTTTTTTTTTTGTGATTTATTGACTGTAATCTGCATACAAATGGCTTATAATTTAATCTACATATGAAAACTTATTTTTTTTAAAGCTATTTTGATCGCGTAATCGAAAAATTGTGTGTGTAATTGATATTTCATGCAAAGGATTGTATTAAAAAAAAAAACATGAAATAAAAAAAAAACAAAGAATTGCATATTTTTCTTAGGGTTTATTTTTAATTTTATTTTACTAATGTGTACGTTGCAACCTGTTTAACTAGTGAACAATAAGCAATCCCCCCACGGTAAAATGAGATGAGGATATCTATGATATGTAAATGAAGTATAATCTGGTACAGACTCAGGCCGACCGTTACTAAGACGTGTGGTTAATTGAATCTTACCACCAAAGTATGGTTGACAGAATTCCTGACGGGCTGTTTGGTCTTTAGTTCGTACCTGTGTGGACGAAGAAGAGCTGAAGACCCCTTCTGCCCCTACTGTCTGGAGTTAGACACGCCGGAACACGTGATATTCCAATGCCCGTGGTGGGACGAGGAACGCCGCGACTGTACTGCCGTAACTGGGCATCTTGAGGTGGGGACCATCGTTGGAACGATGTTACGAAGTTCGACACTGTGACGGGTTTTTATAATATCGTGAAGCGAGAAAGGGTTAGCGACAGCTACGTACAAAGCTGCCGTTCGCCCGTTCTTACACGGGTAGGCGGTGGTGATGAAGGGATGAATTATCAAGAAATTTTATTTCATGAAAACAAAACAAATTTTGTTTAAAATTATAAATTAATTTAAAAAAACGGAATTAATATTTTATTAATTTGTAACCTGACGATACTTAAATAATTTGTAAATTTTATAAAAGAAATTTTTTTTCAAAATCTTTTACCTGCTGAAATATTTTAGGCAGATTTAGGCAGAAAGCTATATATTGTATTGGGTACCATGATTCGACTTCCGGAAAATTTCAACATATCTTCGCGTTTCACATTCCCCAGACCCCAAAACTACCGTCAGTTCAAAGGTTTATATATATATATTTCACTTTCGTGTGTCAATCACTTTGACAATTTAAATTTTGCGCCAATCATTTTGGCGCAACAAATTCGGCCATCATTCATTCTTCATTCATCTACTCGAATCATTGCCTACTATAAATGTAGCTTTTATCATTTAATAATATAATTTTGTTTATATCAAGATTCGTCTTTGTCTAATCTTCTGATCTTCATCTAATTTAGATCCTGTAACAGGCCTTTAGAATCTATCGAAGAAACAAATTAGCATGGTTTTGATTTTTTATTTGCTCATTTTTGCTTTTTTGGGACGTGGTGAGTTCAAACTCACCATGCCAGAGCAAGGAGTGACTCCTTGCTCTGGCGTTTTGTTTCTGAGTCGTACTCAAATATCCAACATTCATCAGCAGTAATAATAATTTTTTTTAGAAAATCAGGATCAGTTTCAACACGCCCTAGAAGATCGCGGCACACTTCGACCCTGTTATTTTTCTGTTGAACAGTGAGGTTTTTTGGTACCAATTTTTCACAAATTTTTTCATGACCAATTCGTTTGTCAAAATTTGATGGACTGCGGTAGGGTCCAAATTCAATTGTTCGACAATCATTCTGACACTTAATCGCCAGTCGTACCGTATCAAGTCTCTGATTCGCTCAACACTCTCGTCACTTTTTGTCGTTAACGGTCTTCCAGATAATGGATCGTCCACAACTGATTCCCGGCCATCTGAAAATACTTTATAAGCCTAAAACCTTGAGCTCGTGACGGAGCGTCATCTCCATATGCCCTTTTCAATTCTGAAAAATTTTCAGTAGCATTCTCACCGTGTTTAACACAAAACGTGATTGCACAACGTTGCTGATAATTAGTATCACTATTTTTTGTAACGCACAACAAAAACTCGTTTTACGAAAAGTTTGTTTACGTCTCATGTGACAACAATAGACTAAAAATATTAATACCTAATATAAATCAGCTGTTCATATAAACATATGTTTACTAGTAACTTTATAATGTTGCCAGTTTGGCTGTCAAAAAAAAACTAGTCTCATTACTTTATTTACAGACCTCGTATAAACATATTTCCTAAAATGCTTTATTTGCGGGTTACGGTTAGTGAAAGAATTCGCTCGGATTTCAGCTACCCCGGTGAAATGAGTTCATACTAAAACGCTTAAGATGTTAATTAAGCATCAGAATTAGTGATTTCTTAAAGCTTTTAAACTGAAAAATCGAATAAAATAGATCCCAGAACCGTATCTGCAGTAGGTTTAGAGAAATCCAATAAATTTGAGTAAGAAAATTTGAGTAAGAAACTTGTTTTTTATGTTTGACATACGATAACTTTATTAAATGTGTAATAAACCCGTAAAACTTTTAACGAAATTTGAAGAGAATTTAACCGTGAATAAAATAGTGTAAGAGGAATAGAATAAAACAAAAATATAATGTGATTTTTGCAAATAGTCTTCACTGATATGATTTGTGTGCTGTCTAACATAAGAAATCAAAGTGTAGTTTGATGATATTAAATATTGTTAAATTGATAAAATAAGCTATAAACATATTAAGGTAGTTATAATACTGTGTCTAGCGTTAAATATAATGTACTTTTTAAATACTTTATTAAGATTATTGTTCTATTATATGCAAAATGTATGTGACGACACGTAACTTTAAATGACGACGTTCACTTATACGTAATAATTTATACAGATAAAACACGTGCTGTCATATTACTATTGCTAATTTTGTTTCAAAAATGAGACCGAGACAAATTAAACTTTTACTGTTATCTTATTATAAAATCAATGTTTTATTACACCAATTACGCGAATGTGACACGGTCTAGAAAACCATTAGAAAACTATCCCCGAATTGATGAGCGATTTTATTTGACATAATTTATTTATTTGATTTTTATTATACTGAATAACCTGTGTAAATGTGTGCCAATTACCGCCATAACTTTTAAGTGAATTATTTGTGAAATGAAAAAAAAATTGTGACAGATTCAGTGTGAAAAACGCACTCTGAACATTTTAAGTGTACGCGAAAATAACTTTAACCAAAATAAATTTTTAGATAAAGAAAATAAATGTTTTCTCTAACAAAAAAATTAAATATAATTTTTTTTTGTTAATTTATGAATTATTTGAAACTGAAAAACAATTTGTAATCACGAACAGTGATAGTGGACTTCGTAATTAAAGTACATTAAATTGTTAGTACAGATTAAAAAAAAAATACGTTTTTTCCAAAGGTGTCGGCGAGTAACAGGTATTTGAATCCCTAGGAAGTCCCATAGGATTTTTGTTTTATTTTACAATATTTTTTTAACCTATTCGTTTATTTTAATTTCAATATGTTTTTTAATATCTTTATAATTATATCCACATCAAAAAATTAGTCATTATCGGCTACAAAATAATTAAAAATTTAAAGGTATAGGTCTTGAAACAGACTCAGGCCGACCATTCCTGAGAATTGTAATTAATTGCGAACCCCAACCACAAAAGAATATACTCGTCATGATTTACGATGACGAGTTTTACCACTAGACCAACCCGATGGGTTAATTTCAATACTTTAATTTCATAAGCTAATAATATGATTTTTACTTTTAATTATACTAGCACAAAAATGAAACTTTTAATATCTTAATTTTATTATTCCGTTCAATAAATAAATGAAAAAATATATATCTTATAAGTTGTTTTTCTACTTTTAAATTAGATAACTGTACTGCATGACTGTACTTGATCAGACTGATGTAATGGCTATACAACTTTATATTAAATAATTTGAAATAATTAATAATCATTTTCTAAAAAAAAAGAAAAAATAATTAACATGCTCAATGAAGGGGGGGTTACTTAACTAAAAATCAGAGAAAATACATAAGGATGCCTCATCACGTCCTTCATAATTGAAAATTATTTTATTAAAAGAAAAAATGCACCTAAAAAATATCTCAAAAAAGGTTTTTTTTTTAATCTTTACTATCTATTAAAATAAATTTCAGCTATAATGATGAAAATAAATCAAATTATGCTAGAAAATTAAGCTACTCATTATGAAGCACTTTCTTCTTATAACTAGAGATATTACAAGTTAATTTCTCACGCTTTATGCTTAGCTAAGCATAAATCCCCAAGTCATCGTGGTAATTAATTTTTAAGCTCAGACGATAAATCCTGAACACTCCTTTATGAGACATTCCCGTTAAAGTTAATTTGCGTTTAGCAAAGGGACTTCTTCTATTTTTTTTATTTTAACCGTCTTTTATCTTTATTTATTAAATTTATTTTTACCTCGGTTTATTAATTTATATTTTAATCATTTTTCACATTTAATATTTCACAAACGTATGTCAAGTACAAAAATTATAAAAACTCAATTATCACTTTTTTTTTTGTAATTTTACTGTTTATTCATTATTATAATAAACTAGAAGACAACTTTGCTAATCTGTATTAACGCGTTTCGCCACACCAAGTAGTCTAAGTTAAAATTAATCATGATACGATTAATATTAATTAAAAAAGAAATTTAATTAATCATAAGTAAGTAAGGTGGAAAAAGTTATTTCATGTCTAAACAGCCTTCAAGTTTAAATTTATTCCGGAAGGTCCAACGTTCTAGATTTTTATTAATTTAATTTATTTATTTATTAAGTAATTAATTTATTTGTTATGAGAACACTCTACGTGACGTCAATACCCCGAACGTAGAGTGTTAGGACCCGATGATTATTAGAAGCATTTCTCTATTTCTTGACTAAAGTCTTATGACTCTCACTCTACCTTAGTCAATCAGTCAGTCTGACAACCGTGGTCTCCAGGGACAAGAAGCAGCAAGGGTATCATAGGCCGTGCAGTACTTTTACCTATACCTCCGATCCTGACGGACTTTGACCAGAAGCTATAAACCGACACGACTCTTTTTATCAAAAAGTTCATTGCACACAATTGCAATTTCAGTGGTAAATTACTACCAGAGGCTAGACACCTCCTGTTGTTTTATCAATTTATTATCACTTTAAATTTCAAACTTAAGGTTTTTTTTCTATTTTTAATATTAAATATCAATAATCTAATTTGTTTCTTTTCAAAAATTAACTTTGTATTCAGAATAACACCAAGGTACTCGTGTGTGTGTGTGTGTGTGTGTGTGTGTATATATATATATATTATGCTACAGTAATCCATTAATAAGCAATGATGACGCCAAAAAAAATTTGGATCACGTTGTAGACAATCACAAATTTTCGTTAAAATAAAATCTATTAAATTATACTTGGGATAAGTGTAACAACAGGACCACCAGAAGAACCTTCTTATAATAAATAAAAATAAATCTTATAATAAATAAAAAAGTTGTACTGTTTAGTGAATAATAAGGCTTGATCAGAAGTAAGTAAAATTCCGGTCGAATTTCTGAAATCAATTAAAAAGTATAGAACGAGAAAAAAGTCAGAAGCGGTAGTAAAAATAATTTTTTTTTACTTCCTTATACGAAATGAAGGAAGTAAGTACGTCGACCACGAAAAATTTCGGTTTTCAGATTTAAATGGAAATATACATTTTGACCATCCTGAATCCATTTTGACGAGTTTCGGCGTGACGTTTGTATCTCGCAAAACTCAAAAACGATTAGTCGTAGGATGTTGAAATTTTGGATTTGTGAACCTCCCCTTTTGATTGCAATCGACGGACCAAAAATATCCAAAAAAGCTCAAAATCGAAAAAAATTGGATTTTGGTCTTTTTCATAACTGAAGTAACAAGCCCTCATCGAGTCGAGCTTTTCAACGATATATCTGTAGGTATCTGTAAGTGGTACATATTTTCATCGGTTCTAGAGTTATAGCGAAATACAATTTTAATTAATTAATTTTTTGGTCTTACAAGCGGAAGGCACATCGGTTTAATCCGACTTCATCTCCTTTTTTTAAACTTTTTTTTTAATTTACATATATTAATAATTACTAACCTCCGTTTGTAAAAAAAATTATAATAAATAGTAATCCAGTAATAACAATTAAAAAAAAAAATATGAAAAATATCAGAAGTTATTAATGAAATAAAATTTTATGTACTTTCATTAAAAAAAAAAAATGTGTATAATGTATCTTAATAGGCGTACACGGAAGTCATGTAATGTTCACATCAGATTTTTTAATATAAACCGAGTAATATATGCAAATAAAGTTACTACAAGTTGATATTGTCAGTTTATAATTATTACTATTACAGAAATACTGCATTTTAAAAGAAATACATATTACTTCCAGAATAAAGGAAACATGTTATATGAAGTATATCAAATTCATCAGTAAACGTTTTTTTTAACCTCTGGGACCATCGTTAGGAATCGCTTCAGAGGATGAGATGAATGATTTGTAGCGTGTGTGAAAATGCCATGCCTCACTGGGATTCGAACCCGGAACCTCCGGATGAGAGGCCGAGACGCTACCATTCGTGCTACGGAGGCCGGCACTAAACTTCGTCCTAAAAAGATACGAATCTGAACGATGAAAACATAAAAAAACAACATGCTTCTCGGCACAAAAATGCTGTAGCGCACTTCTCTCAGGTCGATATCGTGTGATTAACCACAAATATTCAAAATTAAAAAAGAAACCGTAATGGGAAATTTTATTATTATCATTATTTAATTACATCTTTTCATATATCATATAATTATTTTATCTTAATTTTATAAAAAAGAATCATATTCTGAGTGAATATTGAAGTCATTATAGTAATATTTCACATCTCATTCTACAGGCTTCTCTAACCTAAATTAGCTCTTCCTTCATTTTCCGGACTTGCATAAGTTCTCCTACGTTTATTTTCTCCATAGTCTTCCTCTAATTATCATTTCTCTGACTGCCATTTCCAAACCTTCTCGCTTCCGTCGGCAGTCTCCCATCCGTGTGTCTCATATGTTCAAGCAAAAACACTTGATTTCCACAGATGTGGGATACTATTAATTAATCAAAACATTTTCGTATCCTTTACTTTAATTTATATCGACAGAAACTTTTCTTAAATTATTTTAGTTATGTTTATTTTATGACTATCACTTTTTTTTAAATTCTTCTTCGTTAAAGATGAATTCAAATTGACTACCAGGAAGATCCGTTACTTCCCGGTACCTGCTAAATTACATACTGTCTTTAATAAAGCGCTCCTCCAGCAAAGAATACAGAATTTCAAACTCGGCTAGTAAGATAATGTGAATAGTATGTTTTTGAACGTAGAGTGAATTTTGTTCAATATTATCCAGGTACGAGGAGAACTACTTTGAGTACAAAATTTTTACGTTTGTGTTATTTAGATTTAAAGGCGTAGTAAAGTATTTTTATCCTAATAAACATTATAACCGACAGAAGTAACCTAATTAAAAATTATAATATGTAAATGTTTTACTAAAAGGTAAAAAATCAAAACTTATTTTGTGCAATCGCCAAAAATATTAGTATAATTGTATAATTACAGATACATATTAATTTTTTTAATAAATCATGAATTTCTTACATCAAAGTAGGAAAATAATTACTATTTCTTTTATACGCAAAAATTTCAATAATTGATCTTATTAATTTCATTTCATCTTTGCCTTATCTTTTAATACTTTATTTCTTTTATGTCTTTTCATTTTGTTTAATAGAAAATATTTTTAACATATGTGAATTTAATGATGTATATTTTTTAAATTTGCTATATAAGTTTATATATGTATATATATATTTTAAATTTGTTTAAATTATTATTTTTTTATTCAATTCATTTAATATTTTAATTATAAGCTACACAACTTACCGTAATTTATATTACTCGAGTTATTTACACAAATAATTTACTTAATAACTTACATCTCTTTTTCATGTTTTCATATAGGTTTTTCTAAATCGTTTTTAATTTTATCATTTAATGGAATGCAAAGTTGGCAGGAGTTTATTACTCCCTACTATATCGCAGAACCTGGACAGAGTCCCTTGCTGCTGGATCATTCTAATCTTTATCATTTATTATAACTGTTACGTTAAATATAAAATTATTTATTAAGAAATAGGATTTTACAAATTTTAATTCGCTTCATTAAAAAACTTATTTTAAAAATAACCGTAAAATTTAAAATCTATATCGTCAAGCTTGCTAATAAATATTTGACGTACATGTTTAAATAAAAAAAACATAAGGTTTTGTTACTCGTTACGTTAATAAATGAACATTATATTTACTCCAGTGAATAGAATATAGGTAATATTCTATTCTAGGTATATAAAACGACACTTTTTTTATTTACCGACCGTAATATTTTGCAACAAAGTAGCTTAATTTTAAACCGACGTAAAATATTGACCTATAAATTTAATATCGGTAATTACTGTAGAATTTAACGTAATTGCTTTTTGAGAATTTACTCGATCAATTAATACGCTGAACAATTATTTATTCTAACCGGTATTAAAAAAAAAAAACTAATACAATTATCAATGCACGTCATTTTTTTTTTAGTATTAATGACACAAAAAACCTTTGACCGTATGTTTTATTTATTTTGTTTTACAAAGGGATAGAATAATCGTATTAGAAAAGATTTATCAAATAAATTATGTTTGATTTCGTAACAGAACTACGCACAAATGTTTTATAACCCCGTTGAAATATTTTAGATTAATCTTTACTAAATATCTAATTTTTTTACGGGATGATAATATCTTGAGTTATTTTCTCTGAAAACAAATAATGAAATAATAAAACTATATAAAATAATAATTTATATAAATAAAAACCGTAAACTTTAATCAAAATAAATTTTTAACGATCAGTGAAGGTATATAAAGTTCTCTCGTTTAAATAAGAAAAAGGGTCAACGAGGCCCTTCGTAGATACGAATTCATAAAAATGAAATTATAAATGAATAAATAAAAGAAAATGGAATAATATTATTATTAATATTTGCAATGGTGTTGTTGAAAATGTCCAGCATTTACATAGAAACCCACCGGGTTGGTCTAGTGGTTAACGCGTCTTCCCAAATCAGCTGATTTGGAAGTCGAAAGTTACAGCGTTCAAGTCCTAGTAAAGCCAGATATTTTTACATGAATTTGAATACTAGATCGTGGATACCGGTGTTCTTTGGTGGTTGGGTTTCAATTAACCACACATCTCAGGAATGGTCGAACTGAGAATGTACAAGACTAACACTTCATTTACACTCATACATATCATCCTCATTCATCCTCTGAAGAATTATCTAAATGGTAGTTACCGGAGGCTAAACAGGAAAAAGAAGAAGAAGCATTTACATAGAAGTAAAAATTTATTTTTTTTTTAAACAGGACCCTCACAAAAAAGGCAAAAATATTAGAAAAAACAAAAAAGAAACGGGATTATATTTTGATCAATAGCAATATTTTCTTCTTTTTTTTTTATAAAAGCTGCGACGGCAAAAGTAAAAGCTAACATCAAAATTAAATAATTTCAAGTGAACGATCGACTTACCAAAAAAAAAATTAAAACTATATTTACATAAATACTATAATAATTTAACTAAATAATTTGAATGAGGTTCTAATTTGCCTGACACAATTATTCGTAGAAAAAAAAAATTCCTAGTAATGTCAAGCGTTGGGAGACTAATCTCCATTACTATGGCGGAAAATAAATTTTAGAAATCTGCAGGGATTTTCATTACATTAATGATTTTTAATTCTAAAAATTAGAAGAAAGTTTTAGTACGTTATAAATTTATTAAAAGTTAACGAAAATATCTGCTAAATGTTTTTGTATATTTTTATTATTTTCATTTGTTTTTCCTTCATCCCCCTCTGTACCGTTAACATTTCCATACTAGTTTACCGATGTATAGTTCTACGTTCTGCTTTTTCATCCGTTTGACTTTAATTTTATTTTTTTAATTTTATCAAATCCATTCCTAGGTTTAATAAACTTCACTTTCTTTCCTTATTCGTGAGACACGTTCTCGTATCTGTAATATATATCACTGTTGTACTCGCTTTATTCTAATGATTAATCTACCAGCTTTAATAAAACGTTGCAAACTATCCCAAGGCCATTTCTCTGCGTTACACTTTCTTACGACGGTTTAGGCACTGAGTAAACTACTCAGTACCTAAACCATATATTTACTACGTACCCCGTACATCTTGGCCTATACATTCGTTTTATATTCTGTGTTCCACTAAATCTTCTACCTTTCTTGTAAAATAAAATAATTTATTCGTTAGCACAGAATGCAGTTTAATTCAAAATAATCCTTTTTTAATTTTATCTTACAAATATCTCATCTCGCTATTACATAAAAAGACAACGTCTTTTTAATTTGTTCCCGCTAACCGCGAAAACTACTGAACCGATCATTACAAGATTTTAACCGTAGCTTTCGTATCATCCCCAGAATGTTTACCAAACTTTCAAACGAATAAATAAATAATCTAGAACTTGTTTCGCTAATTTTAATATCAGTCGACCGGGCTGATTTAATGTCTAATCCGGAGGTGACCGGCGAAAACTTACGCGAACAATGTAGCGCTCTGTAGATTTTTATATTCTGAATTAAGAAATTCCATCACGTTAATTAATAAACGTAAATGACGTACTTTCGACTTTCAATTTGGTATTAACATTTTCATAACCGCCTAGGTTAGCGAGGTCATAGATAGGAAGAAGAACTTCTAGGGTTAATAGAATTTACGATCGAAGAGTTTATAATCATTTACGTTGTAAATTAGAATTTATGGCGTACATTCTCCGCCAGAGCGTTCTCAAAGACTTGAAGAGTAACTTATATGTTCGGTTCAACCTTCGAGAAATATGATAGCTCTCAAATCAGTTTTTCATTATCATCCTGAAATTGACCATCTGAATTTGAATGATATTCAAATGGGTTACATGATTAAAATATGTAACCATTATAATGCAACAAAAAGGAATAATTTAAAAAAAAATAATAATAATCTTTATTCCAGAAAATAAATTTATTTAGTTATAAATTCTTAATAGATAAGCTTAGTAGACATACAACCAAACAATATAAAATGGAAGTAAAATAATAAAAGTAAACAATTATTACATAATATTGTGGAACTAGGTACCCCTATAGTAATAACTGTATTGAAGGTTACCATCCATTACTTTTCAGTGAGTAAAATAATAAACTAATCGTTTATTGAATGTTGGTTAAGTGTGAATTTCCATGTTGGATTTTAAAATTAATTAAACGATACAAATCTTGCAGTACTAAAATTTCAGCTAGTGACAAGATCATATATACATACATACAGATTAAATAAATCAGTACCGTAAATACAATACAAGAATACAGCGATAAAATTAAAAATGAAGTTAATCCTAGATAAAATTGAAAGAAAAATAATGATAACAAAAATAAAGATAATAAAAAGATGAAACTTCTAGAGTTATTGATTACTAAATTAAATTCCTTGATTATGATGGCTGGGTGCAAAGTAGTTTTTGAAAAACTTCAAGTTCCTCCTAATTTCATTAAAAATTTTAATTTGGGAACGCATATTTTATCTAAACATTTTATTTTGAGCGCTAAGTTGTGAATAACAATAACTCAGAGAACATCAGCACACACATAATTATAAAAAAACTATTTCCAATTTTTTAAGTTCTGTACCGATATAGCGCGGACGAACCCGCGACGTGGGATGCTAGTTTTGTTAATAAAATATAAAAATCTGCTTTAAATGTATTCCAGAATTTTTTTAAGTACAAAAAAGACACAGTAGCATAAATTTAGTTAAGGAGAGCCATCTGTAACTTCACTGAAGCAGAAGAAGATGTAAAATAACTCCAAAAAGCTGTTCTAGATATATATATAATACAACATGTTTTAAAACTGAGTCTTTTCAATTAAAAAAATAAATAAAAGTTATTGCACTTCATTATGCTAATAAATAAATAAATAATTATTTTATGATTACTGTGTTACCCAAAGTAATAATCATTTATCTTAATGATTTATATTTATTTTACAAATAATTTTGAAATTAGTTAATTTATTTTATTGTAGAATGCCCTCCTTGTTAATTAGATTTTTCTTTTTATCAATTTATTAGATGAAGACTTTTCTTATAGTAAAACTAATTTAATAAATGACTAATATTTTATATAGCGTTTAAAATTTCATATTTGTAACTTCATTCCGGTGTTTTTCACTTTATAAGTTACGTTTTACGTAATTAACTATAAAACTAATATGATATTAACTGTAAAATCTTTAGATTGGAAAATATAATCTAAGGAAAAAATAAAAAATAAATTTTCGGTATTTAAAAATGTATACTTCTTTATCAAAGTTATTCTTTTCTCTTAAAACATCTTCATTTTTAAATTACACCCAACCTTTGTTCGTTGAGGAATGAGGTAAACTGACGAAATTTATGTGAGTGTGTGTGTGTGGAGAAGGTAAGTTCATTAATAAATACTTATTCTTACGAGTTTGTTTGATAGTATTGCTGGAACTGTACACTAGTAATTCATGTTTGAACTGCTAAAGAAAGTATTTGAAATAATTGTAATATTTGTTTAGATGATCGTTCAAGTCATTTTCAAAATCGACATACTGATTTCAAATGATATCCTATCCGATGCTTATGTAGTAGTCAAATTTACTTAACGAGTCCATTTTCAATTGAAGGAGGTGAATTTCATAAGTAAGCTAAATGAACATAAAACATTTGTATATTTAAATGTGTGTTCCGTTTTATGCTACCGCTATTCAATCGATCTTTATGAGATTTGTAACACTGTGAATGTAATTTACGCTTGTAATTCTGATTATGTATTTCGAACGCAACGGGGAATCTATAAAACAATTAGTTGGTTCTGCGCTGACAAAACTGTTGCTTTGAAGAAATTACAATACACCTATAGTTTTTATAAACTTAACTGAATTTAATTTTTATTTATGGTTATATTTCTTACCGGCATGAGTTTAATAAACATAAAGGGGTCCAGGGGGCAGAGCCCGCTGGCTAGACGGAGGCTCTGACCGGCTAAACATTTTCTAAACGCGACGGGAAACGCAGTTAACGATATAGCTCGGGCGAAGCCGCGATGGGAATGCTGATTATTTTATAAAATTCATTTACATTTATACTATATTTATGAAGTATTTTAATTCTAACATTTTGATAATTAGAAAGTCTAATTATTTAAATATATTTTATTCTTTCAACCGTTGCCTTTTTTTCTAGAGAAGGCGTTATCAGTAATGGATTATTTTTAACCTCTATATCTGTGGAGGTGTTATTAATTATGTATTTATGCTTTTCAAATATTCATGTATTCATTGTATCTGAGAATAGAAAATTATTCAACGATAAAAATTTGGACGTAAACTTGAATAACGTAGAGCTAGCGACATTTGTCATCGAAAGATGTAGTACATGGTTTTCTTGAAAATAACAAAGCATAAACGTCTTTTAGTAAAATATATTTTGTTGAACTATAAAAGTTTAAGTCGCCATATGTCATTAAAAATTCATTTTTTTGCATTCCCATCTTGATTTTTCCCTCCAAATTTGGGTACTGTGTATCACTCGTAGCAGGGAGTGATCCTGGTAGATATTCTGGTGGAACGCTTTCACCAGGTTATGTTGGAAAAGCAGTGTAACCAAGGTAGATAACACTAATCGATGATTACCGATTACTACTATTTTCTACAGAGATACTGTACCCTAAAGGGAGAGGTAATTTATAAATTCATATACTCCACTTATCAAAAGTTTTAGGTACGTTTTATCTGTTATAAGATATAACCTCTTATACATAGTTTATAAAATAGAAAAGAAAGAATGTGTGGCTCTGTACTATTTTAAAGGTAGTACTAATAAGCATTAATATTCTAAATAACAACATTTTAAGAACATGCAATAAAGATATAGATTTCATAAGGTTAGTTATAAAATGTCAGATTGATTATAACTGAAAAAAACTGTTTTAAATGAGGTAATTATTTTTATTATTCATATTTTTGAAATTTTTTTATATATTCTTATTTATATATTCTCATAAATATTAAAGAACATTTCAAATATTTAAGTATTAGCCCACCGGGCTGATCTAGTGGTTAATTCGTCGTCGCAAATCAGTTTTTTAACAGCTGATTATCAAAGTTGAAGGTTCTGAGATTCACATCTTATTAAAAATTAGTTTCTTTTATACGAATTTGAATACTACACAGTGGATACCGATATATTTTGGTGGATGGGATTCAGTTAAACACACCTCATTTACACGACATACATATCATTCTCATCTCATTGTGGCTAAGCGGGGGATTGGTTATTGTTCACTGCTTGAACAGATTGCAGCGTACGCAACTGAAAAATAAATACAAAAAACCTAAAAATAACAATATCTAAATCCAATTTGTATGTAAATATAATCTTTTGTTTGATTTTTTTTCTAAACAATATTTTCCATAAAAACAAATAACTTGTTCTCTTTGAACTTAGATGTTTATATTTGTACGTTTTTTTTTAAATAATTGTCTTCACTATACGTCTTCATGTTTTCCAATTGTATCTTTACTTTTCAGTGTTTTCTATATAACCACTAGTTTTTGTTACTTTTTCTTCTTAATTGTTATATTTTTCATATATTATTCAGCTTTCTCAAAAATGTATTCCTTCTTAAGTTCTTTTCTGTTAATACAATTTTATTATATATAATATCTTTATTTATTTAAAAAAGTTACCTTATGTAAGTCACACATACAGAGTGATATTAAAGTATGAAAATGGCTTCATATCTTAAAACTAAGGAATACTAGGACGGAGAAAAAAGGGTTGGCCATTAATTCCAACAATAATTGTTTTAAAATTTGTTATTGGATGTACTTTGAGTTATAACGGGGTGTTTCGATTTCGTTCTATTACTACCACGAATTTTCTATTTTTGCACATTTGATTGCTTACAACTTGAAAACGAAGGAATTTATCGTAGCACGGTTTTCACCGTAGTTTTTCTGTAGTATTCCATCGTATTTAAAGAAAACAAAAGCTTATTCAATTTACCAGATCCAAGATGAGGAAAAATTTTCAGCACACTATAGAGAAGTAATTTTGTAACTATTTAGATGCACACTTCTTTCTTGTATTCTTCAGTTTTTAAATTTACAATACTTTAATATTACTCTATTTACATATTTATATATATCTTTTTAAGATATGTATCTCATAAATATTAATATTTTATTTTTTTTATGATCATATTGTTATTATGATTTCGCGTACACAAAAGCTACCAAATCACAGACCTGAAACCCTCAGACGGTTACCCGTGTGAAACTTAATCTTTTTCTTTTTTCTGTTTAGCCTCCGGTAACTACCGTTTAGATAATACTTCAGAGGATGAATGAGGATGATATGTATGAGTGTGAATGAAGTGTAGTCTTGTACATTCTCAGTTCGACCGTACCTGAGATGTGTGGTTAATTGAAACCCAACCACCAAAGAACACCGGTCTCCACGATCTAGTATTCAAGTCCGTGTAAAAATAGCTGGCTTTACAAGGACTTGAACGCTGGAACTCTCGACTTCCAAATCAGCTGATTTGGGAAGACGCGTTCACCACTAGACTAACCCGGTGGGTTGTGAAACTTAATCTGGGATGCTCAAACAATACGGTATAAGTTTTTACTAATTATTTTAACATTAAAAGCACAGCTATCAATTGCGAAGGGGCTGAATAAATATTACCGATAACCAGAATAATTAAAACGTTGAGGTTTTAACTTCAGATCCAGAATTTCACATTGCTGTATTCATTCGAGGAGACAGGCTAGTCTTCCTTAAAACTGTTACATAAGCGTAAATAAATGTCACTCGCTTGTAACAAACTGAACTATCCTAAAATATGTACTAGTTGAGTCTGAATTCAGACTATACATAAAAAATAGAAATTAAATTTCTTCTCTGATGGGTAGTTAAACGACGCTGTGTGGTTATGGTTGAAATTATTAAAAAATAGTAACTTAAGACGAGACCTGGTTCTGTTTTTAAGACGAGAACAGGTACTATATTACGTAATCGATTTTTTTAATTCATTTTAAAAAAATAATTGAAATGTTGATTATCAATTATTATTTGGTTAGCTCTTAAAAAAAAATTGAAAAATAAACAGTTATTTTAAATTAAGGAGCTGAAATAAATAATTTCCTGATTCAAAATGAGTTTATTGACGTAATAAAGTTTTAGTACTATAATTAAGCTTCTGATGATAAATTGTTTTATATATTTTCATTATTATGAATTTATTTTTTAAGAGCGAGGAAAAATCTAGCTTACCTATGAATTTATGTGATCGCGTATTGTATATAATACATATAAGAATTTCAAAATAACCATTTTATTGACATATTGCAAATTAATATGCGCTGCACTTCTCTTACACTATAAAAAGTTGATGGTGCTCATACAGAGTCGCCTCTAATCATGTTATACCCTATATGAAATTCATAAAACGAAATTTTTTCATTAATTAAAAACATGTGGAACAGGCCGACACACATCCAACATAAATACACACATACCTGCGCGCGTGCACACACACACACACACACACACACACACACACACCACGTATCTAAGTCATGCTTGTCTTCCAAATAAATATTTTAGATGTGATATTGTAGATGACTCCCTCCCAGGGCCGAGTTATGCTGGGAAAGCGGGTCCGGCCATGGGTGGGCGGGTTGAACAGAGGAGAAAAAAAATATCCTATAACCGGTAATTAGACAAATAAGAATTGTAGCCTATTTAAGCGTCTTCATTACTTTATACGAAAGCATTATGTTGTACAAGAGACTTCAGGCATCGCGCTTCATTCCGCATTCAGTGCCCCCGGTGCGGTGGTTTAGGCTACGGCAATCAAGACATTTGGATGCGTCTCTGCATTCCCGGATACGGTGTCCAGCGTCACCGTAGTTATAACAGAGATTGGTTCTGTCCGGGCCCTTACAGTCTCTGCTACCATGTCCGGTGCCCCAACAACGGTAGCAGCGCTCTCCTTCTACACGAATATAGGTCCTACAATGGACCCAGCCAACTCGTAGTCTTGATACCACCAGCTTTGTGGCGCTTCTATGTGTCGTGATGACGGTGGCGTTTTTAGTGTCACCATATGCTTTCCTTAGGGAGGTGACCTGGAATGTCTACCCCGCGCCGATAACTCTGAAAACCGCTTCTCTCACCTCCTTTTCGGTTGTGTCTACGTCGAGGTCCTTAATATGGACCACAGTCCTTCTGTCACCCCTAGAACGTAGGTCCACCTACGTTCTAGGGGTGACAGAAGGTTCTAATGCTAAAGTTCTAATGCCCGATCTCTCAGAAGAGTGGTGAGTTCCCCTGCCTTCTGCGCCCCTTTTATCCTCACCTCCAATTCTTCATTTCAGCCTTTTCGGAGGGAAAGGACCCCGCCTGCCTCTTCCTGGTTGACTTTGTTTTTCATTGTTCTCAACAGGTCGGCAAAAGTCTTTCCCTCAGCCTTAATAACCATAGTGTTGCTATCAGTTACCAGTGGTGTGCCCCTTCTGGTTGAAGCCGATCTTGAGCGAGCCCAAACCGAGTCCTCCAATCTGGGCAGGACCATCTTCGGGAGCTCCTTCTCTTTTCTGGTCAGATATATGATCAATTTCCTTATCGTTGTACCCGCGGGTCCCGGTGGAAGCACGGAGCCCTAGTTTTCACCACGACTCGTTTCAACGCCCTAAGGAGAGTGGCGGCTGTAGCGCGGTCTCCTAGTGATGAGTCATAAAGGACCGTGTATCTAGTCCAATTAGTAGAAACATTATCTTCGTCTAGAATGGTGGTATTGTCTATGCTGATGGCCCCCGGTTTAGCATTAGCATATTTGCCGCTAGCAGCACTAGGTCTCATTTGCTTGTTCAAGTCTACAAAATTATATCTGTCAGAGCTATCAGATTAAGAAGAAAAATTCCATTTATAAATACTTTATAACCGTTACACATTAAAAATTATATTCTTCAAATGCCCACTTCTTTCGAGTATGCGTTCTTGAAGTCTCTGCTGAAATTTCACAGCCTTTTCTGCGAAATTTCAGTCGTAAAGTTTGCGATCTCTTCTTTAATTTACTTTAAAGTTTGTCGGTGCTTTGAGATTTGGTGTTATTAATTCTTTTCTTCAAAACTATCCACAAAGTCACATCCGCATTAATCGGGAGACCGTGCGGCTGTGAACGTGTTCATTTCTCAGACGAATGAGAATAATAATACTATTGATTACGTTGTATTTCTCTAAGGGCGATAGATGTATGCGGCAAATGTAAATCATTAGTGACAATTTAGAAAATCATTACAACCCACTGTTTTGTTACGAAAAATAAAAACTTTTTCGATCTGTCGAAGCCTTTTGATCCGCAATCCGATGTCGGAGAGCAGGTACCTAATTAATTCGTCAGATCGTTTTGTAGTTAACCGGACTATAAAACTGCGGACCGATTCGACATAAACTACATTTATGAAACGTTCTGTCCACCTGCAAACGTTTCCTTGGTCCGTTGTACTGTATATTGCACTTCTGTAAAAACATTAACGAACTAAATATTAAATTGCAGAGAAATCTAAAGCTCAGATATTTTACAAAATAAAAATAATCAAGATAAAAAAAACGAGTTAATTTCTGGGTTATCGGCTGAAAAAATACGTAATTACACCGGTGCTACTGTTAAACAAAATGTAACTTATGTTGATTCCATCTTGTAATTAATACGATTATTTTTCCATCGATAATTAATACGATTACAAATACGACTTTAAGCAAAGCTTTGTAATTGCGAAGTCTGAAATTTTTTAAAATATAACATTTTCGTTTATCGCGTTAGTATTGAACGCGTCAGTTTTCTCCATAAATATGATTACGGCACTTTAATCGTACGTTCTAAAAAATAAGCATTAAATGACCGAAAGAAGGTTTTTTAGCCGAATTATTTCTTTTATTGGATTTCCTTTGCGTTATTCTTGTTGTCTTATTAATTTCTTTAAAGAATTTTACGTCGGTTGTGAAATTCAGCATGTTTCTGGAAAAACTATTTTAGTTTGATTTTTTCTTTTTTAATCGGAATGTTTTTTTACATTGTATATTTACTGTAGTCGGTTGTAGTTAAGTTCGTATTTTAACTGTAATTTTTTATCTCTAGTGTTTTGTTCGCGACCGTTTATGGATTGATTATCTGGTAGTAGGGCGTATGTTTATTCTGCACTAAACAGAAACGGAACGGGGAAGTCAAAACTATTACCAGGATATTTAGATAATCCCGTTAAACATATTTTATTTTATACGAGATAGTGTTAAGACGTTTTGTTCTTAAAAAAAGATTCACTGCTGTCGCAGCAAATAATGCTTTATATTCCTGGGAATACCAAAAATGAAATTCAATTTTTAAATAATTACCTTATTTAAATTATTTCTTTAATCGGTTTGACCGTTACGGATTTGCGATTCGAAACTTAAATTACATGGGCTCACACACACACACATATATATAACAGTACAAAGCACTATATAAAGAGACAACTTCTTTCGTATTTGTATCCCAATAATTGCGAAAACTAGAGAACCAATCATTATTTTAACTGTAGCTTTTTTTTGACCCCCTTACCGTTTACCACAGTTCTAACCTCACCAATCTCACTACTATATAAATCATAAATAAAAAAAAGAAAACGTATAAATAAATAACCTAGAATTTTTTTTACTAAATTTAATGTTATTGTCTACGTCAATAGATATTGACGTAATTTTGTTTTTCATATAATTATATGTTATACGATTTACTTACGTGTATTTCTAATATGAGGAATCGATTGTTTATAAAGCATTGCAGAAAAAAAAATAGATATTTTCTATATCGATCACTGTCTATGTTAATATCATTGACTTCTTGACTGTGTGTGTGTGTGTGTGTGAACGCGCGCGCACACACACACAGAGGAGAGAGAAAACGTCTTAATAAAAATTTAATTTTTAAATAAAATCTGTTCATTTACTTTGTTTAAATTTAAATGAAACATTAAAAATTTTTCGATTTGATTGTTTATTTCTTTATTACGATTTTCTATTATTCCTGATTCATTTTTCTATAATTCCAGATTTATGTTTTTATTTTTTTTTATACCGCTTGCACAATTGAAATAAATGTAGTCATATGTTATATCTTTATTATATTCTTGATGTATTGTAATAAATTTTCTATTTGCCATATCGATATAAAATCACGATCGCATTCTTTATTATCGGACTTAATTATATGTATAAAACTTTATTTCCAAATTTATTATCTCTACTGTTATTTCGAGTCATTAATTTTATATTATTATTTTTTTCAGTTCTATTTTAAATAAAGCTTTATTTTATTCTATTTAAAGCTCTATTTTTCGATTCAAATTTCAGCGACCATCATCTTCTTTCGTTCAAAGTAACGACGGTTTAATAAATAATTTTAAAAATAAGGTTTTTGCAGATGAAGTTTTGTGGAAATCTTTTACCTTTTGATGTTAACGCGCAATATCCCAAGGTTTTCGACAAGGAAGCAGTGGAGATCTTGAAGGATCGGTCGATCAACGGTAACGATTATTGTAAATAGAGGAATATACACTCGTAATCGGTTCGTGCGTAAGGCGTAACACAGTAAGTCGAGACCAAACAATCGAATGATGATTTTATCAACGAATCGATGGATGGAACAACAGTAGATCTTCGTTCGCATTTCTAGCCGATTTTTCATCGATAAGAATGAAAGCTAAAAGAGAATTTCAATATTTTACGCGCGTTCGGTTCAAATATGTTCTTCTGTTGTTGTTTTCATGATATTTAGAATCGCGTTATAAAATTAAACCGGATTAAAGAAAAACAAACTTTCTGAAGAAACCGCAGGTGTTACCAAACGACTGTGAGTCCACGGTTATCTGTTATCAAACTCCATGTTTTCAGAACGATATCCGAGTACAATCGGATCGTTCTTTTTTGGCATTTGCATAACCGAAAAGGTACGTGAAATTTTATCGTCTGACTTGTAATTACGCTAATACGTGTGAAACACAATCTCCGATGTATCTTGTAATTTTCCGCCGAAGTTCCTGAAACAAAAACTCTCGCTATAAACCGTGAATAAGTTTACACGCACTCGTTTACCATACGGCACTCTGATTTTGGGTTAACGTATAATGCCTGTACGCGTAGCTCTTCCTGAACGATGAAATTAAAAAAAAATTACTTTTCTCTCGGTCAGGAAGAAATTTCTAACTTATACATTATTAGCTGCGACTTTAAATTAATTAATTAACGGTATTTCACACTTACTCGTCGTTAAAATAATAAAAAAATATACTCGCCGACTGTAAAAACAAAATGCGAATTAAACGACGCAAAATTAAAACATTAATCTCAGTACTATCGTTAAGGAAGCAGACGTTAATGGCACACTGCTCTTAGGATTATTTAATCGCACTTGCAGTACCGGGGCGAAGGTGCTGTTTTCACGACGTATTCTTCAAGCGAGCGATAATTACCCTTATTAAAATCTGCAAATAATTTAACCTAAAATTTAATAGCGGATCTCTCTATAAAAAATTCAAAACATCTACTGCAGTTTAACTTACGCGTGGGAATTAACAGCGCATTTGTATAGTATATGTTTTTTTAATACCCAAATGCTATTTTAATTACTTTAAACGATGGTTGAGAATTTGGTATCCGTCACGATAGCGATTCGTTTTTACATTCCGTAGACCACTGATTTCAGTAGTAATAGGGCCCTTTAATGAATTTATTTTCTAATTATCTTTGTAACTTATTATTATTTTCAACGATTTGTTGCAATAATAAAAATTCGTTCTTTGTTTAATTGCTTTTTTGGTCGGCCGATGTGGGGGTCGTGTAGGCTTTTGATTAAGTCGAATCTTTTACGACCGGCTTGAATAACCTAAGTGCTTCATTCAAATTTATTTATTTTAGCGTCGATTCATCGTAATTTTCCGCACTCATCCTATCGCATTTACACTTAAACTTACGCAGACTGTGAGAGGTAGTAAAACGTAACAAAACTCGCAAATATTATTTTAGGTTTTTGGATCGTTTGTAATCGGTAATTTATAGTTCGCCCTCAAAAATTAGTATCGTTGGTGTTATATCGTACGGAATGTAATTCCGTAGTCGCAATATTTTTATTAGGTCTGCATATTGCTTATACTGTATGTATTTTTATTCGCTTAATATGTTTCACGTCTGTTTTATGTCGTTCTTTTCCGTATTAACCGAATATATTGGCGTACGAGTGTAGCCGGCCGAATTAATTGTGTAGTGAAAGCGAAGGGCGCGATGCAACGAGAGAGAAAGGAAACGACAATAGCTGTATTTTTCAGACGTTAAATTTTATCGATAGTTTTATTTGAGTTGTTACGTGTTTTATTATGACATTTGATACGCAAAACATACGCTATGAAAACGGTTTAGGACGGTTTATTTTACTCGGCAACTACTCTGTATACTAGACTTGTTTTCTACAATTCCCGTTGAAGAGGTATTCACAAAATTCTGTATTTTACTGTAATAAATTGCCGTTCGACTCGCTTGAACATTACGATTAGGGTTTTGATGCCCGACGCATTATACAAATTACATACTACTCGCGCCCGCATACACATATACACATACACACACAATCGCCTCCCTTTTCGCTCTCTTTCTTCCTTCCTTTCTGTTACCGTTATTAGTTCGATTAAAAATAAGAGATAAGCAAAATATATAAGCTTGGGTTATACGTAGGTGGGATCCTGATCTGTTTTTATTTTACTACATCCACTTATACCGCTCTGCTCGTTGCTCTTCAGCGATACAGATAAATACAAATAGAGATTCGAACTGTGATTTACGTTTACGAAAAGCGACTTTACTGTAGTCGGGCTTATTTTAAAGACGTATTATTTTAGAGTTTTCCAGTATTTTTATGAAAATCTTTCTCGCCTTCGTAACCCCTTTTCCATCTCGTTTTTGAAAAAAATACCTACATAACGTAACTGTGTCGCTAATATATAGAATTTAGTCCAAAAACGATTTTCATACCTTTATTAATGATGTAAATAACATTATTTTAAACATCCGCTAAATTGGCGCCTACCGTCGGAAAAATGTTAAAAATAATTAAACGATAGTCGAATCAAAAGAGTTCGACTGTCATTTAATTATTTTGTTAAGGACTATTTTTTTACGTAATCTGTTAACGAAGTTGTTGGAATTCCTTTTATAATTTATTTTTAGAGAATAAGCGAAAAATTGTACGGTTTTAATGGCAATTTACAGTTTTAGCTAGGGGTTGTTTCTGTATTAAATAAAATTGAAAAACCGCTATTCACGCAGGAAAAAAACAAGATCTAATACGGTGTAAAACTCATTTTTTTCAACGGTTTTCTTACCCTCTATACCGGTAAGCTGAGTTCTTTATTTTTTTGTGCCGTTAACGTTAGAACATGTCCTGAAAGTTTTTTATATTTTTCTTGAATATCTCTTTACATTCCTGTCTTTAGAAGTTATCAATTTTTTGATTAAATTTTTTCATATCTGAAAAGGTAAAGAAAATTTAATTTCAACCCCAGCTCCCACCGTGTAACCGAAAGTATATCCGTAATTTTCTTCGAAAATTCTGTAAAAAATAGACGTGTTTGAAATCCAAATTAATTGCTTAAATGCAAACGCACGAATAACAGTAAATATAAAAGATTATTACAAAACGAATCATAATTTCGGTATCAAAAATTATTTTGAGCATATCTTTTAGTATACGTTGAACGGGAAGCCGATGAATCTTGTTTTTAATTAATATTATTTAAAAATTCACGAAAAGAATAATATTGTTCCCGTAAAAGAAATTTCTTTTATTGTATTTGAAATAAATCGGTCGGGAGATTTTTCAAATGATTTGGCAATTTATTAAAACGATAGCATAATATGGCCCTTTCTCGTAAATATAGTATCGAGTTATAAATGAAAACAGTCCCGTTGTGTGATTTGGTAAAGATGGATATGGTTATTTTTTTAAGTATAAGTGACCGTTCTTTTTACAAAAATTGCACATTCATACAGAAAGCAGAAAAAATAGAAATACGGATTAGGAGATGTAAAATCTAAACTGAGTTTTTGATTCCTAGATTAGCGTCTTTTCTCATCTTAAAATTATATTAATCGGTTGATCTTCATAACTCCTTTAATTTTTCTAAATGTATTTAACACTTGAATTAATAATTAACAGCATTCTTTACCTACCCGTTTTGAAAAAGAAAACATGTCAAGACTCATTTTTCAATATTATGATGGACATATTAAAATATTTCCAAAATATTTTAACCGATTTGCGTGAAATGAAAACTGTTTGTAATGAAATTATCGGCTTATTAGATTTACTTTCTGAAATTGTACTAAATTTATCTTGAAATTATTCATTTACTGTCAAAGTTAACAAAGTTTGCGAATAATTCTCGTTAGATAAAAAAAAAATATCAAAATTTGAAAAAGCAATCTAGTATATGGACTTTAAAAAATAAATTTTTAAAACCAGAGTGGAACAATATTAAGTCCGTAATCTAGGACCCTGTAAACGCTTGCAAATCGGTAAATAACAAATCTTTTAATCCATTTTAGCGCCCTTAACGATTGTGATTAGTACTACCGGGTGATTAAAAAAGAACTTCACAAATTTAAAAGCGTATAAAAGTTTATTTAGATAACTTAAAAATTCGGTTGAGGCCTCATTTCATAGCAAAACATATCAAGTTTTGGCTCACGTAATTCATTAGTACCAGATTCGGTCTCCAGCGTTGTTAAAATAGATACTTCCTGGTATGGAACGTGCTCGCTGTGCGTTTTGTTTTCACTGTTTGAAGTCATCGACTGCAGTTCAAGGTAGTTTTCGTAGAAAGTAAAGGGAGCATCTTAGTAGGCGTAAAATTTACTCTTGGCACCAAATCTTCATTGAAGTAAGTTGTTCTGTTAGACGTACTAAATCGCGTGGGCTAGGACGCGTCTGAAGCTGCTGTTAAACAATTCGGAGAAATCTTTGCACGTAATCTGAAAAAATCAACTCGACCTGCGTTACCAGAGAATGGCATTCTACAAACGACTGTTTGGCGCGTATTACGTAAGCGATCGCACTTGAAGCCGTACAAACTGACTGCGATTCAACACATCACAGATGACTACGAAGTTGCACGGCTGCAGTTTTGCGTGGAAATGATGAATAGATTTGCAGACAACGATACTTTGTAAGACGATGTAATTTTTAGCGATGAGTCAACGTTTGAGATCTGCGCCAAGGTGAACACCCCTAACTGCAGAATATTGGGTAGCAAAGACCCTCATGATGTAGCCAAAGCTACTTTTGTTGATCCGAGATTTAAAAAAAACCGCATTTGACGTAGAAGAAAACGCAAAAAACGGATAACCGATGAGGTTACAAATTTAATCGATTCAAAGCGAATGGACGTCGATACTCGACCGTAAATAGAAATCTTCGAAACTCAGACACAACAAATCCTAACGATTGTCTTTGGAGTTTATTTGAAGAAAAATTATGAAAGTGCAAACAACTACTCCTGGAACAACCGGAATATTGCAAATACGACGGTATTTGTAAATGCCACGCTTAAATAGACGGAAAATTCCTTTGGAATTTTGGGAATTATATAAAAATTCATTACCTGAATTATACCAGATAAATTTAAAATACTCCTGTTTACCTGCTACGTCACTTCTCTCAGAAAGAGTGTTATCCAAGGCCGGGCGGCAAACCAATTTGCGTAGACAAATTGGTTTTACTTAATCGGTATTACTTAAAACGTACCGTTTCGCTTAAATTTTTAATCTGCTATTCTATTACAAGCTGATTTTTACTTTAATCTTTTACGTTTCTGTGCGTTAACCTACCTTGTTACTTTTTTAAAACCGCAAGATTTTTTTCGTTATTTCATCATCGCCTATGCTCTTTCTACGATTACTTTTTGTTATCGCTTTAAATTTTTTTTAATCGGCGAATGTTTTTTCGTTCTTAACGAATGCTGTTCCCGGTTATCGCTGGATCGAATTTGATCTTAAAATAGTAACTTGATGCGACAAATAATTAAGTAAAATAAAAAATAAAAACCCTTGGCTCTTTCTCAAGTTTTCGAAAATAAACTCTTTACTAGTATAAATAACCGCTAATACTGTTTAGTGTACCGTTATTTATTTCACACGTAAAGTTTTTTTTTGAAAATTTTACGCCGCCTATTTTTTAGTTTCTATTTTTATCTTGTTATGTACGTATTCCGTTTGAAGGGCACGATCGTCTTTGTAGTTTATTCGCTATTGTTGTTACGTAATTTCCTGTTATATTTTATTACATATCTCTGACATAATTTCATAAAAATAAAAATATCGACAGTCGTTAAAAATCATACTCGTGAAATTCTTTTCTTTCGGCTAGTTTATTTGCTCTCGTTAATCGTTATTTTCTTTGAATCGGTTTCCTTTTTTCTTAATAATCGATCCGCTGCTCGTACTTCAACGGTTTGTTAAAAACTATGAGCCTTATCGCGCGGAAACCGAAGCGTTAGTAGAAATAGTTTTCATAAAACAGTATTAGAGACCGATTCACGTAAATTTAAAATCTGTTTTGAAGTACATATAAGTTTAAACGGGAACACTGTTTCCTGATGTTATGTTCCTGTTTACGTTACGAGTAATTCGACGAATAATTTTCTGATCGTAAAAGTCGTGGAACTATCGCTTACGGCAGGTGACCGTTATCTCAGAAGTAATTTCCCCGCACAAAGGTATGCGGTAATAAAAGCGGTAGAGAATAGAATCTTGATTATGTAGTTTAAAATTTCCGTTATAAATTTTCACAGACGTCGGCTAATGCATTATTATATTTTATTTCGATATTTTGTAAATACAAAGTTCAACGGGTCCGACTAGATTTCAAGGTCAGAGGAGGATCTCTTCGGCTATCCATCCTTCCGCCGATTACCGAAGGTTGATTTCAACCGGTCTTAATCGGGAATCAACTTTATATTTCTGTGTAAAAAAACTGACGCGGTTCGATTTTTTTCAGTCCGTCGTCCGACATAGTGAGATTTTATCTGATCAGACCGGTCTCTTCGTTTGCCTCCGTTAATCTTTTCGTTTTCACAGATTTCAGCCGTTCTAGTCGGTTAGGTTATCTTGTTATCCGCCGATATCATTCGCTTACCTAACGGTTCTCTACGTTTCAGTGGAGAACACCTTACGGACGGGTTAGCCGTAGCAGTGCGCTCCTGGAATTACTGTATATATCGTACGCGACTTATAACTAAGAATGTAACGAATAGTCGCTAAAATTACTCTCATATTTTCCGAGTAAACCACCGGAATACCGTACCGTTGATAAGACGGGGAAAGAATAGTTTTTATTTTTACGATTTTGTAACTAAAGTAAATTAAAATTATAAATAATTATACATTCGTAATATACTCGTATTTTATTATAAAATATATTATGAAAATCTTTAATAAAATGAGATGGAAAATGTTTATTTTAGACCGATCTTTTACAATAGATTTTCAAACTTTATCCGATAATAAAAAAAAGTATTCGATCGACTTATAATACGATTGTCGTTAGAAATTCCCGTAAGAAATAAGATCGATAACATTTTTTGAAATTTATTGTATTCGCCCTTAACAAAGCCATCAAAGGTCGTTTTTTTGGTGAAATTATCAACACGATGTACAAAATTCTTATCTAAAAAAATGATAAAACATACATTAACGAACTAAAAAACCGGATGAACGTAACAATTCACACGAACGAGACAAGGTGTTTGGTCGATCACTAGCATTCGGTTTTATTCGGTGAATTCATTTCGAAGAACTTAATATATCTCGATTTTAGAAATTGGATATTTTACTTCTGTTTTTCAAATTATCTTTCTTTTTATTCGGTTATTTTATCAAATAATAAAAAACGTCACAGCGCTGTACGTATGGTATCAGATAAATCACAAAAATATATATTTCTAGATAGAAGAAGCCTGATTATTCGAGTAATAACATCGGTGTATCCCGATATATTTTTTCTAGTCGACTTTTACTAGCGGTTCCAGTTTTAAACATTTTTCTACAGAAAGATGCCTAGTACACCTACTGCAGTAGTATATTCTACCATAAATTAAAACTGTCATTTGAAACTTCAAGTAAAGGTATTAAGATACCTTTACTTGAAGTTTCAAATTACATGAACGCGAGCGCGCGACTGTGTGTGTAATATACAATATTGTATAACAATTTTAGTTAGAAACATAATTTTATTTAAATTGACATTAACTTACATCGTTCCGGTAATTCAAGCTAAATAAATGGATTTCAGCGGGTCAAAAAGAACCCGATCCATTGAACTTTCGTACTTCATCTTTAAACAAATTCACAGACGGTTGAAAAATATTACGATTATTATAGGAACTTAAAATTACAAGCTTGCTATTCAGAAACACCACTGACAGTAAGGAATAAAACTAAAGAAATCAACAAACGCTCGACAAACAAAAATAATTATTAAAAAAAAAAAAAAAAAAATTAAAATCATATAATAACCAGTCCCACGATTATTAAATGACACAATTCTCGGTGAAGCAATCAGAAAGGTATAGACTGCTGTACAGATGTAAAACTGAATTTTCCAGTCTGCATCCTTTGCATTATAATCGCACTGTAATAATTATGTATCTGTCTTTGTCATCTTTAAATAACAAAATTAATATTTTATTAAATAACATCGATGTGCAGAATATTGAACAAATTGTAATTTACGCATAAGAATTTTTAACCAGAATGTCACAATGAAAGCACGGCCGCATGCCCAGAAACCACACTTTTTTTGCATTTGAGATGCGATGTTTATAAAAGCGTATTTGGCTCGATTTAATTTCTGATATTATAATTCATTTTTTTTGCACACTTTTTCGCAGGATAATGCATTAATCATTACCCAGTAGTGTTCACTTGCGTAGAGAAAAATTAGGTCGAGCAAAGCCAGTCCAACTAATAATTTCATGGTCCTGTACAACACATCAGTGCTGCCTATGTTTTTATGCCATTTTACAATCTTACCTTGTGCCACTAGTCGATAGCAAATTTCATTCAAATCGCTTCATTTTATGCAATCTACAAGTATTCGTCAGAATTTTATGAAAAATAAAATAAAAAATATACATCTGGTTATATTGAATAAGATCGATGATAATTAGTATATTGAACATGTAATACGTTAAACGACGCGTTACAAAAATTTAATTAAAACAAAAATGTCGCCGTGAAAGCACGCTTCATCCAAAAATACAATTTTTTGTAAAATGTGGAAAATAAAATTAAATCACAAGAAAATTACATCGTTATAAAAAATAACAAAGCCTAATTATATTAACGAATTCATTTTGAAATAAGTTTCAGAATTAGTACGGTATTTTTAATTTCGCATAATCATTGCAAACTACTGACAACCACGTGCTGATGGTTTTTAAATTATAGCCCAGCAACCGGTTAAACTGAACGATTAATTGAAAATACTTTTAAAAAACTATGTATTAATGTTTTTCTCGCATAAATAAACGTCGCATTCAAATAAGCTTATCCTAATTTTATCTTAATTCCTAGTAATTTTACGTAATATCTAAAACGACGATGTATCTTTCAAATTCGGGTAGTCAATTACAGCTTAGTAATAAAAAACCGATTTGAAACTTAACATATTTTTCAAAGTGTGAATTCGATTTTGAGCCGAACGTATGCGTTGCTGTTCAAGTCTTTGAGAATGTCCTTTCTTAGATTTACGTTGTCTACCATCTAAATTCTAATAGCCCTAGAAGTTCTTTCTATCTGTGACCAAGGCGTTATGAAAATATTAATACCAAATTGAAAGTCAAATCTATGCCGATTACGAGTGTGGCTTACCCTGATGTAAATTCTTTGTCGAAGAACTGGAAAATACACAGAGTATTAATCTATAAACAGTCTTAAATTTGTAAACCGTCGGCATTTCCTATAATTCTATCATCAAATTAATTTATTTTTACGTATATTATGTTACTAATACAAATTGATATTTTATAGACGACGAATTAAATTTATTAATCGCATAATTACTGTCTGAAGAGTTCGATATTATCATACACATCGACATTAAATCTTGTAAAGGAAGTTATAGATTTTTATTTATAAGCTTTTTTATTTTATGATTTACATAGTAGTGAGATCGATGAGATTTAAACTGCGGTTAAGTTTCCAGGTGTCATAAGAAGGAAACTTTTTTAATGACGTTCAGTAGTTTTTGCGGTTATCGGGAACAAACGAAAAAAACGTCAATATATGAAGAACCGAGGTTAATTATATTTTTTTGCAGTTATGTATATTCTTCAACAAGACAGGATTTAAATTTTTTGCCATTTATTTAAAATATTTTCACGTTATTTTACTACAAGTATGTAATTACTTTTCCCTAATATGCCAGCAAAAAAAAAGCGGTTTATTTGTTATATCATTTTTATCTTCAAATTATATTTTATAAGCGTTACTTTTAATTTAAATATATTAGAATTAAGATTCGTTATTAATTATTTTATCCGATCATTTTATTTATAATTTTAAGATAAGATTGTATAATTAGTTAAATGTATTTTATTTGAAAAATATATTCACGTCGGTATAAATTGAATATAAATATTCAGTGGAATATAAAAATTCATATTCTACTGATGAGCACAGATTAGTTCATATTTTATCAGCGACTGAAATACAAAAAATACAGCTCTATAATTTTAATATTATATTTATAATTAGACCGTACGTACAGAATGATGCGAAACGTATTCGCCAAACTCCAGAATCTGATTCAGGACACCAAAATGTGAAAAAAATGTTCTGATCGACGTAAGTCCTACTTTACTTTGTTTTCCTTCTGGACGCCATTTTGTGATTTTCAGCAAAAAATTATTTCTCAGGAACCGGTAAACCTACAGTAATTAAAATTTTATAAACGTCACCTTAAAAATTAGCGGCAATCTTAATTTTTTTATTCTTCAATATTTTTGTGATTGTTTATTTGATATAATTATTACTAACACAAAATTTATTAAGCATTTTATTTTGAAGAAAATGACACCTCATTTGTAAAATTCCGTTGACAAACAATCGAGTTATAGCATACAATTAACCCAGCATTACGCTTTTGCTAGCTGATAATTTTTTGTCTGTTTCTATTTTCTCCATTAATTATAATAAAAATGATTAACAAATAATAATATAAAAAATTAATAATAATATAATAAAAATTATCAGCTTTTAATATTTTATTCCTTCTACGTTGTGTGCTTGGAAATACAAAAATTTTAATATTTAATCAAGACACATTTATAAAATTATTATAATAGTTCTTTCCTTTAATTCTGGAGGCGAAACATTTTATTTGCTTTGCCTATGCGTGTGTGTGTGTGTGTGTGTGTGTGTGTGTATATGTATTGAAACATAATGGACGCACACTTATATCACAGTCACAAAAACCAAAAGAGAGAATATGAAGAGATTTGTTAATTATTTATAATAAATCGTTTATATTACAGAGCATGCTTACTCACTTATTATATATCTCTCTCTCCCTCTCTCTCTGCAGTATGTATATATATATATATATATATATATATATATATATATATATATACATATTAAAACTGATGAACACGTACATGAGACACAAAACCTCACCCTTGAGTTTTTTTTTTTACTAGACAGCTGTCACTTTCTCTTATAAGAGAGATGATTTATGTCTTAGTTCTCTTGCGGTGTCGATTTTTTTTTAACGGTAATGTTTTATACTACTCTAGTCTGCAGTTGCTTTTTGTTAATGTACTAAATCAGTCGTATTCTTTCTAATAAATAGAATAACATTTCTTTAAAAATATATTCACTTCCATTTGAATTATTAAAAAATCAACATAATTATTTCTTTAATCTTTTCTCTATTTTTTCATTAAAATATTTTTTTTTCGGTTGCGGACCATTTCTTAATAACTGTAGATGATTTATAAAAATACAAGATAAATTATAATTTTCAGTTATTATTAAATAATCAGATATTCTACCATCTCTATTACATATACACATTTTTAAAAGTACATAGAATTTTATTTAAATTTTTATTTTTTATTGAATATTTATTTATTGTAAAATCCTTTTTACAATCACGGGTTAATAGTTATTAATAAATTAATATATTTAATTAAATTAAAAAAAAAAACATGTTAAAAAATGGAAAAGGAAATGATGTCTGATTCGAACCGATATGCCTTTTCGTTATAGATCCAGATATTTCATAAATTAAATTTTCCTTTAGGTACTCTAGAACCGACGGAAAAAAGTACCACTTGTGATATATCATTGAAAAGCTCTCAATGAAGGCCTATTACTGCAGTTAAGAAAAAGTCCAAAATGAAATTTGTTTTGTATTTCGGGCTTTTTTGGACACTTTTCATTCAGTCGATTGCAATCAAATGGGAAGGTAAACAACTAGATGTTACAGCAGTAATAAATCCAAAATTTCAACATACTACTGCTAATCGGTTTGTAGTTATGCGAGATACGTACATACATACATACAAACAAACTCGCATACATACATACGTACGTACAGACGTCACGGCGAAACTAGTCAAATGGATTCAAGGATGGTAAAATGGATATTTAAATAAATCGTTAAAGAAAGTAGCATTTCAAAATATATAGTTAAAAGAAGACAGATTTATAGGCCAAATATTAAGACATACTGGAATAGTCGCTCTAATATTAGAGTGATTTGTAGGTGGGAAAAATTGTGCCGGCAGGCAACGTTTGGAATGTGTAAAACAAATTGTTAGAGATGTAGGATTTATGGGGTATACCGCAATGAAACGACTGGCATTAGATAAGGGTATCTTGGAGAGCCGCATAAAAGCAGTCAAATGACTTAAGGCAAAAAAAAAGATATAGATAGAACACGTTTCAAAAATATTAAACGGTTTTGATTTAACTTTTTAAAAAGCATTACCCAAATTATTATAGATTATTTATTTGAAGAAGTTTACGAATTTGAATATAGATCAAAGATATGCATCAATTTATTTAATACGCGCTATCGGTTAAAAAATATTTGAAATTACTTTTTTATAATTTGATATAATGCAAAAATCTACTTATTCATCGGCAAAACCTCACAAGATGATGCGGTATGAAAAGTTTATCGATGCAGATTTGGACGATTTTTTAAGTAATTTATTAAAAATCCTGTATTTTAATTTTCTTTTCCTTTTACAGTGAGAAAAAAGAATATATTGCGACGTTTAAGCTAAGGTTATTTTACGCTCGCTTACATAAGATCACTCGTACTTTCATGCAAAGTATTTGCAAAAAGTTCCGTTCTGTGTTACGGTATAGATAATAGTTTAAATGAATGTGAAAACCTGGAAAATCGGTGTTTTTAATACTCGTAAAAACTGTACGTAACGTGTAGATCGCTTTACACGTATAGATTAATGTATCGATTACCACTACAGTCGTCTTTAGTAAGAAATTCACATCCGATTGATTTTATAAAATCGGTGAATTTCCGATAGTTAGTTTATTTATTTCATTGTTCACACACGCACTTGCGCGCGCGCGAATTCTGGACGATCTGTCTATGCGATTATGACTTCTGTTTTTTTTTGTGTCTTTACTATCGGATTCTGTAACGTGCAATGCTTATTACATTCTTTGAGCTATTATGACCGTAGCGGCTTCATCCGGGATTTAATTTACGTTTTTGTTTACGCCTCTTTTCCTGATCGGTCGTTTGAATTCGTACAAGATAATGAAAAGAAAGGGGTTAGTACTTATTCACTGGTTTGCAACCGGCATCCGTAATCTGCATTTAAAAAATATAGCGCAGCAATAATCGTTTAGGTTACAATATTAGGAGAGCGGTTACTTATTCAAAGGACAAAAAGAGCAAAAAACTATCTACGCTTGTAATCGTGATCGTTTTTAACAAAGTATCTGACGTCGATGTTCGGCGATGAAATCAACGATCTACAGTTTGAACTTACTTGTCTCGATTAAAAATGTAATGAAAAAAATTACGATACAAAATAATTATTACGTCATTACCGCGTATCTTTGTCGATAGATATACCGCAACTTTATCGAGATGAAGACTTGGAATGCTTTTCTTTATTTCTGAACAATTAAGAAGGTAGCTTAATCGCTATTTATTTTTTGTTTAGTCTCCGGAGCAACGTAAGGTATTACTTCAGATGATGATGTGTATGAATGTAAATGAAGTGTAGTCGTGTACCGTCTCAGGCCGACCGTTCCTGAGATGTGTGGTTAATTGAAACTTGACCGCCAAAGAACACCGGTATCTACGATCTAGTATTCGAATCCCTCGTAAAAGTAACTGCCTTTATGTTTATTGTGAATCTGTATCGGTTTATCTTCGCTCGACTAATAGTTACCGATATTTGGAGGGAAAACTAAATTTGTACCTTTAGTTGTAAAATAAAAAAAATTCCACTTACAGAATTTAAAAAAAGCAAAAAAGTAGGATCTCGAATGCAGTCTTTGAACAATCCACCGTAGATTGATGTGATTTCCTTTCCGACGTGATTAACGGGAGAAGGAAACAAAAAAAAATATTTCATTCGAAAAAATTTTTTTCCGTCATGTAATAGTTCAATTTTACCGATTCCATTGCACTATAATACTTTTATATAGTGAGATATTTCGTTGTGTAATTAATTTTTTAAAAAGTCTATTAAATGCGTAATTTCAGGATATTAATATATAAAAATTAGCGTTTTACAAAATGAAATAACTTTTGAACGAAGTAACCGATTTTTGTAGTTTTTTAAACGTTTAATAAGTCACAATTGTTATGTCGGTATTATCACCGAATTTAAACAGATAACATGAGAATTTCATTGAGTGTATTTCTAACATAATGTGCCACGTACTGAAATATTGAAGCGAGTGTGTCTTTGTGATAGTTTTTTATAATTATTGCTTCCAATCGTTCCTCGTTTTAGCAGTAGATTAAGTAAAGGCTATAATGGAATCGAGGATAGACTGAAAAGAACGGTAAAAAAAATTATGTAGCAAATAAGGATAAATTTGTGCAATCGCCATTAATTAAAAAAAAAAGTAACTACCGTAAATATTCGTCTGATTATAATGATGTTTACGAACTCTTAGATATACGTAAAAGCGGTTAGCATTCGTGTAGATAAATCGACATGTAAAAACCGTAAAGTCAGCGGGTCGCAAATAAGATCTAATGTTTAACGTAACGACAGTATAAATGTGCATGTCGGTGTAGCAAAGCAGCTTGAAATCTTTTGCTCCCTTTGTAATTTTTCAAAACATTTTATAACTCCTCGGAAATTACAAATTTAGATACAAGTGTTAAATTGTTTGACATTAATATTAGGTTAATCGACGGGCTAAGGTGCACAGGTAAAGAGCATCCTGACATACTGACCCCGAAGGGGAAGATACCAACCGCGTGTTGTTTCCGGTCGCTACGCCACCCCCTCAATACCTTGTCATGATGGGCTTTACCGGTGGTCATCTTCAAAAATCTCGGCGGTAGACATATTCCAGTCTCGTTTCGGCCAGGATGCCGACGATGCGAATGCCGCAAGCGATATTCCCTTCGGTGTACGTCTAACAAAGGTGGACATGTAGAAACAAAACGCATCTCGGTTAGTCTTAAAAAAGACTGAATTGAATACCAATCGCTTAGCGAGGAGGTAAAAGGTAGTCCGATACGCAACTTGAACTAAAACTAAAACATAAAAACATAAAACTAAAACGTCAACCGTTACGTAACTACAAAGAATTAACAAAAGAGCTGACCGGCGAGTCGACCTACCATGCCGGATATAAAGCCGGTTGGTGGGAAGGCGCGTTAGAGTAACCAGACACTCCTCTGGGTGGAGTTACACCCAACTGTCCGGACCGACCTAGAGGAGTAGAGGGAAAAAGAAATAAAATAAAAATCTCCGTAACTACTACTAATCTCAGAGACATAAATGCAGTGTCATTTTATAACTTACACGGTCATCTCGCCGATAAGACTAAGTTTGCGTCACCGGTGAGGGTATTGGTGGGGACGGGGCACAGCGCAGATCGGCCAGAAATGGCGCTCTCACTCATTTCGATTCAATATAGCCGACGTAATAGCTCGGTGATTCGTGTGTTTGTGTTTAGAGTTTGTCGAGATAGATCGATTTAAGTGATAATAAGTTTCTTTTGGACAATATTTTCGTTAAAAAATTAAAGTAAACGTGTAAAAAAGTAGAAAAATTGAATACGTCAGCCTCAGCCCGCGCAAAAGCCAGCCGGAAATATAAATTACGCATATAACTACAAAGGGAAGGTTATGGGCAACACATACCTCAATGTCCAGTTCCGAGCGAGCGAGACTGTTTCGGGAGCGTCGTGTCGCAAAGCTGGCACAGCGCGCTCGGTGAACGACGCCGACGGCGCGAACACCTCTACCGCTGCTTATTATACCTTATGCCTCTTACTTCTCATATCGCAGACCTATGTTGAACAAAATTGCCGTCGAATATTTGTCGAAATATATATCGTGTACCGTTAAAATTAAATTTAGTACGCACTCGTTTTATTTCAATCCGATACACTAAAAGTGACTCGGTGACATACCGACCGACTAATTTATCTGTAGAGTTGGCCAAATTAAGGAACTAACATTTTCCGTCGGAGACTTTCAGTTTTGTTAAAAAAAATACGATGGTAGCTCTCCCGTTTAACTGTACAGATTAGTTGGTCGGTCTGTAGCTCGGATAAACTTCATCCAACGTCTGTAACGTTTCACGATAAACCAACGGCCATACACCCCGACACACCCCATCCGAGTTTTTGTTCATTTATTACTTACAAGTTATGTATGCAAAATCGCATTTTGTTATATCTTTATATAATTTTTTCTAACTAAAAATATCGGAAACCCTCTTTATCTACTCCACGAACCGAAATGTATCGTAGGTTTAATTTAAGATTTTCGTCTGATCGTCAAAAAATATATCGGCATATAAATTACCTGCAGAAAATAATTTAAGTGCTGTTAGTTATACTTGAGTCGCTTTAAATATTTGTGAACTTGTAAAATGACCAACAGAGATATATTTAAAGGCAAAAATAAAGCGTGCAAAAAAGAAAAATACACGCATTTTCCTGGCGAAGTATTGAAAAGATACTTATTAACAGTAAATATTTAACCGATAGTTTTGTTTCGTACCGTTGACTGGCGTAACAGTCACAGTCCTATAAACATCAGTAAAAAAAGTTTACGTATTAAAAAATAAATTCAAAGAAAGTAAAAAATATACAGCACAAATGAAGAAAATTAGACGATATTTATAAAATAATAACTTCAAAAATTGTCAGCCCGATAAAGATAGCGTACAGATATTTTTTTTTTGTAATAATTAATAAATAATTCAGAATCATCTTGATGTGTATCGTATGTAATCTTTTACAACAGCATTTACAATAATTATAAATAAAAAATTTAACTCTTTTAAACATGAGTATTTAGGATATATTCGTATTATATATTGTAATTTTTATAAGTAAAAAAAATTTGTTTTTTCTGAAATTTCAGATTCGAGAAATCACGAAAGAATTAATTAAAATGAATACCGCCCTCGATGATCAAGAACTGAATGATGAGGTAAATCTTTATGTATACCTTTTTATAAAAAGAAATCATTATTTTCAGTACTAGCAATATATTTTTTAACACTGATGCGTATAATTCTATCGGTGCCTAGAATTATTATCGTTGTTTGGACTTTATTTCTAAATTTTGAAGTGGTTTTTTATGTTCATCTCTTTTTTTCTGTTATCTTCCGAAACCACCGCAAGATATTACTTCAGAGGATGAATGAGGATGATATGTATGAATGTGAATGAAGTTTAGTCTTGTACAGTATGGGGTCGACCCTTCCTCACTAAATGTAGCGATAAAGAACGCTAGGGTAGGGCCTGGAACGAGCTGATTACTTACTGAACTGGATGCTGATCCATGAGGGATGCCTATGGACCGGTTCGGTCGGCCAGTCCCCCCCCCCCCGTCTTTCTGGCGAGGTGGCTCTTCGTGCTGTCAAGGAACTCGTTACGGTGTTGAGTCCGTACGGCATGAGATCCCGGTTGAACGGCATTTGAGGTTTACAATTGAAGAGATAAAAGTAGCTGAGACCAGGCTGCACCCTACTTTCAGTCTCCAGTACCGGATCTCGTCCCTATCAGAAAATCGGTGACCAGAAATCCGTGGCTTGTGCTTGACGCTTTTAACCGTGCTCTTGAAGGCCATTGTTTTCCAGACTGCTGGAAGGAAGCACGCGCATAGTACTGATATCCAAGAAAAGCGATAACGAACCGGACAGGGTTTCGCATCGGCCTATCTGTTTATTGAATACCTTTGAGAAGTCGTTCAAAAGGTTAATTGCGGATAGACTGTCCGTGGATCTGAAGGTGAACGGTGGACTCTCCCAGAAACATTTTTTTTTTAACAAATACGTCGGTCGATTATAATTCTCAGTCGACGATGAAATTCTTGTGTGAATTTTTAATTTATTATATTACTTTACGAATCGTCTTTATTGACGAAATGACTCTCACAAAGAATTTCATTCGCGTTAAGTGTGACAAGAGTTTTGCCGGGAAGCAAAAACTCAATTTCTTTAAAATCCCACGCGGTAGGAGTTTTTATACTTCAATTTTTTTCAAGATATCTATGTACTAATTCCAATTTGATTACGAGCGATGATACTTGAACGGCTTAGGGTACAGGTAGGGATAATCTAAGCAATAATCTTACTGAAACTAGCGATCGAGCTTCTACTTACAAATTTGATAATTTGTTTCGGAATATTTTCGATTATACTTGGTCGATAAGACTCGGGAGATAAACGCCAAAGTTCTGGCAGTCGTTAAATTCCATATTAAGGCACGAAAAGAAAGGAAAATTATTAAGAAAATGTGTAGCGGGTAAAGATGAAAAAACCCTTCTTTCGGTGAAGTCCAATGAAAGGCCGTAATTGTTATCAAGATTAACCCTATCGCTACTAATAAAATTATCATCGAATCCCCTTCAGTTATAGTGGAAATACGTACTAATTTTATTTTTCATTTCCATCTGAGATTCCTTTAATACTAATCACTTCAAAATTTTCATCGCAATTTGTACGGTTTATTGTGATTTTATATCGCGTTATTATTAGATAAATCGTTAACGTCTAAAAAAGCCCACCAAATGTAAGATATAGGCATACTGAAAAAAGTTTAGAAATTAAATATGTTATCCCTACTCATAATATTAACGTCCTGAACAAAATCCAACTCCACGTTCGTGCAGTTATATCCACGCACACGTTGGATCTGGCAACGACATGGTATTCTGTGCTTTCACTATGTTGTCCGACGGGCAATAGGTTTGCTCAGGAACACCCTTGTGAAGTACGGGATTGCTGATCCCGAGCTGTCCTAGAAGGTCACGGTAATATTTTTGCTTTTTGTGCTTTATCGGATGCGGGAGGAATGTCCGTGGTCAGTTTGATCTATCTCGAGCGGAATGCGAACGGGGAGTGTTATCACCCTTCCCGGTAGCGGAAACCGGGTTAAAGGTAAGCTGTTGTGAGCTTGCTTTATCGAAGACTTGCACCGTTCAACTCGGGAAATTTGAAATAGAAATGAGAGGGAGAGAGAGAAAGATCTAATAAAAATTATAAAAAACATTTCCTGAGCAAATAAGATTTTTCGTTCTAAAAAACTAATTTTTTTCATATGTATAACAGGAATATAATCAAAAAAAAAACGTAAATTTTCACAGAAACATTTTTAAAAAAAAAGAGGTTTCAGTATTAAAAATTTGAGATACCGTTTATGGTTAATTCAAAAAAAAAATACATACTATTTTATTCCTTAAAAATAAATTAATATTTTTAATATAAAAGAAAATCGTTAAAAATTTTCATACAAGTAATTTTAAAAACCGGTTCTATACGATAAATGTAAAAAGAATTTTCTTTGTAAACTAAATTTCTTCGTTAAACTAAACGTGCGTTACCGCATAAACAGTTTTTTATAATAAAACTTTTTTCACACGTGTTTTGGTTAGCCTGATAAATTTTAAAACAAGTACGTAATTATGTTTTCATGCAAATACATACGGGTTTTAAAAAAGCTCGTACAACATAATAAATATATTTCGCTTCAAATATTTTTTTTTTATAAAAAATATCTCCCGAGTAATTAACATTTTTTGTACTAAAAAATTATCAATTTTTTATAAAGCACTTTATAACAATATAATTTTTTGGAAATGTTTTTGTTTAATTTTATAAAAAATTGGATATTTTTGTTAAACTTTTCACGCTATATACTAATTTGTTTATCATTTTTTCTGATAAAAATTGTTATCTATAACGATTGTTATACGAATGAAAATCTTAGCAAAATATTTTTCTTCCGTATAATATTAATTTCATCGTAAATATTAAAAAAATATATACAAAAGATTTTTTCGTATATATTTTTTAAATAAATAAATTCATAACGATGAAATTTATTTCTTTAACGATTTGCTTCTATAGATATGCATGATTTTTAGGGAAAAGTTTATATGAAAAAATGATAAACAAATTAGCATGTAGCGTCAATTATCCATTTTTTAATTCATTTACATTCATACATATAATCCTCATTTACCCTCTGAAGTAATAAGTCGGAGGCTAAACAGTAAAATAGAGGTCTTTGATTTGGAAGTAATATAGAATATTTTGAACCGTCTTATGTAGAAGGGGTACCCGTGGACAAAATTTAAAAATTTCATTTTTCAAATTTTAATGACGGTATTCCAGAAAACGATAAAAAACTCATTTTGTTTTTTAATAATTTTTTTTCAATAAATTCCTCGTTCTCCGGATAAAACGATAAATGTGCGCTAGGTAAAGTTATGAAAAAACAAGTACCGGACTACTCTAGTCGTAATCATCTACCTAGAATAATTTTTAAAAACAAAAAAAAAAAATAGTTAATCGGGTTAACTTTTTTCTTACAAGCGTTTATTCTGGATACGGCTAGTTAGTTAGCGATGTGAAATTTAATATTACCTCTACTTCTGATATAGTCCGGGGACTGTGTGGGCTATATGGAGGTGACTAATGTCCTGCACTTTGACTAACCGACACCCGAGTACATCATAAAATATACAAGTAATATTAAATTTTAAACATCTCTGAATAATTTCCGAAAAAATGCCTACGAGATAAGAATGAAAAAACTTAACTACGTATTTTTGTTTTTCATAATTATTTTAGTTAGATGTGTACAATTAGAGTAGGCGGGTGTTTTTTAATAATTTTTTTTCTGCAGTATATATATATACACTATATATACTGCATAATATACTTATGTATTTTAGGGTAACTTTTTTTAGGGTTTTATTTTAGGTATAACTATGTATGGGCTATGATTTCAAATGTTTATAAATATTCATCAAGAAAGTACAGATAAAACTACGGTAAAAGTAATATAAATATTAGATGTGGATAATGAAAGATTTTTATTAAAAAGAAACTTAAAAATGTATAATTAAACAAACTATCAAAATGCATCAAATAAAAACATAATACATTATAAAATATAGATATTATTATTTTCATCATATTTTAGGTTTTAACTGTACATCGAATTATTTAAAATAACACACGCGCGCGCTTCTTAACGATGAATTTATTAAAGAAAAAAACTTTGATTTTATTATACGTATAAAATAATTGATTCGCTTTTAGATATTCTTTGTGTTATGTTATATTGGATATACCTTCCAAATACAAGTGTTATGAATTATGTTGGATGTACGTGCTTTAAATTAGGTAAAACTGAATAATGGTATTCCACAAAACGATTAAAAAAAAAACACATTTTGCCACTTATGAAAAAAATTCACATGCAAATCTTTACGAGAACGAGGAATTTTCCTCGTTCTCGTGATAAAAACGAAATGTGTACGCTAGGTAAAGTTATGGAGAAAACAAAGTCCTGATAAAATAATTATTAAAAACAAATACCCGACTACTCTAAAATAATATACATAACAAAGGCTTCGCATAATAACATTTTTTGGAATTATTACCAATCCAGTAATACAAACCGGAATAGTGCTTACATACGTTATATATATATATATATATATATATATATATATATATATATATATATATATATATATATATATAAATTATTAGCGATTTAGTTGTTTTTGACAAAATTTTGATTTCGTTAAATTATTTTTGAAAATCATATTATGTAGTATTTACAAAAATAATTTCTCTCTCTCTCTCTCTCTCTCTCTCTCTCTCTCTCTCTCAGTGTGTGTGTGTGTGTGTGTGTGTGTGTCTAATTTATTTCTATCTTTGTAGTAAGTGTACTTCTTTTTACTTTCCTTTATTGTGATGTTTACTGTACCTACATTTTTCCAATTGAAATTGAATTTAAACAAGTGAAATTCTGTTTGGAATTTTTTGTTTTGAAAAAATAAGGCGTCTCTTCAGTCACGCAGAATATGCTGATATGATTTTCGTGTATGGCTTTTTGCGATAGAAATGGTCCAGCTTCAGCGGAAGAATACTGACGTAGGTATCCTGGACGATTAGTAAAATATTTTAGAGGAATTTTTAATAATCTTCGTGAAAATAACACTTCCCAGAGCACATGTTTCATCTGAAGGTCAACCGATAAACAGCGATGCAACAGAAAACATTCATCAGGTGCTACAACCGGCTAACAGCTTAATCCTACTACGAGCACGCCAAGAATTTCTACACGACGTAATATTCCTCAAAATCGTATATGGAAGTCACTACGGCATTACGGACTGACTCCTTATGTACAAAAAGTTCAACCCTTCCGGCTCGGTGACAATACCAGACGACTGCAATTTTGTCAACGGGTTAACAATTATTACCGCTTAATTCCATTTATTCTATTTGCGGACGAAGCTACTTTTCCTCTTAATGGCGTAAACAACATACCGAATACTTATCGGTGTTCTGAAGAAAACCCGCATGCTATAGTCGAATTAAATTTCCAGGGACCGCTTTCGGACAACGTTTGGTGCGGCACGATCGACAACCGGTTAATAGGCCCTTTCATATTAAAACAAAAAGGAGAAATTATCCGGAATTTTTAAACAAGTTTTAAACATAAAGCCCTTGAAAATTTCTCATCGATAAAACGAACTGAAATCTATCGACTTGACGGAACAACAACATATTCACGGCTACGTTCAATCCGTTTACCGGTAAATATTTCATCTAAGAATTGTCTTAATTCATTGGTGGAATGCGTTCGTGATACACCAAGACAATTCTTAGATAAAAAATTTACTAGTAAATGAAGTGGACGCTACCTAGATCACCGGACCTTACTCTTTTACATTGTTTCTGGGGATGATTAAATGCGAGATATGCAAGCAAAAGGTGGAAACACGTAATTAACTGATTGCTCGCATTTTCAATGCCGCTGCCGTCATCAAAGAACGCGATTGAGGGCGCTCTCATCAATCGTTATGTTAGCGTCAGGAAACGTAAGGAAACGCGTGGAAAAGTGCATCGATACCAACATTTATTGTAAATTAATACAATGTAAACCACAGTGAGTATGTTTTTTAAAAGTACAGCAGATTAAAAGTATTTTAATTTTTCAAACATCTAAATTTATTAAAAAAAAACTTGTTTTTAATTTTTACAGTTTCATAATATTTTTCTGGTAAGTTTCGTTTTTATTAATAAAAGTTGATGTTTTTTTTTTGTTTTTCACAGATTTTATTACATCAGTTTTCTCAGAATTAAATTCTCTACAAGGTGTGTAATAAAAATTTTCCCATTTATTATTCATTTAACAGATTTGTACTTCAAAAAAAAAAACTTATTTTTCCGCACCGAATGTTTTTTTTTTACGTTCGATGTGAAAACTACGAGACACAATTCGTGGACTTAATTTATTCAATTTTTCAGATAAAAATCATAAGAAACCATCAAGTTTATCCCTTATATGACGCCGTAAAAATTTCTTTTTTTTTTATCGTTTCTCCGGGGGAATTGAAATCCAGGCGAAATCGTTAGCTAACCGTAATTCTACAACAAACCGATTAAGACGTATTTTTATATGAACTTTTTCCCTTACTTCAAGCTCTAGAATCGGTACAGAAATTATTTCATTTTTAACCTGCATCACTCTGTATAATAAAAAATAAAGTAAATTTGAATAACTAATTGATATTTCTTGACCGTTTTTAAAGTGTACTTTCCACATGTAAATAATACTTCGGATTTTCTAAAAATTAGAATTTATTCTCAGTTTGTTTTAAAAATTAATGATGACAGAAATTTCTACGGAATAAACATTGCAAAATGTAAAATACATATTAATTAGGAAAATAGTGAATAATTTTCTATAAAAAATAAGCTCGAACAAAGAAAAACGCGGTTCTACTTTATATAATTGTGTAGATATGTATATGAGTGTTTAAAAATAGAACTGATTGTTTATTTTGTTTTTCCCCCAAATAAATTACCAAATATTTTATAAATATAATTAAAAAATTATCGATTTTTGAAATAGTATTAAGATACAGTATTTACGCGCATAAGAATAACTTTATAAAGGTTTAATATCTCCTAACGGCATTGTGTTAAAATTATTATTTTTTAAATGTTCAATAAACTTTTGCGACCGATAATTTTGGAATTATTTTTATAGAAAAAATGTCATAATTTTCTCTTTCTTTGGGAAAAACCAAAACAAGAAAAATTATTTTTAATTTACTTGATTTATGCACCGGTAAAACGGAATAACAAAAATAATAACGAAACTGATATATATTAATTTAAAAGTTGAAATCGTTTATTTAATACAAGTATGCGAAACTTTGCGTCTTGAAACTACAAAAAATAGTAATGAGTTTTTTGTTTGCGGGGGTTTGAATGAGATCAGAAAATATTTTACTTACCTATGAAGTCGTAAAAACTACGTAAAAAGGGTTTCTGTCTGTCCTTCTGATAGATTGCAGCGAAAATTAAATGACTTCAATGCCCCTATACAGAAGCGGTGCAAAATTTCCCGCTAATCGATTCATCCGGTCTGGAGATCAATAAAATTTAAAAAAAATAAACAGTCCGCCGTAAAAAATTACAGACGGATGATATATACTCTGTTGGAATTTTTCTATCTTAAAATTGTAATTTTTTTTGTTTTTTTTTTTGAATCTTAAAGATCTATACAATGCCTTACGTGTAAAAATTTGACCCGATTAACTTTATTATATAATATACAATATACTACAAATACGCGTAAATCACGTACAACAATAAAAGTAATGCTTTAATTTTATTTAGAATGTTATTTTAAAAACGGGAATATTTAAAGATTAAAAAGCATAACGATAATTTATAAAAGAAATTTAAAGAGCTTACACTAATAAAGAAAGAAATATAATTTTTTAATAATATTTTCTATTAATATTGACTTTTAAAAGGATCAGTATTAAAAATTTAAATAAATATTTATCTATTTAAAATTTATATTAATTTAAACAAAAATAATTGTTACTTTTTTTTTATAAAAAAAATTAATATTTGTAAAATGTTAGTTTAATAAGCAAAGGGTGCGTTTTGTAATTATATAAAAATCTTATACGTATTACTTACCCGACGTACGATGCGTATATTTACAAATAAAACGTAATGTTTTGATACGGGTTTTATGTACTATGAAACATATCGATTTTATTTTTTTACTCGTTTCTTTATTCGTACTTCAAAAAATAAACATTTTCAGATGAAAATACCGTTCATGTTTAATGAAATATTTGAATACTTTATTTGATGTCACATATTTTCGTAAAAATATGAAATTTTTTATGAACGCTTCAAATAGATATTGAAAGATGTATTTAAACTCTTAAATATAAATTCTAACTTAAAAAAATTTCTATTTAAATTTTTATATCCGACAAATATTTTTGTCCCGTAAACGCTACACGATTACATCGACCGATGACATCAAGTTTTTAGAATATTTTTTTAATGGAAAATAGTTTTACGCACTAAAAAAAACAAATATACTATATGTAATAATGTCAACCGCACGCCCTTTAATTCTCCTATATTAAATAGTGAGTTTGTCAGCAGTTTTTTAAGGCGGTAGTGTTTTTTTAATTTGTTATATTTATTTCTTTTTTAAGAACAAGTTTTTAGGTTTGACGTTAAATTAACATTTAGAAATAAAGTTTGTGTAAAATATAATTCTGAGAAATCCGTGTACGCATAAACAACTTCGAATAAAGAAGTTTTGAAAAATTTGAATTTTATTCATTTAAACAAAAAACGGCAGAAAAATAGCGTATTAAAAATTTTTTTTATTGTAAATTTGTCGGTATTAAAGATGTATTACAATATCGTAAACAAATAATATGCGTTTGAAAAGTTAATTAATTTTTTCTTTCGGTTTATGAAGTTTTAATAAAATATGACTTTGTTTCTTAATATTTTGCAATATTGATAATAATTCTTGTTTCACTATAATTTCATTATATAACACAGAGTTTTTCTGTCATGTTTCGATCTGTTTTGTTTAAATAAATCAAAATAAAATTACCTAATTTTTTTTTTCGTTCAGTTGATGTTACTGCGTAGATTTTCTCAGAATTTAATTCTTTACACATTTTTTTAATGGAAATTTAAAAAATACGTCAAACTAAAATAACGTTTTTACGCCAATTTTTTCTTGTTTTTTTTTTACAGCTATTTTCTAAAATATTATTATAGATTGTAGGAGCGAATTTATTCAATTATTTTGGAAAAAATTAATTATTTATCAATTAACATAAAATCTGTTGGCTCCATTTTATCTAGATTTTAGTAAGGTGTGCTCGAAAACTTAAAGTTTCCAGATTTAAGTTATATGAATTTTTTTGTTTATTTTTCGCTTTTAGAACGCGTCCTGAAATTCTTTGCGTTCCTTTGCGAGTCAAGTTCTGTATACGATCCATTAAAAGGCAAAGATTTTTGTAAATAAAATGTTTTTTTTTTGTAAAGTTTATCCGGACCGATTTTAATATTTTCTTTTGTTCGAAACCTTTTCTCGAGTGTAATTTTTCTGGTAAACCGGAAAAGAATTCACCTAATTCCTTAACTTTTGAAATGATAAATTGTTTGCCTCCTGTTACTCGATTTCCCGAAAGATTTTATCTGTTATGTAATATTAGAATCTTTTTTTTTGTAAATTACAAAACGGATAAACCTTATCGTAATATTTTTAATAAGTTTATTAAAATTAAGGGAGATTAATTATTATTTTAAATAAAATGTAATAAATATAAAATTATCGACAAATCTTGATTTAATTTAATTATATCGAACGTCTATATAAGAAATAGAGATATTAAGATTGTTGCTCGACACCAATCCACAAACGTACGCACACATGTACACATGTACGCAAGTTTACATCGCGTGATCATTACTGTCCGACGGTAGCCAATCAGAGCAAAGGAAGCCACCTGTGTTTTGTTCATTACCACCCTCATACCACCCTCGTATAGTCGCAGACAGAGAGATGTTTTTACTAGATGAGTCATCCAAAAAAATTAAATAAAAAAAGAATTACCTCTAATATTCCTCTTAGCAAAAGTCGTCTGTCAGCGTATTTTATAAATTATTGTTTTATTGTATCGAACTTCTGGTTTTTTATTAAGTCATTTATTACTGTAAACAATTTATTTATTAAATTTATTTTATTTTTATTTATTTATTTTTCTATTAACACTTCGATTTTATCATAATCTGAATTTTTGTTTGTCGCGTTTTTTTTTTGTCTTCAGTCATTTGACTGGTTTGATGCAGCTCTCCAAGATTCCCTATCTAGTGCTAGTCGTTTCATTTCAGTATACCCTCTACATCCTACATCCCTAACAATTTGTTTTACATATTCCAAACGTGGCTTGCCTGCACAATTTTTTCCTTCTACCTGTCCTTCCAATATTAAAGCGACTATTCCAGGATGCCTTAATATGTAGCCTATAAGTCTGTCTCTCCTTTTACCTATATTTTTCCAAATACTTCTTTCTTCATCAATTTGCCGCAACACCTCTTCACTTGTCACTTTATCCACCCGTCTGATTTTTAACATTCTCCTATAGCACCGCATTTCAAAAGCTTCTAATCTTTTCTTCTCAGATACTCCGATCGTCCAAGTTTCACATCCATATAAAGCGACTCTCCAAACATATATTTTCAAAAATCTTTTCGTGATGTTTAAATTAATTTTATATGTAATAAAATTATATTTATAACTGAAGGCGCGTTTCGCTTGTCCTATTCGGCATTTTATGTCGCTCCTGCTTCCTCCATCTTTGTTATTTCTACTACATTTATATGACATTAGGATATATATGACATGTAAATGAGCTGTAGTCTTGTACAGACTTTGGTTGACCATTCCTGAGACGTGTGATTATTTAATTGAATCCCAACCACCAAAGTACTCCGGTATCCATTGTCTGCTATTCAAATCCGTATAAAAGTAACTAAACTAATTTTTACTAGGATTCGGCCTTCAGAATCTTCGACTTCGAAATCGGCTATTAATCAAGTGATTTGCAACGACAAATTTACTACTAGATCAGCCCGGCGGGCTATTTCTAATATAATGATTCTTAATATACAAATAAATTAATGAAAATATCACATTAATTTTGTTTTTATAATTAAGTTTTCAACAAGGGTATAGAAATTTTAACAAGTTAGTACAAGTAGGTGAAAAATAGGATTTCTTGCTAAAATTCTGACTTAAGATCAACTTATCTAGAAACCGGCGTACTCACAAAAAATAAAATTGTTTTGTTTTTTTTTAATTTAATTTTTTCTTTGCGGGACATAGAATATTTTATAATTCTTGCGAACGCAGTGGCAAATTGCCGAAGTACATACCGGTCACCACAGTTCCCCAAAAATCAAATTATTTCTCAAACATTTTTCTGTGAATGGCACCTGAGACTCATATGTTTCTCTCCCCGCCTGAACAGTGTACACTAATGATAAATCAGCGTAGATTTTAACTATTAATCTATACGATAACGATACCCGAGTCTTTTATGTGTATTCATACGCGACTAAGTAGCCGAAGGTGCACTAAACTATTCTAGAGAATTATTGTTAAACTCTTTGCAAGCATGAAAAATGGACTCTTAATCTAATTACTTTTCTGCAAAGTAAAGTAAAGGGCTAACCAAAGTAAAATTAAATCAATTAATTAGCCAAAAGTGTTTAACTTTTGGGAAAGTTTGTTCGTATTCAGCTTGGTTGTTTGTTTCTTACTTTTCACAGACATAAAATCATTTAAATATAAAGAGTACTTGGACACTATAGTTTTATATGTTGGATTGCGTGTTTTTTGAAGCTGATTATATTTTCTCTGAGCGTATTATTTTTTAATTTACTAAGTAAATAGTACTTATGTAAGTAGTACTTTTATCGTACTTGTTATCCAATGTTTGGTACTTATTGTCTAATTACTTATGAACGGTTAGTTTTATTAAAGTCGCCAATAACTCTTATCGTTGATGCTACAAACAAAAAATGAAAAAAAAAAAATTAACTTCATAAAATTTACTTAAAGATTTAGAATAATTATGCTAATTCATTTAGATAAAAAATTATTTTAAATTAAAACATTATTTATTACTTATACTTGCTTACTTAGTTTTTCTAAAAATATTCATAAATAGCTTAGTTAAATACATCACTTAAATAATTATTTGAAAATTATTTTTTACATTTAATTTGAGAATTATTTAACTAAATATTAATTATAAATTAATTAAAATTTGATTATTAAGAAAATTGTGGTTTTAATATATCATATGTACATACATATATATTAAAATATATGTATAAGTATATATATATATATATATATGTACTGACATATATATATATATATATATATATATATATATATATATATGTACTGACATATACATTTTTTCTTTTCAATGAAAGAGCGTAGGCATCAACAGCTACGGTCATTAGCCAGGTGGAAATAGGTAGCGTATGAAAAGAAACCACGCCTGAACGGGTTTGCGAACCTGGGACCCCCGCAATAAATCCCGAGATAGATATTTGAAATATAATGTATTTTGAGTTGAGATACACCTTAATAAAATAGTTAATTGTAATACACGATTCCTTAAAATTATTAAAAAAAGACCTCATGGGCACGGTTCGCCCGTTTATCATTGGCAACTGGACACAGCCCTTCTCTTTTTCTGTTTAGCCTCCGGAACCGCTGTAACGTATTACATAAGAGGATGATATGTATGAATGTAAATGAAATGTAATCTTGTACAGTCTCATGTCAACCGTCCCTGAGAAGTGCGGTTAATTGAAACCCGACCACCAAAGAACACCGGTGTCCACGATCTAGTATTTAAATCCGTATAAAAGTAAATGCCTTTACCAGGATTTGAACTTTAGAACTCTCGAGTTCGAGATCGGTGGGCTAACTGGACATAGCAGTGTAAATCGTAAAATTATCCCCGCAAAAACGAGGAGTACGTGGACCATATCAAGGACAAAAACTCATAAGCTATCGAGACGGGAAAATCATAGTCCCAATTGTCGATAAGAGAGATGCGTGATTTTTAGGGGGCATATTTACAATTTTATAAAAAGAGAAAACAAACATTTACGGTATAAAATATACGATAAAAATATTCAATGTAAACACAGTTACATATATTTCGCGTCTTACTTTTTGTACTGACTGTACAAGCACTGACGTTGACAGCACGAACCGGTTACGGAATGAAATGCGCACGCGTTACTATTGCTAACCTCTAACGAACGCCTTTAAGCAAACTGCCCGTAGTCTTGCGCCAGGAGTCAAAATTTTGAATTTAAGGATAATTTCAATTATTTAATTAAGTACGTGTAAAATATCTCTTCCGGTTAATTCAGAGGATGAGATGAATGATTTGTAGCGCGTGTGAATATGTCACTCCTGACTGGGATTCGAACCCGGAAACTCCGGATGAAAAGCCGAGACCCTATCACTCACACCACGGAGGTCGCCACCTTCTGTTACTTAGTCGCGTAAGAATAAACGCAAAAAACTCACGTATCATTCGTCGTTTTCGTGTATATTAATATTTAAAATCTACGCTGATTAGTGTTTCAACGTTGAATCGGGGAAAGGAACACAAGGCTGCGCCTCAAGTACCGTTCATAGAAAAATGTTCGAAACTACTTTGATTTTTGTGAACGATGACGATAAATACATGGAACTTTGGTGTCCAGTATTCATTATAATACGGTGATTTTCCAGTGCGCTCGCAAGAATATGAGATGAACATATTCTTTCTCCCGCAAAGAAAAAGAAGATTAAAAAGAAAACCGATAATAAAAAAATAAAATTATTTTTTTAGCGCTTACGCAGGTTTCTAGATAAGTTGATCTTAAGTTAGAATCTTAGCAACAATTCATATTTTTTACCTATTACCTATTCTAATTTCCTTGTTAGCATTTTTGTACCCTTGTTGGTAAAACTAATTATAAAAAAAAAGTTCTTAATATCTTATTCTCATTCGATTATTTATAAATTAAAATTATTTGTACAAACGTTTAAAGATTAATAAACGTATGAAATTAAATTAAATACGCTTAGGTTAATTAATACGATTAAAGTTTTCTTAAATGCAGTATTATATTAAGTCAGTAAAATTTTTAAAACGTTAATTTTAGATGAATTAAATGAACAGGGTAGTTTTTCTTTACCGTGGAGAAAAGAATACATCAACTTCTTGAGCCCGACAAAGAAAAACGGCTACAATATTGCCAACGGTTCCGTCGATTTCTGCGCGAGGGAATTAATGTTATGGATTCGTTATTTTTCACAGATGAAGCACGATTTCATTTGGACGGCTACGTAAACAGCCAAAACAGTAGAATTTGGAGCGCTGAAAATCCCCACGTTTATCACGAAAAACAATTACACCCGCAGCAGTCGGGCGTGTGGTGCGCGATATCGCGAAGAAAATAGTCGGTCCTATTTTTTTCGAGTACACCATTAATGCAGAACGATATCAGGATATTTTATTTCAGTTCATCGCACTCTTGGAAGAGGAAGACAGACACTGCCGGCTACAACATGACGGTGCGACATCGCACTACGCAGGTTCAACTTCTGATTTCGTCGAGGAATTGTTCGGTAATCGTGTTATCGGTCGAGGCTTGTGGCCACTAAGATCTCCAGACTTGACTGCGGCCGATTTTTTTCTACGGGGTTACCTCAAAGAAAAAGCCTACAGCGATAAACCACGAACTATTGAACAAGCTGTATTAAATATCCAGCCACAAACTTTGAAAATAGTTGCAAGAAACGCTGTAAAAAGAATTGAAGCTTGTATTCAGTAAGATGGCGGCCACTTCCAACATTTACTATAAATGTAAGGTAATGGATGGTAATAACAAAATTACATTTACATTTACACATGCCTCTTTATTATTTCAATACCTACCAATATAAGGTTGTGTTCCGTTTTATATGAGACACCCTGAACTTAGTGGGAAGAACAGTGTGTGTTTTGTAGCAGAATCCTCCCGCAGGGGTCATTCTGTGTTCTTTCTAAGCTCATAGTCATGATTTAACTAACAATTAGTATCAAGTAAGTCGTGAAACGGGTCGCAGTCAAAAGTTTTTCTTTTTTCCTTTTTAGATATAGATATATAAGCGTTTTTTGAGTAAAACGTTTCTATTGCCAAATATATTAAACTAATACTAGAATCAAATACTCTACCCCGTTAGTTAATTTTTTAAAAACATAAAAATTTTACTTGCAAATGTTCTTTAGCTTATTAAAAAAATCAGATAAAAAACTGTTATAAAAAATAAAAACTGTTACAAAAGTTATATGGCAGAAATAGTTATATATAGTTATATATCTAATTAATATTTTGTATATATTTTCCCTTAGTTTGTCATTATCAGTACGGGAACAGACAGTTTACAGTTATTATTGCAGGGCTAATAGCGCTCTTACTAAAAATTGCTATTTTTATTGTTTTCGTAAATTAAACGTTCTTTTTCTTCTATTACTGAAGCGCAAGTGATATTATGCTCTTTGAGCGAAATTATCATTTTTCATCGCAAGGAGCAGTAATATAATGAAAACAGTTACTAGCAACGATGTTAAATCTAAAAGTAAGGGCGTGAGAAATTGTAAAAAGCAATAAACTAATGAAAACTAATATTTGTGGGAAAATTCATTACGTACACCGGCCTCTACTTATTAAGATTTTAACGGAAAATTACAAACGTTAAACAGAAAATTATGTTAACGTTATATTACGTTATATTCTTCCATCGATATAACTTATATTAAGGAAAATTAAATAAATATCCTATAAACGAAAAAAAATTTATAACTATACGTCGAACTTTTCCAATATTTTGTCGTAATTAACATTTAAGATCTTCACAATCGTAGATTTGAAAATTACTTTTTCTTATATTGTATTCTTTGTTAACCGTTTTTCACTTATTTCATTTCTCTTCCTATTTTATAAAAAAATAAGCGTTAAAGAAATAACTTATTTCAAAATATCCAGTAAAGTGGTATATAAATAATAAAATTATTATTTTTTAAATCTTTTGAATTCACTGCAATTTAAGTTTTGGTAAAGTCTGTCCGAATTCAGCTTGGTTGTTTGTTTCTTACTTTTTCACGACTTAAAAGCGTTTACATTTAAAGAATATTTGGACGATATAGTTTTTTATTACGCAACTGCTCAAAAAGGAGTATAATATTTATAAGATGTACGAATGTTTTTTCCATTATAGCAGCTCAACAGCCGAACCGATTTAGATGTATGACGCATTGGAATTCCTTTATTTTGTTAATAAAATTAATAAATAAAAATACAAATATAAAATAGAAATAGAAATAATCTACGCTTAGAAATTAATTAAATAATCTGTAAATCGATTGACAACGGACTACTTCTAGCGGGAGAGTGGTGTGCAGCCGCCCGGCGCACCACCATTGGTCCGCCTTGTGCCAAAATTTTATCGCTAAATACCAATTATAATCAATTCTTTTCTTAAAAATATGAAATAAAAAGTAATAAAATACTGTTGTCGGTTAGAAAGAAAACATATTCTTGCAGCTTTAGCAGCCGGTTAATTTTTTAATAATGATCTTATGCTACCTCTTTTTCATTTTGGAGACCCAGAAGGCCTACAGTAGATTAGTTCCTAATTATCTTGCGATAAAATTGATGGAGGGAAGATCATGAGTCCCAAGAGGGACTCTTACCATTATATTCTTCTTAGGGTCATGTTCCTGCTCCTGTTTTGTGTCTCTTGCTTCTGGGAGAGTCTACCCTCTCCTTATTTTCTCTCCTCCTACCCTTATCCTTGTTTTCTTCTTGATAATATAACAAGGAAGCACTGATTTCCAGGGCAGCAGTTAAGTCAACAAAAATCCACTCTCTCTAGCCTCGTATGCATTTCATAAATACACTACAGAACCTTGCACTACAGTCCTATCAGTATAACACATTATAAAAAGAGCATCTCGTTAATAACTAATATACCCTTTTACATCTATTTTAAACACTTTGAGTGTAGATTATTGGTGTCTACTTATGAATATACATTCTTATCATTCCAACCGATTTCATTTACATACTGTTAAGGACTTGAATCGTAGCATTAGAATATGAAGAAATCCTTGCTATTCTCTTAAATGAAGTTTTATATTACGGTAATAAATTAAGGTTGCGTTTAGAAAATAGCATCGCGTTAGGTAAATTAGTCCACCGGTAATAATATTGGACAACCTAAGCGTTACGATGGAATAAGGAAATTGCGGAAAACCTTGATCAGAATAACGTTACAAAATACACGATTAATCGCAGTAAGAAATACACACTCGTATATATTTTTTCTGGTAGCTGGAGCAGTGTATATGAAATTTTTCGCTACAGAAAATGGTAATCTAATTTGTTATTTTATACCCGCCTTCCTTATGGCTTCTATACATGTAAAACAACCGTCTGAAGTATAAAAGCGCTATTCAAGAATTTATTTCTCTGAGAGTAATGATGATCACTATACAGACAGTCTCGGTGATGCCTGTCATAATCTATGACATTGACCGTGGTCTTTCCGATAAGGAGGTTCTGACCCTGATGAGGGAACAGAACACTGTCTTGGATGAGGCTACGTTCAAAAAGGAGTGTAGGCTGTAGGATTCCTGGCACTCTTTTTTACAAGAGCAGGGAAACAAAGACCCATGGGGTGTTGTCTATAGAGTACTTGGTCGTAAGTGGAAAAAAGACCTTCTGTCGGCTATCTCGACCCAGGATGGAGTTGTTAGACAAAGATCGTGTCCTCGCTCTTCTACAAAAAATATTTATCGTTAAATTTTTAATTTAACCGAAGTTAATTTATTTTTGTTTTCAGAAGAATGCACAGAAATTGTAACTTCTGCTCGGTGAAACCGGTTCTTACAATATCATTCCTTTTTTCTCGTTCATGGCGAGTTCAAAATTATTGTAGATAAAAAATCAGAATTTTAATAACGCCGAAAATATAATCGCTTTATTTATTAATCCATTACTCAAATTCTTTTTTTTTTCAGTTTTTCTTTTCTTATATATTATTTAAAATGAAGTTTAACCCTGCATTAGGTGAAATGAATCTCTGCAGCCTGGAGGTAAAGGACATCATCTCCTTTTTTTAAATTTTATAATAGAGCAGCAGTTTGAAGTTTTGAAATTTGCTTGTATTAATTTCCTTTTTTCATCTTTCAGCATAATGTTTGCTATTAAAATACTCTATTTAGGTCTACTTAAATAGATGCAATTGCTTATTTATTAATTTCTGCTTTATATTAAAACAAAAAAATGGACATGTATAACATCTCTAGTTACTTAACACTATTTTTTTAATGAATTCTTTCATCATGTCCAGAAATTTGTAAAAAAAGGCAGTAAATCTGAAGAAAATACAATTATTTTGAAAAAACTATTTTATTAAACAATACCGTTTATAAAAGATAATATCAGTGCAACACAACCTTCTAGTTGTTTCAACCGATAAGCAAAAAAATTATGCAATAAAAAGATTGTACAATATTGTTACACTGTTACAATGAAAAGAAAAAGGTAATTTTAAAAGACTAATTATTATTATAAAATTATTTTGCTCGTACAAAAAAGTGTAATACAAATTAAAATATTGTTACGGACACTCAACAAAAATTTACAAAGAACTAAAAAATATAATTTCTTCAGTAGTAATATCTATTGTACAATAAAAATTCACAAAACATTGAAAATTAATAATAAAATAGCAGAAAATCTACATCAAACAATTTTATCTGCAGTCTTCATCACTTTCTTCTTCAGGGAAATCATTTACTTTACTGCAGTTACATATGTTTTGATAAAACAGATGACATTATTTAAGTAAAATTAACAGGTCTTTGTATTTTAATTGTGATATCGGTTTTGGATCGACTAATGTATTTTTTCATAAATTAATCAAAATAAATTCTTTGTCAACATCTTCATATTTATAAAATAACTCTATCAGCGCATAAACATTTTCTGCTTCCATGTGCGTATGGCCTTTTAACAAGAATTTATGACACACTTTATCTGTAGATATATATAAACAATATAGGTAAACGCATAACAAAATTTTTGTTCTGGCCATATCCAATTGTCTGACCGTAATATTTCTTCAGTTTTTGAATCGGTAATGCTTTGTTCAGCCCATTTTAGAATCCAAGACGCTATTTCATTCTCACCATGTCACAAATTGTGAAATTAATGTCCATAACTTCCTGCAGTAGAAATGTTTTATATTTGTTAACAGCGTTGTTGGTAAACATTTTTGTTAATCAGCTGTCAACACATTTACTGTTCTTTGCATCTTGAGTATTTTTACTGTTTGGTCATACAACTTCTATGATTCCTTAAGGTGCAATCATAATCACTTTAAATAAATCTTTTACCGTCTGAAGTTAATTCACCGTTTATTTTTGCTAGATACGAATCTCAAGCCATGTTTACTAATGTTTAATATATATATGGCTGTATAAAGCCACTTTAAAAAATTTTTTTTTTTATCTATTTTATTTTCAGCACAGAATTGTTGATAAAAGAAGTACAAATTTTCTAAATTTAAATCGGGTCTTAAAAATGGTTTCTTAGTTTTCAAGCGTGAATAATGACCCTCATATTTCGGAATAACATTTTGAATTATTTCCTCGGGTGTTTTCATAGCAGGTGTATGCCGTCCTATTTGTCTATTTCTACAATTCCTCCACGTTATTTTTTTTAATCGCGTTAACTATGACCGTATTAGATATAGCTTGTATGTTTAGAAACATAACTTTACTCACCCTTATTTTTACATGATTTATGTTTAAATTATAACGAAAAGAATTTTCTTTTGGTTTTGTACCGTTCGTACCTCTACATTTTTCTTATAGTCTTACTTCAGTGTAGGACGTAATTTTTAAGTAATTTTTGGTAATATTTCATTTTACACATATATGGAGGATTCATTTTGTTTCTGCAGCCAATTCTTTGCCCTTATTATTATTTGTATTGCACTCACCAGCTAAGTACTTCTGTTTGCTAATATTACAAGTCTACTGTTCAATGTTTCTCTGTCATTTTCGACTTTGCCGTTCAATAACTGTTTTACTTCCTCTTATGTTTATGCGTTTCATTCTCTGATTCAGAGCTTAATCTGAAGACGGTATATAATCTTCATCCTCTGAGGTATTTTCAAAGTCACTAAATACAAGTCTTTTCTAACAAACGTGACCCTGTAACTTGATCATTTTGAGAGCGATCGGGAGAAGATGAAGTTCCCTCATGGGCTTGTTCATTTGAAAATAAAGGATATGGTTCGTTTACATTAATTTTCTACAATTTTTTTTTTACATGGTTTTGCACAGTTACAGTTTCAATAAACCGAAACTAATTTCAATTCACGATAAACAGCATATTACTGGCCTTGTAATTAGCCATATTAATTTGACCCTGTAACTGGCCGTATTATTTTGGCCTTGTAAAAGGTCAAAGCCGGAACAGGGGACCTAAAGAAAGCGACACTAAGATTTTCATAATCATTCAAGTTTAAGTCTGCAGTTTATAAAACAGATAACTAAGGATGTAAATGGCTAAATTTTCTAAAAAAGCAACATACTTAAGTTACAGTTTGTTATCAGCAAAAACAAAACGAAAAAGAAAATAGCATCAAACCAATTAATCGATTAATAACTCAAAAAAAAAAAAAAATGTAGGCTTGGCATGCTGGTTTGCAACGGTATATTTACCGGTATCCTAATAAAAAAGGCAGTTGGAAACACTATTTTACTATTAATTTTCCCTAGTAAGCCAGACATGGGAAGTTTCTTATTCTTGAGAAAAAAAGATTGTAGCAAAACAACTATCTATGCTGTTTTTGTAGTCCTGTCAGGTCACCCACCTACTACAATTATGCTCATAAGATCTAAGATATTCCATTTCCAGTTAGCCGTTTCATACTAATGTTTTTAAATGTTCTCCACAAATATTTGATTTAAATGATTGTTGTTTATCCTAGATTATTCAAGATAGAACAACAGAATTGTTTAATATTTTATTACGCAATTAAATTGTATTGTAAAATTCTAACGGTTTTCTTTTCAATATTTCAGGACAGGTTGCCCTATTTAGTTTTATCTGACAGTAGTAAAAGTTCCTGGTATGATTCTAAGTATGATTCTACACTTAAATTTACAATTCCTCTCTACAACAATAATTCAGGAGTTGCTATCACTGCAGATTGTTACAAGTATTTATTTTTGAAAAAAAAATTAAGAAATAGATATGATTACATAAAAACTCTATGGGGTAAATAAACTAAAACGGGGATAAAATTCCCGGTTCTTGGTTTCCTATTTTTTTGTCTAGGCCGGTGCGTCTTGTTTGGGTGGCTAGCTCGGTTTCCTATTTTTTATGTTCCTATTTTTTTGTGCGTCTTGTTTGGGTGGAGCTACCCATCCAAACAAGACGCAAATATATATATATATATATATATATTTTTTTTTTTATTTTATTTATACCGTTATTAAATAATCTGTGTATTATCAAAGAAATTGATATTCTATTATGAATTGATGAAATATGTTTATAAGATGTCTTTTGTTACACATCAGTTATACATCTTTCATCTGAAAAAAAATTAAAAAAACACATTAAAATATTACAGATTATTTTTAACTGTTATTAAAATTACGATTACATTAAAGATAAATAAATATTACCTAGATACATTTTTTACAATATAGACAAAATTAAAATATTTAAAAATGTTAGGTATGCAATTTATTATTCAGTTGCGTTTTTTTAAAAATAAGACTAAATAGTGTATATTTCATAATAATAAAAGCCCTTACTACTATGTGCGAGCGCTGGGATGTCGGTATAGCGGTTCATATAGTACCTGACTCCCCGGCTCGGATTAAATTTGTAGGAAGCAGCTGAGTTGGGGAACAGGTTGGATGAATGATCCTGGGCATATCCAAACGCCTCTTCGCCCGCATCTTGTGTCATACTGAATGGTGTCGCTTTATTCATGAAAACTTTAACTTTCACGATTTCTGTGGCAGATAATTCACATAAAAATGTTCATCTAAGAGAGCCGTTGGCTCCGCAAGCTAAGCGAAGGAGCGTTGAGTTTGATGATATAATATTTGGAGATAAAGAGGGAAGGAGATTCTAAAATCTGAATCACAGAAGCTGCAGGAGGACCTGTAAGGAAACAAAGAATTTTGCTATGAGTCTGTTCGTTGAAACCGTTAACGACCTCAATCATCACCACTACTCAAGGCCAAGAAGATGGGACGTATAAACATTGAGGTTGTATCGCATGGTACGTTAAATACCTTCAAGGGAGTAATTGTGTGAAGGGATTTGTTGATCACCACTGAAGACGATATTGTAGAGGAACTCTACGGGCAAGGAATTGTTGCATGTTGTCGACTGAACACACGACGCAACGGAGAAGTATGACAAAAATAAAGGCTGGTTTTCATTAACAGATGTTTGTCCATTCATTACTATCGCATTGTTTTCTATATCAGAATCTATAACATACAGCGGCCCGTGCAGGGATCCGCCGGTTTGTGTCTACTCCCATGGGCATCACTCTGCGAGATCGTGAAACTGTACAATTTGTAAGGAGGAATTAGCAATCAAAGAGATAAAGACTATTTAAAACGTCAACTGCTTCGAAGCTAGAAAAGTCACCGAATGTTGCGCCTTATGCTCAAGCTGCTGCAGCTCCTGCAGATTCCTTTAAACTAAAAGTCGCAATCTCTGAACTGGCACCAGATCTAGCGAACGTGGTGAAACGTATCGTCAACGAAAAGTTGAAAAATTGTCCTTTACAGAAACTATTCCAAAACCGACACAGAAAAAAAGGAGAAGTCTCCAAACAAAAGTTGTTCTTCCGGATCTGAGAATGAGCTCTCGACCGGTCAAAATGGAAGGAGATTAAACTAAACAGCACAAGTCGTTTAAACATAATGCACCAACGGTTAAAGTTGAAATAGAGAAAATCCCCTTCAGAGAATCAGGAAAGAAGACGACGTGATGATGATCGTTGGAAGAGAGAGTGATGGACAAACATCAATGGAGCCCCAGAATGCTCGGAGGCCTCTAAAAGAAAGAGCAAGCTTTTTAGCCGCCCCATGCAAAGCTCACCGCATCATCTTGCTCACTGGCTCAGTACCATCTAATGCCGGCAGTAAAGTATCCTCCGGTATCTATTACGAAGACGGATTGGATGATTCCATTTCAGAAGGCTCAGACAGCCTGGAACACTCTTTTTAAAATTTGGCAAACTATTCTCTGTTGAAAATATGTATATATAAAATAGAATTTTACCATTATTTAAAATTATAATGATATATTATAATTTATATCTAAGATATATTTTAATAATGATAATAATATATATAGTTATATATATATATAGTTGCGGGAGCGACAGTGCTCTCTCTCTCTCTCTCTCTTTCCTTTGTAGCCTCCCATGAAGCTTCCTATGTGCGCATGCGCACAACAGCCAAACACCACTCCACTGGAACTGTAAAGCGCACAGTTACATACAAAGTTCTTTGTATCTTTTTCATAAACTGGGGGATGGCTACTTACTGACATTAAGTTCCCACAGTGCCTACACGCGAGCCGGGACTGGTGTCCACTTTTTGACATAAAAAGTATTAGAATTTGTGGCTATTTTAATAATAATAGTTAATAATTCGACTAGAGTATTATTCTGAGGTAGTTATTTAAAGGAAAATGTTTAAAAACGAAAGACTATGGAAGCGAAATATGGAAAAAAGACAAAGCTGTTTGTGATATTGGTATTTTTTTCTTTTTAAATAGGACCTACAGTTAAGAAAGCAGTTTTACAACGTTAATTTTTATAGCCGAAACAATCTTAACGCAGGCTTTTTACTGTTAGATGCATAGCATAGGTTAAGTCTACCTCCGCATTCCGACTTGCCGAAAGGGATTTTTTTATCTTGCAAAAATGTTACTTGTAATCCACAATTTAAACTTTAGAGTAATTATTGATACTTCTAAATTCTGCGCCATTAGTAATAATTCGGTTTATTATAAACAATTAAATCACATTTTGAATTTCCTGTTTTCCTGTCTTCTTTTTTTTTGTCTTCAGTCATTTGACTGGTTTGATGCAGCTCTCCAAGATTCCCTATCTAGTGCTAGTCGTTTCATTTCCTGTTTGTTAAATGGATAAAATTTTCTAATAATAGTAAGTTACTTAAATCGATCGATATATTCTACTTCGTATATTTATTTTACTAGACCAAACCATCTCTATTAATGATTGGATAGCTTGTTTTACAAAACCTCAAAAAATTCAAAGGACAGTCTTTTTAGATTTTAAACTTTAAAAATTGCGCGATCAAGACAACCGCCTAATTCTCCATTCTTCTAATTAGTAGGGTATCTACTAATGACTTTACTGTTAGAATCTAACAGAAGTCTATGCTTAGAACTATCAACCCTACCTCGTAATATATCGACTGTTATGCCTCTTCCTAATTATTCAAACCGTTTCCCTTTTGTACACTATCAACAAAAATTAGAATAATTTATAAATATTTCAAAGGTTATATAATATATCAAGATATGATAGATAATGTCTTGAAAAAAATTGAGGTCTGATAAATAAATCGTATTAAAATATCATTACATTTTAAAAATAGTTTCTTTAATGATTTTTACCCTTTTCATTAACAGTAATCAATAAAATAGAAGTGACTGAATAACTGTTGAAGATCCAGCAACAAAAGTCAGATATTTTTTTCAGTTTACAAACTACAAACCGTTAAGGTATTAAAAATATGGAAACGTTTTAGATTATAGAAAACCTTATATGAGTTTGGTATTGCTAAAAATTGTTTAGTGTAGTGTGATATAAATGAAGAGTGCAGAGATATTAATAAAATGTATAATATCGTTTAATAACGTCTAATTTTCATAACGGTGCATTATTTAATGTTCTCGTATGAAAAAGATCTTTAAATCTGCGTATGACTTAAAATAAAGCGACCAATGGGCTGTTGATATGGTTTAAGGTGTATTCCATGTATGAAGAAATCCCTGATGGAACCGTTAAGTTAAACAACTTTATCTTTATCCCTATAAGATTTTACTAAAATAGAAAACAACAGAAAATAAAACATTTTTAATCAAAGAAAGAGGCAAAATCTCAATTTAAAATTATTTTGTCGCAAATTAACAGGATTTATAAAAATTAAGCAACGGCCAAAAATAGGGTAAAGCTGTCACCTTAAACATTTTTTATATACAATTTAGCCTAACATTTTTAATGATTTTTTACTTTTTAGGATTTTTTACGCGTCAATTTTTGCAATTATTTTAGTGGCCGTGAATTAAAACTTTGGTGTGATAATTAGTTACACAATGTTTGCCTATTCTGTTTCATTCTAAACGCGTTTTCTGTAAATTTTGTAATAATGATTTAGAAGAAATTGGTATCTCCCATTATTATTTCGCTTTCTTACCTGCCCCTATTCTAGTTTAATCCCTATGAAGTTCTTTTCTCCACAAAGATAGATATTAGGTTTTGTTCAAAATTAAAAAGAATGGTAATCTGAATTTTAATTTATAATTCGGGAGAGTAATGTAGTCTTCGGTTTGATGAGATGTGATAAGTTGTAGAACCTGAAAGTACACTTGTACTTTTACTACCTGTAAAATAAACAATTTTGCACTCACCGATAGTCGGCTTCTATTAATCCTCTTCACAATTTGATCCTGGAAGTTGCACTTGATGAGTTTGATTAATATGGATAACATGACGTCTTCTACCGAGGATTACTTTGCATATAGGATTCAATTTTCTGTTCAAAAAATACTTTCCGTGCAAGCGACTGTAATATCATGATTTAACATTTACGAGTTTAACGTTTATGAGCAACACAGTTCAGCAATCGGTCTTTGATGACTCCCAACTTGTCCTAATCTTTTACCGTGAATTTATAGTTGTTAACATTTTTTTGTTTTTTCATCGCATGCTTCAGGTGAATTTTATTCTAGCCCCCTTATAGATGAATGGATTCCAAAAATATAAAATAATTACCAGTTAAATAAATTTTTTTTCTAGCATAGTGCATGTATTAGACCATTAAGTTTTTTTTTTAGCCTGTTATCAAGAAAGCATTGTTTCCAGAATTATCTCTTACTGCCTTTTAATGTTCTGCAAAACAGAATTAAAATAATAACAGTTAAACAGATCACGATTAGTATATTTTAAAGTTTAACTTTTTTTTCAAAAAGAATTCATTGAAAATAATTCTGTTTCCCTGGTTTCTCAATTTTATCTTTAACAATATAAATAAAAATAAATTAAAAATATTAAATATTTATTATTCTGTAATAATGATTAATTTATTAACCGATCGGGTTATGAATAACGATTAATAAGATGAAGTTGTATAATGATAGTTGTTCAGGTGTGTGATATCGTGGTATTTATTTTATTAATTTTATAATAAAATAAATGTACAGATTATATTAACTCTATTGGATTTAAAGCTTTAGTTTTTTTTTAATAATTTTCATCTATACAGAACAAAACATTGCAACTTCTTACGGAAATAACCACGATCGTTCTGATTGAAAAATACCTTCAACTTTCTCAGCCAGACCACTTTTACTCCCCCCCACCGTTCGTCATTACTTTTTTAACGGGAAAAGTGGGAATTAACTGAATTATCGTTTTTATCATTATATCAAGTTTTAGGGGATATATGCCTGTTCAAGGAAGTATATGTTTTATATCTTAATTTATGTGATGAATATATATATATATATATATATATATATATATAATATATTCAAGGATATGTGCCTTTAAATTAACTTTGTTGAATTAATTCGTTAACCCATTAAACATATGCTAAACGATGATTTTAGTTTTAAGTAGATGGTTTTTTTAAGTAGTATGTTTTAGTCCATCGTGCTGGTATAATTCATCGGAAATCGGTTGTTTAACAGCTGATTTTAAAAGTCGAAGGTTCTGGGGTGAAATCCTAGTAAAAATTAGTTGCTTTTATACGGATGTGAATTCTACACGGTGGATACCGGTGTACTTTGGCGGTTGGGGTTCAAGGAACCACACGTCTCAGAAATGGTCGCCTTGTATAAGAGAGCCAGTGGAACAGATTTACATGTGACAGCTGTTAAATGTCGACTACTTGAAGCTGTTAATACAGTTCGATGCTAATTGCACGGGGATCAAGTGCATAATGAATAGTGATTTATATCCTGATCAGTGCCCGATGAGTAATGTTGATCGTGATCTGATCGCTGCTCAGTGACAGCTGATTGGTGATGATAATTATTTGTTATGTTAAAATGCACAAAATAAATTAATCTTTGTTGTATATTTAAGATTACAGAAGATATTAGAAAGGTAAGCGATAAAAATGTTTGACCTTTTAGTAAGTAATTTATTGTATTTTATTTGATAATGTAATCTATTCCAAGAATAGATTTACTTCAAAAGATTAACTGTGATAATACGCATACAATTGGAGCCAAGAGATGCTATGAGCATGTGAGAGGTATGACAAACACTGTTCTAGTTGTAAGAATAATGTTCTGCTTTTTATAGGACTTTCTCTATAATCCCCTCTATAATTTTTTTTTTCAGTGATATTAAAGCGAGTTAAACAATTATTTAATTAATCCCTTTTTTTATGATTCTTCAAAATATCAAATTGGTCAGATAATTTTTCAAACGTCAGCTAAACAATAAGACATTCTGCAGTCAACTTCCTCATCCCGACTAAGAGAACCAAAAACAATCAAGAATTTTATTGAGGAAAACTAAGAATTCACTTGAAAATTTTAAAAATATCTTAGTGAATCTCAGCAATGCAGTCGATAACAAATAAGTGTTCTTACCTTTTACGTTTTTTCTTGATACTAATATTTTTTTATGAACATTAATTAATTATTTAAGTCTTTTATGTACCTGGGAATTTTATTTTAATCTTTGTCGGTCCAATTCTTCTGTCTGGAAAATATACAAATAAAAATTACAATAATTAAAAATAAATAGAACCGAATTAGAGCCTGACGGAAAGTTATGGTGTGCAATTATATTTTAATTTTAACGATTTTTTTTTCAATAAAATTAGAATATACGACAAAAAAATATATTTTATGTACAAGTATAATTTCCCTATTGGTGTATTATATTCATATATATATGTATATAATACACACACAGACAATAAAATATATTTACATTCTCTTAAATTATAACATTTGAAATAGCTTTTTATATACCCCATTAATTAACAAAGGGGATAATTAACCCTTACCGGTACTAAATTATATTTTATATTGTAACTGAAATTTTTGTCTTCACTACTATAAGTTTTTATTCTATTCTGATCGGTTTTAGTAATTTTCTAACGTATTAAATATTTTAAAACATGGAACTACATAAGATACCGTATACTGGTATCTTGTGTCTTTCCGCTTGTTATCGTGTGATTACACTACACGTCTCCTTGAAGCATTTGCTCTCTTTCCTTTTGTTGATACGTACTCTGGAAAGTGACTTTCCTTCAACCTCAAAGGATCCTCTTCTAGCGATGGTCTTCCTATTTTCGCTTTTGCTATAGAATGTTTTTCAACAATTGCTTCCACCAAGGCCGCTCTAGACTGCAGATGTGTGTACTATTCTCCACATTTTTGGTCCAAAATATGTGGAAATTCAATGCACATATTTAAGAGGGTATGCGCTAAGCATCCGATCCATTTTAACAAACACACCACATATAAATGTTATCATTTATAATCGAAGGAACGGTGACATCTTGCCATTTTATTCTTACCTCAACCGAAAGAACTTCGTGCTGAGTCGACAAACATAGCGCATTCTATTGATAACTCAAATTTAATAGCATCATTGACCGGAATTTTCAATCGATGGTATCATTTCATTTTTCTCCAATTTTTGTTTTACAAAATCCTTAGGGACACCTTTAATACTATACTTTACAGTTCCCACCTATATAGCAATATAGGCAACGGTGGACCACAATAGGTACTGTCGAAATACACACAACAACTCTTTTGAAGCAGGTCGTGCGTCAAAAAAAGTACAACATTTGTTACATTCCCATAATTTGCGTTACGGATTAGTTCCCTTTCACTTCCGGTATATACTACCAGCTTATAAATGTATCCTGACTTTGATTCAGAGAAAACATAGGTTTTGATTCCGAATCTAGCCCGTTTGATTCCTATAAATGAACAAAATCAACCGACCTTTTCATAACAAAAGGCTTTCATCCATAGCTATTTTCCTCTCTATTTTCGGGTAAACGAAAGAAAATATTTCATTTAAATATTCTAAGACAGGGTGTATTTTTATAATCTTTTATTCTTTTGAGGTGGAAAATTATTTGTAAAATTTAAAATTCTAGAAAAGTTTGAAACGTATGCCATAACAACCGAAAACCCTCGGGTTGCAAATAGTGGTTTTTGTATAATATTTATTAATTTCTGGCTTCCAAATCATTCCATGCGAAATCTAGAGTGCAGTTAGTAAAAATATTTCATTATAATCGGCTGGATTCCACCCTTGAAACCGTCAAAACTGCTTCAGAACTTTATTTGACAGAAAATTAGCTGCTTATACGTTTTTGGGTTTTATAATTGTATCAACAAATTAATCTGTTATAAAAAGGTTTTATACCTGATTTTCCAGTAAAATTGGAGGACCTAAAAAAGTAATCAGGTCGATGTAATTTACCCGTTCAATATTACTTGTTTGTCTTTGAGTAACCGCATCACCTGCACCGACCTCATTAGCATAATTATCATCATCGTTAGGTAATAACAACAACGAAATGTGTAACAACAATGATATGTGTAAATCTATTTACACATATCACGTAAACTATCACTATCGCTATCAGATTGTAAGCGGTCTAAAATGTCAAAATATTCATTTTTTGAAGTGCCATCTCAAACATAAGAAAACCATGTACATAAATCTCAACATTACTTGTATTTTTTTAAAATTCAGATTAATAATCGGTCGATTGGAATTTCATTTTATTTGCAATTTATTTTACCGACACAATAAAAAAAATCTGTATTTTTTAAAAAAATTTCAACCCAAAAAACCGGTTGGAATTTTTCTGATTGTTAATGTTCATATTTACGCGCGCGCGCGCGTGTGTGTGTGTTCGGTGTTGGCCTTTAAATCACCTTATATCTCCAGAACTGGCGGGCACATTTTGACCAAACTTGGTCAGATTACTTCTACATATGGGGCATTGATGTTATTAAATTTTCAACTTAAAAGGTCATTGCGGTGAGGCTGTAGACCAAGGTCATCCTCAGTATCTAGAGATTTCGTCTAAATAAGGTCATATTTTTCTTGAGCGCGTTTGTTAACAATTAAAAAATTACAATATTTGCATCAAAAAGTTTTGTAAAATCGCAACCCCAGCCCAAAAATATTACATTTTAATATAATAATATTATTGTACGAAAAAATATTATATTTAAATAAGAGAATAAATTTTTTTAAATTAAGTTGCGTGTGTAAGCTGTGCCTCAGAAAGAAGCCACAGTAGTAGGACTTGCTTTAGCCGCGTGAATTACTTTTTTATTTTTTATACAATAAACAAAAAATTAAAAGCTCGTATAATTTTTCTCCCTTGAGCAATAACTTTGGTTTTTCAATTTATTTTATAAATATTATCTTAAAACATAAATTTGATAAACGATTGGAAGGAAAATTTGTCGCATATAGAATGATATCACTTTTTTGAAGTTAATTTTCTAGATAGAAAACCTGAATTTATTTTCATCAGATTGATAGAATTTTATAATCTTCAATTTTTAATAATTTTAACAAATGTTAATTTCAGTTAGAAGGTTAAAAATGAGAAAAGTATCTTTCTTAGTAAAATTTATTAAAAATAATTATATTCATATAGTCAGTCTCCGTGGCACAGTTTTAGTATCACGGTCTTACATTCGGTGGTCCCAGGTTCGAATCCCGTCAGGTATGCTATTTTTAATTCGCTACAAACTTTTATTTCTAAATACCGTACACGCTTTAAAAGCTTTCTGTAGTGAATTAATTCATCAAGCAAAAAACTAATTTTACACATTTGCAAGCGTAATAAATTATTACTGATTTTTTGCAATTATTTTAGAAAGTTACTCATGCTGTGTGCTTAACTTGTATTAAAATTGCTGTAACATATTTTTCAATAAAGACAAATTAAGGCAAGACGTCTCATTTTACAAGAAATTTAGTCATGTTTAAGTGTATTTGTAATAGTTGTCATATAAATCGCTGAAGGAACTCTATATAACAAATTAAAACAAAAGGTTTTTTTTAGGTAAAATAAGTTATGAATTCATCCTGATCGATTTTTCTACCAAAACGTTCGTGTATATTTGTTAATAGCATGCATTTTTATTATTTTTTTCTGTATTTTTCCCTCCCGCCGGAGCGGGGTCCGCAGCCAAGCATAAACTCAGCTCCGTATGGTGCCATCGCCTCAAGCTACCTCAATGGGGCCCCTCACGGGGATTCCGGTCTTTACGCTCCGCCTCTAATGAGGAATCCCCCAAGGGGATCCCCCACCGTGACTACGGTCTTCATAGCCTCCCCGAAGGTGCTGTGAAGGAGTCCCCGGCCAATCATTCATGGTGGGACCCCGGAGCTTCAAACTCTTCCTGGACGTGGCTGTCCCCCACAGACACCCAACAGCGCTAAGCAGACGCCGCATATTATGGCGCAGTTGAAGTCGTACATCCCGGCCCACCGGGTGCATGCTCATGCGAACTGCAGTAAAGAAATCGAGCCTCCCGCCGGTAGTCCTTCCGCAGGTGACCGGCCTCACCGCAGGTAAAACAATGCCCACTACGGTCTGACCCAGTACAAGAATTGATTCTATGGTCCTTTTTTCAGGAGCGGAAAGAAAGGTCGTCAACCGAGCGCCTCATGACTCTGCAAGCACCCATCCTAATACGGACACGTCCGTCGGCAAATAATTTGTCTGCCAGGATAGGTGTCACGGTCACAGCGACCAGCTGCGTTTCACCATAAGCCAGTCGCATGGACAGAACATCTATCGACACCGACTCCCCCGTAAACTTTCGCAGTTCTTTCACGAACACACCCTGAGTACTAAAATATCCATGTCTTTGACAAGACTCCTGTCTTCGATAGGAGTGAACCCTCCTGCCGTCCCTCCCTGTCAGGGCCGTAGTGGTGGCCTCGACCTTTGCGGAAATATCCTTACTTATTCGTTCAGCCGCACCACTATCGGCCCGCAACCGCATATGAAGGTCCTCTCCCTGCCCCTTACGTGCGGAGAGGACCACAACTTCACCTGGCGACACAGCTCCTTTCACTGAGCGGAGGAGATCGGCGTAGATTTCCTCTCTAGTTTAACCACCACTGTCGTCGTCGGCGGGCCTACCGGTCGTTCCCTGACGATATCATTTGGCGTTGACCCCAACAGGTGCACAAGATAACTCTCCCTAACCCGTCGACCGAAGTACTCGACTGAAGGACGTAAAGGTTGGTCGACTATTCCGAAAGTCCTGAGAAGCACACCGCCTTACTGTGATCATCCTTCATAACTCGGAGATCCGAACGACAGACAATGGAGGCCACTTCCTGGTCCCAGGCCGCCGTTAAATTAAAAAAGTATACAAAGTTAAAAATAAAAACTATTTACAACAATTTCTGTTTCATAGCAACCATTCAAAAAGTAAGATTAAAAAATAAACATTCATATTCATTATACAATTTTGAAAGTAGAATACATGAGGACATAATTTGGAGAAATATTGAAAATAAACACAATTAGTTAAGAGTGGATAGAGGTTTATAATTATTTTATATTTTGGATACGGGTCGTAAAATAAGGTAAATTTGAAAATATAATTGTCTTTATAAATTTACAAAAGAATTCTATCTTTGACAGAATTGTCTTTATTTAAATTTATTAAATATAATATATAAATATATATATATATATATATATATATTAAAATTTTATTAGAATTCCCTTAATTTTAGTTTATAAAGTTTTCTTTAAATATTTTAAGTTGTTTTTTCAGATAATATTTTCATGTTAAATAGATTTTTTTAATACTTTTATTTATAGTCTCATCAACAATTAGCGGTCAGCAACTTATCAGTGTAACTGTTCTAGTAAATGTGTAATCTTGAACAACCTCAGACCGACCATTCCTGAGGTGTGTGGTTAATTGAAACCCTACAACCAAAGAACACTGGTATCTGGTGTTAAATTAAAAATGTTAAATATGATGAGTCCAATACAAGACCTTCCAACTAACCAAGTTCAAGACTTTGTTCTAAGTAATGTTAGATGTGCATTCTGACAGAGCCAGTTAAAAACAACGTTAGATTTTCATTCTAACGAAGTGAATCCATGACTAAAGAAAAATTATATAAAAAACAAAGGCTTCAACAAAATATTTCTTTGAATAACTGCTATTCATGTAATACATACTTGTAATAATGCTCAGATTTGATTTACCATCTGCTGTCACAGGATGTCCTAAATAGACACCTCTTTTCGTAAAAATTCTATTTTTATCTAATCGAATTTTGAAATTAGCCTATCTAAATCTAAAGAAAACTTCTTTTTGTTCCTTGAACTAGCTGAATAAATAATATCAAGATAAACATGGCAAATTTCGTTTTTAATTCCGCGTAGTACATTATTCATAATTTGTTGGAAGGTCGGTGAGCTATTTTTTAATCCAAATGGCATCCTTAAAAATTCATAGTGTTCTATTTTTGTGGAGAACCCTGTTTTCTCTATACTACTGATATCCACCTGTACCTGATGAAATCCTGTGGCGAGATTCAACGTACTAAAATACTGGGTTTTTCCTACCTAGCTATTCTAAAATGATTGTTATACTCGGAAGCGGAAATTTACCTATTCTTTATGAATTTAATTCTATAAAATCAGTCGCTAATCTAAATTTTTGTTTTCATAAGACGTCAGGTTTTTTCAGTACTATCCAGACTGGAGGGTTCCTGGACGAATATGAGAATCGAATAATTTTTTGATATCTTGAATTTGGTTTTCGACTTAATTTATTTATTTTTCGGGATAGCAGTAATTTAATGTGTAAACTGGTATCTCATCTGTTGTACGAATTTTGTTTTATTTGCCTCGTAAACGTTGCCGATTTTTAATACGTATAAAGTGAACGTACCGGTTCTGCAAACCTCTTAATAAAGCGTCTTAAAGCTAATTTTCTTAATATATTCCCATAAAAAATTTGCTATTAGAGGTCTTCTGTTTGACAATTTAATCATTTTTAGATTTTTTCATAAAAATTAAAAGGTGTTTTGTTCGTTTTGTTTTAATTTTGCCATTTCTAAAATGAATCTGAAACAATCACGTTTACCTAAATAACCATTCAATATCACTTTTCTCTAACATCCAACCGTTTGTAAATATTTCGATTAATTCTAAAACAGGCGATTTTATTTTGGACAAATTGTTAAAAACAAATAATCATTTTGAAAATCTGGGTTACTGTTTACATAAAATCTTGTTACAGATTTGTAGGAAAACAGTAATAAATCGATTTAATAAAGTCGGATTACCTTAGAATTCAGAGATCACGTCAAAATATAGGCTTTCTCGACACTGTTCTCGTCATTTTGTCCAAATAAGATTTCTTTCACACACAAATTACACAAATTAAAAGCGACTAATAATAGAATTTAAATTTAATATTAATAGTACTTTTCTACTTATCATAAAATTATTTTGTGATCGTGGACTATTTTTTACTACTTTAATTTTTATTGATTCACACCGATTTAATTTTTTCTACACCTTTTAATAAATTTACTTTATAAAAAATATAACACATACAAAAAAATTAAATTATTTTGAATAATATACACTAATTCATTACACTCCTTAGAATAATATGCTTTTATTCTCGTTGTGTTTGTCGTCTTCACGAACTGCGGAAACCGATGAAGAATTATGTTCATTAACTCCTTGAAGACATCGTACCGACTGCGTCAGTTAAGTTGTTTCTTAGCGATGAATATTTTAAAAAAAAGAAAAAAAAAGTTATACATATAAAATAATTATTTCACATACAGATATTCTTTCTATGATATATTGTGGATATACCTTCCAAATACAAGACTCTAATGAACTATGTTAGGTGTACAAGATAACAGAGTACGTTTTAAACAACTGAATAAAATAATGTACTTCAACGTATTATTTCTTAGAATTACTACTAGTCCAGGAAAACACCAGTAATAATGCTTGCATTTGCTAAATAATATATTCTAATGTACATGTGAGTGTGTGGTTTTATGTGCTTAAAAATATACTTTATGCATAATTGTATGCTTTGAAATTAATGTGAAAATTATTCATTGTTATAAATTATGATTACTTAATATTAAACGTTAGCGGTTTAGTTGTTTTTCACAAAAATTTGACTTCAGTAGTTTTGTGATTGTTGCACTATAAACTGTACCTACATTTCTCCAATTGAAACTGAATTTAAAAAAGTGATATTCTGTTTCTTTATTTTGAAAAAATACCGCGTCTCTCCACTCATACAGAATACACCGATATTATTTTTGCGTACCGCTTTTGCGATGGAAATACTGCAGCTGTGGTTTAAGAATACTAACGTAGGAATCCTGGACGAATATTTCCAAACCGTAAAGTATTTTTGTAGAATTTTTAATAATGTATAATAATTTTAAAATGAATTTTAAAATAATTTTTAATGAATAATTTTTTTTTTTTTTCGTGAAAATAACAGTTTCTAGTGCACATGTTTCATCTGAATAAACTTTGATGGCAAGAAAAAACATTCTTCAGGTGCTAGAACCGGCTAACTAACAACTTAATCCTACTAAAAGCACGTTTAGAAACACGACTCTATATTCCACAAAATACCGTATGAAGGGCATTACACTATAACGGATTGCATCCATATGTTCAGAAAGTTCAACATCTCCTCTTGGTGACCGTAGCAGACGAATGCAGTTTTGTCATCGGATTAACAATAATTACCAGTTAATTCCATTCATTCTATTTTTGGACAAAGCTACTTTTACTCGTAATGACATATACAACACACGGAACATACTTACCGTTGGTCTGAAGAAAACCCACATGCTGTAATCGAATTAAATTTCCAGAACATATTTTCGGTGAACGTTTGGTGTGGCACGATCGAAAACCAATTAATAGACCCTTCTATACTAAAACCAGAAGAGAAATTATCCGGAATTTTTAAAGAATTTCGTATAGCGCTTGAAAATTTTCCATCGGTGAAAGGAATTGAAATGTACTATCGACTTCATTGCCGACAAAACATTTCACGAATGAAGTAAGACAATTGTTAGATGAAAAATTTACTGTTAAATGAATTGGATGTAGAGGGCCAGTAAATTGGCCAACTAGATCACTGGACCTTACTCTCTTAGGTTATTGTTTATGGGGCTGATTATATGTTAGGTATGGAGGCAAAAGGTAGACACACGCAATGAACTGACCGCTCGCATTCTCTGTGCCGCTGCCCTCCAGTTGAGGGCGCCCTCATCAATTACTAGTTGGCGATAGAGAATGTAAGGATACGCGTTGAAAAGTGCATCGAAAAGTGCTGGAATCTTCGAAAATTTATTGTTAATTAATGCAGTATAAACCACGTTTAATTTTTCGAAGGTCTAAATTTATTGTACAAAAACGGCTGTTTTTTATTTTTAGATTAATTTTTCTGCTAACATTTGTAAAACATTTGCTAACATTTTTCTGCTAAGTTGTTTTTAATAATAAAAGTGATTTTTTTTTTGTTTTTCACAGGTTTTATTAAAACAGTTTTCTCAGAATTTCTCTACAAGTTTTGATAACAAAATTGACTCATTTAACAAAGCTGCATTTAAACCTAAAAAAAGTATATATCGTCACCGAATGTTTCGTTTTACGTTGGATGTGAAAAGTACACGAAATACAGACAGTTGTTGGACATGCTGTTTTATTTAAAAAACATAAAATCTAACAACTTTATTCTTATACAACGCCGTAAAATTCATTCAGTTTGACTTCATTGGCCACGTTATATTTGTAAAACCATATTATTTATTATATATTCTTTCTCATTTGTTATATATATATGTAATATTAACAATAGATTAAATGATAAAATATTACACCAAAACCTTGACATATAACAATTGGTTGTTAGCGTTTGAATTCTTAAAACTTGATATCTCGTGATATATTGAAAAGTATTATTTATTTATTTAATTTTTTAGTGTAATAAATTAATTGATATTCACAATATATTCTTAAAAACAATAATAATTAAATTTACAGGAATATTTATTTTTTTATTTTATAAAATAATAATTTTGTTAAACCTAATTTTCCTAACTTTTTTCAAACGATAATTATATACATATGTGTAATAAAATCTAACTAAGATGCAGTATGAATATTTAAAATACCATCGAATCTTTTATATCTTAAACGTAAGATAAAACTGAAATAAAATATATGATAAAATTTTTGTACCTATGATAACGGAATATTAAGTTGTAATGTATTTTTGTTTTATTTTCAGGGAGTTATATCAACAGAGAGGAAACGCCGGAGAAGAGAATGCAGCGAGTTCTATCATCCCAACCCCGTATGGGAAGACGCCTACCTTGAGATGATTCCGGTCGCCACCACTCCCGTTCCTAGCCCTGATGGGCTTTAACACGGGAGTCGTCTTATAGACCATCAACTGATTACACGTCACAGTAATAAGGCAGGCCTCGGTTCGGATGCCACCGATTTAAATGCCTGGGTAGGCATTTACATCGGTGATTTTTTAACTCAGCTTTTGCCTTCGCTGCAGGCCCATACGGATATCTTGAATGTCCTACATCGTTGCGCTCTAATTTAGCTGACCGAGTTTGTGGAAGCACGAACCCCGCGCCTAGTTCTACATTTTACAGAGCCAATATGTAAAAGTCGCTTAGATTGAGACAGTATTATTAATAACATGCCACAGGCAATGTTGTTCGCAACAACGGATTTTACTCCTTCTTTTTTTGTCTTCAGTCATTTGACTGGTTTGATGCAGCTCTCCAAGATTCCCTATCTAGTGCTAGTCGTTTCATTTCAGTATACCCTACATCCTACATCAGTACATCCTACATCCCTAACAATTTGTTTTACATATTCCAAATGTGGCCTGTCTACACAATTTTTTCCTTCTACCTGTCCTTCCAATATTAAAGCGACTATTCCAGGATGCCTTAGTATGTGGCCTATAAGTCTGTCTCTTCTTTTTACTATATTTTTCCAAATGCTTCTTTCTTCATCTATTTGCCGCAGTACCTCTTCATTTGTCACTTTATCCACCCATCTGATTTTTAACATTCTCCTATAGCACCATATTTCAAAAGCTTCTAATCTTTTCTTGTCCATGAATGGGGACTCCCATTGTCCAAGAATTACTATATCATCAGCAAATCGTAGCATCTTTATCTTTTCACCTTTTACTGTTACTCGGAATCTAAATTGTTCTTTAACAATTTACTCCTAGCTTTCTTAATGAACTCATTTTTAGTTCATACCCCAGATATTGGAATAGTTAGCCTCCTGTCTGGTCTACAAGGGAGAGGCGGACAGACCGCCTACTCACACTCAGCTCCATCGCAGAATCCCGCGAGACATTTACTTCACTTCATACTATCGAGATGTCGCAACATTAACGGCCGCATGGAATCCATGCTCCCGATAGCGCAGTCGCCATCCCGCCGACATCCCCACTCCGTAGCGGAAGACACCCGCCTTGTGACGTATCCGATCGACACCACCCCCCACCCAGTTCATAGGCCTGATGGGCTTTAACAGGAGCCATCACGCCGACATCTCGATTCCCCCCGAGGGGAGAAGATCCCACTTCGTAGCGTGTCCATTCGCTACACCACCCCCTCCGATCGTAGCCAGTAATGGCTTTAACGGAGGACATCTTCTCACCCTCAAACTGATTGCGCACCACAGCTTTCAGTTCAGGCCCTGCAGAGATGCCACCGATGCAGATGTCCCTCGGGGCATCTGTAAAGTAAAGTTCACCCATCACGCCGACAGTGATGTTTGGTCGTTTAAAATGCCCTCGTCGAAATGATGCTACGCCACAGCTGAGAGGTCACACACAGAACCGGTACCACAGTCGCTGCTCCACAGACAGCTTACAATCAGTTTTAAAAGTAAATTCTATCAGCGGAGATGAAAAGCCGCAGAAGAGGTGGTGATCAGCAGGTTGTCAGTGAATAGGAAACACCACAGAAGAAGTTGAGATCAGCGGAGAGGAAACGTCGCAGAAAGGAGTGGTGATCCGCGGGTTCTGTCAGCGGAGATTAAACGTCGCGAACGAGATGGAGAGGCGTCGGTATGGAGATATTACACATCCAAAGAGCACCAGGAGGGTACATGGGTGGGAGGCCTTGAGTAGAATATCGATCGGGGCACGTTAAATGGGGGAAGCAGCTCAACCAAAGTGTGTTGTATGTGCGGTAGGGAGACGGGGATGCTGCCAAACGGGATAGAGGTTCGTTGGGATGAGGGATGTATACATCCGACGGGCGCCAGGAGGGCCGCTGGGAGGAAGGGCGTTGGGTGTGGTATCGGTCGGGGCGCGTTGGGTGGGGGAAGCGGCTCATCCAAAGTGTGCTAGATGTGCGGTAGTGAGGCGGGGATGCTGTCGAACGGGATATAGGTACGTTGGGATGAGGGATGTACACATCCGACGGGCGCCAGGATGGCCGCTGGGAGGAAGGGCGTTGGGTGTTGTATCGGTCGGGGCGCGTTGGGTGGGGGATGCGGCTCATCCAAAGTGTGCTAGATGTGCGGTAGTGAGGCGGGGATGCTGTCGAACGGGATATAGGTACGTTGGGATGAGGGATGTACACATCCGACGGGCGCCAGGATGGCCGCTGGGAGGAAGGGCGTTGGTTGTGGTATCGGTCGGGGCGCGTTGGGTGGGGGATGCGGCTCATCCAAAGTGTGCTAGATGTGCGGTAGTGAGGCGGGGATGCTGTCGAACGGGATATAGGTACGTTGGGATGAGGGATGTACACATCCGACGGGCGCCAGGAGGGCTGCTGGAAGGAAGGGCGTTGGGTGTGTTATCGGTCGGGGCGCGTTGGGTGGGGGAAGCGGCTCATCCAAAGTGTGCTAGATGTGCGGTAGTGAGGCGGGGATGCTGTCGAACGGGATATAGGTACGTTGGGATGAGGGATGTACACATCCGACGGGCGCCAGGATGGCCGCTGGGAGGAAGGGCGTTGGGTGTGGTATCGGACGGGGCGCGTTGGGTGGGGGATGCGGCTCATCCAAAGTGTGCTAGATGTGCGGTAGTGAGGCGGGGATGCTGTCGAACGGGATATAGGTACGTTGGGATGAGGGATGTACACATCCGACGGGCGCCAGGATGGCCGCTGGGAGGAAGGGCGTTGGGTGTGTTATCGGTCGGGGCGCGTTGGGTGGGGGAAGCGGCTCATCCAAAGTGTGCTAGATGTGCGGTAGTGAGGCGGGGATGCTGTCGAACGGGATATAGGTACGTTGGGATGAGGGATGTACACATCCGACGGGCGCCAGGATGGCCGCTGGGAGGAAGGGCGTTGGTGTGGTATCGGACGGGGCGCGTTGGGTGGGGGATGCGGCTCATCCAAAGTGTGCTAGATGTGCGGTAGTGAGGCGGGGATGCTGTCGAACGGGATATAGGTACGTTGGGATGAGGGATGTACACATCCGACGGGCGCCAGGATGGCCGCTGGGAGGAAGGGCGTTGGGTGTGGTATCGGTCGGGGCGCGTTGGGTGGGGGATGCGGCTCATCCAAAGTGTGCTAGATGTGCGGTAGTGAGGCGGGGATGCTGTCGAACGGGATATAGGTGCGTTGGGATGAGGGATGTACACATCCGACGGGCGCCAGGAGGGCCGCTGGGAGGAAGGGCGTTGGTGTGGTATCGGTCGGGGCGCGTTGGGTGGGGAATGTGGCTCATCCAAAGTGTACTAGATGTGTGGGAGGGATGGGGAACGCTGCCTAAAGGGGTAGAGATTCATTGGGATGAGGGATGTACACATCCGACGGGCGCCAGGAGATCCGCTGGGTGGAAGGGCGTTAAATGTGGTATCGGTTGGGGCGCGTTAGGTGAGGTATTGGTCTGGATGCAGATTGGAGCCGAAACTGTCTAGTCAAGGTCACCATACTCAGCCTACGAGGATCTTAAAATTCATCGTAAGTAACACTTATTTGCAATGAATGTATTTACTTATATATTACATCTAGACTTCCTAATTATTTTTAATATTGAATATATCTTTCAGTTTCATCTCTTAAAAAATTGTTTCTATTAAATATGATGGTAGAACTTCGAAACCTGGCAACATGATTCTTAATTTTACCAAAATCACTTCTTTTAATTTTTTTAGGAGCTAATGGTACTCTATATGTGTGAATTGGGAAATGATAGAAAATGCCTAATAGCTGTATAAAGTAGTATGCTGCAATGTATAATAATAATAATAATCGTTAGTATGTGGATTATCTGTCAGAAAGTACTGGCAAAAAAAAAAAATAAATAAATATTTGGCAAACCTTTCTGATTTTCATCAGTTAAGACAGATTTGCTTTTTAAAATATATACTTTAAAATAAATTTAAAGTGAAATCAGTCCATTAATTTATGCTTATCACACAGAATATCATTAGTGCCTGAAAAACTATAACAAGTGATTTTTGAAAACTTAATGATACTAATGTACCATTTTTCATGAACATGTTACAAAAGGAAAAATTTAAATGAAAAGTTATATGTTTAAACGATTTACAGTTTCCATTTTTGATATCGTTATGTATCTTCATCTACATGTGTAAATAATAATTTCACATCGGGTGTGAAAAATTACTTCTATATCATATATTCAGTATCATCATATCTAGTTTATAACTAAAAGAAATAGAATTAAGAAAATGATTATTTGCATCAAAATAAATTTTTTTATCAGAAAATTCAATTAATATAATATTGTTATAAAAATAAGACTTAAAATATTCCTTTTATTAAAAATTGATGTAATTGTGTAATACTTTACAATTTTTTTTATGAAATATCAAAACTTTTGTTTTCATGTTTTGAGTATTCAAATGCTAACAAGCAATTGTAATGTCAGTAGTGTTTTGGTGTAATATTTTCCCTTTACAACTTTTATAAATATATCGTTATTCATATTTATATTGATGTAATATTTCTATATCAACTTTTTTATATATTATCGATTTTCGTTGCGAATAGGAAAGACTTTTGGTTAGGTTATTTATTAACTCAGCGTCAAATAAAGGGCTGGCAGGAGTAGGTTTTGTAATGAACAAAATGTTAGTGAAGAGAGCAGATTATTTCAAAAAGCTTAGCAGTAGAATCATTGTAATCAGGATAAAATCAAAACCTAAGCCGACAATGATTAACATCTACATGCCTACAAAAATGCCCATAATGATGAGTAGTGTGTATATGAAGAAATTGACATAGAAGGAACACATAGAAGGAAATGAAAATTTAATAATACTTGGAGATTGGAATACAAGCATTGGAAAAGGCAAAGAATGAAAATTTGTGGGTGAATATGGGCTGGGCAAAAGGAATAAATGAGGGGACCGACTCATTCAGTTTTGCACGAAGTAACACCCAGTTTAAAAATCATGATAGAAGAGTAACCACTGTTGGAAAAAGCCAGGCGATACTACAAGGTATGAGGCAGATTAAATCATGGTTAAGCAAACATTTGGAAAGAAACTCATTCACTACAAAGCATATCCAGGAGCAGACATTGATAGCAACCATAATTTAGTGATAATGAAATGTAGATTGGGGTTTAAAATCCTAAAGAAAAGATTTCAGATGAATCGGTGAAATTTAGAGAAGCTTGAGGAAGAGGAGGTAAAAAAATTTTTGAGGAGGACATCACAAGAGGTCTGAGTAAAAAAGATGAAATAGAAAGTATAAAGAATGGGAGAATGTTAAAAAGGAAATTCTTAAATCATCAAAAACAAACATAGGCGGATGATTGCAGCTGATGATTAACGTAGAAAGTATAAGAATGGTAGTGATGATGGTAAAAGGAACTATCGACAGTTAAGAAATATTATAAACAGAATGTGCAAATTAACGAAAGAGTGGAATGAATAAAAGTGTTCAGAAGCGGAAAAAGAAATGATCATTGTTAAAATAAACGGTAAATAACGGAGAATTTTTTGGTATATAAGTTAAAATCTAATGTGTTAAATATAGTAAATCGATTTATAATACGAAAGGAAACGTTAATAGGTGGGCGGAATATAATAGAGTTATATGGAGGAAATGAATTACAAATGCTGTTATAGAGGAAGAAGAGGAAGTTGAAGAGGATGTAAAGAGAGTTGCAGTACTGAGATATGAATTTAATAGAGCATTAAAACATTTGTATGGAAGAAAGGCTAAACTGGATACTGCAGAATTACTGCACAATGTAGGTTAGGAAGCGATAAGTATATTATAGTCATTCAAACTGGTGTGAAATATTTACGAAGAAGGAAATTCCATCAGACTCAAAAAGAGTGTTATTGTCATGATACCAAAGAAAGCAGGAGCAGAAAAGTGTGAAGAATATAGAGAAAGTATCTTAACTACTCATGCATCAAAAATCTTAACTAGAATTCTTTACAGAAGAATTGAGAGGAAAGTGGATGAACTGTTATATAAAAATAAGATGAGAAAAGGCTATGGAGGTAGAATTTTGTTATTTGGGAAGTAGAATTACTAAAGATAGACGAAGCAGGAGCCATATAAAATGCCGAATAGCACAGGTGAAATGAGCTTTCAGTCAGAAATAGTCTGCTTTCATAACAAAATAATTTAAACGTCGGGAAACCATTTTTGAGAATATGCTTAGCTACTTCATATGAAAGCGAACGTAGCTTTATATGGTGTGAATCTTGGAAGATCGGAGTACCTGAAAAGAGAAGATTAGAAGCGTTTGAAATGCGATGCTTTAGGAGAGTGTTAAAAATCAGGTGGGTGGATAAAGTGACAAATGAAAAGATATTGCAGCAAATTGATGAAGGAAGAAGCATTTGGAAAATATAGCTTAAAGAAGACAGACTTATATCTTACGGGATTCTGGAATAGTCTCTTTGATATTGGAGGGACAGGTAGATGGGAAAAATTGTGTAGACAGGCAACATTTGTTATATGTAAAATAAAATGTTAGGGATGTAAGTGGTATACCGATGTGAAACGGCTGACACTAGGTAGGGAATCTTGGAGAGATGCATCAAACCAGTCAAATGACTGAGGACAAAAAAGTCTGTTTTTCATTTAAACTTTTAGTCATCAATATGAGAAAAAATTATTATTTATCAAGGTTTAATAATTCTCAATATATTTCTGTTTTGTAGTTTATTATAGAGAATATTAGAAATTAAATGTAATTTTATAAATGTTTTAACTGTCAATAAATGTATTTCTGTTAACACTTGGTGTTTGTTTGTTTATTACCCCTTCACCACTCCTACAGAAAGCAGATATGAAATGGATTACAATTTACAGTTACTATTTTAAGTATGGTACGGTTTTTAATGCCAAAGAATAGGTCATAATAAAATATAAAATATTGAGGTGTTCTTCACCTCATAGATTAGGAATAATCATTTTATATTAATCGATGCAGAGAATCTGTACGATTTTAAGAAAATATTGTGTTGAAACACAAGGTAAAAAGAGTTATTTATAATAATAATTTGGTAGTTAAAAGATGAAGACTAATATAAAATAAACTACAGTTTTAATTTAGGAAACGGAAAGATTATTCAATAATTGGATGATTCATATGTATATAATAACAAATCAAAAAGAAAATATAGTGCACTAAATTTGTTTTCTCTGCTAATAGTGCAATTAGTACAGGATAGCGTTAAAAATTAATGAGTAGTAAATACTTTAATTGATTGTTTTTAATGTAATGAAAAATTAGTTTTGCGGTGTAACTGGTTGAGTGTATGTATAAGTTTTTACTTAAAAAACCATAATGAAATTTCAGTAATTTAAAAATATAAAACAATTTATATATGAATGTTTAGATGATAAAAACTCATTTCTTCACGTGCAGAATTTATTAATTAGTGATGTGATAAAAGCAGCAACAAAAGCGCACAGGATGGGATATTCAGTATGACTGGCTGTCACTTGAGAAAGCTTTTATATACAGGGCCTCAAAACCATGTAGAAGGTGTGATTTTGATTGTAAATTACTGCAGGTGCATTTATTAAAAAAAAATACACATGTAGTAATTAGAGTATATTTAAGTTAGCTTAGAAAATGGTTTTTATTTTATTCAAGTCTAAAAAAATAAAGCTAGCGGTGATGTACCAAATTTTTTTTTTAATTTAAAGCATTTAATAACATTTAGGGAAATTTAAAACAGACAAAAATATCCTTAAAGTTTTTAGTTCTCAGATAAGTTTAGTAAGAAATAGAAGTTGTAATTTCAACTCTGAAAGAAATGATAAAATAATACAATATCTTAATATTGTATTCTCATTGCGGTGTTTTTCTTCAGTGTTTTATTTCAAATATTGAAGTGTACCGTGGCAACACCGTGTTTTTAAAATCAGTTATTTATAAGTAAATCAATTATTTATAAGCGGCTATAAAGAAAATACCTTTTACGGTTTTATAGACCTTTATCGACATAAATTAGTTACTAAAAGAAATGTACTTACTGTTGGTTTTCATTTCATTTTCTGTTTCATTCCAAATTTTCCCTTCATGACTTACATCCATGTATTTTTCATTTCCTGAAACATAAATTATAGGTTGTAGCTGAACTCGTTCGATCAAGTAACATAATTTATATTTATTAATAGTATTTTGATCGTAGTAAATAAATAAAATAAGATAGGAAATGTAGACGGTAATAACAAAATGCTTAAAAAATAACTTATTTTATTTTGGAAAGTATCCAATAATTTGAAAAAATAATAATTTTATTACACAATATGCGGCAGTGAAAACCCAAATATATTGCTGGCAACCAATTTTTAAATTTTCACTGTATGAAACGTTCTGTGTACCGTACTGTTGTGTAGCAACTTGAACATGTCGATTACAAAACAAGAAAATGATGTTTTTTTTATTTCACTGTTGTATCTGAATAGACCGTAATAATATTAATTTTTACTTTCCCGTCTTGATTCTGCTATAGCTCTGAAAGGAAAAGTATTGTAATCGATCCGATTTTGGCATATTTTGTTTTTACCTATCTTGGTGTTTTGCCTAAGGAACCCAAAAAACCAGTTGGAAATTTTCCAGATGTTAAATGTCTCTATGTACAGGTGTGCGTTCGGTGTCGCACCCTTAATCACCTTATATCTTCAGAACTACTGGACCGATTTTGGCCAAACTTAGTCAGATTACTTCTATGTATGATATATTGATGCCGTTAAATTTTCAATTTAAAAGGCCAAGGGGGTGAGACTGTAGAGCACGGTCACTCTCAGTATCTCGAGATTCTGCCTAATTAAGGTCATATATTTCTTTGGCGTTTGTTAACGATTTAAAAATAATATCTGGCAAAAAAAATGTTGGCAAATCGAATCCCCGCCCCCAAAAATGCTCTAAACTACTGTTGTGTTGTGACGTAAAGTATAAAAATAACTAGGTCTCCCTGAGTCTCGAACTCGTTCGCCCGGTAATTATTTTAATTATTTTCAGTCATTGAATCATTTAATACTGTCATGAATTAAAAATAATACATAAAATTTATTTTTCATTAACTTTAAACATTTTCAAAAATTCAAAGATAAAAAATTAAGTATATTTTCAAGAAAAATTCGATATAAATTATGCACATTATTTTGCATGATACTCCAGAATCGCATCAAATTATTTTATACCGTAGAACTTATTATAAATGACTAATTAGGATTTAGAACTAGAGAATACTAATTCATACGAATTGCATTGGGAATTAAAAAGCAAGTAAAGAAGTAGAACACTCGCTTATGGATCATCAATTATTAGGATTTATGAAGTTGTTTTAAGTATGAAATCGGGCCGGCAAGATTTTTTGCATTTTTAATCAACTTATTTGAGAAAATTTGACGAATTTACTTAATAACACAAATCATATAATAAAAAAATTCGTACACACAAAGTACATAAAAAAATTGTTTGTCCAATTATTTCTCGATGATTTCATATTTGTTTTGTGTTAAAAAAGTTCTACCATTTAGTTACAATATCAGTAGAGGAATAAAATATTTAATATTTATGAATATTTAATATTCAATATTTAGCTAGGGAGGGCATAAATATGACATTTGAAGGGAAAATCTCCGTAAATGATTTTTAAGACTTAAAAAATATTTTGTATTCAAAAAATAATGTCTCCGATATCAAAAACGAACTTTTAATCCTATCTCATTTACTGGAGTTAGGATATTTGACGTATAATATATCTACAGATGGCGATGATTTTGATGTAATAAATAAAGTACAAGTGCCAAATTTGGAAGTTCGAGATATAATTTATCGTCAATACAAAAATTATTTCGTTCAACATTGTGATATTTCTTCCGATATAAGATCAAGCATTAAAACGTTCTTTCAATACTTAGTAGATAATAGTAAAACGGTAGTAGCATGTGCATTCAAAGGTGTAGAAAAGCAGTGGTATACATGTTTTGAAGCATTTGGAAAAGTACTCGTTACAAAATGATTTGAATAAAATTTTAACGTGCGAATTTCCATTTCAAAAACCCAATTATAATGTCACCTTTACAAATTTTAATAAGATGTGTGTCAACAGATTACTATCTATATTTTAATTTTATATTTCTTCTAATGCACGTAATTAAATTGTCTCCACTAGTACGAATGTATTTCTATACGGCAGTATATAAATTATAAAAATGTTATAAATAATAATTAAATATTCTCTTGTATTTTATAATATGGTGTTTTTAATCGGTTATTCGAAATTATTTTGCAGTAAAAATCCATCGTCTATCGTTTATTATTCGGCTAGGCAATAAATTGAATTATATAAGTAAATTTCTGGATGTATTTTTCAAGACAAGCTGACTTAAAAAATTAACGTCTTAATTTACTTAATTTAACGTAAATAGAAGTAAATATTGCTGATCTAAATATAAGATAATGTGTTTGGCATTATTCTTAATCTTACTATCGTCGAATAGTGCATCGAAAATAAAATTAAGAAATCCTGTTCTTTCCTCGGAAATTACTTTCTTTGCGTTTTCTATTGCTTGTTCTTTTTTATCTTTATTTTTCAGCAAAGGATTTTGTTTGTATTTCCAAATAGCGTATCTTTTTTCTTTTGCGACTGTTCTACATTTATCGTTAAACCAAACATTTCTGGTCTGTTTCTTGTTTAAAATGCATAAATAACAGATAAATTCCATATTCGGTTCTATTTCAATGTTAGGCATTATTATTGGTTTTTAGTACTAAAAATAATTTTAAATTCATTTTTTACAAGTATATTTGTATTGCAAAACTTTATGGTTTTTACGAAGGATGTATAAATGTTCTTATTTAATATTAACGGGTTGTGTAAATCTGTCCTGAATTTTTACAATTCCTCTCTTAAATAGAAATAACAGCGTACCAGCGCTGGAACCCTGTATTTTGAAATAAGGCGGATATCATTATATGTTCGTCTAAACGTCCTAACGTAACGATCTAACGTTAATCGTCTATAGTTATCGTTTAATAACGTCCTAATGTAACTTCTATCGTTGGACGTTAAATTACGAACGATAAAAATAACGTTATATCTACAATAGAAGAGAAAATACATAAAAAGCATTAAGCGAAACAAGAACCTTTTGCCTGTTAATCTGTCCTGAATTTTTGCGATTCCTCTCTTAAATAGAAATAACAGGATAGCCTTGCGACTACCTTGTATTTTAAAATAAGGAGATGTAAATAATTTAAATAGAGAATCAACGGTAAAAATATAAAACCGTTAGGTGTTCGGCCCACTATAAAGGAGGTCTTATCTGCTGCCTGTCGGCCTGTCGTATAGAAAATTTTTTTTAGTCTGTGTTTAATAGTTCGAAACAGACAGAACAGCCACAAAAATTCTAGGTAAATTTGCCCTAAAATCGAATGCGTGTCAATGTTAAAAAATATTAAGTAAGTATAAATATTAAACTATGGAAAATTTACAAAAAAAATTTTACAACAGAGAGAAATACGGTTGTAAATGCTTCGACGAATTACAGTTAAAATTAACTTACGAAGAGGATAAGGAATTTTTCGATCGTGCAGAAAAGCAGTTTAGATATCATTTAATAATACATCATCCAGAATTGTACGAGGAAACTGTTTTAAAGTGCGAATGTAAGTGGCACAAAGGACACCACTGGTTTCCTGTAGAAGTTATGTAAAATTTATTTATTTTTTGTAGAGAACTTCACTTAAAAATAATTTTCGAATAGATTTTCATTGCAAGACGAAAATAACACGATTCTTTTCCTGTTTTCTCCATGTTTTAGTTTATCTCCTAACCTAAAATTAAAATCAATATTTTTTCTTCTAGTTCTTTCTCCATAAAGGAATTGGAAACGTATTCTATGTTTCCTTTCTCTTCTAAAGTAAAGGCATAACGTGTTTTTCCTCTAAATTCTTTTGTTGTTATAGAATTAATAGTATAAACGCCCTCTTCTAAATCCTCTGATTTTTTACATTTAGATACAATAAAATTAGTTCTTAAGGAAAATGTCTGCATGGCTTTTTTTCTACTATTTCTTTAGATATTTTTACTTTCTTTTCTTCTTTCTGTATATTTTCTTTTCCTCAATTGTTAAGCTTTCGAAGCGACTAGTAACAGAAATATCCACATACTTAAAACCTTTGTGGTACACATGTTCTTTAGATTGTATTTTTAAAAACGGTGTTTCTTTAGGCCAGTAATGGAAATAATTGTTTTTATAAGACACCTGTATAAATCCCTCTTGTTTTGTTTTTTATTAAATTCTATTAATTTATGCTTAAATTGTACCTTAACAGTAAATTCTAAATTTTTTTCTCCTAGCTTTCTACAGTAAATCGCAACAATAGGGAATTTCTCTGTTGTTATTACTATAAAACCAAACACTTCTATGCTAGAATTTACAGGTAATTCGATCCAGTTACCTTTGTGTTAATTTTTATAAAATTCAGCGCTACATTATTGCTCATTATTCTTTATTTTCAATACTTCTAACGCGCAAGCGATATCTAGAGATTTTTCAGCTTGTTCGAAATTCTTTCTTGTTTCTTGGATATATTTTTTCTCTTTTAATTCCTCCAACTTTTTTACGCCATAAACAACACAAACTGTAGTTGGCACGATTTGCTGGATATTGTAGAAATTTAAGTTGTTTTTAAGGGACAATTTTTTCTCTGGAAATCGTGGTTTACAATGTTAAACCCATTTGTCAGGCATTTAAATTAACAGATTTGCGCTAAATAGAAAATTATAATCAGAAAAAAAAGTTTCTCCTATTTTTACGTAAGTGAAAATATTTAATTTCTTGTTTTTCACTTCCATTTCCAACAAATTTATCAGCAGCATATTGAAGCTAAATCCGTTTAAAATGTAGCGTATTAATTTAACTATTCAAGCCACAGAAAACACATCCGGATTGTTTCACATTGAAGACTGATCCAGTGTAAAAGGCTTCTTTTTATCTTTTGAAGTGATGTTAACGATTGTTTTATATGCTTATGGTCCCTAAAACTAGCAAATCTTTTTTCAGTTGAATTTGTGTCTGCCATTTTAAATTATCACTGCATAAATCAAAAATTTCATTGAAAACCCATAAATAGATCTTCCATATGGTCAGAGGATGTTAGTTATTTATATAACAAATGTTAAACTTTTTTAATCACTGTCTTCACTGTTTGTAATGACTGCATGAATTTATTTGTAATTAATTGCTCTTGTGATCTTTGTCAGTGACATTACAACAAAACTAGTTCTGTGATTTTATTGCAGTTTTATTTCATAACCAGAAAGAGGATTATGCTAGTATATTGTTGAAAAATATATTAGATTTGACTTAAAAATGTTTGCTTTATATTGGCATTGCTATGTATATTTCATAACAATCATATATGTTATGATGTAGCCATTTCTTACTTTATTTTTGTTTATATGTAAAATATGCTTGATCATAATGTGTTTATAATGATTAAATTTTTTTTTTAAACTTAATTCCATTTGTCAGTAATCTAGAACCTTATCCAAAGTGAGCACTTAGGTTTTTCTTTATTTGGTGAATATGTTATGGTTTGTTTTGATTTCTTTTTTTTTGTGTTGGTATTTAATGTTGGTATATTTTTAATTTGATTTAACTTAAATGTTAAGTTTGTGTTCATTTTTAACCTTTTGTAGGTGTTTTCTGTTTGGCCAATAGAGAAAAGGGTAATTTGAGCAGTTCTCTTGACATATTTCTAAGTTATGATGAATAAATTCTTTGATCATTTGTTTTATGCCCTGAAAACTATTTTATATCAATTTTTTTTAATATTCATATTCACTGGATAAATTAATCTACTTATCTATTAGTTCTTTAATATTACATGAAAGAACCCGCAAATAGAAATCAAAAAATTGTTTTTTTTTAATCAAAATTTACTTTTTTTATGCTTGTTCCTCGAAATCCCCGAAATTATTAAACTTTACCTGGTGATAACATAAAAAAAATCCATTGTGGAATGTAGGGAAGTAAATTTTTAAAAAGTTTGTGAAAGTTGTCAATAATTCCATTTACTTTAATTGTCTTTGAATACTTTTTTGGTTAATAAATCATAAAGAAACAATTGTGCTGATAGAAGGGTAGAAATCCATTCCCAAATGTCCAAAATAAAGAGAAAACAGTGTGGGAGAAGTCAATTCAGATTTTATTTTTGTCTATTGAAATTCTTTGCATTAGTGCATCCTAAACATTTACTTTAACATTTTACTTTTTTTACCTGAATGAGAAAATGTCAGAATTTTTTTCAAGAAATTGGTTCTCTAGTAAATATTTAAAAAAATATTAAATATTTCAATTTAATATTTAATTAAATATATAAATTTTAATATTTAATTAAATATATAAATTTTAATATTTATTTAAATTTCTAAATATTAAATATTTAGAAATTGCAGTTGTTGCTAAAAGTTTCATTATGAAAATCGCTGTGTCTCATTAGAATGAGAAAATTTTCTAGTTTTGTTAAAACAGGTTATCAAATGGGTGAAAATGTTGGTAATTAGCTCCTTTTTTTGTATGAAATGCAGAGATCTGTAAAAAAAGTGTATTAGTAATTTATTGACAAACCTTAACTGATATTTTCCATATAGTTTGCTGTAAATAAAGTTAATACTTGGCCTTGTATGAAAGTTATAAAACAATAACAATTTTTATAAACCACTTGTAGAATGCTGAGTGTTTGATAAATGAAATTTCAGATTAACTTTTAAGTTTCTTTAATTAGAACTAACAAGTTTTCTTTTAACTTAATGGACTTGTCAGTTGCTTAAAATATTACTACAAAAAATTATTCTATAGAATTAAAAAGAGACTATAAAAATAGACTGTAAACAAATTATGTAGGGATATTTTTTTATAATTATATATACATATTTCATAAAAAAAAACTATACAATCTTTTATTTAATACATAAATAGAATAGTAAAAATATATTACAAAATACGTCTAATAATAAATTTTAAACATTTCAGTTATTTATTATATGATATGAAATATTACATTTGTAATAAATAGTGAATAATGTGCACTAAGAAAATTTCCTGTTAAATTCCTTATATCTCAAGAATGCTTACCACAAGAATGATTTTGTAAATAAAAAAAAATCCAAGCCCCTTCTAAATTTCTTTTGAAGGAAACTTGTGGCTTAAAATATCTTATAGAATATTACAATTTAATTGCCGACTCATTTATTTACACAAAAATTATTCCATAAGTAACAACTCTTCAGTGAAGATTTAGTGCTCCATGATAATTTTTGGTGTAAGTGTAATCTAGAGAATTTTCTGTTTATAATTATGATCTTTCTACATTAAACTGTGGTAAAAGAATTTTATTCATATCAAACTATTGTTTGTCTATAAACATAGAAAGAGACTTTCTGATTTATTTATGTATTACCAGATATATTTTTTGACTTTCTTTATATGTTTTAGAATAATTTTCTTTGGCTTTAAACTTTTATCTATTTATTTAGTGTAGAAGTTATAAATATTGTTATTTTGTGTTATTTATTGTCGCGTGTTCATGACTTGATCAGGATATTGAGAGACTGACAATTAAATTGTTTTTATAATTACAATTTATTAGTTTCAGAACATAATTAAAATCATAAAAATCAATAATAATAATAAGTGTCAATAACAATAATAAACAATGGTTACATACAAGATAAAATTTAAAGTAAGGTTAGGATTTATTTTCAGGTAGTTAAATCATAAAAAACATAAAAATTTACAGTATTGTTTGAATTTAAAAAGATATATATATATATATTTTTTAAATGAAGTTTAATTATTGTATAATAGGTCAAATTGTTATTGCAACATTATTAATTCACAGAAAGCTGTTTATTGAAACATTAAATGGAAAATGATTCACCAGTTTAACCATTGATCCCAACAAGACAAATCGCTTAGCAAGGATACTAATGATGTTTTATAGAAAAATTAATACATAGAAGTACAAACTAGCTATAGTATATAAGTAGCAAATAGTATATGAGTTAGCACAGCCATTTCTAGAAGAAAGAAATTGAATATAAAAGTTGTTTTCTGACCACTTTAACATTTACTGAAGTTCAAAAAACACTCATGATAATTAAATAATAATATTCTGGTACATCAAAGAAAATGTGATACAAAATAACCGAGTAGACTTTCAACATACTTGTTTATTCGGTCTTTTTTTTTTAGAAAATTTCTTCAGTTCAAAATATTTATATATTTCCCTTTTTAATAGTAATTAATAATTAGCTCTCAGTTACTCAAATAACCAGTAATGTATAATGTACTGAGTAAATAATATAAAAATAAATTATAAATTTATTCTATCTTCATAAGTAACATTAATCAAAATTAAGATATGTTAGAGATCAATTCCAATGAAAACTAGAAGAGAAATTAATTTATTGAGCAATTTGGTCCTAGACAAAATGGTAAATTTTTTCACCGATCTTTTCTTTCCTTTCTTAATACGTTCTTTTTCATTATTGGTTCTGCGAGTATAGACATAACCCTTTATTCTATGGATGCCAGCACCTAAAGAGGTAATGCAGCTAATGGTTTCTGATAAAGGAGCCTATGGATTGACTCAGGGACTCAGTTTCTTTTCTGATGGCTATGTAATAAGCTTGATGGTTTAAATTCTACAAGATAAACCACCCTACCTTAAATTAAGGTTGAATCTCCTTAAATTGTAGTTTGAAGAAAACTGCACCAGGCAGTTCAATCCAGGTTTTACTGTTTTTGAACTTAAGATATAGGTCAAAAACAAACCTGGAACAGAATGAACTTGCATTTTGTGCAAGAATCATTCATGGAATGATTTAAAAACCTTCTCTTTTTAGGTAATTGCACTTTTACATTCGCAGACAAAAATTGAAGTATAGAAAATCTTGGTATAACTTGTCCAAGCCAAATTGGCACAGATCTGATCTAGGTGATGTTTGTCTAGCTAGTGCAGTGCTATAATATGCTGCTTGTGGAAGACAGTATATACACAGTATAATAAATTTTACAGTAAATATATAACATATTTTTTTTAAATTATTATTATTACCACTCTTTCCTTAACTTGCTCTTGAACTATGTATGTGAGATTCATGATACGGAACCTTTCAGTTGAATTTTGAAGCACTGATGCTTATCCATTCGCTCTGAAATTTTACATTTAGGTTTGCTTCTGATGACAACACATTTTAGCAACATTTTCATGTCACTAAGATGCCCCTAAGTTGCTAAGTGAAAAAAATTCCCCTTGAACTTACGCAACCTCCTTTACATGCATATTTTCTTAGTGAAAGATAACCTAACCTGTTTCAGTAAGTTTTGATCTGAAATTCGTGATAGAAGTTTTGGGAAAATTTAGTACTTTTTAACCGGACCTGAATTTTCAGACGAAAATCGCAAATATCTCGAAACGGTCAGTGCTAGCACTCTGAACATTTTTTTAACCCTGTCAGCGATACCCCATTCGCTTCCAGTTGTACCCGTTGGATGATAATATTTACAAGTGCCCCTGGGGCATCGTTTGTAAATTGGAGATGGGGTGTAACTGTAATATCTCTGCAACCACTCGTCCAATTTTCACAATTCAAACGGCGTATGTATCAGCAGGTCAAACGCTCACTGTGTAAACACATCAGATACACACTTCATCAACCAGATATTGGTTATCTGGAAATTAAATTGTTTAGCCCTATGGTTTGATTGCACTTACCCACTGTAAAACGTACCAATCTGATCTTTCACTAAATATGCTTCATATATATGCTAAATAGGCTTCATAAGTATAAACTTATGAAGACTAAAAAGTAGAAAATAAAAAATATATAAAAAACTTTTTAAAAAACCACTCTTATATTAAATGCACTAAAAAGTAGAAAAAATTATAAAATAAATTTTTAAATCACCACTCTTAAATTAAACACACTAAAAGGTAAAAAATAATTTTAGGGCAGTATCCCAGAATGTATTTGACAACAAGTTTTGTTTGTGATATGTAAAATTATGTGAAAGTGATAGCTTTAGATTAAAAATTTAATGTTTTTGCCAATTTTTTCATATGCGTGATGAATGGCCTTAAACTCTGCATAATATTGCACAACATATCTATTTCAGTGTCTAATAAAGAAATAAATTATTAATTTAATAATATATAAACTCCGGATTAACGAAGTAATTAATAAATATAAGATGTGAATTTGTTCATTGATTGAAATAAACAATAGTTTATGAAAAGGTGTGCTCTTGTTTCGTTCCACACTTCTTGACTGAACAACAAAAGCAGGTGCGTCTTTCTTGCACTCAAGACTCAATTGAAACTGTCATTAGCAACTCGGATTTTTTGCAAACAATTGTAACTGGGGAAGAAAGCTGGTGTTTCATGTATGATGAAGGTCAGGTACGGTGAAATGTACAGTGAAAGTCAGGCAGAAAAATTCAAGAGTGAAAACGATGTTGATTGCACTCTTCGACTCAAAGGGCCTGATTCATCATGAATTTGTCCCAACTGGTCAAACCATGAATTCTAGATTCTATTTGGATGTAATGAAATGCTTGATACGTTGCATTCGTTAAATCTGGCTTGAGTAGTGGGATCTGAGCAGTTGAACTCACTTGCACGACAGTGCCCCAATACACATGGCAACAGTTTTCACATGTTATTATGTCGCACATCAAAACGCTATTTATCCCACCCACCCTATTCATCCGACTTGGCTCCATCAGACTATTTTCCCAAAACCGGTGCTGCAATGATTGTATAACTAGAGAAGAGTTCTGTGTAGAGGGCTAATGTGAGTGAGTAAATTCGTTTTTCTTTAAATCTATATTTTTATTTAATATAGTTCAGGAACTTTTTAGACATACTGTTTATACATTAATATCCTGATTCCATTCCAGCTCTCACCAAGTCTGGGAACACACTAATGTATCCTCTTTCTTTTTCTTCTTATTATTTTGTTCAAAAATTTGTGCACTATTTTTAGTTTCAAGGAGTAATTTTTTTTAATCTAAGAGTACAAAAGACAATTTATAACTTTATGATATGGATTAAATAATAAATTTGCTGAAAAAAATATATATTAAACTTAAAATATATTTCTTTTCATGTTAATAGTGCATCACTCTTGTTTGATTACATTTAAAGTCGACATAATACAAACTCATCAGATTGCAAAGTATAATCTTGAGTATTTAATGTTTAATTCCATGATTCATTCTGGCTGAAAAATCTTTCCCTTATTCTTTCCTTCTTCTTCTTCATCTGTTAATTTGTTCTGTTAATTACAAAACAGATTCTTCCTCAATTAATGATGCCTTTTATGTTCGTGAGGTTTCTTTACAATTTCTTGTTATTTATATTTGCAGAATAATATTCATGAGGAAAATGTTTTGTGTATTCTTTTGCGGCTTTTCTGAAAAACTATGTCTTTTTGTACAATAACATACCTTTTTTCTCAAGTTTTCTAGTCATAGTAATTTTTGTAATTGTTAGTTATAAAAAAAAAATCAGTTAATTACTAAAATAATAGATTTTCGAGATCTTAATCTATCACGTCTTGTGTTTTTTTCTGCTTGAAACTGCTATCATTATTCCATTAAGTTCAGATAAATTGTCAACATTGTTTGAATATTTGTTTTTATTTTTTGACTGAATCACCAAGACATTTCTCCTTGTTTAATGTAGCATTAACAGGTTTCACTAAGTTCCTACCATTTGGCATCTCATTAACAGATCAGGAATTGATTAATTTTTCCAGAAAAAATTTAAATTGTGTAATTCTTTTTAACAACAAATTTGTACTCTATTTTTCATCACTATTACAATCATATTCTGATTCCATCAATTGAACTAAACTTGTTACATTACTAGCAAGTATTTTGTAGAAAATGTTTATAAAATAGATTTAAACGAACATGCATCCTGATGTGTAAAGAGAATTATGCAACATAAGGTCGGCTTTGATGCACTAGTTTACATTTTTTAACCAAGCAAAATCATTTATAGCTCTTACAGTATTTTATTAATAACAATTTGTTGTGCACTCAAAATGGAAGGAGATGCACTTTTTATTTTTACATTTTTTTAAAATCTATTGGTACTTACTATTGTTCTTTATAAGGGTTTACCAGCCTCATGAAATCAAGAGTTTATAAGAATGTTTTTCTAGATATTAAAGTTTTGATTTTTGGGTTCTTTTTAGGTATAGTTAATCATTTACAAAACATTGTTGCAGTAGAACGCTGCTTGTTGTAATGTATTAACTATTTCTAGGGTGATTTAATTTTTTTACTGTCATAATGCAATTCGAAATTCATAATGCAATTACCAAGTTTAATCATCACAACACACAACTCGCTATACACGTGAAACTTTGGTGAGAAATTGCAAAGACTTATACTGAAATGTACATATCTCATGAATTGCTCTTGCTAATTAATTAATTAATTTTTTTAGTAGAACTAAGTAGTAAACACCTGTTAATGTAAATATAATCTTTTCTTAGTAAATATTTGTTAATTAATTAATAATTAATTGCTAATAAATATTTGGGCCGTAATTTGCACGAACATAAATATAATTCTGTATATCTCAATAGCAGTGTGTGTTTTAGAAAATTCAAATGACATTATAATCTGTACAAGTTATGTTTTATAAAACTGTATAAAATATCCATACTTTGCATGGGTCACATATTTTATATTTAAGTAGTTACAATAAATAAATATATTTAATAGGTTTGTTTAGGTGTGTGTGTGTGTGTGTGTGTGTGTGTGTGTGTGCGCAAGTTTGAATAAGATGATCTTACTTGAGGACTATCCTGATTGTTGTATTGTTGTGGTTGCTGCACTGGGAGTTGGCAATTAACAGATGAAGTGCTAGTTGAGGCCTGTGCACAAGGAGTTCACAGATGTGTGTATTACCTTTGAGAATGCTGTCAGGCAAACTAGGGTGAGAGATGGATGTTGCCCAACTTATGCCAACATCAACAAAATTGTTATCACTATGACCGCTACTCGACTTTGTTTATTTCATTAGATGATTATTTGTATTACGTCAGCAGCTTTTGTGTTCCACATGTGAAAATCACAATTGAATAAATATTAAATTTAAATAATACTTGTGCTTACATGTTACTGCGAGAGTATGATTGTTATGATAAATAATATTTGTGTGTATGCAAACACTTTCCTCAACAAATTGTGCAGTTTGTCTAAGGATGGATCCTCCATTAGAGTGTAGCACAGGCCTTGGTCCCTAAATCCATTATATAGTTTCTATAAATATGAACCTGAAGATGCCCTTTGAAGACTTTGATGGAACAATGGCGGAGATTTTTGTTCACTTGGTTGGGGTGAGTGTGAGAGTTGTCACATCAGTCTTTAATAAATCGTTGTTTGCTGGATAGTTCCCTGTGTGTTGGAAGAAGGGGATTGCAAAATTGTTTTTTAAAGGTGGCGACAAGGATTCTGCTGTTACTTCTTTGTATAGACCCTTGACGTTGCTTCTGGTTACTGGTAAGGTCTTTGAAAAGTTCTGTATTCTGCATATAAATGAGAGGTTAACCTTGTAAAGATTATTGATGGAAAATCAGTACAGATTTCATCCCGGAAAGGGTACTGAGGACACTATACTTTGTGTGGTAATAAGCGTGGTAATAAGCAGTGAGTAGGAATATGTCCTGGGAATTTTCCTGGACATTTCCAAAGCATTTAATAATTTATGGTGCCCTTCTGCTATACACCAACTCAATGAAAGAGAATGTACTCTTAGTGAATTGCAAGTCATACAAAGTTAGTTATTGGGATGTGCTGCTCGACGAGAGCAGCCATGAGGTTGACAAGACACTGTCTGTCCAAGGGATTTCCCCAGGGCAGCATGTTGGGTCCTTTATTATTCGTGGAGGAGCTTGATTCTCTCCTGCGGCTGAGGTTGCTGCATCATGTCTTATGCTGATGATGGGCTCCTGCTGGTCGAAGGATGTCTACAGAGCGAGATTGAATTCCAAACCACTCAGGAAAGCGTATAAAGTATGTTCAGGATCAAAAGTACCTCAAAATGTTTCTTTATGAGAAATTGAAATTTAAGCACCTTCAATACGTCGCAGAGAAGGTCTGTAGTGCCTTCTTCAGTATTCGATGTATCGTCAGTCCTGATTGGGGTCTTTATTTTAAGACCATCAGTCAGTATAAAGGTGTGTGCAAGGCTATTATGCTATATGCAACACCTGTTTGCGCGGATAGGCTAAAATATAAAAGCTATCGGGACATATTATTAAGAACTCAATGCCTAACGGTAACGGGTGGTTATAGTTAACATAATCTTGGTGATAGCAGGCGTGAAACCGATAGACTTAATTGCGTCTGAGAAGCAGCTGTGGTATGTTGCTAAGAAGTCCGGTGAGTTGACTTGGATAAAGTTTGAGAAATTGAACAATATGGCAATACCTTGTGGCAGGCCAGATGGGATGAGACAGAGGGTGGGCATTACATGCATGATCTCTTTCCAAACATTGTTGGTTTGCAGGATGCCTCTTAGGTAAACCCTAATAAATACATGATGCAATTCCTTTCCAGCCATGGTGCTTTTAGGGACAAACTGCAAAAATTCAGCCTGTAGATTCTGGAATGTCACCTCAGTGTGAACCATTGGATAACATCTACCATGTTCTTTATGAATGCTCGAAATATAAATTAATGCACATGGAGATCATCTGTTAGCTTGATCTTATGGGGTCAGGTTGTATCTCCTTGTAAACTGGAGGAACCAGACAAATGGGCAATAGCAGAGAGTTTTATAGTGTACGTAGGAAAAGAAAGGATTGCTGAGGGGATCTAGAGCCCTGCTTGGATTTCTCTTTTGTTTTGTTTTGTTTTATAGATTATCTTTTGGTGTTGTTTTTGCCCTTTTTTGTACTTTGTTTTATTTTATTTCGTTTCAGTGTTAATGTACTGTTATTGTTCCATGTAATTTTTTTATGTTTCATGTTGTAATGAACTCACCTTTATCTTCTACGGGTAATTAGTTCAGTTCCTTTGTTAAGTCCTTTCAGTCTTACTTAAGACTCTGTAAGATGTGTTTTGTTTTGAGTTCATTAAATAGTAGTACATCGATGGGAGTGTCTCTCATGACATTCGCATCAGTGGCATCCTGGTCAAGGTGGACTGAAATATGTCAAAGGCCAAAGTTTCAAATATGACTTCTGGTAAAGCCCATAAGGGCTAAGAATAGCGAGGGTGGTAGAGGATGTCTTCCCCTGCAGGGGTGAGGGGGACCCCAGGTTTCATACTGAAACCTGGTAAAGATAAAACATGCTCAACAAGTTATCGCTTTATCTCCTTGACCACCCTGTGAAAGGTGATGGATGGTAAACCATAGTCTAGTGTAGTACCTTGAGAGAAACACCCTAATTACCCCAGAACAGAGAGGTTTCCACCAGGGTAAATCATCTATTGATCACATAGTTGCCCTGGAAGCTGCTATTCAAAACGCCTTTTTATGTTGCCAATGCCTGTTGCTGTATTTTTCGATTTACAAAAGATATTTGACACAGCATGAACAACAGGAATCCTAAATACACTTCTTGGATGGGATGTACAAGGTAATCTCTTCAAATTTATCAAGGATTTTTCAGTAGTCGGTCCTTCCAACTTCGAGTTGGAATGACGGTATCTGAAAGTTTCACACTGGAAATCAGAGTACCTCAGGGAAGTGTTCTAAGTGTAACTTTGTTTGCTGTAGCCATAAATAATACAACAAACTGCGTGCAAAAAACCATCTATTCTTTTGTAGATTGTTTTTCTATTTATGTAGTATTTAAAACATTAGCTATTGGTGAGAGGCTGCTTCAAAACAAAATAACCCACCTAGACTCGTGGTGTAAATCTACCGGATTCACATTTTTTCTGGGAAAAATGAAGTATATTTGCTTTACCTAGTTGAAAGGATATGTTGACCCTCAACTGTATTTACATGGTGAACCAGTTGAGGCATGCACACGGGTTAGATTTCTAGTAATGTGGTTAGATCAACGATTCAGTGGTACACATTTGAAGAAGCTGCAGGTAAAATTTCTAAAATTGTTAGACATGCTGAGGGTTCTATCTAATACTTGCTGGGAAGCTGATCAAATATGCATGTTGCACTTGCTACCAAACTGTAGTCCATTCCCGATTAGACAATGGCTGCATGTCTTATTCGTCAGCGCGGGCCACCACACTAAAAATGCTTGATGCAGTCCATCATTCATTCATTCGTCTTGCTACATGTGCTTTTTGCTCAAGCTTCGTGGTAAGTATGCTGGTGGACAGTGGTGAGCAATTTCTTTGTAGCAAATGGAAGCAAATAATACCCTCCTACATGGCTTGCATTAAAGTGCAATCAACTCGTCCAACCTTTGATATAGTGCTTTCTAACCCAGATTTTAATCGATATCAGGAATAGCTGAGATCTACTGCTCTTCTAGTCATTAGAGCTCAGCATCTTTTCTTATTTTTCAACATACAATTACCTCCAGTTCTTACTATTACTTAATGTTATTACTCACCTTGGTGGCCTTCTAGTAAATTACTGCTTTAATCTTTGTCGGTACTGTAAAAAGTACACAAATCTGGTTATCTTACAAAAATAATTTTTTTAATATTGTAAGTAGCTTAAATTCTGATGCAGTAGTTTACACCAATGGTTCTAAACACAAACTCTGTTGATTGTGCTTTTGTGGTCGGCAATAAAACACATGTATTACCTTCCCACCATTACCAGTGTTTTCTTTGCAGAGCTGTATACTATTAATAAGGTTTTAAATATAATTAGCCCAACATATCAAAACATATTTGTTTGTTTAGATTTCATAAGTACCTTACTCGGGATTAGTGAAATTACTATTAACACCCCGTTGTTTGTAAAATACAGTCCATTATTTCTGAAATGACTCTATGTATTACAAGTGTGAGCTTCTGCTGGATCCCCAGCCAGATAGGAATTTCAGGCAATGAGCATACTGATATACCTCTTTCCCCCTTCATCTCTTACCAAATTTATACAGCAACTCTATTCCATAGGTCTTGCGGTAGTATTGTAATGGGTAACTTGCCAGAAGAAGTAAAAGTAAAAATAAAGAACAAAAAATCCAGAAGAAATAAAAAATTTATTCTTTCTAGAAAGAATTTATTGAAAAGCATAGAAGGTGCAGACAATAGAAATCATTACATTTGAATAAACAAAAGGGTAGGTTGTATGTTGATACTAGAGGTCATGCGTTAGGCTCAAAGGTATATATACTGCCAAGGACCAGCGATTTACAGTTCAGTTTCCATTCAGTGTGCAATAAATGCAAAGACAAGTGGTAAACAATATTACTTAAATTTTTGAAACAAGTGGTAATAAATATTAATAGCAGGAATATGGCAAGGGTTAACATAACCTGAATTTTTTTTTTATGAAAAAATTATTTTGCAATGAGAATTAAAATGACGCAACCTTATCCTACACTTTGGTCCTTCTGATGCGTATAATCGAAGTTGTTGCTGTGACTTGAGCGAAAACGATGTTTTCAGAGCTGGGACAGTAATCAGCGTTTTTGTAATTGCTTGTACTTGCATAAACTATTAAGCAGCGACGAGAGGTACGAAAAATGGCAAGAAGACAATCAGGCCTCCGGCTGTGCGTACCTCGTTGCGGGCAGTTGTAACATATGTGAGCTTGCCCGACAAAATCCCAGTGACTCCTCTTGCTGGCTGTTATAGGCGGTTTATAGAACAGTCTCGCAGGAGGCAGTCTTTGTTATAGCCGGAGTAAACCCTATCTTGGCTAATGAGCGTAAGAAACGCTATATTTCCAAGGTAAATAACTTAATGACGACAGAAGGAAAGCAGGATATTGAAGACCGGGGCCTTGCGTCTTGGCAGGTCAGGTGGGACGAATCCCCCGCAGGTCGCTACACCTGGTGTATTTCCCACAGTGTCTAATTTAGGTGCGATTGGATAGGTCTCCGCCAATCGGTATATCACACAGTTTTTCCCCGGACATTGTGTCTTTCGGCAGGTTTGGCTAAGTTTCGTTTGGTAGATTTGATTCAATGCCCGGATTGCTGGACTGATGGTACAGTGGGCCCACGTTCTCTACGTTTGTCCACGATACGAGGCCGAACGTTCACGAGCTGTTGGAGAACTTGAGCGAATACATTCCTTTCTGGATCTCCGTATTAACTGGATGATTCGAGGAGTGGTATATAGTGGTTGGTTTCCTCCGTGCCCTTGCGTTGTGTAGGTCTGCAGAGGGAGGAGTCGAGGTATTCGACCATAGTAGGATCCCAGATGGCTAGGGTTCCGGCTTAAGCATTGGATTGGTTGGAGGTAGGCTTACTGGCATCGTGCCACGGTTATATTGGTATTGCTTGTGATTCGATTTGGGGGTCGCCGCCGGGATATTTTAACCCGTGCGACCAGGGGTAACCGGTGGCGGTCCTGATCGTGACTTGGTAATGCCAAGTAAGACACCATGATGGGACCGGATGGAAGTGCGGAGTTTGTCCCTGGCTTCTGCGCGGACCGGAATGAGGTTGCGTTCCCCTCGTTAGGTGACCTAAGTTGGTCGACTTGTTTGGGTGCAGGTCTGAATTTCTATGTTGCGTAAAACATAATTTTAACCGGTATAAGTGTAGCACTGATTTAAGTTTAAACTCGTTCGTTTTCTGAGGCATTCACAGTCACGAACGGTGTTGTCAAATCTGGGCTAAACTCGGGGTTCGCGCTTCCACGTTTTCAGTCAGTTTGAGGGAATCATGTTAGGTTGGATATGAAGATGTCCGTTTGAGACTTAGGTGAAGGCAAAATTTGATATGTAATTTGCTGATGCAAATGTCTACCGAGGTATTTACATCGGTGACATCCTGACTGAGGCCTGACTGACGACTGTGAGATGTAATCAGTTAGAGGGTCTAAAGACGACCTCCGGTAAAGACCCTCAGGGCTCGGAACTTGCTTATTTTATGTACTTAGGGAAGCATTGCCCATGACATTGGTTGTAGAGTCTAAAGAATTTTATGGAAAACTCACTAGGAGGCCTCGAGTCAGCTTGAATTAAGGAAAAATGTTCACACAAAATTAATGTACTGGCTTCTAGGTCAGCCGGTCATAGGTTTAATCCCTGACAAGGGTTCGACATTTTTTCGCCTATCATTTTAAACATATTATCTAAATAAAATATACGTCGCCAATCTCTGGCTGATCCGTGGCTCAGCCAATTGTTATTTTTATCTTAGGCTTGTCACCCGTTGACAATCAGCACGTTACCAGTTACTCACAAGTTGTTTGTTGCCTCTGGGTGACCGGCGAAAGGTAAAAAGACGTGGCTCAGCGTTGGACTGGTGATACGCTGTAGTCGAAGAATTATCTTACCTGAATTGCGGCTTTCTATCTTTCAAGCCATCTCGGCAAACAACAGGTTGTCAGGGCGCCCAACTGGAAACATCCTGCTTGTCACCCAATGGCAGCCTCTTCTCAGCGAGACGAGGCTCAATGAGCACCAGTCTCTCAACTGGTGGCTGGCAGCCACCCATTGGCGTGCTATGGTTCCATGGCACAAACCACCCAGTGACAAGCCTCGAGGACGTACTGTACATATTTACTTTTCTTCTGCTTAAATGAATTTTATTTTAGTCACACTTTTTGAACTGTTGCTATGAAACGGTATTTATAATAATTTTATTGTTACTTTAATTTTATTTACTTTGAATTATTATTTTTATATACTGAGTACAGTTTTTACTGGTATCCACGTGAAGTAATTGATAATTTCAATTGTGCTTACTGATCTAGACCAAAGTTTTCAGTATTTCGATAGATACACAGTAAAAAGAGTACGTAGATAGGAATACAGAATCTATGGCCAATCCCGTTGCCGGATCTTGGTCAACTGAAAACTTGAGAATTTCCTTTTCCCTCGGTGGGTGTCCACCCTAATTATTTTTTACAGTTTAAATATTAATTATTTTTATTTTACTAAATTAGTTTAATTTTCAAAGGTTGGTAGCACTGTCCAGGACTCAATCCCAGTTTTGACAATTTTTTAATGTAATTTTTTCCCATTCACAATTTTCATAATTAATTAATTTTAAGTTTTATTTTTCATCAATCAGACGCGTTTATGTACTGTAAGGTAGACTTCATAAAAAGCTACCTATTATAACGGGTACCAAGATTCGACTAACGGAAAATTTCGACATATCTTCCCGTTTCACATCCTCGAGGCCTAAAAACCACCGTCAGTTATTCATTTATATATGTTTCAGTTTCTTACGGATACGATAACTGCCGTAATTTTTCGCCAATCACTTTCAAATTGATACAACGACCCAAAATCTCGGTCGAATTCGCTAATGGACAAAATCGAACCACGGGGTGGCTTTTTCGAAAAAATAAAATTTCGCTATAATTTTCTTATTAAGTAAGATATCGAATTCGTTTGAAGTTTCTACTATTCTTTGGATAAGGGTATAAAACTTATTTAAGCAAAGTTTTTTGATACCACCAACCATTGACCCAGGGGGTGGAAGAATATGAGTTCGAAGACAAAAAAAAATCATTCCTTCCGTAATAGGCACAGTATCGAATCGGTTTAAAGTGGTCGTTAGTTTTCTAAACATTACGTAAAACGTTTTCATATGACCAACCTTTACGGCAAGGGATGATCAAATTGTAAGAAGATGGGGCTTGTCGTATGCTAAACACGCAACCATTGTCGTATTGAGTAAATTTGAAGTTTTTCTTAACTTTTAGGTGGAAGTCTTTTTATCCCCTACCTAGTGTCGGTGAAATCTACTTCCGGAGTGCCGAAAAGGATTTTTTGGTTATGTTGAGTGCTTTAACCATTATCAAGTACTGTGATCTGTGTTCAGACAATCTATAATCAAGCTCATCTAGGTCGATGTTTTAGATAAATGAAAGTTTATTTAAATCGTTATTATATGCACTTAATTAGCAACCAAGTATATTTAATCGATTGCTCGATCAATTAAAGATCGAGCAACAACATTTATTGTTTAATCTGTGCTAACGTAGTAAAGAGAATTTGTACATGGGTCTGCGTGTGTGTCCCGCTTATCTTACCGGAAAATAACGATCACCAGCGGAAAATCCCGAATCGTTAGTGCATGTCTCGTGGTGGTCAAGTGTATAGTTATTATACAGTGTCGCATATAAAACGCAACCCATTAATCACTCATCCATGAAATTTCAAAAGTCAAGCTTACTTCCCTACTCGTTACTGAAATGGACTCATCCAACATCTGAACATCGCGGCGACGCAATAGAACACTACCGATAGTAACAAGAATGCAATCATAACGTTCAGTGTATTGCTAGAGACAATATGGTGTTTTCGCTAGATGAAGTGTTTTCATTGTTGAGTCGTACTTCGGTACGAAATCAGTGGTTGCAGTGCAAGATTTGTTTCGCCATAAGTACCTAGATAAACCAGCTCCTAACAAAACATCAGTATTAAGGTTAGTCGCAAAATTTAGAGAGACCGGTTCTGTTAATAACAAGGAACACAAAAGATCTGCGTCGGTGTTGAATACAGATACAGTCGCTGAAATCAAAGACCGATTACTCGCCTCGCCAAATAAATCGATCAGACGTTTGTCTGCTGAAATTAATTTGTCTAAATCGACTGTTCATCGGGCGACCAAGCAATTACAATTACGACCTTATCGCATTCAAACGGTTCATCGACTTCTTGAGTCCGACAAAGAAAAACGGCTACAATATTGTCAACGGTTCCGTCGATTTCTGCGCGTGGGAATTAATGTTATGAATTCGTTATTTTTCACAGATGAAGCACGGTTTCATTTGGACGGCTACGTAAACAGCCAAAACGGTAGAATTTGGAGCGCTGAAAATCCCCACGTTTATCACGAAAAACAATTACATCCGCAGTAGTTGGGCGTTTGGTGCGCGATATCGCGGAAGAAAATAATCGGTCCTATTTTTTTCGAGTACACCATTAATGCAGAACGATATCAGGATATTTTATTTCAGTTCATCGCACTCTTGGAAGAGGAAGACAGACACTGCTGGCTACAACGTGACGGTGCGACATCGCTCTACGCAGGTTCAACTTCTGATTTCGTCGAGGAATTCTTTGGTAATCGTGTTATCGGTCGAGGCTTGTTGCCACCAAGATCTCCAGATTTGACTGCGGCGGATTTTTTTTCTACGGGGTTACCTCAAAGAAAAAGCCTACAGCAACAAACCACGAACACTTGAACGATTGAAAGTCAATATTGAACAAGCTGTATTAAATATCCAGCCATAAACTTTGAAAAAAGTTGCAAAAAACGCTGTAAAAAGAATTGAAGCTTGTATTCAAGAAGATGGCGGCCACTTCCAACATTTACTCCAATGTAAGGTGATGGATGGTAATAATAAAAATTACATTTAAATTTACACATGAATTTTTATTATTTCAATACCTACCAAATATAAGGTTGGGTTGCGTTTTATATAGGTCACCCTGTATTATTATATATTGATATATATTATTATATATATATAGAAGTTTTGGAAAAATTTAGTACTTTTTTACCAGATCCGAATTTTCGGAATAAAATCGCAAATATCTCAAAAACGGTCGGTCCTAGCGCTCTGAAAAATTTTCTCGACCCCCTGCATGATAAACCCATCCGTTATCAGTGGTTCCCGGCAGATGATAATATATTTATAATATATAAATATAACAACGGCGTAAGTATCAGCAGGTCGAGCGCTAACTGTTTGACTCATCGGGTATACTCTTGATCGACCGGATCTTGGTTATCCAGAAATTAATTCGTTTAGGTCAAACCTGTGCGCTAGCGAAGCTGTAAAGTATAAACTTATAAAGACTAAGAAGTAGAAAATAAAATATATTTTAAAATACCACTCCTAAATAAAACGCACTAAAATGTAAAAAATAATTTTAGGACGGTATCTCAGAATGGATTTGAGAATCTTTAATGGTGATATATAAGATTATGTGAAAGTCATACCTTCAGATTCAAAATTTGATGTTTTTACCGTCCTAAAATTATTTTTTATATTTTAGTGCGTTTAATTTATGAGTGGTAGTTTAAAATATTTTTTTACAATTTTATATTTATTTATGTGATTGTTTTTGTTCATAAAGTGTAATAACCCAAAACGTAGGCACCGGGAATGTACTGATCACTACCGGAAAATTGCGATTCGTTAGTATCAATTTCTAGAGTTAAATTTCTTATTTAACTTTCATTATATCAATATTCATCATTCAAAAAAAAATATATTTACACAAGAGGAAATCAATTTTTAATACCTAATAATCCAATTCCGAGACGCCACCCGCCAGGGCAACCCGTTTGGAGGGCGTGACTTATGCACGACTCTGCATTCGCAGAGTCTGGGACGACGGAAGCAAAGAAGAATTGTAATCATCGAGTCCTTGTTAAAAAGAAAAATATTATATTTCGAAAAAAATGTGTGCGCGCGCACGCACACATCTGTGGATCAATATTTCGGTTCTTGTACAAGATTGAAAGAGCATTTGAAATGCAGTTATGAGTTTTATATACAGAGTGATATTTAAGTATGGAAACAGATTTATGCTGCATACCTTTGAGGTCTTTGGAGTGAGAAAGAAATGGGGTTCACCACAGTTAAAAAAATCTGCATTATGGTGGGTTTTTATTTTTTCCACAATAATGAATCAAACTTAATTTTTTTAATAACGAAGGTGGACGTACGACACATAATTTCGGTTTAAAATTTTACATGAAAAACAATGGTGAACGCCGTTTTTCTGTTAACGCCTTCGTTATTGAGTTATAAGCTATCAAATTCGGAACGATGGAAAAATCGTGTTAACAATAAAACGCGCTGTATGATCAATTTTATTGCATTTTCCATTCATAACGGAGAAAATATCAATGCTATTATATTGGTAATAATAAACAATAAGTGATTATTAACAAAAAATTTTATCAAGTGATATTTTCTAAATAAAAATTAACTTCCGCTGTTAATATCAGTTGATATTTGTTACTTATCGTAAATGAAATAAATCAGCTGGAAATAATTAAAAAAATTATGTGTACACCACATGACTTCCTTGTGCGCCTACTAAACTACATATACACATTTTTTCGTTCATTATTTGTCCGTTTTCGCCGAGTTCCTTCTTGGTATCTGGTGTTTGATTTATTCATGCATCTACTTGAGAGTTAGCCTTGTAAAGAGGTCGAGTTTTTGTTTTAGAAGGCACGTGGTGAAGAAGTGGTAACGACGGCTGGTGTAATTACCCTTCAACGAGCGATGGTTCACCAAGGTAGGGCGGCGAGTTCTACCTAGGCTTGCCCTAGGACTATGTGGACTAATCGCCTCAGAAGGACTAAAGCGAATAGTCCTGCATACGCTCTTTTCAGAGCGGAAACCGAAATCGGTGATTTCGTAATTGCTTTCACTTGCGTAAACTATCCACCAGCGGCTAAGAGATGAGACATGTGACATAAGGATAATCAGGCCTCTGGCTGCTTGTATCTCGCTGCGGACAGTTGTCACATGTGTGCCTTTCACGACAAAGTAGTAGTCAGAGAGTAAGTAGATAGATTAGTTTAGCTTACAAAATTTACTTAGGGATGCACTGGCGAAGAGGTAGGTTTGTAACAGCCAGAAGTCATATTCATAAACAGGAAAGAAAGCTCCACAAAAACAACTAAGAAAATTAGAAAGGAGTCTGGTTACCTTTTAGGGCAATTTGAAAATTAGGAACATAAAGTATTGTAGGAAAAGTCTGGTTGTCGTAGCGGATGACAAAGAGACAGAGTCATTTCAGAATCTGTCGTTAGTAAAACGCTGGACGACATCAGAAACGTAAAAGGAGGCCTCGAGTCATTGTCTATGACGAGTCATTGACCCACTCCCGAAAGCGAATCAGAGCAAAGAGAGAAGGGTATGTTTTTGTTAGAGGCTTATTAAATTTGTAAATCTGTTTCTTGATTTTTAAGTAAATCAAGAGGGCTTTGAGTAAATTGAATTGTACGGCAAAATAGTCGTTGTTGCAGTCAACACTTGTTTTGCTGGCAGGATGATAATATTTTTGGCGATTAAAGACACAATCAAAAATGATTTGAGTTGAGTGAAACCTTCGGTGTTAGGGAAGACGCGGACCTAATATACCCATTTTAATAAAAAATATTATGTCTGGAAATTAACGTATGACCAAATTCATTTACATTTTTCAAGGATAATATATGGAATTTATATTTAACAATTTTAACCGATATTAATAAACAAGTTAATACCTTCTTCTACCTTAGAGAATATATTACAAAATTTTTATTCTTACTTTTCATAACTGAAAAAATATATACCGGTACAAAAAGCAAAAGTTCTGTAAATATTATTCAAAAAAAATTCTGTTAATTTTCAACTAGATAAGCAATTCTGATGACGTAATTTGTTTTTAATAAATAATATTTTAATACAGGTTAAAGTAGAAAAATCATTTTGAAATTAGTTTCTTCTTTTTATTTCAAATTCAAATATGTATTTTAAAGTTATTATATATTGAAAATTATTAAGTTACGTCAGGAGAGATTCATTAGAAGGATTAAACAACTGTAATACAATTGACCAATCGGAAACACAGAAAGGTAATTAACTTGTTATTCAATTCTTGTAACAAAATTGTTGTTTGTCTTTCTTTTAACGTCGGACGGAGCAGATACGTCACAAGGTAGTCGAGTCGATCGGGTAAACAACTTGATATGATTGACCAATCAGAAACGCAATGCAGCTATTTGAATCGTGTAACGTCGTACCAAGTACGACATCTCTCAGTCTCACTCGAAACGTTTAAGTGTGTACATCTCGTTTTTTTGTGGTAAATTGAACAATCTTCTAGAAAGGAAAACCACACAATTTAGGACATTATTTTAAAGTGAGGGACATTTATTTTATTGTATACAACATAGATTTTTTTAATTTTTATATATAACTTTATTAAACATTTTTTTCTTAATTTATAGTTTAATGGAAATTAAAATTTAACGTGGTTTTTTTAAGCACGTTGCTGCAGTTTATGATGATCTGAAATTTTGTTTTTTAATGATTTTTTTTAATTTTAAAAGCTATTCTAGATAAATAATAATGTTCCATTTTACAAAATTTGTTTTATTCAACAAAAAAAAGGGGTGATGTAACCGTTTTTTGAAATGGTGAATTGGTGTAAAACATACTGATGAATTTTATGTATTAGCTAAAATTAATTTTATTCCGGAAAAAAGTATAAAACGTCTTAATATTTTCAATAATTTGAATAGGAATTGCGTAATTTTTATATTACATTATTTGTGTAGTAAATATAATTTACATGTATTGAATAGACATGTTTTATGTTGCGCTTTGCTACCTTTTATCTACTGAAAATAAGTACAAATACCTTAGGTCAATGAATACCTCACAAGAACTATGAAATTTTATTGTTTGATGTATCAAACAATTTAATTATATTGCTGAAACAGGAAAAAAGTTTTTAGAAACTGTATTAAAGGAAAAGTTTGTATTTTGAAATAGGATAACTACTTGAAAGAGAAGAAACTGCTTATGTGCAATTTTATACCATATTTAAAATATACTTATTCTTTTTTAGGTTTTTCAGATCATAATAATTGTTTTATCTCCCCACTAGAACAATCTGAATCTTCTTTCGTACAAAATCATCGAAACAAATCTTATTGGACATCCACACATTTTCACATCTGTGTTGTTCAATTTCTTTTTTCTGTAATTCTGTAAAATATTCTACAAATAAAAGCCAATTATCACTTCTACAAATATTTTCCATTATTGAAGATATATTCTTCCTTCATTTTTTCTCAAGAGTTCATAATAATAAGAAATTATCTTTTATTTTAATTACAGGTAATTTTAAATTTATTTTTGTTTCCTATATTTCTACATTTTTCCTTGACGTCAGTTGTAGTTAACTGCATTCATTTCTGGGTCTCTCGATTGTAACCTGATAAAGAAATCTTTTGTAAAGCTGTTTCATTGTGTAATCAACCAATACCGTTTCAGATATTTAGCCAAAATTTATTTTAATTCCTTCAGTTCACTAATAAATACCAACAGAATACTCAATCCAAATAAAACTTGTTCTAATTCATTTTCAATATTTTCATTTGATCTATTACCATGTTTAGTGAATTGCCAACAGGCACACAAATTTCTGAATACTGTATGTAACACAATCAAAAAAGTTTAATCGTATTCTTTTATTATTTTCAAGCAGGTGCAATTTTTTTATTTTTCTGTTTATACAGGTGACTAGGTAGAAAGAAAAAATTAGTGCATAATTTTTTTAAGTACTCATTTTTCTTCTAAATGAATTTTTGTCTACGCTTTAATATATTTTTATGTAATTCTTAACTCTCTTAGGTTAGGTACTTTGGTGGTTAAGGTACTGATGTCTTATACTCCCTTGAAACTGCATTCATATAAAAAGGTTAGCCAATTATTTCAAATAATTTCTTAATTGAAATCATTTACAATTTTTTACTCTGCTTTTTCTTTTCGGTTACAATTATTTTACTGAATTTATTTAATTATGTATAGCCTTTAGTAAAACTTCATACAGGAAGAGAAATACAATCCCAGTTTGTATCCGTTCCTTTAAGCAAGTAGTCAAATGACCATTACTGTAAAGGTTCCATTTATTTGCATAACAACAAATAGTACACTGTAATTTTGTTCTTTATGCAAATTCTCGATTTTTGAATGTAATATAAATATTAAAATTTTTTAGAAATATTAATAAGCATTATTTTCCTAACCTTTTAATTAAATATTTAACTTTAACCTCTTTGGAGAGAGATAGATGTTTTTACTACGTATATTTCATATACAAATTATGTTTACATGGTTTTGTTGGTTCAAATACAGTAATTTTAATAATATACATAAAATAATTAGGTAGCTTGTAATTGCATGTACTTGTTATGTAGCTTGTAATTGCATTTTCTTTTTATGTAGCTTAGAAATAACTGTTTTATCGTAAAAAATTGTTTTACTAACATTGACTAACTTAGTAACACTAATTATACTAATTTTAAGTTTAGGTGGTGGGTATTTTATGTATATCATTCATTCTGCTGTATTTGAGTTGAACATCTAAATTTAAATGTAATATAAATAGATTTTCAAGTATTAAATTAGAAATGTGTCTTCAAAGAGGTTAAATTATAATATAATTGATTTTAAGGAAGAAGGTATATATATAAACCACTTAACAGGCCGTTTATACAATTTCTTTAAATTTATTAATTTTACTGCAATTTTTTTTAAATAAGGAGAAGTTTGCGATTTGCTAACTCATAGTATTGGCTTTTTTCAATCGTATTTGATCTGTTTATGAAAAACAGCCTCGCATCTTATTTTATTATTATACTAAGTAATTTCTTAAATAAATAACCATATTTAACAACAAAATTAATTCTAAATTGTTCCTTTGATTATCTACATATAAACAAATTTAAGAATACAAAACATCAGAATTTTTGCATTCATTTAAAAAGATCTTCTATCTCATCCTAACCATCTAACGTTATATAAATCTATTTTTGACACCATCAAACAGTATTTGAAAGTATATTGGTCTTCTGCAGAGAACCATCAAGAAACTATTACAGTGTATCTGTCGGGAATCATTTTAGTTCTATTTAAAAGGCCCATCACTACTACCTTTGATAACCTTTACAGGAATATTAAACTTAAAAATACACTACATTAAACCTTTTGTATGAGCAAACTATATACATAAACCCCCCTGGTTTTAGTCTTCTAGAGCATATGTCATATCTTGCCTGGTGGTTATCCACTGAAATTATTAGTTTATTTCTATAAATGTATATTTTTTATAAACCATTTTCCCAAACCGTGAAAACAGAAATCAAGCACCTTCTCTTTTCTTATACGAAATTAGAATTTCATCAATTAGTGATTTAATCAGTACCTGTAACCTGCTATTAATCATGCTGCACCTGCTGCTGTTCACATATAGAATTTCTTTGTACATATTACATATTGCTGATGAGAAAAAAGACCTCCTCCTTATGGATTACTGAATAATAAGATTTAAATTTTATCTATAATCCTGCAGATAAAGGTAACTTCAATATTACATTTAGTATTTCAATTATTAAATACCTTCTTTTCACTTGGATTGTCATTGATCACAACTTTATTCCATTTGTAATTCATTAGCAACTTTACTTTTTTCTTAATAATATAAATTATGGACTTTTGTTTTAATTCCAACCGGGATTGGCCATATTATGCTGTGAAAATGCATTCTAAGAGAATCTTAAAGGGGTAATTAAGAGGTCTGGATAGTAATGCAACATCTGCACAAGTACAAAAGGGGAAAAAAGAAATATGGAAAATACAAGTAAATTCATTGATTGAAAACTCTGAGTAATTGATTTCTTTGAAAAATCTTCTATTTTTAATACTGAAAATTATAGAAAAATCCCTTAAGTTATATTTTTTCAAATAAATAACATTTTCCTGTTGAAATTATAAAACAAAAACCCTCTGAGTATTCATATATTTCCCTAGTTCAATCTTCTAATTCGGTTTCATTTTTTTTTAGAAATACAGTTTCAAATTATGTAATTGTAAAAACACACGTATTAGAGTGTACTATACAGATATGCTCTGACACAGGTCAGGGTGTATTATTTTAGATTGTTGCTTCACACGAAGCAAATCTTATATCCTGTGACAGAGTTCAGTGTATATTATTTCATTTTTTTTTGTTAACGGGTAGGAAATTATATGTGCTCTTGCACAGTTCCGGGTGTATTATTCACATCTTAGCTTATCAGGTACTTAATATGATAAGAATTATTTTTAATTATAATTCTTGATTACATATTGACATAGTAAATATCTATGTTGTATGCAATGAATAGTTTTCGCGAGTGCCGGGGTACATAAAGAGCATTCGTACCGCGTCAACCGCGTTGCACCCGTATTTCATCAACCCGATATCGTTCATCGGGTTTCGGTTGGGGGGGGGGGGGTGCTGTGTATATATTGTGGGGTGATATATAAATATGATAATGTTAGAAAATATTTTATTCAAAATATTTATTATTCTATGTTTATTATGTTTCTTTGTCTTTTCAGCTCATCACTTCGCTACCAGTGGCTGAAGTCCTCCTTACAAATCAATTTAAATTCATAAAAAATTAAATTTTATAATTTAAATTTATATTTTAATTTTAAATTTAATCGCATAAAAATTCCTTTTTGTAGTTAAATTTTTTTTTTAAATTAATTTAAAATATTAATTAGTGGGTTTTTAAAATTACACTTTTTATAAATTATATAAATTTTATTCAATTCATTGACAAAATTAATCATTTAAATAAATTCTAGTAATTTAAAAAATAAGTAAAGATATAGAGGCAATTTCTTAATTAAATGCAGCTTTTAAATCTGGTTCATGTGGGATATAATAAATATTTATTTTTATATGTATTTTTTTTTTATTTGATATTTATTATTTTACATAAGCTTTTTCTTAAATTTTTTTGGTAGGTGTTAATCAAATTGAAGGTTAGAGCATATTTATATCTAATTACAGTTTTAAAAATTTCATTTTTTTCTTTTATTTAAATATTTAAAATTTTGAATACCCCTTTGCTTTCTCCAATCTGCGTTCAGCCACCTGCTTCAATGAAGATGCATGCTTGCATGTTAGTTTAATTTTTTCAAACCAGGATCAGCTGATTTTAGAGGTGCCATAATAAATTATTTCTTTTATTCGCTGATTTTTTTATTAAAAAAAATTAACTTACTTGCAAAATTTACCATTTTCTTGTGGTAAGTGGAATGATTATTTGAAAAAATCCATCTAGATTAACAGTAATCCAAATTTAATAATTTTTATATGTAATATATCTGCCTTGTATATTAAAAAGGCATGAACTGACCCTGGTTTTTAGTGTGTAATTATTTTATCATTTATACATCTTGAAATTGTGGGGGGGAATAAAGTGATTGGTGTAAATAAAGTGTGAAATTAAAGTGCGATCAAGATCAATATGTGAAATTAACATTATCTTCCTCACTACAAAAATATACTAATTATAAATAAAAATGAGACTTGAAATAATACAGAATACCAGGTTATATTCAACATCTCATCAAATTTTCACTTCATCCTGCGTCCTATATCTTCAGAGTACCAGATCGATCGATTCTTTCAGCTGCTCGATGGATTTCATCCTTGGATTAGCGGTGGTGATGAATGTAAAGCTGTGTAGCCAAATGGTAAAATATTAAGGTACTACTAATTCTTTACTACATCATATATATTTCACGATAATACTAGCATTTATTAAAAGACTCCATCCATTTATGTAATGTTTAGCTTCAGTTAGAGCGACCAAGTAATGGAGCTACTCACTCGGTGGCTTCAACCAACCACTATCACCTTGTATCAGAGGCCTGGGTCAGGGCATTACCCACCCGGTCTAGTCTAGTGGTTAACTCATCATTGCAAGTCAAATGATTTCAAAGTCGAGAGTTCTCTGGTTCAAATCCTAGTAAAGATATTAAATGGATTTGAATATTAGATTGTGGATACCAGGGTCCTTTCATGGTAGGGTTTCAATTAACCACACATTTTAGGAATAGTCGACCTGAGACTGAACAGAATGCACTTCATTTATATTTTCAGACATATCATCCTCTGAAGTAACATCTTATGGTGGTTCTAGAGACTAAACAGAAAAAAAGAGGGTCAGGGCAATGTTTTAGACCCCATTTTACATCATCGATATGTAACTTTCTCTTTTGATACTGCTGCAGTTACTTTTATTTCTAACTATTTTAATAATTTTATGTACATCTGGCATTAAATGTCATGTGAAACACAGAAGTTTGGTGTGGCAAATTACAATATAAATAAAATAAAGGAAACATCAGTATAATAAAGAGAAGAAACTTAGTAGCGTTACATATAAAGGTGCCAGTATCTGGTCAATGCTTAATTTGTCTCTGATATATATTTTATTTGAAATAAACTACCAAAACACAGTAATTAGATAAAATAAACTACCAAAACACAGTAATTAGATAAAATAAACTTGCCATATTAATTTCCACTGACTGTTTTTCGCAGTACCCTGCATCTTCAGTCTGTATTAAATTCTATTTTTATTGCATTAAAACAGTCTTTTTAATGAGTTCTCTTTTTTAATATAAATTATAATGTTATCTATTTTGAAATTTTAAATAATATTATGAACATAAATGTAGTTGTCAAAATATTTATAATGAAAAAAAATTACAAATCAATTAAAAAGAATAAGTTATAATTTATACAAACTGAAGGTGCAAGGTACTAACTCCTCAAACCAATTACTGGAAGTAAATAAGGTAAGTATAACTAATCTAATTACTGTGTTTAGGTGGTTTATATTTCATATAAAGTTAAATTTTATATATAAATATATATATATATATATATATATATATATATATATACAAATTTTTATGAATTTGAGTATTTATCAGTTAACAGTACATCACCTGATTTTTTCATCATTGTTAATAAAATTGAAATGCAATATATAATTTAACTAAATTATTTGTTTTGTAGGCAACAATTATTTGTTTATAATGTAAAGAATAGCCATGAAAAACAATTGATTTTATCATATAGAATAAATGAAATAAGAATCAAATTATTCTTGTGACAGTCATAGTTTCACTTAGATACCCCCAAACTTTTAATTATAATAGAAATGAATTTTATCTACGTTTACAAGTCGACAACGGGTTTTGATAGATGAAATAAAGTTTTTTCTTTTTTGACATGGAAATTTTGTTTAGTCCGTTATTGTTTTGCTTGCTTTGGCAATGAATCTCTTGCCTGACAGCGGTTTGAAAATTTAATGAAACCATGCTCGCACCTCTTTGTCAAAATGTGTAGAATATACTTACAAAGTAGATGGTACATAAATAAATATTTCATGAATTTTAAATACCAGAGCGATCAAAGCAAGTGGAAACCTATACAAAATTGTAAAAATAATAAGAAAATAAATGATGCAGTTCATTCTACAAAAAAATTAAGTATGATTTGAAAAAATAATATAAAAATTAATAAAAGGATCAGGTGGTGTACTGAACTGACATCCTGTACCAAATTTTGTAACCATTCAACATTATTCTTAGCTGAAAATTTTAGCTTGGCCAAATAGGTTCATATAACACACATTCCTGGATGCGGTATAGATCTGTTCACATATCAGTGAACCTTAATTCAGAATAATTTTTTGCTCCTATTCTTGGTAAAAGCGCTCTGATCTTGTAAGAGAGAAGTCCCTGCTGCCTTAAAAGAGGCTTAGAATTTCTTTGAGCGTGTCGTCTTGTTTAGCAATTCTTCTGTGGATTACTCCTTTCTAACTCCCACCTTGATCTATAAAATTGTATTTTTCAATGATTTCTCACTGGATATCTAACGATGTGGGGGACATATCAGTAACATTCAGTGTCCTTGGTATCTATCTAGTCTGGTGGAGGGTATAGCTTTTATTAAGTACCTACCTAGCTAGAGATTCTATTTCTGTAAAAACATCTCTAAAAATCTTACAAAAAGGTCAATGCTATCATAAATGAAATGAATTTAATAACTAAAACAAAATTATTTCAGAACTGCTAATTGAATTTGTGTTATTTTCTTTTGTTTCAGGTAACTCAACGGTTCATTTAATAATCTAAGGGAGAGCTGCCATGTAAGTGGCCCTCCTTACATTGTGGTACGCCCTTTTACTGTAGGGTAATTTTTGACTAAAGGTACTTTCTTTTGATATTATTGTTTAATATTATAAATTTGCATGTTAGTAATTAAGTTGTGTAATCTTTAAGTTGATAGTATAATATTCAGATAAAATCGCGGTAGGTCCAAGTCCCGGTAGGGTCCACTGATAGGAACTTTCCTGTAGGGATTTTTTATGTGTACTTTTGTGTATGTTTGTGTTTCAGGTTCAACATAAATTTTACATTTTGTTATTATTGTTTAATATTATAAATTTGCATGTTAGTAATTAAGTTGTGTAATCTTTAAGTTGATAGTATAATATTCAGATAAAATCGCGGTAGGTCCAAGTCCCGGTAGGGTCCACTGATAGGAACTTTCCTGTAGGGATTTTTTATGTGTACTTTTGTGTATGTTTGTGTTTCAGGTTCAACATAAATTTTACATTTTGTTATTATTGTTTAATATTATAAATTTACATGTTAGAATTAAGTTGTGTAGTTTTTAAGTTGATAGTATAATATTCAGATAATATCGCGGTAGGTCCCAAGTCCCAGTAGGGTCCACTGATAGGAACTTTCCTGTAGAGATTTTTTATGTGTACTTTTGTGTATGTTTGTGTTTCAGGTTCGACATAAATTTTACATTTTGTTATTATTGTTTAATATTATAAATTTACATGTTAGAATTAAGTTGTGTAGTTTTTAAGTTGATATTATAATATTCCGATAAAATCTAGGTAGGTCCAAAATCCCAGTAGGATCCACTGATAGGAACTTTTCTGTAAGGATTTTTTTATGTGTACTTTTGTGTATGTTTCTGTTTCAGGTTTTATATTAGTTTTACATTAGGATTACTTAAGACAAGTAGTGTAAATTAAGTTTTATGAAAATAGATGTAAAATTTTGTATATGCAGTGTATGTTTTTTCAGGTTCAACGTAGATATTATTTTATTATTACATAGTTAAGTCGCGTTCGTGATCCTAACCCCCAAATAGGGTCCCAGTAGGTTTCCCCATTGATAGGATATGATTTTTTCAATGTTTTTTGTCGCATGGGAACATGTTCATGCTTTGTAGATAGGTCCAGTTCCTATGTCAGGGGGAGGTTTTTTAGTCGGTGGGAGCCCGACACTACCGTCTGTTGCGGGCACAGACGGTGGCTGTGAGAGCTTTTTCCTCCTCCTACGCAAAACAAAAAAAAAAAAAAAAAAAAAAATTAACAGTTCATATTAAGTGCATTACTAATCTTTTTGCCAAGTGATTTTGAGTTGTAGGTGCTGTACCGGGAGGTCTTTTAAATTCATGGAAACTGTGATAAAAAATGGTTGCTGATTACTCAAATGGAACGTTGAAATGGAAAATGATTATGGAAGCTAAAGAAAATTTTAGTTAAAATTACTATAACCGTAGTTTCAAATCTGGATTGAATAAAAAGTGAGTATCGTAAATGACTAATAGCATTTTTAAAACGCAGCAGAACAAAAAAAATATATATATCTAGAATTGTACATGGTGATTTTAACAAATTTTGGGTGCTGAATTCAAGATTTATAAAATTTTGTGTAATACATTGAAATTTTAGATACACACGATATATTTACCAATAATGCATAAATGCATCAGTGTGATACCAATATTTCAAAAAGTTATTATTATGTGTATGCATTTATAATTTGTTTAAATCAATTCATTTATTTGTTTATTCAAATACAGATAAAATGAAATACATTATTACCGTTTTTAAAAGTTTAAATCGCGAATTGAATTTTTAAAAAATGTTGACAAATGTTTTCGCTTGTACGATGTTTGATCAATTTCTCTAAATAAAAACACATCATTCCAGGATCCCATTTTCCTTGGTATTGATGCTCCGCGATCAGGATATCCTGACGGAAACGCTCTCACTGCTCAATACTTAGAGAGCCCAAATTTGTAGCGTTGAACGGCTCGCAATGTAAATAACAAAATCGTCAACAAATAGAGAACATGAGACAGGAGCCTGTACACAATTGGTATTACTGTTTATGGGCACAGAAAATAAGGTGGCACTTAATACACTACCTTGAGGTACTCCATTCACCAAGACGACACTATCTGAAAGTGAATCGTCTACACGAACACGGAACGTTCGGTGATTTAAGAATCCCCGGATAAAAGCAAGCATATTGCCCTTGATTCCCCATCCCTTGAGGGTGTTAAGAATACCATTTCGCCAGGCCGTGTCATACGCCTTTTTTATATCGAAGAAGATAGCAACAAGATGCTGGCGGTTTAGGAAGGCGTTTTGTATGGCTGTTTCCATTGACACTAAATGGTCAATGAAAGATCATCCTTGTCGGAAACCACACTGTTCCGAAGACAGAAAGCCATGTTTCTCCAAGTACCATGTAAGCTTGCGGTTTACCATCCTCTCCATTATTTTACACATTACGCTTGTTAAAGGAATAGGGCGGTAGCTTGAGGGATCAGTTTTGTCTTTACCAGGCTTTAGTACTGTTATAATAAATGCTTCTGAACAGCCGGGCAGAAAGACTTATTCGGAGAATAAACAATTGTAAATATTCAAAAGATGATGTAGTGCTGAGTTAGGAAGGTGTGAAAACATACCAATGATTTATTGTAATCCAGTAATCCAAGGTAGCCAACTACAAACCCTGTGTTAGTTTTATTATACTGATTAACAGACAAATCTTTATCTTAATAAAGAGATGGTATTAGGGCCGGTTCATTCTTTAGGAGTAACAATAAAAATCTCCAACTTGAACAGACAACTACAGTCTTTGAATGGCCTATAGGGTAAGGTTATGCGTTTTCATTCAGAAGAATAATAGCCATTGAGAGCAGCCTGCACCGTTTGATTTGTTTAACCTTGAATTCATAATAAGATTCTGATATAGCTGCAATCCCAAGTTCCATGAATTCTACTAGTAAATTCTTTTCTTCCCAAAATGTTGTGACAATCATTTCCAGTTAAACAATACCAGTGCCATGCTTTGAATCAGCATGGCACGCTTCTGTCAGATTTTCTGGCATCATGACTATGTTCCTCATAATATTAGTATAAACATGAGATTATCATCTACAGAATTCAGATTCACTGTATGCTTGCTCACAAAAAATGAATTAGAAAACATATCCCACAGTTGGAAATAGCAATATCATCACATCCTTCATCAATTGCTCTTTACCAGCACTAAACAGAATGAATTAATGGATGAATGTGAGATTAGATGGTAAACTCCTGATCTGTGACTTCTGTGCTACATATGTCATGTGACATATAAGTGATACCATATAAAGTTGATTTCTTTAAAATTACGATGACAATATATAACCTGTTAATGTGATGAACAGAGTAAAGGGACCAATTACAGGGCTGAATATCAGCTAAAGTTTGGTGGGTTTCCCGTGCTGATGTGCAATAATTTTTGCATAAAACGCATCAAAAAAACACTCTAAATACTCATTTTCATTGGTAAGCCTAACTTGTGATGTTAAATTTTTATTAAGATTGGCTCAGAGTTTTTTGGGAATATATATATGTCATGTCAGGTTATCTGTTGAGTTATGAACCCTTCAGATACATAAAAATATTAAATACCATTATTATTGTGAACTAGACTCCTTGAGTCGATTGGAATCCCTTATCCTCAAATATATTCCAAAAATAACGATTGCATTTTTAATCTTTGCTTTGAAAAAATTCTGGATTTCTCTCTTAGGCTGAGGCAATAGCTACTTTCTTAATGGCCCCTTAATAGGGCTATATCTGTCTGTTTATGTGACTTATTTCCCAGGCAAATTATTATATTAAAAGCACAACATACTAAACTTAGATGTCTTGATGAATTAATTTATACTTCTTATAATTTAATCCACAAAATTTCTTCATAACAAAAAGCATAAGATAAATTTTATAATTTATTTGTGGATTGAATTATGTATCAACAGTATATCATTAAACAAAATATTACACTAATACAACTTAGACTTGTTTGATATTTATTTGTAATAACTTAATAATAACTAACTGGTAAGTTTTCTTTTTCAGCAATGTCAGAAGGGGTACTGTTATGGAGGACTTTTATCCCAGAATTTAATCATAAATAGAATCTTCATTTTCATCAAATTATATTGGAGAGAAATGGTAATCGGTGAGTTTTTAATTTAATTATTACAATACTGCAATACAATAAGTAAAAACCATTAAAAAATTAATGTAGAAAAGTGGTATCATCAGTGTACATTTAAGAGTGTCAGGCAGCTCTTAGGCAGGGGAAGAGAGTTGTAAGAGAAGATTACAAGTACTTTAACTAAAAAAAAAAATAACTCCATAGGTTATTTTAGATTCAGAGAAAACATTTAAAAGGATTAGTAAACTTGGGATTAACTCATAGCTTCTTGATTCTACAAATTCTTATTTATTTTATAATAATGTTTAAAGGCTTAGCTACACATTGAGGCTTATGAATGTAACTAAATTACATTGTATAAAATTTATTATGACTAAATATTTTCTTATAAAATGTGTAATGTTCAATTTTTAGGGTTCTTAAAAAAAACCTAAGAGAAAAAAAAATGGGCTTTCAGATCATTACTGATGCATACTTCATGAAAAGGTAACTGTATATAATCAGTTGCTCATAAATTTATTTTACAATTAAATGATTTAGTTTAACAGAAACAATATTTTTCTGTTGATGAATTAAAAAAAAGACAATTATATGATTTATCTGCGACCACTTCTACATGTACAGATATTAGTAAATGCTCAAATTATTTTCAGTAGCGATTTCTTTACTGTTAATTATTTTATAGTAATATTTCATAATTAATTAATTTACCTTAAACGCCATTTCATGTGTTTGATTAAATAATTAATATGAACTTTAAATACATCTATTATTCTTTTGAAATTTTATAATTTGTTCCGATTAGAAAATACATTTATTTGTTAAGTAGAAAGTTAGGTTAAATAATTTATTATAATAAAAATAAAAATCAGCCTTACCAACAATTTATATATATATATATAGTTTTTCGTGATTGCTGGTTTCATAAAAATCGTTGCAAAAATTAAATTTTTTAATAAAAATATCAGGGCTATAGTAATGTTTGTTATAAAACGTGTTTAGCATAATTCGATTTATCTAAATACTCTTTCTTTAGCTCTAATAGAAAAAGATCGGAGTTTGTTATTTTAGCAGGATCGTTATTTTTTATAAAATTTATTTTATTCAATTTTTATTTTATCGTCTTCCTGAAAAGAAGTAGAACGTAGTAATTTAAGTCTCCACCAGTCGTGCTGGTTGTAACCTCCCAGTTATAGTGGCGCCGTTTAAATACAGAAGAACGTTGTAGGTTGCTTTAGATTATAAAATTTATATATTTTCAAAAATTTTAATTAAAAGAAATTTAATTAATAGAACTTTAAATACATTTATTTTTATTATTTTTCTTTTTTATAATTTGTTATGATAAGAAGAAAGATTTATAAAGTAGTCAGTTAGGATAAGTATGGTGTTCTTTGGTGGTTGGATTTCCAGTAACTACACAACCAAGAATGTCGAACTGAGACTGTACAAGACAACACTTTATTTACACTCATACTATCATTCTCATTCAACCTCTGAAGTATAATCTGAAAGGTAATTACCGGAGCCTAAACATAAAAAAAGAAAAGAAATTGAGATTGCTGCCTCTGTGGTGCGACTGTGAAGGGTCTCGACCATTCATCCGGAGGTCTCACGATCGAATCCCCGTCAGGCATGGCATTTTCACACACTAATTGTCATTCATCTCATCCTCTGAAACAATATCAGACTGTGATCCCAGAAGTTAAAATAAAATTGAATTATATAGAAAGCGTAGAACTAAGTTCTCCCGGTATTATCATAACATATTCTGCTCGTGAAAACAATGGAAAAAGTTCATATAAACATACAATTGTGACTAATGGTTAATTAAAGATTTCACCCGGATTTCAGCAACCCTGGTAAAATGAGGCCTTATACTGTAACTTTGTTAAATGGGGAATAAACACATAAAACCATTAAACAAAATTTGTTCAGAATTTAATTCTGAATAAAATGTGCCAGATAAGTAGAATAAAACTAGAAAATTAGAATAGTAGAAAATTTAGAATTTTATTTAGAAACAGTATAGTAGATGGTACCTGCCAGTTTATAATAAATATTCAAAAATAAGGCCGCCAGTTTCAAAACTTTTCTTGGCTTGCTTCTGTAGCTCTTTAGAGTTCAATTAAGCTCTTTAGAGAATCAGGGCTATTCTTAAGTTTCTCAGCAGCATCCATAATGCGAGCAATTAATTCCTCCTGAGAATGTCTTTTTGTTTTATATACAATATTTTTCATCCATCCCCAGACGCAAAAATTTAAAGGTGTTACATCAAGTGTTCTTGGTGGCCAGAAAAGTGGACCTCCATGACCGATCCATTTCTCAGGGAAATGATGGATACATTATCCATTAGATTTATTTATTTTATCAATTTTTTTTTTAACTAAAGTATTTAGATGCTTATTTATATATCTTTGCAGATTTCATCAAATGTAGGATCATCAAGTCAGAGGGAGTACAGCACTTATAATTTAAGATCTAATCAAATGATCATCAGGTTCAGAAATTAAGGAGCCAAATTGTCAAATAAGATCTGTTTAGTTGTTTCATATGACAGTCATAAACTATATCAAATTATAATTATTTTTGTTACCTTCATTGGTTTGTAAATATCAAAGGTCTTAATGATTAACCAAAAAGCTGTTTACAAGGTATTTAATGTAAAAACTATTGACAAATTAACTAACTTAAGAAGATGCAATAATTTAAGAATATAGTGTAATTATTTTATTGTAATTAAAAGCTCAGTTTATTTAAATTTCAGTTTTATAAATTCGTCTATTAAATATAAATTGTGATTTTTATGTAACCTTAATATATAACATTTTGTTCATAATGGAAACAAACAATTTTAGAGTTTTGCAGTTTGTAAAATCAAAACTTTGACATCAGCTTAATTATTTAAGCGGGTTAAATGATAGTTTTATATATATGTATATATATATAAATATATCAATCTATATTTATTTTAAAAATTGCAATATTTTATCCAAGTTATTTATTTTTTAATCTGATAAACAAAATTCCACAGAAAACAGATTGCTTTTTTAATTAAAACATACAGCAAGTTGTAGCAATTATAAAAACTTCCGTGCAACGCATCTTGTCGGACAATTTGAACATGAGACGCATTGCTGCATAATTCGTACTGAGACTGTTGAACAGCAACCGGAAACAAAATCGCGTATGTGTCTGTAGCGAATTGAAAAATTCAGCAAGAGATGACCCAACTTCATCTCCAACATCGTAACCGGTGATGAGACACGGGTGTACGGGTATGACCCTGAAACTAAGCGGCAGTTGTCGCAGTGGAAGTCGCCAAGTTCACCGCGGCCAAAAAAAGCACGCCAAGTTCGCAGCAACGTGAAGTCCATGATGATTGTTTTTTTCGACATCAAAGGCATTATCCATAAGGAATTTGTTCCTCTCGGTCAAACTGTGAACGGAATGTTCTATTGTGATCCCCGTGCGACTTTTTTCTCTTTCCCAAAATAGAATTTCAATCAAAAGGCCGTCGTTTTAACACAATTGAGGAGATTCAGGAAGAAACGCAGAAAGTGCTTCGAACACTTGCACCTGCAGACTCCCAGGGATGCATGGAATCATGAGAAAAACCCTGGGACCACTGTTTCAATGCCCAAGGGGATTACTTTGAAGGAGACAGTGGAAATTATAAGTTATGGTAAGCTATTTTATTTTTATGATAAAATTCCCCGAACTTTTGGATAGCACCCCATATATATATTTCACTTTCTTGTGAACATGATAACTGCCGTAATTTTTTGAAAATTGATACATAATTAATAATTATTGATAATTGTGTATCAAATTGATATATAAAATATAATGATCCAAAATTTTGATTGATTTTGTTAATGGGCAAAATCAGATCATAGAGGTGGAAATGGGGGAGGCTTTTTGGAAAAAAACAAAATATCATTATAATTTTTTTATTAAGTAAAATACTGAATTTGTTTAAAGTTACTACTATTATTTGAATGACGGTCTAAAACTTATCCAAGTAAAATTCTTGATATAACCAACCATTAGCACAGAGGGTGGAAAAAATTAAGTTTCAAAGACATAAAAAATCATACCTCCCGTAATAGGCACAGAATCAAATTGGGTTAAAATGGTCGTTAGACCTCTAAACATTACCTAAAACTTTTGTCTGAAACAATTTTTGATATGACCAACCCTTATGGCAAGGAACGACCAAAATATTGCTGGAATTGTGAGAAGATGGGGTTTGTTGTATGCTAAACATGTGAAACATTTTTCACATGCAACCATTGTCATATTGAGTAAATTTGAAGTTTTTCTTAATTTTAATGTGGAAATCTTTTTTATCCCCTACTTTTTTTTTCTTTTCTTTCTTTTTCCTGTTTAGCCTTCAGTAACTACGATTTAGATAATTCTTCAGAGGATGAATGAGGATGATATGTATGAGTGTAAATGAAGTGTAGTCTTGTACATTCTCAGTTCGACCATTCCTGAGATGTGTGGTTAATTGAAACCCAACCACCAAAGAACACCGGTACCCACGATCTAGTATTTAAATCCGTATAAAAATAACTGACTTTACTAGGATTTGAACGCTGGAACTCTCGACTTGCAAATCAGCTGATTTGGGAAGACGCGTTGTAAATTGATAAGAATGGGTGCTAAGATTAGTAGGCATGAATATTATGGACTAACACCATTTATGTACGCGATAAAAATAAACGATAAGGAAATTATCAGAAGCCTGATTTATTCAGGAGCAAATGTAAATGAAATCTATAAAGAAGGAAGATCTTGTTTATTATGTGCGGTTATAAATATGTTGAAAAAGTAATTGATGTGTTAAGGTATAAGGAAGTTATCTTTGAAGTCAGTAGATGGGGAAACATATTTTCAGTAGGTTTAGTTAAATTGTATAATATAAAGAACTTGCGTTTATCCTGTTGCGTGTACATTTGATATTTTAAAGATAGATTCACAGATGATAAATAGAATTGTCAACAATGCTGTGGCTGCAGAGTTTATGGATAAACTTATAATTTATTCGGTATCGATATCAATAATATAGACAGGGAAGGAAAGACACTGTTAACGTATGCCGTTCTTAATTACAGAGACATAATTAATACAATGATAGAAAAGGGTATGAATCCTAAATGGTCAGATCATGACTTAAATACAGCCCTTCATTTCGCTGATTCTGAAGATGTTATAGATACATTAATTACATTTGCTAACGCAGATATTAATGCTAATAAAACTTTTTATGTGACTCCATATGAATACGCTTCACATCATTATACTTTTGTGCAAACTCTTAAGGGGTATATTAAACATTTACTTTTAATATCTTCAGAAGAACATCAAAGAATTGATGAAATACTCTGAATATAATTATTATATTAATGAATGTAAAACCGTGTTGGATGAAATGAAGCGAACCAACATAAGTAAGGATTTATCATAGAAGTTTTGTGGTAAATTATCTAAACATGAGAAAAAACTTGTTTCAGAATCTGAAAATCTTTTCAATTGTAAGAAGAATGAAATTTGAAAATTTCATTAATATTGCAGTATAATTATTATGAAAAAAATAAACACTCGTAAACTTAATATAATAAAAAGAAAGTTATTGAAAAATCTAGATAATTTAATCGTTGAAAGTTATTGTTCAAAGGAAAATGAAAATCCATATAGTGTAGATAAATCACATGTACTGAATGATTATGATGATGATGGAAGTTCATACTTGATGTATGAAAAAGTTTCTCTTGGTTTTGATAACATACTTTATCTCCAAGTATTTGAGTTGTATGCAAATTATTAAACTATCTCTTGTTTCAGTGTAGGGCATGTACCTGTTTATATCTAAACAGGTGAGCACCTGTTTAGATATTTTTCAGACTGAAGAGCTGGAAAAACCAGAACAATGAACAACATAATGCGACCGACTGATATGTTAATGCTACATTAATTCACGTATTAAATTATAACTGCACATGACTTAGTTTTTGTGTGATTTCTATCTGAACAAAAATGTGCTCAAGCCATTAAGAAATGATTACTTGTTCTGATTATCAATTATAAGATAAATTAATTTTGTTCCTGTTACTAACAAAAGATGAATTTATTTGTTCTAGTAACTGAACATTGCTGAGGAAATGTTATTTTTGAATTTTGAACATTTTCATTTGCTACAATTTACCTCCATCTGTCAACTTTCCTCCTCTATGAATCATGAGACCTTGCCGTTGGTGAGGGGGCTTGAGTGCTCAGGGATACAGAGTAGCTGGACCGAAGGTGCAACCATATCGGAGAGGTATCTGTTGAGAGCCAGACTAAGGAATGATTCCTGAAAGAGGGCAGCAGCTCTTTCAGTAGTTGTTAGGGGCGTGAGTCACAATGACTTAAACGGCCGTATCAACATCACTCAGTCCTCTGAGTACTGCGCAGCTGAAAGCAATGGAAAACTACAGCTGCTTTTTTTCCAAGAAAATGTGGCTCTCTGCATTTTCACATAGCAACAATGGAGGCGCCTTCCTTGGTAAAATATTCCGGAGGTAAAATAGTCCCCCGTTCGGATCTCCGGGTGGGGACTACTAAGGAAGGGGTCACCAGAAAATTAAAAAATAACATTCTACGAGTCGGAGCGTGGAATGTTAGAAGCTTAAAAAAGGTTGGTAGGCTAGAAAATTTAAAAAGGGAAATGGATAGGGTGAATGTGGATATAGTAGGAATTAGTGAGGTTCGGTGGGAAGAGGAAGGCGACTTTTGGTCAGGTGATTTTAGAGTAATTAACTCAGCGTCAAATAATGGGCAGGCAGGAGTAGGTTTCGTGATGAACAAGAAGATAGGGAGGAGAGTGGAGTATTTCAAAACGCATAGCGATAGAATCATTGTAATAAGGATAAAATCAAAACCTAAACCGACAACGATTGTTAACGTTTATATGCCTACAAGCGCCCATGATGATGATGAGGTAGAGTGTGTATACGAAGAGATTGATGAAGCAATTAAACACGTAAAAGGAGATGAAAATTTAATAATAGTTGGAGATTGGAATGCAAGCATTGGAAAAGGCAAGGAAGGAAATATAGTGGGTGAATACGGGCTGGGCAAAAGGAATGAAAGAGGGGACCGACTTATAGAGTTTTGCACGAAGTATAATTTAGTAATTGCCAACACCCAATTTAAAAATCATAATAGAAGAATATACACTTGGAAAAAGCCAGGCGATACTGGAAGGTATCAGATAGATTATATCATGGTTAAGCAAAGATTTAGAAATCAACTCGTTGACTGCAAAACTTACCCTGGAGCAGACATTGATAGCGACCATAATTTGGTGATAATGAAATGTAGATTGGGGTTTAAAAACCTGAAGAAAAGTTGTCAGATGAATCGGTGGAATTTAGAGAAGCTTGAGGAAGAGGAGGTAAAGAAGATTTTTGAGGAGGACATCGCAAGAGGTCTGAGTAAAAAAGATATGGTAGAAAATGTAGAAGAAGAATGGGAGAATGTTAAAAAGGAAATTCTTAAATCAGCAGAAGCAAACTTAGGCGGAATAAAGAGAACTGGTAGAAAACCTTGGGTTTCAGACGATATATTGCAGCTGATGGATGAACGTAGAAAATATAAGAATGCTAATGATGAAGAAAGTAAAAAGAACTATCGGCAATTAAGAAATGCTATAAATAGGAAATGCAAACTGGCGAAAGAAGAGTGGATTAAAGAAAAGTGTTCAGAAGTGGAAAGAGAAATGAACATTGGTAAAATTGACGGAGCATACAGGAAAGTTAAGGAAAATTTTGGGGTACATAAATTAAAATCTAATAATGTGTTAAACAAAGATGGTATACCAATATATAATACGAAAGGTAAAGTCGATAGATGGGTGAAATATATTGAAGAGTTATACGGAGGAAATGAATTAGAAAATGGTGTTATAGAGGAAGAAGAGGAAGTTGAGGAGGATGAAATGGGAGAAACAATACTGAGATCTGAATTTAAGAGAGCATTAAAAGATTTAAATGGCAGAAAGGCTCCTGGAATAGACGGAATACCTGTAGAATTACTGCGCAGTGCAGGTGAGGAAGCGATTGATAGATTATACAAACTGGTGTGTAATATTTATGAAAAAGGGGAATTTCCGTCAGACTTCAAAAAAAGTGTTATAGTTATGATACCAAAGAAAGCAGGGGCAGATAAATGTGAAGAATACAGAACAATTAGTTTAACTAGTCATGCATCAAAAATCTTAACTAGAATTTTATACAGAAGAATTGAGAGGAGAGTGGAAGAAGTGTTAGGAGAAGACCAATTTGGTTTCAGGAAAAGTATAGGGACAAGGGAAGCAATTTTAGGCCTCAGATTAATAGTAGAAGGAAGATTAAAGAAAAACAAACCAACATACTTGGCGTTTATAGACCTAGAAAAGGCTTTCGATAACGTAGATTGGAATAAAATGTTCAGCATTTTAAAAAAATTAGGGTTCAAATACAGAGATAGAAGAACAATTGCTAACATGTACAGGAACCAAACAGCAACAATAACAATTGAAGAACATAAGAAAGAAGCCCTAATAAGAAAGGGAGTCCGACAAGGATGTTCCCTATCTCCGTTACTTTTTAATCTTTACATGGAACTAGCAGTTAATGATGTTAAAGAACAATTTAGATTCGGAGTAACAGTACAAGGTGAAAAGATAAAGATGCTACGATTTGCTGATGATATAGTAATTCTAGCCGAGAGTAAAATGGATTTAGAAGAAACAATGAACGGCATAGATGAAGTCCTACGCAAGAACTATCGCATGAAAATAAACAAGAACAAAACAAAAGTAATGAAATGTAGTAGAAATAACAAAGATGGACCACTGAATGTGAAAATAGGAGGAGAAAAGATTATGGAGGTAGAAGAATTTTGTTATTTGGGAAGTAAAATTACTAAAGATGGACGAAGCAGGAGCGATATAAAATGCCGAATAGCACAAGCTAAACGAGCCTTCAGTAAGAAATATAATTTGTTTACATCAAAAATTAATTTAAATCTCAGGAAAAGATTTTTGAAAGTGTATGTTTGGAGTGTCGCTTTATATGGAAGTGAAACTTGGACAATCGGAGTATCTGAGAAGAAAAGATTAGAAGCTTTTGAAATGTGGTGCTATAGGAGAATGTTAAAAATCAGATGGGTGGATAAAGTGACAAATGAAGAGGTATTGCGGCAAATAGATGAAGAAAGAAGCATTTGGAAGAATATAGTTAAAAGAAGAGACAGACTTATAGGCCACATACTAAGGCATCCTGGAATAGTCGCTTTAATATTGGAAGGACAGGTAGAAGGGAAAAATTGTGTAGGCAGGCCACGTTTGGAGTATGTAAAACAAATTGTTGGGGATGTAGGATGTAGAGGGTATACTGAAATGAAACGACTAGCACTAGATAGGGAATCTTGGAGAGCTGCATCAAACCAGTCAAATGACTGAAGACAAAAAAAAAAACTGTCAACTTTAATGTGGTAGTCGCACAATTTATACAGAAAATACAATTCTAACTCATATTTATAATGAAACCACATTTTATTAGCAAATTATTGTCATCTACTGAATGATTTAAATTCTTTTTTAAATTATACGCATCATGATGGCAGCTTGTGTCCTTTTTGTGTCGTTGATTGCAATCTGTTTTAAAACGTAAATGATTGCAATCTCTGCCCGTCAGCAATGAATTCAGTTGAAAAAATAGATCTATTTTTATTTTTAACTTTTCTGGAAATGTCAAACAACGATTCCATTTACTTCAATTTAAAGTATATTTCTGGTGTAGAAGGTTTCTTTTTTAACTGTGGTTTCCATATCGGATTTCAATAAGTGATATTTTCTTCCTGTGGATGTCTTTAAAATTCTTCAAATGTAGGTGAGAGTGTTTCAGTAGTTAGTACATTGGTTATGGAATCTTGTAGAATCATTGAATCCTGCATCAAAAGATCTTCTGAAGATGAAGATTCGACGATTCTTCATTCTTTTTTCATATTTGTTCTCCAGTTTCTTTTTTATTCGCTATTATCCTTTTCTCTATGCAGTTATTTATTTTTTCTTTGTTTCATCATATATCGCACCAGGGAGCTTTATTTTTTCTTAATGTTTCCTTTTTTTTCATTCAGCAAATGCCAAGGCTAGCTTCGTTATTTACACTGTTTATTATCAGTATAACACTATTTATAAATAAATATAATTTAAAAGTATTATAACTATAAATACACAAATTAGGATACTAAATAGGACTGCATTTCAAAAATTTAATACTGCAATCGATAACATTGATAGATAAAAAATTTTTTTTTAATGTTTCTCTAAGTGTGATACCATTTATTGAATTGCTTTGTTGCGTACATTACAGATCTATAAATACAATTTTTCTATCACCCTTACTTTTAAATAAATTATGCCTGAAAAAACTAAGGGAAAATATAGTTAAAATTTGTAATTTTGCATTGTCATACCTGTCTAGAATGATTTCGCTGATGCTTTTCTATTATAAATAGATACATCCTGAATTAATGAAATTAATAAAATTAAACATTTTTTTAGAAATTCCAAACACAAAGTTAAAACAAAGGTAACAATCAGGCAACATGGTAACAAAGGTAACATGATCCTTTGGTTCACAGCAAATAGCAAAGCCTTTGTACCTTTCAGCCATCATTTTAAATATAAAGAACAATTAGTACATACTATATGAGAAGCCCATGTCTTATCCTGATCACCAATTGTACACTGAAAGAACAAATGATATGCTTTTTTAATTAAAGGTGTATTATTTTTTTCTATTTGATTTTACCACCACATACAGAAAAAAAGGCACCCGCATCATTTACACAATTTCAAGGCATTATGATATGCACTGTAACAAACTTATGACAGCAATAAGACTAAACAAAATTAATTCATTCCAAAATCCAGTGCTTAAAACCATCACAGCTGTGTTTTCAGCTATATGTTTTGATCTGCACAGACATGATTATTAATCTTGTCCATGAAGGCTCATTCTTCAGTATTAGATATGATGTCATAATATGTGACTATGATATGATGTAGTCCTTTGTCTAGTATTGTTTATTTATAGCTTACAAATTATATTAACAAAGTTAAACAATAAAAAATGAGCTAACAAAATACAATATAGGAGATTAAAATGCTAACTATACATTCAAAAATGAAAAAAATCCTTTAATTTAAATTTAAAATTTTTTCAAAAATGGTGGGCGATAGAAAAATTCTGAGTTCATATTAGTTTTAAGCATAAAAAAACATTAAAATCATGTATCACATGTTAGGAAACAAAAATTATGTTTACACTTATAACATTCATTTTTAAATTAGTTTTTACATGCTTGAGGTTCACTTGAAAAGTTATGAAAACGGTACAGTCTGACATTAAAGTCAACCAAATGTAATCTTATTAAATACATCTATTTACACAGACGGATAGCATATGTTTTATACCTCGTCATATTTAATTGAATAAATCTTTCCCAAAGTGAAATCATCTCTACATATACTTGCAGGAATAGGAATCTGGAAAATTTTTACATGTACCACATTTTCATTATTTTGTCTTTTTATGTGTTGAAGTGAAATAGTTCAGATAATTTTAATTTAATTGTAATTAATATTATGAAATAAAATATACTTAACGTCGATTTGGAGTAAAATTCCTTTGTTAAATAAGATTTACTTTTAATGTAAATTGTAAAATAAGCGAGATTGAATCGTAAATAAATTTAGTTTACAGTTTTGTAAACACTGGCACGAGAAATATTTGTATAATCGTTGATATACGCAGTATATAACGTTAGATTACAAACTTTAGATTTCACGTCCCCCCCCCTCAGTAAATACAGTTGACCTGGCGAGATAGGGGTACTTTTCGTTTCTTCTCCGCAAACGTTTGCAAATCTTTCCACTGTATATAACTCAAGATAGTATTAAATACTAATATTAACAATAACCAGGTTGGAGGAATAAGCGAGCGTAGGTTAAGTTTGATTAGATTATATTTGTAATATAAGAAATTATGCTTATATTTTTAATATGAACAATGTTAAAAATGACCGGTATGAAACAGCACGTTAGTGTCTGTTCGGGTTATTTCTGCAATCTGATTATTCTTAATATCAGTACTTCCTACTGTATTTTTTAAGTTTTTCCTGCTATTTCCAGACGAAAAACTTGCAAACTTTTGGCGGGGAGAAACTAAAAAGAACCGAGACTGGTCCCAAAGAACAATTAAAAAAATGTTTAATATACAATTCAACTGAATTTGACGTTACAAAAGTTCTAAGTATTAATTAATATTTAAATCGGCCTAGATATAAGAATTAGATCCCGTCAAGTATCATTTTTATAGTAATAGAAAAATATTTCACTAGCTGCTAAATAACTCGTAGTCATTCCAAACGTTTGTTCCTAAATATAACTTTTCATTTGTTCCTAAATAAAACTTTTCCCGACTCTTATAGCAATAATATAAGTAAACCTGCTGTTCAAGATAATAACACTAATAATATTAATGTCGGTGAGAACGGTAGGAAAATTAATATAAAAAGTACAAATGTGGATTTACCATTAAAAAACCGATGAAAACAAATTAATCATAACCTAACATTTTTTCCGATCGTAAAAAATAATTCGTTTGATCATTTGAATAACAAAAAGATCTCTCGATGTATTTCGATATTTCAGTAATCGAAATGTTTAACTTACGTGATTTGAGATTATAACATTTCCTGTTAGTCTCGTGTGTATGCAGTAAATGATTGTGTTATTTTTGCAGGTGTGTAAATTTATTGTAAAATTTGTGGACGGTGATTTTTTTTCACAAAATGTGAGTATTGGTTCCGTTGGTTTTATATTTCTGAAACGATAAATAATTGTAACATGAGGCGATAACGCAATCAGTGTATACAAACTACTGTGTAGCCTACATAGTAAGTAGTAGCTTATAATCGTTAACGATTGTTTATAAAAAGACATTTTATATTTTGGTAAAAAACATTTTTTCCTCGTATTTTTGATTCGAGGGTAATTAATGATGTATATGTTCAAATAATTTAATTTTTTTGTGTGATCTTACGCAATAATTCTATCCATTAAAGAATCGAGGAGTATCTGCTTATTTTTAACCCTTTGGCTTCTGACGATCGAGTAAAGTTTTTTGTTTTCCTTTTATAATTTGCATAAATAGGATGCAGTAACACTGTATACACGGTTGGTTTAAAAAAAAAACCGTAGTGCCTCGATATTTAAGTCCTATCACAATTAATTGTGACATCTGGGAGTAAATTCACACCCGGTACAATTGTGATATTTGGTAATTTTTTTAAACCTATTATACTTATCGAGGGGGTTTTGAGTATTGTTTGTTTGTAAATACAAGTAACAATAAATATTTTTATCTTTTAAATTGTAATTGGACAATCTGTTACACAAAGTAATATTAAATTCGGCATGTTACACAAACTTACCGGGTTGTTCTAGTGGTGAATGCGTCTTCCCAAATCAGCTGATTCGGAAGACCAGAGTTCTAGCGTCCACCCCGAGTAAAGGCAGTTACTTTTATACGGATTTGAATACTAGATCGTGGACACCGGTGTTCTTTGGTGGTCAGGTTTCAATTAACCACACATCTCAGGAACGGTCGAACTGAGACTGTACAAGACTACACTTCATTTACACTCATACGTATCCTCATTCTTCCTCTGAAGTAATACCTGACGGTAATTGCCGGAGGCTAAACAGGAAAAAGGAAGGACATGTTACACAATAAAAAAACAAAATAATAGAAAAGTACATACCATAAAATGTCTGTTTGTTGCGTTACTGAAAACTCCTCGGTTATCTAAGTAGGCTTACGTGCATGTCAAAATTAAGAAATTTATAAACCTATAACCAGTTTTAATAATTAAAAATAATAAAACGTTGATAGAATGAATAACTTTAAAAAGCATTCACACATTTTTCAGTAAAAAAGTAAACTACATAAGTTTTTAAAATTAAAAATAACACGAGATAAATATTAATTTTTCACACGTAAGGTAACTTATTATTATGTGAAACTTTTTGAAGCGATTAGATCGTAACGTATGTCAGCAAATGGGATCGGCGAAGGTATGTAAACGTTACTGCTACTCCCGATTCTAGAAATGTTACTTACATCATCGTCGTCTAAAGTTTCTTGAAATTGTCGTTTCCTGAACCCGTGAATCAAGTATTCAGATATTGCCAAACAAAAAAACAAGAGATCTAGAATATTTTTTAAAAGTGAATTTTTTTACATTCAAGGCGGTACCTCGTCCAACTATTAACAATAGCTAGATCAAAAAGGTGTAGCACATCTTTTAAAGTCCGTTTTTAGTTTTTATAAAATACCGGTATTATTTGACGAGCCGATCACATAAATCTACACCCCCCCCCCCCCAACCTCAACTTTTTTCATTTTACGTATTTATTATATCACGGCGTGGAACAGTAATGTACTGTTTAGTGATTTGGTTTGTGTGTCATTTCTCCCACCACCACCCCATTCGTGCCAGAATTATAGCATAATAAAATTTTTAATGAAATATTTGGATCTTATAAGGGGAAGGCACATCTGTTCGAATCAAGACTTCATTTCTTTTTTTTTTTTAATTTTAATATATTGATTTATTAATAACCTGTGATTGTAAACACAAAATTTAACAATAAATAATAATTCAATATTAACAACACAAAAAAAAAGTAAAAAAATTTACGGTTATGAAGTCTGATTCGAACCGAGTGCGCACGGTTACGAATCTGACACGTCCGCACTTACACCATATATCTACTTCAGCGAATTGTAACAAAATTAATATATAAACTAATATAAAATGCTAAGGGAATTTTTAGTAGCAAATATGTGTATGTGTAATTTAATAGGTGTACAAGGAACTCATGTGGTGTCCACATCAAATTTTTTTATGACGTAAAACTTTGACCAATTTTCTAGATTATTAGACATAATGTTTCTGGAAAAATAGTAATTTAAAAAATATGTACCATGTGAACACAATTTATGCGTAAAAAATACAAAAATTCTCAACAAAATTGAGAATGAACAACATTTATTTTTGTTTTCAAACTTTGACATGACCAAACACTATTTTCAAGTTTTTAATTTTCTCGGATTTAACAATACAGCTAGAGCAGCTATAACTTTAACAACAAAATATATAATAGATTGATCAAAATAAATCTAAAAACATTTTTTTTTAAAGTTTTTTTGTGCCTTACGGAGACATTAAAAATTTGTTTTTTTTTTTATAAAAAAAAATAATGGTTTAAAATAAATTGTAAATATTGTGAAGAAAAAAATTATTCTAACTCTCTCAGGCCCAATTTCAGACAGATGATTGTGCCAGTATTCTTATAACTCTGGACCCTGTCGCCGATTGATTTTCTTCAAACTTTGTAGACAGGAACTACCGCCTTTAAGGAGAAAACTTTTTTGCAAAAATTGGAAAAGAGGTGAGGGTGTTCTGGCAAAATAAAATTGCATACTCTTCTTGGGACACTTTAGCAAAAACCTTTACTTACCCGTCTAGATAGCGCTATAGCTGTAGAAGGGAAAGTATTGCGATCGGTCTGATTTGAGCATATAACGTTTTCACCAGATCTTCACCTTTTCACACCTAAGGAACCCGAAAAACCCGATGGAAATTTTCCGGATGTTCGCATATACTTGTGTGTGTTCGGGTGTCATCCTCTAAATCACCTTATATCTCCAGAACTACTTGATCGATTTTAGCCAATCTTGGTCAGAGTACTTTTACGTATGGGGTATTGATTTCGTTAAATTTAAAAAAAAAAGATCAAGGGAGTGAGACTGTAGAGCAAGGTCACCCTCAGTATCTCGAGATTTCGCCTAATTGTCGTCTTTTTCTTAGGCGTATTTGTTAACGATTAAAAAATAACAATATTTGAAAAAAAGGTTTTTTTGCAAAATCGTACCCCTACCCCAAAAAATGCTATAAATTAGTGGCGAGTGGGCATACTGGGTCGGTAGTATCCCTTGTCACCACAAGGAGCGTTAGTGTAACACTGACGTACAGCTGGTGTGACGTCAAAGGTGAGCGATAGAATTAACCATGATGAAAGTAACAAGTTGTAGCATTGCGCACAGTATTCGGCGCGCATGCGTATACGCTCATCCCAAAATCTCATTTTCTACCGGGTTATTTGAACATATAAGTAAGGAATTTTGGGACAAAAGTTTTTAGTTGTACAAAAATTTTACAAAATTTTAAATACATGATAATGATTAAACGAGCTAACAATAGAATATTTATTAAATATAATAAAAAATTTTTTTTTAATAATCCTTAATAAAAATAAATATTTTAAACAAGTCTATTGATTCTTAAGAGTATTGAAATTGATTGTTAATTAAGATAAAATTCAAAATAATGAATGAAAACATAAACAAACAAACAGGGGACACATCTTATGAAGTGCAACTTCAAAATTTTATAACTAAAGATCTGATATTATTTATTTTGGTCAATCTTCGGAATTGATGATTTTTTAGTTTAATTAAAAATATTATCACAAAACACTCTTTGAAAGAAATTGCTTTTAATAATCTAATTTACACGGGAAAATGAGATATTACTTATTTTTTTACGGATACCAAAATGAATATTACTTTATAATACTGAAATAAAAAGTTGTTGTTTAGTGAAAAATAATTTTATATTCAATAAACATATTTTTCTAATGAGTCAAATGAAATGCAAGGGATTTTCGAGGTAAACCATTTTAAACCGCGTGCAATAAAGAGAACAATTGTTCTGCATTCAGGTTTGATATCTTAATCCGTTTTGTTTTACAACTCTAACTCGTTTTTTTACCTGGACAAAACAGAAAAGAATTTTCTCTCTGAAGTCACAATTCTGTTTTAGCTTTTACACGGATAGTTTGTCTCTGAATTTTCTCGATTTTATAACTACTCGCTTTTAAACAGTGTTTTTTTTTTTTATACAAATTTATTCTGATGCAAATGTAAATATGCCGTCGTGTTATTTCCCCAATTGTTTGAGCAGAACTGATTCGCCAGCGAAAAAGAACGTGAAATATTTTCCGTTCCCGGAGAATGAAGCATTACAAAGTGTGTGGCTACAAAAATGCGGAAAATCACGTGATAATATAAAAATTGAACATGGTAAGTTCGAAAGTGTGTTTTTTATCTGAATTTAAATTTTGATGAAATAAATACGATTAAATTTCGAATTCAAATGCCTGTATGGGAAAAATGAAAAGAATATATTACTGGCTAATCGATCAATGGAATGAAATTTTCTCTGAACTTATTGACTTCATCTTCAATTGTTATTAAATTTTAAGTTCTAAAATTAATTATTCTAAAAAATTATATGATTTATACAAATTAAATGTTTGCATAGATGAATTGTCCCCTCCCGCCTTGATAATTCTGCCCTTAATCACAATGATGTCTTGCTTCTGTTTGTGCGCCAACCGCATAAACGAATTTAAACATCATGGCGGGAAAAGGATTTTGGGACGAGCCACTGCGCAACGCTGGGTGTCCGACACCTTGTTACTTTCAACATGGAATTAACACGTTCCGTACACTTGTGACTCGTGACAGGACGGTGAGGAGCCACGAACTAGCCCGAAATAAGCCGATCGCTTGGTCGAGTTCTCTCGTAGTCGAGCCACGCGCGTATTTCAAATTCAACTTCTAATAAAGAAATTACGACTTGAACGTGAATTAAATTGACGGCTTTTTGTTTATAATTTTAACATTTAAATAATTATTAATTATTCATAATTTTTAGTTATACTTATTTACAATTATTTTTGAATAAAAAATAAATATTTGATTAATTATAAATGTATTATCTACTTCATTCAAGTGATGGGGAAACTACAATAAAAAATTTAATTGTTTCCACATACTCAACATTGTAATCGAAACTATTTTTTTTTTCAAAAATCTTTTGTCAAACGTAATTGGTTTCTCAAAAAGCATATTTAATCTTAATTTGATAAAATTTTTTTAATAAAAAATTTTGTTCTAAAAATATGTCGTCTAAGTATTCAATTACATGGTTATATACGAATTTTGTATATTTTTTTAATTAAATGGTTTAAATAATTGTTTTTCTGACAAAAATAAATTTAAGGAATTTATGAAACGGCTGCTTTAATTTCGATCGATTAATATGTTAAAAAAAATAATAATTCGTAATTCTATTAGGCCGAAAAAGTTTTCGCTGTTTTTATTTAGAATTTAATGCTGGGAAACGAGAACTTTTCAACGTCCTAATAGATTAATAATTATTAATGAAATAAATAACAAAGTTTTATTGATTTTTGTCCGCCATTTTGAATTTTGAAAAACGAATATAAAATTCCTAATATACGACTTGAAAAACCCTTGTATAACGAATTTCATTAAAAAACAATGCATTTTTTGCCTACCATTTTGAATTAAAAAAACTTATTTAAAATTCGTAATAAGCGAATCAAAAAATCCATCGGTACAAATTTTTGTCGAAAATGGACTATCAGAAAAACGTATTGGGTGAAAGGGTTAATGAAATAACGTCTACATCAATCTTTTGTAGATATGCCGTTTACTGTACTATGCTGTACACTACATGAAGTATTTATTTATCTTGCCCGTTCTTGACTCCGGCAACAAGAACCGTGGTTAGAGGCAATAAAACGTTTTTGAAATATTTTCTTATTTTTTCCAAAAAATTATGGCATATTCTTGTAAAAACTTTTTTTTATTATACAGTACTTTATCGATAAAAAAATCGACATTAGTTTTCATTTGTGTTTTTTTTTTTTGATAACACACTTTTATTAAGAATAAACCGGTAAATACATTTAAAAATCAAATAAGAAAAATTTCAATAATAATCATTATTCAGATTCATTATTCTGGTCATAATCGCTATCATCATTACTAAACGGTTCACTCTCATTTTCAGAGTCAGGTTGCATCAAAGCTAATGCAAGTAACTTCTTTTCTCGTGAAGACATAATCTTATTTTATCTTTCTTTCTTTTTTTTTCCTCTTTAGCCTCCGGTAACTACCGTTCAGATAATACTTCAGAAGATAAATGAGGATGATATGTGTGAGTGTAAATGAAGTGTAGTCTTATACAGTCTCAGTTCGACCGTTCCTGAGATGTGCGGTTAATTGAAACCCGACCACCAAAGAACACCGGTATCCACGATCTAGTACTCAAATCCGTGTAAAAATAACCGACTTTACTAGGACTTGAACGCTGGAACTCTTGACTTCCAAATCGGCCGATTTGGGAAGACGCGTTCACCGCTAGACCAACTCAGTTGTTTTAATCTTATTTTATCTAAAGAACAAAACCGACGCTGACTAACTACATCGATGGTTATACGCAAACTGAGGAGCAGCATTGCAACACCAAAATTATTGATCGAACGATCTGACAAGAATCAACATGTCTGTATTCAATGACCTTATACGAGCCATGAAGTCTTCTAACGTGCATGAAGGATTATGTCTGCGTGTTTTTGTTATTGACTCTTGAGAGCAAGAGCAGCATAAATATATAACTTCATAACATAAAATCTGGTCTTGGCGCTACGCTCAAGAATATGTTGCGCAAAGAAACGGCTATTGACCCCATGGTCAAGAACACAATAATCGATAAAATTAAGAAAAAATTAACACTATATACCTATTATTATAAGAAAAAACAAATAAAACAACACCGTTTTTTATTAAGTTATACCAAGAATTACCCCCGGTCACTAGTAAATTAAATTTTTGACCTTGTGGCCAAGAAACGTAAAGAACGTGTTAAATAAATTAATTTATTTTTTAACTCCGGGACCACCGTTAGGTATTACTTCAGGGGATGACATGAATACCAATTTTTGTAGCGTGTGAAAATGCCATGGCTGACCGGGATTCGAACCCGGGACCTCCGGGCGAAAGGCCGAGACGCTACCACTCGTGCCACGGAGGCCGGCAAATGAATAATGTAAATTGTAAAAAAGTAATTCGTCCTGCTAGATCAGGAACTCGATACCCGGTGCGTTAAGCCTTGCGGCTACACCTTTCTGCCGACCGCACTAACGAAATTTGTTCTATTTAATTTGTAAAATTACATTAGTTTAGTTAGTGCCGACCGTCGCCGCTACTACTGGCACACCCACTCGAATTAAATACGGTATGTGCGCGCGCTTTAGTTAGAATCGTCGAATTAAATAAACGAAATTTATTTTATTTAAATAAAATGATAAATATTTTAGCTTTATCGTTGTATTTTTAAACAATTTTAAAAAGTTACGGTTTTTGTAATTTATTGTCATCGTTTGTGAATTATTTTCTTAAAAATTATTTCAGATTTTTCACGATCAAAATATATTTTATTAGGCAATAAAGTCGCTGAAATAAGATAATACCCTCCACTGATCGGGTTACTTCAAAATTTAAAAAAGAAATTGAAAAAGTTATTTTCGCCCGGTTATAAATATTGATACCCTTTACATGGTAAATCGGAGCACGACCAGTAGAAGAGCCATATATTATTACAGGACAAATCCTAACCACAATTTACTTTTCATTTTTTATTACTTATCCCATGTCTGCAAGGATATGAGATAAATTATAAGCTATAAGTTAATAAGCTCAAAGCAATATAACTTGAAATTATAGGAAAGTTATAGCTTATGGACCGGCTCTGGACCTTCTTAGGCGTGTCCTACTTTAAATCCAAAATGGCAGCTTCAAAGTCGGCTCCTTCTAGGAATAAACTATTTTAGACAGCTCTATAGCTCTAGAAGAAAAAGTATCGTAATCGGTCCGTTTAGGCATATGCGGTTTTCACTGGATCTAGCCGTTTTGACACCTAAAGAACCCAAAAAAATAAAAAAACCGGATGTAAATTTTCCGGATGTTAATGTTCGTATGTACGGGTGTGTGTTCAGTGTCGGCCTCTAAATAAACTTACGAAATACCGGGCCGATTTAGACTTATCTCGGTCACATTACTTCCATATTTTGGGCATTGATGCTATTAGATTTTAAACGTAAAAGGCCAAAGGGCTGAGGCTGTAGAGCTAGGTCACCCTCAGTAACTCGAGATTTCGCCTAATTAAGGTCATGTTTTTCTAAGGCGCAATTTGTTAACGATTAAAAAATAACAATTTTTGCAACATCCCACCCCACCCCACCATAAAAAAATGTTCTAAACTACTTACTGCTGTGTTGTGACATCACAGGTGAGCGGTATAATTCAATAAACGAATGATATTTAAACTGTAAACTCGATCTTACAGGGTCTCGGAACTCGATCGCCCGGAAAATGCCATGCCTGATCGGAATGCGAAGCCGAGACCTCCGAATGAAAGGCCTAGACGCTACTACTCGCGCCACGGAGGTCGGCCTGCTGTAAACGTGCTTGAAGTATTTACATTTTCAGTAAGTTTATCTAAGTACTCCTGAAATGGGATAATCTGAGTGGTTAGTTCACAAGGTCAACAGAAACCTTGGAAGATATTTTCAGAATAAAAATTATTCCAGCTCTTTTGCAGTAATCTGAGCACTTCATTAGTGCCTGCGCATTTTTCACAGTGTGACTGATAGCACGCACGTTTCATTTTCTATATCAAAATACCATGGTTGAAAGGAAAATTTTATAATCAAATTTCATTTCAGAGCAGATAACATGGGTTTTACATTTTGGTGTGTGTGTGTGTGAGAAACCTGACCCACCAGCCATAAGAAAAAAATTACGTGTTAAATCAGCCCACCGGGTTGGTCTAGTGGTGAACGCGTCTTCCCAAATCAGCTGATTTGGAAGTCAAGAGTTCCAGCGTTCAAGTCCTAGTAAAGTCGGTTATTTTTACACGGATTTGAATACTAAATCGTGGATACCGGTGTTCTTTCAATTAACCACACATTTCAGGAACGGTCTACCTGAGTAGGACACTACAGTTCATATTTACACTCATACATATCAAACTCATTCATGCTCTGAAGTATTATCTGTAAGGTAATTACCGGTGGCTAAACAGGAAAAAGAAAAGAAAGGTTATATATGCTGACGATGTAGGCGTAATTAATTATCTTTTCTATAAAGGAGCGGATATTAATAAACTTACTAAACACCAGGATGAGTTACGACTTTCTGTACAACTTTTGAAGAGTAGTATACCAAAATATTTAGCGGTAAATTAATCCAGAATCAATAAGTACTTTGCTGTAAAACATTTTTAAACTATAATCTATAACTATTTTTTAACTCTAATGTGAACAAAAGCATTATTTTTTTGATATTTGTAACGCTGCGGATATTTTGATATGATTGATTGATGATGGTTTGTATTGATGCTGTAGGTCAACGCTGCTTCTTGTCGTAAGGATGTATCTAGTTATATCAACTTCTTCTTTCTTTCCTGTTTAGCCTCCGGTAACTACCGTTCAGATAATACTTCAGAGGATGAATGAGGATGATATGTATGAGTGTAAATGAAGTGTAGTCTTGTACAGTCTCAATTCGGCTATTTCTGAGATGTGTGGTTAATTGAAAAAACCAAACCACCAAAGAACACCGGTATCCACGATCTAGTATTTAAATCCGTATAAAAATAACTGACTTTACTAGGATTTGAACGCTGGAACTCTCGACTTGCAAATCAGCTGATTTGGGAAGACGCGTTCACCACTAGACCAACCCGGTGGGTCAGTTACATCAACTTAGGTGTATATTATGATGTGTTGCATCATAGCAATTATGGAGTAATTGCTATGATTGTCTCTCTCTCTCTCTCTCTCTCTCTCTCTCTCTCTCTCTCTCTCTCTCTCTCTCTCTCTCTCTCTCTCTCTCTCTCTCTCTCTCTCTCTCTCTCTCTCTCTCTCTCTCTCTCTCTCTCTCTCTCTCTCTCTGTGTGTGTGTGTGTGTGTGTGTGTGTGGGCGATCTTCCCGCTCCTGAAGTAATGCTTCTTTAAACTTCTGATAACTGCCGCAATTATGCGCCGATCACTTTTAAATTGTTTCCTAAAAATTACTCGACAAAAAATCTCGGTCTAGTTCGTTAACGGCCAAAATGCGACCAAGGGATGGAAACGGATGGCTTTAATAAAAAATCGCTATAACTTTCTTATTAAGTAAAATATCGAATTTGTTTAAATTTCTTACTATTCTTTGGATAAGGGCCTAAAACTTATCTAAGGAACGTTTTTGCTATAACCAAACATTGGCCCGGCGGATGAAAAAAATGGGGTTTCGAAGACAAAAAAAACCGTACCTACCTTAATAGGCACAGTATCGAATCGGTTTAAGATGGTCGTTAGTCCTCTAAAAATTCCATAAAACTTTTTTTTTTAACAATTTTTTGTATGACCAACCATTAAGGCAAGGAATGACCAAAATATCGCTGTAATTGTAAGAATATGGGGCTTGTCGTAACCTGAACACGTGAAACTTTTTCACACGCAGCCGTTATCGTATTTAGTAAATTTGAAGTTTTTGTTAACTTTAAGGCGGAAATCTTTTTTATCCCCTACTTAGCACCGGTGAAATCTACCTCCGCCTTCCGGCGTGCCAAAAAGGATTTTTTTAATTTTATCGTAATCAAATTCCTCAAATGTATTAAAAAGTAAAAAATACTGTAAAAAAGTGTTAAAAAAAGAAAGAAAATCACAAACAAATGTTACTTAAGTAAAACATTAAAATTTTGTATAATTATTTTATTTTATTTCGTATATGCACATTTATTCAATAAAATTTAAATAAAGAAAGAAGTTTTTCAAATTTAAATGGGTTAAAATCCTAATTTTTCATTAGTAATATGGCATTAAAAAAAAAGAAAGAAAGAAAATAAAAGCAGTGTTAAAAATCGAACAAACAAGGTATTTAAAATTTAAATGGATTAAAATACGTAATTTTTCATTAGTGGTACGGTATTTAAAAAAAAGAGACAGAATTAAAAACTAAGAAGGTATTTGAAATTTAAATGGATTGAAATAATAATATTTCATCAGTGATACGGTATTTAAAAATTAAAGAGACAGAATTAAAAACCAAACAAACTAAGAGGTATTTAAAATTTAAATGTCCACCTACGATTTAATAAATTATAAAAAAGATTAAAAAGAGAGACGAAGGTAAATATTTAATTAATAATTTTTATCCTATTTTACAATAATATTTATTTTTCATTTTAATTATATTTATTGATAATATCAAAAATAAATAAAAAAATAATATTATTATTATTAAATTAAAAATTATTAAAAATAATTAATTATTGATAATATAAAAAAATAATAAATAAATAAAACGATGTCGTACGTTTAAAAGATACTAGCAGACCCGGCAATGCTTCGCTATTGCTACGTATATATATATATATATATATATATATAGAAAGAGAGAGAGAGAGAGAGAGAGAGAGAAAGAGAAAGAGAGAGAGTTTTTAAATGAACACAATTGAAAATTTGATAAAAAAATAAAAAACTGAACATCAAAAATTTTAACTTACACTTATTCTCCTTTTCCAATTTCTCTCTTTCATCCTTCTCCCAGTTTCTTTTTTACCCTTTCCGTTTTCCCCATTTTCTTTCCACCTTTTCCCCGTTTTCCATTTTTCCCCTTTGCCCGCGCGTAAATCGGTCCATTAGTTTTTTGGTCTTTACCGGACACACATACGAACATGCCTTATATATATATATATATATATATAGAATAAAAAAGTCTGTTTGTATATTTGTTTGTTTGTTTCGTAAATATCTCGACACCGGCCCCACCTAGCGGGTATAGTTTTTGCAAAAACATTTCTTTTCACGTAACTAATATTCTTATTCTGAATACGAATCAAATCGGTCCATAAATATATTTTTTCTAAATATCTCAACCCCAGCGCCATCTAGCGGGTCCATTATTTACAGGGATAATTCTTTCCGTGTAAGTAACACGTATTCTGAATACGAGGCAAATCGGACCGTAAATATAATTTTTCGAAATATCTCGACGCCAGCGCCACCTAGCGGGTCCAAAATGATTCAGACACCTTCCCTGGCATGCGTCAACGGTTCCCCAAAGTTTCATCGCTATCGGTTGAACGGTTTAGGAAGGCATACGAGATATACAGACAGACACAAAAGGAAAAATTCATTAAAAAAAAATAAATAAGGGAAAGAGAGAAAAACAGAGAATTTGCGAACGATGTACGTAGTTAAACTTTTCCTTGCGCACAGTATAAACCGTAGCAATATTACAGCCCATCTCCGTGTCGTAGTGGTAGCGTCCCGGCCTTTCATCCGAAGGCCCCGGGATCGAATCCCGGTCAGGCATATAAAATTTATTTATCGTTGATCTACAACTTTAAATCGGTGTAAATCTGTTGTTACTGTACATAAATAAATAAATACATATAAACATACTTGTTTATATGTATTTATTTATTTATGTAATCCTAAAATGTTTTTTCGACAAGTTAAAGCTAATGAAATATTTTGTTCGGGTTTCAGCTACCCCGGTCAAATGAGATCGTACCGAAATTTTTAGGACTTTGATTGAGGGACAGAATTTGTGATTTCTAATTTTTTTTTAATTGAAATAACGAATAAAAAAGGTTCCAGAATCGTATCTGTAGTCGTTTTTGAGAAATCTGTGCAGAAAACCAATAAATTGGGGTAAACAACCCTGTTTTTTAAGTTGACGTACAATAACTTTGTTAAATGGGTTTTAAATACGTGAAACTTTCAAATAAAACTTACGGCAAATTTAATTCTGAACAAAATGATGTAAGATAAGTTGAAAAAATCTGATGTGGACACCATATGACTTCCTTATACGCCTGTTGAATTACATATACACATTTTTAAAAATACATAAATTTTTATTTCACAAATAACTCCTGATTTTTATTCATATATTTTTTTTTGTCTTCAGTAATTTGACTGGTTTTATGCAGCTTTCCAAGATTCCCTATCTAGTGATAGTCGTTTCATTTCGGTATACCCCCTACATCCTACATCTAAATTTTTCTTTTACAACATTAACAGCTAGTTCTACGTAAAGATTAAAAAGTAACGGGGATAGGGAACATCCTTGTCGGAGTCCTTTTCTTATTTCAGCTTCTTTCTTATGTTCTTCAATTATTACTGTTGCTGTTTGGTTCCTGTAAATGTTAGCAATCGTTCTTTTATCTCTGTATTTGAACCCTATTTTTTTTAAAATGCTGAACATTTTATTCCGGTCTACGTTATCGAATGCCTTTTCTATGTCTATAAATGCCAAGTATGTCGGTTTGTTTTTCTTTAGTGTTCCTTCTACTATTAATCTGAGGCCTTAATGTTATTATTTAATTATTATTTATTATAATTTTTTTTCAATCAGAGGTTAATAATTATTAATAAATCGATATATTTAAATTTTAAAAAAAAGTTAAAAAATGGATTCGAACCGATGTGCCCTCCCGTTTGTACAATCCAAATATTTCATTAATTTAAATTTGATTTGGCTGTAACTCTGGAACCGATGAAAATAAGTACTACTTATAATATATCGTTGAAAAATTCTCAATTTCAAGTTTCAAAATTCTCAAGTCTTATTACTACAGTTAAGAAAAAATTCCAAAATCCAGTGTTTTTGGATATTGGGCTTTTTTGGACAGTTTTGATCCAGTCGATTGTAATCAAAAGAGGAGGTGCACAACTAGAGGTTACAACAGTCTTAATTCCAAAATTTCAACATCCTACTACTAATCTTTGTACGTCACGTCACAAGATACGTACTTACCTCACGCCGAAACTAGTCAAAATGGAATCAGGGATGGTCAAAATAGATATTTCCGTTGAAATCTGAAAACTGAAATTTTCCGCGATAACAGTACTTCCTTTACTTCGTAAAAGAAAGTAAAAACAAAGAAAAGTTAAAAAAAAGTAATTATAATTAGAAACAGTACATTACTTACATTGTCAGAAAATAATTTACGTAATTAAAAAAAAAAATTTATTATTAAAAATTGCCGTTAAAAAAATTAAGAAAATGGAAATTACAATAATTGTAAAGTAAAAATAAATAAAAGTTACTAGGATAATAAGTATTTTATTAATAACAGAAATACAATAAATTTTTTGTTCAAAGGTGGCAATAAAATAACAACAGCTGATCAAAACCCTTATTATTAGGGTGTAAATCATTCTGTAAGGTACATTAAGTATTTATCGGGTACTTTGAAATGCGCTGTCGTTAGCGAAGTTTTCTATGAATTTTAGTTTGAACGTGATCGGTTTACCGTTGAAATAATGCCGTACTTATTTAGAATACGCCGATAACTGTATTAATTTTGGTTGTGTATAAACGGTATTACATCTACTGCAGTAGAATATGAAATAGCTTCCGACATCTGAGGATTCCAAATCCGAAAAACACAACTTTTCGGGAAACAGGTTCATTACCTTGTATTTATAACAGCTACGAACACGACGCTGTTATTGATGAAATTATTATCGATGCGGTTCAGCGCACTTAAGCCTCCAGGCGACGATTGCTAAGGGGAAGGCGAGTTTCGAATGTAGCGTGGCGGAGGGTCATTCACCGTCCTTGGTGTGGTTTCTATAGCAACGGTACTGTTACACTTGTCGAATAAAAACATTGTGTTTGCAGTTGCAAGCGGTCTGTTTTTTCTGCTTTCGTATTATTTTTTAGTTCATTCGCTAGGAAGCGTTCCAGCTTTTGACAGGGGTTTACGCCGTAATTTTTGTTATTCATTTAGTTCTGCGTAGCGTTGTTTTGTTGTATATTTTTATTAGTTTGTAAATATATTAATATATTATATTTTATAATATAATATATTATAAATATTCAGTGGCTAGAAGAATACATTTTTTCGTAACTGAAGTTCTTTAAAAAAATGAACTCCAAACTGAAACGAGGACAAACAGTACATAGTGAAGCCCGAGAAATAATTCGTAGAGTTATAAATAAATGGGATGAGGTGTATAGCTAGGGTAAATTGAGCATCCCATTCAGAAAAGAAATCTGAAAGCGTCGACGTACACTGGAAAATATGAGCGGACCATATCTATCGTATCCTTGTGGAACGCATACGTTATGCGGCCTTGCGTCGTAAATTTAAATTGCCCAGCAATTTTCTTCAAATATTGAGCAATAATATAGAAGTTTTGGACCTGGTGTTTTTATTTCTCCTAAGTATTAGCATTTTACATACTTTTTAATAGAACTCTTAAAATTTTCTTTTTTTTATGTTGTCTTTGTTTTTAGTATTTTAGTTTGTTTTAATTTTGTTTTTAAATTTCTAAGTTTTTATTTTGTTGTTGTCTTATTAGATTCTATATTTTATTTTTTATTTCATATTTTTGTTTTCCAGGAGATGATAACGCGAAATTGTTTTTTGCCCAGAAAAAAATCTAAGATACGGAAGGAATATTTAGAAGCAGGAGAAAGTGTTCTTACAACTCCACGGAAAGAGAGATCAAAACATCAAGGAGCATCGTCATCCGTCGATGAATTCGATAGAAACGTACGAGGGTAAGTCAATTTTATCCGCAGTGTAGTTATAAATTTTATCGCAAAACAAATAGTGAACTTACATGAAAGTCATTTTTCAACATAGTCCCCTTGCATTTCAACGCACTTGGTCCATCGTCCCACAAGTTTCCTCATGCCCTCGTAAAAGAAGGGTTTCGGTCGAGCTGCGAGCCAGGAATGCACCGCTTCTTTCACCGTTTCGTCCGAGATAAATGGACGGCCCCTTAATGCCTCTTTGAGTTGACCGAACAAGCGGTAGTCAGAAGGGGCAAGATCAGGACTATACGGAGGACGAACCGGTACTTCAAAGTACAATTTCTGGAGCGTTTCAGCAGAGCGGGTAGCAGTATGTGGACGGGCATTGTCGTGCGACAACACAACACCTTTCGACAGCAGTCCTCGGCGTTCGCTTCGAATCGCAGGCTTCAGCTCGGCAGTAAGCATCTCACTGTAACGCCCGCTGTTTATTGTCGTGCCCCTTTCCTCGTAGTATTCCAGTACCGGGCCTTGTGAGTCTCAAAAAACCGTAATCGTCAGTTTTCCTGCGGACGGCCGGGTCTTGAACTTTTTTTTGCAGGGTTAATTTGGACGTTTCCATTCCGTACTCTGCCGTTTACTCTCCGGCCCGTAATTATGGATCCGTGTTTCGTCACCGGTGACGATTCTGTCTAAGAAGATGTCCTATTCGTTACCGTAGCGATCCAAATGTTTTTGGCAGATGTCCATGCGCGTTTGTTTATGCGACTGTGTGAATCGTTTTGGGACCGGTCTTGCACAGGCTTTATGAAACCGAAGTCTGTTACGGATGATTTCGTAGGCAGAACCGTGATTAACTTGCAGACGATGTGCCGCTTCAGCGACAGTTACTCGTCTATCTAAGAAAACCGTGTCGCGCGCACGCTCAATGTTTTCCTCATTTCTGGCGGTAAACGGTCGTCCGGCTCCTTCGTCGCGCGTAACACTTGTGCGACCGTTTTTTTTAATTTTCACGAACCGTTTTTCAATCCGTTCGTAGACACTCCATTACGGCAACACACTGTTGCCGTACTGTACCGAAAGTCTTCGATGAATTTCGGCCCCTGATACGCCTTCCGACCGCAAAAAACGGATTCTTCTTTGGTGCTAAGAGAAAGCGGAGGGGCCACGATTAACGGCAGGGCAACGATAATGGAACTAACCTAGCAGCATCAAACCTGCACAGACATAACAATTAAAACGCGCATGCGTCATTTACGCACACGACAGTACTACCAACATAACAAAAATATAACTAAATTGCGGATATTAATTGAGTTACACTCATATATTTTTTATTGTTTGGTTATTGCCGCTGTCAGTAGGCGCGCTCTGGCGCAAGCGATGTTTTTGAAACTAGTGTTAATTTACTAGATGAGTAATGTTTCCGGTGTGGACGGAGAAGGTCGGCTTAGCGCCTTTCCCTTTACGGGTCATATGAAAATTGATATAATTCGTACTTATAATTAATTAGTTTTCGGTTTTCATTAGTACGTTTTCTGTGTAATAGCGCATTGTTATTTTAAATTACAGCATAATAATGATTCAAGCATCCAGTGATTTTATTACCGCTACGTCCACTTATACCTTTACGTTATGACCGTTAATCTATATAAACATTCATTCCATCGTAAATTCTGGGTAATTATTCAGGAAAAAAGTGAGATAAATTTCAGCCTCACAGCATTTCAACGAGTTGTACACAAATTGATGTTTTAAAAGAAAAAAATATATAAAATCAGCGAATGAGACGTTGATGATGATCTTGTAGTCGAAATGCACTGTTTTGTTTACTAGGATGAGATAAGAAAAAAAATATTACTATTTCAGTCGTCTGAAGTATTGAATTCTTAGAATTTAGGTTTTTTTTATCGATGTTGCGGACAAATACCATTATTTACGCATCCCCGACGAGGTGGGGGTGTCGAACTCACTCGCACGGGTTCGGCTAGATGTTATTGTAGAGCCCGCACCCTAACTACTAGAATTCCGGTTTCACCGTTCCTTTCCACTCGGGGCCTCTTTTACAATTAAGTATGTCATAACCCGGGGGTGACAAGGCAGGAGAGCGGTAGGAGTCCCGCAGCTACATCGCCGCCGCCCACCCGCGTAAGCACGGACAGACGGCGACTTCACTGAAGGCTGTCCCTCACCCTCCGACTCTTGACGCTACTTCTGACAGCTCTATTATTCTGACTGTTTCTTCTCGGACTGTTTTAGTTCACTGCTTTGACTAAATAACTATAGTTTAGTGAATTTGGCTAGTATTCACATCCTACGTCGCTGTTTACCTTACTTTTGGACATCGGTATCACTCGCTACTTGCTCAGAGGCTATTGGAGTCTCCCCGCTTCATCATACCGCCCATCCGTGTAGAATGCGGTTCAAAGTGCACATGGAAAAACTGTACATCCGATTTTTTTTTTATCGCACAACTTTTTATTTTACGTATAACCTTCTTATAAGATACTTCAAAAGGAACGTTGAAACTAAAAAATAAATTATTTCTAATAAAGTAAAAAACAGAAATGTATGTTCCCTATTTTCATATTTTCGGGTTTAATATTATTCTGACATAATAGTGATTTAGGAATAAATAATCCAGACGAATATGCATAGAACATCTCCAATATTGTTTGCCAAACTAAGTAATAAAATACAACAAATTAATTATATTTTATTGAAAAATCAATAATTTTAAAACGATGAAAATTTATAATTTTTGGGAATAGGTTAGTAACTTTTAAATCAGCCGCTTCACAAACAAGATAAATATACCGTTGTGTAAATTTCGCTATTGCATTATGAAATTTTTGTCCTAGAATACAAATAAATACCCTTAGTAGTCGGAAAACACATCGAGACATCAAAACAGGTCTCATAAGCATAGTCCCTTGTAATTTGCGCGGGTACTCGGCCGCGAGTATCAAATTCCGGTTATCGTATTTTTCCAGTAATCGATTTATAAATGTCGTCCGTACTTTTTATTATCATTAACGTTTCAGAAAACGGGGGGGGGGGGGTTGTCGATATTCATTAAACTGTGATTTTTAAAAATATATTTCATCTTGTTTCTTTGTGGATTCTACACGACTTGTAGAATAGTTTTTCACCCGCTTGAAAATGCAGTTTCTAAACGTAGGCTCGGTATAAAAAAGACATCCAAATCTCTGATTGTATCAAATTATTTACTAATTAACCCGTAATTCTTTAATTAAGGTTAATTAAAGTTTGTCAATTGTTTTGTGTTGTGCAGGCGAGTTCAAGAAAAAATTTTAACCGAACGTTTAACATATTTTTTCATCTTTAAGTGATTATTATTTCCTTGTACGAATTAAAGGAAGTATTGTAATCGCGAAAAATTTCGATTTTCAGATTTCAACAGAAATATCCATTTTGACCAGCCGTGAATCCATTTTGAATAGTTTCGGCGTGATGTCTGTACGTAAGTATGTATCTCGCGTAACTCAAAGATGATTAGCCGTAAGATGTTGAAATTTTGGATTTAGGACTGTTGTAACATCTACTTGTGCACCTCCCTTTTTGATTGTAATCGACTGAACTAAAAAGTGTCCAAAATAGCTCAAAATCCAAAACTCTAATGCAGTAATAACCTTTCATTCAGAGCTTTTCAAAAATACGAGGTGTGTGAAAAAGTAATGAAACTGACTTTTTATTTACCAAAGTTTTTACTTTTTTCAAACAACAATGCTATCCCCTTCAAAGTAGTTCCTTTGGACAGCTATACACCGGCGGAGTCGTTGTTCCCACTCTTGGTAGCAGCGCTGGAAGGCTTGAACCGGTCGGTCACAGTCTTTTTAATGTTCTCCAAAGTTCCAAAATGACGTCCTTTTAAGACATGTTTCAATTTCGGGAAAAGGAAAAAGTCACAAGGACTCAAATCAGGTGAATAGGGAGGTTGAGGAACCGTAGGAATGCGTTTTGAGGTCAAAAATTCCCTGATGGAAATGGCCGTGCGACACGGGGCATTGTCATGATGAAGCACCCACTTGTCTGCAATGTCTGGTCTCGCGCGAATCGCTCTTTTCCTGAGCTTTTCAAGGACACATTTGTAAAACACTTGGAGTTTTGTCCTAAAACGTTTGTCTTGGAGGAATAAATTCTTTATGCACGTTACCCCTACCGTCAAAAAAGCAAATCAGCACGATTTTGATATTTGATTTGCTCATTCGACAATTTTTCCGTCGAGGAGATCACGGAGTGTGCCACTCTTCGTTTTGTTTCAGGATCTTACTCAAATATCCAGGATTCGTCACCTGTGATCACACGATTGAAGAATTCTTGGTCGTTGTCGATCCTCTCAAGAAGATCAACGCACACGTTTCTTCGATCGTCCTTCTGTTCCGTTGTGAGGTTTTTCGGCACCGATTTCGCACAAACCTTCCGCGTTTCCAAATCGTCTGTCAAAATTTGACGTACGGTGAAAGCGTTAAAATTTAACCGTTCACTCATCATCCTTATTGTTAAACAACGGTCTGATCTCACAAGAATCCTCACACGCTCAACGTATTCGTCAGATTTTGAAGTCGAATACCTCCCTGAACGAGGTTGATCTTCAACGTGTTCTCGGCCTTCCAAAAATGATTTGTGCCGACGGAAAATTTGCGCTCTTGATAAGCAATGTTCTCCGTAGGCTTGTTTCAACTTTTCAAAGGTCACACAGATGATAATATTTTCAAGTGCTCCCAGGATGCAGTTCGGAAAATGGAGAGAGGGTGCGATGGGATGCCACTGTAATATCTTGGTTACTGCTTGTCCAATTTTCACGATTCCAACGGCGTATGTATCAGCAGGTCAACCACTAACTGTTTAACACATTGGGTACACTCTTGATTGACTGGATCTTGGTTATCCGAAAATTAAATCGTTTAGCCCTACGTTTTGATTGCATTCACCCACCGTAAAACATATCTATCTGTCTTTTGCTAAATTCACTCAAACCAGTTTGCTTGCGCAACTGTAAAGTATAAACTTATGAAGACTAAAAAGTAGAAAAAAAGACATATGAAAGTCAAAGCTTCAAATTAAAAATTAGACGTTTTTGCCAATTTTTCATATGCGTTATGCCTAAAGAGTGAAGTAGTAACGATTTAATTTCCAAATAACCAAGATCCAATCGATCAAGAATGTACCCGATGCTGTGTATCAGCAGGTCGGGCGCTAAACAATTAGTGCCCGACCTGCAGATACAAACGTCATTTGGATCGTGAAAATTGGATGAGTGGTTCCTGAGATATTGCAGTGGCACCTCATTGCACTCCTCCCCAATTTCTGAACGGCACCCCGGGAGCACTTGAAAATATTATCATCCAACAGATACCACTGGGAGTGGACAGGGTTATTGAGCTGGGATCAAAAAAATTTTCAGAGGGCTAGGACCGACCATTTTCAAGATATTTGCGATTTTCATCTGAAAATTCAGATTTGGTTAAAAAGTACTAAATTTTCCCCGATCTTGGTCGCAAATTTTAGATCCAAACTTACCGCAGGCTAGGTTATAATTCACTAAGAAAATATGCATGTAAATGAGGTTGCATAAGTTCAAGGGGCATTTTTTTCACTAATTAACGCACATTAGCGACTTCAAAAATGTTGCTAAAATGTGTCGTCATCAGGGGCAAACCTGTATGCAAAATTTCAGAGCGAATGGATAAGCAGAACTCCTTCAAAATTTGACTGAAAGGTTCTGTACTGTGAATCTCACTTACATAGTCCAAGATCGAGTTAATATAAGAGTGGTAATAAATACCTTGAGACCTAAACACTAAGAATAACAGCCGATTAGTCTGCTTAATATTGCATAACATATATGTTTCAGTATCTAATAAAGAAATAAATTAATAATATATAAACTCATGATTAAATAGGTAACTAATATATATGTGAATTTGTTTATCGATTGGAATTAGCAATAGTCGTACTGAATATATACTGTCTTTAATAGAGTAGTATTATAAAACCCTGCTCATTAGGCAGCTAATTAGGCTTGGACAAGCTATACAATACTGTTTATACACATAGTGTATACGGTATAGATAACAAAGCATGTGCAAATTTTACATAGTACATAATGTGACGTGTCATTCATATCATCATATCATAAGAGGTTTATTGGCTGACTAGGCAATATGACTTGACTTAGATCGATTATTATCCTGTGTATAATGAACTTGTAAATCATCAAACAAAAAAGCCTATTTCTTATCGGTTTTCAATTCCTATTACAGAATATTTGTTTGCAGAGATAATTTAAACAACATTTGTTTATTAAAATTTGTACCTACACAATATTTTTTTCATAAAGACTAAGCGTACACAAATTATAAACACACAGTACAGATTGTGTGGTGGCCTATGTCATATCATTTTTTCTGAAAATTAGGATATAAAAATATGTACTGTATATTATTTTATTGCTCTCTTTGTTAAATAAAGAGTAATAAAGCATCATTCAGAATCTAATTTCCACAGCAGCACAGTATTATTAGTAGGCCTATATACGCACAGTAGAAATTCGGATAATCTGAGGTTCCGATAATCAGGAGTTTACTGTAATGCTATATGATAACATAACAATTCAGAGATAAATGTTAGGGTTAAAAGTGTAATAAAACATAAAAGTATTGTACGTGAAGTGGCTGAGAACAGATTGGAAGGACAGATGATGTCGATGGTAGGCTGCATCATGAATAGCTGGAAGATGAGTTTGGTTTTTTAGAAACTATTGCTCGATAACAGAAACTTTCCCACCGCTGTACCTCTCCTGGAACTGCATTAAATTACAAAAATATAAAACGACAAAAAGTTGATTAAAAATAGAATTTTTCTTTATCAGTCAATAAATAAATATATTAATTTTACATTGTAATGATTATTAATTTTTAAATCGTTATTACCTACCTCTTCATCTCATAAGTTCTATTGAAATTATATTTTGCGGTTTAATTGTTAAGATATTTATTTTGACAAAATGACATATCATTTGTTAAAATATAATTTCACATGACTAGGTTAAGACAGAAACTACGTGGAAGGTTCAGAGAAATTTTTGATGATCGACAAAGTAAATTATTTACTTTCATAATCTATGAGTAAGTTGCAATTAAAATTCAAGCCTGAAAGTGATTTAATGATTAAAAGGTTTTTTGCTAGCGGTGAACTTTATTCTCTTAACACTTAATCATTAATACTCAGCAAATTTTTAGAATTCTGTATAAGAGTATCAGTGGTTATGAATATTACTTACCGCCAATGAAAGTGGAGATATCACTTCTATGCCAAAAAGCTTAAAAAATTTTCCCCTAAAAATTAAGATTAATTAATTAAAACCCAAACTGTCTTATCCAAATTAATCGCTTCGTTACTAATATTATATCGGTCTTCAAGGTACATTATTTTTTATCTATGGTAATTTAATTAAATTCATGAACTTCAGTATAGAACTAAGCCTCTAAATATAATAATAAAATAAATAAAATTTTTATTTTACTGATGTTATCACTTTTCTACATTAGTTTATTTAAGGGTTTTTATATATTGTATTGCAGATTTTATGTATTGAAATAGATTCAATTAAAAATTCACAGACTACTATTTCGTCTCCAATATTATTTGATGAAAATGAATATTCTATTTGTAATTAAATTCAATGATAAACGTCTTCCATAACTGGACTCCTTCCAACACTGCTGAAAAAAATGTATGAACCAAGTTATTATTAAATAATAAACAAAGAACAAGTCTACAATTTGTATTAGTATAATTCCTTGTTTAATGACATATATTACCCAAGCAATTTAATCCACAAAGAAATTAGAAAATTTATTTTTATACTTGTTTTGAAGTAATTTGATGAATTAAAATACAAGAAATCTGAATTAACGAATTAAGACATCTAAGTCTATGTATGTGCGATTTAATATAATAGTTGACCTGGGAAGTAAGGGTCTCCTAACCGCAAGGGTATCATTCTATAAAGGGACTGTTAAGAGGGTACTGACTTTAGCTATTGCCTCAGGCTCAAAGATAAAGTCACAGCTTTATCAAAAATAAAGCTCAAATATATAACCAATATTCGTGGAATCAATTTTGGTAATAAGGAACCTTGCTCGACTCAAGGAGTCTAGTTTGAAGATGATGTTACACCTGATTGTGCAAGTTTAATGTGATTTTTTGTTGTTTTTTTGTTTTTTTTATGTCATATGGGAAGTGCCACTGTGTCATTAAACTATAACATTAAATTGTTGATTTTATGTTTTAGGAAAATGAATCTTTGCAAGTGAGAGAGGAGCCACTGTGCAACGGTTATGATAATTACAATGAAGTGACGAATCCTCTTGAGATTGTAAGGACAGAGTTAATTGAAAATGAAGCGGTAAGTTTAATTGTGCAATTATTTTATAATGAAATTGATTGAGGGTACTGCCACATTGGCCCAAACATACTGCTGTTTACGATAATTCACTTGTACCCACGTCTCAGATTGCAACTCCAAAACTCCATAAAAATTTACACTTTGACAATGACATGTGAAAGCATGTACTGTGGTCATCTGACTTTGCTCCAATTAATTATTTCCTCTTCCTAGACCTGAAAAAATGGCTCGTCGGGCAAAGATTCATTTCAAATGATGCAAACGTGAGATAATTGCTTATTTTGCAGAGTTGGACAAATCACATCATACTGAAATAATTTTAAAAGTTGGAAAATCTGAGCAAATGTATCGAATTGTAAATGAGAACTAAGTTGAAAGTTTATAAAACATTTTGCAAAATTTTCAGTCTTTTTTGTCAGGCTTAGATTTTTCTGAACAATCTGACCCGTATTTGTTTTCTGTTGACTTATAAAATCAATTTTCTCAGAATTAAATTTGTGATAAATGATTGCTTTTTTTTTTGTGTTAATGATTTAAGAAACAATTTCCCCTTGTCATGTGTGTAAAACGGTTAATTTCGCTTCATAATTTATGCCAAAAAAATTTTAAGTGCATCATTATTTTTCACTACCTGTAACTAAAAAATTTATGTACATAAAAACATTAATGTATTACCTTGTACAATCTGAAAGTCCGGCTAAATAAGATTTAAAATAGAATAAATTTTGATCGTTGTTTATTTTAGGTCAACAGGCTACTGTTTGCTTTGAACTATTTTTAAAGTAATTAAAATTTCTCACTTGTGTCGTTCTTAGATGAATCTTTTTTCAGCTGAGTAAATTAAAAAAAAAAAACATTGAAGAATTAGGTTTTTTTTTAGTAAATGAAAATTAATTTACAATATAAATATTTTAACATTTACTGACAATCTTATAATTTTGGCAAAAGATACTAAAGATGCAAATCAAAATTCATGATTTAGAAAATTGTGTAAACAAAATTACTATAAATTTCATGTGATTAAACAAAATGGTTTGCTAATAATAAAAACAGAATCCAAATAATGATTTCAGAAGGAGATGGCTCAAAAGATCAAAAATTTAATTACCCCAATGTCAAGAAGGAAGCGGCTTATCAATTTACAAGGAACATTCACAGTGAAAAATTCTTAACCATAAACACAATATTAAGATGCTATAAAAAAAACTGTACTTTTACCACATGCGTTATATACTGCAGAAGACCTATCAAATGTTTAGGAAAAAATGTATGAAAAGTAAAAAAAAATTTTAAGAAAAATTCACCACCCAGAACTCAAAGATAATATTTTTAAATTAAGAATATGAGCGGAAATTTACCAAAATTTTGAAAAAGTGGATCATGTAATAAGAAACAGAACATTCAAATTTTATAGTCGCTTATGTAGAATGTATAGAAAATAGATTAACAAAAAAAGATTTTTGTTAAAAGATGTTTTAACAAAAAAACAATAATAATCTGGTTCAAAGATACTGAAAAAGACATAAAATTATTAAATGTTTGAAAAAAAGTAATTTTCAACAGACATTCTTTTAGAAAACTAATGGATGGACCAAAGAAAGGAAAGAAAATTTAAGGAAAAAATTAAAAATTTTGGAAACCAAAGAAGTCAGGATTATGCACTTATAATCCTTAAGAGGTCTATTTAAAAAAAAAAGTAAATAGTTTTTGTCTAGTATGAAATTATAGATTGCAATATTTCTTATCTAAATATATATATATATATATATATATATATATATAGAGAGAGAGAGAGAGAGAGAGAGAGAGAGAGCTTATTGGTTTTTAATCAAGATAACCTTTATATTGCATAATGATCAGGAGAAAGAAATGAATGCTTGTACTATATGGCTAGTGCTGCTATAAACTGATTTGTTGTTTTTCTAAGATAATTATTCAGTTTTCTATGATTCTAATTTCATCCTGGTCAGGCATGGCATTTTCACACGCTACGAAATTTCCATTTCATCTTATCCTCTGAAGCAGTTCCTAATTTTGGCTGTAGAGACTAAAATCCAGCTGTCATACACGTTTATTACAATTATTTTGTAACATAATTAAGTATAGAAATGATTGATTAGGCCATTCTTGGTTTGTCGTTTGCTACGTGTTTTTTTTTTATTGCACCCGTTTTGACACAACTCATGTGTTACATGAAATTTACAAAAGCATTCTTTTTGCTGTTACCCGATTTATATTTATTAATAATCAACACTATGTTTAATTATGTGATTTATACAGCGTCCCAAAATCATTTTACTAAACTGAAAAATTATTAATATATTATTTACTGAAGTCTCCATGTGTTAGATGTTTTCATTTTGCAGGATCGCTTCCCAGTTTTAAAAAACAAGATCTAATCGGCTGATTTTGTTGCTAATTGTTTTAATGCATCTTCTGAATAACAAGTATCAGTTGCAAACTGACAACAGAACAATGCTTGTTTATTCTACAATCTTGGTAATAAATAATGGTGAAATAATGATCTTGAATTAAAAAAAAAAAAAAATTATTAATGGTGATATTAAAAAAGATTGTTTAGCGACTGAAGAGACCGATTTAGTTGAATCAAAAAATTTTAAAGTTGAAAATGTTAATGGTAAATGAAACGATTAGATTTTGCATATAGCGGAACACCAATTATCCAGATGGATCTCTGCATCGCCAAATATGGGTAATATAAAAAAGATTTATCGAATTATACTGGGCATATTCTATTGTTTAACGGGTACGCTAAGTAAAATAAATAAATAAATATATCTTGGTAAAATTAAAAAGAAATTTGGAACTTATGCACAATATAAGAAAAAAGTGATACAATAATATGGTAAAAAGATACTGTGTACTCTGTGTATGGTTTTGGTAAATGAATTGCAAAAAAGACAGTTAAAAAATCCAGTAAAATAAAGTTTGATAAAAAACTTCTTGTTTAAGCAAAGATTTATTTGAATAGTGTTTAAAATTTTCAAACGTGTATTATTTTTTTTTAATTGCCTAGTCTGAATTTAAACAGTCCAGTTAGTTGGGCATCTGGAAAATTGGCACCCCACTGTATTATCTTTTCACATTATTATTTCTTGATTTGTAAATTTTGTTTTTCATACAGTTCATTTCTTATATATATATATATGTGTGTATTGTTATTTCTGTGGTCTGTTATAAAAAAAAATGTTTTTAATTCAGTTTAATATCAACTTATTAAGCTGTGTGTGAATGATAAATAATTAATGTATTAAGGCAAAAGTATTGTTTTGAAACTTCAGTTATAACCGAAATGTATTGTAATCTGTTGATAGAATTTACATTTTAATAAGCTCTGGATGATTTATTATGAATTGTATTGGATCGTCATATTTGAATATTTATCAGGTAAGCAATTTAAAACAGACCTGATACAGACTAAATGTGTTTGTGACAAAATTTTATTAACAAAATAAAAATAAAATAAAATTTTATTTTATTTTTACATTAGCAACTTAACATATTTGCAGTATCTTTACAAAAGATATTTGAAGTGAGTTGATGCAGACATCAGCTGATGCAACAATGCTAAAGTAATCGTACTGGGAGTCACCTGACGCAAAATCTTTTCATTTACATCGGTATTTTTAATGTGAACGTTGGCCTTCGCTTATCGATAGTGTACGATTTCAATTTTTAAACTAATCCTTCAAATAACTTAAAGAAAAATATTGCAACTAGACAAATCTGGTAAACACAGAGGCTACTGTCCTCTGGTGATTGTAAAAGCTGCATGAATGTGTGCTGATGAGTTGTTTATGTGCAACACATTGTTTTCTCATCTTGATGAAAGAAGCCATAGTTTTTTCCACAATCTGTTAATAGAGTATAGAATTCTGTGAAAATTGTACAGAACACTTTTCTTGACAGTACAATTAAAAAAAAATTGCCCCTTCCTCTAGAATTACCAGAAACAGTAGGAGTTTCATTCGGTAGCCTTGATAAATGAAACTGTGCCTCATCTGGCAAAAAAATATATTATCAGATGTATCTATCCATCGACAATGTTTGTCAGAAGTCGATACACATTAATTGAGATTTTTCAGTTTGTTCTCATATGTTGTTGCACGATACGGTTTCAAATTTTAACCATGAAGAATCTTAAGGCAAAATAAGTGTTTTACATCGCTTTATTGTGATCACTATTATATAAATTTTTTGGTCTGACAAATCCTTCGAATATTGGCTATGGCCTCTGGAGTAATAACAGAAGGTCATCTATTCGTCGTGCAATTTGAAATCAGCCTCGTCGGATGCCTTTTTCTAACTGAATCGTGTAAGCTACTCTTTGCTGGGATTCTGATATTCAGAAATTTTTCAGTGAATATTTAATGCGTTCTTGGAAAGGATTCAAGAACAGTAATTAGCTTCTAAAACAACACCCCGTTCCTCGATCTATTAAGGCATTGTTAGAAAAACACTACTCACGGAATGAAACTTGTTGCACATTGAACCGTGAATAGTTTACAACTGACAGCTGTAGATTAGAGTAGTAACATTCACAACCGATAATGATGCTAATAGAAGTGGTAAAGGTAACGTTCAACAACTGCAGTTCAAGCTTTCAATTCGGTTTTTAAGTTACTCACCCTATGTGTGTAAGTATACATATTAGCGCTTTTGCGATGCACACCGCTTCATCAGATGTATTAAAAACTTTTTTAAAAAAATTTGTAACTTTAAAAAGTTTTTAATACATTGACAAAAAGATGCACACCACAAAAGTGCTAATTGTAAGAATTTGATAAAAGCAAGCAGTAAGAGATGTTTTCATTTTATTTATTATGAATTTATTGTTTTATCATATTATTATTATTATTATTTATAATCTTGTATATTTATAATATAAGATTATATTATTATAAATAATGTTTACTTAGTTTTATCATATATATATATACTATAATGTACTGGATGTCCATACTAAAAGTATCCAAAAGTATGGCTTATATTAAGAAAACCAGTTAATATAAATTAATAGTTGTTTTTAATAAGCGGAGCATTTTACCGTGTTTTAAGGTAGGTTATTCGACTTCAATGTATGCTCCTTTTTATCTCGTAGGCGATACACATTAATTCTTGCCGGGTGTTTAGGAGCATCATTCAAATAACTGCAGTTCAAGTTCTCTCAGTTCGGTTTTTAAGTTTCTCACTGTATGTGTAAGTATATATATTAGTGCTTTTGCAGTGCGCACCACTTCATTAGATGTATTAAAAAAATTTTTTTTTTTTAAATGTATAATTTTTTATATATTGACGAAGAGGGACATACCACAAATGTGCTAATTTGTAATAATTTGGAAAAAGTAAGCAATAAGAGATGTTTTAATTTTATTTATTGTGTATCATATTAGTTATAATCATAATTATATGTATTTACATATACACACTATAATCTACAGGATGTCCTGACTAAAAGTATCGAAAAGTACAGCTTATATTATGAAAACTAGTTAATATAGATTTATAATTTTTTTTAATAAGCACAGCAACTTACCATAATCTTAACTCTTGCCAGGTGTTTAGAAGCATCTGCGGCATTATTAGACAAACACCTTAACAATTTTTTTGTTTTAAATCGTCCAAATATCAAACTTTTCTTTGTTATAACTTACAATAAAACCCCAAGCAAAAATGTCCAGAGGAGTGATAACTGACTGATCTAGGTGGTCACACAGTTGGACCTCCTTGTCTGTTCCAAAATGCAGAAAATTGTTATTCAGGAACATGCTAACATCTCAATAAAATTGGTTTTGGAAACAACAATCTTGTTGGAAACTGAATCCTGCAGTATTCTGAGAAACAGGAAAATTCTGAAGCACGTCGAGGTAGATGGGCCCTGTCACAGTGGGCTCCTTGAAAAAAAAAAAGAGCCTTATGATGCTATTCTTTTTTCCATCATAAATGACACTGACTTTCAGTATGTTCCTTTCATTTTCAAATACCGCATGGGGTTTACGGTACACCAAATTTTTCAATTGTGTCTTCCAATATCCCGCACATATGAAAAGTATCCTTATCACTAAATAAAATATAATTGTTTTCAATATGATGATTACTTCTGCAGCAAACTGATATCATTGGCAGCGATCATTTGGTTTAATGTGTTGGAGTTGTAAGGAATTTACAGTTCATAAGTAGACTGCCTAATTGACTTAACAGAACTGGCAGTGAATGGATCACTTCCTTGATCGCTAATAGAAACTGTTGGATGACTTCCAGTTTGTAAAACCAAGTTTCTCTTAAAGTCTGTATCTTTGGAATACAAATAGACTTTGATATAGGAGAATTGATATTCCATTTAGTTTGCACAATCTGTTGATCTTGCGTAACTGATTGAAACTCTGCTAACCGAAGCACACTGAATTTGTTTTTGTGGTCTACATCTTGACTGACTACAATTACATTGGAACATTTTTTATTCGGGGGACTTGAGTTTTTTAGTTTAGTTACTGGTTCCAAACAGTCAAGCTTTTAAGTCGTGTTTTTTATGTGATGTTAATAAATAACGTTTTGTTCATAATATAAAAGGGTACTTAAGTATTAACGCCACGGCAGCTACAGCTGCTATTTAGGTTATGTTGACTTCGTGTACTGACAAATCGTACGTATATCAAAATAACCTAACTAAATATAACTTACGCTCGCTTCACTCACTAACCTCTTATAATTAACATTAAATACGCATAATATATACATATTATGCATGTTATAATAATATAACCTTAATGTTATAGCACCAAAATCCGATTGACTACTTTGTTTATAAATAAAGCTGTAGCTGCGGTGGCGTTAATACGTAAGTACCTATAAAAGATTTCAGAATTGTGTAGTTTGATTTTACAATATGTCTGTGAAATCAAGACTTTAACATCCACTTAAATATTAAGTGGATTAAACAATAGTTTATATATATTTATATCTATTTTAAGAATTGTATTATCGATTAATTTTCAAATAGACATTGTAAGATATTTATTTTTGTATCTAATAAATAAATTTCCACAGAAAACAGGTTGCTTCTTTATTTAAAATGTATCATTCGTTTTCGTAAAAACAAATCGATTGTATTATTGTGTAACTGGATGCAAGTTTATTATTTATCTTTACTAATTATGATGATTAAAACTAAAGTTACCCACTTTATCCAACTTACATGGTGAGACTGGTACTAATGTGTGTCTACATCCAGGTTTTGGGTTTGAATCTCAAGTTGGTTTTGAATTTTTTAATACATTACATAAATAAATAATTTGTAAGTACCTGTAATTATTGGTTATCCTGTCGGATTTTAAATAAAAGATAAAATATGATTTATCAATATCTTTTAACTTTTCTATCTTTAATAGTCTATTAGCTATTATTGTGTATGTTTGTACACCGCCTATACTCCTTATTCTTTTATTTCATTATCAGTGACGGGTAAGACTGCAGCAACGCCTGTTTCCACTTGATATTATCGATAAAATTTAATAGATTGAGTCCTTTTTTATGTAATTCTTTCTTTATACTTGTACAGTATATAATCCTTAAGCTTAATGTTAGTATCCATCCCCCGGTTTATGAAAAAGATACAAAAATCTTTATTTGGAACTGTGTGCTTCAAAGTTCCAGCAGTGTGGTGTTTTGCTGTTGTGTGCATGCACACATAGGAAAATGCATGGGGGGCTGCAAGAGAGAGAGAGAGAGCACCATCGCTCCCGCAGCGCCGACCCTAGCATGCTAGTGGAAGGTAGGTTTTTTTATATGTGTATGGAATGTTCCTTATTCATTCCCTTTTCTAGTTTAGTCGGTGAAAGGTATAATAAAGTCAGTTGACTTTATTATAATAAAGTTTTGTTATAAGTAAATAAATAACAGTAATATATTTGCATTATTTATTTTGTTACAATATTAATTTGCAATGTATGTTACTGTAATTGTGACCATAATTTATAAATAAACACATCAATAGTAAAAATTAAAAAAAGAAGTACACTTTAAAAATCTTAATTCTGTATTTCTGTCAAAACAGCTTTATAATTATTTTAATATGGACAACTGTTGTCAGATTTTGAATTGCACCAAATCCTTACAAAGAAAAATTTTATTGATATGATTTCTTATTACATAAAACTGTTAAAAATGTGTCTTGGAATGTTCAAGTGATTTAAAAAATTTTATGAATTATTCATATTTTTAAAGCGTATTAAATAAATAGTTCATAAGTAACATCGATAACAGACACAATAAGTAATTTTTTTTACTTAATGTATTTACTTTAACATTATTTCACATGTTTGTATTTAAATGATTAAAGATTTATCTATTGATTTAATTACAGCAAAAAGGAATTTTGAAAATGTAATATACACAATTTAATAAATTACACAAATAAATAAATTGAATAATAAAAATAATTAATTAATAATATAGTTAATTGATTAAATAAATAAATTATAAAATACACAATTTAATAAAGAAAAATTAGATTTATCATAAAAATTCTATAAAATAAATTTTTAGACGGCTTAAAGTCACTGAGAGATTCATTGTTCTACTGAAGTAATGATGCTGTTTGATTGAAGGATTTAAATATATAAAAAGAATAATCAAATAATTGTTTATGAGAACTGGGTTTGTCATTATGAGACACACCTTTTCTTTTGCTTGTGATCTCACAGTCGATCATTATATGGTGACTTTTGACAAAAAAATAAAAATATGAAAAGCAATCCACTTTTAAAAACATTGAATCTTTTCTGTTAAAAGTACCTTCTTTAGTGGATTTAACAACAAACAGTTTTGCTAATAGCATTTATCTTAAAAAGATTAGGAAACCACTTAAATATGTATTAAATGCATTTGATATTGTTATCAAATTTGGTACATCTGTAAATTTCTTACTGTTCAAATGTGTCAAAATCTTGGTTTACATATAAATTTTAATAACGTTTTTACACTCTGTTTGTAGACATTAATGTGAAAAAAAAATCAGACATAATAATTGGCATAGTTTATAATATTATAAAGCTAATATTAGGTTAATACAATAATATTATATTCAACAGCAGTAGCTGTGCAAAAATTTCAGGAAATGTTACTGCTCTTTTTAAAAAAATACATAAACTCACAAAATATCTACAAAAACATTATTAATAAGCACAGCAACTGAGCGGTATAAAAATTAAACTGTAATATTGGACTAAATACTGCTTTGGAGACTTGATGTACATTCAATTACAAATAGAAGAGTCCGTACAGAAGTCATTCTAACACCATTCAATTATTTATTTAAATAAAGTAAAAGTAAAAAATAATCTTATAATATCTATGACTATATCTACTTACCCCTAACTGGTATTGTGAGCTAAGTAACTGGTGTCAGTCCAGGAGACCTCTTTCATTTTTTTTATTATCTTTACATTTTTATTTATTCATAAAATTTTTTGCTCACAAATTGTTTAAACATGACTATACAAACTTCAATTTAACAAAAATTTACATTAAATAAAATATAGCTATAAAATCTTGAAATATGTGTTCCTGCCAAAACCCTTTTTTCCGTTAATTTCTTTATAATGCTAGTTTTTTTATAATTTTTTTCTGTTTAAACTTTTCATAGTATTTTAAAATAATCATAAACCAAGTATTAAATAGTAAAATAAGAACTTAGATTTTGATTTTAACAGTCTTCCATTTTTCAGACTCATTTTCATTGTTGCAAAAAATTTAACTACATTCTTCTAAATCTATTTACTAATAAAAATTTTTAATTTATATAAAAATTATTTATTCACTGTAAAAATAACTAAGAAAAAAAAGAGCCTTAAAGTACATAAATATAGCGATTAAAAAATATAAATTTCACTACTTCATAACACGTGACACAAATTTTTATTAGAACTTTCCAGACAAATTGGAGCAGTACATTTCTGACATGGATATTTGGTTTTTTTGTAGTTTTGTAGGGCAACATCCACATATCTTCAGTTTTTCAAACAAATTGGGTATTTCTTGTGAATTTATGACTTGTTCAAAATTTTAAGGATCCTTTTGATTGTGAACATCAATTCGTGTGGAAGATTTTTCATGAGTCTACAGTGCACTTGCGGGTAAGTAAGTGACTTTGCCAAAGTCTTCATAAAGTCATATTGAGTCATCTTATCTGATTGGGTAAATGACTGGTGCAGAATGCAAGAATTTACACCACTTCCCATGTCGACAAGCGCGAAGAAGATTGCCATTGTCTACCTCTGTGTCCTTCGACTGGTTGTGTAGTTTGCACACTTTTGATCAATTCGGTCAACACCTCCTTTGGTTAAGCTGTAAAATGAAATTATTTCAGGCTTATCAGTGTTGGGGTCATCATTCTGCGAGTGGTGCATTGATAACACTAATATAACAGCTTTCAACTTTTTCGGTACATACGAAAGAGTAATGTTCTCAGTATAACCATAGAGAGATGATGTTTGCATTTTACTAGGCTAAAACTGAGGAAGAATTTCCTTTTTATTTTTTTTTTAAATTCCAACATATTTTAACTCTTTAAGAGCTCGTTTACTATTTCGATTGAACTAAACCAATTGTCCACCGTGACATTTCATGACGTGTTCCTTCAATTGGTTTGACAAGCCATTGTATAGATTGTGTTGGAATGCTGAATTTTTTCTCTTCACAAGTTAAGAGTTTTTCCATCACTGCTTTTCCCTGAGTAAATATATGCGTTATATAAATAACGGCTCCTGGCCTCTGCCATACATAAAATTTTCACACTATACTTTGCTGGTTTTCGTGGCATGTATGTGCAACCCTTCCATCGACCCCGAAAGGTAGTAACATTCATTCACGCAGACTGTAGGACCCAGTCTATAACAAACCTGTGAATTCTCCAAAAGTTTATTAAAAAATTCCAGATATTGCTGCTGTATCATCGTTTTTTTCTCTCTCTTTTCAATCTATTGGTTAAAGCATAAAGACACCAAAAGAAACAAAAATCTTTTTTTTAGTCATTGTGCAACGAAACACATCTCATCCAGTTCCATCTGTCTCAAGTAGTCAATAGATTCATTACTAGATTTGAAAGTAGCAAACCAATGAAAGTTTTCAGTTTAATCATATCTAGATCCTGAATGAACGTTTTTCTTTTACTTTTCTCTTAGTTTAATAATTTTGTTATTTGTTCACATAAGAATTTCCTCTAATATTTCTAGAGTAAAAATAAGATTCCAAACGTCTTCTATGTGGTTTTGCTCCTAATAATTTTGACTTTGGTTTCAATCTAGGTAGTTCCAAAATAATTATGCAGTCTTGTTCATAGATTAACAGGTGGTTGTTCTTTATTCCACAAAAAAAAATTCTCTTTCCCATAGAAATAGGAATAGATACTACGTCTTGGTGCAGTCAAATTTTTACCTTCAGCTTCTTCCTCGATTTTTTCCTGTCCCTCTAATTCTTGGTTTGTATCATTTTCAGCCCTATTTGCTACATCAACTTCATTATTTTTGTGCTTCTTGTTCTGATTCTGTATTGGGATCACTTTTGCTTAGATAATCGGATCATCTTCGCTATCATCATCCCCATAAATTCTTCTAGGACATTTGAAACAATTTCCTCTAAATCCTTTTCGAAACTTAATCAGGTTCCTTGTAAAACACGACACGAAGGACCTAGTTGTAGATCAATGGCATCATTACAGCTTATTTCACTTATATCATTTATTGTTAAAAAATTTATTATTAAGAAATATTATACAGAACTAGAAACGAACTATTAAAATTAATAAAAAGAAATAAAATATAGCGATAAAAATAAATAAACAGTATAAAAATTAACTGAAAGAAAAAATATTATGCTAATATTTTTTTCTATGTTAGAAACTATTCAAATCAACCACTGAAAGCACTATGAAAAATGTAAAATTAAAATAAAAAACAACTACAGCAACGATTAAGTTAGTAACAGAACTGGTATCATACGTTTTTTGAGACTGCCTAAAAAACAAAACACAATAACTCACCACTTAATGTGACAAAAATAACACGATTTTCAGAGCAAGTAATACGCATAACAACTGGAAGGTAGGTAAAGTGGGTCGACCATTGATCCAATATTTGAGGAAGGGGAGGGAGACAAAAAATGCCAGCAGTCTGTGAGACGTATGATACCAGTTATTGGTTAAACAAAAAATAAATATTAATAAAATTCTAATATTTTTTTTTTTTTTTTTTTTTTTTTTTTTTAGTTATTACTATTAAAACTATAATTTACCTGCCAGAAAACCATCAGGTAAAGAATAATAAATAAGTATAATACCATTTTATAATAAAAATTTCAACATAGAAATGAATCAAATTTAAAAGTAAAAAAGACTAACAAAAAAAAAAAACAGCATTTCAAACTAAAACAATAATTTTTATTGTTTTTCTTTTCTACTTTTAGAAATATATGGTGAATTAAAAACAAGTAATTCAGGAGGTAACAATCAAACTGTGCTTTGTCTATTTTTTTAAATCTAAGATTATTGCTTTGTTATTGGAATTAAAGTGAGAATCATTCGGTCAAATAATGCTTTTTCATATAGTAATTAATGTAGAAAAGTTAAATTTCAAACAGTATGTGTTTTGTTCATAACCAGATTTCATTCATAGAGTGATTTTTCCAACTAACCAATGGCATAACTTCATTTTCAATCGGCTGATTACACATTTCATCATTAACAAAAGTGTTCCAAACCTGGTTGTACATCACAAAATAAAAACAACATAGTTTTAAGAAGCACTCTACGTTTCCTACAAAGTGTTTTGAACTTCAAAGTGTGTGGCCATAGCTTCCTTCCTGCTGACAGAATTTTTGGCATCGCAGAATAAATCATACGGAAAAACCAATAATCTTGACCACGAAGAGTATTTCGAATGCTACATAACAATTGGATGATTGGAATCAAGGCAAGGATTGGAATCTTTTTTAAAACTAATGGATGTATTACAAAGTTGCTGACTATCATTAAGTTTAGAAATATATAAATAAAATTTAATGAAAGGATTGTAAAAAGAAAAATGATTGTTGAAGTAGCAAAATCAGAAATCAAAAATTTTTTATTGTTAAAAGAAATAAGAAACCATAAATTTCATTAAGGAGAAAAGGAAACATTAATTTTAATAAAATAATCCGCTAAAAAATGCCACTGTTGATCATGCTATCAGTGAGAAGCAAAATGATGTCAACAAACTTCTTATGATGAAAACTACTGAGCTGGTGAGCAACTTGTTGAACGATTACAGTGGTACAAGGAAATAATTTTTGGTCATCCAACAGCTGATGAAGAAGAGGGTGTAGCTGTCTAAAATATGAAAGATGTGATATGCATATTTAAAATAAAAACTGTGAAGAATTGTTTGGTCTATTATTTAAAACTTTTTTCTTTTTTTTTTAATTTTTTTACTTAAGCATAATTGTTTCATATGCCTATTTGAAATAATTTATGTTTTTACAGAGTTTTTTTGAATACTATTAGAAATAGACTAACCAATAAACATTTTGTCCAATTTATTTTATTATTTTTTCAGATTTCTTTTGCAGTACTATTTTAATATGTTGTTTAAATAAACTTAAAACATTGTCTTAAAGCAACTGGTCATAATTTTATTCTTCAACAAGCTGGGATTCACATTAAATTTTTTTTTTTTTGTGATTGCTTTTAAGTACATTGGCTGGGACAAAACACTTTAAATGTTACCTCCTAATTATCAAAAATTTATTAACACTTAATTTAGCATTAATTTCAAACGGTCAAAATTTAATAAATAATAGAAATAGTTTTTTTTTAGTTCAGTATTTTGAAATTGGTTCTATCATTTTTTTTTAAATTAAAAAACTTTGGTTTTTCATTTTGTATTAAACCTGAAGGTCTTTCACCCTTATATCTGATAAAAATAGTCAAAGAGAAATAATGTAAAAAAACTGCTGATACTCGACTAAATCTTTTCAAATATTTTTCTTGAATTTTCACATAAAACATTTTTGAACATAAGTAAAATATTAACTTGTATTTCATTACGTTATAATTATCAGATGTTTGCAAATTTATATTATGCTATTTAAATTTATATTCTTTATATTATGTTATCAACCTATGTTTGTAAAAAAAAAATTAAGAAATATTTTTTGATTTAAAAACTTTGCAGTGGGATTACCCGAGGAATTTTGTTTTTTAAATAAAAATAAAAAATGTTGAACTTCCTATGTTCAGTAAAGGTAAGGTTAGAATATAAAAAATTGTACAAAGTACTAATGTCATGTCTATGGAGTAAAATGAGGTTGTTTATCTCTATTTGAATACAAAATATTATAAATGTGTAACGATTAAATTTAAATGCAATAAAAGACAATGTAAAATTATTAAACCATCTTTCTTTAAATTTTATATTAAATTATTTCTAGGATAATGTATATTAATTTCTATTACTGTCTGGAATGATGTTGAACGAAGACTTACTGTATCTTCTCTCAGAAGTAGGGTAGCATGTCGAAGTACATGTACATTTATGCCTGTAACTCCAAAACAATTATATTTACTTTTATATATAAAATTTTACAGTTATCAAATGATTTATTAAATAAAACAAGTAATACAGAGTTTTCTGACATCACATCCCATCTTTGGGCATCTATTTTGGTATTACTGTATTTTGGCATAATAGCAGCATTTTAATAAAAATTTTATTTTTCTTAACAAAATAATAATTACAGACTTATTTGACATGTTGGCTGCAGCATTACATTACTCCATCTTTTGTAAGCATTCACCTTTTCTAATGTTGTATGTCAGTCATTGATATAACTATTATATAATTATAATTTATAATAGTTTATTTCAATAATAAATGTTCATTAGTTTGATAAATATATTCTTCTCTTTCATTTCTTTTTTAATTAGAAATGAAATATAATAAAATAACAAAAAATTAATAAGAAAAGGAAAATTTAGAAATTAAAATCGCTCGATAAAGATTAAGTTATGGTATAAGCTTTTTTTCTTTTTATTACATTTGAAGATGATTTTTAATGAAGTAATTTTATTTGATAACTCAATTCAGTTAACTGAAAAGAAAAGCCTTCAAAGAATTTATATTGTTGCTTGCAAGTAATTGGATGAAAGATTGTTTCCAGATCCATATTTCCTTTTCAGTGAAATTAAAAAACATCTACATTTACTTTTCCCAGGTTGTTTGTCATGGAAGCAGCTTTGTTCAAATCCAATTATTACAGATAAAGAGCAAACTTGTAAGGGGAGATAGAATCCCATAGAAATTAAACCCAGTTGTCTAGGGACTTCATTAATACTATGAAAAAGTTTATATTCCTGTTCTTTATTCAGTAGATCATATCTTTGTATGAATAGATCCAATACAAGAGAACCCACTAACTAGTTTAGAAGGAAGTAAATCTAAACAACTTAGCGATTAGTTTCTTGAAAGGTATCACTTTTTGTTTGAAGAATAATTCCATTAATAAATTCGAATACGGATTATAATAATTTCTTGTTTTGATTAAATATGTTTTTAAGTGTTTCATTGGTTTTGAATTTCATTCAGGAAATTTCGGTCCAAAATATTGACTAATGACCACAAGAGTATTAATTTTCTATCTGTAATGGTTTAAGTAATAGATCTTCATTCAAAAAAAAATAAATAAATAACAGTAATATTAATTAATATTTTTGATTTAATCAAGTAAGCAAAACAGATCAAATTTTAAATTGGATTTGTTATAAAACATGCTCGTACTGCATTTATCTATCATAAAATAAACTGTATCTAGTATTACTAGATTTTTTCTTAAACACAACATGGTATATAAGCTGCTAAACAAAGTTTTCACTAAAAATTTCCAAGCTGTAATAAAAAAAAAAAGGTACATTTCAAGGAAAATTATATCTGCATTTTTTGTGTCTCATTGTTAAAGAATATTATTACTATTTATTTTTGATACATCATTAACTGCCCAAATTTATTTTGTGTTAAATATTTTTTAGATTGCTTTTTATGAAATAATCAAGATGCCAAATTATTAACCCTAAATAGCCTAAGCTATTTTCTGTTTCATTTAAAGTGATTTATTTTACCCAATAAGTTTGAAATTTAATACATTTTATAGAAACAAAAAACTTACAGGTGTTTTAATAGCTTCATTAACTGTCTGTTAACCAGTGCAAACACATTACATTATAAAAATTTAAAAGAATTAAACAATTTACTTATTTATGAATAATTTTTAATCTAATTAAATTTTTTTATAGTGTAAAAAATTCTATACGAATATTGTATTAAATGCTTAATAAGAGATAAGAAACCTTACTTCAATTTATCAATAATTTTCAAGCATTATCTTGAAAATCTATTTTCTACAAAAATACAAATTTCTGTAACAAGAAACTGAACCAAACTTTTTTTTTATAAAACCATACTTCAAATAAAGAAATTAGTTGTCTTTCTATTTCTTTTTTATATCAAAGTAGGGAAAATGTCTAACACACACTACCTGCCGCCAGCACAAATGATAGTGTTGAGTCCACTAATATTTATATAACTGGATAAGGGATCCTTATGGTGTAAAATACAATATTTTACGCCATCCTTAAGTGTTCAATATTGAAGCATACTCCAGCGCCGCAGAATGAGCGGAACTATATAAAACCATTGTACACTTGCGCGACTATAGCTAATTGGTTTGCTTGGTATTTGTCCCGCTACCACCCCATTTGGTCGCCCTAAAGCATAAGACCGAATATCTGTGCCATAAACAGCTACTGAGCCTCGAAGCAGTATAGCGACCAGTATCCTAAACAGCTCCTAGGGCTTACCTAACAGCGTGAGCGGACTAAGCGCGGTGCCATACACCACCGGCTTACGTGTTCCAATTGCTCACTTGTCATATATTTACTAAAATGGGTAGGCGCACCCCGTTAACTACTAAAAATATATATGACATCCATAAATAAAAATTTACTTTGTCTAGACAGCAATTCGCTGCCACGCATAGGTCGCTGATTGCCAGCAAGCACCTGTCCACCACATTAAAGCGCTTGGAGCCCTATTTGGCTGGTGGTCAGCCATATATCTCAAGGTTAGCCTCCCACAGCAGTACATTAGGAGTCTTTCCCTTAAGTAACCTACTGATGTCGGTTGAACATAGCAACCGCATCAAGGAACTCCCACACGGTCCGAGAATGGGGCTCTTGCTACACTGACTCGTCGCTTGTGAGTGGCCATTTTCCCCTTGACCTCTAAGGTCCAGGGTGGCCCAGTCTCTGGCTCCCCCAAGAGCAGGGCAGTCAAACATCAGGTGTTCATTGCACTGGATCTCCCCACAGACGCACAGCTCATCAGCTGCCAGGCGGAACCGAAACAGATATTGGTTCAAATTAACAAGGTTGGTGAGCACCTGAGCACCCATTGCCCTTAAAATCGAACTCGAGGCATATCATTCTCCCATTCACTACACTTTCCCATAAACCACCAAAATGGGGAGATGAAGGAGGAATAAATAACCAAGTAATCCCTTGTGATGTTGAAAAGGTTTGAATATTTGTTTTAAATTTGTCTGCCTTTAAAAGTTGATACAAGTTGTACAAAATACTTCAAGCAGAATGAAAGTTACCACCGTCATCAGAAAATACTTTTCTGATATGCGAAATCCTTTTTTATCTTAAAAACTCGTTCTGAGATTTTGAGGGAACTTTAAGAGATGACATACTTAACACAAGAAAATATGTAGATATAATAAAATTTAGTAATAAAGACAAGTTTAGTGTTTTATTTATTCACTTAAGAGCAAAAAAATATGGTTTGATTTTGTTACAAACAAAATAAATTTCATCGTTCCACCAGAAACTGTCATCTAATATGTACACTTTCGCTAGTGTAAATACAAAATTTATGTTTTCATTTCATTCTTAATATGTTACCTGTCACGGTTAGTTTGTAGTCGCCTTTTAAAGTTCTTTGAATTTATGTTGTCTGCCTCTGATTATTTGTTGCTGTGCTCTGTTAAGCATCACCCATATGCATAAAACTAACATAAGGATGTTACATTTTTGTAACAAGTCATTTTAGTGATATTTAAATGCAAAATTTATTCAAAATATAACAGATATGCACTTTTAGACAAAAATTGGTGTGAGTGACGTGGCCCACAGCCTCCTGATCTTCAGTTTTTGATGTGAGGACCACGTAATCTGTAGAGGGAAAACATGATTTTTTACATTATTTGCAAAGTATTGTATAAAAAAAAGTTATTTTTAACTCTAGAAAACCACCTGTTTACATCTTGACTACTGTTATTATTAGTTACATCATACTATGTTACAAAAAAAATTATTTACAGTAAACAATAACATTATACCAGTTCTATTAATCATTTTTATCAATTAATAATTATATTTTTTGAAGTTTTTCAATATGTTATTTTTTTTTTTGTTACATAAAATCATGATCAACAAAGTTTCTATCAAGGGTTTTATAAGAGAGCAAAATTTATTAATTCATTTCACAAAGCTTAAATGTGCTGTCCTGAAGCAATCATGACAAAAGAAGGTATCACACACAGAACACTTTGTTGTGTGTGTGATGCCTTTCCACAATTTTTGCTAAGGTTTCTCTATTTTTTGTTTGCCTCTTCATTTTGTACTGGCTACTGCATGTCTGTCTTGTTGTTGACTTCTTACCTTCAATGCTGATCAGCCTATGTAGTGCTATAGTCTCATTTGTAAATTCATCTTGACTGACTTCAGTTTTTCACATCATTGTCAAACATCAGTAGAAAATGAAAAGTAAACTCTCATTTAAATTTTTTAGATTTCATTGGAGATTTCTGTCCCATGTTAACTGGGTTGTATGAAAACCACCACTGACAGTTGAAGTTCCAAACAAATTTCAAAAATGATCTTTCAGTACCACTTGATTGTACATCGAAGGCTGGTGAAATATGACCTCATTTGGTCAGACAAATCGATAAGTGCTTTTGTTCTTTCACAGTCTGTTACCATCTTGGGTTTCACGATGTCTTTCCCTCTCTACTGTTTTGTTACCGTTTCATCTCTGAAACAGATTTTTTGAAATCATTAATACATTCCTATTATTTTAATATTTCAATACTATTAATTTTTTTTGTACCTGAGCTTTGGGCTGTAACTACTTCATCTTTTTTCAGTTTGTATTTTGTTACTTGTTTTGAATTTGCTTTTTGATAAGACCTTAAGGTACCAACAAAATTTGTATAAACAGTTAAGTAACTGAGAATACAACAATACACGGTACCAATTTTCACATTGAATTGTTTGTTCAACATCATGTTATGGTCCAGCAAACTCATAGACATTTTTCTGGAACCCCTTTGCCTGAAATTGTTCTTTTCCAGCATACATCATGAGATTCGATATTGACGATAGACAAGGCATAATTTGAAAAGTTTCACCCCAAGCTGTTGTTTTTCATTTGGACAGTAAATTAAAGACAAGCCATCTTCTGAAAGGAATTATTTTTCATCTATGCACATCCCTTCCTAGGGATTCCTTGCATCTTGAAACTTTAGGATAAGCAAGTCGATGAGTTGTTGAACTTTGTTCAGCTTTGGTGAATTTCATTATTTGAAGCACGAATCATTCTCAGAAGAATCTCAAATCTGTTTTAGTACATTAGCTTTCTTGCCATGTTAGAATACAACAGACTTGCTATTTACTGCGAATTTTACAAATACCCATTCACAAAAATATTACAAAGAATCTTTTCATTTCATTTATATCAGGTGTATTCTAACTTGAGCTTTTTTTTTAGATTCTCGGTTGGTTTCTCTCTTTTTTCAAAGTCAATATTTTGTTCTCCATAATCATTTGTCTCATTGACTATTATAGAAAATTACATCATTGATGAAAAGTGCATAATTGGCCTCTGTAACGTTGCTGCTATTTCATCATCTGGAGGATCCAAAGCCGCACAGTCAAAGACACTTTCAGTTTTACCAGGAGTACAAGAAATCTGAGTATTGCTGCCACTACTTATGTCACCTGAATTACTAATAGAATCAGACAGATTCATAGTTGCAGCATAACTTTCCTCTAAATCATTCTCTATAAACCTCTTATTTTTTGTCCTGTCATTTACAACTGGTTTATCAAATTTTGATCTGTATGTTCAGGTTTTTCATCAGAATCTCTGTCAAAATTTGCATTATCACTAGAATCATTTAAAAATAAATCATCATTCAATTGTCAGTATGATTCCAAAATGTTCGGCAATCTCTCTGGAGATGATTCTGTAGCAAATAAAGTACCTTAAGAAAAAAGTATATATCAATACAGGTTAAGAAATGGTTCATTAGCAAGTTTCAGCTCATGAAACATTTAGCCCAGTACATTAAACAGTACTAAAATTATTGGGTACAGATTGAGGGGTAAATTTGGTGCTTTCTTATGGCTTTTGATCATTTTTTGATAAAACTGGTCCAAGACCTCTATTCTCTTAGATTATAAGAAAAACTCTGTAAAATACAAAAAACCTTTTGTATCAAAATACATTTTTTTGGTTTGAAATAAAATAACAATGTTAATTTCCAATACACAAAAATTTCTAGTTAACTTTGTAGAGAATTTAATTCTGAGAAACACTGATGTAAATAACGTATGTTAAAATTAAATACAAATTTAGGGGGTTTTAGCAACTTTAATAAAAAATAAAACACACAAACTGGATTTGAAAAGTAATATGATTTTAAACAGAATAGTTTTTGTCAATGTTTGAACAACTTAATGTAAATGAAAACCAAATAGAAAGCTTATCAGTAAAGAAAAAAATGTGATGTGGACACTTCATGATTACCTTCTCTGCCTGTTAAATTACATATTCTTTTTTTTTTTTTAATAAAAAGTACATAAAATAACTTATGATATTTTTCCATATTTTTTTTTAATATTATTATTGAATTTATTATTTATTGTAAAATTTTTTTAATCGAACGTTAATAATTATTAATAAATCAATATATTTAAATTAACAAAAAGGAGATGAAGCTTATTCGAACCCCTTTGTAAGATCCAAATATTTCATTAATTTAAATTTGATTTGGCTGTAAATCTGGAACCAATGAAAATAAGTACTAGTTATGATACATCATTGAAAATCTCTCGATGAGAGCTTATTGCTGCAGTTAAGAAAAAGTGCAAAATCCAAATTTGTTTTGGATTTTTGTACTTTTTTCAACACTTGGTTCAGTCGACTGCAATCAAAAGAGGAGGTGGATAAGTAGATGTTATAACAGTCCTAAATCCAAAATTTCAACATCCTATGGCTAATCATTTTTGAGTTATGCGAGATATATATGTATGTACAGACATCACGTCAAAATTAGTCAAATTGAATTCAGGAATGGTAAAAATGTGGATATTTCTGTTGAAATCTGAAAACTGAAATTTCCACAAGGAAGTAAAAAGAAAAAAAAGATTTAAAAAAATAAAAAATGTACTTTACTAAGAATCAAAGAATCAGTGAGCCGAGGGCTGTGTGACATGGTGTCACAGACAGATTTAATGTGAGCCACATATGGCGCACATGGCAGTCAGTGTGTTAATATTATTTGCCTGTTCTTAATTTTTAATTAAGAAAGCTTGCATCAGTATCAAGTCAACGTAAAACATAAACCAGAACAATCTTTAAGGAATTACAAGTGAGATATTTGTGAACAGTTTTTTATACATAAAATATTTTCTTATTACAAATGTTTATTTTAATCTTTCTGTTTTTGTTTTTTTTTTTGTACAGATAATGAATGCGCCTGTAAATAATACTTCTATTAATGAAGCTCTGCCTCTTAATAAAGATATTAAATTAGAGACTGAACAGGAGAATGTAGCAGGAATTATATCCATTTTTTACCACCCTACATGACTCTAACTGATACAGCTTTTTTTAATTTTTTTTTTTTTTTGTGTGGCCGATTGAGGACCATGAAGCAATATTTTACATTCATTTCTTATTCTTCTGTGTGTTTTCTTTCCTTTTTTCCAACTTCTTCATTCTTTTGCTTTATTTTTGTCTTCTCTTGTTTGACCAAATGTCATTGTTTCTTTTTTTCTTCTCCTTGAAATCTTTTACCATCTTCTTCAGATATTTTTATTTTATTTAGAACCACTTAAATCTATTGATTTCTCTTTCTTTTCTTCTGTAAATGTGGTTGAAGATTTGTTTTATGAGTGAATAAAGATTTGGCTCTTCTTTTTCTGATGGAATTTGACATTTTCTCAGTTTCGTTGTATTTGTAAATATCATTGCTTCTTAATTTGCATCCACTTTCTTGTATTCTTGTTGGTCCTAGGATTTTTCTCTTAAGTTTTACTTTCTTTTTCTATTGGATTTATTTCATCTGATTTCAAATTGAAAATTGATGCAAACAGGTCCTTTGGCTAGATTACCTTATTTTAGTGCCTAAGTTTGGCATCTGTTGAGATGTTCATTTTGTTGAAATGAACATCTCAATATCTTTTGTTAGTTGGTAGGCTTATTTTATTTTTCTCATTCTTGTTCGTTTCATTTCTTTATATAAACCATGTATATTTGTTATTTTTCCCATATATTTAAATTTGTTGACTTTATTGATTTTTCCATATTTTGTTTTTAGGAATGTGGAGGAATCTTTGTTGATTATGAATTGTGCCTTTTTGAAAGATGTTTTTAGCCTTATTTTTCCTGCAATTTATTTTAGGTGGTTTACTTGTTCTTTTCAAAGTTCAAGAAAATTGTAATATCGTCAGCAAAGGCTAAGCAGTTAATTCCAATTCCTTTCAATTTCTGACCTAATTTTATTTACTGGTGGGACTAAAAGAGAGCAAAAATGTAAAATTAATAACAACAAAGACGATTGCAAAATTTTGACTTTTTTCATCTTCCAACTTCTTCCATCCTCTTTTCCCATTCTCTTATTGTTTTCTTTAAGAATTTATAATTTGATGTTAACTACATCAAACGCACAACGAAAATCGACATAAATTGCATCAAAATAACCATCATTTAGCACATCAATGGTGTCTTCCATATACACATATACGTTTGTGTAAATTTATCTTCCAAATAACCATGTTGTTCAGGAACTATAAATTTTTTATACAAGGTGTCTTTGTCGTACAAAATAACCTACATTTAATTTTCTAAGCATTTGACACCGTTTGTATTAATATATTTTTTGTATAAAATAATATTTCCACTTACCAGCAGTTTTTAATATAAGTATCCTAGCGCTTTCAGAGTCACTTCTCCATCATCAGGGATTATTTGAAGTTATTAATGTAATATTCAAGTATGTAATTTTTTTTTGTATAACTATAAATAAATTGAAGTTAAAATTCTTAAGTTCATTATAGTAGATTGTCAATCAATAAAAATGTAACGTCATGTCGGTAAGATGTTTACAACTGTTATGAGCTATTGCTATTATTGGAAATATTATTTTATACAAAAAGTAACTTATCTCAGAGTTTTGAAAAAAATATGGCATTGCTGATAGTGTGATAATTATTGATGTTTAATGCATATGTAGCAAATTTTTCAGACACTAGGAAAAAGAATAGTATTTAAAGGATGACTGAAGAGCTTAGTTTTTAACAACTACAAAATTGGCAGATCATTTCTTCACTAAAAGAGGATGTATTCTAGATACGTCAAAGAATTAGCATCAAGTTAGCAAATGACTTCTACAACATTATTCTCAGTTAAAATATTATTACTGCAGCGATCATCACAGTTAAGCATAATTGTAGTCTAGGAAAAATCATTGTTAGTGTAAACACTACCAACATTTTTTAGCAAAAGGTTCTACAATATCAGCACCCATATCAGCATACTCATTTTCAAAATGCACATGACATGGATGAGATTTACCATTGTCATTTTTATTAGCAAATTTAAAAAATCTTTGCAATCATTAGATAAAGGTTCCTTAACTTTAACAGTATAACTTAATAATAAATCTTTATGACTAAGAGAATTGCATGTACTTTGTTCTTAAACAATTCTTAATAATAAGTAGTTTATGTTGTTTATTAAGATTACAGAACTTTTTCTTATTAATAATAGTGATAACTATACTAGACAACCGCTTTGAAAATTTCACTTATTTTATAAGTACTTTGGTGCATGGCAATCAAGAATATTTTTAATACATACTTTCAGTTCCTCAGCAAAAATATCTATATCATAATGAATATCAAATCCCACTGAAGCATGGTATTTTTCTTATGTTACAAAATTCCATTTCCGTGTTCCATGCAAAAGCTTTGAGCTTATGTGGCGATATAAAAAATAAACAATTATTATTTAGAATCAAACTCTTATTTAATAAATGTTTATATTTCAAAATTTATATTTTTATTATCTGATCATCAAACTATGGTAACTGTGGTAAATATGTTAGGAAATGTTTTCTCTAAAGGTAAATGATAATTATCACAATAAAAAATTTCTAAAGGTAAATGATAATTATCACAATAAAAAATTTCTAAAGGTAAATGATAATTATCACAATAAAAAATTTCACCATGAGCAATATTAAAAGTAATTTTAGTAAGATTAGAAAAAAGCTAAATTAGGATAATTAACGCAACAGTTTTACATTTTGTAGAATAATCTGTAAAGTGAGTAGCAGCATTTTTAACATTTAAATTTCTATGATAATATTAAATGAATGTTTTTCAGGTTTTCCCATACAAAATCTGGCACATTAAAGTCTTAACCTAGTAATTAGAGGTACAATTTATTTTTATGTTATAAACTATACAAAAAAATCATAAACATATTTACTTTGTAAAATTCATTTTTTGTTTTTTAATACAGCAAGTGGATTTAGTATAACCGAAAGAAGAATCACTGGATATTATTAATGGTGATATTGAGAAAGATCCTTTAGCAATTGAAGAGACCAACTTAGTTAAATCAGAAAATTTAACAGTTGAAAATGGAAGCGGTAAGTGCATTAGATTTTGCATACAGTGGAATACCAGTTATCCAGATGGACCTGTGCAAAGCCAAAGCTGGATAAATGGAAAAGATAATTTAAAAGAAGTTAATTACATAATTCTCTAATATCCATATCATTTTAATGTATAACGGGTAAAAAATGGATAAGTAAAACAAAAAACCCAGTAAAATTAAATAAAAATTAGAATATATCTGCATTGTAAGAAAAAACAGTAACATGGTACAAGAAATGCAGTGTGTAGAAATTTGCTTTTCTAATTAGTTTAACAAAGGCACTATAATCTATTGTTGTCTGCACTAAAAGTATCCAAACATATAGGTTATATTAAGAGAACCAGTCAGTATAATTTTACATATATATTTTATTTTTAATGAACACAGCAACTCACCATGCTTTAGTGTAGATTAGTCAATATCAAGTTTTGTAGCTTGGCAGATGTCTAGATGTTAATCTTAACTCTTACCAGGTGTTTAGGGGCAACCCACCGGGTTGGTCTAATGATGAACATGTCTTCCCAAATCAGTTTATTTCGAAGTCAAGAGTTCCAGCATTCAAGTCCTGGTAAAGACTTTTATACGGATTTGAATACTAGATCGTGAATACCGGTGTTCTTTGGTGGTTGGGTTTCAATTAACCACACATCTCAGGAATGATCGAACTGAGACTGTATAAGACTACACCTCATTTACACACATACGTATCATCCTCTGAAGTAATACCTGAACGGGAATTCCTGGAGGCTAAACAAGAAAAAGTGTTTAGGAGCTCGAGTGGTATTATTACACAAACACTTTCAACAATTTTTTTATTTTAAATCGTCCAAATCTCAAACTTTTCCTTGATACAACTTTTAATAAAACCCCAAGAAAAAACGTCCAGAGAAGTGATATCAGAGAGATCTAGGTGGCCATTAAGGTGGGACTCCATGTCTGATACAACTTCTGGGGAAGCATTATTTTGGAACATGGTAATATCCTGATAAAAATGTGGTTGAGCACCATTTTGTTGAATACTGAATCGTGCAGGGATCTGAGGAACAGCATGTTCTCAAGCAAGTGGGCTCGATAAAAAAAAAAAAAAAGCCTGATGATACAATTTTTGTTCTGTCATAACCAGACATTGACATTCAGTGTGTCTCTTTCATTTTCAATTACTGTATGGTGTTTTCAGCACACCACATTTGACAATTATCTATCCTGAAATATGAAAAGTTGCTTCATCACTAAATAAAATATCAATATAATTAGAATTGTTTTTGATACAGTGCATTACCTTTGCAACATTGGTGCTGATCATTTGGCTTAATGTGATTGAGTTGTAAGTTGTACGCTCACAAATGGTGCGCTTATGACCAATGTCATTCCATTCATTTTGTACAAGCCATTGAATACATGTAACTGATTGAAACTATGTTAACCAAAGCTGAAACTTTTGTTGTCGGATAGACATCTTGACTAACTGCAATTGCATTGGAGTCGGCTTGTCTGCACATGCATATTCTGCTGACTATGATAGTTTACTGAACAAATCGTGAGAGATATATCCTGTCGGAGCCTATGTTTAAGATATTACAATTTTACAGTTTTCTAAATATAGGCAATTAGTTTTGGAAAACTTCAGCCCAGGATTCTGGTACTTACGTATTAACACCACCGCAGCTACAGCTTTATTTAAAAACAAAGTAGTCAATCAGATTTCGGTGGAAAATGAACAGTCTCTTTATTAATTTTAATAAATGGTTATTTATATTTATTTATTTTATAAATATAATTTTACCAACTAAACCTACGCTTACTAACCTTGACTAATTAACACCGTCATTTTTTGAGTATTTATTTAATAAATTCAGTAATTATTGCAATTATTTATTATTTAAATAATCAAACACTCCTGTTAATTAGTCAAGTGCCAAGAAAGCATGAGACCTCCTTGGAGCACTTATTTAGCAAGTCAAAATCGTATCGCTTTTAACAGGTTTTTCATGATTTTTGAGAAACTTTTTTATTAGTATAATACTAAAGAAATATTTTTATTTGCCATAAACATCTACAAAAACACTGCAAGTTGTGCAAATTTGAGATTTTTGTCACCAGCCCCATCAGAGTTATTTGAAACCAAAATTTGAACGTTTAGAAAAAATTAGTTTTCAAAAACTCATAAAAATTTAGGGGTAAGTATATCACAATTAATATTATTTATGGTAAAACTACCAACATATAAAAAAAGAATTCAAACTGTGTATGCCAACCCTGTGTATAAGTATAAAATATTTTTATACTTATTACTATAGTTGAAATAGACTTGTTTGAATCATTCAACTACAGTGTTCATGTTATAACAGGTGCACCTATTTAGCGAGTCAAAATGGTATCGCTTTTAACATGTTTTTCATGATTTTTGAGAGGTTATAAGTTTTTTATTGGTACAATACACAAGCAACCTTTTTATTTGCCATAAACATCTACAAAAACACTGCAGGTTGTGCAAATTAGAATTTAAAAAAAAATTAGTTTTTAAAAATTCATAAATGTTTAGGGGTAAGTGATCACCATTAATATTATTTATGGTAAAATTACTAACATATACCTACATAGTAAAAAAATAAATCAAACTGTGTATGCCATTCCAGCCTCTTGAGAAAAATTACCAAAAGTGATTTTTCACAGTTTTTCATGTTCAACTCATTCTATTGGTAATTTTCTCATAGAAAAGAGAGATAGGTAAATAAACCACTGGACCATTCTTTTACCTTGAGAAAATTTGAATGAATTACTTTTTTGTCATCCATCCAGGACCAATAGCTTTTTAGTTACAATTTTTCTATAAACTGTTACAATCACAAAAATAGGTGTGTGCACCACAACAAAAATGGCTGCCACAGCTTTGCTGCTTAAATAAAAAATTTAAAAAAGTTAATTTTAAGTTCCCAAGACATGTAGGAACAAGTGGGTAAGTTTCAGTTTTTTTTGAATTGATCAAGCAACCAGCTTAGGTTTTATTGGAACACTTCAAAGAGATTGACCCATAATAAAGTTAACTCATTGATGATTAATTAATATTCAAAACCATGTTGCTTATGAATATATATTAAAAATATTCAATTTTTTATACTTAGTGGCTTTTTACATTTAATATTATAATCAAAATAATTTTACATTCATTATTTTCTTTTAATTATTTATATTTTTTTTAATTTACAGGTTACTGTAAATAAAGGAACCGTCAAGGGAAGTACCAAGAATTTTATTACTTGTGGGGGATGCATAAATAATTTCGTAAATGATGGAATTATTAAAGAAAAATCCAGTGAATCTAAGTGTGCATACGGCGGTGACATTTTGATAGAAAATATAGTCGAGAATATAAGTAGTGAAAACAAATTACCACTGCAGAACGAAAAGAAATTGGTTTGTGAAAACTACAATGACAGATTCTCATCTAAATGTTATTTAAAAACACACATTAACTCTCATACTAAAGAAAAAAATAATAATAGTAACTTTGTCAAAAGTCTCTTATTCATGGTAATGATTCAAAAACGCACCTTATTACACATAATGAAGAGAAAAATTATGTTAGTAATTTTTATCAGAAGTCTGTTAATCAAAGTTCTACTTTAAATTTACGTTTAAATATTCATACTAAGGAGAAAAATTATGTTTGTCATTTCTGCCAAAAGGTTTTTATTTGTCTCAAAATGCACAATTCCATTAAAATAAAAAAAAACAAGAGAGCATCAGTTTGACATCGAATCGAAACTGATGTGCTCTCTTGGGGTATGGAGATCCTTTGTAAATCCATTGTAATGATGAACTTTTGTCTCAATGTCGTAGCCGTAAACTCAGCTTTCGCTCCTGTTATGATCCTTTGCATGAATCTTTCATTGTGGCTTATTCAAAAAGCTGCTGCTAAACGTCTACTCGATGTTCTTTCTGCTGTTCAGTCGTCAATCATTTCTGAAGTTAAAGGTTATTAATTTACACTCCAATAAGAATAATTATGTATGTGAATTTTGTCAAAAGTCATTTAAACTCGAAAGCTATTTAAAAAGACATCTTAATTAATATTCATACAAAAGAGAAAAATTATATTTGTAACTTTTGTCAAAAGTCATTTAATAACAAAAGTTGTTTAAACAGACATACTAATATTCATACGAAAGAGAAAAATTATGATTGTAACTTTTGTGAAAAGTCATTCAATTGTAAATACAGTTTAAAGGCTCATCTTAATGTTCATACTAAGGAAAAAGATTACGTTTGTACCTTTTGTCAAAAGATATTTAATCATAAAACCATTTTAATGAGACATCTTAATATTCATACAAAAGAGAAAAATTATGTTTGTTACTATTGTCGAAAGTCATTTAATTTTAGAAGCAGTTTATATAGACATCTTAATATTCCTATGAAAGAGAAAAATTAAATTTGTAATGTTTGTCAAAAATCGTTTATTAGAGTTTTACTTTTAAAAGACAACATAATAAAATTCTTATTACAGAATCTTGATCTTAAAAAATCAGATATTAAGAAATTTGATTAAGGAAAAATTTAACAGCATTCTTTCAAGCGAGCGCAATTTAAAACTGAAACAAAATTTATTTAATGTTTATAATTTAAAGTTACATTTTTCTCATTTTTGTATGTTACAACTTAAGGCAGAGGTTTCTACCTTGTATGCCTCAAACACAGGCAATTTTTTAAAATGTTTTTCAAGTATTAAAAATGCAATTTTATATATGTAATTCATATATATTGAGTAAAAAAAAATTACTGAGTTTTTTAATCGACACAATGGTAAAGAAAACTAGTCAGTCAAGGTATCACTGAATGTGGTGGTCGATGGTGTAAGGGATAATTATTGAAGGAATTATCTAAAATTGAGCAGTTTTATAGTAAGTAAATATCAACACATGTAAACTGGAATGAAATTAAAAAATTTACTATTGGTTTAAAAAGGCTACAAACTTCTTTATTTTAACCTATAGGATCATTGTTAGGTATTGCATCAGAGGATGAGGTATTTATATCGCGTGAAAAATACCATGCTCATCTTGGATTTGAATCCAGGACATCTGGATGAAAGGGCGAGACACTACCACTCATGCCACATAGACTAGCAAAGGTTATAAACTATTTAAAAAAACAATTTAGATTTATATATGACTACTTAAAACAATATTAGATTTATATATTACTCTGGTTTATAATATGCAGGTGATGATTATGAACATTTAAGCCCAGAATCACACCAATCAGATAATTTGGTTGGTGCTGAGGAATTCCACCAGTTTTTAAAAAATGGTGTAGAAAAAAGTTTGTGAATTTCACAAGTGAGACTTTTATAAAATTACAAGTTACATTTGTTTATCTTGAACATTGTTTTTCTCAATTGCATTTTCACAAATAACACTGATTTTGAATGAATCTATAAAGTCTCATTCTGATTCTATATAAAATTTTACTTCACGTCACACGTCTTGCATTATAGTAATGTTTGCAATTATTAAAGCCAAACAAGAAGTGTAAAATCTGATATCTGTGCCTGTTGTTATCAATATTGACATCAAAATTTTTAGTAGTTTTTAATTTTTTACCAACATACGTGTAAAAAAATTGACTGTTTCTTTCATATGAGGTCTGTTCAGAAAATAACCGACTCTATTTTTTTTTTTAATTTTTATTATTAACTTTACAGATTATTGGTCCTCATCCACTTCAAAGTATTCCCCTTCTTTATTTACATACACTTCCCAGCAGTGTTTCTGTGAAGAATTTGCTTTAATGTCATCTCTAATCTCAAAACGGTATCCTTTCGTCACCGATTTTAATATCGGAATTTTGAAAAAATTGCAGAGCCATGTCTGGCAAGTAGGGAGGTTGAGGGAGAACGGTCATTTGATCTTTGACACAACTGACAAATTGACAAAGCTGAGTGTGCAGGCACATCATCGTGGTGAAGGAACCACGGAGTTGTCTGACCACAACTCTGGTCTCTTTTTATGGTTTTTTTCATGTAACCGTTGTAAAACACCTTGATAGTATGCGTGGTTCACTGTTTCAACCGAGGCAAGAATTCAAAATGCACAATTACATTAAAATAAAAAAAACAAGAGAGCATCAGTTTGACATCGGATCGAAACTGATGTGCTCTCTTGGGGTATGGAGATCCTTAGTAAAGCCATTGTAATGATTGAACTTTTGTCTCAATGTCGTAGCCGTAAATTCAGCTTTCGCTCCTGTTATGATCCTTTGCATGAATGTTTCATTGTCATTGGCTTACTCAAAACGTTGCTGCTAAACGTCCACTCGATGTTCTTTCTGCTGTTCAGTCGTCAAACTGGGAACAAGCTTTGCTGCAACTAGATGCATGTTCAGTTTTTCAGTCAAAATGTCATGGCATGATCCATTCGAAATGCTAACTTCTTTTGCTACATTTCTGAAGTAAATCAGTGATTTGCACATGCCAGATCATTGATTTTCTGAACGGGGTGTTATCAGTTATTGAAGGCCTTCGTGGTAGAGGATCATTTTCCATTTATACTGTGAAAACCATTTGTAACATTTCATACTACCCAGCGCATCATCTCCGTAAAGCTTGTTTCAAAAGTTGAAACATTTCTGTGATAGTTTTTCCCAGTTTCATGCAAAATTTATGTTGTATCATTTCTCCCCAAAGTCACGCATTACAAAAATTGCTACTAATACTTAAACGTGTACTTAAATAACAACATGATAACTAGACGAGATATCAACATTCCAAGAACATGTGGTTACAGAGGAGGTTATGTGGAACATATTGTTACCAATTGCAAGACACTAAATATCTCCTTTGGCCCTTAATTCTAAATGTTGGGTTTTTTGAACACATCTTGTATATCAATTTCTTTAAAAATGTCTTCTTTTACTGTTATCTTCTGGTTGTAAATTATTTTCCTCTTTTTTTTCACACTAACATACTGTGTATATGATTAAAAATGTACATGATTGATAAACTTGAGAATAAACAAAAACTAACATTTTGAAATGTATGTCTCAAATTATTGTAATAGTCCTATTACATTCTCAGATATATCGTGCTCACAATAGAAAAGTTTTTAGAAAGGATAAGAGCTGCATACTTAATACAGGGAAGAGACGTTAGATACCAGTTCTCTCACCGTGCTCTGAAATTCTATCTGCATCTGTAGTTTAAGTTGTTGACCTTAGCAAATATGAATTTGAATTTGTACTTGAGAATTTACTTACATATTTTTGAAAGTATATACTGCAGAAAATGTAAAAAAAGTTATTAATTTTAAAAAAGAATATTTAGAATGACTGGTAATAAATAGCATGTTAGTGTGTTTCTCTAATATGTTATCAGGTTATTTTTATGAAGTTGTAGAGTTACTATGGAATTTCTCTTATGTTTTATTCATGAATTATTGTAAAACATGCTATATTAAGTAATTTTTGCATGAAAAAATGCAAAAAAAAGTGGGGCATAAAACGAAAAGTACCATGTCTTTTAGTCAAGTAATCCAAGTTGCCAGGTGTAAACAGGTATGTTATTGTGAATTATTCAAGCTCATCGTGTTTTTCAAAAAAATGTTATACTAGATTGAAGTTTATAATTTTTTCTGTACACATTAAAACATGGTTGCTTCTAAAAAAAATGGCTGCAAGTAGGGTTGCCACTGTTTGAAATAATTACTTTCAGTCTGGATGAGTGTGAACGAGAGAGAAGGAATGTGCACGCTGCTTCATTTCGAATAAAGACGTTGACAGTCAATTTTAGACTTCTCATCTTTTTTGCTGTTTTCATTATTATGTAATAAGTAATTATGGATAAAAAAATATAGTTGCAATTTGTTAACAATACATTTAATTAAAGGTAATTGCGGCTAATTTTTGCTAGGCAACCTGGCAGTAATACATTAAATTATCGAGATGAGAGGTGAGAGCCCAATTAGACGTGTCAACTCCTTTAGTTACCAGGTGGTGTATCTTCCTCTTCTATTGACCACTGTTTTATCCCTTCCTTCCTTTTTCTTTTATGCTTATTTTAGGAATGTTAGTCCCAGCCAAAGTTGCAGCAGATGGTTCTTATCTTCCATATTACATTTTTCTCTCCACGTTGCCACAGGTGAAGTTTACAAAATTTTTAACTGCCACCAATGTGCACTATGCTCAATTACGCATATTTTGATACTCCACTTAATAGAATTCAGTGTTCAAAAAAGGAGGGACAGGTTTTTTTTGGGGGGGGAAATAAAAATGTATAAAATCAAAAATTGGGTGTCCAAAAAAGTATCCCTCAAAAAAGGGTCAAAACATTTGTGTGGGAGGGAGTCAGAGGGACCCCTCCGACTAGGTTATTTTATATCAATATAACCCTTTTTTCTTGTTTAACTTCCAGGTCCACCGTTAGGTATTGCTTCAGAGGATGAGATGAATGATTTGTAGTGTGTATGAAAATGCCATGCCTGATATCAACGTAACCTAACCGAACATAACTTACACTCGCTAACCTTGTTTAACTAATGTTAAATACACAAATATGAATGTTGATATGGAGAATTTGTAAAATGACCTGTATATTTAATAGATCGAGTTATTTAATACAGGGTTATCATAAAAGAATGGTGCGGTTTTGAACATGGTTTAAATTAAAACAGAATTACTTACAGTTTATGTTTTTTTATTTTTCAAATTTTTCGTCTCAAACATTTTTTTACATAATTAATAAATTTCAATATGTACGCCCTTAGTTGCTCAACAAATGTCCAAACGATACTCCACTTCTCTCCAAACATTAGTTAACATTTCTTCGTTAACGGTTGTCATTGCTTCATTAATCCTGACTACACCCAACTATATCATAAAAGCTGCTCGTAAAAATCCATCTCTATTTCAAGCTATTTTCATTAGTTGCATACACCAGTTCATTTATATCTAAAAAAAGCCAAAGCTGATGAATTTTACTCCCATTTTCGTGTGTATTTTGTCAAGCATACTTTTCATCATTCATAGCATTTCATTTTCTATCGATAGCCTTACATTCTCTTCTGTTTCTCCAGCAATTTTTTCTTACTTCCCATCTCTAAACTTGGAGATCACAAGTACAGCACAGTTCCTTTGCTTATTCAAGAGAATTCTTGCATATGGCATCACTGTTTACTAGGAAATACCCTTGTAAAGCCTGAATATCTTGAGCAGCATTATGGAAATTCTTAGTGTAGTCCTGAAGCCTTTTCTAAAATTGGTCAATCTTGACAAGTATACTACTCCAAAACTGAAGAAGGACCAGAAACTCAAAGTTAAAATCTGATGTAACAACTGAATTGCAACACTACTTGTATCTGAATTTTCATTCTGATCATCTGTTATATTTTCTATTAATTCTACCTAGTGTTCTTGATTTAACAGCTTCTTCACCGATACACCAAGAGCAGTTTTCAGTCTCTCTGATCAAACAGCTGACTGTGAAAAATAAACATGCATAGCTTGCACAGTACTGAAAAATATCATACCTCTACCTCAATACTAAAATAATGAATCGCAAGTTAATTAAGTTTGTGGTTATCACAGTTAACAGACTTAGTTTTCGAGTAAAGTGCAGCAAATCTTTGTTGCACTCCTGTATTGTAGCCAAACATTACAGATGTGTTGTTGTAAAACTGTGATCGACAGACAGTTTTCAAAAGGTAATTGATACTCCAGTTATTGCAATATTATGTCTGCAATGCTTACAGTATGGTTTTTATGGACTTGAATGAATACTAAGAAAGACTCCTTCATAACTACAGTTTTTTCTCAGAGTTTATGTCTACATATCTAATGTTCTTTGACACTTGTTCACGGTGAGCAGTATCATGAGTTGAATCAAACATTATTCCATAGTATTTGGTTCTGTGGTTTTCATACACAAGTTTTTCTCCGACTGAAGATGCTAAAAGCTGGATGAATTCATTTTGTATTTCTGGTAAAAGGTATGTATTTGATCCTAAATTTTGCTCTACATATAAAAGGTAATCCTTCATGATCAAACTCTTCAACAAGCTTCAAAAGTTGTTTAAAATTTACAGTGTTTCTGTCACTCCTGTTTTTCAGTTTCAGTGATGGTTTCTTTTTCTGCAGTCAAATTTTGTTTGGCTAAATAATCTATGCAGCGTAACACCTTTTAAATATTTGTCAGTATTTCTCCTTCTCTTTAGCAATGTGATTTTTGAAGCTGTGCAACTATTTTTTTTTTTTTTTTTTTTGTCCAGTCATTTGACTGGTTTGATGCAGCTCTCCAAGATTCCCTATCTAGTGCTAGTCGTTTCATTTCAGTATACCCTCTACATCCTACATCCCTAACAATTTGTTTTACATATTCCAAACGTGGCTTGCCTACACAATTTTTTCCTTCTACCTGTCCTTCCAATATTAAAGCGACTATTCCAGGATGCCTTAGTATGTGGCCTATAAGTCTGTCTCTTCTTTTAACTACATTTTTCCAAATGCTTCTTTCTTCATCTATTTGCCGCAATACCTGTTCGTTTGTCACATCCACCCATCTGATTTTTAACATTCTCCTATAGCACCACATTTCAAAAGCTTCTAATCTTTTCTTCTCAAATACTCCGATCGTCCAAGTTTCACTTCCATATAAAGCGACACTCCAAACATATACTTTCAAAAATCTTTTCCTGACATTTAAATTCATTTTTGACGTAAATAAATTATATTTCTTGTTGAAGGCTCGTTTCGCTTGTGCTATTCGGCATTTTATATCGCTCCTGCTTCGTCCATCTTTAGTAATTCTACTTCCCAAATAACAAAATTCTTCTACCTCCATAATCTTTTCTCCTCCTATTTTCACATTCAGTGGTTCATCTTTGTTATTTCTACTAAATTTCATTACTTTTGTTTTGTTCTTGTTTATTTTCATGCGATAGTTCTTGCATAGGACTTCATCTATGCCGTTCATTGTTTCTTCTAAATCCTTTTTACTCTCGGCTAGAGTTACTATATCATCAGCAAATCGTAGCATCTTTATCTTTTCACCTTGTACTGTTACTCCGAATCTAAATTGTTCTTTAACATCATTAACTGCTAGTTCCATGTAAAGATTAAAAAGTAACGGAGATAGGGAACATCCTTGTTGGACTCCCTTTCTTATTACTGCTTCTTTCTTATGTTCTTCAATTGTTACTGTTGCTGTTTGGTTCCTGTAAATGTTAGCAATCATTCTTCTATCTCTGTAATTGAACCCTAATTTTTTTAAAATGTTGAACATTTTATTCCAGTCTACGTTATCGAATGCCTTTTCTAGGTCTATAAACGCCAAGTATGTTGGTTTGTTTTTCTTTAATATTCCTTCTACTATTAATCTGTGCAACTATTTAACCTTTTATTTTATCAGTTTTGTTTTCATGTTGTGAAAGAACCCTAATGCCTTTGGGAATTCTCATGTTCGATAATTTTTTCAATTATTTAAACCATTTTCAGTTTCCAGAGAATAACAGTTATCAACAGCATCTTTTGATGGGAAAAGCAGATACAAAAAACAAAATGCTGCGCTCTTCACAGGAAGAGGAATGTACTAACGAACAACTCACTGAAACTCCTTTTTGTAATTTTTTTGTAAACAATGAAGAAGTCTTTGATCTGTTATTCTTTTGTATAAAAGGCCCAGCACTATTTTGAAAATAAATTTACCCTTTTTCCACTATTTCTATGTAAAGCATTCTGATCTGACACAATTGCTTTTCCTGATGCCTAGTTAAACTTCATATATCCAAACTTTTTAAGGTGAATCGCATAATCTACAATTTTAATACATTTTGGCTTGTCTTGTTGAACTGGATCAGGTAAATAATCATCCAAATCTTCTACAGAATTTGATGAACCTTGGTGTTCCATTTTATCTAAATTTGGCTGTTTTGAATCAATTTCATTATTCTACCTCTCTTCCAAGTCTTTTAGTAGAGCTTGAGATGTGTTTCTCATTACATCCTCTACTGATTTTGATGTATTAATTAAGAATATATATAATACAAGAATTTTTTCCTCTTTTCAAAAGCTGTCAGAATTTTGTTTGAATTGTGAGTCTTAATTTTTTTCTGTTGTGCTTGTTTCATTTTATTGAATATCTGTAAAAAATAGAAATATAAAATTAATAACCGATCAAGTTCCTTCAAATTCATTTTGGAACTTAATTATTATATTCATTATGAAATTTTGAACAAGTATAATTTGAAATTTGTTCCATATATTAACCTACAAACGGATGAACATTAATTTCAAAATGAAATCGCCAATGCATTTAAGCAGGGAAAACATTTCATTCTGAAGTTATGTATCATTGATTTGGCATCCTCAGATGCTGCACTCAAGGACAGATGTCCCCCTCTTGTACTCTCCTTGCTATGCCACTATGTGATACCAACATAATGTCTCACCTGTTTACAATATTAGATGTCCAGGTAAAGAATAAGACAAACCATTCATAGGGTCTAAGTAATAAGCTGTACAGAAACCAATCTTACATTTGCCACACCAGATTTACAACTTTTTTCTACCTTATAGATATAGTCATAGAAATAATAAAAGCCAGTTTTCTCCAATTCAATAATAATATTCATTTAATACAATGTTAAAATCTTTTGAAAGATGTATAAAACCAAATATAATTAGTTTATTTGGAAAAATGTAACTTTTTTTTTATTTTGCATTCTACAACTGAAGCTGTTGTCTGAAATGGAATCAAAGCAGGAAGCTGGCCAATTTAGTGTAGTAGTTAAAGTATTAGGTTACAGAGTAACTAGAGTTGTATTTGATTCCTGGCAAAGATTAAAAATCGTTTCACCTCATATTTTACCTTGCCTATCTTGTTAAATACATGCGTAACATGTCCCCAAGTACACAAGCTGAAATAAAAAATAATAACATACTATTGTTATCTTTATTTTGCACTCTTGATAATCTACAGTCCAGAAATATGTAAATTGTTGAGTGGCATTGGTTCTTATTATCTTTCTTCAAAAACAGTGTATTGTGTTCACAAATATCATGTATGGCAATAACTATCCTTGCAAACTAATTTAATTTAAGTTGTACCTGTTTAGGCAATACAGCAAGAAAAATTGTTTCAGAAGTGTTCTTAATGTAGCAAATGGGTTTGAAGGACAATATTCTTATGAAAGCTTTGCTTCTTATATTGCTGGAACAAAGAAATGGTTAATCTAGAGTGCGAAGCCACCATAGCTTGATAGGATTTATGAAATGAATCGATGTACCATAGTGAAATTTTATTTTGGCCCTGAACAAGTATTTATGTTAAAAATATGATGTACGGAAAAATTTGTCAAGATTGATGAAACCACACATACAAAATACAAAAATACAACTTATGGACATTTTCTTCCCCAAGTAAGTTTTCAGAAAAATCTATCAGAAACTAAATAAGCATTTATTTGAAAAAGACTTTACTGAAACATTAAGAGGGTATTTAAGTGATTTATCAAGCCACGCTCCATAAAACGCTGGTGTGCTTGCAAACCATAAGCCCCCAGTTATGATAAAAATATAGCCGGATCCAACTGATGGTAACCATAATCAACATAAAAAGCAAATGTGGGGACCACACAAAGAAATAAAAATTGAGGTACGCTTACATAGCACTGATAATCAGGTTCAGACAGAGCGGCAAATTAAAACCAATTTTTTTTTTTGTCTTCAGTCATTTGACTGGTTTGATGCAGCTCTCCAAGATTCCCTATCTAGTGCTAGTCGTTTCATTTCAGTATACCCTCTACATCCTACATCCCTAACAATTTGTTTTACATACTCCAAGCGTGGCCTGCCTACACAATTTTTCCCTTCTACCTGTCCTTCCAATATTAAAGCGACTATTCCAGGATGCCTTAGTATGTGGCCTATAAGTCTGTCTCTTCTTTTAACTATATTTTTCCAAATGCTTCTTTCTTCATCTATTTGCCGCAATACCTCTTCATTTGTCACTTTATCCACCCATCTGATTTTTAACATTCTCCTATAGCACCACATTTCAAAAGCTTCTAATCTTTTCTTCTCAGATACTCCGATTGTCCAAGTTTCACTTCCATATAAAGTGACACTCCAAACATACACTTTCAAAAATCTTTTCCTGAGATTTAAATTAATTTTTGATGTAAACAAATTATATTTCTTACTGAAGGCTCGTTTAGCTTGTGCTATTCGGCATTTTATATCGCTCCTGCTTCGTCCATCTTTAGTAATTTTACTTCCCAAATAACAAAATTCTTCTACCTCCATAATCTTTTCTCCTCCTATTTTCACATTCAGTGGTCCACCAAAACCAATTATGCTTATCTATTTGACAGATTTACCCAATTGCCACCACAATAAATAAGTAAACATACTTATTTAACAATACTAAAAATAATAAAAAAATTCATATTGCAATTATAAGATTAAAAAACCCATAAAAATGGGGTTTTAACCGTATACCTTAATAAGGTTTTTTAATGGGATTGTACAGTTTATAAAAATCCAGAGCATTATTTTTATTTTGAAGGTGAATCAGTAACAATCTCTGGATGATCACCTTTCTCCACTAAAAATAATGTAAAGTTGATAAAATATTATTTAAGCCTGTGCTAATTTAGTTTTTACACGACTGCTCAAAATGAGTGTAATGTATTTAGAGTGTATATGTTCCACCATAGCAGCTCAATGGCTGAGCCGATTTAGATGTATGATCCTGTGTTGGAATCCTTACGTTACTGGGAGTTGCATAGGCTATAAAAATATGTCTTTATGTATATATATATGTTTATTGACACTTCGTAATGTTCTAAATAAATATAAGTATCAGTTTGGTACACCTAAATAAAGCTATACATATTACATGACTGCCCAAAAAGGATTGAAATTTATTTAGGGTATATGTATGTTTGTTACAGTGTAACAGTTCAATGGCTGAACTGATTTAGATGTATGACACCGCACTGGAATTACGGAATTGGGAGTGCCGTAGGCTATATAAGTAAATAAATATATATATATGTTTAAATAAATCTAAAAAATCTGAAATTTTTATTTTTTTTTATATCACGTTATATCCATACCATACCATATATAAACTGTGACACTTTCTGTAATGTAAGGATTACAACTCGGGGTCATATATGTAAATCGGTTCAGCCGTTGAACTGCTATGATTGAACAAATATACATACACCTTAATTACACTACTTTTTGGGCACTCGTTTAAAAAATTATACAGTTTAGAAAATTGCAACCCGGCTAACGTGCTAAGAATGCAAAACAATTCAATAAAAGTGCTCAGAAGTGTCCTATTTCGACCACTGTGTGGCTAACTGTATTTACGTCGATGCGACTAAAATAAAAAGGCGCTTGAATGGCTCTTGCATAACACCACTAGTATGCTAATATGCAACTTGATTTCGAAATGAACAGAAACGAAGCAATTTTGCAATCAGTCACCGTGCAGCAAAATCAATACGTCGAACAAAATGAACATTGTCATTTCCAATATATAGGCAACAGGAAGGTTGTTTACAAGCATTTTAACCAAGGTAGTGATCGATTTGGAGCAGAATCTCGCGGTCGCCAGTGTACGACAAATGCTGCAACCGCCATTGTATATTTGGCAACTCTGCCCGATTGATTGTCATCAGAGTTGAACAGAGTTTTGCTAGCTGGAGTCAGTTACTTCTTGCAATGCTTGGTACACTTTATAGATAAGCCAGAGACTTCCTGAATACCGAAGAACTGTTGCCGCATGTGAATGTTCGTGAACGTGCAAGTTCAACCGTATATTGTTGATGGACTTATGAAGCCTATTGCGACTGTAGAATTATGAGAGGGCTACTTTAGCAATATGGAATGTGCGTCGGGCATTTCTTCAAAGCCATGAGTGTAGGATCGTGACCTATCAAAAGCAGTACTTGGACGCTATATTTAAGGATAATGCTCATTTCTATATATTTGCATCCCATTAGAGAGGACATAAATGATTTGCTGCGGGTGAAAACGAAACGTCAATGCTGATGCGTTTCACAATAGACTTATCGCTGTACAGACATTTTTTTAATCATCTTACCAATGCATGTCTGCTTTGTTGGAGACCCTATTTCTACTAATGTGGCGATTTACTTGATAATATGTGTGACGGTGAAATCATTACAATTAGTATAATGCCAATTAATGCCGGTATACCAAATATGAACTCTATTTTGCCTGATGTTACCGACGACTGTCCGATACCTATTTATCAGTTGAATCATAAAGTAGCTCCTCCCATAGTCGTTATGAGAGAACATAGGGTAAATGAATTGGCGTGAGTCAAACTGCTTCAAGACGTAAGAGTGGGTTCAGAGAATACTGGTCAGAGCCTAACTCCAGTTAACTACTTATATTCATGGGTAATGAGTAACGAAAAAAGATTAAAAACCTATCGATTATCTGTTTTACCCTCGCTCAACTGAAGAGTTACAGGAAGGTCAGCAAAATGTTTCTGTTTGTGATTGTTTACGCCAAAGTGGAGTTGAGCCTAATAATGTCGGTAAAATCGTTCACCTGGTATGAATAAATTCTGGGGACTAGGTTCACCGATTCTTCACAGGTTTTTGGCAAACGTCCGTAACTTTTCGGGGCTCTGCACTTCTATATTACACTTTTGTGTAATTTTCTGCTCTAGCCGGGACATTTTTTGGCAGTCGAGGTTTTTAATTTTTAACAGATATAAAACTTCTGTCATCTCATAAAGGTGGATAATTTCGATAACGTCTTCTGTGAGTATATTTCCACACATTTAAACAGTAAAGGTAAGTCGGTTAAACATTTTTTTAATCAATTTCTTATTTTTATTTTAAACTGTTTAAAACGTTGTTTTATAATGTAATAATGTTTGGCTTTTTTTTGGAAGATGTACTAAAAAAGATCATTTTACATTTCAATATTTACATTTATGCTAAAATTCATGTTGGCATCGTCGGTCCGACTGATTTATCGTCATCTGTTTGCGAGTTGTGTTGGTTGAATCAAAAATGTAGAAAGTTATTTATAAGATTGTTAATATTCCTTACTTGTTTATCCGACGGAAGTTAATTGTGCTAATATTATTATTTAATGACTACATTACTGTAAAATATGACTTTTTTGTCAATTGTGTTTTCTTCAACGTTGTGAACGTCATCAAAAATATACACAGAAAATTATAGTAAGATTTGAGCAGAAAAGGTTTTGTCAATGTTATTTTAAAAATTAATTAATATTCGCTTAACAGATTTTTATTTCAGTAACAATGAATTGAACTAAAGATTTAAAAACGTAGAATAAACATAATGCTTGAAGGTTATAACTATTTACAAATAAATGCATATGTAAACAAAACCTTTTTTTTTAATGATTTTATTTTTCCACAAAATTTTGAATAAAGTTACTGCTAGTTTGAAATTATATTCAGCCAGAGTTTAAGAATAATTATCTTAGAAGTGGACTGTAAGATTTTTTAAGTATACATAATTATTTATCAATTTCTGTTTTTGTATTTATTGATTGCAGCCCTGATAAAGTTTCATGTGTATTATTTTTATTAATTTTAATTCTAAAGATCATTACTACATTTCTTTTTATTTGGTAATCCTGAGCAACTGCTTGATCAACATTAATTTGTTTTGTACTTTAATATACTGTAATTTATATGCTTAGGATCAGCAAAACACAAGATGTAAATTTCAGAAAGCAGATTTGGACAGCAGGTGACCCATGCAAGGTAAAAGTCCATGCCGCATTATCGGTACTATAGTCAATAAGCTATCAGTTTTGTGAGTTATGGTTACCTGATAATCCAAATGTTTAACTTGATAATCCATTGTGTGGAGAGAGGTTAGGGTTAAGGTTAGGTTTTTGTGGAAAGAATTTATGGATAAAATACCAAAGTTTGGTAATACTTAACACTGTCTTGTAGGACGACTGGCTGAATATATGTTTTAATGGAAATATACTTATTGCAGAGAGAGACTACACTACATGTTCTACACTGTTAGTCTTGTGTACGATGGATAATCACCGTACAAAGAGCAAGTGATTTTGAGTCTCTGATTGAATAACTATTAAGGTAATTTATAGTTTAAGTTCAAAACTGTAACCTCTCTCCACAGAACTCTAACCTTAACCCCAAACCTCTCTCTACACAATGGATTCAAGTTAACAGGTCACCATAACTCACAAAACTGATTGTTAATTGACTAGAATATCGATATCTCAACTTGGAGTTTGATCTTGTACAGGTCATTGCAGTCCAAACCATTTATCTGTTATTTAGATATTGTATTTAACTAATCCTAAGCATATCTACTATTAGTAAGAGAGCTGTTAAACATTTTAGGGTAGGTATTTGAGACAACTTGAAAATTTGTGTAACACTTCTTTTATAATTTATGAATACAAAATTGAAGACCTGGCTGAAGGGTAGTGGGGCCTAGCCAACTCTTTTAAATTTTTAATTTTGCAACATTTTATTTGGAAAAAAATGCTGGAGGCATTTTGAAATTTTAATATTTTGAAATTTAGTATTTAATGAAATAAGAAATAAAAAGATTATTTAGTCTGGTTTAAAATTTTTCCAGGCCGTTTCAAAATTGTATTTAATAAATATCGAAATATATGTTTCAGAGAATAATATTTATACCCAGAAAAAATATTTTTAAAAGGACAGGCATCTTGGTAGGACTTTTTACCTGCCAGGTGATCGGGAATGTTTTATGTGAGTGCGAGTAATGCTATGTGTAGGTTATCTTACACATTTATATATACCGGTTGATCATTTGAAAAGTTACTACATTTATTATTCAACAACAGCTGTCAATCCCATTGTATTTCTGTTTCAGGCACTTATACCATTCTTGAGGGGACCTTTTTAAAATTATTTTCAAAGGGGTGGAACCCACCATCTTTTCTACACCTACCCTAACGCAGAAATCTTATATGGCAATGGTAACATTTAATAACATTAATTGACAACCCAAAAAAAAAAAAATGAATTTTGGTGAGAAGAAAATTAAAATCCTCGCGCTCCTTTGCGCGGTAGGTGCAAAACACTATATATATATATATATATATACAAATTATTACCATAATTCAGTTCTTAAATTTTCATTTAAAAAAAATTGGATACAAATAAATATAAAACAAATTGTAAAAATTTCAATGAATGAAATGTTTTACAGTTTGTAGCGATTTTATTATTTTTATTATAAATATTTAAATTTTAACTTGAATGTTTTATTTTTGAAGATAATGGATGTACCTGTAAAAAATATCTACACATTTGAAGCTCTGTCCTCTAACAATATCAAACTAGAAAATGAAGATGATAACACAGAGGAAACGTTGTGCTTGTTTTTACCTCATCACCTGATTGAAGATGATATTACACATGATTGTGTAAGTATAGTTTGATTTATGTTTTTTTTTTTTGTGTCATAGGAAGTGTCACCACGTCATTAAACTATAACATTAAAATGTTGGTTTTATGTTTTAGGATAGTGAATCTTTCCAAGTGAAAGAGGAGCCACTTGGTAATGGTTGTGATAATTATAATGAAGTAACTGATCCTCTTGCTATTGAAGAGATCGAGTTAATTAAATCTGAAGGTCATATAGTTAAAAATGAAGTGGTAAGTTTTATTGTGCATTTATTTTATAATGAAAGTGATGTATGAAGTTTATTCTTGCCTTCTCAGAGTGTATTCATCGGAGTATGAATGAAAGTTTATGTATGCACTTGTCGATTCTTTAATTTGACTTCATTGCATTTTTTATCATGTTTTGATTCCTTCTTTAGTAATTCTTGAATTTAAAAGTTTAACTTACAAGTACAGGGAGCATTACACTCCTGATGCTTTACCACATTGGCCAAAAAGATACTACTGTTTTTACTGTGATAATGTGCGTGTATACATGTCTGATTGTAGATGCAAAACTCCTTGAAATTTTTTTACGCCTTGACAGTGAAATGTTGAAGCATGTGCTACATTCATTCACTTGATCGGGCTCCTATCGATTACTTCCTCTTCCCAAACCTGAAAAAAATGGCTCGCTAGATTCATTTTAAATGATGCAAAGGTGAGATAACTGCTTACTTCACAGAGTTGGACAAATCACATCATACTGAAAATATTAAAAAGTTGGAAAATCTGTTTAAATTATCAAATTGTAAGGGAACTAAGTTGAAAGATTAAAAAAATTTCCGCAAAATCTTGGGTTTTCTTTATCTGGACAAGAAGTAGTAATATTCATTGTAATATTGTAAAATGCTCTTAGGGATGTGTTTGTGTAGTGGAGGTAAAACATTTATGAATTACCTTGAACAGCCTGAAAGTCTGGCTAAATAACATTTTAAATAGAATGAATTTTGGTCATTGTTTACTTTAAGTGTAGGCTATTGTTTTCTTTCAACAATTTTTAAAATAATTAAAATTCCCCACTTTTCTCCTTCTTCTTGTGTTAATTGTAGATATGTAGATGAATCTTTTCAGCTGTGAGTAAATTAAAACAACATTAAAGAATTAGGTTTTTTTTTATAAGTGAAAAATAAATTTTTGTAAAAATTAATTTAAAACATAAGTATTTTAACATTTGCTCACAATATGATAATTTTGGCTAAAGACATTAGAGGTGAAAATCAAAATTCAAAATTTAGAAAATTGTGTTAACAAAATTGCTACAAATTTCATACGATTAAACAAGATGGTTTACTAATAATAAAAACAGAATCCAACTAATGAAGATTTCAGATAGATCAAAAGATCAAAACTTTAAATATTTTGGTGAAATAATTACTCTGAATTTATTAGAAAAAGGAGGTGACTTATCAATTTACAAGCAACATTCACAATGAAAAAATCTTATCCAAATACACAAAGTTAAGACTCCATAAAAACCTAATTTTTAAAACTGAAATTTAAAATGTCCAGTTAGCTTGACATTTGGAAAATTGTTGCCCCACTGTATTTATCTTTTCATTATATATCATCCGCGTCTCATTTGGCCTTGGTGGTGTTGCTTTATTCTTCTCTAGTTGAACAAATTACAACCTATACATTAAGAAAATAAAAGCTATATATATTTTTAATAACTTGCGTTATATTTTATAGATAGAAAATTTTTATAAAAATTAATTAAAACAAATCTTCTTTTTTTGGGCTATTTCTGTAATACTTGATTTTTGTCTCATTTTTAGCAATTAGACTTAGATTTTTAATGGTATTTATTACCAAAAATATTTATTTTAAATTATATTTTATGATGGATATAATGGTATTATTAAGTTCCAGCCAAAATAAAAAAAAATTATCTATTTAATATTAATTAGTTAACATATTTTGTAAGGTTTTTTCATTATCTTTTTTTTTTTAAAGGAATCTGAGATCTTATTGAATGATGATATTTCATCACAGCCTAATCTTAATATGAGAACCAGTGAACTTCAAATAAATGATTTACACATGGTGAAGGCAGAAGAAGAAATGGGGTTTTATCCAGGTCATGTAAGTATTATTGGATCGTGTAACAAACATGATTTCTCTTTTGTTTATTTCATAAATATATATATATACATATCTAATTTATATGTACATATATTTTGTTATTTTTAATGTACTCTGTCATAAAAGAAATTGCTTTTATTTCTGTTTAATTAATACTGACTTATGCTACGTGTGAATGATAAATGATCAATGTTTGAGAGCAAAAGTGTTGTTTGAAAATTTGGTGATGACTAAAATATGTGACTGTAATCTATTGATATAGTTCGCATTTCAATAAGCTGTAGGTGATTTGTTTTAATTGTTCCAGTTATCAAATTTGAATATTTATCAGGTAAGCAGTTTAAACTGACCCAATACAGAGTTAAACGTGCAACGCCAGCGGAAATAGTCTGGTTGTGTGAGCTCCACCTATTTGGTTACTATTAGCGATGTTTCTGAAAATATTCAAAAGTTATTGTACTAGATTGTTTGTAACGGTTTGGTGTTTGTTTTTGGTTTCTATGTTTGGATATTTTATTTCAAATTTCTGGTTACATAGGTAGCCTAGATAGATTACCTAGGCAAGTATGTATGAAATTTCATACATACTTGTTTATTTTGAACAGCTGTTGTCTCATTGGCAACGGTTTGTTTGTTTATGCTTTATGTTGATAGTTTTTATTTTTATTGTATGTTTATTAGTGTGCACCTGCTTTGTTTAGCAAAGGTAAAGACTGTTGGTCCGTCTATTTGACTAATCTGAGATTTTACACGAAAATTTTCTTACCTGAATTTTTGCGTAGTTGATCCGACAGGGGTTAAGTAGTGCAAATTTCTTGTACTTGTGGGTTTGCCCATTTAGTTCACTGTATAGTGGATTGTTGATTGAAGGTATGTCTGACACAGCTGACAATTAGAAGCAGGGTAAGCCCAAGCAGATTAAACCTGGTGAGGTGTTGCAGCTTGATGGCTCTTCCTTCTCTTCTGGGGAGGTTAAGTTGCAAGTTGGGACATCGACCTGGACTGGAAAGGACAACATCTTGGTTCAGGAATTTAGGAAAACCTTTAGAAGGGCAGGTACTTTTGCTACCTTGGTGCCTTTGAAGAAAATTATGATTTAGTTGTTCAGTTCTTGGAAACTTCAAGGAGTGCCTCCAAAAGTGTGCGGGATAGGATTCTGCCTAAGGTGATAGATTTTAAATGAGTTGTGGCGGCCCATGCTGAGGGATATGAGACATTGGCTGCTGAGTTTTTGAGAAGGTTCTGTTTCTTCAAGTGAATGAGAGATTGACCTCGCGATGTTTATTAATGGACAATCAGTATAGCTTTCGTCCTGGTAAAGGTACCGAGGATGTTATACTCAAGGTTATGAGTGTAGTATCAGCCAGCGAGCTGGAGTATTTATTGAGTGTCTTTTTAGATATCTCTTTAGCCTTTAATAACCTGTGATGGCCCTCTGCCATGTATCAGTTACAAAAAGGGAATGTACTGAAAATGAGATGCAAGTTCTGCAAAGTTATTTCAGATGGCATTCTTTTCATCGAGATCTGCTGCTTTGTGGAGACAGCCATGAGATTAGTAAAATGGTGTCTACGGGTTGACCCCAGGGCCATCAGTTAGGTTCTCTGTTGTGGGCAGTAGAGTTTGATTCTCTTCTGCGGCTTAGGTTGTCCAGCGGGTGTCATGGTGGCTTATGCTGACAAAAGGCTCCTGCTGGTCGAATGACGCTCGTGAAGGGAGGTTGGATTCAGAGCCACTTGAGCCATGAGATCATCAACATAAGATGAAGTTCACCTTGGAGAAGACCATGGTGATACTTCTTCAGGTCCATTTGGTGACAAGCCTGTGTTTTGATGTCAGGCCAGCAAATCAAATATGTTCAGGCTCAAAAGTATCTTGGGGTGTTTCTTGATAAGAATTTTTGATTCATGGAGTATTTACAATATGTCACAAAGAAGGCCTGTAATACCTTCGACTTGTGGTCGATCCTGATAGCGTTCTTAATTGTAAGACCATGAGTATCCTGTATAAGGATGTATATGAGACAATAATGCTATATTCAGCGCCTATCTGGGCAGAAAGGATGGTATTTAAAAGCTATCAGGATATATTATTGAGGGCCCAACATGTCTTGCTGTTAACGGTAACGAGAGGCTACCATATGATTTCACTTGAGGCAATCTTGTTTATTGCCAGAGTGAAGCCGATTGATCTACTTGTATCAGAGAGGTATGTTGCTAAGAGATCAGGAGAGATGACTTCAGAAAGAGCTCGGGATATTGAGCAACAGGGTTATGCTTTAGGCAGGCAAGATGGGATGAAACATTTCATGGGCATTATACGCACAATGTGTGTAATGCCCATGAACATCTGTTTCCTGATGTTGATGGTTTGCGAGGCGCCTCTTTGGTACGATCAAAAAATATGTGATACAATTTCTTTCAGGGCATGGCGCCTTTAGGGGCAGATTGGCTCGCTTCAGCCTTGTTGATTCTGGTTTATGTCTGCAATGTAATGCGCTGGACAATTACTTTCATGATTTTACGAATGTTTGCAGTACAATATGAAGCATACAGAACTGATTTGTTGGCTTGATGTTATCAGGTCGACATTGTACCTCCATAAAAAATTGGAAAAACCAGGCCGAATGGACTATGATTGAGGAAAATACGGGATTTCTTGTAAAAGAAAGGATTGCTGAAGGTGTGTAGAGCAGGTTCCCGCATGGGTTTTCCATTTGTTGTTCTGTTATGGTATTAATGTTCATGTTTTATGCAAAACATAAATAGAGAATATTTCTATTCTCTAGTCTATGTTTCTCTATTTATGTTTTGCTATGTTCTTTTTTATGTTTTTGTTTTATTTTATTCATGCCGATGTGTTGAACTCAATCTTTCCTATTAGGGTGTAGTTCATTTTAATTGATGGGTTATTTTGTAGGGATAACATTGAATGATTAGTAGTACATCGATGGAAATGTCATGTGGCATTTGTATCGGCGGCATCCTGACCGAGGCAAGAACAAGACTGAGATGAGATGTCTTTTGCCTGAGGTTTTGAAGATGACCTTTGGTAAAACCCATCACAGCTAGGTATGGTGAGAGTGAAATTACGACCAGAATCATTACATGGCGGGAATCATTTGCATCAGTGCAAAGTCAGGATGTACCGGATACAGATGAAACAAAATTTTATTAATGAAATGAAAATAAAATAAAATTTAATCTTGTATTTACATTAGGTAAAACTAACAATATTACCATATTTTTACAAAACATGTTCGAAGTTTGCACCCTACACAGCTGATACAGCAATGCTGAAGTAATCATACTTGAGAGTAGTAGTAAAAAGTAGTAATTTGACACAAAATGTTGCCAGTGCTGTCAGTTTTTTATTGTGATTGTATACCTTCAGTTATTTATAGTTTAGGACTATAATAATTTATATAATTTATAAACTCTAATCCTTCAAATAACCTAAGAAAAAAGACTAGACAGATCTGGGGAACAAAGAGGCTATTGTCCTCTGCTGACTGTAAAAACTGCATGAATGTGTGCTAATGAGTTGTTTCTTGGTCTTGATGGAAGAAACTATAATTTTTATCCATAATCTGTTAATGGAGTAAAGAATTCTTTGAAAATTGTACAAAAGACTTTAGTATTGACAGTACAGTAAAAAAAATTGCCTTCCCCCCATCATGTATGATTACCAGAAACAGCAGGAAATTCATTCACTAGTCTTGATAATTGAAACCATGCCTATTCTAACAAAAACTGTAGATCGGGTGTATCCACCATCAACAATGTTTTTAAGAAGCTGATCTGCATTAAGTTCTCATATGTTGTTACATGATATGGTTTCAAATTTAAATCGGCAAGAATCTAAAGGCAAAATGTGTAATTTACATCGCTTTATTGTGATATCTAATATATAAATTTTTTAGACAGACAGATCCTTCTTTGAATATCAGAAATGTCTCTGGAGTCATTACAATGGAAGGTTTCTCTTTAATTTTGCAACTTGAAATCAACTTTGTCATATATCTTTTTCTAACTGAATTGTGCATGCTGCTCTTTGCTGGGATTCTGTCATTTAGCATTTTTTCATCAAATATTTGATGTGTTGTGTAAAGGATTCAAGGTGTGCAGAAAAGTGCGAGGTGTGTACCACAAAAGTGCTAATTTGTAATAATTTGAAAAAAAGCAAGCGGTAAGAGATGTTTTTATTTTATAATCTTATGTACTTATAATACAAGATTATATTATTGTAATTACATACATACACTATAATCTACAGGGTGTCCTGACTAAAAGTTTCTTAAAGAATAACTTATATCAAGAAAACCAGGTAATAATTTAACAATCTTTTTCTTTAATAAACTCAACATGTTTTAATGTAGGTTAGTCAGCTTTAATGTATGCAGCTTTTTTAGCTCATCAGACGCCTAGATGATAATCTAACTCTTGCCATGTGTTTAGGAGCATCTGCGGCATTTTTAGAGCAACACCTTTAACAATTTTTTGTTTTAAATCGTCCAAATCACAACTTTTTCTTTGTTATAACTTTTAATAAACCCTCGAGCAAAAAGGTCCAGAGGAGTGATATCTAAGAGGTGCAGGTGGCTGTGCACTAGAACCTCCTTGTCTGATTTAACATCCAGGAAAGTGTTATTTAGGAACATGTCGATAAAAGTGGTGTGGAGCACCATCTTGTTGGAAACTAAATCTAGCACGAATCTGAGGAACAGCAAAGTTCTTAAGCATGTCATGGTACGTTGCCCTGTAACAGTGGGTTCCATGAAAAAAAATGCCCGATGATGCCATTCTTTTTCCATCATAATAGATTTCCATCATTAGGATTGTTTTCAATATGATGATTACCTCTGCAACAAACTGATATTAGCAGTAATCATTTCGTTTAATGTAATAGAGTTGTAATTTGTACACTTGCAAGTGGAGTGCTTATGACCAATGTCATGAACAGTAGAAAGAAGAATTCGCAGTCCATAACTAGACCGCCTAATAGATTTACCCGGACTGGTAGTGAATGCATCGCTTACTTGATCCACAGTCTCTTGTAATTAACAAACTTTTTGATGATTTCTAGTTTGTAAAATCAAGCTTCCAGTCTCTCTTAAAGCTGTATGTTTGGAATACGATAGGACTTGGATGTAGGATAATTGATATTCCATTCAGTTTGTACAAGCCGTTGAGCATGCATAACTAATTGAAACTCTACTAACCAAAGCATACACTGAAGGTTTTTTGTGGGGTCCACATCTTGACAGTTGCATTGGAATCGGCTTGTGTTTACAAGTGTATTCTGCTGAATCTGAGAGTACACTGAACAAATCTTAAGGATATATCCTGTCATTTGAGCCTACGTAGTAAGAGATTTCATTGACCGGTTTCCTAAATGCAGGCCATTAGTTTTAGATACCTTTAGCCCAGACATCGTGTATATAAAATGTGTGGGTTTGTAGATCTGATCAACATGAATATAGAAGTAATAAATTTATTTACCTGTTATATTTGCTAAATAGTTGGTTTGTTGGTTTTCGTAAAACATGCATTTGATAATAAAATTTCAGCCAATTGTATAAACGTACTATAAGATAAGTAAAGTTCCTTACTACACTAAAGTTAACTCTATGATTAATTAATATTCAAAACCATGTTGATTATGAATATATGTTTAAAATATTCAATTTTTTGTACATATTAGTGGCTTTTTAAAAGATAACACTTAATGTTATTGTAATTGAAATAATTTTTTATTAATTCCAGGTTGCTATGGATAAAGGAACCACCAAAGGAAGTACTAAGAATTGTATTATTTGTAAGAGCATAAATAATTCATTAGATGATGGAATTATAAATGAAAACTCCAGTGAATGTAAGTGTGCATATGGTGATGAAACGACAGAAAATTTAATTGAGAATACTAAAGAGAAAAAAAATAATAGTAACTTTTGTCAAAAGTCATTTAATTATGAAAATGTTTTAAAGAGGCATCTTAATAATATTAATACAACAGAGGAAAATTATGTTTCCAACTTTTGTCAGAAATCTTTTAATGAAAATTCTACTTTAAAATCTCATTTAAATATTCATACTAAGGAGAAAAATTATGTTTGTAATTTCTGCCAAAAGGTTTTTATTTGTCTTACTAAGTTAAAGGTGCATATTAATTTACACACCAAAGAGAATAATTATGTATGCAAATTTTGCCAAAAGTCATTTAAACTCGAAGGCTGTTTAAAAAGACATCTTAATATACATACAAAAGAAAAAAATTATATTTGTAACTTTTGTCAAAAGTCATTTAACCGTAAAGACATCTTAATGACACATCTTAATATTCATACTACTACTGATGAGAAAAATTATGATTGTAACTTTTGTCAAAAATCATTTAATTGTAAAAGCCATTTAATGTTACATCTTAATGTTCATACTAAGGAGATAAAGTATATTTGTAACGTTTGTCAAAGATCATTTAATTTCAGTTGCCATTTAAAGAAGCATCTTAATATTCATACAAAAAAGAAAAATTATATTTGTAACTTTTGTCAAAAGCCATTTAGACTCAAAAGCTGTTTAAAAAGACATCTTAATATTCATACAAAAGAAAAAAATTATAATTGTAACTTTTGTCAAAAGTCATTTAATCGTAAAGACGTCTTAAAGTCACATCTTAATATTCATACTTCTACTGATGAAAAAAATTATAATAGTAACTTTTGTCAAAAATCATTTGATTGTAAAGACGTTTTAAAGACGCATCTTAATATTCATACTACTACTGATGAGAAAAATTATATTTGTTCCTTTTGTCAAAAGTCATTTAATTTCAGATGCCATTTAAAGAGACATCTTAATATTCATACAAAAAAGAAAAACTATGTTTGTATTTTTTGTCAAAAGTCATTTAATTGTAAAAGCAATTTAAAAGCGCATCTTAATATTCATACTGAGGAGAAAAAGTATATTTGTAACTTTTGTCAAAAGGCATTTAATTACAGAAGCAATTTAAAGATTCATCTTAATATTCATACTAAGGAGAAAACTTATATTTGTAACTTTTGTCAGAGGTCATTTAATGGCAGAAACAATTTAAAGAGACATCTTAAAATTCATACCAAAGAGAAAAATTAATTTATAACTTCTGACAAAAAGTTATTAATAGTTTTTTTCTTTAAAGGTAATTTACACACCAAAGAGAAAAATTGTATAAATTTTGTCAAAAGTCTTTTAACCGTAGTTGTAATTTATGTGAACACATTAATTTCTGCACTAAAGAAAAAATGAATGTTTTTAACATTTATCAAAAATCTTTTAATGAGTTATATTTTAACAAGACATGTTAATGATATCCTTATTAGAATCATTGTGACGTTTAAAAATCTTATATTAAGGAAAAAATCAATACTATTCATTAAGTGTGCATAATTTAAAACTAGTATAACAAAAGTTATCTAATGTATATAATTTAATGTTACATTTTTCTCATTTTTGTATGTTACAAATTAAGGCAGGTTTTCTGCCTTGTATGCCTCAAACACAGATTTATATGTTACTGTGGGTGATGTTTATGAACATTTCAAGCCTAGAACCATACCAGTCAGATAATTTGATTGGTACTGAGGAATTTCACCAGTTCAAAAAAAGAGGTGCAGAAAAAATCTTCACTAGTGAAACTTACAATTATATGTTATAAAAATCAGAAGTTACATTTGTTTTACTTGGAACACTGTTTTTTTCAAATGCATTTTCACAAATAACACTGACCTTGATTAAATCTAAACTGTCGTTCTGATTTTATATTAAAGTTTACTTCTCATCACAGGTGTTACATTTTAGTAATGTTTTCAAATATTAAACCCATACAAGAAGTGTGTAATCTGATATCTGTGCCTGTTGTTTTCAATATTGGCCTCAAAATCTATTATTTTTTTATTTTTTACTAACATACTTTAAAAAAATTATATGACTGCTTCTTTTATATATCAATTTCTTTAAAAATGTCTTATTGTTATCTCCTGGTCGTTAATTATATTCCTCTTTTTCTTTTGCGCTAACAAAAATGATTAAAAATGCTCAATAACCTTGTAAATAAACAAAAACTATCATTTTGAAATGTACTTTTCAAATCATCATAATAGTCCTATTATATTCTCAAATATGTTCTGTTCACAATAGAGAAAGGAAATGACAGGAGGTGCAGACTTAAGCAATAGAGGGCAAAGACTTGAGATGCCAGGTCTAATGCTGCACTTTGAAATTGTATTTGCAACTCTACTAGTTTAAGTTTTTATAAATTTTCAAATATTATGAAAATTTACAGACACATTTTTGAAAGTATATACTGTCAGAAATTGTAAAAAGATGTTACATTTTTTTTTGCCCAAGGTAAAAACCTCCCTAAAAAAATTAGGAATCTTTAAAATAAAAAAAATACTCTGTTGCCACTGATATATTCAATACATGTCTTGGTTATATATTTTAACAGATTTGTATGTATGATTTTATTATTCTTTTTTTTTTTACTGATTCAATTCATTTAATTCTATGGTAATTAATTATTAGAAATGTTGTTTATTTTTAATATTGTGAAACGTTTGCTTTTTCATAGGAAATAGATAGTATTTTTCCTGTGATTACTTTTAACATTTCTATTTAAATTTTTGCTACTTCAAAATTGCCTAATCATTGCCTGATGTTACATAAAGGCAAACAAAACAATCTCTTCCTAGATTGTCTTTTTTGTAATCTAAACTTTTTTTGCTACCACATTTAGTTTTCAATGTTTTCTTCCATTCCTTTATGATTATCTAGAATACAATTGAAGCGGATCAGAATCAACAGTCTTGTTACCTTTTGCCTTTTTTACTTCTTTGTACGAAATAAAGGAAGTATTGTGATTTCGAAAAGTTTGATTTTCAGATTTCAACAGAAATATCCATTTTGACCATCCCTGAATCCATTTTGTAGTTTTGGTATGTTGTCTCTACGTATGTATCTCGCATTACTCAAAAACGATTAGCCATAGGATGTTGAAATTTTTTGCAATAAATAATTATTCAGTAATAACGATAAAAAAAAATCAGAAGTTATTAGTGAAATAAAATTTTATGTACTTTTAAAAATGTGTATGTGTAATTTAATAGGTGTACATATGTGTATATGTAATAGAGTTTGAGAAACATATGATTATTTAATATTAATTGAAAATTATAATTTAGAATCTTGTTATTTTTGGATTTTTTATCTTAATTTCTGTTTATCTACATTAAAGTTAACTACAGAGTAACTGAAAAATAGACCCTCAAAAGAACAACATATACACTGAGGCTTACATGTCCAATGTTTTATAAAATGCAAAGAATTCTTATCTTTAAGCTCATTTTTCCTCTGATATTGTCGGCCAATATTCTCCCAAAGTCGGAGTTCATCATAATTTCATTTTGTTTTTTGTTGTCGATCATTTAATTGCTCTCTGGTTTGATATAATTCTTCTGGTTTGATATAATTCTTCTGGTCTTAATTTGTGTATACGTCCTCTAATTTTAGCAATTGTGTAACTTTCCACTTTATGAAAAAATTGGAGGATTGTATCTCACTTTAAAATGAAGTTTAGCAAAAAATGTCTATATGTAATTTAATAAGCCTACAGGTAAGTCATTTGGTGTCCGCATCAGATTTTTTATTTTTAATGGTTCCGATAATTCCAAATAAATTTAATTTAAGAAAAGACATTGGAAATTATTTCTTTAGTTAAAAAATTTATTATTTAAGCCAGTTACCTTTAGTTAATTTTACACAAACCTTTAGTTCCACACAAAATTTTCCCTTTCTAAACCACCTTGTTATATTTTACAGATTTTTATTGACGTGCTCTTCTATTCTATTCTCTACAACTTTTGTAAGATTTTTTAAGGTTTGTAACTTTTGTAATGTTACTGAGAGAACAGAAATTTATATGCACCATTTTGCCTCCTTTTTTATGTAAGGATGAATTAGGGCAGACTGCCATTCTTGTGGGATTTTTTCTGTCTTCCAGATGTTTTTAAATAATTTTTCTAATAGATCATTCATTAATTAGCTAATCATCATAATTTTAAAAATTGCATATTGGGTTCTCACCCAGATGCTTTATTATTTTTTACAGATTAAAAGGGTACTGTTTTAGTTACTGGTTCCTAACAGTTGACCTTTTCTTTAGGTTTTTGAGTTTAACAATTTTTCAGAATAATTTGCTAAAATTTTACTATTATTGGTTGATATGATTTACATTTAAAATTATGCATGTAATTTTTTTTTAAATTTAACTATTTTATTGTAATAAAAAGCTCAGTTTACTTAAATTTCTGTTTTTGAAATATATTTATAATATATAAATTTTGATTTTATGTGGTGTAAATAAATAACATTTTGTTCATAATGTACACAATATCAGAATTATGTAGTTTGATTTTATATGTCTGTGAATCAAAAGTATAACATCCACTTAACTATGTAAGTGGATTATGGATTAATTGTCAAATGTACATACCAAGTTATTTATTTTTTAATCTAATAAACAAAATTACACAGAAAACAAGTTTCTTCTTTTTTTAAACCTATACTGTTCCTTTGTGTAAAAACAAATCGATTGTATTAAAATGTGACCGGACGCAAGTTTATTTATCTTGTAATAATTATGATGATAAACACTAAAAGTACCTGCTTTGTCCGACCTACGTAGTGAAAGTGGTACTAATGTGCGTCTACATCCAGGTTTGGGGTTTGAATCTGAGGTCGGTTTTGAATTTTTTATTTGTAAGTGCCTGCAAATATCTGTCAGCCTGTCTATTTTGAAGTGTTTTTATATCAGTGTCTTTTAAAAATGATATGTGCAACCTTACTTTTTCTATTTAAAATTTTTAGCCTCCCAACCGTGGGGGTTTTAGCAGCGGTAGATTTCTAAATAGGCTAGCTAGGCTATAGCCCACACCGGTAATGGGCTGCTTGGTGGCAGAGTGTGGCGGCACATTTGTAAATCTGCTTCTGGGTTTGAGTGTAGTGGCCTCACATCAAAAACAGATTGTTTTGAGGTTGTAGCATTTATAAAAATTTCATTTTTTATGTTGAATAGTTATTACTGCATGTGATATGCTGCCTATACTCTTATTATTCTTTTATATATCATTTATGGACGGCGTTAAAGATAATTTGTTCTAGTATTTTTATTTATTTTTTTTAATTTTTTTTTTTATTAGTGTTTTGACTGACTCTTTTTCTTTCTCTTTTCTCCAGTCATTTTCTTTTTCTATTTCTTAACTTGCGATTGAAAACTAATTTTGTAAAGAGATCCTGTTTAAAATCTTTACAATTCCTACTATTGGAGATCATTTTTTTAATCGCTTTCTATGCGTTTGCTTATTCCCGTCTGATTTATATTGCGATGCGTGCTGTATTTGATATGTAACGATCGAATGATGTTATTTCATGTCAAGCCAGACATGTCGTGAGTCAAGTAATGAGTAATTCAACTTCAGTATGAGTTCAGCTCTTTGTATGACTTGTGTTCTATAGTTGCGGTAGTGATTTTATCGTATGCATATAAAGATTGTTTCATAAGTGATGCCTTAAATTTAGTGAAAGATTTTTATGACAGAGCAACTTTAGGTATTATTTTATTGAACATAAAGATTTGTTGAAGTCACTTATGTTTTATTGCACTACACGGTGAAACAATTGTATAAAATATTTTAAATATTTATAAATTAAAACTTAATTATTTTTATAATTAAGTATTTCTATAATGTATCATTTACTTTCGTTCATTAAAACATTTTAATCTTACGATGAATAAAAATTCTCCTAATATATTATGTGAGTAGAAAATTCACCACGAAAACCTGTATCGAATCTGCTGAAAACTGCTTACAAACATTATTTTGACTGTCCCTTTGGAGACCAAGATAAATTCTGGGCTGCACGTGTAGCATGCATCAAGTGCTACGTTAAACTAACCCGGTGGTTAAAAGGAAAAAATACTTGTCTATAATATATTTTTATCTTTCACTTTATTCAGTTTTGTTGTAGAGTGTAATTTGTGAAAATACATAACAAAATGAGAGCTCTATCATTCAGTAAACATTATTGGTGAATATGATGTGGAAAAAGTGTTTAATTAACACCAGTACAATAAAGTATCGTGTAAATATATAATTTTAATCATTATAGAACATGTGGATATAATATTTATTAATTTATATATATATATATATATATATTCTTGAGCATATACTTCTACATTTACTGAAACTGAAACTTAACCTCAAATATATAATATACTGAAATTCAAAATTACATATAACCTCAGTTACATTTTCCTTTATTAGCCTGTAATAGTATTTTATAATATATTAATCAAATTTTTATAAGTAAATAAATAACAATAGAATAAACAATAATATGTATATTTGCATTATTTATTTTGTAACTGTATTAATTTTAATATATGTAGATATAATTATAAGCATAATGCGCAAAGGGATAAACACCAATAGTAAAAGAATAAATCGTCTAGAAAAAGGGCTAAACTAGAACATCTTAAGTTGGTATTTCTGTCAAAATAGCCGATTTATGCACAACCGTTATCAGTTATTGAATTGTACCAAATCCTTTTAAAGAAGAATTTTTAGGGGTATGATTTCTCATTATGTAAAGCTGCTAGAAATTTTTCTTGGAATATTCAGCAACATAAAAGATTTTATGAATTATTCATATTTTTAAAGTTTATTAAATAGTTGATAAAATAACAGCGGCAGACACGAAAAGTAGTTTTTTATAACTAATTGTTCTGTTCGTAGTTTGAGCCGACTAGTGCTGTGCTCTAGTCGGTACCAATACAGTCCATACTAGCTCTAAAGATTCAACACTAATGCATTTACTTTATATACTGATATTTTGATTTTATTTTATAATTTAACATTATTTCACAGTTTGTATTTAAATAATTAGTATGGGCTTTAAATACATTTATTTTTTTATCTTATAATTTATTTGACGTGATCTATGTAATGTATTATTATGTTCTGATCATAATTAAAGATTTATCTATTGATTTAATTACAGCAAAAAGAAATTTTTAAATCTGAAATATATAATTTAATAAGAAAATTTAAATCATTATAAAGCAGCTATAAAATAAATTTTAAGACGGCATGGCGTGCTTGTCCTTTCACAGACTGTCATTATATAGTCAACTTTTGACAAAAAGTAAAACTAAAAATACGAAAAACAATTATTCGTTTTTATTATAACCTTCTTATAATATTTGGCATACATTAATGAAAACACAACCTCGCTTATAATCATCGACATGTTAACATAATAATTTATAAAATTTTTAATAAGTTACAAAATTTTCAGGAATGTTAATGCATTTTTTATTAAAAATACGTGTAAACTCATACAAATTACTAACGAAAACAATTCATTAATAAACACAGCAACTGAGCAAAATAAAAATAAAACTTTTATCGGACTAAATACAGCTTCGGAGACTGGATGTAAATTCAATTACAAATAGAAGAGCTCGTACAGGAATTACAATTAACAAAGAAATTTTACCTAACACCTCATGGAAACAAAATGCATGTGTACAAATAAATTATTTGTAGGATATTTCATTTTAATTCAACAAATTATCAGTGCATCACTATATTTGATTTTGATGATGTTTGGCACTACCCAATTTGTAGTGGCCACAAAATATTATTTTATATTTTTTAAAAATATTTTTCTTGAGCAATAGGCTATTTTCTAACTCATTAACAGGTAAAAACAACCATTTTCGTCAATTTTTCCATGAGCTGTAGTAAAAATTACAGATGGAACTTCATCTTAGGGTACTGAAATTCGATTTTGTTACGTAATCAAATCTTGTAATGTTTACAGCAGGTTTACATGTTGTTGTTTTTTCAAATTTTGGCCCCAAACTAAATAATAATGAGGGCTTTGAATGTTAGGTGTAATCAGAGATGCGGAAGAGAGAATTCTTCTTGTAATTTTATCGGCTTTCTTTCTGTGATAAGGTAGTTATTGATGAAGTAATATGTGAAAGCGTTGAATGTATGTTAGTTGAAATGTGAAATACGGGAAAGTGATTGTTTCTTCATTGGTTAAATTTTTATCGGATTTCTCACTCTGATAACGTAGTTATTGAAGTATTCTGTGAGAGCGTTGAATGTTTGGTGTAATCAAAGATACGGAAGAGTGAATGCTTCTTGTCATTGGTTAAATTTTTATCGGCTTTCTCTCTATGATAAGTTACTGTAGAAGTAACCTCTGTTGGTGTTTGATGTTAGGTGTATTCTTAAATACGGAAGAGTGAATGTTTCTCTTCATTGGTTAAATTTTTTCTACTTTCTTTTTCTGATAATGTAAATATTGAATAAGTAATCTTTAAGGTTGTTGAAGGTTTCTCTTCATTGGTTAAATTGTTATCGGCTTTCTGTCTATGATAAGTTACTGTAGAAGTAATCTGTGAGGGCGTTTGATGTTAGATGTATTCTGAGATAAGGAAGTAAGAACGTTTCTTGTCATTGGTTAAATTTTATAGGCTTTCTCTCTCTGATAAGGTAGTTATTGAAGTATTAATCTGTCAGTGCGTTGAATCATAGTTTAATCTAAGATATGGAAGAGAGAATATTTCTCTCATTGGTTAAATTTTTATCGGCTTTTCTTTTCTGATAATGTAGTTATTGACGAAAAGTAGTCTGTAGGCAGTTTAATGTTAAGTGTAATCTGAGATAAGGAAGGGTGAATGTTTCTTGTCATTGGTTAAATTTTTATCTGTTTTCTCTCTCTGATAAGGTAGTTAATAATAAAGTAATATGTGAGGGCGTTGAATGATAGGTGTAATCTGAGATACGCAAGGGTGAATGTTTCTTGTCATTGGTTAAATTTTTATCGGCTTTCTCTCTCTCTTAAGGTAGTTATTGAAGATATAATATGTGAGGGCATTGATTGTTAGGTGTAATCCGAGATGCGGAAGGGTAAATGCTTCTAGTCATTGTTAAAGTTTTTTCGGCTAACTCTCTCGGATAAGGGAAATATTGAAGAATTAATCTGTGAGGGCATTGTATATTAGGTGTAATCTGAGAAACAGAAGGGTGTATTTATCTTGTCTTTGGTTTAATTTTTATCGGCTTTCTCTGAAAAATTTGTTGCAGAACAAGTAATCTGTGAGTGCATTGAATATTAGCTGTAATCCTAGATACGAAACAAGTGAATGTTTGTCTTTATTGTTAAATTGCCATTGGCTTTCTCTCTATGATAAGTTAATGTAGACGTAATATGTGAGGGCGTTTGATGTTAGGTGTATTCTAAGATACAGAAGAGTGAATGTTTCTTTTCATTAGTTAAATTTTTTCTGCTTTCTTTTTCTGATAATGTAGTTATGAAGAAATAATCTGTGAGGTGTTGAATGCTAAGTATAATCTGAGATACGCTAGCGTGAATGCATCTTGTCATTGGTTAAATTTTTATTGGCTTTCTCTCTATGATAAGGTAGTTACTGAAGAAGAAATCTGTGAGGGCTTTTAATGTTAGTTGTAATGTGTGATACTGAATGGTGAATATTTTATGTCTTTGATTTAATATTTATCTGTTTTTCACCTCTGAAAAAGTTGTTATTGAAAAAATAATCTGTGCAGGCAATGAATGTTGGGTGTAATCTGAGATACGGATGTATGAACGTTTCTTGTCATTGGTTTAAATTTTGTCGTCTTTCTCTCTCTGATAAGGTAGTTATTGAAGTATTAATCTGTGAGGGCTTTAATGATACGTGTAATCTAAGATACGGAAGAATGATTGTTTCAATTCATTTTTTCAATTTTTTATCGGCTTTCCTTTTCTGATAATGTAGTTTTTGTCAAAGTAATTTGTTAGGCACTTGTATGTTAAGTGTAACCTGAGATACGGAAGAGAGAATGTTTCTTGAAAGTCATTGGTTAAATTTTTATCAGCTTTCTCTCAATGATATGGTAGTTATTGAAGAAGTAATCTCTGAGAGTGTTGAATGTTAGGTGTAATCCTTGTTACGGAAAAGTGAATGTTTCTTCATTTGTTAAATTTTTATAGGCTTTCTCTCTCTGTTAATGTTGTTGTTGAAGAAGTAATCTGTAAGGTTGTTGAATGTTACGTGTAATCTGAGATACGCTAAAGTGAATGCTTCTTGTCATTTGTTAAATTTCTGTAGCCTTTCTCTCTGTGATAGAGTAGTTAAACAAGAAGTAATCTATTAGGGCATTGAATGTTTGCTGTAATCTGAGATACGGAATAGTGAATTTTTCTTCATTGGTTAAATTTTTATCGGCTTTCTCTCTATGAGGTTCTGGTATATCCGGGCTGTGTGCAAGTCTCAGAAAATGTGATGGCATTGTGGTCAGTAGCAAGTTTTTCAGTTGCACATGTCTGGCTAGGAATGGAGGGGGTGGTGTAGCAACCGGACACGCTACGAGGTGGGATCTTCTCCCCTCGGGGGAATCGAGATGTTGCACACGCCAGTCAGTTGGAATTATACTTTCTTGTCCATCATTATGTCAACGATCGAGCCATGACCCCGTCCAATGTATGTGTGGACACAATCCATGTTACATGCCACGAGCCTTACTGCTGCAAACATACTGGGCATGGCATATCCGCGTCTTGTCGAGATACCATCCAGCTCACAACATTCAAAATTCAGATCGCCTGTTAATATAATGGGTTTGCGATGTCCTCTTATAAATTCTTCAAATTCTATAAATTCAGAAAACGTTGCCATCCCCGAGTTGGGGGAGATATATGCAGATATTAGCATATGTTCAGTCAACTCCACAGCAACAAATCCATTATGTCTAGAGACACCTATCTGTGCATACCGACCTGATACGTTCAGAATAGCTGTGTCTGCATTCCTATCAGCCTCCCAAGTGTTGGCAGCCACCGTCCTCATATTAGGTTTCAAAATCATTAGAAAGTCAATTTTTTCCTCAATGTGGCCATTCTCCAAGTCATGCACAAAGGCGCTACGGTTTGCATTGAGTTGCATCAGTTTCATCAGTCGGTCTTCTGTCAGTCCAATGCCAGCCTTATTACATTTCAGGCACCTTGAAGACTTCGTACAGTCTCTTTTCTTATGGCTTTGTCCACTACAGTTATAACAACGACCAGTGCGATCAGGCCTGTTACATTGAGAGGAGGAGTGACCCATCTCCCAGCAGCTAAAGCAGTGAGTATCAAGATTCTTAACTGGACTCTATAAAGTACCCATCATATACAAATTCTCGCCTGTATAAGTTTCATTGCCGCTCTGTGTGTTGTGATAAGTGACGCATTTTGCATATTACCGTAAGCGGATCTTATCGATGATATTTAAAATTCATCCTTATCATTGATGACTTGAGCCACCGCATTTCTTATTTCATTCTCAGTTGTGTCGCAGTCAAAGTCTCTGAGCTGGACCACAGTCCTGCAACTGCCTCTTGTTTTTAAATCAATCTGTAGGTCTGCGGTTCTGTCTCTGAGTACATTTTTTAAACCCTCCGCATTCGTATGACCCTTGACCTGGATGCTTAATTGCTCATCAGCACCGTTACGTAATGCCAGGACATCTCCGCACTCTTTTCATGTAACAGATTGCTTTACAGTACGAAGAAGGTCAGCGTATGATCTTCCTGCGGATCTTATTATTAGCGTGCTACTGTCAGAAACTGCTGGCGTCGTCAACCTGACGCTCTGAATAGGTCCACTTTGGGCTTTTGCCGTTGTCTGTGACAACACCATTTTTATTTTACCAATTCTCCCTCTCAGTGTATATATTAACATACATTTTATGGCCATACCGATTTTTCCTTCTGGTAAAACAAAAGTCGGTGATGGGGAATCCTCTACCACCTTCCTGATCGTCCCTAAGATGCCGCATACTGTATTTTCTTCTCCTTCCTCCAGGTTATAGAAAATCTTGTATTTTCCTTTAAGAATTTATCAGCTTTCCTGCCCATGATGATAGCTTCTTCAATAATATCCTCTTGTCTAATGTCTCAGGGCTGTGCACCCACACTTACCGAGCCCCGCCGACATTCAAGAGTTCTGAATGTGCAGACATCTCCCTCAGCCAAAACTGCATTGGCCAGCAGTTGTACATTTCCAGATAGGTCTGTTGGCTGGTGTTTTTTTGCTAACCTGATTAGTTCAGCATCAGTCAGTTTTTCATCTAGGATGTTATGCATATTGAACATGTGTGTTCTTCAGTTTGTGTCCCCTGTGTAGTTCGTTTGGTGGGTGTAGTAAAGTCAAGCAGTTTCTGGAGACCACTGAGGATAGCTTGCAGTTCTTTTTCTTGCATGTTGATAAAATCATGAAATCCAGTACCGTGGTTGTGTCTGAAAATCTACAGGGCAAGCCCCAGTAGAGCCCCAGGGCAAGCCCTCATTAAAATTTTTAAGTAGTACCTCTATGTTCTACCCTTTAATTCCTAATATTTTGATTCCCACAAGGGGGATTTCGGGGCTCCGAAAAAAGGGGGAACGGGTGTTTTTGAGGGGATAGGTAAAATTTATGAAGCCAAAAATGAGGTCAAAAATTTGGGGGGCCGAAAATGTATCCCCCCAAAAATGAAGTCAAAAGAAGGGGGATCGGGAAGGACCTGGGACGGATAGATCCCAGGGGATTTACAGGAAGTACAGGAAGTACAGGAAGTAGGAAGTACAGGAAGAGATCTATTGAGAAAAAATCATTCCCCCTTATATTCCTGTCTCTGGACTCACCACAAAATTTACATACTCACGATGAAGATTGAAGAAAATTTCTTAAGTCCTTGATTACTGTATTTGGTTACTTGTCGAATCTTGAAAACAGAACAGCCACTCAAGTCTACTCCTTAATGCCTATGGCAATAAGGTCAACGTTAGAAAAAACGTTATAAAAAAGTAATTCGTTATCCTTTAATCACAATTTTCTTTAAAACACATGAACTAATATTCACCGACAGTTCCAATAGTCCAAACTGAAAAACCAATTAAAATTCTAAAAAAACATGGAGCAAAGAAACAACACATCCGCTCTGCTCGACTGCTCATACTCAACCTAACATGTAGCCTGATCTTTCTATCATCTCTGTATCCTTACTGCCAGAGGCAACATCCATTGGTTGGACTTCTTTTTTGTCATCAGACGTCTTCCTGGACATCACTGAAGAACACTTTAACGTCGTAGCAGCTAGAAATTGATTCTGTGGCTGCATAAAATTTAAATGTTTATAAATTTTTACAAAAAATTATTTTTAACAAACCGAGTTCAGAAATTGACTCTACACAAAAAAATCTGACAATTTGAGTATCCACTTGCACTATTTGGGGGGTGGCAGCGGGAGTTGGAAAATGTATAAACCTATATCTGGATATGATGTGAGGGAAGTCAGGGAGTCCGGAGATAACTGAAAAAAAGAAGGAATTTCCCCTTATAGCTCACCTTAGACTTATAAAATATTACAGTTGGCAATACCTGTTTAGAATATTGCCACAGCTGTACACTACAAAACTGACAGTAACAATCCCGCCGAATCTAACCGGTCACTCTAACCTAAAAACACTATAAAAGTTGAAGTACATCACTGAAAATTTGATTACTCATTTACTCATTAATTCTCAAAAGTAAATTACACCCACTTGTACGATTCTTAAGAAACACTTATTTTACTTAATCAAACACTTAACATTACCAAAATTACAAATAACACCTCTAAAACACCTTTCACTTCCTACACCATAGGCTACTCAACAACACCTTTTCTTTTTTTTTTACCTGTTTAGCCTACAGGAATCATCATCAGGTATTATTTCAGAAGATGAATGAGGATATGTATGAGTGTATATGAAGTGTAGTCTTGCACAGTCTCAGGTAGACCATATCTGAGATGCGTGGTTAATTGAAACCCAACCACCAAAGAAAACCGGTATCCACGATCTAGTATTCAAATCCGTGTAAAAGTAACTGCCTTTACTAGGATTTCAACGCTGGAACTCTGCACTTCCAAATCAGCTGATTTGGGAAGACACATTCACTACTAGACTAACCCAGTGGTTCGCTCAACAATGCCTAGGATTCGTCTACTTCACACACATGAAGATCATGTGTTCAACATCATCAAGGTTATCACTATACTACGAGAACAAACTGTACTCGCTGGTATATAGATACGACATGAAGCAGTTATGACATGACAGTAACTGAATAAGGAAATAAGTCTACCTCACAGCTGTTTCTCATTGGTGCCAAATGACATTGATGTGGTGGTGGTTTATTTTTTTTAAATCGTATTAACATATTTTAGAATGTGGTTGAAATAAATAACAGCTGTATAAACTTTTTTTTTAATGCAAGTAGATACCTATAATCCGTTTGTTCAGGACAATGAATAATGAGGTGAATGAATGTTTAAACTGCCTTGAAGGAGAAAGCTCAACAGCAAAAGTTAACTCTTATTTATTTCATACTTCTCATAAAAGTATTTACTTCTTAAAGATCTTGAATTTTAATAAAAGTTCAGTTGGATATAAGTGTCAAAGATTAATGGTCAGAACATTTGGATGACAGTTGAGTTTTGTTTAACAAAGTGAGATTTCTTCTGTAACTATAGGTATCTTGAATCATGTACATTGTTATTTGTAATGTACAAAGTTAAATATGTGATATGCAAAACTTTCTATTGCATACATAACATAATTATGCTAGATTCTGATAATATTTCCATTAACCAGCTGCCATAAGTCCAGATCAGATTTTCGATGGCTTTGTAAATAATAACCTTGTTCAGAGATAATTTTCAGTTTCAATTTAGAATCCAGTACATTTGACAAAATTTAGTATTCAGTTTTCCTTTTTTTCCAAATGTGAGCCTTTTGTCAAGATAAATACCAAAGCATTTTGGTATTCACCAAAATGCTTTGGTGAACACTTTAGTTGCTGCTTTGAAAATGCGAAACTAAAATATTACTTTTAATTTTCATTAGACTTTTATTTGCCACAGCTTCTGCCACATTTCAATGTTGTTTAACTCTTCTTGAAGGTGCTGTGATGGAAATGTCTGGTAACTTGTGAATTACTTTTACACAATAGAAGCAAATCGCTTAAAATATGCTACTGTAGTGTTGTGAGAACAAGCATATTGGAAGTGCATGTTGAATACACTTCCTTGAGCAGTGCCTGCAGTTACGGAATATTCTAGAGATAATTCAGTCTCAAATTGTTCTTGAAATATCTATTACTTAAAAAAGAACTGGAAATGTTAAAAAACTGAAAACGTAGATGTCGATTAATTTGAAAAAGGCTAGCGTGTTACACTTTTTCTTACGGCTTGGCAGATATCAAGAAGAACCAGCAGAGCAGACTTTTTGTCTGAACGAAAAATTTGATGAACCTGTTGGATGGTACTATGATTTGTTTGAAAGCCAAACCGGTAGTCAAATGTTTTGTTGTAAAAAGGTCTCAATCTTTTGTACAAATTTCTTAGAAAACCTTTTAAAGCACAGGTAGCAAGCTAATCTATTGATATGATGTTATAAGAGAAATAAAATTTAGTTATGCAAAAGCAAAAATTCTACTCGTAAAGACAGAATAAAATAATTTTATGCTGTCTGGTTGTATATGTGATTTTTCACTCATATTTCTTATTTCTGTATCCCAACAATCTGGAAATTTTTTTAAACAACTTTTAAATTAAAAATCCTTTTGGATGGTATTGAGCAATACTTGTTGACACTTACTTACTATCTCTTTCAAGAGACCTAATATGTGCTTAATTCCTTTGGGCAACCAAGTTACAAGGCCATGGGAGTTTGTACAGAAATTTAAAAAAAACATTTAATGGCAAATTTTTGAATATACATTTTGTATAATGTTATAGCGTCCAAATTTAAAACCCTCTATACTATCATACTGTTGAAATTGAACATTAATTTGGTGTAAAACATGTTTATATTTATACTACAATAGTTCTCATGTGTATTGACAACAATTTTTCTTGAAGAGAAAAATCATGACAATTATTTAGAAGGGCATGATGATGCGCATTCAAAAGTCAATAGACTTGACATGTGTTGTTATAGTCATCACGTTAATCATCAATAAACAAGAAAAATGGGTCACTACAGTAGTTTTTAAATGTTACAATATTTTTTTTTTTGTAATAATGATCAATCTTTTTATAGACTGAGCATACAGGAAAATAAAGGAAAATTTTGGGGTACATAAATTAAAATCTAATAATGTGTTAAACAAAGATGGTACACCTAATACAAAAGACCAAGTCAATAGGTGGGTGGAATATATTAAAGAGTTATACAGAGGAAATGAATTAGAAAATGGTGTTATAGAGGAAGAAGAAGATGAAAGAGGGGAAACAATACTGAGATCTGAATTTAAAAGAACATTAAAAGATTTGAATGGCAGAAAGGCTCCTGGAATAGACGGAATACCTGTAGAATTACTGCGCAGTGCAGGTGAGGAAGCAATTGATAGATTATACAAACTGGTGTGTAATATTTACGAAAAAGGGGTAGTTTCGTCAGACTTCAAAAAGAGTATTATAGTCATGATACCACAGAAAGCAGGAGCAGATAAATGTGTCATGCATCAAAAATCTTAACTATAATTCTGTACAGAAGAATTGAGAGGAGAGTAGAAGTGTTAGGAGAAGACCAATAATTTGGTTTCAGGAAATATATAGGGACAAGGGAAGCAATTTTAGCGCTCAGATTAATAGTAGAAGTAAGATTAAAGGAAAACAAACTGACATACTTGGCATTTATAGACCTAGAAAAGACATTCGATAACGTAGACTGGAATAAAATGTTCAGCATTTTAAAAAAATTAGGGTTCAATTACAGAGATAGAAGAACGATTGCTAACATTTACAGGAACCAAACAGCAACAGTAATAATCGAAGAACATAAGAAAGAAGCCGTAATAAGAAAGGGAGTCCGACAAGGATGTTCCCTATCTGTGTTACTTTTTAATCTTTACATAGAACTAGCGATTAATGATGTTAAAGAACAATTTAGATCCAGAGTAACAGTACAAGGTGAAAAGGTAAAGGTGCTACAATTTGCTGATGATGTAGTACATGCAGTACATCATGCTTTCCTTCGGCTTGCCACAGGTGCATTTACATCAAGCCCTGTCGCAAGCTTACTTGTAGACTGTGGTGAGCCATCACTTTAGGATAGATGGAACCAGCTTTTATTATCTTATTTTGATTGCCTCAAAGGACAGCTAAATCACACCCGGCTTTTGACTCAGTCCTTAGAAATCCTAATTTAGGAAGGTATGAGGACCATCCACGTTGTACTGCACCTGTAGGTGTCCGTACCCGACGTCTACTGCTGCATATCAATGTTGACACACCGTCATTCTTTCCAATGTATCCGTGCTCATATCCTCTGTGGGGAATAAACCTTATAAATTTTATGTTTGACCTTACGATGTACAATAAAGAATCGACACTACCTACTGTCTTTCAGAAAATGTTTCAGTGTGTTCTCTCCAAAATGAACCCAGACGTGGTGGTATATACTGATGAATTGAAACAAAACAATACCGTTGGTTGTGCGATGTTTGGTCTACCTGGTATTACGAGTGTGTTTACCGCTGAATTATACGCTATAAATAAAGCTATAACTATAATGGAAACAGTGAAAGCTCTGAAATGGCGATGGGCAGGGCACATCGCGACAAGATGTGATGGAAGGTGGACAAAGGCGGTACTTGAGTGGAGTCTGAGTGGACAAAGGCCAAGAGCCAGGCCACCAGACCGATGGGACAGAGGCATTAGAAGGTTGGCTGGAACCAACTGGAACTGTTGAAGGCCTCCTGTCGAACTAGACTTGAAGAGGCTACATCTTGTAAAAGATTGAAACAGCTGTATAATAATAATAACATAAACTTACAAATTAAAAGCAACTTCAATGCAAACTTATCAGTCTACATAAAAAGAACTTTTCTTCATTATCAGTTATTAAAATACGATCTCTGGCAATAAATTTACCCCAATCATTATCAGTTTTAACAAACAATGAAATTAATAATTGCCAGAGATAGTATATTATTTTAATAACTGATGATGAATCCATGGATTCAAAAAGTTTTTTTTTATTAACTCATGTTTGCATTGAGGTTGCTTTTTATTTTTTGTTGTTTATGGTGATAATATATAATTCAAAATTTGTACCATTATGTAGGTCACTTCAAGCTGTGAAAAATCAAGTTGCCTCATTTTGATTACATTGTTACAGCCTGAAGTTTTTATTTTATGATAAAATTTATTTTTAATGCCTTTAAAAGGATGTGTTACAACTGCCATTCTTTCCATTTAATTTTTGATTTGCATTCCCCCATGGTTTCTAGGTGTAATATTAAATAGTAGATTATTTTAAGGTGAAAGAGGCATTTGCTGAATTTCATTTTTCTTACTGATGTTATTTAAAGTTCCCTTACATTATTAACACTCCTGATATACGAGATACGACAATAAAGTAATAAGACTGATTTTTCTTTGCAAGATGTGGCAACCCTGCAGCTTGCGTAGGCACACCATCTTTGACCTTGGTCTATAAGCTACTTCTAGTCCAAGCGGCACATTGATGCAATTGCTCAGTCGTGAGTTGTGCTGTAATAAGTGAACACGTGTTTGTCTCTTGTCACAAAAATGAAACCGCAAAATATTGCGCAACGGTATGCCATTTCTTTTTGCGTTAAATCAGGTGAAAACACGACGACAACTTATGGTAAGCTTCAGAAGGCTTTTGGAGAGGAGGTTATGCCAAGAGCTCAAGTTTTTCGGTGGCATAATATTTTTAGTGAAGGCAGAACGATTGTTGAAGATGAAGACCGCAGTGGACGACCATCAACCTCACGGACAGATGTCAACTTGACCAGGGTGCGTGAAATCGTACAATCTGAAAGATTATCCGTGAAAATGATTGCAGAGAACTCAACATCAATCGAGAAACAGTTTGTCTAATATTAACAAGATCTTGGTATGAGAAAGATTTGTGCAAAAATGGTCCCCTAAAATCTCCCACAACAACAGCGAGAAACACGGAGAAATGTGGCAGCCGATCTGTTAGAGCAAACGGAAATCAATCCAGATTTGTTGAGCCATGTTATCACTGGTGATGAAGGTTGGTTTTTTCAATACGATCCAGAGACAAAACGCCAAAGTTCGCAATGGTGCTCAAAGGGATTACCCAGACCAAAAAAAGCTTGCATGTGTCCAAGTCAAAAGTGAAATGCATGCTTGTGTGCTTCTTCGATTCCAAGGGAATTGTTCATAAAGAGTGGGTGCCTTCTGGACAAACAGTTACCGATATTTCTACAAAGAAATTTTAGAAAGACTTCGTAAACGAGTTCTTCGTGTCCGTGCTAACATTGCTGATAATTGGATTCTGCATCACGATAATGCGCCATCCCATACTGCTCTGTCAGTACAGCAATTTTTAACCTCAAAACAAATTTCAGTACTACCACAGCCACCTTATTCACCAGATATCACTCCGTGCGACTTTTTTCTATTTCCAAGAGTCAAAATGGCGGTCAAGGGACACCATTTTCAAACAACACAAGATGTCCAAAAAGGTGTGACGAGGGTCTTGGAGGATATTACAGAAGATGAGTTCCAGAAATGTTACCATCAATGGCATAAGCACTGGAATAAGTGTGTGCAATCAGAGGGGAACTACTTTGAAGGAGACAACACTAAACATGACTAAAACGGTAAGCAACATATTTTTTCACATCAGTCTCATTACTTTATTGTCGCACCTCGTATATTACAGCATTCAAATTACTTTTTTTGTTCATTTCCAGATATGAACTCATAAAAGTAAAACTCATAAAAAAATACGTATTTTTATTTTATCAGTACAAATTCTATAAGATAAAAAATAATAAGATATAAAATATTTTATATATATATATATATACTTTAATAACATGTTTGGAATGTTTATATCAGTATTTCGCTGTTCTCACAAAACTACACACAGTAGAATAAAAAAATTCCAAGAATTGCTTCATACAGTTTATAACAGCAATTGAAATAAGGTAATTTTTGATTTTCCTGTTGGTAGCATGTCTTAAAAAAAACTATTACAAGTTTTCTGGTTTGCTTACAACAATATTAAAGCTGTTTTTTTTTTTTTTATATCATGTATGTACAGTGAAAAATGTCAGCAAATGAACAGCGCACATATCAAATTCTGTATTTTACTTAAAATAAAAAAAAGATCACCACCAGGAACATTAAGACTGCTTGAACAAGCATATGTGAATCAGTAATGAAGAAAACAGCAGATTACAATCTCTGTAAGTATTTAAAAGATGGTTGTACTATTGTTTAAATGACATTCATAGCAGATACTCCAATCTACCATGAAAATACTGAGCATGTCAAAATGTTGTTTGAAATGACAGAAAAAAAACTGTCAAGGAAAAAACATCCGTAGTCTGAAGTTATCCCAGTATTCTACATAATGGTCTGAACTTGCATCATATTTCGCTAACTCCTTTCAACAACGTCATATCTCAAAAATGAGCGATTTTTAGTTATGACTGTTTCTAGAATGCCTGGAAGGAGAAGTATTTTCTTGTAAGATCGTCATAGGTGTAACTCAATATGCAGCCTCTAGAGAGCGAAAGTGTCGTTTTTGCTTTTCATTTGTCTTCACATGTGTTCTTTTCAAGACCGTCACAATTCAGTTGCTGTTGAACCATTGGCCAGTATTCACCTGTGAGATTTAGTGCAAGAGTGAATTATTTGGTGATACGACATTATTGTACACAAGGTAAGTGCATTTTGTATCCTCAGTTTTTAAGCAAGAACATATTATTCTGTTTTATGTCAGTATAGCAAGAAAAACGAATGGCGTCCTACCATGTTTTATTTTTATTTATGACGTTCTTGCATGGTAAATGAGATACGTTGATTGTACTATTTCAACTTTTGATGTTTTGACGATGAAAATTTTTCCCTTAGACCATGTGGCGTTTGGATTATTTGGTTCTATGACACTATTGTACCAAAAATTTGACTCCTACATAATAAAATGTGTAGTTTCATTTCGGATTATGTCATTATTGTCAATGAAGCTATCCAATGTTTACAAGTTACGACAGGTTGCATCATCCTTCTGTCTGTCCCTTCGGACGTGGTTTGCGTGGACTGCATTATGGTTTCTCTTAACTTCCTTCATCTGCAGATCCTATGATGATAGGAGCGCTTGCAACCACGTTTCATACAGTAACTTAAGACGGGTCACCCTGCTAGTCATTGTAATTATGAATAAATAAGCCAGTAGAGGTAAAAAAAAGGCTTTTCTTCGGTCTATGCTATTTAGCATCTGCCTGGGTAATTATTAATTGGTAATTCTTTCGTTTAAATTTCTTCTTTTTCAGTTTGAACATTATGACTTCTCGAAGGTTGTTAAAGTTAGCACTTAATACTGCTATGGAGTCTCAAGTAGATGTATCATGTGGCAATTCATCCGACAGTTGTGTAGGTAAGAAAATTAGAATTAGAAAAATAAGAATAAGAGTAATTTTGAGATTCTATTTGCTTACTGTCTTACCTAATTTCATACAAATTTTTTGTGTCGGCTTTAATTTTGCGGCTACTGGGTGACTGTTTTTTTCTTTCTTTTCTTTTTACAGACTCATCAGAAGAAGATTGAAGAAAACGAGCAGGGAAGGTAACATTCATGCAAGCGCAAGTACAGTGCAAAATGCCAACCAATTGAATTTCAGTGATGACAGTGATTATGAATATTTCGATGATTCTGAAGCAGACAGAGATTATAACCCTTTAGTCGACAAAGAAAGTAGCAGTGAAGATGAATGCCAAGAAGACATCAAGCATTATGTTGTGGTACCCCAAACACCTTAACCAGTAAATTTTGTAAGGTAACTCCAACCGCCACCGATCCAGATGTCATGCAGTCAGCGTCTTCAAACAGCACTGCTGGTCAAACTCCTGAATTATCTGTTACTACTACCCCTACGTCGACCTCCGTTTCTACAACCCCAGGTTCATCCGTTGAAATTTTGAGTCCAGTTAAAAAATGTAAACGAAAAAGGAATGAATCCAGTTGGAAGAGGAATGTGCTGAAGGTTGCTAGAAATAGTGGAAAAGAGTACCAAAGTCATTCAAAGAAACCTGAAAAGCGAGTAAGAGGAGAAAGAAAAATGAAACCCCCATGTAAAGAAACATGTCGATTAAAGTGTTCTGAAAAAATAACTGAAGAAGAAAGGAACAGTCTTTTTGATTCTTATTGGAACCTAGGGGATATTGCCAAACAAAGGGAATTCATCAATAGCTGCACTGCTGAAATTAAACCTAAATATCGTTATGTACGTGAAGGGGGCACAAGGCCCAGAAGGAATAATAATTCCGCGTTCTATTTTAATATTGGTGACAGGCGCATTCGCGTTTGTAAGATGTTTTTTAGAAATACATTAGATATCAATGACCGTCCTATTCGCACTGTATTTGAGAAGAAAAATAAAGTGGCCGGTGCCGTGATGGCTGACGATAGACGAGGAAAGCATGGCAATCAGCCCAAGATGGACGAAGCAATCAGAACAAGAATCATAGAACATATAAACAGAATTCCTAAAATCGAGAGTCACTACACACGCAGAAATACTACGAAGCATTACATTGAAGGGGGCAGAACCATAACTGGCATTTACTCGGACTACCTGAACGATTGCAAAAAAGATAACGTTGTGTCCTGTAATTTCAAATACTTCTATCATGTTTTCACTAACGACTTCAATTTAAGTTTTTTCCAGCCCAAAAAAGATCAATGCGAAACATGTGTTGCTTATGAGAATGCGCCAGAGGCCGAGAAAGCTAATTTGAAGGCAAAGTATGATCAGCACTTGGTAGAAAAAGAGCTATCAAGGAAAGAGAAGGAAAATGACAAGCAGACACTAATGGGTAAAGCCTTATTATCAGTTTACGATTTACAAGCTGTCATGCCATTGCCAAAAGGCGATTGTTCTGCCTTTTATTATTCTTCCAAATTGAATGTCCTAAACTTCACAATTTGCGATCTTCATAAAAAAACAACCGAATGTTATGTTTGGGATGAATCAAACGGGCACCGTGGAGCAAATGAACTAGGTTCGTGTGTTCTAAAATATATAGAGAAGAATATTGGAATATATAAGGATGCAATTTTTTATTCGGATAATTGTAGCGGTCAGCAAAAGAATCAGTTCATGTTAGCCGCCTATATTTATGCTCTCCGTAAATACGGCCTTAACTCAATCACTCACAAATTTCTTATCAAAGGGCATACACAAAATGAAGATGATTCTGTCCACTCTTTGATTGAGAGGAAAATTAAGCAAGCCCTTAAAAGTGGCCCAATTTATACCCCCGAAGGTATCATTTCTTTGATCAGAACAGCAAGAAGAACTGGTGAACCATTTTATGTTAATGAACTATCCTATGAAGACTTTTTTGATTTGAAACGTTTAGCGTCTGATATTGGACCTGTGCGTATCATCAAAAATACAAAAAATGAGCCTGTTAAATTTACAGAAATAAAAGTTATGCGAGTTCAATACAATTATCCGAATTCACTTTTTTATAAGATTTCGTTTGAGGAGTCAGACTTTATGGAGGCTGTTATTATCAGGAAAAATAAGCCTTTCAATGTCACGTTACAACCTGCCTTCACTGAAAGAGTTAAGATTTCTGATGCCAAAAAAACAGACCTAATGGCACTCATTGAAAAGAATTTAATTCCAAAAGTTTACAAAAGGTTCTATGAAAATCTTTGAACTTGAACCTACACCTGTTTATTTCAGTATTATTCAATATTATAAGTTTTATATTTCTATAACAATGTAGTTTATACTTTTGTACTTTGTTGTATTGTCCATGTACTAGATTTGTAATTTTTTCCCGAGTGCATCTGGTATTGTTCTAAGAAAATAAAAGATTTATCTCTACCAAAGTTTTATCAGAATAAATAGAAACCTGTGCCTTTCCCACATCCTTTCTATTTCATCCCATGAGGTAGATATAATAAAAGTTATAATCTACGCAGGATGTGAAAAGATGACCAGATTCTCCGTACAAGTGTTTATTTAATGCTAAGCGAGGTCACCTTTACCTTCACTTCTCGGCCTGTACTCCGCTGTCACTCATCCCTGAGCCCTGAAGATGAGGCCTTAGTGCCTTGAAAGTGCTTTATGTTAAATAAACACTTGTACGGAGAATCTGGTCATCCTTTCCCATCCTGCATGTCGAACTCCGTTAGCAGCATAATCAACAAAGTTATAATCTATTCTTTGCTTAGTAATTTCCAACTGCCTCTCTGAAATATAATTATCCTTGCAACAACGACGTCGTTCAAGTTACTTCAATGCCAGACTTCGAAATTGTTCTTTTTAAGTGACAATAACGACATATTTTGACTTACTCCAAGCACCATTCATTTAATTTAGATGAAGAACGTCATAAATCAAAAGGTGTTTTTTAAAATTTAAATTTTTTTAACATCTTCTTCTTCAAAAAGGGGAAAAAAATCAGGGCATAACTACACTGTTTTGCTGCATATGAAAATGGTCAATTGTTTGCTCAAAATTTATTTTTAATAAGTTTTATTCTATTTTGAAACTTTAAAATCGCTCTTCTGAAAAATGACAAATTTTGAGATATGACGTTATTGAAAGGAGTGAGCGATTTGTCAACACATCATTCCAAAAATGTTATCTGCAAATTAGAAAATATCCCACATGTCAATGGCAGGAGCCCCACCGCAGAATGACTTATCAAGATCATAACAGGAAAAATTTTTTTTTTGTATGACCCATAGACAAAACACCTGTTGTAAACAGTGTACATCAACATAATCACAATCATAGAAATATCATTCAGATAGGAGTAAGTTGTTGAAATTTTTTTGATTTGCAGAATATCGTTCAAATACAAATACATTCCTGAATTTGAAGTGAACAATACCAACAAGGAAATCTACTTAATTATGCTTTTTTGTTTACAGAAGAGAGTTAGGAAGAATCAACTTGAAGAGTAGTAAATAAAGAATTGTTTTCTTTTGCATGACAATGCAACAGTACATACCCATGGTCATCATAATACCTGGCATAAGACTATGCATGAACTCTGGAGCATTTATCATAATTTTCTGAGTTTGCACCAGCTTATTTGTTATTTGTTTCCTTGCTTAAAAATGCTCCGAAGGAGAAAAATACAAATATGTTGATTACATGATGACTGATGCGATGAAGAATCTGGGTGCATCTCAAAATGGATCCTACGAATGTTTCCAGCTTTATAGAAACTGACAAGAGGGTGTAGTAACAGAAGGAAACTACTTTGAAAAAATGTATTATAAAACTTAATTACTTGTGTTCTATGTTAATCTTTTTTTTTACCTTATTATTCTGACAAATGTCTGGTGTTTTCAATATTATAATAGCTTAAATTGCTTCATTTGATAGAGCAGTAAATATGTTTGAAAAATAAAAAAATATATATATAGTTATTACAGATTTCATGGCAATCTCTCGGGAGATGATTCTATAGCCAATATAAAAAAAATTCATATAAACATAGGTCGGAAAAGAGGTTGTTAGCAACTTCTGGCTCGCAAAATATTTAGCCCAGCTTTCTGCTTCCTCTGTGAAATTAAACGGTACTAAAATTCTAGGCTATAAATCAAGGGGTAAATTTGGTGCTTATTATAGTTTTTGATGTAAAAAATAAAATAAAAATGGTCCCAGACCTCTCTCTCACTTAGGTTTTAAGAAAAACACAAAATGTTTTGTTGGAAAATATACTTTTTTAGGTTTGGAATAAAGTAACTTTGTTATTTACCAATAAAAAAAATTCTACTTAACTTTGAAGAGAATTTAATTCTGAGAAAAATTATATAAATAAAAATGAAAACAAATAGAAATTTTTTATTATTTTTGGATAATATAAAAAAAAGATTTATAACTAAAGAAAATCTAACTTTCCCAACTAAACAACATATAATCAATCTCTAAAAAAAATAATGAAGCATCTGGGGGGGGGGGGACTCAATAACTGTGCAACTTATAAAATTATGATGATTAATTGATGATCTATTAAGAGAAATTATTTGGAAATCCCACAAGAATGGCACTCTACCATACATCCTCTACACAAAAAAAGGAGAAAAAATGGATGTTATAACACTGATAGACAAAAAAAGTTTTTTTAATGTTTCTCTAAGTGTGTACCATTTCTTGAATTGTTTTTTTGCATGCATTACAGATCTTCAAATACAATTATTCTGTCACCCTTAGTCTTAAATTAAATTACGCTTAAAAAAAAATTAAGGGAAAATATAATTAAAATCTGTAAAATTTATAATTTTGCACGGCCATATCTGTGTTAGAATGATTTCACTGATGCTTTTCTTTTATAAACATCCTCAGGCATATCCTGAATTAATGTCCAACAATAATCGGCTAGCATGTTAGTATTCTATTTCACTTTATAGTGGGAACTTAGTGTAGCCTAACAAAATAGCTATAACTTTCAAATCACCACATATGTTTTTTATAATTCATTTTTTCAAGAATGTCTTTCATCACATTGCTGTTTCAAATTAATACCATAAGCGATTGGTATTAAAGGATATATTTGCTATCATTGTGTAGTAGAACCACTTATAAACTATACTTGGATGAATGTATGAAGAGGCGCCAGTCCTAAGGTTTATGAATTTGTCGTAAGTGCAACATAAGATCCTCAATATTTGTGCAATAAACTAAATTATTTTCATCAATAAAATACTGAGAAAGTTCTTTTTATCGGCTTTGAAAGCCCGAAATTTTTTTATTTTTTTAAGTAAATTCCAACCTTGCAGTCTTGATCATAAAAATAGCTTGATTTTTGATAAATTTAAATCCCTAACATAGTCAAATTAAATTCACCTTGTGATACAAGATGTGTTTGGAAGGTAATTCAAAATCAAAATCATTGTTGTCTTCTTCAGTACTGCCTGATTCTTCATCGCTGCTTTCCAAATATACATTCACAGGTGGCTCAGGAACCGGAATAATTTCACTGCAGGTACAGGCCTGATTGCAGATTACAATGAAGGGTATTTTCCAGTATGTTTAGATTTTTTTTTAGAAATTACAAACACACTTGTTAAACAAAAGTAACAATCGGTTACATGATCCTTTCGTTCACACCAAACCATAGCTATACCAAATGGCAAAGCCATTTGGTATAGCTATGGTACTATGTGTACCTTTCAGCCATCCTCTTAAATATACAGAACAATTAATGCATACTATATGAGGAGCCCGCATCTTATCCTGATCACCAATTTTACACTTAAAGTACAAACGATATGCTTTTTTAATTAAAGGTGTAATGTTTTTTCTATTTGATTTTATGGTAAACTCACCACATACATAACAAAGGCATCCGCATCATTTACAAAATTTCAAGGCATTATGACACTGCACCGTTAATAAACTTAAGACTGAACAAAATTAATTCATTCCTAAATTCAGTGCTTAATACAAACAACACAGCCGTGTTTTCAGCTGCATGTTTTGGCCTGTTTAGACATGATTAATCTTGTCCATGAAGGCTCATTCTTCAGTATTAGATATGTCATAATATGTGACTGTGATACAATTTAATTCTTTGTCTAGTATTGTTTATTTATATCTTATGTTAAAGTTAAACAATAAAAAATGAGCTAACAAAATACAATATATAGGAGCTTAAAATGCTAACTTTACGGAAAAATGAAAAACATATTCAATTAAAATTTAAAAAAATGGTGGCTGATGGAAAGATTCTGAGTTCATATTTGTTTTCAGCATCAAAAAACAGATTAAAATCACATATCACATGTTAATACACAAAAATTATGTTTATCAGTGTAATTAGAGAGGATCTTCTCTTCTTTCAGTCACTTATACAATCTTATCAAAAATTGTAGATAATAGAATAGAAGGACACATCAATAAACAATTTGAATACATCAGAATGGTTTAGAAAGGGAAGTTAATGAACAGAACAAACTTTCTTACTTCGTGTAAGATTAATAATCTGAGACAGAATGGGTGAAACAGAAGAACTATATAATTATATTTTAAAAAGGTATGTGATTCTGCTGGTAGTAATGGACATAAAAGTTAAACTTTCTAACTGAACAATTTCCATGCCTTTTCTAAAGTTAAATATATTTTGAATTATCAGTACCATTAAATTCAAAAAATGCTTAAGGTAATGAGACTATGGTCCCTTTTAATTGTCTTCTAGATAGTAAAAAGAATGGAGAAAAAGTAAATGCGGTAGGAAAAGTTTAGATTACAAAAAGGACAATCTAGGAAATTAATAAAATTATGAATTATAAATACAGTTTCAAAAAATAAAAACTGTACCCATTTTTTATTTAAGATTTTGATTTCTTCGACTGCACAGATTATACACTGCTAAACTTTCATTATTTTATTAATTTGTGTCATTACTGAACATTAATCATTTTCCAGCAATTGTAATTCTATTAAAATACGAAAACATTTACTAGGCATCGAAAAGAAGAAAGATTGTTTCTTTTGTCACATTTTTTAACAAGTAATGAATACTGAAAAAAATTAATAGCTTTTTGCTCAAAGAAATACAAAATAAATTAAACTGAAGCGATTAAAAAAAGGATCTTGAGAGGTAGGAATTTAGAAAGTTTTTTAAAACAGGAACTCTTTAGAAAATTAATTTTCAATCATGAGTTGAGAAATAGAAAGAGAAAATTGCCGTGGAAAAAAAACAAACTGAAAAAAAGAAGAAAATGAGTCAAAATTAAAAAAAAAAAATTCTGCAACAAATTATCTTTAAATTATTGTCCATAACACTGCACGTACACACACTTTAGTAACACTTTCACCACGGAGGTTGGGCAAAAAGGTTAGCTTAGTTTAGTTTTAATCATCATCATAATAATACAAAATATTTTTTAATAAATTGCATTCAGTTACACTAATACAATCTATTTATTTTTACAAAAAGGAACGGTGTATGTTTTAAATAAAAAAGCAATCTGGTTTCTGTGGAACTTTGTTTATTAGATTAAAAAATGAATCGCTTGGAATGTACATTTGAAAATTAATCGATAATACAACTTTTAAAATAAAATAAACATATGTATTATCATTTAATCCATAAGTTTCAATTTCACAGATATATTAAAAAATCAAACTACATAATTCTGAATAAAATGTTATTAACATCGCATAAGAATTACAATCTATATTTTATACATGTATTTCTAAAACTGAAATTTAAATTAACAGATTTTTATTACAATAAAATAAGTCTATTCACAAAAAATTAACTGCAGACAAAATTTAAGTAAAAATATTTTTAATTAAGTCGTATAAACTTGCAATAGCAAAACTTTAGCAAATTATTATGAAAAACTATTGAAACAGCAAAGAACCCCAAAGAAAAGCTCAACTGTTTGAAACCAGTAACTTAACTAAAAAACTCAAATTCCCTTAATAAACAAAAAATAAAGAATATATAAACATATTTCTAAAAAATAATAAAACATCTGGTGAGAATAACAATGCAATTTCTAAAATTATGATGTTAAATCATTTGAAAAAATTTGGGACAAAGAAAAAATCCCACAAGTGCAGTCTGCCCTAATTTCCCTTCTAACACAAAAAAGGAGACAAAATGGAAATTAATAATTTCAGAGAAATTTCTGTTGTAGAGAATAGAAGAGCACATCAATAAACAATTTGGAGAATACATCAGTGGTGGTTTAGAAAGGAAGATCTTGTGCGGAACAAATAGTATGTGTAAAATTAATAAGCTGCATAGATTATCTTTTAAACTGAACAAACAATTTCAATTGCCTTTTCTAAAGTTTAATTTATTTTGAATTTTCAGAACCATTAAAATCAAAAGGTGGTATTCATAAAAGCATGGAGGAAAACATTGAAACTAGTTGTGGCACAAATATCGGATTACACACTTCTTGTGTGGTTTTATTATTTGTAAACATTACTAAAATGTAACACATGCGATATAAAGTTAACTTTAATATAAAATCAGGCTTTAAGTTCATTCAAGATCACGATTATATGTGAAAATGCACTTGAGCAAAAAAAATGTTCAAGAAAATCACATGTAACTTGTGATTTGTATAACAAGTCTAACTTAAGAACTTTACACACACTTTTTTACACCAAATTTTCTTACTGCCATAGTTCTGGGCTTAAAATGTTCGTAAACATACCCACACATTATAAAATACAGTAATATATAAATTGAAACCTTTCCACCTGTAGTTGTAACATACAAAAATGAGAAAAATGTAATGTTAAATTAAAAACATTAAATAAATTTTGTTATATGAATCTTAATTACACACACTTGAAAGATGCTATTAATTTTTTTCCTTAATCTACTATAAAATGGCATAAGGATTCTCTAATAAGAATAATGTTAAAATGTCTTTCTAAAATATAACTCTATTAAAAGATTTTTTATGTATAAATAATATTACATACCAATAGTGCACACGCTTAAAAAACTTAAAAAGATTTTTGATAAACGTTACAAACATTAATTTTTTTGTTTAGAGTGGAAATAAATGTGTTTTTTAAAATCACAAATGCGATTAAACGACTTTTGGCAGAAGTTACAAGTACAATCACATCCTCTTTTGTATGAATATTAAGATCTCTTAATGATTTTTACTATTAAACGACTTTTGACAAAAATTACAAATATATATTTTTTCCTAGTATGAATTCTTAAATGTGATTTTAAAGTAGAATTTTGATTAAAAGACTACCGACAAAAGTTACAAACATAATTGCAAGATATAAATGTACTTTTAAAGCATAACGTTCACTGAAAGACTTCTGACAAAAATTGCAAACAATATTTTTATTCTTTTGTATGAATATTTACATGTCTCTTTAAATTGCTTCTGGCATTAAATGATTTTTGACAAACGTTACAAATATAATTTTTCTCCTTAGTATGAATATTTAAATGTGATTTTAAATTAGAAATTTGATAAAAACACTTCTGACAAAAGTTACAAATATAATTTTTCTCTTTTGTATGAATATTAATATGTGTGTCGAAACACCTTTTATTATTAAATGACTTTTGACAAAAGTTACAAATATAATTTTTCTCCTTAGTATGAATATTTAAATGCGATTTTAAATTAGAACTTTGATTAAAAGACTTCTGACAAAAAGTACAAACATAATTTTTCTCTTTTGTATGAATATTTAAATGTAATTTTAAAATAGAACTTTGATTAAAAGACTTCTCACAAAACGTACAAACATAATTTTTCTCTTTTGTATGATTATTAAGATGTCTCTTTAAATAGCTTTTACAATTAAATGACATTTGACAAACGTTGCAAACATAATTTCTCTCATTTTTATGAATATTAAGATGTGTCGTTAAATTGCTTTTAATATTAAATGACTTTTGACAGAATTTACATACATAATTTTTCTCCTTCATATGAGTAGCAATATGGATCTTTAAACAGCATTCAGAATTTAATGACTTATGACAAAAGTTACAAATATAATTTTTCTTATCTGTTTGTTTTTTAAGATGCCTAGTTAAATTTCTTCTGAAATTAAATGACTTTTGACAAAATTTACATACATAATTTTTCTCCTTGGTATGTAAATTGATATGCATCTTTAAATAAGAAATATCACGAAAACGTTTTTGGCAGAAATTACAATCATAATTTTTCGTTTTTGTATCAATATTTAATTGTGATTTTAAATTACAACTTTGATTATATTCAATGGATTTTTCTTTTATAATGCCATCACATACTGAATTATTTACACATCTCTTTTGTGTAATGCGATTCTTGGTACTTCCCTTGTCGGTTCCTTTATCAATAATAACCTGTAAATTAAAAATAACTAATAATTCAAAGGTAATTATGAATAACGTAAAACTTTTTGGATTACAATAACATTAAGTATTATATCTTGTAAAAAGTCACTAAACACGTATAAAAATATTGAATATTTTAAAGATATATTCATAATCAAAGTGGTTTTGAGTATTAATTAATCATCAATGAGTTAACTTTGGTCTAATAAGGAACTTTACTTATCTTGCAGTATATTTACACCTTTGGCTGAAACTTTATATCCATAAGTATGTTTTAGGAAAACAAAACTATTTGGCAAATTTATAACAGGTAAACATATTTATTATACATGTTTTATCAATATACATGTTGATCAGACTTACAAACCCATACATTTTATATACAGGATGTCTGGGCTGAAAGCATCCATAATTAATGGCCTACATTTAAGAAAACGGTCACTGTAATCTCTTAAATGTAGGCTCAAATGACAGAATATATCTCAAAGATTTGTTCAGTATGTTCTTAAGAGTCAGCAAAATATACAATCTGAATTGAATGCAATTGTAGTCCATCAAGATGCAGACCCCACAAAAAATGTTCAGTTTATGCTTTGCTTTCAATCAGTTATGCATGTTCAACGGCTTGTATGAACTGAATTGAAAGTAGATTCTTTAAGAGGCTAGAAGCTGGGTTTTACAAACTGGAAATCATCAGAAGGTTTCAGTTAGTTACGAGACTGCGGATCAAGTAAACAATGCATTCAATGACAGATAAGTTTATTATGCCATCTAATTACGGACTGAAGATTCCTTTTTCTACTGTTCACAACATTGGTCATAAGCACTCCATTTGCAAGTGTACATTACAACTGCTTCTTCACATTAAACCAAATGATTGCCGCCAATGATATCAGTTTGCTGCAGAGATAATCACCATATTGAAAACAATCTTAATAATATTTTATTTAGTGATGAGGATACTTTTCATACATTTGGGATAATTAAAGACAACCTGATTTGTTATGAAATTTGTTATGAAAACGAAAACCCCATACAGTAATCAAGAATGAAAGGAACATACTAAAAGCAAGTGTCGGCTATGAGGAGAAAGAATGGTGTCATAGAAATGTTTTTTTATAGAGTCCACTGTGACAGGGCACACATGCGTCTACATGTTTCAAAAGTTTGCTGTTCCTCAGATTCCTGAAGGATTTAGTTTTCAAAAAAATGGTGCTATACAACACTTCTATCACGACACTAGCATGTTCCTGGAAAACACTTCCCCAGATGTTGGATCAGACGAGGAAGTCCAACTCCATGCCCACCTACATCTCTCAGATATCACTTCTCTGGACGTTTTTGCTTAGGGTTTTATTAAAAATTATACCAAAGAAAAGTTTGAGATTTGAATGATTTAACACAAAATATTTTAAAGGTGATTGATCTACTAATACCGCAGATGGTCCCAAACAATTGGCAAGAGTTAGATTATTGTCTAGGCATCTGATTAGCTAAAAAAGCTACATACATTAAAGCTAACTAACCTACATTAAAACATGTTGAGTTGCTAAGTTTATAAGATTAGTTATTACTCTTAATATAAGATGTACTTTTGGATACTTTTAGTCTGCACATCCTATAGATTATAAAGTGTGTGTGTATATATACACACACAAAGAAAATATTATTTATAATATATAATTATATATTATAAATAAGACATTGATAATAAATTTATAATAACTAAAATAAAAACACCTCATACTTTTAATTCTTACAAATTAGCACTTTTGTGGTACACACCTTTTCATCAATGTATTTAATGTTTTTTAATAAAGTTTTACATTCTTTAAAAGGTTTTTAATACGTCTGATGAAGCGGTGCACACTGCAAAAGTGCTAATATGTATATTTACACATATAGGGTGAGAAACATAAAACTGAACTGAGAGAGCTTGAACTGCAGTTGTTTGAATGTATCTTTATCGCTGCTTCTATTAACATCATTATTGGTGCGTATGTTATTACTCTAATCTACTGCTGTCAGTTGTAAACTATTCATGCTTCACTGCAATAAGTTTCGTTCCTTGAGTTGTGCTTTTCTGACAACGCCTTAATAGATCAAGCAATGGGTTACTATTTTGGAAGCTAATCACTGTTCTTGAATCCTTTCCAGGAACACATCAAGTATTCGCTAAAAAATTTCTGAATAACAGAATCCCAGCTAAAAGTAGCAACCACAATTCAGTTAGAAAAAGGCATAAAACAAGGTTGAATGAATAATCCAAGAATTAAAAGAAAAAATAGGCTAAAAAAGAAGAAAATTGTTTTAAACAATTTTCAATTGTTAAACAACTGATTTCCAACGACTTAACTATCAGATCAGCTTGGTGGGCAAAAAATATATTTATACACACACAAAAACAAGTTGAGATACTGTATGTAATGCAAAATTTACATAATGAAAAGTTAACACAGTGGAGCACCAATTTTCCAGATATCCAACTAACTACACTGCTTAAATTCAGACTAAGTAATTAAAAAAAAAATTAATACATTATATGAAACATTTTAAGACTACTCAAATAAATATTTTCTTCAAAGGGACTTTTTTTATCCATCTTTATTTTACTGGATTTTTTAACTGAATCTTTGTAATTCGTTTAACAAAAATAATATGTATATCTAGGCATTTGTTAAACTAATCATAAAAGAAAATTTCTACACGTTACTTTTTTAGTACCACTTACAGTTTTTTCTTACACTGTACAAGTGGGCAAGGTTTTGTGTGGGAAAACCAGTAAAACACTTGTAAAACGTTACCTAATATATTTACCACAGTTTCCATACACGTCATTCCATGTTAAATCAACAAGGCACACAACTTGAGCAACTGGGTTTTTCATAAAATTTTGTATGAATTAACTGCTGATAGAGTTATGAGAAAATACTGAACTTCAGATCTCTCATAAACTGTTTCGTTTTTACAGATCTTCAGATTTGCCGGAAAATGGCAAGTTTGACTTGTGGTAGTAGTGATATACAAAACTATATTAAAATAAATTATGATTTAAGTGTCACCATGTTTGACCTTGAATTTCAGAAAAACCAGTCTTAAAATTTGTTAATAATATATATTTATGCTATTTGACATTATATTATGAAGCAGTTGAGAAAATGTGAAACAGGGACTGCTTTGGGATCACGAGACAAAAAAAATGTGTCAATGTTTTAGCAAAATTTACTTTTTTAGTTTTATAAATTAGTAATTAGTTTTATAACAAAACTGCAATGAATGTTAATTAGGTCAAAATGATGTTGAAAATCATTTCACTTTATGCTTAATAGCGAAGACAAGTAAGTAATAGTAAGACAAGGCATTCGTTCGGGTTCTCCAATAGAAAATGTAGATTCACATCTTTCAGTCACCATCATATCCAGTTAGTTCATTATGTATTTTTTATTAAATTGAGTGATAACAAAAGTAAATAAATAGAATCTTAAATTATATTTTTGTCAAATTTCATTGCATCAAAGAAATATATGAGAAAAAAATAAATGAGTAAAATTATAAGGATTTAGAGAAAAATTAGAGCATAATGATATTATTTTTCAATTAAATAAAGAAATAATAAAAGATTAAAAATAGTATTTCAATACAATTAAAAAAGTCTGTCTAACTGCTAAAAATGAAAGGAATATCCAAGAATTGAGACAGAAATAGGACAACAAATGAAGAAATCTTGTTTTCGCCCTATCAGCAAATGCAATATTTTTGCAAACCTCGTAGATAAGTTATTTTATAATAAATTACATTGCAAAAAGAACTATAAATTATAAATAATTTCTCTTTTTCATATGAATTTATTATCTATAGAATATTACATTAAAAATATATAGGTATTATTTTTCTTAATGTGTATGTTGCAATTTGTCTGACCAGTGAACAATAAAGCAATTCTGCCATGGCCCAATTAGATGAGGATGATCTGTAATCTTTTACACTTAGGCCTACCATTCCTGTGACGTATGGTTAATTGAACCCCTACCACCAAAGCAAATTATTAGTATGCACGGTTTAGTTTTTAAAAACATATAAAAGCAACTAACTTTTACTAGGTTTTAACCTGAGAACCTTAGACTTCAAAAATCAGATATTAAAGAACTGATTTATGAGTTACCCACTAGACCAGCTTGATGGGATAAATATATACATATACACATTCACGCACACTCGAGTTAAAATAAACTATATGTAATCCAAAATTTATTATGTAATAATAATGAAAAGTTAACAGCGGGGCACCAATTTTCCAGATGTCCAACTAACTACAATGCTTAAAATTCGGACTAGAGAATTTAAAAAAAACTTATATATTACTTGATAAATTTTATGACAATTCAAATAAATATTTTCTTTACTGGATTACTGGATTTTTACTGACCTTTGTAATTCATTTAGCAAAGACAATGTGTACATTTAGGCCTTTGTTAAACTAACTATAAAAGAAACTTTCTACACACTGCTTTTTTAGTACCACTTTACAGTTATTTCTTACACTGTACATATAATCAACATTTTATTTTAATATTACTGAAATACATTTATTTTTCTATTTACTTTTTTCCATAGCGTGTTACCAATTAAATGTTAGAATGACATGTACAGTATGTATAATAGCCGTTTTTTTAAATTATCCTTTCCAATTATCCAGCTTTGACCTTGCAAAGGTCCATCTGGGTAATTGGTGTTCCATTGGATACAAAATCACACTTACCCTTTCATTTTCAACTTTTAAATTTTCTAATTTAACAAAGTTGGTTTCTTCAATTGCTAAAGGATCTTTTTCAATATCACCATTAATAACATCTAGCGGTTCCTCTTTCAGTTGCATTGAATCTACTTTCTGTAATAAAAAACCAAATTTGAATGCTATAAAGTAAATATGTTTATGATTATTTGTATAATTTATAAAATAAAACTAAATTGCAACTCTAATTCACTTTCAACATATATTAACAGTGCAGCGACTGTTATATTATTATTAGGAAACTTTAATGTGCAAGGTTTTGCTTGGGAAAACCACTAAAATGTTTCTTTTGTTAAATTTTAACATCCAAATTTAAATGTTAAAAGTGCTTCTACTCACCTTACAAGTTACTCTACAAATTGTAATAATTACAATCAAATAAGGGTTAAACTGTTGCAGTAATTCTCCTGATTTAGTTTTTTCTAATCTTACTGACATTAGTGTTAATATTGCTTATGGTGAAAATTTTTATCGTGATAAATATCATTTACCTTATTTACCATATTGACCATAAGTTGAATTCTTATCTTATATCTGAAAAATATATACCAGATTATAAAAATATAAATTTTGTAAGATACAAAATTTCCATAATGAGTTTGGTTCTAAATATTAATTTTTTTACAGCCACTTAAACGTGAAGCTTTTGAATGGAACGTGGAAATGGAATTTTGTAGCGGAAGAAAATTACCATGCTTGACTGGGATTTGATATTCATCATTATATAGAAATTTTTGCAGATGAATTGCAACAATGTATTAAAAATATTCTTGATTGTCCTCACCAAAAGTACTTACAAAAAAACACAATTTGTAAAGTGTTTTTCTAGTGTACTTATAATCACTATTATTAACCCCTTACTAGTCTTTGACGGAATATTCTGACGTAGCTGATGAGTACGATTGAAGTGTTTATCGGAACTATGTGACCTCTACTTTTTGTCTGGTGACAATTCGTTCTCTGTCATAATAATTCACAGTTTCATAATTTTTTTTTTGTAGTAGTATTCTGCAATAATAGATAACACCAGCTGTTTGCTTTAATACAGTATAAAATGACAGATTTTCATGTGTATTTAATCATACTCAACTGACCCGCTGTGATGGTGTGTTGTCTATTTACGGTGTTCTGTGAAGTCAGTTGGAGCACTATATTTCTTATTATGTTGTACAAGGTGAAATTCTATAAATATATCAGTATATAAATGTATTATTATGGAAATATTTTGTGTGTAGGTAAAATTATAAAAGCTTACTGTGTAAATTTTAGTATATATGTTATGGGAAATCTGCAAATTTTTGAGCGTGCATATGTACACACCTGCATACGTTTGTAATGTGTGTGTAATATATTCTGGATGGAAAACGTTTGCAGAACTGAATTAAAAATTTGAAGTTCCAAACGCAATAACTACACAAAAATTCAGTTGCACCTACATGTGGTCATCTGGATATATCTTGCAGAATTTTGAAGGTTCTGTAATACCTTATTCAGAGCTATTCTAGCTTATGAATGATAATTTTTTTATGTACTTATGTTTATTATTTTTTTAATGTGATCTTGTATTGATGGGTTTTATGCCTATCTGAATTAGATATTAAAATTTACAAACTTACCAAATAACAAACAACCAGCCTTTGGTTTATGACAAAACGACAATCACAAAATTCTAACAAGTACTTTTATTAAACTATCAAGAATCCGAGGTAAGATTTCAATTCCAAATTCAGCAATATGAACTAAAAAATCCAAACCACCTAATGAAATATAAATAGAAGAAAATCATCCTGAAAATAAACAAGGTAGCAGGTAATGGCTTGATTGCACCAGAATTACGGAAAAAATCATGAAAGTAGCCAAAAAAAAAAAAAGCTGAAGAACTTCCATAAAAAATTGAAAAAATGCTTTAACACATCAACTATGTAAATAAGGAGATGAAACAGATGTAAACTACTACAAAGGGATTTCCCTCTTACCATTCTAAAATCCTTTCCAAAGGATTTTGAATGTCATATGCTCTGACAACTGGGAGAATACCAAGAAGGATTCATAAAAGGAAAAACATATACTGAACACATTTCAAACCTTAAAACAATAAGGGAAAAAATGACAAGACAGTAACTGTCTTCACAGATTTCAAAAAGGCATACATTTCTATCGATAGAACTTCCTTATTTAACATCCTAGAAGAATTTGTTGAAGATCCCAAAACAATTAACATTTTCAAAACAACTCTTTCCAAACACAAAATCAGAAGTAAAATTCATGTAAAAAGTATCAAGAGAATGGGAAATTAAAACAAATTGGTTTAACATTAACTCTTTTTATCTGTGTCCTAGAGAAAGTAATAATAAAATGGGATAAGAACATGAAAAAAGTTGAAACAACCTAAATAAAATTGGGTTGGAAATTGAAAGAAATTGCAATTAACTGCTTAACCTTAGCTGATGATGTTACAATTTTCTTGGAGAACCTCAAAAAGGCAGCAGAACAAGAAAACCAATTAAAATAAATTGCACGGAAAATAAGGCTAAAACTTTCTTTCAAAAAGGCAGAATTTGTAACCAACCAAGATTCCCCCCGGGACCCAAAAAACAAAATATGGATAAATCAATAAGTAAAATTTAAATATACGTGGGACAAATAATAAATTAATGATTTAGATAAAGAATTGTTTGACTTCTTTAAAGCAAAAGAATGAAAGAATGAAAGAATGAAGAACTCTTGGAAAACAAGTAAAGAAAATATACAGAAAACTAAGAAATGAATGCAAAATACCACTTCATGGTCCTCAGTCAGCAAAACATACAAAAAAAATTAAAAAAACTTACATGCACAGATGCATCAGTTTCAGTTGTGTGATGTGGTAAATAAAAGCATATCATTTCTGCTACATTCTCCTGATCAGTCTCTAATTTAATATCTTTATTAAGAGGAATAGCTTCATTAATAAAAGTATTATTTACAGGCCCATTCATTATCTGTACAAAAAAACAGAAACAAAGATTAAGATAAATATCCATAATAAAAAAATATATAAGTATAAAAAAAGACTCTTCATAAACATCTCACTTGTAATTCCTTAATGATTGTCCTGGTTTATGCTTTATGGTGGCTTCAATGAGGTTATACTTGATACTAATGCAAGCTTTCTTTATTAAAAAGATAACAACAGGAAAATAATATTAACACATTGATTGCCATGTGGCTCACATTAAATCTGTCTGTGAGACCATGTCACACAGCCCTTGGCCTGATTCTTTAAATCTTAGTAAAGTATGTGATTTTTATTTTTTAAATCTATTTTTTTTTCTTTTTACTTGCTTGTAATTAGTAAAGGAAGTATTGTGATCATGAAAATTTTCACTTTTCAGATTTCAATGGAAATATCCATTTTGACCATCCCTGAATCCAATTTGACTAGTTTTGCCATGATGTCTGTACATACGTATATATCTCGCATAACTCAAGAATGATTAGCTATAGGATGTTGAAATTTTGGATTTAGGGTTGTCATACCATCTACTTGTGCACCTCCCCTATTGATTGCAATTGACTGAACAAAGAGTGTCAAAAAAGCAGAGAAACAAAACAAATTTGGATATTAGACTTTTTCTTATTATAGTAATAAGCTCTCATCGAGAGCTTTTCAACGATATATCATAAGTGGTACTTATTTTCATTGGTTACAGAGTTACAGCCAAATAAAATTTTAACATATAAATACTATACTATTTTAATAGATAATAATCGACAACAATCTGGAATAGGTGAAAGAAAAAACAGGATAATCTGTGAGGTGTCAAGATCCTGGTTGCATTCTGCACTAATTTACCCAAATTGCTCACGGGTGAAACACATAACAGTCTTTTCTGCTACATATACATTAAAGATAACAGCACCCATGAAAGTAAAAGTAAAGAACAAAGTTAAATTGTTTTTGAAAAGGGAAGTAAATAGCAATCATCTGATAATTTTTGGGACCGAGTATTTTGCTTGGATTCCAGATAATAAAAAATAAAAATAAGATGCAAAATCATTAAACAGTATATGGTTGCATATGCAAACTATAGTTCTAAAGACTATTCAAATAAATATTTGTTTCAAAACGACTTTTTTTATCAATCTTTATTTTACTGGATTTTTTAAATGACTTTTTGTAATTCATTTAGCAAAAACAACGTGTACATTTAGGACTTTATCAAACTAATTATAAAAGAAAATTTCTACACACTGCTTTTTTAGTACCACTTCACAGTTTTTTCTTACACTGTACATATATTAAAATTTTTTTTTAATATTACTGAAATACATTTATTTTTCTTTATACTTTTTTTCATAGCATGTTACCTATTAAATATTAGAATGATATGTACAGTATGTATAATAGCTGTTTTTTAAATTACCCTTTTCAATTATCCAGCTTTGGCCTTGCAAAGATCCATCTGGGTAATTGGTGTTCTATTGAATACAAAATCTAATACACTTACCCTTTCATTTTCAACTTTTAAATTTTCTGATTTAACCAAATTGATCTCTTCAATTGCTAAAGGATTTTTTTCAATATCAACATTAACAACATCTAGTGGTTCTTCTTTCAGTTGTACTAACTCTACTTCCTGTAATAAAAAACAAAATTTGAATGCTATAACGTAAATATGTTTATGATTATTTGTATAATTTATAAAATAAAACTAAATTAAACAATTTTAATTAGAGTTTGCAACTCTAATTCACTTTCAACACACATTAACAGTGCAGCGACTGTTATATTATTATTATTATTATTAGGCGACTTTAGTGTGCAAGGTTTTGCGTGGGAAAACCACTAAAATGTTTCTTTTGTAAAATTTTAACATCCAAATTTAAATGTTAAAGTGCTGCTACTCACCTTAAAAGTTACTCTACAAATTGTAATATTTACAATCAAATAACCTGTTGAACTGTTGCGGTAATTCTAAATCAATCATAAATGCCATGTTCCAACTAAATGAGAGAAATAGCATGATAAATCTAAAAAAGAAGTCAAAGATTTCTGGGAACTCCTCAACCAAACAATAAATCAAATAAATAGAAATTACACAAATTCAAATAGGAGTTTTTAATATCCAACTGGGCAGAGAAAGAAGGTACAGAAATATCATCGAAAAGTGGACGCCACAGAAAAGGACCATCAAATATGGACAAAAACTTGTGGAACTCTACAAGACATAAAACCTCATATCTGAATCAACATACTTTAAAAGGAAAAAGAATAAACGTAGGACATGGAAACACCCAGATTGGACTAAAGGGGAGTGGCAGCTAGACTATGTATGCATTGACAAGGAATTAAGAAAGGCTACATCTGACAGAATAAAGAAATACTGTGAAAACAGGAAACTGAAACATCCTAACTAAACTTGACTAAAGTGGCCTATGGAGGCTGTAAAAGTAGGAAAAAAAGAATACATTCTGCATGCCAAAAAAATTGTATTTAAATTATAAAATTACATATTAGGTCATTATTAGTAAAAATACAGACATTAAACAAAAAAAACAAGATACATTCATTTTTGTAAAAAAAAAGAAAACTGGAATTGGTTAATAAGGAAAAGCTCAATAAACTTCATAAAACTACTTATTATCAAAAATTACTTAATAACAAAGTGTACGAGAGGGTGCTGAAAAGTTCCTGGTTTTGATGCCTTGTGGTTGAAATACAAAAACAACTTTGGGCTAATCTGAGTTTGAAATCTTAGTATTTATCTGTGCAAATATCAGGTGTTCAGGTTTCACACAATTTTTTTTGTTGTAGGTAAAACCCAAGATGACAGAGTTTCAAGTAAGTTTTTCATCAGTGGAGTTACGGGTCCTCATGAAGTTTTTGTTTCTCCAGGGAAAGTCAGCAAAGGTCATTCACACTGAGAGTCACCAACACTGGGAGGGAACTGTGCTTCCTACAGCACTGTGAAAACTTGGATATCTTGTTTCAAGACTGGCCTTTTCACTGTTGAAGATCAGCCCCACAGTGAGCACCCTCAAATCGCAGCTGACACTGCAACATGCAATGCTGTTCACGAGCTCATTCTTGAGGACCGGTGAATATCTGCCCAAAAGATACTGAATATCTCCAGGGAGCATGTTGGTTTCATTAGTAATACAATCCTAGACATGCGCAAGCTTTCAGCGAAGCGGGTGCCCAAATGTTTGAACTGTGATCAATGGAAGGAACGAGTTGAGACATCCAAAGCTGTTTTGCACAATTCTGAAGCTCCAGAGGCCTTTTTGGTTAGGTTGGTGACTGAGGACGAAACTTGGCTTCACATTTATGATCCTGAAACCAAGGAACAGTCAAAGGAATGGTACCACAGCGGTTCCCTGCGGCCGAAGAAGTTCCGCACCCAGAGATCGGCCAAAAAAGTGATGGCATCCTGTTTTCTGGGACAAATATAGCATTCTGTTTGTGGACTATTTACCTCAAAGATCTAGTATAAACAGACAGTATTATGCTAACCTGCTGAACCAGTTGAAGGAGGCAATTAGGAAAAAATGTTGAAGAAAGTTGGCCAAAGGCTTCTGTTGTATGAAAATGCACCTGTGCACACATCCAATGTTGTAGCTACCAAACTGATAACCTTGGGTTTCCAACCGATCAATCATCCTCCCTACTCACCAGACCTAGCCCCTTCGGACTATGAACCCCCTTTCTGAACTTGAAGAAACTCCTGCAAGGTATTCATTTTGAAGACATTGAAGATATCAATGGGACTGCTGAGAACTGGTTTTGCGCCCAATCATAGGTCTTTTATTTGCACAAACCAGAAAAGCTGCAACAACGATGGACTAAGTGTATCAGTCTCAGGGGAGAATATATTGAATAAATGGATAATTTCAAAACTCTGGCTCCATTCTTTCTAGGCAACGCCAGGAACTTTTCAGCGTCCCCTCGTATGTAGTACTTACTCTTTAGATGTAAAAATTTATTATATAATTACACTGTTAAATTTGAGGAATTTTCATCTAATTATAAAGATTTTTTTTTAAAGTTGCTAATAAAAATTATGATGGTAGACGTTATCCATGTCATATGCTTTTTGAAAATGAGTGTGCTTATACTGTAGAACATTTTACAAAAAAATTTGAGATTATCTATATTAACAATGATTTTTTCTAGACTAAATTATATTCAACTGTAACAATTACTGCAGTAACAATATTTTACTTAGAATGATGTTGCTGAGGTCGACGTAATTATAATTCTTTGATGGACCTGAAATATATTCATCCTCTTTTAGTGAATAAATGCTCTGTCATTTTAGTACTTATTTTAACTAAGTTCTTCAATCATTCTTTAAATACCCTTCTTTTTCCTTGTATTTGAAAAATTTGCTACATATCCAGATTACTTAAAATAGGTGACATTCAGATATCAATGATTATCGCACTATCAGCCTAAGTAATGTTTTTGCAAAACTCGCAGATAAGTTTAAACCTTGCATAAAAAAATTGATAGTTTCTGAACAACACGGTTTTTTGGAAGGTAAATATATGCAAACAAACTTGTGTGCATATAGGTGACATATTGTTAATGCGCTAAATTATGGTTATTATCTTGATGCGTCTCATTAGTCTGCGTCTGGCTGCTGTACTGAACGGACGTGTGTCGCTCTATTCGCATTCCTGTTTGTAAATTCGCATTCCTGAGTGTAGTAGATAAGCAGTTCTTATCTTAAATACACAACTGTATATTTTCTTGAACAATTATATTGTATTTTATATGCCAGTGTTAAATATTTTATTATATTGTAATCCTGTTTGATAAAAAATATTTGAAAATGAATAAGTGCAATATCTGTGAGGGAGAATTACCGATTGATGGAACATATATTATTTGTCGTTTTTGTTTATATGGTTACCACCATAAATGAGTTGGAATTACGGAGAATACATATCAGCGAATATCGCAGAAAAAGAAAAAAGAGTGGATGTGTTGTGAGTGTCGCATATCAGTCAAATCTACTGGCAACAAATCAGTGGATTCGACTAAAGAAATATTAGACTTCACCAGTATTAATGAATTAAAAGTTATCATTTTAGAACTCAAAGCTGAAGTCAGAGCTTCTTCCAGTAAGACCGAAAATGAACTTGGTAGGCTATCCCTGTTCTATGATGATATTAAAAATGAAATTAGTGAATTATAGAAATCTAACAAGGATCTTCTCCAAGAAGTTAAACAACTCCGAGAAAGCGTAACAGAGAAAGATAAGAAAATCGCTTAGCTAGAAGAAAAAATCATACAGCTCAAACAATATGGAAGAAACAAAAATATTGAAATTCACGGGCTAAAATTACACCCCGATGGAAACCGTAAGGAAAATTTACATGACTCTCTTCAGAAAATCGCTGATAAACTAGATATTCCTTTCAGCTTGGACGGTGTGGAAGCGGTTCATAGACTACTTACTAGGAGGATGACTGATTCACCCCCGATCATAGTGCAATTTAGCAGCAGAAAAACGCGAGATTTCTGGATCAGCAAAAAGTGCGAGAAGCTAACAAATGATATGGTTCTTGCAGATGGAAGTGACAAAAAAGTGTATATTAATGAAAATCTAGTAAAATCAATAAAAGACTTACTTTATAAAACGAAACAAAAAGCGGGTGAACTTCAGTACAAATTTGTTTGGGTACGAAATGGTAAAATATTTGTTAAGAAAAGTGAAGATGTATTTGCTATTAAAATTAATACTGAGGCGGATCTGCAAAAAATCAAGTGAGTTATATAAATTTGTAACTATGATAGCGTTATCCCTAAGAGTATAATAATAAAATTGTTTCGTAATAATATTATTATGTACATTACATTCAGTTCTGTAAATGTAAGTTCATGTGCTAGTTATTTCTATCTTTTTATTGCATTTTATATTTATCATATTCTGTTATTGATGACTCAAGATTCTTGGTATTGCTGTTCCAATAGTATAAAAAAAGGAAGACTTTCACTTAATTTAATTTTATGCCAATTCAGCAGCTGCTTTTCTATGTTTATAAGCATCAGTTTATTTCTTAAAGTGAATCATAGTTTAATGAAAAATATTTTATTTTTAGAAACTGGCTTTAAATTGATAAGGATAATTGACTTGCATAACGATGTATTTCTTATGCGAGCCAATCTGAAAAATGTTATCTCTGTTATGGTGACGACATTGATATCAAATTATATGATACTGATATCATTAAGTTACACCTACGATCTTATTCGAGCGTTTGTTCTATAGAATATATGTTCTCCCACCCCTTTAACAAAATCGGTTATACTGCGTTTTTACATAGATAAGACATTAATCATAACGATTAGTATTAAACTACTCTTTACAAATAAAATTTATATGTTTCTAAATAAAATGTTTATATTAAGTTTGGATACAAATTATAGCTTATGTAATCTGTGCGTTTTAGACATATTTTCGAATCTCTATTGAAATGGAAAACATTAATGAAAATAATATTTTTAATGGCCGGTTTTTGGCTATTGATAATTACTACTCGAACCTAGACGAATTTTCGCAAGATTACTCCAGTTTATCGAAACTGAGTATACTTCATTTAAATATTAGGACTATTCGCGGTCATTGGGATGAATTCTTGTTTCACCTAAGTAATAGTAACGTAGATTTGATAGTTCTCACGGAAATAAGCATTACAGATAATGAAATAAGTTTAATTGATTTTTATCACATTAATGGCTATGACTCCTATCACTATGTCCGGAATATTAGGTCTGGTGGTGGTATTTTAATTCTTTGTCGTAGCACACTCAGTGCTGAAAGAATAATGTTGGATTTGACTGTCTCAAGTTGTGAACTATTACGCATTCAGGTTTCAGTGAAATTGGGCGTTAAGACCGATGATTTTACGATAATATGCTTTTTTAGACCGCCAGATTTAAATGTTCATGAATTTTTACATGATCTTGAAAATATTCTACATAATTGTAATAATAATAATGCGGTCTTAATTGGAGATATGAACATTGATCTTACTAAGGAAAATACTGTAGTTAGTTACTATCAAACCTTATTACATACAATGGGATTCATGTGTTGCATATCTGATATAACGAGGAAGGAAATAAGAGATGGGGTAATTGTTAGATCTTGTATAGATCACATTTTTATTAGAGGCTTTCCTGATTACGTTTTTTCTGGAGTAATTGAAACTAAAATTTCTGATCACTATGTGGTAATAGCAGATCTGTTGTACAAGAATTCATCCCAACGACCAATGAATGACAGTCTTAGTTCATTTTACTTAGATAATGCCTTAATTAGATATAAGTTAGATAGCATACATTATGACACCTTAGGTAATAAGATGGATAATAATCCATCTGCATATGAGAAATTCGTTGATATAATTAATTCTGTGTATAACAGTTCTTTAGTTCGCAGAAATACTGATAGGATTAAAATTCAAAATAGAAAAAGCCATGGATGAGATTCTAAATAAAATTAAGTATAGAGACAGACTGTTAAAAAAATGGAAAAAAGCACCAGCTAACCTGGAATATCAAAAAGATTATGTATTATATAGAAATAAAATTAATATTGAAATATGAAAAGCGAAGGAAAAGTATTTTAATGATAAATTTAAAAATTTTCAAAAGAATGATATTAAGGGTAACTGGAAACTACTTAACTCTTTGATGGGGTTATCCTCTAAGCGTAACTTAGACGATACTATAATTAAACATGTAAGCGGTACATCTAATGACATGGGTAAGGTCGTTGCAGACATTATCGGTAAACACTTTGTAACTTCAGTAGATGATATTAAACAAAATTGTATACTTAAGTTCTTGAAATTCACGGGTGACAATTACATGCAGCTTGTGTCTTTTCATTTACCTTTAAGTTCTTCTAAACAAATAGAAAACATAATTTCATCAATGAATGATAAAAAATCGCCAGGTGTAGATGGCATACGGATCAAAGATTTGAAATATGTTGTCAATAAAGTCAGCCCTTTAATTTCAATTATAGTAAACAATATAATTAAATCAAGGAGGGTTGCTGATCTACTGAAGATGTCTATTGTTAGACCTATCTATAAAGCTGGTTCTTTTAAAGATTTAAATAATTATCATCCAATTTCTATACTGTCATGTATCGAAAAAGTTTTTGAACGGTATGTCTCTATGCATGTTACAAAGTACCTTGATGATAACAAATTAATCAGTGAAACTCAATATGGTTTTAGAAAGGGGATTGGAACTAATGATGCTATAAATTATTTATCTGATTTTGTCAATATTAACTTAAATAAATGTAACCATGTAATCTTACTTTTTTTAGATTTTCGTAAAGCCTTTGATACGTTAGACTATCATAAACTTCTAGATGCCCTAAATAAGCTAGGGTTTAGCTTAATAATATGCTACAAAACTATTTAAGTAACAGAAAACCTATTGTTAAAATTAAAGATAAATATAGTGATAGATACGAAACGTATAGTGGCGTGCCTCAAGGGTCTATTTTGGGCCTAACACTTTTTAATCTCTACATTAATGATATATCTAGCTCGATCTCTAATTCACATCTTTTGCAATACGCTGATGATAAGTGTTTTAGCACTTGGACACAAGCAATTAGAAGAAGCAGAGTTTTTAATGCAAGAAGATTTTAATAATCTATTAAAGTGGCTTCATGACAAAGGCCTAATTATTAACGTTAAAAAAACTGTTGTTTTACATGTAAGATCTCCTTATCTTCGATCCCAAAGACCAATAAAAATTATTTGTCATACAAGTGACTGTATAAAAAATTACCACATAAACTGTAATTGTGAACATCTCCAGAATGCTGACAAATACAAATATTTGGGTGTACATTTTGAATCTTTTTTTAGATGGGATCACCATATAAAACATATATGTAAAAATTTAAGAGTGGTTGCTATGAAATTCCACCACATCTCACCCCTATTACCAATTCACTGTAAATGCTTACTCTATTCATCCTTGTTTGAATCTGTTAATCGATACAGCTTGACATGGGGATCAGCCGCAGAATATCTCATAAATAAAATAAATTTAATATAATATAGGGTCCTCAAAGATATTGCTCGTTATGATTCTGATAACAATTATGACACCAATTTAAATACTCTTACAAGGTTTCTGTCAGCTAGAGGTCTATTTAAATTCTTAATTATTTTTAAGAACTTTTACAACAGTGAATACAGGGTAAATGTAGAAAGTGGATACAATTTGAGAGCAATTAGCTTTATTACAGATAGATATAATAATACTTATGGTAAACGATTAAAGTATGTTGTTCCTGCATTACTTAATTCTTTACCAAATCACCTCAATAATGTAAAAATGAAAAAAAAATGATTTAAAAAACTTCTCATTGAGTGGGCATTAACTATAACGTAATAGATACTAACAGGATTCATGTTGGATTTATATGGGCAGTCCAGACAATTATAACATGATTATAGTTATTATTTTAATGTTAATAATTATTATAAATCAATAAATAAAGTGTTGTTGAATGGTTAAAGCTTAGTTATTTATTTTCTTTATGTAATTGTTCCTTCTCTATGAATCATGAGACCTTGCCATTGGTGAGGGGGCTTGAGTGCTCAGGGATACAGAGTAGCTGGACCGAAGGTGCAACCATATCGGAAAAATATCTGTTGAGAGCCAGACTATGGAATGATTCCTGAAAGAGGGCAGCAGCTCTTTCAGTAGTTGTTAGGGGCGTGAGTCAGAATGATTTAAACGGCCATATCAACATCACTCAGTCCTCTTGAGTACTGCGCAGCTGAAAGCAATGGAAAACTACAGCTGCCTTTTTTCCAAGAAGATGTGGCTCTCTGCATTTTCATATAGCAATGATGGAGGCGGCTTCCTTGGTAAAATATTCCGGAGGTAAACTAGTCCCCCGTTCGGATCTCTGGGTGGGGACTACTAAGGAAGGGGTCACCAGAAATTAAAAAATAACATTCTACGAGTCGGAGTGTGAAATGTTAGAAGTTTAAAAAAGGTTGGTAGGCTAGAAAATTTAAAAAGGGAAATGGTTAGGATAAATGTGGATGTAGTAGGAATTAGTGAGGTTCGGTAGGAAGAGGAAGGCGACTTTTGGTCAGGTGATTTTAGAATAATTAACTCAGCTTCAAATAATGGGCAGGCAGGAGTAGGTTTCATAATGAACAAGAAGATAGGGAAAAGAGTAGAGTATTTCAAAATGCATAGCAATAGAATCATTGTAATAAGGATAAAATCAAAACCTAAACAGACGATTGTTAACATCTATATGCCTACAAGCGCCCATGATGATGATGAGGTAGAGTGCGTATACGAAGAGATTGATGAAGCAATTAAACACGTAAAAGGAGATGAAAATTTAATAATAGTTGGAGATCGGAATGCAAGCATTGGAAAAGGCAAGGAAGGAAATATAGTGGCTGAATACGGGCTGGGCAAAAGGAATGAAAGAGGGGACCGACTTATAGAGTTTTGCACGAAGTATAATTTAGTAATTGCCAACACCCAATTTAAAAATCATAATAGAAGAATATACACTTGGAAAAGGCCAGGCGATACTGCAAGGTATTAGATAGATTACATCATGGTTAAAGAAAGATTTAGAAATCAACTCGTTGACTGCAAAACTTACCCTGGAGCAGACATTGATAGCGACCATAATTTGGTGATAATGAAATGTAGATTGGGGTTTAAAAACCTGAAGAAAAGGTGTCAGATGAATCGGTGGAATTTAGAGAAGCTTGAGGAAGAGGAGGTAAAGAAGATTTTTAAGAAGGACATCGCAAGAGGTCTGAGTAAAAAAGATAAGGTAGAAAATGTAGAAGAAGAATGGAAGAATGTTAAAAAGGAAATTCTTAAATCAGCAGAAGCAAACTTAGGCGGAATAAAAAGAACTGGTACCAAACCTTGGGTTTCAGACGATATATTGCAGCTGATGGATGAACGTAGAAAATATAAGAATGCTAGTGATGAAGAAAATAAAGGAACTATCGGCAATTAAGAAATGCTATAATCAGGAAGTGCAAACTGGCGAAAGAAGAGTGGAATAAAGAAAAGTGTTCAGAAGTGGAAAGAGAAATGAACATTGGTAAAATAGACGGAGCATACAGGAAAGTTAAGGAAAATATTCGGGTACATAAATTAAAATCTAATAATGTGTTAAACGAAGATGGTACACCAATATATAATACGAAAGGTAAAGTCGATAGATGGGTGGAATATATTGAAGAGTTATACGGAGGAAATAAATTAGAAAATGATTTTATAGAAGAAGAAGAGGAAATTGAGGAGGATGAAATGGGAGAAACAATACTGAGATCTGAATTTAAGAGAGCATTAAAAGATTTAAATGGCAGAAAGGCTCCTGGAATAGACGGAATACCTGTAGAATTACTGCGCAGTGCAGGTGAGGAAGCGATTGATAGATTATAGAAACTGGTGTGTAATATTTATGAAAAAGGGGAATTTCCGTCAGACTTCAAACTGTGGTATAGTAATGATATCAAAGAAAGCAGGGGCAGATAAATGTGAAGAATACAGAACAATTAGTTTAACTAGTCATGCATCAAAAATCTTAACTAGAATTCTATACAGAAGAATTGAGAGGAGAGTGGAGGAAGTGTTAGGAGAAGACCAATTTGGTTTCAGGAAAAGTATAGGGACAAGGGAAGCAATTTTAGGCCTCAGATTAATAGTAGAAGGAAGATTAAAGAAAAACAAACCAACATACTTGGCATTTATAGACCTAGAAAAGGCATTCGATAACGTAGACTGGAATAAAATGTTTAGCATTTTAAAAAAATTAGGGTTCAAATACAGAGATAGAAGAACAATTGCTAACATGTACTGGAACCAAACAGCAACAGTAACAATGAAGAACATAAGAAAGAAGCAGTAATAAGAAAGGGAGTCCAACAAGGATGTTCCCTATCTCCGTTACATTTTAATCTTTACATGGAACTAGCAGTTAATGATGTTAAAGAACAATTTAGATTCGGAGTAACAGTACAAGGTGAAAAGATAAAGATGCTACGATTTGCTGATGATATAGTAATTCTAGCCGAGAGTAAAAACGATTTAGAAGAAACAATGAACGGCATAGATGAAGTCCTACGCAAGAACTATCGCATGAAAATAAACAAGAACAAAACAAAAGTAATGAAATGTAGTAGAAATAACAAAGATGGGCCACTGAATGTGAAAATAGGAGGAGAAAAGATTATGGAGGTAGAAGAATTTTGTTATTTGGGAAGTAGAATTACTAAAGATGGACGAAGCAGGAGCGATATAAAATGCCAAATAGCACAAGCGAAACGAGCCTTCAATAAGAAATATAATTTATTTACATCAAAAATTAATTTAAATGTCCGGAAAAGATTTTTGAAAGTATATGTTTGGAGTGTCGCTTTATATGGAAGTGAAACTTGGACGATCGGCGTATTTGAGAAGAAAAGATTAGAAGCTTTTGAAATGTGGTGCTATAGGAGAATGTTAAAAATCAGATGGGTGGATAATGTGACAAACGAAGAGGTATTGCGGCAAATAGATGAAGGAAGAAGCATTTGGAAAAATATAGTTAAAAGAAGAGACAGACTTATAGGCCACATACTAAGGCATCCTGGAATAGTCGCTTTAATATTGGAAGGACAGGTAGAAGGAAAAATTGTGTAGGCAGGCCACATTTGGAATATGTAAAAAAAATTGTTAGGGATGTCGGATGTAGAGGGAATACTGAAATGAAACGACTAGCACTAGATAGGGAATCTTGGAGAGCAGCATCAAACCAGTCAAATGACTGAAGACAAAAAAAAAAGTAATTGTTGTAACAAGATATTAATTGTGTAATTAGTTGTTGTAAATAAATATAGTTTTGTTTCTTGAATATAGTTTTAGTTACTAAATCTAATGCATAACAAATATTAAAGAAATAATTTGTTCATTATTTTTTAAATATATAGTTTAATTTTGTTAAATTAATTTTTATAATTGTACTACTATTATAACTATTAGAAAAACTAATAATATCTTTAGTTGCTACATAAAATTGGTTATTGCATTAACCACTTAATAATGTAATAATAATTCTTTAGTATATCTGTCGACAGACTTAGGTCTGACGGATGATCATGTAAGTTTTAAATTGTAAATAAAAATAAATAATAAATGCAATTTATACCGATTTTCACTTCGCGTTTGATTTATTTAATATCAAAAAACTTATTAGAAAACTTGCTAAATGTGGACTGAATAATTAATTGTTGTCTTGGGTACACTCATTTCTTTCAAACAGAATTCCATATGTTAAAAAAATAATTTTATTCCTAAGCCAATTTAAGTTAAGATCTGGAGTAAGACAAGCTACACATTTATGTTCTCCAAGTTTCCTAGTTTTTATAAATTACATTAGTTTAATTTAATTATATGTTACATATACACAATTGAAGAGCTTAGTTAAAATTCACACAAAATGGCAGAGTATTTCTTCACTAAAAGAGGATGAATATATTCTGGGCCCATCAAAGAATTATTAATTCGGAAAATGGCCTCTTCAACACCACTGTCAAAGCAACTAATGTTTAGTAGGTTTTAACCTGAAAACCTTTGATTTTGAACATCAGCTTTAAAAACTGATTTACAAGATAACCACTAGACCAGCCTGTGGGATAAATATATACACTCACTCACTCACCCACTCACTCACTCACCCACTCACTCACTCACCCACCCACTCACCCGCACGCGCGCACGCACGCACACACACATACAGAGAGAGAAGTTGAGAAATAAACTGTATGTAATCCAAAATTTACACATTACGTAATAATAATGAAAAGATAATACAGTGGAGCACCAATTTTCCTGGTCTAACTAACTGGACTGCTTAAATTCAGACTTGGTAATTTTTTTAAAAAACTAACATTATTTTAAAATTTTAAACACTATTCAAATAAATTTTTGCTTCAAAAGGACTTCTTTTTTTAATCTTTATTTTACTGGATTTTTTTAATGAATTTTTTCAATTCATTTAGCAAAAACATATACATATTAGGCCTTTGTTACAAAACAAATTTCTACACATAGCATTTTTTGTACTACATAACTGGTTTTTTTCTTAGACTGTTAATATATTAAAAATCTCATTTTAATTTTACTGAAATACATTTACTTTTCTATATATTTTCCTTAGCATGTTACAGATTAAATATTAGAATGATATATACAGCATGTATAATAGCTGTTTCTTAAATTACCCTTTTCAATTATCCAGCTTTGGCCTTGTAAAAATCCATCTGGGTAATTGGTATTCCACTGTATGCAAAATATAATACCCTTACCCCTTCATTTTCAACATTTATATTTTCAGAGTTAACACAGTTGGTCTCTTCAGTTGCTAAAGGGTCTTTATCAATATCATCATTAGTAGTAATATCCAGTGGTTCCTCTTCCAGTTGTTGCATTGAATCTACTTGCTGAAATAGAAAACAAAATATGAATACTACAAAGTAAATATGTTTGATTATTTGTATAATTTATAAAATAAAAATAAATTGTAACTCTAATTAACTTACAACACACATTAACAGTGCAGCGACTTCTATATTATTAGGCAGGCGACTTTGACGTGCAAGGTTTTGCACGGGAAAATCACTAAAACCTTTCTTTTGTTAAACTTTTGTTAAATATTAACATCCAAATTTAAATGTTAAAAATGCTGCTTACTCACCTTATGGATTATTCTACAAATTATAATCTTTAACGATCAAATAATTTATTAAATTATTGAATTCTCCTGATTTGTTTTAAATTTATTTTTATTTTTCACTGGGGGGTATGTTCTTTCTTCTTTTATCTAATCTTACTGAAATCAGTTTCTACGTTTAGTAATGCTTACCTTTCTTAGCTTCATTCTTTTATGTCTTGTTTACGCGTTTGGAACCATTCCATTGTCAAAACCTATTGTACTGAAACTTTATATTTCTGTTAATCTTTACATAGTGTTTAGTCAATGCCATTCCCTTTATTTGAAGTCATGTCTTATCTGGCCTTCTTGTTATTTGTTATTAATGGTTATACTTATCTTTTATCTACTTTCTGCTTTCAATAAATGGAGGTTCTTGAAAAGGACATCCGCTTGATTATGGATCTGTTCATTTATGATCGTTTTATTGTTACTTTTTAATTTAAATATTCCTAGATTTTCTAAAATGCATTAATACATGGAGATGAGATAGAAGTAAAAAACTACTAAGGGATTACCTTCTTATCTACAACATACAAAATCCTTTCAAAAGGACTTCAAAATAGAATCTAATTAATCGCAGACTATTACTAAAGATGTTTATCAAATAGACAGTATTCATAACCATCCAAGATTCCCCAAAGTTCCTTAAAAAACAAAATATGGAAAAATCAATAGTCATCAAATTTAAATATATGGGAGAAATAATCCAAATTAATGGTTTAGATAAAAAAAGCCAATCAAACACGAATGAGAATAATAAAATAAGCCTACCAACTAACAAAAGATATCTTCAACAAAAACAACATCTCAGAAGATGCCTAAATCAGATACTAAAATAATAAATAGTAATCAAACTAGAGATGCACCTGTTTGCATCAGATGCATCTTCAGTTTAAAATCAGATAAAATAAATACAATAGAAAAAAGAAGGTAAAAACTTGAGAATAATCCTATGACCAATAAGAATACAAGAATGTAAATGGAAATTACAAATATAATGAAACCCAAGAAATTGCTAATATCCACCTGAAAAAGAAGAGCCAAATCTTTTTTCACCCTCACAGAATCTACCACATTACATTTACTGCAAAAAGAACGAAAATCAATAGATTTCAGTGGATTTAAATGAAATGAAAATATTTGAAGAGGATAGTAAATTATAGAAAAATGTTCTGAAAACATTAAACGTTAAAGATTTCAAAGAGACAGATAAACGATAAGCAAGGAAATAAAACACAAAGAAAGAGAAATTAATGCAAAATATTGCTTCATAGTCCTCAGTTGGCCAAACACAAAAAAAAAACTTACATGCTCAGATGATTTATCAGTTTCAGTCATGTGGGGTGGTAAAAAAAAGCATGTCATTTCTGCTGCATTTTCCTGTTCTGTCTCTAATTTAATATCTTTATTAAGAGGCAGAGCTTCATTAATAAAAGTATTATTTGCAGGCGCATTCATTATCTGTAAAAAAAAAAAAAAACAACTAAAAATTAAAAATATATCCATAATAAAAATGTACATATATAATTACTGTTATAAAAACATCTCTTGTAATTACTTAATGACTGTTCTTGTTTTACGGTGGCTTAAATGAAGTTATGCTTGATACTGATGCAAGCATTCTTAATGAAAAGAAGAACAGCAAAATAATATTAACATAATGATTACCATGTGCAGCTCACCTTAAATCTGTCTGTGGGGCCATGTGACACGGCTTGTGGCTCACTGATTATTTGAATAATAGAAAAGTATGCAATTTTTTTTTTTTTTTAAATAAATTAAAACTATTTTTTTCTTCTTTTTGTGTTATTGATAAGCTTTCTATTTGTTTTCATTTACATTATCTTGTTGAAACATTGAAAAAAATTGTTCTGTTTAAAATCGTATTACTTCTCAGATCCAATTTATGTGTTTTGTTTTTTACTAAAGTTGAACTTCCTGAATTTGCATCTAATTTTAATGTACATTATTTCAAACAATTTTTCTCAGAATTAGATTCTCTACAAAGTTAACTAGAAATTTTTATTTGTCCATATGGAAATTAACAAAATTATTTTATTCCACATTAAAAAAACTGTATTTTCCGAAAAATCTAAGAGAGAAAGAGGTTTTGGATCACTTTTATTCAATTTCTTGGATAAAAAACCATAAGGAAGCACTTAATTTACTACTCAGTTTGGACAAGAATTTTATTACTGTTCAATGTACTGAGCTAAATGTTTCACGGTCTGAAACTCCTTAATTAATTTTCTTAATTTAATTTTCTGACGTATTATATGAATGTTTTTCCTACTTTTGGCTATTGAAGCATCTCCAGAGAGAATGCCGGGCAATTTGGAATCACTCTGTATATTGAATGATGATTTATTTTTAAATGATTCTAGTGATAATGGTGATTTTGGGACCAATTCTCATGATAACCCTGAATACAGATCAAAATTTGATAAACTAGTTGTAAATGACAAGAGCAAAAATCAGAGGTTTATAGAGAATGATTCAGAGGAAAGTTATGCTATAACTATGAATCTGTTTCAGTTAGTACATAGCATGGTAGAAACACTTAACTGCTGTGATTGAAAACATATAAATTAAAATTGCTGTTATTAAAATAATAATTACTATTATCTTTTCTGCTAAGATCACTATAGTTTCTACAATTTTGTTTCTAAAAGAAGAACCCCCCTCTGACAACCAAGCAGAAGGGTATCAATAATTTCATTGTTATGCTGACTTGTCTGCCTACCCTTGTTTGGTGAAACTTTCACATTTATAACCTATTCAAGCGATTTCAAAACTTTTTCTAATTGGTACGCACCATTTTAGAATAAATATGTTTTTCAATAAGCCCACATTAACAAAGGTTACAAAAAATGGGGAAAAATACAACTAAGCATTAATCAGATTAAGGAGAATTAAAAAGAAATGTACAATGCAAGCTTGTTTAGATATATCTCAATGCAACATCTATTTGTTGTATGTTTGTCATGTTTGAAACAGATTCATAATACTAGTGTATAAATCTGTTTACTCACATCTTTGTTGTACATCAAACCATACATTTCTAATTATGTATACATACAGATTTTATAGTAAATTTTAAATCAAATAAACTATTAAACTTTAATTAAGGCTAGGTGACCAACCCATTAATTCTCCTAATACCCTAAGCAGATTGCAGCATTCACTTTAGCGATTTTTTTTTGTCTTCAGTGATTTAATTGGTTTGATGAAGCTCTCCAAGATTCCCTGTCTAGTGCCAGTCGTACTTGTAACATTCCACGCTCCAAATCGTAGAATGTTATTTTTTAATTTTCAAGCGACCCCTTCTTAGCAGTCCTCACCCGGAAATCTAAACGGCGGACTAGTTTAACTCCGGAATATTTTACCAAGGAAGGCGCCTCCATCTTTGTTACATGAAAATGCTGATAGCTACATTTTCTTGGAAAAAATCCAGCTGTAGTTTTCCACTGCTTTCAGCTACACAGTACTAAAACTGAGTGATGCTGATGTGGCCGTTTAAATCCTCCTGAACTACACCCTTAACAACTATTGAAAGAGCTGCTGCCCTTTTTCAGGAATCATTCCTTAGTCTAGCTCTTAACAGATACCTCTTCGATATGGTTGCACCTTTGGCCCAGCTACTCTGTATCAGTGAGCACTCAAGCCCCCTCACCTTCGACAAATTCTCATGATTCATTGAGGGAGGGTCTTTAGCGATAACAGATTTATTCAATTCATAATCATAAATTACCTTTGTATCTTAAAAGCTAATAAGCAATAGAAAGAACAATTGTTAAGGAATATGTAAAATCTTCATATGTTTTATAAATCTGCTTCATATATTATTTATAATTCTAATTTTTGTGAATGATATTTAATTGCAGAGCTTTTTAATAAATTTATAGTTTGCGATATTATTAAATATGCATATGTATTTAGTTATTTGTGAAAATGTTTTTTATTCTGTCTAAGTGTTTCTGCTACTTTGTTGAATGTCAAAATAATTTTTTTTTTCAATCAATCTTCATTTACTTTAGCAAGTTTTCCTGATATGGTAGCAGAGCGAGCAATTTTTCACTATTAAAACATTACATGGAAAATAGTCATGTGATTTTTCCTTTATAATGCCAGAAATACTACTTTAAGGTTATCAAGCCATGTGGTGTTATGTTTTTTCTACTTCTAGTTGGTGATTTTTGGACTATTTTATTTCAATGATCTCAAAAGAAAACAAAATTAAAAAATCTAGCTGCATATTATTGTGCAGACAAGGTTGGAGTGAGATAATTTTTCAAGTTGTTAATGGAATCTTTGTGAAGCCTGGATGTGCTGATTATCATTATCAGAAGAAACTGGTGAATGGAATAAAACAAATAAAGAGGTTAAGAAAAGAACTATTCTTTCTTCAGACAGAAATCTCTTAAGGGTGGCTTGTTGCATCACTGCCCAAGAAGTATGGTTGAAATTAAAACAAATCTGATACTCATCTTGCAGAGTACGAGGAAATTCAAATGAAAATGGCACTATTAGCCAAAACAATAGATGACATTAGCTAACAAGGATATTTCCAATTCTACTGAGAAAGCTTGTGCTGTCTCAGAAAACTTGGTTTGCAACAAGAATAGCATATAAGATTTGGTTATCAAAATATAAGATATATATCATTTACGAAGGACTGTGGAAATGAAGTACATCAACATAGTGAATTCTGTGAAGGCTACAACATTCTGGGAAAAATCAAATAATGCCATTAAGTAAAAGTTAAAAGACTTACTTCAAATGGTGAACTGGTGTATGATGCCTGTGTTTCCAAGGACGTAAATGACATTTACGGTCACAAACATTGTTTAGTTTTTACATATGATTATACAAGTTTCAAAAAAACTCAAACTAGATGAACTGAAAGTGCTTTGCACTGACAGTGGCAAGGAATTTGATAATGCAACTGTTCAGAAATACACTCAAGAAATAGGTCTTAACCATTCTATGAAGGCATCTTCTTATACTACACAACAATTTGGAATAACTGGGATATAAAACAGGATCATTTCTGATACGGCAAGATTCTGGTTACATTCTGCATTCCGCTAACCCAAATCGCTCAGGGATGAAGTATGAAGCAGTCTTTTCTGCTTCATACAAATTAAATAGTATAGCACCAACAAAAGTGAAAGGAATGACCTCTGTTGAATTGTTTCTGAAAAGTGAAATAAATAAATAAATATCAATCATCTGAGAATTTTTGGAACTGAGTGTTTTGGTTGGATTCCAGACCAGAAAAAAGGAAATGCATATAATGTGGATATATGAATGAAACGGTATATGGTTGCATATGTAGATTGGAGTTATAGTTTATTTTCTGGACAAGCAAGAAATTGTCTGCTGGGACATTAAAAGTTCAGACGGGCAACATTTTAAGAATCTAACTCATAATTTTTCTTTTATACCGAGTAAAGGCCTTACTGAAAAACCCAAAATGACAAGAAAATAATTTGATTTCTAAAGAAGAAACAACAGATGAAAATTTAATTTCACATGCAGTAGCAACAGATAATAACGAGGATAGCTACCAAAACCTTCCAGTTATCAAAAAGGATACCATTTCTCTTTTTCAAGAAATACTTTCAAATTATAAAGAGGCTATATAGCAGGGGTGGCCAACAAGTCGATTGCGAGGCCAATTTTGGTCGATCGTCGATCGCTCGCAATGTCTGGGGTGGAATTCCGTGTACCATGGACTTTGAAGCAATTGTAGAAGAAAAAACTTTCTAGCAATAGTTTAATACATTCTGGGAATTTGCCAAGGTCATAAATTCCTAGAATTCTGACAGCCTGACACTGCGATCTCCGCCCAGCCAGCACAATACATTTTGACTTATGTGTAACACTTGGTCACCGGACGCAATGCGTGAACGCAATGGTTACAACTCGACTCATCGAAGAACAGTCAGTTAGCTTGAATATTTGGTATTGTCATACGGCAGCTTCTTTTCATTTGTATTAACAGTATTATTATTAATCAATATTATTTATCCTCGTTGACCAAATTGAGTTTCAATTTTTCTTCTGTTTAAAATGTAAGTACCTTTTCTGTGTTTTAAATTAAATTGCTTTTCTTACCTATCTATTTACTTGAAAAGTGAGCATTCTCGGCAACAGATCTCTAAATTGTGGTCATTACACTGAGAGAAAAATAAGGGACAGTATTACAAATATATTAGGAATAACAATAATTCTATTTAAATTAAGAAGTCGGGTATTGTAAACTGTAATAAATATATTGTAACTTTAATATACTTCTTGTAAATTTGAATATATCTATATTAGATTTTAATATACTTGCATTGCTGTCCCCGATCATAACATGAAGTACTGTTATTATTTCTCTCATGTAATGGAGATAATTACCGCAGATCATGAGTTTTTGAATTTTCTAGGAAAATATTTATTCAATATTTATTCTTTAAATTGTCATATTTCTTTGCATGCTAGTAAAGCATGCTACCCCTGGACATGAGTAGTAAACCGAAAAAATTGAAAACTTATCACTTCAATGAACTCTATTACTTTTTTACAATGGTGAATGATAAATGTTGTTGTTTAATATGCCTTACCTCAGTAGCAATTGCTAAAAAGGGTAATCTGGAGAGACATTTTTTAGCTTTACATAACAAGTATAAAACAGATTATCCACCAAATTCTGAACTGAGAAAACATAAAGTTAGGGATCTTGAAACTCAATTAACAAATCAACAACAAAGCATTTTTAAAAAGTCAAGGTTGAAGTCACAAGCAGTAACTACTGCATCATACAAAGTAAGCTATCTCTTAGCAAAAAAATGTAAGCCATTTTCCAATGGTGAATTTGTAAAAGAAATTTTTTTGGAAGTGTCAGATTCACTTTTTAATGATTTTAAGAACAAGAGTAAAATTGTTGCTTCAATTCAAGATGTACAATTGTCTCGAAACACAGTGATGCGACAAATTGAAAGGACGAGTGGGAATGTAAAAGAGCAGTTATACAATGATATTAATAGTTGTTCTTGTTTTCCTTTCCCTTCAGTGTGATGAATCGACAGATATAGGTAATACAATACAATTACTTATTTTCGTTCGTATGGTTTTTAAGGATTTTACATAAAAAGAAGAATTGTTGGGTATGATTTCTTTGAAGGAAAGGACTAGAGGTGTAGACATATTCAAAGCCTTTAAAAACTTGCTCAATGATGTGAATGAAAGTACCACTTTTTAAATTACTCTCAATAACAACGGATGGCGCAGCTGCAATGATAGGTTGCAGAAATGGATTTATAACCCTATGTCAAAATGAAGATGAATTCCCAGCCTTTTTGAGCTATCACTGCATAATTCACCAGCAAGTGTTAGCTAGCAGAAGACTAAACACAAAAGAGGTAATGGACATAGCATTTAAAATTGTTAATTCAATTCGAGAAAGTTTCCTCAAACGGCGTCTCTTCCAACTGCAGCTCGATGAAGGCCAACTTGAATTATTACTACATACTGATGTCGGATGGCTAAGGAGAGGTAAATTTCTGCAGCAATTTCGTGATTTATTGTCTGAAATTATAGATTTTCTTCACAAAGAAGATGGAAACTGTGAAAATTTAAATGATGAAACTTGGCTTAGTGACTTAGCATTTCTTAACGATTTTACTTCAATTTAAGTCATTTAAATTTAGAATTACAAGGTAAAAATAAAGCAGTAATTGATATGATCAGCTGCATAGACGCATATAAAACAAAATTTATTTTGCTAATAGAAGATCTGCAACAAAATAATCTGAATCATTTTCCAAATATGGCAGATAACCTACAAAAACATAGAAATATTAATTATAAGATCGACAAATACGTCGTGAAAATCCAAAAATAATTGTGGAATTTATATCTTTTCCATTTAAAAAAGATTTAAGTGTTTAACGCATTAGCAAAAAAATTTCAGACGTATTTTATATGGCTCAAAATGCATTAGAAAATTAAATTATAATTTCACAAACTGACTTAATCTTACAAGCCAGAAAATTTGAAGAAAATTTTTGGAAATATGTCAACCGAGAAAAATATCCCAGTATCACCAAATGTAGCGAATACATCTATTCTTGTTTCGGATCTACATACCTATGCGAATTGGCATTTTCATACTTGAAGCTAACGAAGACTAAACAACGTTCTATCCTGACTGATTTCCATACTGAAGACTCATTATTATAATTTTTGTCAGGATATACACCTAATTATGATTCCTTGGTTAGAGACATGCAAACTCAGTCTTCCCATTAATGTTAAGGCAACAAAGTAAATTCTAAATCTGTCTATCTGTAGCTACTTTGAATTAATAAATATTGTTAATAATTATCCATGTTCTTTTAATTCCCATGGATGTGAGTTTTTTGGCCCTTTAAATAATTATTGTTGTTTTTTACGTAGATAGATAAGCCGTATATCTATATTTCAGTATGAGGTGTACTCGGAGAGCTATTGATAGATTAGCAAAAAGTAAGTCATATTATTCTTTCATTATAAATTTTCCTGGCCCAAAAAAACGCAAAAGTGAAATATTGAAATCAAATTTTCAGCCATACTGTGCATTTTTATACCAACTTTTGCATATTTACGAACAAATAGTACAACTTATACATTGCAGTTGATAAAAAAATTAAATTGTATTTTAAGTTAGTAAAAATCTATCTTGAAAAAGTGTCGGAAAATTGAATTTTTTAGGTACTGCATGAACGGAATGTTGCTATCAAATTTGGGACTGGAAATTTATTTTCTTCGTGAGTCTATATCTCGAAAACTTAATAAGTGAATTAAAAAATAATATATTTTACTTATCTACCCATACCTCGCTGGAACGCACCTTATACTGAAACAGTGTATAAACATAGTATGCATTTCACACCCCTTCTTCACCTCTAGACAACGCCTATGACAAGTCGATCGCGATACACTTTTAAGATAAAAAGTCGATCTTATATACAGAAAAGTTGGCCACCCCTGCTATATAGAATGTCAAAGCATCTGAATGAAATGAAGCGATAGATAAATAAATAAATTCTCTTCATCAGAATCAAACATGGCAGCTACAGAAGAAGTGTCCAGATTGCCAAGGGTGGATAGGTGTTTACTGTCAAAACTGATTTGGATGACATCATTAAGTATAAAGCAACACTCATCGCTAAGGGCTAAAGCCAACATCCAGCAGACTTTTCGCTTACTCCTTGGAAAAATGATGGAACATAATGCTGTTTCATGAAAAGACAACTTTCCTCAATGGGCAACTAAACAAGAATGTACTCATGCGATAACCTCAAGGATATGAGATTGAACAAAAATGTACACAAACTATGAAAAAGTTGTTACAGCCTTAAACAAGCTTCAAAATGTTGGTATATATACTTAATGTACTTCTTATAACAGTGCGGTCTAGAAGAAACCAAGAATGATCCTTGCATGCATCACATCAAGAAATTGTGTTTTTTATGTTGATAACAGTCTTACTATAAGTCCTTCTTCAAAGATCAAGAGCATAATAACAAAAGTTAAATTCTGAATTTGAATTATAATCACATGAAGTGGAAAATTATATTCGAATAAAGATTACTTTAACAGAAAAATTTATAGAGATAAGTTATGCAATAGATTTGACCATGCAAAGATAATTTTACAAAAATATAAAAAGTAAAAGTAAAAAGTAATAACCATTTACAAACGTAAACCATTACTTTTATCACTTGAATTTGGTTGTAAACCTGGAAACTCTCCTGTAATCTCAAATGGTGGACAATACAGGAAAGTGGTTGGAAACTTAATTATTTAGCTTCAGGCACAAACACCAGACTTAAGTTTTGCCTTGAATATTGCATCTAGAGCACAGTCAGGCAATAAAGGATCATTTTAATTTGGTAAAAAGAATTTTCATATATTTGAAATTATTTCTGAAGATGGCATAGATATAGTAAAACAACCAGTAGAAAATTAAGGCACACAGTGATGCAAACTATGTTAGTGACAAAGTGACTCCAAGATCAACTAGTAGAACTCTCCTTAATTCTTTAAAGACCACCTGACAGTTTTTCATCAGGTTCAGTTTATGCTAAAAAGACCAACAGCTGATTTTTTGTCAATCTCATTTTGAGTGAGAAAGATGAACTGATGAAATTTCGTCAGTGTCAAAATTATGTTTGGATGTCAGGACAGTCCACTTGATAGAGGTTTCATTTGTTATTGTTTAAAGTCAAATATAACATCGCAATTAATATTTGGATGATAAAGAAAAATAATTACTTTGAACTTAACAACTGCTTATGCTCTTATTTTTATGGAACATTTAATCATGTTTGTTGTGTAATATACAAACATTGTTTGTTTGTTATTGTATTGAGTTGGCCGTGAAATCATAGTTTATTCAGAATGAAAAGGAAGCTTTATTTTATTTACATTACAATACTGTATTTATTGGATTGTGGCATAATATATAGATAAACAGAGAACACTGTGCATTTATCATTGTTTCTGATGTTTAGTGAGTTTAGCTGTTGTGTTCAAATCGTAATATTATATTTATTTCATCTTAGTGTTTAGTTTTTTCCGACAATATTTATGGACGAGTTGCTATAATACATTAGATGGGGGGGTGAATTTCAAACAAGATTAAGATTGATCAGGATCTTGGGAATGTTCAATCTGATAGTGATTTGTGTACTGGCAGTTCTAAAAAACTTAATTTTACAAATATGACTAAAATTTATCAATTTCAAGTCAAAAATCATAAAATTTTCAGGTTTAGGCACTGTACAGTTTTTTTACCAACAATAATATAAGCATATATTTTTTTAACAATCCAAAAAATTTTCGGGCCTCAAAGGCCCGAAATAATAATGTGGCTGACCAGTTGTGTGGTAATGTAAATTGCAGAAATGAGCATCACTCTCACCTATGAAAGCTGAATGTTGCTGCAATTGAAACAACCAAATGGCTGGTTTGGCTCGACATCTAGTTAAAGGAGGTTTGTGCACTTGATGTTAATTCAAAGCCTTATTAGAGTGCCAAGTTACAAAAAACCCGATGTTCCACAATAAATACCAAACATATAGAAAATGGATACGACCATTATGTGGGGAAGCTTGTAAAAGAGGGAAGCTTCATTGTGGGAAAAACAGGCAGCAGATACATTCACAATACGATTATCATCAGCTTAAAGGAATGCAGAGCCTCATCGCTATTAAAATTCAATATAAATTATAAAATTCATAGCTTGAACTATGAACAACGAGAGGCAATGTCATGGAGTATTAATATTTACGTAAAATGACATTACATCACAGGATTACGCCCACACTATCGATTTATCAATACAAAAAATAAATCAAACTTAAATTCTAATTATATTAGAATAGTGTAAAATTACTTACTTAGTGAGATAAACAATTGAGTTCCCCAACGAAAATATAGGGAAGTAATTAAAATATATATCTTTCTGTCACTATACTTCTACTTCTGCAGAAATAGTAGCCGTGATCAATGATGCCAACACATGCAATTATATACTTCAATACACGATGAGTTTGGGAGAAAAAAAATTACATATATAAAAGATAATGCACATCAGAATTAATAAATAAATGTTTTCATTTACATTCACACATATCATCTTCTACTGTAATACCTTACGGTGATAGAAAAGATGCCTAAATAGAAAAGAAAAGATTGAGACCATCGACTAAATTTTTTAATCTACTAATTCGTCGGCGATTAACTTTTATAATCGATTACTCCGATTAATATTAGTCGAACTAGTCGTATGTAGCTGACTTAGCCGAAGACTTAAATTCTTCTACTAATATTAGTTAGTCGGGAAAAGTAAGTATTAAATAAGGCGCACCCATACGCAACAAAGATGAGAACGGCTTTATTCATCATTGTAAACTTAATTACAAATAGATCATTCACTCACATTAACATTCCCTCACAGTTTCTATTTATCTGCTTAAATATTATATAGAACAACGTATTTAATTATATCTACTCTTTGTCTTTGCTGGACGGTAATAATGTTATGTAACTATTTAAAAAACTGGATTCATTCTTATTATATAATTATCTTTCTATGTTGTTTATTAGGTACGGCACATAGCAAATAATTTTTTTTCGTAATTGTTAGTTACCAAGCAAACCAAAAAACTCGTAAACAACTATAGAACTTTCTCCCGCCACCACCCCGTTCGGTCATCCTAAAGCACATGACCGAATGTCTATGCCACAAACGGCTACTGAGCCACGAAATAGTTTAGCGACCAGTGTTCTAAATAGCTCCTAGAACTTACCTAACAGCGTGAGCGAACTAAGCGTGGTGTCATACACCACCGGCTTACGTGTCTCAACCGCTCACTTGTCATATATTTACTAACATGGGTAGGCGCACCCCAACTACCAAAAATATATGACATCCATAAATTAAAATTTACTTCGTCTAGACAGCAATTCGTTGCCACGCCTAGGTCGATGAATGCCACCAAGTACCTGTCAACTATATTAAATAGCTTGGAGCCTTAATTGGCTTGTGGTCAGCCATATATATCTCTAGGGTAGCTTCACACAAGAGAGCGGTAGGAGTCTTTTCCCTTAGGTAAACTACTGTTGTCGGTTCAGCGTACCAACCACATCAAGTAACTTACACACACGGTCCGACAATGCGGCTCTCCCCACATTGACTCGCCGCTTGTGATTGGCCAATTTTCCGCTTGACCTTTAAGTTCCAGGGTGGCCCGGTCTCTGCCCCCCCCCCCTCTAAAGAGCAGGACAGTCAAACATCAGGTGTTCATTTGACTGGACTTCCACTTTTACTTTGTGGTAATTTACGACCACAGCTAGAAGACCAGGCGCAGGTGGCCATGTCAGCCGCAGAGGGATGGATGAACATTAATAATTTAAAGATTTCTGTGCCCAAGACGAAGTTTATGCTTCTCAAGGGTGCAGACAAATTATTGTACAGTCGTAACCCTCATATTAAACATAAAGGCTGTGTAATCAGCCATTTTAGATTTCATAAGTACCTAGGTGTTTTTTTAATGAAAAGTTACTGTTTAGTAACCACATTAGGCAAGTAGCGGCAGACGCATTCTCAGTAATGCACAAACTTAGGAGGATTGTTCGGAAAGACTATGGGTTGTCGGGCTGTCAAAAGAATGGTGTACCAAGGAGTCTTCTAAAGCATGACCTCATACGCGGCGCCCGTTTGGGCGCATAGGTTGGATATGAATAGAGCACTTGTTAAAAATTTAAGGACTGCCCAGTGCAGAGACAATATCAGCACCCTTTTAACATACTCATTTTCAAAAAGCATATGAGATGGATAAGATCTACCGTTGTCATTTTTATTAGCAAATTTAAAAATCTTCAGTAGTCATTACATTAAGATTGCTCAGCTTTAACAGTATAATTTAATAATAAATCTGTAAGATCGAGTATTACATATACTGTTCTTAAATAATTCTGGATAATAAATAGATTTACATCGTTTATGAAATTTATGGAACTTTTTGTTATTAATAATTGCAATAATAAGTTCACTAGAGAACCACTCAAAAAATTACATTATTTTAGTACGTGACTATCAACGATTTTATTAATACATAGTTGTAATTCCTCAGAAAAAATTTGTATATCATGATCAACATCAAATCCCGGTCAGGCATTGTATTTTTCTTACTTTGCAAAATTCCGTGTCCTTGTTCTGCACACAAGGTTCAGGCCTATTTGATGATATAAAAAATAAAAAATATTATCTAGAATCAAACTCTCATTTTGTAAATGTTGAATCTTACAAAATTTATGTATTTATTATCTGGTATGTACAAAGTAAAAAAAAATTAATATGGTAAAAAAAAAATAATATGTTAGAAAAAGTACAATCTGTAGAAATTTGCTTTTATAATGAGTTTAACATAGGCCTGTATCTATATATGTGTTTGATAAATGCAAATGAATTGAAGAAAAGTCCGTTAAAAAACCCAGTAAAATAAAGATTGATAAAAAACTTCCCATTGAAGCAAAGATCTATTTGAACAGTGTTAAAATTTTCAAATAATAATGTATTTGTTTTTTTTTTAATTGCCGAGTCTGAATTTAAAAAGTCCAGTTAATTTGACGTCTGGAAAATTGGGGCCCCACTATTTATCTTTTCATTACATATATATCATCCGCGATTCATTTGGCCTTGGTGGTGTTGCTTTTTTGTTCTCTAGTTAAACAAATTGCAACCTACACATTAAGAAAATAAAACCTGTATGTATTTTTAATAACTTGTGTTATATTTCATTGATAGAAAATTTATATAAAAATTAATTAAAACAACTTTTTTCTTTTTTTTGGTCTATTTCTGTCTCAATTCTTGATTTTTGTATCATTTTTAGCAATTAGACTTAGATTTTTAATGGTATTACTAAGTTGCAGATAGAATAAAAAAAATGATTTAATATTAGTTCGTTTTCATGTTTTGTAAGGTTTTTTCATTATTCTTTTTTTTAAAGGAATCTGAGATCTTATTGAATGATGATGTTGCATCACAACCTAATCTTAATATGAGAACCAATGAACAAATAAATGATTTATGTAAAGTCTATTAGACTTTAATCTGAGATTTTATGCGAAAATTTTCTTACCTGAATTTTCATGTAGTCAAACCAACACGGGTTAAGTGGTGTGAATTTCTTGTACTTGTGGATTTACCCATTTAGTTCACTGTATAGTGGATTGTTGATTGGGGGTATGTCTGACAGCTGACATTAAGAAACAGGGTGATCCCAACTGGGTTAAACCTGGTGAGGTATTGCTGCTTGATGGCTCTTCCTCCTTTTCTAGGGAGGATAAGTCGCAAGTTGAGCCATCGACCTGGGCTGGAAAAGTTAAGGTTTTGGTTCAAGAATCAGGGAAAACTGTTAGAAAGGCAGGTACCTTTGCTCCCTTACTGCGAGCCTTTGAGGAGAATTGTGATTTAATTTTTCAGTTGTTGGAAACTCAAAGGAGTGCCTCCAAAAGTGTGCAGGATAGGATTCTTCCTAAGGTGAGGGATTTTAAGTCAGTTGTGGCAGCCCTCTTTCAGGGATAAGAGACATTGGCTGCTAAGCGTGTTGGGGCAAGAGAGGTGGTGGTAAAGGAAACATGAAGCTAATCTGTCCTGACAAGAGCCAGAAGTGGTGTTTGTCAATATGAAAGAAGTGACATCTAGTAAAACTAGTGAAGGATTAGTTTCAGATAGTCCTTCGCAGTAAGAGGTCAAACCTGAAGATTCAACCAATAAGAGAAACAAAGAATGGTCTTGCGGTAGTTGCAGATGATGAGAGAATACTTTCAAAGTGATTACTGATTCTTCAAAGGTTGGTAAGTCTGACGTGAGAGTGGATCGTAAGAAAAAGAGGTGAAGAAATTTGTGGATTCTCTCTTTGTTCGACTCGTAAGTTTTGAACAGGGGTGTCAGTGATTTGGAATTAAAGAATCTGGCAGAAAAATTGTCGGCGTCCTTTATTGACACTGCTTAGTGCTCTATACCCTGTAGTTCCAGTCGATAGAGGCAAGTGTTGTGGTGGAATAGGGAATATACTAATTTGAAACAGTCTGTCTGTTGTTTACGAAGGGCATCTCAACGAGAATGTGATTTTGGACGGTGGGCCTTACTTGTTGCTAATTATAGAGAGTGCAGGAATTATTACTTTCACAAGGTATGTAGTGCTAAAAGAGATTTGTGGCGTTCTTTTGTGCAGCACCAGGGTAATAAAGACCCATGAGGAGTAGTATACAGAGTTTTGGGACACAAATGTAGAAAGGATGTTCTTCTGTCCGCTCTCTCAACTTTGCATGGAATTATATCAGATAAAACTAAAATATTATAAAAACTACTTGATGATTTACTGCCTGATGATAATACAGATAGTGAGTCTGCGTATATTTACTGCGTATATGGTGTGTCGTGAGGTCGCTCATGTATATGGGATGCTTTATGTTTGGAAATTACCAATGCTGAAGTGTGTCAGGTTATTTGTAGTTTTGGAAAGGGTACGGCCCCTGCCTTTGATGGTATAACAGTGGAGCTCCTTGTTTGCTCTTTTGGAGTTTGTGTCAGAACTGTCACATGGGTTTTTAGCAGATAGTTGTTTGCTGGGTATTTTCCAGATTGTTGGAAGAAAGGATTAGTTAAATTATTATTTAAATGCGATGACAAGGAAGCTACTGTTGGTGCCTCTTACAGGCCCTTGATTTTGCTGTCAGTTCACGGTAAAGATTTTGAGAAGGTTCTGTATCTTCATGTGAATGAGAGATTGACCTTGTGATATTACTGAAAATGAGTTACAAGTTCTGCAAATTTATTTCAGATGACATTCATTTCATCAAGATGCGCTGCTTTGTGGAAACAGCAATGAAATTAGTAAGACGCTGTCTTACTAAGGGTCCTCTGTTATGGGTGGTAGAGTTTGATTCTCTTCTGCGACTTAGGTTGTCCAGGGGGTGTTGCGGTGGCTTATGCTGATGGCAGGCTCCTGCTGGTCAAACAATGCTCACAAAGGGAGGTTGAATTCAGAGCCACTTGGGCCTGTAGGATGCTTGAGCCATGAGGTCATCAACATAAGATGAAGTTCAGTTTGGAAAAGACCACGATGATATTCCTTAAAAGTCCATTTAGAGGCAAGCCTATATTTTGATGTCAGGCCAGCGAATCAAATATGTTCAGGTTCAAAATTACCTTGGGGTGTTTCTTGATGAGAATTTTTGATTCAAGGAGCGCTTACAATATGTCACAAAGAAGGCCTGCAGTGCCTTCTGTGGTATTCGACATGTGGTCAATCCTGATGGAGTTCTTAATTTTAAGACCATGAGTACACTGTAGAAGGATGTGTATGAGGTAATTATGCTATATGCAGCGCCTATCTGGGTGAAAAGGATGAAATTTAAAAGTTATTGGGATATTATTGAGGCCCAACACATCTTGCTGTTAACAGTGACAGGAGGCTACCATATGATTTCACATGAGTCAATCTTGGTGATTGCCGGAGTGAATTCAATTGATCTACTTGTGTCAGGGGGGCAACAGTGATATGTTGCTAAGAAGTCAGGAGAGTTACTTCAGAAAAAGTTCAGAATGTTGAGCAACAGGTCTATCCTTTATGGCAGGCAAGATAGGGTGAAACAGTAGATGGGCATGATCTGTTTCCTGATGTTGCTGGTTTGCGGGGCGTCTCTTGGGTATGATCAAAAAATTTGTGATGCAATTTCTTCCAGGGTATGGCGCGTTTAGGGGCAGATTGGCTCGCTTTGGCCTGGTTGATTCTGTGTTATATCTCTAATGTGGTGCGCTGTACAATTACGTTTATGTTTTCTATGAATGTTTCAGTATGATATGAAGCATACAGAAGTGATTTGTTAGCTTGATGTTATCAGGTCGACGTTGGACTTCCATGAAAACTGGAAAAACCGGGGTGAGTGAACCATCATTGAAGAACATATGGGATCTCTTGTAAAAGGAAGGATTGCTGAAGGTGTGTAGAGTAGGTTCCCCCTTGAGTTTTCTATTTGTTGTTTTGTTATGGTATTAGTGTTCATGTTTTATGTTCTTGGTCTTGTTCTCTATTTACGTTTTACTACGTTCTGTTTTATGTTTTTGTTTTATTTTATTCATGCGGGTGTGTGTTGAACTTAACCTTTCCTATTAGATGTCGTTCATTTTATTGTCAGCTCAATCGGTCAGTCTTGTTTTAGACTTATTGATAGGTTTTTTGTAGGGATAATATGGAGAGGGTGATATTTTGACCAGAATCATCACATGGCGGGTGTCTATTCCTACAAGGTCAGGATGGACGTGATGCAGATGAAACATAGTTGTGAAATAAAATTTTGTTAATGAAATGAAAGTAAAATAAATTTTAATTCTGTATTTATATTAGGTAAAACTAACAATATTTATAAACTCTAATCCTTCCAATCTGGGGAACAGAGGCTATTGTCCTCTGCTAACTGTAAAAGCTGTATGAATGTGTACTAATGAGTTGTTTAATGTGCAACATATTGTTTCTTTGTCTTGATGGAAGAAGCCATAGTTTTTATCCACAATCTGTTAATCGAATAAGGAATTCTTGAAAATTGTGCAGAAGACTTTTGTACTGACAGTACATTTACAAAAATTGTTTCTTCCCATATATGATTACCAGAAACAGCAGGAAATTCATTTACCAGTCTTGATAAATGAAACCATGCCCCATCTGACAAAAAGTGTAGATCGGGTGTATCTGATATCAACAATGTTTTGAGAAGTCTATCTTAAGGTGTTTCGGTTAGTTCTCATATGTTGTTACATAATATTGTTTTAGATTTAAATTGGCAAGAATCTAAAGGCAAAATGTGTAATTTACATCGCTTTATTGTGATATCTAATATATCAATTTTTTGGACAGAGAGATCCTTCTTTGAATATCAGCAATAGCCTCTGGAATCATATAATGGAAGGTCATCTATTTCAATTTGAAATCAACTTTACTGTATGCCTTTTTGATTCTGTATGCTGCTTTTTGCTTGGATTCTGTCATTCAGAGATTTTTCAGCAAATATTTGATGTGTTCCTGTAAAGGATTTGAGGTGTGTAAAAATGTGTGAGGTGTGTACCACAAAAGTGCTAATTTGTAAGAGAAGTTTTTATTTTATAATCTTATATACTTATAATACAAGATTATATTATTGTAATTATATATTATAAATAACGTTTTCTTAGTTTTATCATATATATATTTATATACACATTCATACATACACTATAATCTACAGGGTGTCCAGACTAAAAGCTAAAAGTATCCTAAAGTACAACTTATTAAGAAAACCAGGTAATAGTTTTTACAATTTTCTTCTTTTTTCTTTAATAAACTCAACATGTTAATGTAGGTTTATCACCTCTTTGTTTTAATTCGTTCAAATCTCAAACTTTTCTTTGTTATAACTTTTAATAAACCCTCAAGCAAAAAAGTCCAGAGGAGTGATATCTAAGAGATGCAGTGGCGATGCACTAGGACCTTCTTGCCTGATTTAACATCCAGGAAAGTATTATTTAGGAACATGTCGATAAAAGTAGTGTGGAACACCATCTTGTTGGAAACTGATTCCTGCAGGAATATGAAGAACGGCAAAGTTTGTAAGCATATAATGGTACGTGTGCCCTGTAACAGTGGACTTCATGAAAAAACTGCCGAATGATGCCATTCTTTTCTCATCATAACAGATATTGACTTTCGGTATGCCTCATTCATTTTTTATTACTGTATGGTGTTTACACTACACCAAATTTGATAATTGTGTCTTTAACTATCCCAAATGTATGAATAGTTGCCTCATCTCTAAATAAAATATCATTATAATAGGATTGTTTTCAATATGATATTGGCAGTGAACGTTTGGTTTAATGTGAATTATTGTAACTTGTACACTTGCAAATGGAACTCTTATTACCAATGTCATGAACAGTAGAAGGAGGAATTTGCAGTTCATAACTAGACCATCTAATAGACTTACCTAGACTGGCAGTGAATGCATCGCTTACTTGATTCACAGTCTCTTGTAACTAAAAAACCTTAGATTTCCAGTTTGGAAATGTCATATGTTTGGAATATGATGTCTTGGATGTAGGAGAATTGATATTTAATTCAGTTTGTACAAGCTGTTGAACATGCATAACTAATTGAAACTACTAACCAAAGCGTGCACTCAAGTTGCAAAACGTGCACCAAAGCATGTATTTTGACAGTTGCATTGGAGTCGGCTTGTCTGCACTTGTATATTTTTCTGAATCTGAGAGTATACTGAACAAATCTTGGGGATATATCCTGTCGTTTGAGCTTATGTTGTAAGAGATTTCAAGGACTGGTTTCCTAAATATAGGCCATTAGTTTTAGATACCTTTACCCCAGACGTCGTGTATATAAAATGTATGGGTTTGTAGATCTGATGAATATGAATATAGAAGTAATAAATATATTGACCTGTTATATATTTGCTAAATAGTAGGTATTGTTGGTTTTCCTAAAATATGCATTTGATAATGAAGTTTCAGTCAAGAGTATAAACATACAAAAGATAGCAAAGTTCCTTATTATACTAAAGTTAACTTGATTAATTAATATTCAAAACCATGTTACTTATGAATATATGTTTAAAATATTAATTTTTTTATACATATTTAATGGCTTAAAGTTAACACTTATTAATGTTATTGTAATTGAAATAATTTTTTATTAATTCATAATTATAACAAAAAATAACTTAATTTGCAGGTTGCTATGTATAAATAAACCATCAAGGGAAGTACCAAGAATTTTATTACTTGTAAGAGCATAAATAATTCATTAAATGATGGAATTATAAATGAAAACTCCAGTGAATGTAATTGTGCATATGGTGATGTAACGATAGAAAATTTAATAGAGAATATAAGTAGTGAAAACAAGTTGCTCGAGCAGAAAGGAAAGAAATTTGTTTGTGAATATTGCAATGAAAGATTCAGATGTAATTGTTCTTTAAAGAGACACATTAACATTTGTACTAAACAGAAAAAAAATACTAGTAATTTTTGTCAAAAGTCATTTAATTATGAAAATGTTTTAAAGAGATATTTAAATAATATTAATACAACAGGGGAAAATTATGTTTGTAACTTCTGTCAAAAGTCATTTAATAGTAAATCTCATTTAGTGAGACATCTTAATATTCATACCAAAGAAAAAAATTATATCTGTAACTTTTGTCGTAAGTCATTTAATGACAAAAGCTGTTTAAATAAACATATTAATATTCATAGAAAAGAAAAAAAATATATTTGTAATTTTTGTCAGAAGTCTTTTTATGATAGTTCTATTTTAAAATCACATATTAATATTCATACTAAGGAGAAAAATTATATTTGTAACTTTTGTCAAAAGTCATTTAATAATAAAAGCACTTTAAACAAACATATTAATATTCATACAAAAGAGAAAAATTATATTTGTAACTTTTGTCAGAAGTCTTTTTATCTAAGTTCCAATTTAAAATCACATTTAAATATTCATACTAAGGAGAAAAATTATATTTGTAACTTCTGTCAAAAGTCATTTAATACTAAATACCATTTAGTGAGACATCTTAATATTCATACAAAAGAGAAAAATTAATTTATAACTTCTGTCAGAAAATGTTTAATCATTTTTCTAATTTAAAGTTGCGTATTAATTTACATCCCAAAAGGAAAAATTATGTATGTAAATTTTGCCTAAAGTCTTTTAATTGCAGTTCTGATTTTAAAAAACATTAATTTCCACATAAAGAAAAAAATTAATATTTGTAGCATTTATCAAAAATCTTTTAATCAAATTTATATCTTGGAAATACATCTTAACAATATCCTTATTAGAGAATTGTTATGACCTTTTAAGAAAATTGATTAAGGAAAAAAGTAATAGCATTCTTTCATATGTGTATAATTTAAAACTAGTATGACAAAATTTTTCTAATGTAACATTATATTTTTCTTATTTTTGTATGTTACAACTTAAGGCGGGGAATTTTTATCTTGTAATGCCTCAAACGCAGATTTGTATATTACTGTATTTTATAATATATGATGAGTATGTTTATGAACATTTTAAGCTCAGAACCATGGCAATCAGAAAATTTGCTGTAAAAAAGTTGTGTAAAGTTCTCAAGTGAGACTTGTATAAATCACAAGTTATATGTGTCTTTCTTGAACATTTTTTTCTCTCAAATAATGCTGATTTTATATTAAGTTTAACTTCACATCGTGTGTCTTACATTTTAGTAATGTTTACAAATATTAAAACCAAACAAGCTGTGCCTGTTAACAGTATTGACCTCAAAATATTTACTAGCTTTTAATTTATTACAAACATACATGTAAAAAAATTAGTGTTACTTTCATGTATCAATTTCTTTAAAAATGTCTATTGTTATCTGCTGGTTGTAAATTATTTTCCTCTTTTTATAAGCTTTTATTTAACTTCCTTTAGTTATAATCAAATCTTGCAACTGCTATATCTTTTAATCTGTCGTATGAAAATCAATGAAATTTGGAACACGTATGTAACTTGGATGACAATATAGCCCTACGGTGTCGGAATTTGATATGACCCACCCCCATGACCCCACGCACTACTCCTATGCTAAATTCATGCATTTAGTTGAAAGTTTTCATTTCTCATGAACTATCGCATGAAAATGATTGAAATTTGGTACACGTATGTAACTTCGATGTGTAAAAATAAATATTTTTCCTTTTTTTTAGTTTTAACAAACAATAATAATCAGATATAAATATTATTAAGAATATTTTTTTTGGATGTAAAAAGTTTATTGTTCATTAAGACTAAAAGTAAAAAATACAAAAAAACAAAAAATTACAGAAATATATTTAATTACATATAAAAAATTATTTTTTAAAAAAGCTTTTATTTAACTATTTTATATTAATATTAAATTAATAAAAAAAGGAAACAAATTAGAAAACTCCTCTAAAAAGTAAAAAATAAGAATTAAATCAAATTGAGAATTTTAAACAAAAAAATATAATATATTAACAAATATAAAAATCCACTGAAAAGTAAAAAATAAATTATATAAATATCTAATAAATAACTAATAAACGTAATAATTATTAAATTTTAAAATTAAAAGTAATGAAAATATATAGTTAAAAAAAAGCGTGGTGCAGTTTTTATAAAAATGTTTTCGAATAAGTACTTATAGACATTTGCTGTATTTTAAAATATATTTTTTGTTTATCGAGGTTGTTTAATATATGTATATACTTTATTTATCTGTAATAAAATAACTCGAGTTTTAATTCTTTGATGGTCAAATTTGCACCGAGATGACCTTTAAGGGTTAATAAGATTAAAAATAAAAATTAAATTTAGAAATCTTGCACAAAGTTATTACATTTTGACGGTAATCTGAAAAATTATTAATTATTATCGTTATAATTGTAATTGTAGTTATGAATTCGTTAAATAAAAATTAAGTAATGTAAAGTTGACAAAATATTATTTAAGCATGTGCTAATTTAGTCTTTACATGACTGCTCAAAATGGAGTGTAATGTATTTATGGTGTATATGTTTGTTCCACTGTAGCAGCTCAATGGCTGAACCGATTCAGATGTATGACCCTGTGTTGGAATCCTTACATTACCGAGAGTTGTATAGGCTACAAAAATATGTGTACATATATATATATATATATATATGTTTATTGACACTTCATAATATTCTAAGTAAATATAAATATTAGTTTGGTTCAAGTGAATAAATCTATACATATTACAAGACTGCCCAAAAATGATTAAAATGTATTTAGGGTGTATGTATGTAAATATGTTTGTTCCAGTGTAGCGGTTAAACAGATTTAGATGTATGACAGCGCATTAGTGTCATAGGCTACATAAGTAAATAAAGTAAATATATATATATATATTTTTCAGATATATATATATCTGAAAAAATAAATAAATGTTTTAATAAATTAAAAAATTTGAATTTTTTATTTTTTATATATGCTATATGTTGAGGTGCTACGATAGAATAAACAACTTTCAAGATACAGGCAACAGGAAGGTTATACTACAGCCATTTTAAACAAGGTAGCGATAGATTTTGTCAGAATCACAGTTGCCAATGTACGCCAAATGCTGCAACCGTCATTGAAGCCTCTGCCTGAGTGGTCATCATCAAAGTTGAACAGAGTTTTGCTAGCTGGAGCCAGTTACTTATTGCAATGCTTGGTGTACTTTATAGGTAGGCCAGACTACCTGAATACCGAAGAATTGTAGCCCCGTGTGAATGTCGGTGAACCTGCAAGTTCAACCGCTTGATTGACTTATCAAGCCTACTGCGACTGTAGAATTATCAGAGGGCTACTTTAGCAATATAGAATCGTGCTTCGGGAATTTCTTCCAGAGCAAGGAGTGTGGGATCGTGATCTATCAAAATTAATACTCAGACGCTATATTTAAGGATAATGCTGATTTCTATATCTTTGCCTCCTATTTGAGAGAACCAAAATGGTTTGCTGCGAGTGAAAAAGAAACGTCAATGCTGATGCGTTTCACAATAGACTTATCGCTGTACAGACATATTTTAATCGTCTTACAAGCACAGAACTTAAGAGATCTGTAATTTTCCATCAGTGTAGCGTGTGCTTTGTTGGAGACTCTATTTCTAGTGCTCCTGAAACGCAAGCGCAAGTTGTTGCAAATTAGGAGAATGAATGTGGTGATTTACTTGATAGTATGTGTGACGGTAAAATCATTACCATTAGTATAATGCCAATTGACGCCGGTATACCAAATATTAACTCTATTTTTCCTGATGTTACCAACTACCGTCCGATATCTATTTATCAGTTGAATCGTAAAATAGCTACTCCCGTAGGCGTTAGGAGAGAACAATGGGCAGAGGAATTGGTATGAGTCAAACTGTTTCGAGTGTAAATGTGGGTTCAGAGAATACTGGTCTGAGCCCATAACTCCACTTGACTACCCATAATCAAGGGAAATGAGTAACGAAAGAAGATTACAAACCAACGATTATGAGTTTTACTACCTCTCAACTGAAGAGTTACATAAAAGTCAGCAAAATGTTTCTGTTTGTAACTGTTTACGCCAAAGTGGAATTGAGCCTAATAATGTCATTGAAAACGTTCACCTGGTGATGCGTAATATTGGTGAGATTCAGTCATATTGTTATCAGATTGGAATACTATATCGTGGATACCGGTGTTCTTTGGTGGTTGGGTTTCAATTAACCACACATCTCAGGAATGGTCAACTGAGACTGTACAAGAATACAGTTCATTTACACTCATACATATATCATCCTCTGAAGTATTATCTGAAAGGTAATTACCGGAGGCTATATAGGAAAAAGAAAGAAAAAGTCATATTGATATACTGCCTTCATGGATTTATTAGCAAAAGTCCGAAATTTAGGGGTTCTGGAATTCTGCATAACACTTTCGTGTAATGATCTCCTCTGGCCGGGACATTTTTTTTTGGCAGTCGAGTTTTTTAACTTTTAACAGGTATAAAACTTGTATTATCTCTTAAAAGGTGGAAAATTTCGATAACATCTTCTGTGAGTATATTTCCACACATTTATACAGTACCGATAAATCGGCTAAACAATTTTTTTATTCATTTATTCTTTTTATTTTACACTATTTAAAACGTTGTTTTATATTGTAATAAATTTTGGGTTTTTTTGTGGAAATTGCACAAAAAAAAGTAATTTTATATTTCAGAATTTACATTACTACTAAAATTCATGTTGGCATCGTCGGTCCGACTGATTTGTTGTAATCATCTGTCTGGGAGTTGGTTGAATTAAAACAACTGCATGTTAACGTAATTTAATCGTCGATCGTTGATATTTGTTACTTGTGTATATTTATAATACGTAAGTTAATTACGCTAATATTAATATTTAATGACTACTAATATAAAATATGTGTTTTTTTAACTGTAGTTTATATTTTTCTATTCACTAAAAACGCAGCTTATAGAAAAAATTATTAAGTTCGTCCATTTTGTGTAGTTTAGTTAGTTATAGTTTATTTGTTTTAAAGTTTATAAGTTTTTTATAGTTTATTTTTTTTAATGATTTATTCTTCAACGTATTTTTAAACGTTTTTTGTTTTATCCTTTTAAGTATGTAATAAGTAACAATAGTTTTGTTTTCACAGACATTTGTTTAATCATTTCTAGATTATATAATAATAATACTGTTTTCTTCAACGTTGTGAACGTCATCAAAAATATACACAGAAAATTATAGTAAGAGATGAAGAGAAAATATTTTGTCAATGTTATTTTAAAAATTAATATTTAATGTGGAACAGCATGATGACACATGATTATACCTTAAATTATTTACCATTAACATTTAAATTAGCGACTGTATGGAAACAAGCTTGTGCTTACTGTATGGGTTTTTTCTACTTATTTGCACATTTACCCCATACTCCATTCGTGCATGTTATTACTTAACAGTGACAATAATTTTTCATTTCATTTGTGTAAAAGGTTATGTGTTTGTCTTTATTATTGTATATCAGTCATCTTCAGCTGACATTGAGTCTCTGACTGAACAACTATTAAGGTAGTTTATACTTTTAACTGCAAAAATGTAACCTCTCTCCACAGAACTCTAACTTCTCTCCACAGAATGGATTATCTTAACAGTTCATCGTAACTCGTAAAACTGATTGTTAAATGACAAATATTGATATCCTCGGCTTGGACATTAACCTTGTACAGATCATTGCTGTCCAAACCATTTATCTGTCATTAAGATATTGTATTTAACTAATTCTAAGCATATCTGTTATTAGTAGGAGAGCTGTTAAACATTTTAGGTTAGGTATTTGAAGCTCATAATTTGTGTAACACTTCTTTTTTGATGTGTGAATACAAAATCAAATACCTGGATGAAGGTAGTGGGGGCCTAGCAAACCCATGAATTTTTAACTTTGCAAAAAAAAAATGCTTGAGGCATTTTGAAATTGTAATAATTTTAAATTTTGTATTTAAAGAAATAAGAAATAAAAAAGCCAGATTATTTAGTCTGGTTTAAAATTTTCCCAGGCTGTTTCAAAATTGTATTTCATAAACATTGAAAAAATATATAAATATAAATAAAATTGGTTTAAAAATTTCAATGAATGAAATGTTTTACAGTTAGCAGCGATTTTATTGTTTTTATTATAAATACTTAAATTTTAACTAAAATGTTTTTTTTTTTTAAGATAATGGATGTACCTTTAAAGAATATGTACACATTTGAAGCTCTGTCCTCTAACAGTATCAAACTAGAAACTGAAGATGATACCGCAGAGGAAACATTATGCTTGTTTTTACCACATCACCCGATTGAAGATGATATTACATCTGATTGTGTAAGTATAATTTGATTTATGTTTTTTGTTTATGTCATATAGGAAGTGTCATCACATCATTAAACTTAATATTTAAGTGTTGATTTCATGTTTTAGGATAGTGATTCTTTGCAAGTGAAAGAGGAGCCAGTTGGTAATGGTTGTGATAATTATAATGAAGTAACTGATCCTCTTGCAATTGAAGAGATCTTAATTAAATCTGAAGATCATGTAATTAAAAACGAAGTGGTAAGTTTTATTTTCCGCATTTATTTTATAATGAAAGTGGTGTATGAAGTTTATTCTAGCCCTCTCAGTGTGTATACATTGGAGTATTATATGAATGAAAGGTTATGTATGCACTTAAGTGCATACATAAATCGACATTAATGTCGATTCTTTAATTTGACTTCATTGCATCTTCTATCATGTTTTTATGATTCTTTCTTTATGTGATTTATACAGAGTGCCTCAAAATCACTTTACTAAACTGAAAAATTATAAATTGATTATCTTCTGAAGTCTCCATGTGTTACATGTTTTCATTTTGCAGGATCGCTTATCAGTTTTAAAAAAACAAGATCTAATCAGCTGATTTTGTTGCTAATTGTTTTAAATATTGATATTATTAATGGTGATATTAAAAAAAGATGATTTAATAATTGAAGAGACCAATTTAGTAGTTAAATAAGAAAATTTAAATGTTGAAAATGAAGTAGTTCTGTTGTTAGATTTTGCATACAATGGTGAAACATCAATTATCCATCTGAGTAATTCATGGGTAATTTTGGAAAATTAACTGATTTTGAAGTCGTGAGTTCTAAGGTTGAAATCCTAGTAAAGACAGTTACTTTTATTAGTATTTGAAAACTAGATTGTCGATTGTGGTTGGGTTTCAATTAACCGCACATCTCAGGAACGGTCGACCTGAGACTATACAAAGCTACGCTTCATTTACATTCATACATATCCTCATTCATCCTCTGAAGTAATACCTTACTGTGGTTCCAGAGGCTAAACAGAAAAAGAAAAGTAAAGATTGATCTATCCAGTACCAAATATGTTTAATTTAAAAAAGGTTTATAATATGGTACTGGACATATTCTAATGTTTATGGGTAACACTAAAAAAAATTCACATGCAGCAACTTTTCTCATACAAATTTTATATTAACTACATAAAGAGCACAACAAAAACCAGTATAAATTGCATTAAGCTGATAGCAATCATTTAGCTTATCAACAGTATCGTCCATTTATACACACAGGTTTGTTTGAGTAATTAAATTTACCTTCCAAAAATCCTTGTTCAAGAACTATAAATTGTTTCAAGCAAGGTTTAGTTTTCATAAAAAATTACTTATTTACGAGTTTCACAAAAACATTGCATTTCCTGATAGGGTGATAATTATTGATGTGTGAATGACACCATTTTTATTTAGTGGGCACAGGCATATGTAGCAAATTTTCCAAACACCAAAATAAATATGATTATTTAAAGAATGATGGATGAACTTAGTTAAAAACTCTGCAAAAAAGGCATTGCATTTACTCACTAAAAGAGGATGAACATATTCTGGGCCCATCAAAGAATTATCATTAAGTGGACAAATGGTTACTTCATCATCATTCTCAGTTAAAATTATTTTACTGTGGTGATCATATCAGTTAAATCTAATTTTATTCTAGGACAATCATTGTTAGACATTTTAGCAAAAAGTTGTACAATATTAGCACCCTTTTTAGCATACTCATTTTCAAAAAGCATACGAGATGGATAAGATCTACCGTTGTCATTTTTATTACCAAATTTAAAAATCTTCAGTTTTCATTAGATTAAGATTGCTCAGCTTTAACAGTATAATTTAATAATATCTGTAAGATCGAGTGTTACATATAACTGCTCTTAAATAATTCTGGATAATAAATAGATTTACATTGTTTATGAAATTTATGGAACTTGTTATTAATAATTGCAATAATAAGTTCACTAGAGAACCACTCAAAAAATTACATTATTTTAGTACCTGACTATCAACGATTTTATTAATACATAGTTGTAATTCCTCAGAAAAAATTTGTATATCATGATCAATATCAAATCCCGGTCAGGCATTGTATTTTTCTTACTTTGCAAAATTTCGTGTCCTTGTTCTGCACACTAGGTTCAGGTCTATTTGATGATATAAAAAATAAAAAATATTATCTAGAATCAAACTCTCATTTTGTAAATGTTGAATCTTACAAAATTTATGTATTTATTATCTGGTATGTATTTACAAGATTTAAGATTAGAATTCAAAATATTAGGTAACATTATCTCTAAAGGTAAATGATGTAATAATAAATATTTCACCATAAGAAATATTAAAATTGACGTCAGTAAGATTAGAAAAAACTATATCAGGAAAATTAACACGTTTAGCATATTGTATATGATAGTCAAAAATTACAATTTGTAGAATAATCTGTAAGGTGAATAGCAGCATTTTCAACATTTAAATTTGCATGATAACATTTAACAAAGGAAATGATGTTTTCCCATACAGAACCTGGTTTATTTAAGTCATCTAATATTAATAGTAATTTAACTGCAGCTGCACTGTTAATGTGTGTGGTGAGTGAATTAGATACAATTTATTTTTGTTTTATAAATATACAATAAGTTATAAACATATTTACTTTATAGAATCATTTTTTATTATAGCAGGTAGATTTAGTGCAACTGAAAGAGGAACCCAACTAGTTTTCATCAACTATCCAAATGTACCTTTGTAAGACCAAATATGTGTAATTTAAAAAAAGGTTTATCATATTATACTAGGCATATTCTAATGTTTAATGGGTAACAAGTAAAAATAAAAGTTTTTCAGTAAAATTAAAAATAAATTTTGAACATATGTACAAAGTAAGAAAAAATTAATATGGTAAAAAAAAAAATAATATTATGTTAGAAAAAGTACAATCTGTAGAAATTTGTTTGTATAATGAGTTTAACATAGGCCTATATCTATATATGTGTTTGATAAATGCAAATGAATTGAAGAAAAGTCCGTTAAAAAACCCAGTAAAATAAAGATTGATAAAAAACTTCCCTTTGAAGCAAAGATCTATTCGAATAGTGCTAAAATTTTCAAATAATAATGTATTTTTTTTTTTTTAAATTGCCGAGTCTGAATTTAAAAAGTCCAGTTAATTTGCTGTCTGGAAAATTGGGGCCCCTGCTATTTATCTTTTCATTACATATATATCATACGCGTCTCATTTGACCTTGTTGGTGTTGCTTTTTTATTCTCTAGTTGAACAAATTGCAACCTACTCATTAACAAAATAAAACCTGTATATATTTTTAATAACTTGTGTTATATTTCATTGATAGAAAATTTATATAAAAATTAATTAAAACAACTTTTTTCTTTTTTTTTTCTATTTCTGTCTTAATTCTTGATTTTTGTGTCATTTTTAGCAATTAGACTTAGATTTTTTGTGGTATTTGTTACCAAAAATATCTATTTTAAATTGAATTTTATGATGTATGTAATGGTATTATTAAGTTGCATTCAGAATAAAAAAAATTATTTAATATTAGTTAGTTTTCACATTTTGTAAGGTTTTTCATTATCTTTTTTTTTTTTAAAGGAATCTGAGATCTTGTTGAATGATGATGTTTCATCACAACCTAATCTTAATATGAGAACCAATGAACAAATAAATGATTTACGCACGATGGAGACAGAAGAAGAGGTGGGGTTTTATCAAGGTCATGTAAGTGTTAATTATTGGATCATGTAATAAACATGATTTCTCTCTTGTTTATTTCATAAATATATGTATGTAATTTGTATGTATGTATATTTTATTACTTGTGTGTGTTCTATTATGAAAGAAAATTGTTTTTATTTCTATTTAATTAATACTGACTTATGCTATGTGTAAATTATAAATTATCAGTGTGTGGAAGCAAAATTTTTGTTTGAAAATTTGGTGATAATTTAAATGTATGTATTATAATCTGTTGATACAATTCACATTTCAATAAGCTCTGGGTGATTTGTTGTTAATTGTTCCGGTTGTAAAATTAGAATATTTTACCAGGTAAGCAATTTAAAACGGACCCGACACAGAGAGTTAAACACACAACGCCAGCAGAAACAGTATGGTTTGTGTGCGTTCCGTCTATTTGGTTATTATTTGCGAAGTTTCTGAGAATATTCAGAGGTTATTATACTAGGTTGTTTGTAAAGGGGTTGGTATTTGTTTTTTGTTTCTATCTTTGGTTATTTTATTTCAAATTTTTTGTTACGTAAGTAGTCTAGGTAGGTTATCTGTTGAAGTGGGTGGGTTTATCTTCTTTGAACTACTCTACTTGCACAGGGACTGTCTGTTACTCAGTTTATTTTTATCATTATTGGTTTTTGTTATATTTAATAATTTGTGGTCCGTTAATTTTGAATTTGTTGAAATTTCATGCATTTGTTTAATTTGAACAGCTGTTGTCACATTGGCAACGGTTTGTTTATGTTTTGTGTTAATAGTTTTCATTTGTATTGTGTGTTTATTATTGTGCACCCACTTTGTTTAGCAAAGATAATGACTGTCGGTACGTCTATTAGACTTTAATCTGAGATTTTCATGAGTATAAACAATCAAGAGTATAAACAAAGTATAAAATAAGTAAAGTTCCTTATTATACTAAAGTTAACTCTATGATTAATTAATATTCACAAGCATGTTGATTATGAATATATGATAAAATTATTCAATTATTTATATGTATTTAATGGCTTTTTAAAATATAATACTTATTAATGTTATTGTAATTGAAATAATTTTTTATTAATTCATAATTATAACAAAAAATAACTTAATTTGCAGGTTGCTATGTATAAAGGAACCATCAAGGGAAGTACCAAGAATTTTATTACTTGTAAGAGCATAAATAATTCATTAAATGATGGAATTATAAATGAAAACTCCAGTGAATGTGATTGTGCATATGGTGATGTAACGATAGAAAATTTAATAGAGAATATAAGTAGTGAAAACAAGTTGCTCGAGCAGAAAGGAAAGAAATTTGTTTGTGAATATTGCAATGAAAGATTCAGATGTAGTTGTTCTTTAAAGAGACACATTAACATTTGTACTAAACAGAAAAAAAATATTAGTAATTTTTGTCAAAAGTCATTTAATTATGAAAATGTTTTAAAGAGACATTTTAATAATATTAATACAACAGAGGAAAATCATGTTTGTAATGTCTGTCAAAAGTCATTTAATAGTAAATCCCATTTAGTGAGACATCTTAATATTCATACAAAAGAGAAAAATTATATTTGTAATTTTTGTCAAAAGTCATTTAATGACAAAAGCTGTTTAAACAAACATATTAATATTCATACAAAAGAAAAAAAATATATTTGTAATTTTTGTCAGAAGTCTTTTTATGATATTTCTATTTTAAAATTACATTTAAATACTCATACTAAGGAGAAAAATTATATTTGTAACTTTTGTCAAAAGTGTTTTTATCAAATTTCTAACTTAAAATCGCATTTAAATATTCATACTAAGGAGAAAAATTATATTTGTAACTTATGTCAAAAGTCATTTAGTTACAGAAGCAATTTAAAGAGACATCTTAAAATTCATACCAAAGAGAAAAATTAATTTGTAACTTCTGACAAAAATTTTTTAGTAGTTTTCTACTTTAAAGGTTATAATTTACACAGCAAAGAGGAAAATTGTATAAAATTTGTCAAAAGTCTTTTAACTGCATTGTGATTTATGTAAACACATTCATTTTTACACTAAAGAAAAGAATGTTTTTAAAATTTATAAAAAATCTTTTAATCAGTTATATTTTAACAAAACATCTTAATGATATCCTTATTAGAGTCATTGTGACCTTTAAAAATCTTATATTAAGGAAATTGATTAAAGAAAAAATCAATACCATTCATTAAGTGTGCATAATTTAAAACTAGTGTAACAAAATTAATTTAATGTTACATTTTTCTCATTTTTGTATGTTATAAATTAAGGCAGGTTTTCTGCCTTGTATGCCTCAAACACATTTATATGTTACTGTGGGTGATGTTTATGAACATTCCAAACCTAGAACCATGCCAATCAGATAATTTGATTGGTGCTGAGGAATTTCACCAGTTCAAGAAAAGTTGCAGAAAAAATGTGTGTAAAGTTCACTAGTGAAACTTAGAATTATATGTTTGTTATAAAAATCACAAATTACATTTGTTTTACTTCAACATGGTTTTTCTCAAATGCATTTTCACAAATAACACTGATTTTGAATAAATCTAAAGCCTCGTTCTGATTTTGTATTAAAGTTTACTTCTCATCACATGTGTTGACATTTTATTAATGTTTTCAAATATTAAACCCATACAAGAAGTGTATAGTCTGATATCTGTGCCTGTTGTTATCAATATTGGCCTCAAAATCTATATTATTTTTTAATTAAAAAAATGACTGCTTCTTTCATATATCAATTTCTTTAAAAATGTCTTATTGTTATCTCCTGGTTGTTAATTATATTCCTCTTTTTCTTTTGCGCTAACAAAAATGATTAAAAATGCTCAATAACCTTGTAAATAAACAAAAACTATCATTTTGAAATGTACTTCTCAAATCATCATAATAGTCCTATTATATTCTCAAATATATTCTGTTCACAATAGAGTAAGGAAATGACTGGTGGTGCAGACTTAAGGAATAGAGGGCAATAGAGCACTTGAGATGCCAGGTCTAATGCTGCACTCTGAAAGTATATTTGCAACTCTACTAGTTTAAGTTATTATAACTTCTCAAATGTTATGAAAATTTACAGACATATTTTTGAAAGTATATACAGTCAGAAAATGTAAAAAGATGTAAAAATTTTTTTTCCCAAGGTAAAACCTCCCTAAAAAAAATTAAGACATTTTTGGTTATACATTTTAACAGATTTGTATACAAGGTGTGTAAGAAAAGTAATGAGACTGACTTTTTACTTACTAAAGTTTTTATTTTTTTTAAACAACAATATTATCCCCTTCAAAGCAGTTCCCTTGGGCAGCTATACACCAGCGGAGATGTTGTTCCCACTCCTAGTAGCAGCGCTGGAAGGCTTCAGCTGGTAGGGCTTTTAACTGGTCGGTCACATTCTTTTGAATGTTCTCCAGAGTTCCAAAATGACATCTATTTAAGACACGTTTCAATTTCGGTAAAAGGAAAAAGTCACAACGACTCAAATCAGGTGAATATAGGGGGGTTGAGGAACTGTAGGAATTCATTTTGAGTTCAAAAATTCCCTGATTAAAATGGCTATGTGACATGGGGCATTTTCATGATGAAGCATCCACTTGTCTGCAATTTCTGGTCTCACGCTAATCACTCTTTTCCTGAACCTTTTAAGGACACCTTTGTTTCTGTTAAAAAGCAAGTCAGCATGGTTTTGATCTTTGATTTGCTCATTCAACATTTTTTCGATTGAGGAGATGACAGAGTTTGCCATTTTTCGCTTTGCTGCTTTGTTTCAGGATTGTACTCAAATATCCAGGATTCATCACCTGTGATCACACGATTGAAGAATTCTTGGTCATTGTGAATTCTCTCAAGGTACACGTTTCTTCGATTGTCCTTCTGTTCTATTGTGAGGTTTTTCGGCACCGATTTCGCACAAACCTTTCGCATGTCCAAATAGTCGGTCAAAATTTGATGTACGGTGAAAGTGTTTAAATTTAACTGTTCACTCATCCTTATTGTTAAACGACGGTCTGATCTTGCAAGAACCCTCAAATGCTCAACATTTTCATCAGATTTTGAAGTCGAAGTTCTCGCTGAGCAAGGTTGATCTTCAACATGTTCTTGGCCTTCCAAAAATGATTTGTGCTGGTGAAAAACTTGTGCTCTTGATAAGCAATGTTCTCCATAGGCCTGTTTCAACATTTCAAAGGTCACACTCCCGGATTCCTCAAGTTTAACACAAAAATTGATTGCATAACGCTTTAAATTCTGATGCTCCATTTTCGTAACATAACAAAAACACATCACTGATGGCGCTGTCAAAAATAATGTGTTGGCTGAACAGAGTTGAAACTCTTACTGAGCATGTGGATGAACAAACCGGTAGACACAGCGTTGCCAGATCGGTCGCAGTGTTACCAATCTCATTACTTTTCTCACACACATTGTATATAATTTTATTATTCTTTTTTTTTTTGACTGGGGAATCAATTCATTTACTTCTATGATAATTAGTTATTAGAGGTGTTAGTTTATTTTTAATATTCTTCAAAATTTGCTTTTTCATAGGAAATAGATAATTGTGTTTTTCCTGGGATACTTAAAGGCAAGAATAATCTCTCCTAGATTGTCTTTTTTGTAACCTAAATGTTTTTTTCAACCACATTTAGTTTCAATGTTTTCTTCTTCCATTCTTTTATGATTATCTAGAATACAATTAAAGGGGATCAGAATCAACAGTCTTATTACCTTATGCCTTTTTTACATCCTTGTACAAAGTAAAGGAAGTATTGTGATCGCAAAAAATTTTGGTTTTCAGATTTCAACGGAAATATCTCATTTTGACCATCCCTGAATCCATTTTGACTAATCTTGCATTACTCAAAAATTATTAGCCATAGGATGTTGAAAATTTTATAATAAATAATTATTAAAAATAATTATTCAATAATAACAATATTATCACTAATAACAAGTTATTAGTGAAATAAAATTTTATATACTTTTAAAAATGTGTATGTGTAATTTAATAGGCATTACTGCGGTATGTACATATGTAGTAGAGTTTGTGAAACATCTGATTATTTAATATTAATTGAAATTTATAATTTAGAATTCTATTATTTTTGGATTTTCTAGTTTAATTTCTGTTTAATTTTATCTACATTAAAGTTAACTACAGAGTGACTGAAAAATAGATCCTCACAAGAACAACAAATACACTGAAGCATACATACCCGATGTTTAAGTCAGATTTGATCATAATTTTATTTATTTATTTTTTGTTACCAATCATTTAATTTCTTTTGTTTGATATAATTCATAATTCTTTTGATCTTAATTTGTATACACATTCTCTAGTTTTAGCAGTTGTGTAACTGTCCTCTTTAATAAAAAATTAGAGGATTGTATCTCACTTTCAAATGAAGTGTAGCAAAAAATGTGTATATGTAATTTAATAGGCATACAAGAAAGTCATGTGGTGTCCGCATTAGATTTTTTATTTTTAATGGTTCCAATAATTCGAAATAAATTTAACTTAAGAAAAGACATTGGAAATTGTTTCTTCAGTTAAAAGGTTTTTTATTTAAGCCAGTTACCTTTTTAAAATGTAATTACACATAATCCTTGTATTTCATCGTTCTATCAGATTATTAATTTTACACAAACCTTTAGTTCCACACAAAATTTTCCCTTTCTAAACCACCCTGTTATATCTTACAGATTTTTTGTTGATGTGCTCTTCTATTCTATTCTCTACAACTTTTGTAAGATTTTTTAAGGTTTGTAACTTTTGTAATGTTACTGAAAGAACAGTATATGCACCATTTTGCCTCCTTTTTTGTGTAAGGATGAATTAGGGCAGACTGCCATTCTTGTGGGATTTTTTCTGTCTTCCAGATGTTTTTAAATAATTTTTCTAGTAGATCATTCATCAATTAGCTAATCATAATTTTAAAAATTGGACAGTTATTGGGTTTCCACCCAGATGCTTTATTATTTTTTACAGATTAAAAGGGGACTTTTTTAGTTACTGGTTCCTAACAGTTGACCTTTTCTTTAGGTTTTGAGTTAAACAGTTTTTCAGAATAATTTGCTAAAATTTTACTATTATTTAATTTTTTTTTTAAATTTAGACTATTTAATTGTAATAAAAAACTCAGTTTACTTAAATTTCTGTTTTAGAAATATGTTTATAATATATAAATTTTGATTTTATGTGGTGTAAATAAATATCATTTTGTTCATAATGTAAACAATATCAGAATTATATAGTTTGATTTTATATTTAAGTGTATTATAACATCCGCTTAAATATTTAAGTGGATTATTGATTAATTTTCAAATGTACATTCCAAGTTATTTATTTTTTAATGTAATAAACAAAAGTTACACAGAAAACAGGTTGCTTCTTTATTTTAAACCTATACTGTTCCTTTGCGTAAAAACAAATCGATTGTATTAAAATGTGACCGGACGCAAGTTTATTTATCTTGTAATAATTATGATGATAAACACTAAAAGTACCTGCTTTGTCCGACCTACGTAGTGAAAGTGGTACTAATGTGCGTCTACATCCAGATTTGGGGTTTGAATCTGAGGTCTGTTTTGAATTTTTTATTTGTAAGTGCCTGCAAATATTTGTCAGCCTGTCTAACTTGAAGTGTTTTTATATCAGTGTCTTTTAAAAATGTTATGTGCAACCTTATTTTTTCTATTTAAAATTTTTAGCGTCCCAACTTGGCGGTTTGAGCAGCGGTAGATTTCTAAATAGGCTAGCTAGGCTATAGCCCACAGCGGTAATGGGCTGCTTGGTGGCAGAGTGTGGCGGCACATTTGTAAATCTGCTTCTGGGTTTGAGTGTAGCGGCCTCATATCAAAAAACAGATTGTTTCGAGGTTGTAGCATTTATAAAAATTTCATTTTTTATGTTTAACGATCAAATAGTTATTACTGCATGTGATACGCTGGGCTATATTCTTATTCTTTTATATATCATTTATGGACAGCGTTAAAGATAATTTGTTACAGTATTTTTTTTTAACTTGTTGACTCTTTTTTCCCGTCAATTTCTTTCTACATTTTCTTTTTCTATTTCTTAACTTGCGATTGAAAACTAATTTTGTAAAGAGATCCTGTTTAAAATCTGTTCAATTCCTACTATTGGAGATCATTTTTTTAATTGCTTCAATCTAATTTATTTTTGTTTTTTTTTTAACAAAAATCTGTTAATTTTTTTCAGTATTCTATTGTTACTCGTTAAAAAGATGAAACAGTTTTCTTCTCAATGCCTAGTAGAAGTTTTCATATTTTAATAGAATAATGGAGTAACAATTGCTGGAAAATGAGTTATGTTCAATAATTACAGAAATTCATAAAATCACAGTGAAATACTAGCAGTTTTAATCTGTACAATCAAAGAAATCGAAATCGTAAATAAAAAAGTGGGAGAATTTTTTTTGCAAAAATGGATGTTGTACATCTTTTTTTAGTCAAATTTTTGGTGTCATATCTCTCTCGCATTATATAATTGATAAATGAGTCGATTAGTACAGAAAATTGTTAATGTTGTCAACCGAACTGTTGGCTGGCTTAGGTGGGACGGGCGAGCCTGGTTGGTTGTACTATACAACCGGATGACATCAGATTACATTGGTGAACATAAAATTTGGAACTGAAAGGGAGTAGGCGTTCTTTATAGTATTTTATATGGTGAATCTAAATCTGTATTACGAAGTTAGTATGTCTATGCGTTTGCTTATTCCCGTCTGATTTATATTGCGATGCGTGCTGTAGACCTGTATTTGATACGTAACAATCGAATGATGTTATTTCATGTCGTGAGTCAAGTAATGAGTAATTCAACGTGATGAAATTTTCTTCAATATGAGTTCAGCTCTTTGTATGACTTGTGTTCTATAGTTGCGGTAGTGATTTTATCGTACGCATATAAAGATTGTTTCATAAGTGATGCCTTAAATTTAGTGAAAGATTTTTATGACAGAGCAACTTTAGGTATTATTTTATTGAGCATAAAGATTTGTTAAAGTCACTTTTGTTTTATTGCACTGCACAGTGAAACAATTTTATAAAATATTTTAAATATTTATAAATTAAAACTTAATTATTTTTATAATTAAGTATTTCTGTAATGTTTCAGTTTACTTTCGTTCATTAAAACATTTTAATCTTACGATGAATAAAAATTCTCTAAATATTTTTGTTGTGTGTAGAGAATATACCATGAAAACCAGTATCGAATCTGCTTTGGAGACCAAGATAAATCCTGGGCTGCATGTGCATCAAGTGCTACGTTAAACTAACCCGGTGGTTAAAAGGAAAAAAATACTCTTCTATATTATATTTTAATCTTTCACTTTATTCAGTTTTGTTGTAGAGTTTAATTTGTGAAAAACATAACAAAATGAGAGTTCTATCATTCAGTAAATATTAATGGTGAATATGATGTAGAAAAAAGTATTTAATTAACACCAGTACAATAAAGTATCAGGTAAATACATAATTTTAATTATTATAGAACATGTGGATATAATATTTGTTAATTTATATGTACATATATATATATATATATATATATATATATATATATATATATATATATTCTGATCATCTAATATATATATATATATATTCTTGAGCATATACTGCTACATTTACTGAAACTGAAACTTAACCTCAAATATATAATATACTGAAATTCAAAATTACATTATAACCTCAGTTAACCAGGCCCCAGTAGTTACATTTTCCTTTATTAACCTGTAATAGTATTTTATAATATTTTAATCAAATTTTTATAAGTAAATAAATAACAATAAAATAAACAATAGTGTATATTTGCGTTGTTTATTTTGTAACCGTATTAATTTTAATATATGTAGATATAATTAAGAGCACAATGCACAAACAAAGGAACAAACACATCAATAGTAAAAATATAATCGTCTAAAAAAAGGGCTAAACTAGAAAATCTTAAGTTGGTATTCTGTCAAAATATCAGATTTATGCTTAACCGTTATCAGATATTGGATTGTCCTTTTAAAGAAGAATTTTTAAGGGTATGATTTCTCATTATATAAAACTGCTAGAAATTTATCTTGGGATGTTCAGCGAAATATAAAACATTTTATGAATTCATATTTTTAAAGTTTATTAAATAGTTGGTAAATAAGATTAGCAGCAGACATGAGAAGTCATTTTTTATAACTAATTGTTCTGTTCCTAGGGAATGGAATGGAATGCAAAAGTGGCGGGAGTTTCACAAATTCTCCCTTCGAATCGCAGAGCCTGGACAGTGTCCCTTGCTACTGTATGATTCTGTAAACGGGCGTGTTTAAGGGTTTATTTTAATGACTGGTAAGTTTTATTACCCCTGTCCGTGATGTCAGGTCGCGTAGTGGGTCTTCTTTCTTCTTTTCCTTCTTCTTCAGATGACCTCTTCGTTCTTCTTTGGCCTGCACTTTCCGAGACTCGGCAGTAATCGAAATTACATAACGGTAACCTTGATGTTCCCGTGGCCCTAAAGGGCTGAACGGGGGAAAGTGCAGGTTTCTTCTTTCTTCGTTCTTCTATGCTGTTGGTGGCTGCTGGGCTCATTCCTTCTTCTTCGTTCTGGAAAAGAAAGGAGATAGGGAACTTACAATTGTGGTAAAACATGATTCGCCTTTTGTCAAAGAATTAAGAGCAGATTGCTCACACAACAATAATAATTAATCTTCCAGACACACGTGGGTCCAGGAAGGTTTGGGGGTGCTGGAGTTTAGAAACCAGTTATGTTGACTGTGGTGGGTGTGATATCTGTAACATAAGAAACAGAACACACGCAGCAAAAAAAAAAATTTTATGTTGTGATTGTTAGGATAGTGAAAAGGAAGGGGATTTGTCCTGCTTCCGGTGGGCGCCATACATATATATTCCCAAAATTAATATATATAATTTTCAGCTATTTTATATATATAGAATAAGGGGCACATCTCACGCAGAAAAAAAAACGCGCATTCCCGACGCCAAACAGCGTTTGTTCGATTCCTTACCTCTGTCGGCATTGTGGCAAGGCTCCAATTTTTCAAAAATTGACGGTACAGTAGTTCTCGATCTGGAAACTTACCACCTTTCATGGTCTCACGAGCTGTACCGTCTCGCTGTTTATTACTACATTTTACACTAAAAAAAAAAGTGTTCACTCGCAATTCCGGAAATCCTTCTAATGCGTTATTCCGTTTGCAGCTCATTCGATACAGAGGCCCCCAAGCCTGGTTTGTCAATCTTGCACGCATCCTCACCGTGGTTCATCCAATACGGCGTGCAGCCGCTTCCTTACACCTTGAGGAGTTGGGTCCTCTCGACAGATGTCCCGAACTGTTCCTAGTTTGAGCCTGCTAGTGCTGCACTCTAGTTTCTATTAGTGCTGGCTTGCGAGTCAGTTTTACACATTTATTTGAGTTAAGAATCCCATCTGTTGTGGTCCATGCCTTTCTTAGTCTAATGCGACTACCAATACAGTCCATAGTAGCTCTAAAGACTTAACACTAATGTATTTACTTTATGTACTCATATTTTGATTTTATTTTATATTTTAACATTATTTCACAGTTTGTATTTAAATAATTAGTATGGCTTTAAATTCAATTATTTTTTTTATCTTATAATTTATTTGACGTGATCTATGTAATGTATTATTATGTTCTGATTATCTATTGATTTAATTATAGCAAAAAGAAATTTTAAAAATCTGAAAAGAAAAATTAAAACTATTATAAAGCAGCTATAAAATAAATTTTAAGACGGCATAACGTACTTATAATATTTGGCATACATTAATGAAAACACAACCTCGCTTATGATCATCGACATGTTAACATAATAATTTATAAAATTTTTAATAAGTTACAAAATTTTCAGGAATGTTAATGCATTTTTTATTAAAAATACGTGTAAACTCATACAGATTACTGACAAAAACCATTCATTAATAAACACAGCAACTGAGCAAAATAAAAATAAAACTGTTTTATCGGACTAAATACCAGAGACTGGATGTAAATTCAATTACAAATAGGAGAGCTCATACAGGAATTACACTTAACAGAAAGAAATACAACGTAACACCTCATAGAAGCAAAATGCACATATGTACAAATAAATTATTTGTAGGATATTTCATTTTAATTCAACAAGTTATCAGTGCATCACTATTTTTGATGATGTTTGGCATATAATAACTACCTAATTTGTAGTGGCCAAAAAATATTTTTGTACATTTTTAAAAAATATTTTTCTTGAGCAATAGACTATTTTCTAACTCGTTAACAGATAAAAACAACCATTTTCGTCAATTTTACCATGAGCTGTAACAAAAACTAAAGATGGAACTTCATCTTGTACGGAAATTCAAATTTGTTACGTAATCAAATCTTGCAATGTATGTTTACAGAAAGTTTACATAATGTTGTTTTTTCAAATTTTGGCCGCAAACTAAATAATAACGGCGTTGAATGTTAGGTGTAATCTGAGATACGGAAGAGAGAATGTTTCTTGTCATTGGTTAAATTTTTATCGCCTTTCTATCTATGATAAGGTAGTTACTGAAGCAGTAATATGTGAGGGCATTGGATGTTAGATTTATTCTGAGATACGGAAGAGTGAGTGTTTCTTCAATGATTTAATTTTTATCGGCTTTCTCTGTTTATAAATTAGTTATTGAAAAAGTAATCTATAAGGGCGTTGAATTGTAGGTGTAATCAGAAATAAGAAAGAGTGAATTCTTTTTTCATTGGTTAAATTTTTATCGGCTGTCTCTCTGTGATAAAATAGTTGTACAAGAAATAATCTGTGACTGCGTTGATTGTTAGGTGTAATCTTAGATACGGAAGAGAGAATGTTTGTTTTCATTGGTTATATTCTTATTGTCTTTCTTTTTCTGATAAGGTAGTTATTGAAGAAGTAAGCTATAGGGGCGTTGAATGTTTGGTCTAATCTGAGATACAGAAGAGAGAATGTTTCTTGTCATTTGTTAAAGTTTTTTCGGCTTTCTCTCTCTTATAAGGCAGTTATTAAAGTAATCTTATGGGACGTTTAATATTAGATTATAATGTAGATAGGAATGAATGTTTTTTGTCATTCGTTTATTATTTATCGGGTTTCTCTTTCTGATAAGGTAATTATTTAAGAAATCTCTGAGAGTATAAATATTTCTGCTTTCTACTCATATCTATCCATATACATAATATAAGAGAAAGGTATAACCATTTTACAAAAAAAAATTAACTGCTTTTTTCATTTATTATTTTATGTAAATTTTGTTATAAAAACAATAAATTGATCTTACAGATTATAAAACTCTCAGATAAAGATACATCAGTAGAAGAAAAGTTACTTACAAACTTACGTATGGTCAGATTACATTGTATTAAAAAAAATTCTTTTTTGGCACGCCAGAATGTGGAGGTCGATTTCTCCTGTGCTAAGCAGGATACAAAATGATTAAGAAAAATTTCAGTTAAGAAAAATTTCAAATTTACTCAATACGACACTGATTGCATGTGAAAAAAGTTTCACATGTTTAGCTAATGACAAGTCCCATCTTACAATTCTAACAACATTTTCCTCATCCCTTGCCGTAAGGGTTGGTCATATTTCTAACAAAAGTATTTGTTAATGATTAGACAACTAACAACCACTTTAAACCAATTCTATACTGCGCCTACTATGGAGGTTATGATTCTTTTTGTCTTCGAAACTTTATTTTTTCAACTTTCTGGGCCAGTGGTTGGTGATAAAAAAAAAGTTTACTTACATATGTTTTAGTCCCTTTTGCAAAGAACGGTAGGAACTTTAAAGAAATTCAGTACATTACTTATTAATAAGTAAGTTATAGCGTTATTTCTTTTTTTTTTTCTTTTTGTCATCCTTTGCTGTAAGTGTTGATGGATATATGAAAAATTGTTTCAGACCAATGTTAAATATATATATATTTAAAAATTAAATAACATTCTGAAACGTGAGTGGTAACTAATACAATACATATATTAGAATAATTTTTTTTAAATCCCTTTCTTCATGTTTCATGACAATGTTTTTCACAATACTATGGTTGCGCTAAAACATAAATATAGGAATCTTCTTTTATCACTTGAAAATAATTTCCTTTAGTGTGTTTCTAACATAGATCCACATATAGAGAAACTTTTAAATGAAAAACAAACAACTATCTCAATTTATTTTCTTTACATGTGTTCTTAAGATAAGTAAAATGTTTATAATGATTTTTTTCTCATGAAATGATTTCATTATCGGTTATTGTTTGCGTTTAAATTTGTAGGCCAAATTTCACCACCGCCCTTTCATATCGCTGTGATTCCTGTGGTGATCTTGACTCTCAGGTTGAGAATTGCTAGGTTAGGGTATGGTCTTAGGTGCTTTGAAAAATTAGTTACTGCAGGCAGAGTGTTTCGTGGAATTATAAACTAACCTAGACCTGTAGAAAAATTTAATAAATATGATATATTAGACCCAGCAGTAAACCGTGTTACTGAAGATGCAATGTTAGAAGCAGTAATAGAAAACAGATTTATGATGGGACATAGCAGAAATGAGGCCACCAATCAATAAATGACGTTTCTGCCACCCATGTTGATTGTGGCAAAGTTATTGATTAATTTTTTTTCATCCCAGTATTGTTTTCGCATTAAGGAACATCACGAAGAAAATGATAAAGCTAACTAAAATGAAAATAGTGGTGGCTGATGTGTCGGATTTTCAGACTTTTAGTACAAAAACATGATGTGCACTAACTCAATTATTTAGGTGGTGAGAGGTAGCAACTCATAAATCAGTACTTGATAATAAACATTACAGTGGTGTAACTCTCAAAAGGCTGGAGTGCTGCATCACATTGAGAATAGTATGGGGGCTAGATTACAAAGGAAAAAAATTAGAATATGAAGGACATTTACCAAGGGATAAATTTACCTATATGAGGAAAAGTAGATTGACATGCTGAAATTAACAAGTTGCAAAATATATATTTTTCCATCAGCACACGTCAAAAAATTAGGATTTTAACTAATGGGATCTGTTGGAGTTTTATTTTTTTAGGATTGGAACAATATATGCTTTCTTCCACTGCTACAGAGAAGTTCAGTCCCATCATATCTGATAATCTGATTTTGTTTGGTGAATCTATTAGGTTGTATTAGATTAACAGTATAATATGGAAATAAAGTTTATACACAGATGACCTTCACTATCTTCTAAATGTCTGCTGTAGTAGTATTTCTATTAGTCTACATCAAGTATTGTTGTCAGGATTTTTAAGTTTTATAAATCTGAGAGTTAAATAAAACATTTGTTAAAGCAAACATCATTATCAGTAACTTCAGTTATTTCAAGGAGTGAAGCTCATCCAATCTTATCATACAGTTGCCTTTGGAGATGGAATATACTTTCATTGAAACTTGTCACTTCCGTGAAAATTTCTAAAACCTTGAAAGTATATTTCAGTGCCATTGATGCAGTTATAAATGTTAATTTTAACAGGACATCAATCTGTATCTGGCATTTAAATAAGTTCAAAACCATTATTTAATACAACAAAGTCAGATTTTAAAAGGAACCTTTCCAATATCCCCATAAAAGGTTGTGTACATTAAAGCCACCCATCAGTAGTATGTGTGGGCAAGCTAGTTAATTAATCGCATTATGTCATCATCCTAATCAAAATTCAACAGATATGCTGCAGATAGTAATCTGTAGCATTTAATCATACGCTAATGTTTAAAATCTTGATGTATTAAGTAAATGTTTGTCTTCTTTGTAAAGACTTACATGGAATAGGCAGCACTCTATATCTCGGAATGGATATTTGTGAATAGGTGGCTAATAGAAATACTTAAATTCTTTCAAACAACCACTATCTTGTCCTGTTGAGGGAACAAACTAAATGAGACTAGACTACTACTTGATTCGATATAACAAATCAAAATTTAACCATCATATTCGGTTAGTAAATCTCAATGAGGATTGGATATAAGATATTGTAAAAATTTATGTATTTTGAATTTATTTAGTTTTTTTAATTTTAAAGTAAATAATTAAATCAGTATATGCATATAGCCTTTCTAATTGTAAAATAACACTTTATTAATAAACAATTCTAGTTAAATACGTTGTCTTTCTTTTTTATATTTTACCTTAAAATAGTAATTGTAAATTTTAACCCATTTCCTATCTGCTTTCTGTAGGAGAGGTGAAGGCGTAATAAACAAACAAACACAAAGTATTAACAGAAATACATTTATTGACAGTTAATACATTTATAAAATTACATTTAATTTCTAATATTCTCTATAATACACTACAAAACAGAAATATATTGAGAATTATTAAACCTTGATAAATAATAATTTTTTCTCATATTGATGATTAAAAGTTTAAATGAAAAACAGACTTTTTTTGTCCTCAGTCATTTGACTGGTTTGATGCATCTCTCCAAGATTCTCTACCTAGTATCAACCATTTCAGTTCAGTATACCACCTACATCTCCCTGTCAATTTATTTTACATATAACAAATGTTGCCTGTCTGCACAATTTTCCCCATCTACCTGTCCCTCCAATATCAAAGAGACTATTCCAGAATGCCGTAAGATGTGGCATATTAAGTCTGTCTTCTTTAAGCTATATTTTTCAAATGCTTCTTCCTTCATCAATTTGCTGCAATACCTTTTCATTTCTCACTTTATCCACCCATCTGATTTTTAACATTCTCCTAAAGCATCACATTTCAAAAGCTTCTAATCTTCTCTTTTCAGGTACTCCGATCTTCCAAGATTCACTTCCATATAAAGCTACGTTCGCTTTCATATAAAGTAGCTAAGCATATTCTCAAAATGGTTTCCCGACGTTTAAATTAATTTTTTATGAAAGCAGACTCTATTTCTGACTGAAAGCTTATTTCACCTGTGCTATTTGGCATTTTATATGGCTCTTGCTTCGTCTATCTTTAGTAATTCTACTTCCCAAATAACAAAATTCTACCTCCATAGCCTTTTCTCATCTTATTTTTATATTCAGTGGTCAACCTACTTTATTTCTACCACATTTCATTACTTTTATTTTGTGTGTTTTTTTTTCATGTGGTAGTTCATGCGAAGGACATCATGCGTGCCATTCATTGTTTCTTCAAAATCTTTTCTGTCTCAACTATAATCAATATATCATCTGCAAATTGTTACTATCATCAGCAAATATTAGCATTTTTATCTTTTCACCTTGCACTGTTACTCTGGATCTAATTTGTTCTTTAACATTATTAACAGCTAGTTTTATGAAAAGATTAAAAATTAGTGGGGAACATCTTTGTCAGACTCCCTTTTTTATTATTGTTTCTTTCATATGCTCTTTGATTATTACTGTTGTAGTTTGGTTCCTATAAGTTCATTTGTTCTATCGCTATACTTGAACCCAAAACCTTTTAAAATGCTAACATTTTATTCCAGTCTACATTGTCAAATGCTTTTTCTAAGTCTATATGTGCCATGTATGTCGGTTTGTTTTTCTTTAATCTTCCTTCAACTATTAATCTGAGCACTAAAATTGCTTCCTTGTCCCTATACTGTTCCTGAAACCAAATCGGTCGTTTCCTAACAGTTCTTCCACTCTCCTCTTAATTATTCTGTACAGAATTCTAATTAGATTTTTGATGCGTGAGTAGTTAAGATAATTTTTCTGTATTCTTCACACTTTTCTACTCCTGCTTTCTTTGGTATCATGACAATAACACTCTTTTTGAAGTCTGATGGAACTTCCTTCTAAATAAATATTGCACACCAGTTTGTATTACTATAATATACTTATCGCTTCCTCACCTACATTGTGCAGTAATTCTGCAGTATCCAGTTTACCCAAGGAGCCTTTCTTTCATTCAAATGTTTTAATGCTCTATTAAATTCATATCTCAGTACTGCAACTCCCTTTTCATCCTCTTCAAGTTCCTGTTCTTCCTCTATAACAGCAATTTCTAGTACATTTCCTCCATATAACTCTTCATTATATTCTGCCCACCTATTAACCTTTCCTTTCGTATTATAAATCGATTTACTATCTTTAACACATTAGATTTTAACATATGTACCAAAAAATTCTCCTTTATTTTCCTGTATGCTCCTTCTATTTTACCAATGATGATATTTTACCTTCTTTTTCCGCTTCTGAACACTTTTCTTTATTCCATTCTTTCGCTAAATTGCACATCCTGTTTATAATATTTCCTAACTGTTGATAGTTCCTTTTACCATCATCACTAGCATTCTTATACTTTCTATGTTAATCATCAGCTGCAATCATCCGCCTAGGTTCGTTTTTTTTTATTTAATAATTTCCTTTTTAACATTTTCCCATTCTTTATATATTGCAATTCATCTTTTTTACTCAGACCTCTTGTGATGTCCTAAAAACGTTTTTAATCTCCTCTTCCTCAAGCTTCTCTAAATTTCAGCGATTCATCTGTAATCTTTTCTTTAGGATTTTAAACTCTAATCTACATTTCATTATCACTAAATTATGTTTGCTATCAATGTCCGCCCTGGATATGTGCTTTGTAGTCAATGAGTTTTTTCTAAATTTTTGCTTAACCATGATTTAATCTACCTGATACCTTGTAGTATCACCCGGCTTTTTACAAGAGTGGTTACTCTTCTATTATGATTTTTAAACTGAGTGTTGGCAATTAATAAATCATACTTCGTGCAAAACTGAATGAGTCGGTCCCCTCATTTATTCCTTTTGCCCAGCCCATATTCACCCACAATATTTTCATTCCTTGCCTTTTCCAATGCTTGTATTCCTATCTCCAAGTATTATTAAATTTTCATTTCCTTCTATGAAAATAGAAGAAAATAGTAGTGTGTATATGATACACACTACTCATCATTATGGGCACTTGTAGGCATGTAGATGTTAATAATCATTGTCGGCTTAGGTTTTGATTTTATCCTGATTACAATGATTCTACTGCCAAGCTTTTTGAAATAATGTGCTCTCTTCATTAACATTTTTTTCATCACAAAACCTACTCCTGCCAGTCCTTTATTTGACGCTGAGTTAATAAATAACCTAACCAAAAGTCTTTCCTATTCGCAACGAAAATCGATAATATATATAAAAGTTGATATAGAAATATTACATCTATATCAATATAAATATGAATAAAGATATATTTATAAAAGTTGTAAAAGGAAAATATTACACCAAAACACTACTGACATTACAATTGTTTGTTAGCATCATTTGAATATTCAAAACTTGAAAACAAAGTTTTGATATTTCATAAAAAAAAATATTAAACTATTACACAATTACATCAATTTTTAATAACAGGAATATTTGAAGTATTAGTTTTATAACAATATTATATTAATTGAATTTTCTGATAAAAAAATTTATTTTGATGTAAGTAATCATTTTCTTACGTCTATTTCTTTTAGTTATAAACTAGATATGATGATACTGAATATATGACATAGAAGTAATTTTTCACACCTGTTGTGAAATTATTATTTACACATGTAGATGGAGATACATAACGATATCAAAAATGGAAACTGTAAATCGTTTAAACATAACTTTTCATTAAATTTTTCCTTTTGTACCATGTTCATGAAAAATGGTACATTAGTATCATTAAGTTTTCCAAAATCACTTGTTATAGTTTTTCAGGTACTAATGATATTCTGAGTGATAAGCATAAATTAATGGACTGATTTCACTTTAAATTTATTTTAAAGTATATATTTTAAAAAGCAAATCTCTCTTAACTGATGAAAATGAAAAAGGTTTGCAAATATTTTTATTTTTTTTTTTTCCAAAGTACTTTATATGACAGATAATCCACATACCAACGATTATTATTATTATTATTAATATTATACATTACAGCATACTACTTTTTACACCAATTAGGCTTTTTCCATCATTTCCCAATTCACACATATAGAGTAACATTAGCTCCTAAAAAAATTAAAAGAAGTGATTTTGCTAAAATTAGGAATCATGTTGCCAGGTTTTGAAGTTGTACCAACATATTTCATAGAAATAATATTTTAAGAGATGAAACAGGAAGGTATATTCAATATTAAAGATAATTAGGAAGTCTAGATGTAATATATAAGTAAATATAGTCATTGCAAATAAGTGTTACTTACGATGAATTTTGAGATCCTTGTAGGCTGACTATGGTGACCTTGACTAGACAGTTTCGCCTCCAATCTGCATCCAGACCAATACCCCAGCTAACGCGCCCCGACCGATACCACATTTAACGCCCTTCCACCCAGCGGTCCTCCTGGCACCTGTCGGACGTGTACAGCACTCATCCCAACGAATCTCTATCCCCTTCGGCATCATCCCCGTCTCCCTACCGCACATCTAGCACACTTTGGATGAGCCGCTTCTCCCATCCAACGCGCCCCGACCGATACCACACCCTACGCCCTTCCTCCCAGCGGCCTTCCTGGCGCCCGTCGGATGTGTATATCCCTCATCCCAACTAACCTCTATTCCGTTCGGCAGCATCCCCGTCTCCCTACCGCACATTTAGCACACTTTGGATGAGCCGCTTCCCCCAACCAACGCGCACCGACGATACCACACCCTACGCCCTTCCTCCCAGCGGCACTCCTGGCGCCCGTCGCGCCCCGACCGATACCACACCCAACGCCCTTCCTCCCAGCGGCCCTCCTGGCGCCCGTCGGATGTGTATACCCCTCATCCCAACTAACCTCTATCCCGTTCGACAGCATCCCCGTCTCCCTACCACACATCTAGCACACTTTGGATGAGCCGCTTCCCCCACCCAACGCGCCCCGACCGATACCATACCCAACGACCTTCCTCCCAGCGGCCCTCCTGGCGCCCGTCGGATGTGTACATCCCACATCCCAACGAACCTCTATCCCGTTCGGCAGCATCCCCGTCTTCCTACCGCACATCTAGCACACTTTGGATGAGCCGCTTCCCCCACCCAACGCGCCCTGACCGATACCACACCCAACGCCCTTCCTCCCAGCGGCCCTCCTGGCGCCCGTCGGATGTGTACATCCCACATCCCAACGAACCTCTATCCCGTTCGGCAGCATCCCCGTCTCCCTACCACACATCTAGCACACTTTGGATGAGCCGCTTCCCCCACCTAACGCGCCCCGACCGATACCACACACAACGCCCTTCCTCCCAGCGGCCCTCCTGGCGCCCGTCGGATGTGTACATCCCACATTCCAACGAACCTCTATCCCGTTCGACAGCATCCCCGTCTCCCTACCGCACATCTAGCACACTTTGGATGAGCCGCTTCCCCCACCCAACACGCCCCGACCGATACCACACCCAACGCCCTTCCTCCCAGCGGCCCTCCTGGCGCCCGTCGGATGTGTACATCCCACATCCCAACGAACCTCTATCCCGTTCGGCAGCATCCCCGTCTTCCTACCGCACATCTAGCACACTTTGGATGAGCCGCTTCCCCCACCCAACGCGCCCTGACCGATACCACACCCAACGCCCTTCCTCCCAGCGGCCCTCCTGGCGCCCGTCGGATGTGTACATCCCACATCCCAACGAACCTCTATCCCGTTCGGCAGCATCCCCGTCTCCCTACCACACATCTAGCACACTTTGGATGAGCCGCTTCCCCCACCCAACGCGCCCCGACCGATACCACACCCAACGCCCTTCCTCCCAGCGGCCCTCCTGGCGCTCGTCGGATGTGTACATCCCAACGAACCTCTATCCCGTTCGACAGCATCCCCGTCTCCCTACCACACATCTAGCACACTTTGGATGAGCCGCTTCCCCCACCCAACGCGCCCTGACCGATACCACACCCAACGCCCTTCCTCCCAGCGGCCCTCCTGGCGCCCGTCGGATGTGTACATCCCACATCCCAACGAACCTCTATCCCGTTCGGCAGCATCCCCGTCTCCCTACCACACATCTAGCACACTTTGGATGAGCCGCTTCCCCCACCCAACGCGCCCCGACCGATACCACACCCAACGCCCTTCCTCCCAGCGGCCCTCCTGGCGCTCGTCGGATGTGTACATCCCAACGAACCTCTATCCCGTTCGACAGCATCCCCGTCTCCCTACCACACATCTAGCACACTTTGGATGAGCCGCTTCCCCCACCCAACGCGCCCCGACCGATACCACACCCAACGCCCTTCCTCCCAGCGGCCCTCCTGGCGCCCGTCGGATGTGTACATCCCACATTCCAACGAACCTCTATCCCGTTCGACAGCATCCCCGTCTCCCTACCACACATCTAGCACACTTTGGATGAGCTGCTTCCCCCATTTAACGTGCCCCGATCGATATTCTACTCAAGGCCTCCCACCCATGTACCCTCCTGGTGCCCTTTGGATGTGTAATATCTCCATACCGACGCCTCTCCATCTCGTTCGCGACGTTTAATCTCCGCTGACAGAACCCGCGGATCACCACTCCGTTCTGCGACGTTTCCTCTCCGCTGATCTCTTCTTCTGTGGTGTTTCCTATTTACTGACACAACCCGCTGATCACCACCCCTTCTGCGGCTTTTCATCTCCTCTGATAGAATTTACTTTTAAAACTGATTGTAAGCTGTCTGTGGAGCAGCGACTGTGGTACCGGTTGTGTGTGTGACCTCTCAGCCGTGGCGTAGCATCATTTCGACGAGGGCATTTTAAACGACCAAACATCACTGTCGGGTGAACTTTACTTTGCAGATGCCCCGAGGGACATCTGCATCGGTGGCATCTCTGCGGGTCCTGAACTGAAAGCTGTGGTTCGCAATCAGTTTGAGGGCGAGAAGATGTCCTCCGTTAAAGCCACTACTGGCTACGAACGGAGGGGTGGTGTAGCGACTGGGCACGCTACGAGGTGGGATCTTCTCCCCTCGGGGGGAATCGAGATGTCGGCGTGATGGCTCCCGTTAAAGCCCATCAGGCCTATTAACAGGGTGGGGGGTGGTGTCGATCGGATACGTCACAAGGCGGGTGTCTTCCCCTACTGAGTGGGGATGTCGGCGGGATGGCGACTGCGCTATCGGGGGCATGGATTCCATGCGGCCGTTAATGTTGCGACATCTCGATATTATGAAGTGAAGTAAATGTCTCGCGGGACTCTGAGATGGAGCTGAGTGGGAGTAGGCGGTCTGTCCGCCTCTCCCTTGTAGACCAGACAGGAGGCCAACTATTCCAATATCTGGGGTATGAACTAAAAATGAGTTCATTAAGAAAGCTAGGAGTAAAATGTTAAAGAACAATTTAGATTCGGAGTAACAATACAAGGTGAAAAGATAAAGATGCTACGATTTGCTGATGATATAGTAATTCTTGTACAATGGGAGTATTTGAGAAGAAAAGATTAGAAGCTTTTGAAATGTGGTGCTATAGGAGAATGTTAAAAATCAGATGAAGAGGTATTGCGGAAAATAGATGAAGAAAGAAGCATTTGGAAAAATATAGTTAGAAGAAGAAACAGACTTATAAGCCACATACTAAGGCATCCTGGAATAGTCGCTTTAATATTGGAAGGACAGGTAGAAGGAAAAAATTGTGTAGGCAGGCCACATTTGGAATATGTAAAACAAATTGTTAGGGATGTAGGATGTACTGATGTAGGATGTAGGGTACTGAAATGAAACGACTAGCACTAGATAGGGAATCTTGGAGAGTTGCATCAAACCAGTCAAATGACTGAAGACAAAAAAAAAGGAGTAAAATCCGTTGTTGCGAACAACATTGCTGGTGGCATGTTATTAATACTGCTGTCTCAATCTAAGCGACTTTTACATATTGGCTCTGTAAAATGTAGAACTAGGCGCGGGGTTCGTGCTTCCACGAACTCGGTCAGCTAAATTAGAGCGCAACGATGTAGGACATTCAAGATATCCGTATGGGCCTGCAGCGAAGGCAAAAGCTGAGTTAAAAAATCACCCATGTAAATGTCTACCGAGGCATTTAAAAAGGCAGGCATCCGAACCGAGGTCTGGTTTATCACTGTGACGTGTAATCAGTTGATGGTCTATAAGACGACTCCCGTGTTAAAGCCCATCAGGGCTAGGAACGGGAGTGGTGGCGACCGGAATCGTCTCAAGGTAGGCGTCTTCCCATACGGGGTTGGGATGATAGAACTCGCTGCATTCTCTTCTCCAGCGTTTCCTCTCTGTTGATATAACTCCCTGAAAATAAAACAAAAATATTCCGTTATCATAGGTACAAAAATTGTATCATATATTTTATTTCAGTCTTATCTTACGTTTAGGATATAAAAGATTCGATGGTATTTAAATATTCATACTGCATCTTTAAATATTCATACTGCATCTTAAACATAATTATTGTTTCATACTGTGAATATCAATTAATTTATTATACTAAAAAATTAAATAAATAAATAATACTTTTCAATATATCAGGAAATATCAAGTTTTAAGAATTCAAACGCTAACAACCAATGTTATATGTCAAGGTTTTGGTGTAATATTTTATCATTTCATCTATTATTAATATTACACACACACACACATATATATATATATATATATATATATATATATATATATATATATATATATATATTAACAAATGAGAAAGAATATATAATAAATAATATGGTTTTACAATTATAACATGACCAATGAAGTCAAACTGAATGAATTTTACGGCGTTGTATAAGAATAAAGTTGTTTTTTTAATTAAACAGCATGTCCAACAACTGTCTGTATTTCGTGTACTTTTCACATCCAATGTAAAACTAACATTCGGTGACGAAACACACTTTTTAGGTTTTATTGCAGCTTTGTTAAATGAGTAATAAATGAGTCAATTTTGTTATCAAAACTTGTAGAGAAATTCTGAGAAAACTGTTTTAATAAAACCTGTGAAAAACAAAAAAAAGTCACTTTTATTATTAAAAAACAACTTAGCAGAAAAATGTTAGCAAATGTTTAACAAATGTTAGCAGAAAAATGAATCTAAAAAGAAAAAACAGCCGTTTTTTGTGCAATAAATTTAGACCTTCGAAAAATTAAAATACTTTTAATCTACTGTTCTTTTAAAAAAATACACACCGATGTTTATACTGCATTAATTAACAATAAATGTTCGAAGATTCCAGCACTTACATCGATGCACTTTTCAAGGCGTTTCCTTACATTCTCTAACGCCAACTAGTAATTGATGAGGGCGCCCTCAACCGCCTTCTTGATGAGGGCAGCGGCACGGAGAATGCGAGCGGTCAGTTCATTGCGTGTGTCTACCTTTTGCCTCCATACCTAACATATAAACAGCCCCATAAACAATAACCTAAGAGTAAGGTCCAGTGATCTAGGTGGCCAATTTACCGGCTCTCTACGTCCAATCCATTTAACAGTAAATTTTTCATCTAACAATTGTCTTACTTCATTCGTGATATATTTTGTCGGTGATCAATGGAAATGTCGGAAATTTTCAAGCACTATAAGAAATTGTTTAAATAATTAAATTGTTAAATAATGTATAATCTCTCTTCTGGTTTTAGTATAAAAGGGTCTATTAATTGGTTTTCGATCGTGCTACACCAAACGTTCACCGAAAATATGTTTTGGAAATTTAATTCGATTACAGGATGTGGGTTTTCTTCAGACCAATGGTAAAGTATTCCGTGTGTTGTTTATGTCATTACGAGTAAAAGTAGCTTCGTCCAAAAATAGAATGAATGGAATTAACTGGTAATTATTGTTCACCCGATGACAAAACTGCAGTCGTCTGGTACCGTCACCAAGAGGAGATGTTGAACTTTCTGAACATATGGATGCAATCCGTTATAGTGTAATGCCCTTCATACGGTATTTTGTGGAATATTGAGTCGTGTAGAAATTCTTCACGTGCTTTTAGCAGGATTAAGCTGTCAGTTAGCCGGTTCTAGCACCTGAAGAATGTTTTTTTCTTGCCATCAACGTATATCGGTTGACGTTCAGATGAAACATGTGCACTGGAAACTTATTTTCACGAATATTATTAAAAATTCTACAAATATACTTTACGGTTTGGAAATATTCGTCCAGGATTCGTACGTTAGTATTCTCCCACCGCAGCTGCAGTATCTCCAAGGCAAAAACCGTACGCTAAAATCATATCGGTGTATTCTGCATGATTGGGGTGACGCGGTATTTTTTCAAAACAAAGAACTCAAACAGAATTTCACTTTTTTAAATTCAGTCAATTGGAGAAATGTAGGTACAGTTTATAGTGCAACAAACACAAAACTACTGAATTTACTAGATTCTCAATAATAATTTAATGTAGTCAATTTTTTGTGAAAAACAACTAAACCGCTAACGTTTAATATTAAGTAATCATAATTTGTAACAATGAATAATTTTCACATTAATTTCAAAGCATACAATTATGCATAAAGTATATTTTTAAGCACATAAAACACACACTCACATCTACATTAGAATATATTATTTAACAAATGCAAGCATTATAACTGGTGTTTTCCTAGGTTAGTAGTAATTCTAAGAAATAATATGTTGAAATCTTTGTTATGTACATTATTTTATTTATTTGTTTAAAACGTACTCTGTGATCTTGTACACCTAACATAGTTCATTAGAGTCTTGTATTTGGAGATTTATCCAATATATCATAGAAAGAATATCTGTATGTGAAATAATTATTTTATATGTATAATAACATTTTTTTTTTTTTTTTTTAATATTCATCGCTAAGAAACAACTTAACTGACGCAGTCGGTACGATGTCTTCAAGGAGTTAATGAACATAATTCTTCATCGGTTTCCACAGTTCGTGAAGACGACGAACACAACGAGAATAAAAGCATATTATTCTAAGGAGTGTAATGAATTAGTGTATATTATTCAAAATAATTTAATTTTTTTGTATGTGCTATATTTTTTATAAAGTAAATTTATTAAAAGGTGTAGAAAAAAATTAAATCGGTGTGAATCAATAAAAATTAAAGTAGTAAAAAATAGTCCACGATCACAAAATAATTTTATGATAAGTAGAAAAGTACTAATAATATTAAATTTAAATTCTATTATTAGTCGCTTTTAATTTGTGTAATTTTTGTGTGAATGAAATCTTATTTGGACAAAATGACGAGAACAGTGTCAAGAAAGCCTATATTTTGACGTGATCTCTGAATTCTAAGGTAATCCGACTTTATTAAATCGATTTATTACTATTTTGCTACAAATCTGTAACAAGATTTTATGTAAACAGTAACCGAGATTTTCAAAATGAAAATTTGTTTTTAACAATTTGTCCAAAATAAAATCGCCTGTTTTAGAATTAACCGAAATAGTTACAAAAGGTTGGATGTTAGAGAAAAGTGATATTGAATGGTTATTTAGGTAAACGTGATTGTTTCAGATTAATTTTAGAAATGGCAAAATTAAAACAAAACGAACAAAACACCTTTTAATTTTTATGAAAAAATCTAAAAATGATTAAATTTTCAAACAGAAGACCTCTAATAGCAAATGTTTTATGGAAATATATTTTGCAGAACCGGTAGGTTCACGCAATTCGAAGATGCTTTAAGCATGTTAACGAATGATTTTCAATTTAAAATAAGTAAATGTAATTCTAATAGCAATAATAATTAATTTTTAAGAAAACGTACTCCAAACAAAAACCAAAATAATTTGAGATTTAACCGATACCGAATCCCGCAACATTTTATTCAAATCAAATTACCTTTCGAAAAATTCAATACCCAGAAATTACGTTATGGAAATCCCAATTCCAAGATCGCAGTTTAAAAAAATACAACAAAATTTCAACGGACGACTACTCTTTCAAAACACAATCCGAACCAGAGACCTCAGTTTAAAAGAACTCAAGAAATAGTCATGTGTATTACAAAAAAATTCAGTAGAACCTCCAAACAAATAATCTAAATTATATCTTATGCCAGGAAATAAAATTAGTAACGCACAAACGACGAATCTGCATCAAACAGCGGAACAATATGATGACCTTTCACGAGAAATAGATAATCTCAACATATAAAATAAAATTAGTTTAAAAAATAATAAAACAGTAGAAGAATTTGAACCGACCATTTTTTTAGAGTAAATGAACTCAGGAACCGTTTGTCAATTATGAATTTACATTCGGAAATTAATGACTGACATAACATCGGTGCACGAAGTAGATATAGGATATTAATCGATACCGGAGGTATCAGATTTTTGTAAGAAATTTATTGGCTTCAGAGTGTCTCGGTAAAGATCCTTTCGAAATAACCACGGCCATGGTATGTCGAAAGAAGAATTTTTTACTCTAATATCATTATTAAGAAGTTACCAATAATATAGATTTATAATTATTATAAATATAACTTTATAAATAAGTAATTAATAAATATTATTTTTATTTGATTTTCATAAAAATTTTGATTTGCTATCAGGACTAGATGATTTGAAGGAAATGAAAATCGGTTTAGATTTTGTAAATTATAAATTAACGTGTAGAAGTATAGAAGTGCCTATATATTATTTTAATACAATTGAAGAAATGCAAACAGAGCACACATCTGTTAAAAAAATAAGTTCCACAGTGCAGGTACGCACGAAGCGAAATATTAGGCTTCATGAAGGAAACATAAAAAACAGTGAAGTCGTATTGTCTTATAGAAATATCAATGGACTTGAAATACCACAACGTATAATTACGATCAAGGACCACGTAGCTTACTGTACAATAATAAATTCCACTTAGTAAACAAAAAATTAATATATATTAAACCGATAAGTAACCACAATTGTGTACCAATAATAAATAAAAATTATAAATATTATGCTAATAATAAAATGAGTAGTAATTTTAATAAGATTAGTCGCGGAACGAAAAAATAAATTTATCGACGTTTAGAATCGATCGTATGAATTCTAAAGAGAAAAAAGCAATATTAATTTTATAAAAAAATTTTCGGATATATTTCACGTTGAAGGAAATGATTGGCAACGTTTAAGAGACAAATAAAACAAAATTCGTACAACAGATGAGATACCAGTTTACACGTTAAATTACCGCTATCCCGAAAAATAAAGAAATTAAGTCGAAAACCAAATTCAAGATATCAAAAAATTATTCGATTCTCATATTCGTCCAGGAACCCTCCAGTCTGGATAGTACTGAAAATATAAGACGTCTTATGAAAAATTTAGATTAGCGACTGATTTTATAGAATTAAATTCATAAACAACAGATAAATTTCCGCTTCCGAATATATCAAACATTTTAGACGAGCTAGGTAGAAAAAACCCAATATTTTAGTACGTTGAATCTCGCCACAGGATTTCATCAGGTGCAGGTGGATATCAGTAGCATAGAGAAAACAGAGTTCTCCACAAAAACAGGACACTATGAATTTTTAAGGATGCCATTTGGATGAAAAAATAGCTCACCGACCTTCCAACAAATTATGAATAATGTACTACGCGGAATTAAAAACGAAATTTGCCATGTTTGTCTTGATATTATTTATTCAGCTAGTTCAAAGGAACAAAAAGAAGTTTTCTTTAGATTTAGATAGGCTAATTTCAAAATTCGATTAGATAAAAAAGAGAATTTTTACGAAAAGAGGTGTCTATTTAGGACATCCTGTGACAGCAGATGGTGTTAAATCAAATCTGAGCATTATTACTAGTATGTATTCCATGAATAGCAGTTATTCAAAGAAATATTTTGTTGAAGCCTTTGTTTTTTATATAATTTCTCTTTAGTCATGGATTCACTTCGTTAGAATGAAAATCTAACGTTGTTTTTAACTCGCTCTGTTAGAATGCACATCTAACATTACTTACAACAAAGTCTTGAACTTGGTTAGTTGGAAGGTCTTGTATTGGACTCATCATATTTAAAATTTTTAATTTTAACACCAAATACCGGTGTTCTTTGGTTGTAGGGTTTCAATTAACCACACACCTCAGAAATGGTCGGTCTGAGGTTATTCAAGATTGCACATTTACTGGAACAGTTACACTGATAAGTAGCTGACCGCTAATTGTTGATGAGACTATAAATAAAAGTATTAAAAAAAATCTATTTAACATGAAAATATTATCTGAAAAAACAACTTAAAATATCTAAAGAAAACTTTATAAACTAAAATTACGGGAATTCTAATAAAATTTATATATATATATATATATTTAAATATTTTATTTAATAAATTTAAATAAAGACAATTCTGTCAAAGATAGAATTCTTTTGTAAATTTATAAAGACAATTATATTTTCAAATTTACCTTATTTTACGTCCAGTATCCAAAATATAAAATAATTATAAACCTCTATCCACTGTTAACTAATTGTGTTTATTTTCAATATTTCTCCAAATTATGTCCTCATGTATTCTACTTTCAAAATTGTATAATGAATATGAATGTTTATTTTTTAATCTTACTTTTTGAATGGTTGCTATGAAACAGAAATTGTTGTAAATAGTTTTTATTTTTAACTTTGTATACTTTTAATTTAACGGTGGCCTGGGGCCAGGAAGTGGGCTCCATTGTCTGTCGTTCGGATCCCCGACTTATGAAGGATGGTCACAGTAAGGCGGTGTGCTTCTCAGGACTTTCGGAATAGTCGACCAACCTTTACGTCCTTCAGTCGAGTACTTCGGTCGACGGGTTAGGGAGAGTTATCTTGTGCACCTGTAGGGGTCAACGCCAAATGATATCGTCAGGGAACGACCGGTAGGCCCGCCGACGACGACAGTGGTGGTTAAACTAGAGAGGAAAACCTACGCCGATCTCCTCCGCTCAGTGAAAGGAGCTGTGTCGCCAGGTGAAGTTGTGGTCCTCTCCGCACGTAAGGGGCAGGGAGAGGACCTTCATATGCGGTTGCGGGCTGATAGTGGTGTGGCTGAACGAATTAGTAAGGATATTTCCGCAAAGGAAGAGGCCACCACTACGGTCCTGACAGGGAGGGACGGCAGGAGGGTTCACGTCCTTGTCAAGGACATGGATATTTTAACTACTCAGGATGAGTTCGTGACGGAACTTCGAAAGTTTACGGGGGAGTCGGTGTCGATAGACGTTCTGTCCATGCGACTGGCTTATGGTGAAACGCAGCTGGTCGCTGTGACCGTGACACCTATCCTGGCAGACAAATTATTGGCCGATGGACGTGTCCGTATTGGGATGGGTGCTTGCAGAGTGACGACCTTCTTTCCACTGCTGAAAGGCGGGCCATAGAATCAATTCTTGTACTGGGCCAGACCGTAGTGGCCATTGTCTTACCTGCGGTGAGGCCGGTCACCTGCGGAAGGACTTTCCTGCAGTTTGCATGAGCATGTACTCGGGGTCCGGGATGCACGACTTCACCTGGACCATAATGTGCAGCATAATGTGTCCGTCCAGGAGGAGTTTGAAGCTCCGGGGCTCCACCATCAATGATTGGCGGGGACTCCTTCCAACATCAATGATGTGGGCGTCAGTTTCGGGGAGAGAATGTAAGACCGTAGTCCCGGTAGGGGATCCTTTTGGGGGTTCCTCATTAGAGGCAGAGCGTAAAGACCGGAATCCCGGTGAGCGGTCCCATTGAGGTAACTTGAGGCGATGGCATCCCCCGGAGCTGAGTTTATGCGTGGCTGTGGACCCGGCTCCGGGGGGAGGGGAAAATACAGAAAAAAATAATAAAAATGCATGCTATTAACAAATATACACGAACCTTTTGCAACGTGTTTTGGTAGAAAAATCGAGCAGGATGAATTCACAACTTATTTAACCTAAAAAAAAAAATTTTTTTTTTTAATTTGTTATATAGAGTTCCTTCAGCGATTTATATGTAAACTATTACAAATACACTTAAATATGAATTAATTTCCTGTAAAATGAGACGTCTTGCCTTAATTTGTATTTATTGAAAAATATTTTACAGCAATTTTAATACAAGTTAAGCACACATCATGAGTAACTTTCTAAAATAATTGCAAAAAAATCAGAAATAATTTATTATGCTTGCAAATGTGTAAAATTAGAGTTTTGCTCTATATATGGATGGTATTTACTTCTGAAATTTGAGGTATACAAAAATTAAAAGAAAACCAATTTTTGAAGTACGCTATATCCCAGACTTATGCTTTGATTTTGTATGCTAGATTATGTATTTTTCTCCATCGTAGTGGGTGAACTTACGCTCCTGGATTTCCTTCTTCGGAAGAGGGAGGAGATGTACAGGGGAGCGGGTAAGGCAGATGTGGAGGCATCGCTTGTCTGGAGATGGCAGAATAGATGGAAAAAGTCGACAAAAGGCAGTGGGGATCAGTTGACAAAAACACGGGGAACAGTTGACAGTTGACTCGGTTCCTTTCTGGTCACGGATGTTTCAAGGCACACTTGTGCCTTGAAACTTGTGTGCACAGACACTGAGTCCTTCTGTGGATTGCGATTACTGCAGGGAGGAAGACACCGTAGAACACACGGTGTTCATGTGCGATCAGTTCCTGCAGCATAGGTAAGCATGCAGGGAAGAATTTGGCATGCTTTCCCCCAAATAACATCATTGGGACTATGCTTCAGACCGAAAGATCGTGCCATGCGGTGTCCATGATGCTGGTTAAGATCATCTGCACCAAGTTGGCGGAAGATGTTCAGGGTTGAATTACTACCTTTGAGTCTCCCTTGAGGCATATTCTTGGTCCCAAGAGATTGAAGTTATAAAAAACTCAGGATTCCAAAAAGTTTGAGGCGTATGGCCAGCAATGGAGGTGCGGATTGAGACAAGACACATGGGTGCTGCGATAATACCATAAGGTGGGCCCAGCATCCCATGTTGTAGTGGAGAGGTTTTAGTGGGGTTTTTTACATAAAAAACTGAAATTACACGCTTATAAAATCCAGATACTGCAGGAATTGAAACCCAATGATGGTGTAAAATGTTACGATTTCGCTGTTGTAATGTTGGACAGAATAAGTGAAAACAAATCATTTTTAGACGATAAAATTTTATCAGCATGGATTACTCTCGTACAAGATCAGAGAGCTTTTACCAAGAATAAAAGCAAAAAAATTATTCTGAATTAAGGTTCACTGATATAGTTGGTAACAGATCTATATCGCATCCAGGAATGTGTTATATGAACCTATTTGGCCGAGCTAAAATTTTCAGCTAAGAATAATGTTGAATGGTAATAAAAATCAATACAGGATGTCAGTTCGATACACCACCTGTGATCCATTTACTAATTTTTATATTATTTTTTTTTAAAAATCATACTTAATATTTTTATTGAATTAACTGCTGTTTCATTTATTTTCTTATTATTTTTACAATTTTATATAGGTTTCCACTTGCTTTGATCGCTCTTGTAATTAAAATTCATGAAATATTTATGTACCATCTACTTTTGTTAAGTATATTCTACAAGTTTTGACAAAGAGGTGCGAGCATGGTTTCAATAATTTTCAAACTGCTGTCAGGCAAGAGATTCATCACCAAAGGAAGCAAAACAACAGAATTTCCATGTCAAAAAAGAAAAAACCTGTGAAACCACAGTATATCTTCTACTAAAATAATATGTTAAATGAAGATGTCGCTTTGTTTCATCTATCAAAACCAGTTCTCTATCTGTAAATGTAAATAAAATTCATTTTTATTGTAGTTAAAAGTTTGGGGGTATAAGTGAAAAGATGACTGTCACGACAATAATTTGATTCCTATTTCATTTATTTTACACAGTATGAAATCTCACAAAATCAGTTGCTTTTCATGGCTATTCTTTATATTATAAACAAATAATTGTTGTCTACAAAAAGAATAATTTAGATAAATTATATATTGCATTTCAGTTTCATTAACAATGATGAAAAAATCAAGTGATGTACTATTAACTGATAAATACTCAAAATATTATTAGAAAGGTTTAAAATATGAATAACAGTCTTCTTGAAATACCACAAGCCAAGAAATGTACATAATAAGCTTATTAAGTTTCATTGCTGTAACTAACAAAATTCATAAAAATTTGTGTGTATATATATATATATATATATATACTGTGTTTAGGTGTTATAGTTCATATAATGTTAAATTTTATATATATAACACCTAAACACAGTAATTGGCTTAGTTATACTTACCTTATTTATTTCCAATAACTGGATTTTGCAGTATCTTGCACCCTCAGTTTGCATTAAATTATAACTTATTCTTTTTGATTTGTATTTTTTTTTCATTATCAAATTTTCACAATTACATTTATCTTCATAATATTATTTAAAATTTCACAATGTAATAAAAATAGAATTTAATTTTTAATTTAAACAAACAGTCAGTGGAAATTAATATGGCAAGTTTAACTTATCTAATTACTCTGTTTTGGTGGTTTATGTTTCAAATAAAATATTTATGAGAGACAAATTAGGCATTGACCAGATACTGGCATTTCTTGATATGTAATGCTACTAAGTTTTTTCTCTTTATAATACTGATGTTTGCTTTCTTTTATTGCATTTATATTGTAATTTGCCACACAAAATTTCTGTCTCACATGACATTTTATGTCAGATCTACTTAAAATTTAAAAAAGTTAGATATAAAAGTAACTGGAGTATCAAAAGAGAAAGTTACCTATCGATGATGTAAACTGGGGTCTAAACTAATACCTTGACCCTCTCTTTTTCTGTTTAGCCTCTGGAACCACCGTAAGGTATTAATCTTCAGAGGATGATATCTATGAATGCAAATTAAGTGTAGTTTTGTTCAGTCTCATGTTAACCATTCCTGAAATGTGTGGTTAATTGAAACCCTACCATGAAAGAACACTTGATATCCACAATCTAGTTTCAAATACATTTAAAAGTCTTTACTAGGATATGAACCTTAGAACTCTCAACTTTGAAATCATTTGATTTGCGACGACTAGTTAACCACTAGACTAGCCAGGGAGGTCTAATGCGTTGACCCTGGTACAAGGTAAGTGATAATGGCTGATTGAAGCCACAGAGTGAGTGGCTCAATTACTTGGTTGCTCTAACTGAAGCTAAACATTGCATAAATGGATGGAGTCTTTTAATAAATACTAGTATTATTGTGAAATATATATGATGTAGTAAAGAATTAGTAGTACCTTAATATTTTACCATTTGGCTACACAGCGTTACATTCATCACCACGGCTAATCCAAGGATCAAATCCATCGAGCAGCTGAAAGAATCGATCGATCTGGTACTCTGAAGATAGAGGACACAGTATGAAGTGAAAAGTTGATGAGATGTTGAATATAACCTGGTAATCTGTATTATTTCAAGTCTCATTTTTCTTTATAGTTTGTAAATTTTTGTAGTGAGGAAGATAATGTTAATAACACACTTTGATCTTGATTGCACTTCAATTTCACACTTTATTTCCACCAATCACTTATTTTCCCCACAATTTCAAAAAATGTGAAACATAAAATAAGTACTCGCTAAAAACCAGGATCAGTTCATGTCGTTTTAATATGCAAGGCAGATATATTACATATAAAAATGATTAAATTTTGAAATAATTTGGATTACTGTTATGCTAGATGAATTTTTTCAAATAATCATTATACTTGGAATTTTACCACAAAAAAATGTTAAATTTTGCAAGTAAGTTAATTTTTTTAATAAAAAAAAAAGCAAATAAAATGAAATAATTTATTATGGCACCTATAAAATCAGCTGACCCTGGTTTGAAAAAATTAAACTAACATGCAAGCATGCATCTTCTTTGAAGCAGGTGGCTGAACGATGATTGGGGAAAGAAAAGGGGTACTCAAAATTTAAAATATTTCAAATAAAATAAAAAAATAAAGAATTCTTAAAACTGTAATTAGATATAAATATGCTCTAACCTTCAATTTGACACCTACCAAAAACATTTAAGAAAAAGCTTATGTAATATAATAAATATAAAAAAAAATATATATATATATATATAAATAAATATATATTATATCCTACGTGAACCAGATTTAAAAGCTATAGTTAATTACGAAATTGCCTCTATATCTTTACTTATTTTTTAAATTTCTTATAGAAGATATAACTTTTACAGACGAAGCTACATTCCATATGAATGGATGCGTTAACAGACACAATTCACGAATATGGGGCTCTGAAAACCCACACGAAATTATTGAGAAACAACGCGATTCGCCTAAAGTTAATGTTTGGTATGGTGCGATGAAAAATCGTATAATAGGGCATTTCTTCTTTGCTGAAATAACAATTAATGGAGTTGTGTATCTTGACATGTTAACCGATTATTGCTTTCCTCAGCCGGATGAACTCGAAAACATTCATCGACTTCATTTCCAACAAGATGGTGCTTCCCCGCACTTCAATGCATCGGTCACGGACGCTTTGAACGAAAAATTTGGAGATCGATGGATAGGCCGACAAGGACCCGTACTTTGGCCTCCAAGGAGTCCAGACCTAACACCTTGCGATTTTTTCTTGCGGGGGTACATCAAAAGCGTTGTTTATACACAGAAAATTCGCGACCTAAACCGCTTAAAAACAGAATTAATGAAGCGATGACAACCATTAACGAAGAAATGTTAACTAATGTTTGGAGAGAAGTTGAGTATCGTTCGGACATTTTTCGAGCGAATAAGGGTGCACATATATTGAAATTTATTAATTATGTAAAAAAATGTTTGAGACGACAAATTTTAAAAATAAAAAACATAAACTGTAAGTAATTCTGTTTTAATTTAAACCATGTTCAAAACCGCACCATTCTTTTATGATAACCCTGTAGTTCATTAATTAAAATTTTATTTGCCTATAACTATAGAACCGATTAAAATAAGTACCACTTATGATATATCGTTGAAAAGCTCTCAATAAGGACTTATTACTGCAGTTAATACAAAGTCCAACATCCAATTTCTTTTAGATTTTGGGCCCAGTCGATTGCGATCAAAAAAGGGTGCAAAACTAGATGTTATAACAGTTCTAAATCCAAAATTTCAACATTCTATAGCTAATGGGTTTTTCAGTTATAGAAATTATCAATTTCTTTGATAATACACAGATTATTTAATAACGGTATAAATGAAAATAAAATATATATATATATATATATATATATTTGCGTCTATATTTGCGTCTTATTTGGGTGGTTAGCTCCACCCAAACAAGACGCACCGGCCTGGACAAAAAAATAGGAAACCGAGAACCGGAAATTTTATCCCCGTTTTATTTTATTTACCCCATAGAGTTTTTATGTAATCATATCTATTTCTTAATTTTTTTTTCAAAAATAAATACTTGTAACAATCTACGTGATAGCAACTCCTGAATTATTGTTGTAGAGAGGAATTGTAAATTTAAGTGTACAATCATACTAGGAACTTTTACAACTGTCAGATAAAACTAAATAGGGCAAGCCTGTCCTGAAATATTGAAAAGAAAACCGTTAGAAATTTACAATAAAATTTAATTGCGTAATAAAATATTAAACAATTCTGTTCTTCTATCTTGAATAATCTAGGATAAACAACAATCATTTAAATCAAATATTTGTGGAGAAAATTTAAAAACATTAGTATGAAACGGCTAACTGGAAATGGAATATCTCTGAATTCAGTTATTAACTTGGATACTTCCTTTTAAATTATTTCCTCTGTCGTTTAGCAACAAACCCCACAATATACTATTTTATAGGATACAAGATAAAAATCTTGGTCTCTTAGATCTCATGAGCATAATTGTAGTAGGTGGGTGACCTGACAGGACTACAAAAACAGCATAGATAGTTGTTTTGCTACAATCTTTTTTTCTCAAGAATAAGAAACTTCCCATGTCTGGCTTACTAGGGAAAATTAATAGTATAATAGTGTTTCCAACTGCCTTTTTTATTAGGATACCGGTAAATATACCGTTGCAAACCAGCATGCCAAGCCTACATAATTTTTTTTTTTATGCTATTTTCTCTTTCGTTTTGTTTTTGCTGATAACAAACTGTAACTTAAGTATGTTGCTTTTTTAGAAAATTTAGCCAATTACATCCTTAGTTATCTGTTTTATAAATTGCAGACTTATACTGAAAGATTATTTAAACCATTATGAAAATCTTAGTGTCGCTTTCTTTAGATCCCCTGTTCCGGCTTTGACCTTTTACAAGGACAAAATAATACGGCCAGTTACAGGGTCAAATTAATATGGCTAATTACAAGGCCAGTAATATGCGGTTTATAGTGAAATTGATTGTTGAGTAATTGAGATTGAAAAATCAGCTTTTAGACAAAAGATTAAATACATGTTCAGAATCATTAGTACATAAAGAAATCAGGGGAATTCTTTTTATAGAAATTACATCTTCTATAACATTAACATTATCCATATTGTGGGTCACAGCTGGTTATAATAACAATAATATATATTCGTGCTTTAACGTGGGTAATTTTATCCTGACATTTGTCAGGATATTTGTATCGATCTTATGTTAATTATTCTTGTTTTTGAACTGATGTTTTGTGGATTTTTATTGTACAATAAATATTACTACTGAAGAAATTATATTTTTTAGTTCTTGTTGAGTGTCCGTAACAATATTTTATTTTGTATTACACTTTTTTGTACGAGCAAAATAATTTTATAATAATAATTAGTCTTTTAAAATTACCTTTTTCTTTTCATTGTAACAGTGTTACAATATTGTACAATCTTTTTATTGCATAATTTTTTTGTTTATCGGTTGAAACAACTGGAAGGTTGATCCTTCTCGATTTTTTGTTCTACGGATGTAGGTCTGATCGTCTTTTGTCCACGTTGAGGAGGGCCAGGACCTACTGTCGAGTCGATGCATCTGATCTGATAGGGATGACTACCTACAAACCGATGATTGTCGTTCACGACTACACGATAACTCTATCAGCCGATAACGGTCGGTCAGGAAACACCGGTTCTTTTGCCTAGGGTGTTCGGGTCCGCCCACATTCAAGAGTGGGGGATCGGGAGTCCCAAATGATGGCATAAAGAATCCTCAAGGTACGAGCGGGTCGCGAAGTGAAAGATCTAAGAAACGCACATCTGGAATCGTTAGAGTAGGGACGGGGTGGGTATCTGCTTAGCGGAAGGGCATATCAACTATCCGGAAGAGGAAGTCGGTGTGTCCTAGTGAAGTTGGGGAGGCCTCTGCGGGAAAGCCTCAGAAGGGAGCCGGCTAGAGCGGGCAGAGACTGCTGCCACGACATTCCAAGGTGATTGTGTTTTGCTTAACGGCGAGAACCGGTTGCCCTTGGGGGTGTTTAAAGAAAAAAAAAAGGTAACACTTGTTCCGATTTCTAATATGAATTTTTTACTATATAATTTGTATACTTATGTTGTCACTCGGCAGGCAAAACATCTTATTTATTTAAAACAAAGTTTTACAAGAAAAAGTAAAATAAAATAAAACATTAAATAATTTTAATATAATTTAATATAAACGTTTAAGTTTGGTTTTACGGAACCGTAAACTTTTTTAGACATTCTTAAATATTTATTACATTGTTATGTACTTCTTAAAACAAATAAACCCGTAATTTTTTTTTCCACGGAACAGTTTTGCTCGTATTCTAAATGACATGTCGGAAGATTATTGAATATTTTTTAAGGTACTGTGAATCGGTATCTGAATAAAAATAACTATTTTAAATCGATTTAAAATATACCAGAAATACAGAATAAATATTAAAAAAAAAAAAAAAGTTTTAAATATGTAAATCAAATAATCCCTTTTTTCAATTTAATATACCGTTACCGTTCTACATTAACGAAACGTTATTCAAATTAATAATTTCTTGCTTCGTACAAGTTTTTTGCTTCTAATGCATTTCATTAGACTCCCAACTACGATCGTAGTAAAATGAAAAGCGATTTTTCTAATTATTTTGTAGCGTCTTTGTACTTGATTCACTGACATCTGATGGATTCAAATATAAATCTTTCAATATTTTGCGGCGTCTTAAAGTTAAGTCTTCTTTAAGGAATTCTGACTTTGAAATTAGCCTTGTAATATATCATACCGTCGGAGTGCAATTGATTTCTCTCATGAACAGTTAAGTCTTATTTTCTTCCCGGCTAGTCAATGTAAATGATGACAACGGGATCATGATGAATGACATTTTACTCTTTTACTCTAACACCGAAAGTTTCACACAAAGGCTATTCCCATATCTAATTAGACTATGCACTCAAATCATTACAATATTCTCTAAACTCTCTACTAACCGGAAAGCAGATCGAACAAATAGCCTCTTTCATGATTTTCTGAAGTAATGACTTAACGCTTTTGGTATATTACTGAATCGCTCTTTCGTTATATCTTCAGATAAATTAACCTTCTTGTTTATTTATTTGAAAATTGTTAGTCGACATATCTTCTGTTTCATCAAAATATTTATTTTCTTCGATACGCTTTTCCCTTGAAAGATCTTAACTCGTCATTTAAATGATTCTTCTGAAAAATGTAATGTGTCGAGGAGAAATTTTCGACATTATCGATCCCTACTTTTACACCGTTACTTCCACTACTACTTGAATACTTTTACTCGAAAAATTATCGCAGACTTCTTTTCTTACAAATTATTTTGTACTCTTACGGCTTGTTTTTATCTTCAACATTATCTCTACTTTTACTTTTCATCGACTCCTAATTTTATGTGTAATCAAAAATCGTTGTGATCACCGTAGTAACTGTTGTAATGTTTGTAGTGACCGAAAAATTTAATAGAACTTTAATAGAAATCAAGAATCTGATCGCATAAAAATATTATTTGACTTTGTTTCGCTTCAAAATTTTGATTTTACTTCTGTTTAATTTTTCTTCCCTCTTTAAATGTCCTCTTATTTATAACCTGTATATGCTGTACCCGATACTCTACACTTTTAATTTCTCCCTACAAAGGAAAAGTACAGCGATCGGCCAAATTTTTGGTATCGGGAATTATGCAAATGTCAACTTTCAAAATTTCTTTCAAAATCTCCCTCGGTTTAAAAGTTCACAAAAAAAAAAATTATAGACATTAATGTTCAGAAACGTTGTAGAAACCGATGGCATTAAATTTTGGAGAAAATTATAAAAGGGACAGGAGTAATTTTTGCCGTTTTTAATATTTGAGTTATACGATAAAAGTTATTTAAAATTCTTATTTTTTAACGGGATTGGATTTAATAGTGGAAATATATAATAATATTTCTAATATTTTTTGTACCAAATCTCGAAAACCCGTTGACAAAATAAGTTGAAATTTGTCACAATATTACCCGCATATTTTTTTTTGAAAAACTATGATTTTTTTTGTCTTGTTGAGTAATATTTCAGCAAACTCAGTCCAAGTTTTTGAAGTAAATAAATTTTCCGATAAATAAACTTCTACGTCTAAAAATCAAGGGAGGAATTGATAACATCTAATCGTATCTTGATTTTCCCGATTATACTTTCAATACTGCACAAATTTTAAGAAAAAATTTTATTTTAAGAAGATGATAAAACCAGACCCGCATCTTTTTGCTGAAAATTTTGATATTTTTTCTCGATTGAACTCTAAATATTTCATAATTAACTAATTAATATTTTAAAACCTTATAAAGTATTTTAAATAAAAATTTGTACGGACAAAACCGGAAAAAAGATGGAACCCTAGTTTTTTTAATAACAAACAGAACCAAATTTATTTTAATACAGAGATTTTAAATTAACATCAGAACGCTTACAGTATTTTTTTGCCATTTTCAGCGACTGGCGTTTGTTATTTTGACATCGTTTTTGGCTGAAAAATAGATTTTGTTTCGATTTCGTCAGTATATAATCAAATAAAAAGTCTTAGTAATAAAACGTCTTATTACAGTATATTATATTATAATACATTACTTTTTACGTCGTTCCACATACAGGTCAGAGTTTCGAAATCTTAGATGACATTTAAGATAGGACCGTCGCTTTATTAATTACCTCTATTGTAAGTATCGCTATACGTAAAAAAATCTACCGCATGTTAACTTCAACACAAATTCAGAAAACGTACGTGCATAATGCGCAAAAGAAATTAAAAATATACGTTACAAATTTTCTGAAAAATCTCCAATGTTTTACAGCGGCATTTAAGAGAGTTTTCAGAACAAAAACGTGTAAAAACTTGCAGTTGGAAGATTTGGAAAATGATTTCTATTAATTTGTAAACACGGCTTAGAAAGCAGGAGGTCTCATAAAATATTAAAAAATGGACAAAATAATCGAAAGAAACAAAAACCCTTCTTAGGAAAAATGACAAGATTTGTCATATATATATATATACTTGCTAGATATAACTTCTGTTTACAAATAAAAATATTATGTAAAACGATAGAAAGTTTTAAAAAAGGGCTAAAAAAATATTTACAAAATTGACTACTTATACTTACTATAATAATATCTGTGTAATAATTAACGCTAATGTATATGTTGTATTAATGTACTTTATTAATTAAACTTAAAATGTATGTAATTAGGGCAGAGCCCCCGATTAAATAAAAATTATTCTGTTTTTCTTCAGAAGAAAATTTGGTGAGACTGTTTTTAAAGTTTTTTAAAATCTCTATGCATACAGTTAAATGGCGAAATCCATATTCCACATTTTATTATTCTATCTATAATTTGCTACATAAATAACATGTTTTTTTTGTTTTTTTACAAAAGATACAACCTGTTTACTCCTCTTGTACGTAAATAATATGTTTGTACAAAAAGGAAAAACAAATACGCATATGACAAAAAGAGTTACTTTTTGTAATTAATTACCAAAAAGTATTTGATTTTCAAGCTTAACATCATTTTAGCAAAGAAAATAGATTGTAATTTTCCCTACGTTAATCTGTTATCCGTTAAAGAGAGCGTTGGAGGTGGGAAGTTCTCTGAATACGTAGTTTCTTCGAATATATGAATCGCATAATTCATTCTCTACTGAGCGATATGTAGTTGAGATTTACTGTGCGTTCTTAAAAGCGTATAAGTGACGGCAAATGTATAATACTTTTACTATTCGGCGCCTACCGTTATCCACTGAACCTAAAATAAGCGGTAGAAATAACATTACTAGTGACTCCGCAGACTTTCTGGTGTCAGTTATTGTTAAAATTTTTCCATTTAAATAGCTCTATTTAGGTAAACACCGACGTGTTTCGTAACACATAAGTTTCTTCATCTGAAAAATATTTTTTTTCCAATTCGCTTCCCCGAGCGATCACCCTTATCGTATGTGTATAATCGGATGAATTACTATTTAATTTTCTTATTGTTTTATTATAATTAATATTAAAGTATTATTTTTACAATTATTTGTAAGTAATTAGTTTCATTTACTTAACATTTTATTATTTTAACAATTAAATGAAGAGCTGTGATGTGCATAATATTCTGAATCGAACGAAACATACTCTTTTGAAGTCCAGGAAATCTTACGATTAACAGTAATAATAAAAATAAAAAATTCTGCTATTTAAAAGAAATTATAACTAAACAAGATTATTTAACAGATTCTACTTATTAAATATCGTTAACTTTTACCGGTAAACACTTCTTTCTCATAACTTTTACGTAACTTGCTGCTATAATATTTTATGTCTTTTTTGTTGACATTATTTAAATTAATATTCTTATAATTAAATTCTCTACAATTTATGTTTAAAAAATGTACCATTTATCGCCAATTTAACAACGTTATTTTACGTCAAACGTAAAAAAATGTGTTTTTGACCCTATTTTTGGCGTTTTACACGGGATATCTTAGAAACTAAGAGAGATACAGTTCTGGGACCTATTTTATTCGATTTCCCAGCTCACCATAAAAAACAATTGAATTTCCCCCTCAATTGACCTTCCCAGAATTTCAGAAAGCCTTAATTTACCCGGAAGAACTGAAACTCGGGCGAAATCTTTCACTCTGTATAACTCGTTAACGAAGCGTTTTCGGACTTATATATGAACTTTTTTCTTATTTTTAGCCTCTAGAATGAGTTGTCAAAGTATTGCCCTATCCTCCTGAATCACTCTGTACATATATATATAGTAAGAGAAGAAGTTCATCTTATTAAGGATGAAACTTTATATTTCATTTTAAAACATAAGTTTCATCTTCTATTATAAAACATGAAAGAAATTAAGTGAAATGGCGCTTAATTAAGTCCTTCGAGAAATGTTGAATCGAAATCGTTTCGAGTCAACTGTAAACAAACGCGACACCCGTTAAGTAAAAAGGTTTTTCATATTCAAAACATCGTGTAAAATTTAGTGGACACGGTGTATTGACCTTACCTTCACTCAACGATTATTAAATATTCCTTTAATGATTTTTGTGACGATTTCGTTACGTTTTAGTGATTTTTGGGCGTGTATCACCTTATATGAATCTCTATCACGTATAAATTCAGCAACCCACTTTTTACCGTCGAAAACAAAAGTGAAAGTTCCTGTGTCTAATCTAACTATTTTCATACGTCCATCGGGGTGAAATTTTAAAAAATTAAGTACTTTATAGTTATTCGAAATTCAGTTTTACAATTTTTTTTTTTCAGGTTATGTCAAAATTTATTTTTGGTTTATTCAATCGTCACAAGGAACTAAATGCAAGCATCTGAAACTTCCCGATACGCCTTCTAAAGGATCTTCCTTAAACAATTTTAGCAGATAATGTTATTTTATGGCGATCGATTGTTATTTTAGAAAGTTAATGCGACGAATTAAATTTGAAGAAGTAGATTTAGGGAAAACAAAAATTATCTAAGTCAAATTCAGCTAAAATTTCAAAGAATTGAAAACGGAATTCCAGATTATAGAGAAATGAGATAGCGAACGAGTATAATTTGCTTAACACGTATTTTATGAATATTTGGATGTTAAATTTTCATCTACTTCTAAATTAAGAAAAAAAGTACTTCTTCGATAAAATTAAATTAGTATTAACAATTTGGTTATTTATCTGCGACGAAAAAATTATATTTTTTTCAGTTTGAGATTAAACTTTTCCCGCTTATTGTTCGGTTACGTGCTACGGAGGACAATTAGTGGTGGTGGAGAAACTGGAGAGTTTTTTATTAAAAAATATTTATTTTAGCACAGTGTATTCCTAATTATTTTCTACTTTGAGGATCACGCCTTAATATTTTTTTTTTTTTTTTTTTTACTTATCATTTGCATACGAAATTTAAAGAAAGAGTTGTAAATAAAATCTTTGATAAAAAGTTTCCCATGATGTTGGTGTTGTTAAAAATAAACAAAAAAGTGAGGTGTTAAAACGGAAGATTGGAATTCACTATATTCTGAAGGCAAATCTAAGTATTCTAGAGTGCGGGAACTACCTGCTGTTTACTTTTAAAGAATATTATAACGTTAAATGAGAATTATATGTTTTCATAAAGTTTCACGAAGTATAATAATAAAAGTTCAGAATAAGAATAATTAAAGTTCAAGCTGTTATTCTTAAGTTACGTAAGAATAAACTGTGAAAATTTTACAGCTCTAACATCTGTTCTGTATGTATTGCAGAATTTATAGACGATCATCATTTATAACAGAACACATAGCGTAACGTATAGTTCCAAGAAAGCGATTCAAAGAAATCTTTAAATTAAAACACGACAGTGTTAAAATAATTAAACGGCTTATAATAGGTAGCTGTGAACAGGTGGGCATTGAAATTTCGCGAATGTGAAGCTGGTAAAGCGGCAATTGAGAACGCACCTTGCAGCGGACAACCAGTTTCTGTGACTGACGAAAAACATCGAAAGGAGGTGGGAGATTTGGTCCGGAGTGATCGGTAAATCACGCAGCAACGCATCGCTATTCAAATGGTCATATCTAAAGAACGAGTAGGCCATATTATCGAGCAATTGGGTTACAGTAAAATCTGTGCACGATGGGTACCGCGCAAACTCTCTGATGGCTTTCCGCTTGCTGAAATTTGAGCCTATTCCGCATCCGCCATACTCGCCGGATTTGGCAACGTGCGACTTCCACTTCTTACCTCATCTCAAGAGAGATCTCTATCACTTCACCACTGACGATGAGGTGAAGGAAGGTGTGACGACTTGGATCTGACAAAGACCGCCAGAATTTTTCAGTGACAGAATGCAAAAACTTGTCACACGTTGGGAAAAGAGTATCAGTATAAACTGGGATTATATTGAAAAATAAATACTGCATTTTGTAGCTAAGTTATTCATTTTATAATGCATTTCAATATATCCTTTCTTTCCTGTGCTACGCATATATGTGCAAAATTTATCAGCCGAACCTTGTAAATAAAAATAAAAAACACAAAATAAAACAAAATGATAAAAGTTGCCATAGGAGGTCCAAAGTTTTCATGGAGAAAGCTCTTGAAAAATATTTAATAAAAAAACAGTAAATCCTTTCAGTCAAAATTAATTAGCATGGACTCAGACAACTCAGTAATGTGCAAATTTTAAATAATTGCGAGCATCTAATACACACATGAGTCAACATTTTAAATTATTCAATTAGATTGAAACATTGTTTTAACAAAGTCATAACAACTCAAGTAACTAAATTGATCTCATGCTAGCCCAATAAACTAGTATGTTTTATTTTAAAATGTAGCTGTTTTATACTGCTTTATATCACAATGCAAAAAAATAAAATTTCGAAAGTAATTTTATGAATTTAATCTAAATTCATCAAAGATAAGTTTTCTTATCACTATGGGATGTGAATTTAAATATCCTTTAATTTATTTCTGTATTTCTGCTTTGAATAAATTAATAGTTTAAATTTACAGTAATTGTTGCTTTTTTTATTTACTTTAATTATAGGTTGGACCTAATGACTCATACCTTAGTTATTGAATCAAAATTTTCTTATGACAAGATAGGTACTTTATTATCAGGTATTAGTTTTTGTTTAACATGAATGTAGTATGTATCGATAAGGTGAGTCACTACTGGCAACATTCCTGCTGCTGTCAATTTCAAAGTCCCTGTGCCTTTCTGTTTCCTCTCTTTCAGTTACCTCACTAATGAAATGAATTCTTAACAAATAAAAATCTCTAATACGATAAGTAATAAAACACTAAAAAAGTTAGACAGATGCTTTTATACAGATTTAAATACTAGAACTAGATACCAGTACACTTTGGTGGTTGGGGTTCAATTAACCTCTCATCTCATTTATGATTGGCCTAAGTCTGTAGAAGAGTACACCTCATTTTTATCCTATACATATCATTCTCATCTCACTGGGCCATGAGGGTGTTACTTATTGTTCATTAGTTGAACAGATTGCAATGTACAAATTACGAAAACTGAATAGATGAAAACAGAACTGCTTTTGTTTTTTGCAAAACATTTCTTTAAAAATATTAGTAAAAATAGAAGTGTAATATCATCAATCGCAACACAAAATAATCTAATAGGTAATACAATTTGTTTTATCATCTAATGGCTGAAAGCCTCAAATTGAAGTACTTTTTGTACTAATATTAGTAATTCTGTGAAAAGTGGACTTCACTCATTTTGTACAGAATTTGACTAATTTTGCTAAACAACAATGTAGAATTAAATGAAAACTGAGAAAATTAATTAAGAAAACTTAATTGTAGGTCAGAATTTATTATGGAAAGTTAAATCAATGCTAAATATACCTCTTCAGTTTGGCTAAATCAGAAAAATTGCTACCATGGAAACTGGAGATCACCAACTGATCCACTATCAAGGAGATACTTCCACTAGATCATCTAGTTATTTTTTTATATTTCGTTTCAAATTACTTTATCACAGTAAATAAAATGAAATGTTTATAAATTAGTACATACAAGCATTCATCAGGCCATGACAAAGTGAGCAAGAGGTAACAGGCTTCCCAAAAGTTAAGTAAGCCCCTCCACCCCTTCGCTTCACTGGATCCATCATAGTACATATAAATTTATCCATTAACACAAATATGCTCATGCATAAATTCCATCTATAATTAAATACACACATATACTTATCATTCTATTACCCACAGAATTACAATTCAAAGGAAAATCCAGAGTAGAGGTAACTTTCAAAATTGTAGATAATGTATACTCCACTATACATTGACAAGATGGAGAGCAATTTAATTATGGCTACATACTTAATTCAAATACTAAATTGAGGCAAAATACATAATACACACTTTACACCAGAAAATAGAACATTTATTAGTTGCTTTACACTACCTTTCTCTCATATTTCTACACGCTACATAGGCTTACCATATTTTTTTGGATCAACCCAGGACATATTTTTGAAATTACTTAACAGTTTACTGAAATATTAAACTTTATTTATTCAGATGTATTTTTCAATAGACATGTCTTTTTTCAGAAATAGTTTGTTTGTTTTAATTACACCATAAAATTCACAAAAAAGTTCTGAATTAATTTTAACATTTAGCAGATGTTTAACAGTAGATACTGAAAGTCTATCCCTTTCTGCAGACCAAATGTTCCCTGTAACTGAAAAAACTCTCTCAATTGTGGCAGATGTCCCAGGCAAAGAGATTACAAACTCAACCATTTTAGAAATATTGCAACATGAAATATCAGTCTTTTGAAACACATTAAATATTGCTTTCCACTTATCTTCAATAGTATCTGGTACTTTTTCATAACTTCAACCACAACCTACCCTTTGTTTTTGAACTACCTGGTTCAACAATGTACGTTCATCAATATTTATGGAATCTTTTATAATTTTATTAAGAAATTGTGTACTCTCTTCGAAATCAGACCAGGCAATTTCTCTTTCCAGGAAATCTAGCCTTTCTCTTCACACCACCAAAATTACCGTTAGTGTTATCAGCAGTATAATAAAACAACTTTTCTTAAAGTTTGTATTTTTTCACATGCTGCAAAAGATACAAAGTCAAAATTTGAGCAGTTTCACCTGACACTTCATCAAAGTTTAAAAGTTTAACTTGAATTTCCTCCTCAGACTGAAATCTTACAATAATCGGAAAAACTTTTACTTCACTTCTGTTTGAGCTATCCATTGTTACTGTTACATAATTAATGTTTTCCACAGAATGCAACATGTTGGATCAAATATAAATGGTGAAATAATATTAACATTTAGATGTACAGACTTTTGTTTTAAAACTGAGTTCGTGTCTAGCAGTGTGGTATGAAATTGTAGCTTCTTTAGCAGCACACTCCATATCACTGTTATTCCCATCCTTGGCTTTAAAAATCTCCTATGTTTGCAGAAGCAGTAGCATTAATAGCATTCCATAATAGAGTGTGGTCTTCAACATCACCCTTTCCTTTATGTGCAACAGAAAATTCTCCAGTACATAGTGTGCAATACACACGTTCATTGTTACTGTCATTATCCAATTTCAAAAATTTGTATTCCTGTTGCAGGTTAACATTAAACACACATTTCCTTTGCCCATTGCTAAACAATGTGACAAAAAACAAATAGAGATAAATGATCAAAAATGTGTAGACAAATTACTTCACGCAGGAAAACAACACAAACACATTGCCCCTGTTGTGTTGCCAAATGACTAAGTAAAAGTTGTGGCAAGACCGATAGCCATGCCTCTGTCAAAATCGACGTCAGCTGAGGTGCACAGCCGTAAGAGAATGTTTAAAAACACGATCTCGAACATATAGGTCTAAAATTTAAAAAAAATCCTTGCCATTCATAAAATTCTCAAACCCCAGACAGTACTAAAAAACCATTACTGTCCGAGCTAATCCCAAACATATGGTAGGCAGTTAAAACTGCACCAGTCATAAATTTTTTTCTTTAAAAGTAATGATATTCACAAATACGGCCAGTCCCTGCAGTGAAACCACTGGATTCGTCTAGTGGTGAACTCATAATCACACATCAGCTGATTTCAAAGTTGAGAGTTCTAAGGCAGTTATTTTTATACGGATTTGAATACTAAACCGTGGATACCAGTGTTCTTCAGAGATTGGATTTCAATTAACCACACATCTCAGGAATGGTTGATCAAAGACTATAGAAGACTACACTTCATTTACATTCTTACATATCATCCTCACAAGTACGAGGGTAAGTTAATTATTATCTGCAGTTTAGTTATATTTTTGTTTAAGTTGGTAGTACTTTAGTGTTGCGTAGATGACCCATGTGTAGTTTAATTGTTACGTTTGTGCAGGTTTGATGCTGCTAGGTTAGTTCCATTATCGCTGCCCTGCCATTAAACATGGCTGCTCCACTTTCTGTTTGCACCAAAGAAGAGCAACGTTCAGTGATCAATTTCTTGTGGTCAGAAGGTGTATCAGGGCCGAAATTCATCGAAGACTTTTGGTACAATTCGGGAACAGTGTGTTGCTGCAATGGTATGTCTACGAATGGATTGAAAAATTTAAAAAATGGTTGTCTTAGACAGACGAGTAACTATTGCTGAAGTGGCAGATCGTCTGCAAATTAGTCACGGTTCTGCCCACGAAATCATCCACAACAGACTTGAGTTTCATAAAGTCTGTGAAAGATGGTCCCAAAACAACTCATACTATTGCATAAACAATGCGCTTGGACATCTGCCAAAAACATTGGTTTCGCTATGGTAACGAATGGGACATCTTCTTATACAGAATCATCACTGGTGACGAAACATGGATCCATCATTACGAGCTGGAGAGTAAACAGCAGAGTATGGAATGGAGACATCCAAATTCGCCCTGCAAAAAAAGTTCAAGACCCAGGAAAACTGATGCTTATGGTTTTTTGGGACTCACAAGGCCCACTACTGGAACATTATGAGGAAAGGGGCACGACAAAAACAGTGTGCATTACAGTGAGATGCTTACTGAATTGCAAGCCTACAATTTGAAGCAGTTGCCGAGGACTGCTGTCGAAAGGTGTGTTGTTGCACAATGGCCGTCCACATAAAACGCTCCAGAAACTCAACTTTGAAGTAGCAGCTCATCCACCATATAGTCCTCATCTTGTCCCTTCTGACTACTACTTGTTTGGTCCACTCAAAGAGGCATTAAGGGACTGTTGATTTACCTCGGACGAAACAGTGAAAGAAGCGATGCATTCCTGGCTCAACCAAAAACCTTCTTTTATGAGGGCATTAGGAAGTTTGTGCAACAATGGACCAAGTGTGTTGAAATGCAAGGGAACTATGTTGAAAAATGATGTACATGTAAGTTTCCTATTTGTATTGCAATAAAATGTATAACTACATTGCAGATAATTGACTTACCGTCGTAATACCTTGCGGTGGTTCCGGAGGCTATATAGGAAAAGAAAAAGTTATAGCTGATACAAACACAACTGCCAGGCTATATTAAGCAAGTTATGTCAGAATTCAATGAATAATATTCTCTCGTTTCATTGAATTTGCAGTAATTATAAAGTAACAAAAAATATTTGTAATATCTATGTCATGAGTGTGGTTCTTGAAGCTTCATTTCCAGTTTTTTGCCTATTTTTCACTTAGGTTTCTGTTATAATTCAAAATACTACACAAACCCACAGAAAATGAGTCTAAAAACAATTGTACTAAGGACTGACAAATTAGAGCACTTTCATGTATACAATTAGGAGGATAAACAAATCTTTTCATTTAACTTTTTTCTCCACTTTCAGTTTTTTTAAAAATTCAGAATAATTAATGCTTTATAATTTTATCAATTATTATAATATAAAAGTACCAGATTTTACATCACACATTTTGATAAAAAAAATGATATAACCAAATTTTGTCTGTGACTGTGCATACACATCCATGAAGCAAGTTTTTGTAATTAAATTATTTCTAAAGGCTTGCGGCCCCCTCATTCCCTGGATTTTTACTTCCGGCATTATGCAAAAAGTAATGTTTATTTGGGAATCCTACATGAACTTCAAACTGTTATTTGTGATTTCACCTAGAACATTCCACATGAACTACTTCCAAGTCTTCGAGAACAGGAAGAAATGTATGTCTGGATATGGGGACCATTTCCAACAAGGCAACGCAAGTGTTACGTATTTATTTTATTAAAAAAATCATATATTAAGTTTTTTAATAATTTTTTATAAAAAAAATTATTTATTTTACAAAGAAATATTACATTACTGATTACATATTCACAAAAGACTAAAAATTCAACGAGAAGAATGATGCTGCTTGCTTGAAGCAAGTGAAGAGACATCTTATTCAATTGAACTTAATTTTAAGAGCAAATTCAGGTTAAAGTGCAGTTTATTAGGAAATTTATATTTTATTGCCACAACAGCAGAAAATTCAGTTCCATAAAAATATGGATAACGGAATTAAAAATAACAATGTTTTTCTAGACCGCAATGGATAATCACTTTTAACCTTTACCCAAAATTCACGCAACAATAATTTAATAAATTCAATTTTCAAACCTTCATGACAAGGTAGTTCTATCAGATTCTATTTCATGTTAGTAAGGGTTCCAGGAATGATACTATGAAAGGGTTTCGTATCCTTAGCAAGATCTTCTTTAAAATATTCAATAAACGCAGTCACAAAATTTTCCAAATTTGGAACAGACTCGTTTTTCATTTGAAACACTACTATTCATAATTTGACATTAAAAAAAAAAATACCTTTTACTTTGTCCTCTAATGAAAATAAATGAAACAAATAAATTTGTTTCAGTTTGCTAAACTCACTGAAAATATTTTATAAGTAGGTTAATCCTGACATCTATCCACATAAGAGGTCTCCATAACTCTCACAAAATTGATAGCTACTTGACTAAAGTACTGATAACACGACATATACTTTGACCTTGCACAGGTGCTGTCTGACATTTAGATCTTGTGTTTTCCTGATCCTAAACATATCTACTACAGTACATTAAAATAACACTGAAAGTCAATAAACTAATTGTGCAGAATTACCAAATATTCAAGCATTAGTTTTACTACTAAAGCTTCTTTGTAGATGCAGTAATGAATGAGGGTATAAATTTCTGCAACAGATTTTATTAAGGTCATTTTTCCTGTCCTGTCATAGTTCAACCACCATCAGAACAAAATAAAAGTCAATACACTGCTTCTAATCGTCCATTTTCTGCAAGGAAGTTATCCTGCCTTTTTGAATATTTCATCAGCAGTTTGTTCATCACAAAATAATCCTATCAAATTGTAGTTGGAAATATATACTGCATGCAAATCATAAGTTCAGCAAATACTCAAGTTATGTGAGAGCACATTTCATCTGTGCTCTCATCGTATTGTACGAAAAAAAACAAAATCACAGTTTTTCATTTTATTTCTCTTAACATGTAGTGCTTTCAATTCTGCAGTGCATGGTATCATATCTAGCCATTTACCTGACCATTTGCCCAATGTACAAGTCACTATTTTTTTTGTAGCAGCCCATATCAATTTTTCCTCACTTTGCTATTAAGTTCACTAAAAAAAAAAAATGCCTTGGAAGGGCTTTTTCAGTCCTGCTTGTCAAATATGACATAACATAATGCTTTGGTTTGAAAGAATTTCAACCAAGAATACACATCAAGGTTGTAGATCATCGTTTACTAAGCGACAGTCCAATATTTATGTATTCAGGATCATAATTTCTTACAAATATTTTTATTTTGGTAAGAAAAACATCTTGACTTGCTGCAAGGTCTGATGTAGAGCACAATAATGTTGGGTTTTAACCAACGATATTTGTTTGCCATTGCCCTGTTTAACATGTTAGCTGCCACAATACATAAGAAAATTCATCACCCGTAGGCTGTGAAAAAACTACTAAAACGGTTATACAAGTACTATATATTATGCCAATATTGAAAAAATACAAACCAAATCTGGAAAAACAAAAAAAAAGAAATGCAAGATCCTTACGGCATACAAATGTTAACTGCATTACCAAAATGCCTTGAGGATTACCTGTGATCTTCACTTAAAAAATTATATTATTAATTTTTATTAGTCTTTACTTAATGATGCTTTTTGTAATTTTATTACTTCACTGTCCATGAGTGGCAGTATAACACTGTAAATACATAAATTTCTAACGCAACTCGCACTTTATTGACACACGTTTTACAACTTTTTGTGCTACAACCACAAACACATATGTCCTTTCTTGGCCGCCTCTGCATAACCAGTACACTTTCGCCTTATTTTTTGTCTCTTTCTGCAACAGTAATAAGCATATGCTTTTAATTAGCTTGTTGCTGTTTGGTTGAAGAGGATTTCCATCTCTGGCCACACCCAATTTTTGAAACACCACTTCTTGGAAATAAAATAATTTGAGTGAAATAAATAAGTGAAAGTGGTTGCAGATGACCCATGCATTTACAACAGAGCAATTTAACAGTATTTCAAAAGCTACCTTGTATTACATGGTACTGTTTTTCCAAGAGGGGCAAAATAACTAATCATCTGATTTGAGAGATCAATACCTGCTTAGCTTTTTTATAAACAATATAGCTAAGGAATTTTGTACATCTTCAGTTCTATTATGTCATCCCATTTCAGACTTCTCTAGGTCATGTTTAGTTGAAAGGAAAGGCATGTCATCTTTTGTCCTTCCACTTTGCTATTACAACCCCATTAGATTTCTATTTGCCAACTATTTTACTCTTTTTAATTTTGTTTCAATTATATCTTTTGGTAAATGTTTATGATTCCAATGTAGTGTGTCTAATAAATGTGTATGTTTTTGCAACAATGACTTGGCTAACTAACTGTACTGATATGTACTAGTTATCACCTAAATTCCTTCCCTTCATGAAGGAATTTTTCTGCTGATTTTACAGATGATGGATAAAATATTATGAACTAAAATACATAAACTCTCAAATAAGAACAAATAACTAGAAATGACCACTATAACACTCAAATTAACACAATATAAAACAAATTAGTTTCAAGAACAATCACTAGATGGTAGAGGTTATTATTAGCATTACAAGAGCCAAAAGACAGCTTCAAAGCAATTCAAACAGGCCGTGCATTTGTGTAACTCATTCTAAAATTATGTGAACTGAGGAACCATTGTGGATCTTTGCAGCCTGTGAGAAAAATGTTTCTGGAGAACACATATGTTCCTTGCAACCACCAACATATCGAGTATGTATACATGAAAAAAGTGCCTTTCGAGATACATATGTCAACGATAAAATTTCAATTTACCAAATGAAAAAGTAACAAGATAATATTTTCAAATCAATTTACCAAAGCGTGTGTAAAACAATGTAAGCAACTGTATGCATCTAGCACTAATTGCTGTTGAAAGTATGGCAAATCTTTTTATAGCAGCTATTAAGAAAATTGCTCATACATAAGCAACACAGTGCTTGCATGGGACAAACAAGTCACTACATCTGAGCTGTGGCATATAAAAGAACCAGTCTGTGTTGCATGTTCATTCTTGTTAGATAAATAACTAACATTCTTATTGTGGCTATAAAGAAATAATTTCTTCTAATTAACCCTTGGACATGCATGTCTTTTGTAAAATTAAACAGTAATTTTGTAAAATTCCGCTTGCCTTACAGTTTTATTTTTGTTGATTCTACACTTCATATAGCATTTGATTTGTGTACATTTCACATCATTCCAGTGTTTAACCATTTTTTACCACACTAGATAGTCTATTTCAAAGCGTACAACTCCAAAATTTTGCATAATAAAAACATACTCACGGTCTGTGTATCCGTACTTAATATTTTTAAAATATGCATATATTTTTATCAAAGGTGCTGAAACAATATTCTTTAGTAATCTTCATTTTTAGATTTAAATTTGAGGTATTTGTAATAAATTCACTATGATGTTGACAAATAATTGTCTTTTAGCATTTGATAAAAAAAGTTTAGATTTTAATTTTTAATGGTTTATTATATAAACTGTTACATTTTTTTATTATTTTGTAAATAAACAAACCTATTCTAAATTATACTAATTGCAAATAAAAATAAAAAAATAGTAAATTTATTTTAATGAATTACATTAGTTATTTTCGCAATATATTATTAAAGACAAATTTACATGCATGTGATGTATGGTTGCCTACACTACAGGAGTAAAATCACTTGTGAGGGAGACCAAACAACAGGTGCATGGTGAAGGTTTCCTAAGTTTTCTATCTTTGTATAATCACTTATACAAGATATCAAGTCAATGCATAATCAAAAACATTGATTTAACTTTCTGAAGATAAAGAATTCCAGCCCTTAGATTTAGAGCATCGATTCCCAAAGTGGTCCAGGTGGACCCCCAGGGGTCCACAGGAGACTTGATGGGGGTCTACATTGGAGTGACAAAAAAATGGGGTTTCACAATTCGTAAGCGGGGTCCACGAAAATTCATCTGGTTTCGATAGTGAAGAACTAAAATGTTGGTTTGACTGCGTACCAATCTAGGCAGATAATGTTTTGAGAAGCTCAGCAACAGTTACTTGTAAAAACTTGCATATTCCATATTCAGTACAACAGACGTGCCGCCGCTGCCATCCGCAATGCTTGTTCAGACGTGCAAAGGGACGAAATAAGACTTGTGTGTGTGCTAGCAATCTTGCATGAACTTTACTTTAGGATAAACATTACTCATTTGTTTCCGGAATTTTGAAAAGAAAAGTAAAGTGAATAGATGTTAGCGTTTGCCAGTGTCTGTAAAAGTAGTAAGTACTTACCTGCAGGGGGTCCACTGGAAGCTAGTATACTAGCTGCAGGGGGTCCACCGGAACCAGCAAAATTTTGAAAGTGGTCTATGAGAAAAATAAGTTTGGGAACCTCTGATTTAAGAGTTTGATTAGAAGTCCCACAGCCAAACAGTTACAGGAAAAGAAAATGCACAACTAAAAAAAAAATGAGAACCACTGAGGAACACCAATGTTCCTTACAGCAGCCAGCCAACATATTGAGTATGTGTACATGAAAGAAGCCACTTTCGAGATACACTAGCATTTCAATTTTATCAATGAAAAAGTAACAAGATAATATTTTCAAACCACTTTATCAAATGGTATATAAAATAATGTAAGCAACTAAATCTAAGATAACCATGACAAGACAGTTAATTACTGAAGAAAATATGGCAATATTTATAGCAGCTGTTAAGAAACTTGCCTATACATAAGCAAAGCAGTGCTTACAAGAGACAAACAAATCACATTTGAGGGGGTGGTAATAAGAATCTCTGTGTTGAATGTTCATTCTTATCAGCTGAATAACTGACATTCTTATTGTTGCCATACATAATTTCCTCAAATTAAGAGAAAAGAAAATGCTCGATAACTTAAATATTACAACTATAAAAAAAAATAGAGTATTTGTGACAACAATTTTGTGAAGTGGTGGAAAAAATGGGGTTTCAAAGACAAAACAAATCATACCTCCCTTAATATGCATAATATCGAACCAGTTGTTAGTCCTCTAAACATTACCTAAAACCTTTGTCTGAAACTATTTTTGATATGAACAATCCATACAGCAAGGGATGACCAATCAAAATGTTGCTGGAATTGTAAGATGGGCCTTGTTATATGCTAAACATGCGAAACGTTTTTCCACATGCAGTTTCTGTTAACTTTAATAAGGTGGAAATCTTTATTATCCCCTACTTACCACCAGTGAAATCTAACCCTGCTTTCCGGCATGACAAAAGGGATTTTTAAAACATATTCAGTAATGTATAGAACAGTGGCGAATCAACTGTCAGAATATGATGTAGGAACAAATGTTATAGATTATATGGTTAATGTATTTATTGGTTATGTATGGTTTAGATGAGTGTTTCTCAACACAAAAATTTTAAGCTTGTATTGCAGACCACATAAAAATTATATACCAAATTGAAGGAAGTGCAGGTTTTTTTTTAGCAATTCACAGACTAGAAGTCAGACAGCAGAGTACACTGTAAACTAATTGTAAAGTAAGCAGGTGTTCGGGGTTTTCTCAGTTGTGTGCATTAATATTAGTCATTAAAAAAATGAGTGTAATAATGCATTTAAAGGTTGTAAAACTATGTAATACATGAACTATCATTACAGCAATACAGTAGATTTTTTAAGCAAGCACCATATGTGTGAGGCATTTGTGTACTGATCTTAGTCCATGAACACTTGGTCCCCGAACAAGATTTGAACTGCACATTGCTTACCCATGATCAAATCTTTAAGAAGTAAAACATCAAATGTAATTTTCAAAGAAGAAAATTAATTTGTTCTTTTGACACTGTCATTTTCCATCTGTATGAAATAATACAAAGAAATTCACAGTGTTGAGACTGATATGAATCATTAATAATTTAATATTAATGAAGTTAAAATGAATTAGCTACTTAAGTCTATCCAAATAATATAAGTTATTTTGAATAAATTATATTAAAAAAATTTAATCCAAGAAAAAAATTAATTTTATGGCAACAGTTAACAATATGTCACCCAAAATTAAATTTTTAAAATGCTTTTATTAAACCAAAATTACAAAATAAAAATTAACACAAATTTAATATTATAGTACAAAAGAGAGATTAAAAGATTTCATTTCATGAAGGTAAACTATAGTTTCCATTTAACACTAACAAAACTAATGAAAAAATATAACAAAACCCAAAAAGGCTTCCACTGGTATAAAATTAAAAAAAAAAAAAAAAAAAAATTATTTTGATAACGTAACAAGGACAAGAAGAAAGGATGCAGCTAAGGAATTGAATTTAAAAAATGGTTCAATAATAAACATAAGTATAAATTATATTACAGTTTTTTTGGTCTTTGTATTTTTTTCAATTTCTTTTAAATTCGTTACATCAGCACACTACCATACATACACAAGACAATAACTTGAAAAAAAAAAGGAGTACACTGATAATAATTACGGGATATTAAAATATTACCTAGTCTTTTAATTTTATTAATAGTATAAATTCAATAATTAAATCATTAACTAATACAATAACGATAATACAACCATTAAAAAACATATTGGCCGCAAATTCAACTAAAATGATTTTAAAAAAGTATGTACGAAAGGTTCACAACAGAAATAATAAAACTTGAGTCACATTTTCCCTACAATAATTACAGTAATAATTATACAATAGTTATTGGTTTTATTTAATTTTACATATGTATATAAATTCAATACTCTTTAGTAAAAAACCATGAATCAATCAACAGCACTGGCAGAAGTTGTATGTATATATATGAATGCAATTGAATATACTTATAAATTAACCATTTGTATATATATATATTGCATTAAGTTTCAATAATATGTTAACAAGTTTGACAAAACATCATACAAGTTTACTGTATACAGTTAATATAAAAAATTCAACCAATAAGTAAGTCTACTTCTTTCCTGTGACCTGTTCCATCCTCTCTTGATTTTTAAAATTTGCATTTTGTTCTTTGAAGATGTTTTTACTTTATTATTAATTGGCTTATAAAATACAAAAGTAAATAAATAAATATATATATATATATATATATATATATACACATACATATATATATATATATATATATATATATATATATATATATATATATATATATATACACACACTGAAAAAAAAAAGAAAAAAAAAACAAATATAAATATATAAATGTTTTGTATAAATATTAATGAGAAATAAAAAGGTAAAAAGGCTTCACGTGTTAAGCAGTTATTACAGTCTGTGAAAACTCTGTAAATCTTCACAATATCAGAGTAAATATAAAAGTTACCAATTGTATCGAGTTACTTTAAAGCAAGCAAATACTTCTGAACATTAATTTTTTAGCCAAAGTTTATATTCGATTCCATTTCACATAATACTTTATTTACTTTATAATCACTTCACTTAATACCTTTTTTATATATATATATATAAACTTTTAATGCATACAAAAGATAACACACGTGGAGGATACATTTATTTCATTTCCAAATACCTAGATTTTATAAAGAAAAACTAAAAAGTGACAACTGGAACACAGAATGGCTTGGCTTTCCCCTCCCAACTACAAATTATTAAAAAATCATGCCACGAGTCCCAGCACATTAAGCATCACCTTCCTCCTCTTCTGATTCAGCTTCTGCCAGCCATGTTAGCCATGTATTCACCTACAAAAATGAGAGAAAAAACAGATCATAAAAAAAGTTTATAGAACATATATTACCAATATTTCTAACTCCAATTCCAACAAAATAAAACTATCATTCAACAATTAAGACAAAATAGCAACAGAAAGACTACTTAATAGAATAAACTGATACTTGTCAAGACGTTTGAAAAGAATTTCTATTATAACCTCTTTTGTTTTTTCAAATATCTTTTTTTATGTCCCACGAAAGAACAGTGTTCTGTGATAAAATCTGTTATTTTCTTAAGTGTAAAAAAAACAGCCAACATTCACTTGATATTAAAACAATTTATTTGAAAAAAGTGTATTAACTGTGCAAATTTTTAAAAGTGAAAGAACCGTTTAAATGGTAAGAACAATTGCCTTCAATTTTCATCGTAACAGAAGACTAGGGAAAATTTTTACTTATGCTTAGCAAAATTGCATTAATCATTTTATTCACAAGCTGAGGCACATTCAAATTTGGAGAATAGCTGAAATTTTTAGTGCGTCATTGTTAATTGTGATATTCATGAAAAGCTAAGTACCACAAAATGTGTTCCTATAATCCTGCTTGGAAATCCTACGTGAAATTTGGCTTATCATTTTGAGCCAGAATCCAAATGTCAGGAGTATGGAATGGAAAAATCACAGTTTACCTACAGGGGAAAAATTCAAAACCTATGCGTCAGCCACTGTTTTCTGGCTAAGTTTTTGCCCAACTTAATGCAATTTGGAAGAATGTAGATCAACAGTGAACTGTGTCATGCCAGAAATAATAACACCTGCAATAAGGAAGAAACAACCTTGTTCTCTCTCAAAAGGCATAATTATTCTGCATGATAATTATTATTGCATGATAATTAATGATTATTAAGTTGAATAAATATCAACATCATCCTTACAGTCTTGATCTCGCACCATGAATTTGTTTGTTTGAACCTCTCAAAATTTTGACATTCCACCAAGCTCAGCATAATGAGCAGGTCAAACTGTAGTACAAGAATGACAAACAAAGCTAAATAATTCTTTACTACTGGAATAAGAAAGCTCAGGTATTTTATGTTTTAGGGTAGCATCACTGTTATGTTTTTAGTTGACATTCACTGGATAAATAACTTCTACAGTAATTTGTTTATAACTATTGAATAGGGCTCTTCAATGTTGGCAAAACCGTTACCACGTAGTTCTTTTCTGCTTTGAGAATAGGAAAAAGTCAAGAGCAATAGACTGCAAATATGGAGGCTGATACATCATAATGGAGTTGTTTTTGGCCAAAAATTCATGAAGCAGTGAAGACAGCAGGTAAATTATGGTTCAATGAATTGGCCAATGAAATGTGATTGAAACAATTGAGATGAGCGAGACTAAAGATGAATTGGGCATTTTCTTCAGACTGCTTCCTGCTAACAGCATAGAACTTCCAGGTAGTACTCCTTACTGACGTACAACTTGGAGGCAAGAACTCACACACTAAGCCATTGAAATCAGAACCTGACTTCTTGTAAATAACCTACTTTTACAATGTTATATGTTAAAAAAAATATCATTCCAGCATCTTTACCTGAAAATTTCATGTAGCCTAGTATTGCATGGCATGAAAATTATCTTAGCATATGTCACACAGCCAGAACAAACATTTTAAGGAAAGAATAATAGTTCAAGAGAGGACATAAATTTTCACTAAATGCTACAACCTCAAATGTTGAAGATACTAAAAACACAATTTTACCAATTTTTATAGCAGATAACATAATATACATACCTGATTGAATGGCAGCACATACACAGACAAAAGACAAACACATGTAGAAGATTGTTATTTCTATTAAACTCTAGTTATGGCATTTTACCTGTCACCAACAATAAGTAACATTTTGATAAGGAAATCTCAACATCCAAAATAGTACTAAAGAACTTGACATTCAGACACCGATCTTTACAAAATTATATCCTCAGATTCAAAACAAATCATCCAAATAAAGTCATCCCACAAGAATACAAATTGTTAACAAGTGTTGGAATATTTTTGTGCGTTAGTCATGAGATAAGATAAGGCATTTAATTACAGATCTCCCAAATTTGTAGTTTATTTTGTAAAAGATAATAAAATGTGAAGTTTGTATTAAAATTTGTTATATAATTTTACAGATCACTTGGTCAAAAACTAACAATTTTTAATATATAAGGAAATAAGGAATGGTAGAGTTGCTTTAGTGAGCTGAAGAGATATGGGTGATTAAGTACAATTAAAATTTGTTCATTGTATAATCAGTTAGTAAAAGTAGGTAAAAAAAGGTAGTAAAAAGTGTAATGAATATACTACTAAACCATTCAACAAATACAATTAAAAAAGCACTTAAAGTTTTATGTATTTGTTGGATCATAAATATTGAATCACAACCTTTAAACTATTACTTTCTATCCACCTTCAAGAGCAAGTATTTGGTTATAGGAACAATGTGATGTAGATAAATCATGCTTCCTTACTTCAGAAAAAATTGTTTTCCACTTGGCCAGCAAAAATAGTTGTAGTGGTATTTTCCTTTTTACCGAATTGCACTATAAACATTAAATAATTTATTGACAAATGATGAGAGCAAACTGAATCTTGGCCCAACTGAAAACACTTATCTTTTTGATATCTATGTCCAATATTTTCTGAAATATTACAAAACACCTTAAATTATCTGCTGTTATGACTTGCTTCAAACAAAAGTTATTAATTATGAAGAAGAGAATAGATTTCTAACAAGCTTGAGGGCTTTTACTGAAGCTACTTTCCAATATCTAGAGCAAACAGGAAAATGAATCAAATAATTCAGATAATGTAAAAAACTAGATTAAAATGAGAATCTTTACTTAATGGAGGAAAAAATCATTAAACAAACCTTAGTAAAATTTCACATTATAAAAAGAAAATGGAACTGTAAGAAGAAAATGAAGCAGTTTATGAACTTTTATAGTTTAATGAATGAACTCAAAACACCACTTTATTAAAGCAGAACACCAATGGTAGCATACACTCACTATTTATTTTATTTTTTTTTTGGGTTAATCTTTATATTTTCTATTAGTACTATTTATCAGTGGTAATTTTATTGTAAAAGCAGCTTATCTTCAGAAGTTTCCCAATTGAAAATGTAGTCTGCCAACCAACAGGAACACTGAAGGGACTATCAGATAACGAGATAACTTTACATATAAAATAAACCAAATCTACTCAGTGAAGCTTCATAGAAAAAACTGCAGCAGAAAATTACACAAAATAAATACTAAGGGAAAAATGTACTGTAAACTAACTGCTCAAAAACTGATAGGAGGAATGTTCTTGGAACATTTACCACCACCTTCCAAAAAAAAAATTTTTGTCAAGAACTATATTATTGAAAATAGGTGAAAACATTTTTCACCTAGTACAAGAACAAGTACAAGAAAGGGTTTATGTTTTTGTTCCAGACTATAATTTACTGTAGCACAATCAATGTCTATTCAAATCATTATTACAATGCTGAATTCACATATTACTAACTTTAAAAACTCTGTTGCAGTTAAGTATATCAGAAGGATAGATTTCTGGTTTTAGTTAAGAAAGGAGTTTCACTGCTGTATGATTTTTGATAATAATATAGCTTGTGTTCTAGCTAGCTTTCAATTTTTTTTTTTTTTTTTGTATTTCATGCTATGTTGGTATGATGTGTTCAAAACTGATTCTTTGGACACCAACCTCTTTTATACCTCAAAAAAAAATTATCAAAAATTTGATTTTTCAAATCGCATTTTTGGTTTAATTTTTTTTTTTTTAATTGTATGTCTTGATGATTTTTCAAAGAAAAGTGCACTATTACTTTTAGTCACATGGTGGAAGGAGAGTAAATTTTTCTTCATTTTGAGGTACGAGTGCAACAAAAAACTATTCACTTAAATTGATTTTACATAAATAAAATCGTAGGAATTAGTGAGGTTCGGTGGGAAGAGGAAGGCGACTTTTGGTGAGGTAATTTTAGAGTAATTAACTCAGCGTCAAATAATGGGCAGGCAAGAGTAGGTTTCGTGATGAACAAAAAGATAGGGAGGAGAGTGGAGTATTTCAAGACGCATAGCGATAGAATCACTGTAATAAGGACAAAATCAAAACCTAAACCGACAACGACTGTTAACGTCTATATGCCTACGAACGCCCATGATGATGATGATGAGGTAGAGTGTGTATACGAAGAGATTGATGAAGCAATTAAACACGTAAAAGGAAGATGAAAATTTAATAATAGTTGGAGATTGGAATGCAAGCATTGGAAAAGGCAAGGAAGGAAATATAGTGGGTGAATACGGGCTGGGCAAAAGGAATGAAAGAGGGGACCGACTTATAGAGTTTTGCACGAAGTATAATTTAGTAATTGCCAACATCAAATTTAAAAATCATAATAGAAGAATATACACTTGGGAAAAGCCAGGCGATACTGCAAGGTATCAGATAGATTATATCATGGTTAAGCAAAGATTTAGAAATCAACTCGTTGACTGCAAAACTTACCCTGGAGGAGACATTGATAGCGACCATAATTTGGTGATAATGAAATGTAGATTGGGGTTTAAAAACCTGAAGAAAAGGTGTCAGATGAATCGGTGGAATTTAGAGAAGCTTGAGGAAGAGGAGGTAAAGAAGATTTTTGAGGAGGACATCGCAAGAGGTCTGAGTAAAAAAGATAAGGTAGAAAATGTAGAAGAAGAATGGGAGAATCTTAAAAAAGAAATTCTTAAATCAGCAGAAGCAAACTTAGCCGGAATAAAGAGAACTGGTAGAAAACCTTGGGTTTCAGACGATATATTGCAGCTGATGGAACGTAGAAAATATAAGAATGATAGTGATGAAGAAAGTAAAAGGAACTATCGGTAATTAAGAAATGCTATAAACAGGAAGTGCAAACTGGCGAAAGAAGAGTGGATTAAAGAAAGTGTTCAGAAGTGGAAAGAGAAATGAACATTGGTAAAATAGACGGAGCATACAGGAAAGTTAAGGAAAATTTTGGGGTACATAAATTAAAATCTAATAATGTGTTTAACGAAGATGGTACACCAATATATAATACGAAAGGTAAAGTCGATAGATGGGTGGAATATAATGAAGAGTTATACGGAGGAAATGAATTAGAAAATGGTTTTATAGAGGAAGAAGAGGAAGTTGAGGAGGATGAAATGGGAGAAACAATACCGAGATCTGAATTTAAGAGAGCATTAAAAGATTTAAATGGCAGAAAGGCTCCTGGAATAGACGGAATACCTGTAGAATTACTGTGCAGTGCAGGTGAGGAAGCGATTGATAGATTATTCAAACTAGTGTGTAATATTTATGAAAAAGGGGAATTTCCATCAGACTTCAAAAAAAGTGTTATAGTAATGATACCAAAGAAAGCAGGGGCAGATAAATGTGAGGAATACAGAACAATTAGTTTAACTAGTCATGCATTAAAAATCTTAACTAGAATTCTATACAGAAGAATTGAGAAGAGAGTGGAGGAAGTGTTAGGGGAAGAGCAATTTGGTTTCAGGAAAAGTATAGGGACAAGGGAAGCAATTTTAGGCCTCAGATTAATAGTAGAAGAAAGATTAAAGAAAAACAAACCGACATACTTGGCGTTTATAGACCTAGAAAAGGCATTCGATAACGTAGACTGGAATAAAATGTTCAGCATTTTAAAAAAATTAGGGTTCAAATACAGAGATAGAAGAACAATTGCTATCATGTACAGGAACCAAACAGCAACAGTAACAATTGAAGAACATAAGAAAGAAGCAGTAATAAGAAAGGGAGTCCAACAAGGATGTTCCCTATCTCCGTTACTTTTTAATCTTTACATGGAACTAGCAGTTAATGATGTTAAAGAACAATTTAGATTCGGAGTAACAGTACAAGGTGAAAAGATAAAGATGCTACGATTTGCTGATGATATAGTAATTCTAGCCGAGAGTAAAAACGATTTAGAAGAAACAATGAACGGCAAAGATGAAGTCCTACGCAAGAACTATCGCATGAAAATAAACAAGAACAAAACAAAAGTAATGAAATGTAGTAGAAATAACAAAGATGGACCACTGAATGTGAAAATAGAAGGAGAAAAGATTATGGAGGTAGATGAATTTTGTTATTTGGGAAGTAGAATTACTAAAGATGGACGAAGTAGGAGCGATATAAAATGCCGAATAGCACAAGCTAAACGAGCCTTCAGTAAGAAATATAATTTGTGTACATCAAAAATTAATTTAAATGTCAGGAAAAGATTTTTGAAAGTGTATGTTTGCAGTGTCGCTTTATATGGAAGTGAAACTTGGACAATCGGAGTATCTGAGAAGAAAAGATTAGAAGCTTTTGAAATGCGGTGCGCTATAGGAGAATGTTAAAAATCAGATGGGTGAATAAAGTGACAAATGATGAGGTATTGCGGCAAATAGATGAAGAAAGAAGCATTTGGAAAAATATAGTTAAAAGAAGAGACAGATTTATAGGCCACATACTAAGGCATCCTGGAATAGTCTCTTTAATATTGGAAGGACAGGTAGAACGGAAAAAATGTGTAGGCAGGCCACGTGTGGAATATGTAAAACAAATTGTTAGGAATGTAGGATGTAGAGGGTATACTGAAATGAAACGACTAGCACTAGAAAGGGAATCTTGGAGAGCTGCATCAAACCAGTCAAATGACTGAAGACAAAAAAAAAAATATATAAAATCAATGTATAATATATATATATACAGCCCCTCTAAAAAACTTCACAGGTTCGTTTAACAAAAATCACACCTCACTAGATCTCATCTACTAAGCTGTAACTTGGGACCTCTCATTCTACCACAGGTGACCCCTTGACAGTCATACATGAAAACTGACTTTTAAGAAATACTCCACCAAGCAACACCAGGGTTCAAAGAAGACAGCATTCGAATACGTGGGCTGCCACTTAGAAGACATGCAATCAGATGCACTGGAATACCCCAACATCCAAGAAAAATAGAAAGTCCAAAATCAAACCAAAGCAAATCACTTAAATTTCCATACACAATGTAAACTTGGTCATACAAACTGGTAAAAAAAATAATAACTGGCCTGTGGACAAACACAAAGTTCTCATCATGGGTCTGCAAGAAATAAGGAACACCAACCAGGGAGCCATGGAATCTCAAGGATATTAGCCTCAAAACAATGAAATCCATACAAGAATACAAGTCACAATCTTCAACAATCTCAACACTCACCTTAAAAGCATCTAATCTATACTATAATAAATCCCCATGCACACACTGATAACAAAAATAATTCCTATAAAAGACCTATAAAAAGAAACAGAAAAGTTCTGGGATTTAATCGACCTGACTATAAATAACATCCCCATAAACAATTAATTGAACACTTCAATGCTCAACTAGGCAGAGAAAGAAAATCATCATTGGCAAATAACCCGCTCAAAAGAAAAATAAAAATCGACAAAGACTCATTAACCTCTGTAAAAACCACAAACTTATCTTGAAATCCACATATTTCAAGAAGAAACTTAAAAAACTTAAAACCTGAAAACACCACGACTACACTAAAGGAGAATGATAACTAGACCATGTCTTCCTGGGCAAACACAACCTTAAGGAAATCTACAACATAAAGTCCTCAGAGGTGTAACAGGCTCAAATCACTACGTAGTCAAAATTAAATTTATTCCCCAAAAAAAGCAACAAAACCAAACCCCTAAAACTAAAAGAAAAATGGACTCCACCCAACTAATCAAGAATGAAAATCACCAAAAAACAACTGATAAAATAATCACGGATGAAGATCTAGTCAACAACCTTAAACAAATCGCAGAAAAATTAACCCCAATAAAATCCTGTAAAAAAACAATGGGGGAACAGCAAATGTGATGTAACAGTGGAAAAAATACATCAAGCATGGCTATTTCACATATCCCAAAAATTAGAAACATCCTGCTTAAGTCTAATAAACAAAGACATCACCTGAATCCTAAGGAGAATAAAAAGACAACACTATAAAGACACAGTGAAATCAATAAAAGAAGAATTCAATTAACAGTCGATACTACAAAACCTTAAAAAATCATCTCCAAAAATACAAACCCCTGTATATCCTACTAACAATATGCTGAATACTACACTATTGAATAGCATGATAGTCCCATTTTGTAGAGATTATTAAAATCTGCCAAGCAAACATCAAATAAAAATAAATTTTATCTACTTTATTAATAATTATTTTCATAGTTTGACAGTTACAGTTTTCATCATTATATTATTCATAGTTTGTATTGTGCATAGTTTAATATAATCAATAAAACACAGTCTAGACTACTACAGAAACTCAACAAAAAAAAATATCCCAACCCTACTAATAAAGAATAAAAACTGTAAACTGGCCCGTAACAATAGACAATGTGGAAATCCTAGCTTAATATTTCAACAAACTCCTACATTGAGAAGAAACAACAGAATTCCTAAACTTCAACAACCCCCAATTAACAATACCACCAAAAAACATCAACCCTTCAACAATAAAGGAAGTCTACCAAGCACCGTGTAAGATGAGTTACAAAGCAGCAGCAGATCAGACTTTTGTAGAGATCAAGAAACATGCAGGAAGATCAGCAAAAACTGCCCTCATCAACATCTGGATCAAAGAACTACCTGAACACTGGCTAACACCCTCATCCATCCGCTACACAAAAAGGGGACAAAAAAGACCCTAACATTATAGGAGAATCTCACCCCTAGACACAATATGCAAAATTTTTCACAAGAATCATCACAGGATCGATTCACAACTCAAGAAACAACTAGGAAAATACCATCGAGGTTTCAAACCCTGGAGGAGCTGTCCAGACCAGATCATGATTCGCAAGCTAATAACAGATTACGACAGGAAAAGAAACAGACATGGTGATAGAATTTGTAGATTTCAAGCTTATGTTACACAATCCCCACTAAACATCCTAAGACACTTGACTACATATCAAATTAACAAACACGAAAAAAAAATGACCCTCACGAACAATAAGTCAAAAGGTAAAATTTAGAGGCGAGGTCTTGGAACCTTTTGAGATAAAAACAGGACTGTAACAAGATGACTGGCTTTCATCGCTATTATTCAACTGTGCTCCAGAAATGGTTATGAAGGAATGGCTCAAAAAATGCTCCCAAAATTAAAATTAAACCGAAAAATCAAAACAAACTGTCTTGGTTTCACGACGACTTGGCACTGCTAGCAAACAACATTGACGAAGCTAAATCTCTGATATTAGAACTTCAAAATATTGCTAATAAAATTGGCTTCAATAAAAAAAAGAAAAACAGAAATTATGTCCCAAAAGCCAATTATTGTGGATTAAAAGAAGGGAAAATTGTAATAAAATCAAAATAGTAACGAAATTTAAATACCTTGGAGAAATAGTAACATTTTTCATTTAGGTTGTTTGAAAAAATTAAAAAACCTCGATCCAAATAAGAAAAACTAGCTAAAGTTCAAAAATTAACCTGATACACTTAAAACTGATTACACAACAAAAAATGCCAATAAATGAACACAAAAATAAGACACTACAACACAATTATAAAACCCAAGAGCCACTTATACAGCAGAAACACTCTTCCACCTGAACTAACAATCCAAAACAGACAGACCCCAGAAAATCGAAAGAAGAATTTGAAGAACTGCCACCAGTAAAAAATACCAGAAAGACAGGCAGTGGTGGATTGTGCCTAACAGTTTTGTGAAACAAGTTGGAATCCATCATCACTGAACCATGCATAAAAGAGGAAATGATTATTTGCACATATCATGAAGATATGATTCAAGATTTCTAAAACAGATAATACAGTACAATCTTGATTCAAAAAACACAAAGACATGAGACAGATGGATCAGAGAAATTAGAGAATCTGAAGGAAATTGGTCTACACCAGCACACCCCACAACATAAGATTAAATTAAACAAGAACAAAAACACTCAAGGAATAACTCACAATACAAACATTTTCTAGAAAGGGCACTAAGATAGAAACATGAAAAAGTGCTAGGAGGACCAGAAGGCCCAATGAGTCCCACGACCAAAGAGACTTTGATAAGAGATTGATTAAAGTGATCCTATGCAGTCATAAAGATGACGACGATAATAATATACAACTCCATGTTTAAATTTTGTGGCTCGAAAATCTCAACTACTAGATCAATTTCACTGAAATTCAGATATGCTGTAGTAGTGTATCTACAGTGCATGTGGAAATTTGAGTTATGCTTAATTTAAAGCACAAATTGTGACTAAATCTCCAAAACTACAGGTTCAATTTTACTGAGATTTAAGATAAGCTTGTAGCTTATCTTAAATCGTGTATCTAAATTTGTACATGTGAAAATTTGAAGAAGAGTCATGTTATGTTCAATTTAAGGTTGACAAAACATCTTTTCTGTTATCTGCCACCCTTGAATTAAATCTTTTTTAAGTCTTCAGTCATTTGACTGGTTTGATGCAGCTCTCCAAGATTCCCTTTCTAGTGCTAGTCGTTTCATTTCAGTATACCCTCTACATCCTACATCCCTAACAATTTGTTTTACATATTCCAAACGTGGCCTGCCTACACAATTTTTTCCTTCTACCTGTCCTTCCAATATTAAAGCGACTATTCCAGGATGCCTTAGTATGTGGCCTGTAAGTCTGTCTCTTCTTTTAACTATATCTTTCCAAATGCTTCTTTCTTCATCTATTTGCCGCAATACCTCTTCATATGTCACTTTTAAATTTATTAAATCATGTACTTAAAACTAATGCTTTAATGAAAATTACAGCTCCATTTAAACAAAAATCAATTATGCTAGATCGCAATCAAACAGTTTTAATGAGAGTACATTTTACCAAAATTTTATTCTGAAATACAATTTTTTTTTTCTTTTAAATAAGCTAATTGTTTTGAATTTTTGTTTATATAATTGTTATTTTAAAAATGTTTACCATAGAATACAATAACCAGCTTAATATTTTATGTGTTCTTAAGTAGAGCTGTAATTTTCATGAAAGCATTAGTTTAAGTGTTAACACATTACTTATTTAAGTATTAAATAATACTTGCATAATAAGTCTAATGCAAAAAGCTGAAAACCGGTTCGCTTGAGAATCAATAGGGCTCTATTCCCAACAGGTTTACATCACCACAAGCTTTATCCAAATTGGTTAAGAGCAGATAAAAAAATCTTATACGTACATAATTATGGTTAGGCGCAGCACAGTGGTGCCAATTCTCCAAAAGTCCCTAAAATAAAATAGCAATTTTGGGACTTTTTAGGCCCTAAGTAGTTAAGTTGGTACCTGTAGTTGATGAAATTAGCATCTATAAAAAGTCCGAAGTAAACGCGTGCTGACGCTGACGCGTTAGCGTCAGCAAGCCTTCGTAAATGTTGAGTGATTTGCTTAAATAAATTATTATTGTTTATTGCTAAATTGCGTTGAAAAACTGTTTATGTATGTCAGTTTATTGAGATTTTTCGTGAAAAGGAGTATTCAAGGTTAGTATTAAATTGGTTTTTGGGCGGAATTTTTATCTCTTGACATTATTTATATAATGTTTAAACAATTATAACGATTGTTTATATTTTTAATTGAATAACAATTAGAGCAACTCAAAAGTCCCACAAGATTCCGCTTTGAAAAAACTTGTGCGAGTCAAAGAATCATTTCTCTTTGAATTTCACTTTATAGAAAGTGCCCATCATTGTCCGTTGTGTTTAAAATGCACTTTGAAATTTATTGTGATTTAATTCAACTTAATTCGATTCTAATCAATAATATCGGAAAGCAGTTTTTGATCATGCCATATGGGCATGATCAAATAGGGCAGATGTCTGAAGAAGCACAAGAGTCGTGCAACAAATTTATAAAAAAATATCGCCAGAATTTCACTTGAAAAACAAGTCGAGCTAAAAACATAAAAGATGTTTTTTGCAAGCTGTTGGTTTCTTCAGATCCAGTAATATCGAGTGTTCGCGAATTGCCAAGCAAACCGATGAGATCTCTTGATCGAGAAGCAAAAGCACTGCTTGAACTGCCTACAGCAAGTAGTAGGGTAACCTCTGAAGAAGATATGAGTAGTTCTTCAGCTGACAGCAGCTCAATGAGTCCTACTCATTCTTCAGATGATGAATATTAATTGTAATCATATTAGTTTTAATTAGTTAAATTGATATTAGTTTTAAGATATTATTTTATAAAGCCATTTATGTGAATTCACTATTTAGTTAATTACGGTTACTGCCTCTATAATTGTTAACTAAATGCCTCTTAAGAAGCAGTAACCTTAAAGAAAGAGCTCTTATAAGAATAAAAATATTAAAGGAAACATTAAGACCTTTCTTTCTATGATAGAATTTTTCTTTCTTCATCTTTTATGAAGAATAGTATGCACTTCTATTTCCCAAATTGCTATTTATTTTTTCCTGATAATGAAGTCGAATTACTATTGTGGAAAAAAAATCCCTTTAATCCAAGTTATTGTACTAAATTAAATCAATTTTGGAATTTTATATTCATTTTTCAAATTTTTTATCGCCATTTTGGATCCGTAATTATATTTCTTTTTTCCAAATAAATTTCAAAAAAAAAGTGTCAAATTTGGATTCAGCATCCTGAAAAACATATTTTCACCGAGGAATCATTATTTTTTTCAATGTATAAAGCATGTATTTGACTTTTGACCATGTTTTTGGCAATTGGCATCACTGTGCGCAGTGGTGAAATTTGAAATTGCTAAAAATGTTATTTATAAATTATATATTATTTAAACTTATGTAACAGGTAAGAAAAAAATCATTATTACTTAAGAGGTTCACAAAACAGAACATCAATATGAAGTGTGCTGATTACTAAACACCAGTAGACAACTTAAAGAAAGGATGTTGTCAAGTTGTCTGTGTATGTTGAGGTTACTGTTCTTTGATTATTTACAAATTTTCGTTACATAATTTTTTTGTGAATTTATTTCATTGTTAATTAAAAATCATTTTTTTTCTGTTTGCATATATAATATTAGACATTACTCCAAGAAAACGTTCAAAAATTGTTTCTCTTTCTAAGTATACTGGAATGACATGACAAATGGCTTTGACAACTACTTCTACTATCTACTTAAACCAAGAATTAGCAGCACGTGGAACAAATTTACACATGAAAACTTTAGATTCTGACTTCTTGCAGCAGAAAGCTAGTCAGCCAGCTAAAAAGCAGCTTTTAACACCACCAATGTGAAAAAAAGCATTCATGGGCCAAAGCACATAACTAGGCCACAGAAACTGGAAAAATATTATATGTTTTCTGGCGAGTCACAAATAATTATGTTCAGCATCAAAGGGTTCAATATATTAGTAAAGCATCAGATGAAAAAATATATCATTGGCTCATGTCCAACAATTGGTTAAACATTACCAGAAAAAATGTTACGGGGTCATTTCATATTTGAAGACCCTTGTTCATTACTCCCAGTAGACATGTCGAAAAGTGACTGATATATCAAGATTCTGAAAGAAATGGTTATGACAACTTCTAAAAAATTCCCACAAGACAACCAAGTGTTCTAACAAGATTATGCCATACTGCCAAAAAATTAGAAAAAAAATCTGAAATTAAGTGCTCCTGAGCCCAGGCAACTGCCCAGACTTAATCCCAATTGAGAATCTTTGGGCAGTAGTAAAAAAAAAAACAAAGATAAATTGTACGGCAAAAACTGACTTCATTAAAGTAATAATGTTGCATATCCCACAATCAATTCTAAGAAGAAAAAAAATGTTATGGAGTTGTTTCACATTTGAAGGATATATCAAGGATTCTGAAGGAAATTCTAACAAAAAAAACTCCCCAGACTTAAACCAAACTAGACAAAAATTTACCTATTAAATCAATACTATCGTAATGGTTTCATGGTGATGAAATCAAGAAAATGTATATAGCAACTTGTTGAATCAATGCCAAATTGTGTATGCAAAGTGATATGAATAAAGGAAGGATTATATTAATTAGTAGATATTCACAATTTTTTTTCTAAATAAGGTTCCTTTTAATAACATTTATGTTCAGATTAATTTGCATGCTGTTACTGTATGTAAATTATATGCATACCAGCTTCAACCAGAGCCATACATAAAGAGTGGAGCAGAGGAAACTCGTTTTTCACTACTGCATAACTTTGGTTGTTTTAATTATAGAGAAAAAAGGTTTTCCATTAAATAATATTTTTATTGCATTTTTGAAATCAACATACCTTAAATAGGTTTGGAAAATAATGTCAGTAAGATGACATCCAATTTGGAGTCTCTCCTCAAAGCTCTTCATGGTTTCTCCAACATTTTGTTCAACACAGCTTCTATTTCTTGGCAAATGGAAATTTTCAGGTTTTCGATTGTGTGTGGCTTGTTCACGTATACTCTTGATTTCAGGTAGCCCCACAAAATTGATAGATCGGAAGAGCATGACATAACCAGCGCTAGAGTCTACCATTTTGGACTAGCAAGAACTGCTCTTCTCACTCTGTCTACGTTTTCCAGAAACTGGACTGAACGGTGAAGACAAAGTGGTTTTTCTTCATCACGATCCAGTACTTCTAAATGCCTCAACCCATTAGACAGAGTATGGTGTTTCTATCGAACTGTAGCAAGACATTCAAGAATAAAATTTTGACGGAAAAGATATTGAACTACTGTACCACAGTATGTTTCTAAAAAAAAAACTGCTTCATAGCAAATACATCATGTTCTTACACTCCAATACTTCATAGCAACTGAAACTGTGCGGTCTGGTTGTCCACAAGAAGTTACTAAAGATCAATACCTCCACTTGCCGCTGAGTACTAGCAGTTAAAAAATGTGCATTTCCTCTGCTCCACTTGTCATTTCATGCATTATATATAGAGCAAAATGAAAGGACTCTAAAAAATGTTAGCAAAGCTTACTCACTTCAAAATTTCAATTACTTCTATTCCATGCTACACATCACTTAGCCCATACCAAAATTTCATCATTTTACTGCAGTTATGTTTGTGAAGCTACATAAACATACCTACCTTAAACTAGAGTGTCAACCACATTACTCTTGTAGTTGAGATTTCGTTAACTGGGTTAAGGACAGATAGTTGGCCTTAATATAGACAAGACAAAATGCAAAAAAACTTCTGTTGCATGAATATTAACTTGATTTTAAAAACTAAATAAAATATAAAATACCCAATCTACATGTAGTTACGGAAGATAAGTTTCAAATAACGATTGAAAACTAAATAATTACCTGGAAAAGAGCCTTTCCTTTACCAGGATATGCATCTGTCACATCTTCACGCCATTTCAGGAATGCCTCCTCTTCGACGATCTCAAGATCATATAGATTGATAAACCAACGCAATAACATTCCTGTTTGTAATAAATACTTGTATCAAATAAATAAACAAATTAAGACTACCTAATTATAAATAATAAGGAAAATTGAACTTAATAAAGAGGAGGATTGGATTAAGAATCCTGCACAAAATTCTCATTTAAAATTTTTTTTAGAGTAGAAAATGATTTCTACTCTTAGTTTTGATGCAACATTTTTAACTGATTTATTAGGAAACTGAAAAATTCATTACATTGACATGAAAAATTACAGAGAAATTATTTTAACTTCCTAGCCAATAGCAACAATTATTGGAAATCTCTCTACAATTATTAAATAAAACCCTAAATTAATTCTAAATTATTAAATAAAAAATATAATAGAACTTTCCTGCTTCACTTATTACATAACATTTTAATTCACAGAAAATAATTGCAAAGAAACGCTTGGTTATCTTCAACCCTTATCAATCAATGCTTTCAAAAACATTTCTCTCAAACATTTCATGGTTCTTCTCTTATTCTTTTTCTGCTGTTACATTTTTGTTCTGCATCAATATTTACTAAATTTAGTGTTTATATATATATATATATTATATATATATATAGGTGTGATTGGAAAGTTTTAATTTAAGCCTGGGAGGAACCCTCTTCATATTTTCCTGGATGTTTTCAACTGTTAATAAATCAGTTCCCTTTCAGAGAAAATTTCAAGCTAGGAAACAGATAGAAACTGGCGGAAGCTAAATCAGGGGTTGTGGAAGCACAGGAATGGCCAAAAATTCTGTAATAAAGAATGCACAATAAGCTGGTGTGTGTCTCACCAGAGTACAAGCCATTTCTCCTGCTAATTTTTGCAAAAATGTTAAAGGACACTTTTATAGTATTGCTGGTTGACTGTTTCCTAGGGACAAATTTGTGATGTGCAGTACCCTAGAATCAAAGAAACCACCAACATTGTCATAACATTAGACAAACTTGTTGTGTTTTTTTTAGTCATGGCAAACTTGGACCCTTCCACTGCGATGATTGTGCCTTTGTTTTTATGTCATACCCATAAACCCATGGTTTGTCATTTGTAATTACCCTACTTAGGAAATGTAGGTCAGTTTTAGCCTGATTAATCAGTTCTTGGGACACTTTCAAGTTGGTGTTGTTTCTGCTGGTCAAACAATTTCAGAATGAATTTTGCAGGCACTCAACACCTCTTCAGTTAAAATTGACTGCACCACGTAGAAACTGGTTTTTGAAGTGGAAGGCCAGCCAGACTGGGAGTCATCTGACTGATTTGTTGAACCAGAACAACCTTTGAATCTGTTGAAATGGGTAAAAACATTTTACCGGCTCAGACAATTATTACCAAAAGCTTAGCTTTTTTAAGAGATTATAAGTCTGAAGCTGATGTCCTGGTTTACAAACAAAATTTGACACTCGCTGTTCAACTTTTCCATCCATTTTTTGAAATCAGTAATCCACCGAAAACATGCACTCACCAGGATGCCACTTTCAAGTGAACAAAGATACTGCTTGATCTTTTTAAGAATGTTTCAAGGACAAAACAAGCTTCCCCTTTCACATCCCTGGGTAAACTTGGCTCTCCTATTGAGCAATGGTGACACCTCTAAAAACTTTCCAATCACACCTTGTGTAGGCATACATGCATATGCTCTCTCTCTCTCTCTCTCTCTCTCTCTCTCTCTCACACACACACACACACAAGATAAATTGCAATTCTATTATTCCTATTTTAAAAAAATAATCAATAAATTTAATGGTAACTAAATCTGTATTGTTTGTGCATGCTTAGATGGCAGCATATTTTTTAAATATATAAATTTTAACACTCTGCAAGCTGTTTTTTTTTGTAAAACTATAAAAAATTTTTACGACATATATAAATTAACTGCAAACCTTTCGGGAAGTCTAATGAAAAGCAGTAAACTTGGAGAGCATAAACTGCTGTAACTTGAAGATCTATATCATGCAAGAACGGATGTAGAACCGTTTTAAACTTTTCCAGCAGTGTTTTCTCCTTTTCTTGCACTGCTTTACCTTCACTAATCCCCACTTCCTAAAATAAAAACATCAATAATCAACATAAAGAAACACCATGTGATGATTATATCCAAAGTGATTAATATACCCACCTCTGTACTGTGGCTTTACACCAGAATTCACTAATTTGTGGCACACAAATTATTTCATGAATTTCAAAAGGCACACAATCTCATGTTACAAGCTCAAAAGCGTTCTTGTTCATAAACTTTTAGCTTCTCAAATCTAACTGGTGTTAAATATGGTTATTTTAAAATTATATATATATATATATATATATTTATATAAACTGTATTGTATACTGTATTGTAAACTGTATTATATATTTATATAAACCACATACTACATTTATTTTGAAGTCAAGTGCTAAACATCTTCCTACATATAAATTCGTAAGGTAATAAATTTTTGTTCAATCACATGATCAAGTTTAAAATAACTTCAGAATGCAACTAATTTTAATAAATAAGAAAATGTTTCACAAATACTTAAAAAATCCAGTGAAAAAAAACACACACTTACAAGTAAATAATTCTTTGATCAGCCATTCATGTAGAGAGGACTCAAGAATTTTCAATAAGTTGTTAATATATAAAATTATTTTTTATTTACCTGAGTGATGTATTTGATGAGGACTGTAACAAGAGCATTGACAAAACCAGGATCAGTGTGGTGTGCAGGGTCAAGATTTTCCTTTACCCACTTATACAGCTGAGTTGGATTAGGATCAGCCTGGACTTGTTTCCACAACTCAGACTGTATTCGAAGAAGAGGGAATAGGAACGTTAAATTTCTGTCTTCAAGAATCTCAGAAAGACGATCTTTAGTACGATCAGCCTCTGGTAATGTATTCAGTAAGTTAACCTTGCTATTGTTAAACAACTGGGTCAACTCTACTTTTCCAAGACTTTTGTGAAGATTCTGTAATGTTAACATAAATAGTGGATAATGGCTACCACCTTCAACCATTTCAGCAATCTCTGATAAAGTCATTAACCCGTCTGTTACAGCCTGGCTACCGAATGCTGCTACATGAGAGTACACTTTTGGCACTGTTGTCTCTCTATCGGCCATACTATTAACCAAGCTACGATAGCACTCGCAGAACTGTGCATTAGTGACAAGACCTTCCTTTTTCAATGCCGATACTAATGATACAGCAAGTTCCCGATCAGTATCTATAATTAAACAAAACATCATATCAAAAAAGTATATTTATTCAAACAGTTTTTAGAATAACTGTTCAGCATCACAGTACATTATTAACAGTTTACTTTCTAAAAGGCAGCAGCAATACTTAATGAGGATTAATTATACAAAAGTTTTAAATCTATTAATTAAAAGCTTATAATTTTAAATAAGCAGCCACATTTTTATGCAAAAAAATCGTAACTAAAATCAACTGCTCTGTAAATGGAAAATAAATTACTTAAAAACTAACATTAGTAATTACTTTATTAGTTCTTTTAACTTGCTGCCAATGCCTTTTTTCTCAAATTTTATGCTATTCTGATTAATGTAATTATTTTGTTGAGCGACTTACCTCTCTATATGTTACACAAAAAATATTAAAACAGGGGCAATTGCACTTTTTTTCAACTTTCAGAGATCATTCATAATGTGCTAGGAAAATGAACTTGTATTAGTGAATTTTAAACGTTTACAAGATGGGAGTGTAACTAAAGAAGTAGTTATTCAATTTCTACAGGGTAGACTTCTTTGAGTTTGGCTATGCTCTAGTGGACATGAAATGATGCTAAATGAATGACAGCGAAGATCACAAGACTTATGTGACATGTCCACTTATATAATTTTGTTGTTATAGATGGACCTAGTAATACAGTTAAAGTTTATATATTTTTTTAGGCAAGCAACAGAACACCACTGCTTCAAATTACAAAAAAAATTTAATAACATTTTTAGGGAAAGCTATGAGGAATATAAAAAAATAAAAACAATTTTTCAAATAAAGTGCATAAAAACAAAATAGTCTTTAAATACATTCCAGTAAGTAACATAATATTCAATGTACTTTTATGTAGTGTAATGAGTGTACTACAATGACGAAAAAAATTTTGGGATTACAAAAAAGGGATGCCCATTAACAATAACATTTTTAAAAGTAATTAGACATGAAACTCAATCACACAGAATAACTGATTACATTGAATATAGATTTAAATTACAAATATATAATGCAAACAAAAGGAGTGCAAAACTCCCTTAAAAAAACAAATATAAGCTGGCTACTGCTATTTTATCGATAGGCTCATGGTGGCATTGCAACATCAAACCAAATCTCATTGCAATACCAGAGAGGACAGCTAACATATCAATCAGTAAGCCCATAGTGGCATTTAACATAAACCAAAATCTGTTTCTCAAACCAATACCAGAGAGGAGAGCAGAGCAGCAATTACCACAAACACAGATATGGGAACTAAATTGACTGATGTAATGATATTAGTGAAGAAATATATTAGTACCAGTAAATGATTCTTTCAATTTTTTGACTACGCAACCTTTGCTTAAAGTCTCAAATCAATTTATGCAAGGAAGTTTCTTATGTGTCTTTACACATAAGAAACATTAAGTATAAACAAACACAAATGCTTAACAGTTGCTAAGCAAAATTTATGGGATGAAAAAGGCACAGAATAGATCTCTTTGAGCAAATTCTAAAAGTCAATGCTTCTTTAATAAAAAAATTTAATTCGCCAAATATAATTAATCTAAAAAAAAATTGGTGTAATGAATCAATGTTCTCTCACTTTCTGTGCACTAATAATTATAAAAAATGCTAATAAAATAAATTTAAAGAATTCAAAAAAATAATTACAAATTTACTTAGCATGCTTACACATGTAATTTAGTTTTTTAAAAAGGTTCTTTAATTATTTTAAGTAATAAAGTTAAACTAAGAACTACAAGAACAATTTGGGCCAGAAAACAGGGACAGTTCTGTTTGAGTGGGGATTGCATGAAAAAAGTCAAAATCTTATTACTTTTTTTTAAATTTGTCATAAATATAATAACAAACATGTATTTGCTAACAAATAACATTGCATTCTTAAAGATTATTTACAATGAAAATTTACTAAGTTAACATAAAATTTGTGTAAAATTATTATAAACAACCAAACTAGTCGCATTGAATCTTCAGGGGGAAAAATTGTTACCAGTTAATCCTTGGTAAATCTAATGTTAAGTCATACACCAACATTAACAAACACACACAAACATGACTATCCAAATATTTGGTAAATTTGATAATTATAAAAACACAGCTCTTCTTTTGTAAAGTGGTGCGATGCAACCTTGTTTTCTGAAGGAGAGAATGGAAAAGGAAGAATGGGACAGATTTGTGGCTCTTGATTCTATCTGGCAACTGTAAAGTAAGCCTAGCTAAAGCTACATCTCACAATCTCCCAAAAAAAAATTCAAAATCACAAACTATTTTACTAGCTGAAAGGATAATTAAAACAAAAATTGTGCCTACCAGTCTTGTCAAGAGTGTGCGCAAGAACTGTATGTAATGCTTCTGGAATAAGGCGTTCAGGAACACGATGTTCTTTAAATGCAGACATACCTTCATCAACATTGCCATTCTTTAACACATCTTCAGTCATAGATATGATTTTTTTAAATATTTCTTCTTTGCTAGGGCCCTATAAAAAAAAAAACTTTTCATAATGCATTTAGGTAAAATAAATAAATATATATAATTTTTTTCGCCCCAGCCAATCTGCCATTTTTACATTAGAGCGCTTTTGATTGATATTCATTTACATTTACACATACTATTTGACACTTTTACATTTCGGTTACTTTTTATAAATTTGGGAGTAAATTAAAAGAAATTTTAAACATTTACTGATCACATTTATTAGTCATAATTTAAAAAAAAAAATGAAAAAGCATTACTAAAATTTACTAAATATTGCAAAAAAATTAAAATTTTTTATTAAAATTTATTTCTTTAATATGTTGTTTTATATAATGCTAATAAACGTATTACAAACTTAAATAATTTTTATAAGAATGACTGCAACAAATTCTGTCTTCAGATTCACAAGGATAAATTCATGTTTATATCTGTATATATAAATTTTTTCTAAAATTTTAATTTTTTATTATTTTCGTGTTCAATATTTACTTTTACAATTAGTAATTAATTATTTTCAAAACTTGTTTATATATATACACACATGGATATATATATATATATATATATATATATATATTTTGTTTAGCAACATTCTTTATACTGTTTACTTCTTTATGCAATTCCTATTTATCATTTGTGTATTTCATTCCTCTATTTATAACATTTCTAAAAATATTAATGTTTTGAGGCCAAGGATGGTTAGAATTTTTATTAATAATAGTTTTGTTTGAGGTAGATTTTTTAATACATGGTAGTTATTTTAACACCCATCATAAAATTTTATGTACTTGATTTTACATCATGAACTATTTTACTTTCAAAATCTTGCAGATTAAATCTCCAAAATTACAACGGATAAGGGAAAACCTACAGGTAAAGTGTTTTCCTGTGTATTAACAAGTTCCATTAAATTTGAAATAATTTTGTTTACATATTTCTAATTAAATTCATCAATTCGTACCTGTTTTGTATTTATATTCTAAATTAATTTTTGTTCTAATTATTTTATCAATAATTTTGGTAATTTTATAACTGGGAGCAGTTTTGAAATTAACAGTCTCATTAGGGATACCTTCTTCATGTAATTTTGAAAGACCATGATCTGTGGGACATAAGGCTTATATGGGTAGTGTCTATTATTGTATTTTAATTTATTATAATTATTTAATTATAATAACAAATTAAAAATAGTTAATTAATTACAAAGAACTATTTAGTTCTTTGTATTTTACTATGAAATCTTTCGTAATTCTTAAAAAATTCTTTAATTGGGTTATTAATTTTTTAAAAATCATTTTCGTTAATATAATTATTTCACTGAATCATTTTATTCACAAATTGAAATGACAACAGGGGTTCTTGTTTTATCAGATTTTACAATATAATTTTTTTTTATTTGGTTTTTAGTTTGTATACTACGTTTAATAAAGTTATATATATACATCTTATTGATAGATTATATTAAAAATATTCAAAATAATATAAACATCACTACATTACATCAAATACAAAGAAAATATTTATATAAATTACTCCTACAATAATAAAATTAAGAAAACAATGCATATAATGATAAAAAATATAAAGCAAAACTTGATAAAATATAAAGGCATAGAAGATGCAAAAATTATAGAAACACTGCAAGCTGCACCCATCCAAATCTTGCATATTCATTAATAGAAGAACAGGACCTTTATTCAGGAGATAATCCGATTATGTCTTCATTTCATTAATTAAAAATTACCCAAACAAATTAAGTATTATTAAATTATTAAATTAAGATATCAACTTTTAACATAGGTTTTCAAAGGAAACACAGTCCACTTTGTCAAGAAGCTTATTGCAAAGAAATGTATTTTATTAATACAAATTTCAATGAATTTACTATCTACAAGTTCAATGGTTTTATTAGAGAAACCTTTAGTCTCTAATATATTTTAAACAACTGACAGCATTAATTATAGCCAACAACTTATTTCTTCAAAATAATATATAAGTATCATATAAAACATACAAAACTGCACACTGCCTTAATGCATAAGCAGCAAGAAAAAAAATATTTTTAAAAATCAGAACTTTAATGTTACACCTTGGCCTCATCAAATGTACTGGTCTTTGCATTAAATTGCATTCTATATGAACAGGTAAAAAATGCTTATTTCATAGTGTTGTAAATGCTTTTTCATTTATTAGTTATCTATGTAATTTTTTCATTCATATTTTTTATTCCTACTTCCTAACTGTCTACAGACGATTGTTTTATCAATTTATCACCATTCAGAACAGCTTTACAAATATTCAAAGAAAATTAATTTATAACTTCTAATAACTAATCATTGGTAAGAGCTGTTATTGACAGATAAGCAAATACTAGATAGGGAATCTTGGAGAGCTGCATCAAACCAGTCAAATGACTTAGAACAAAAACAAAAAGCAAATACTTTTTATTTTTGTAGCAATTTACAAAAATTGATATTTTAAAAATTAACTTTCTCTTAATATTGTAATGTTGCTTTACCTTCTCTTTTCTATTAGATTTTGTCTTCTCCATTGAGGCTTGTTTAATAAGCACCACAGAAGTGTCCTTTGTTTGGATCGGTGGATTTGGTTTTAACGGCACAAGTAGAGGTTCACTGAGTAAACTTGGTCTCTGTGGTATTTGAGGTTTAGATTGTGTCTTAAAAAGCATAGAGTTGGTCGCAGGACGCAAAGATATCTCTTCAACATTAGTGCTGCCCTGTTGATGTGCATTTAACATACGTTTAAATCTTGGTGCAAGATCCTTGTTGCTGGAATTATTATTATTTGAATTGTTACTATGTTGATTATTATTATATCTGTTCTGTTGATAGAACTGTGGTTGCTGCTGTTGGTTGTGCCTGTTTGTTTGCCGGAAACCACCACCACCTGACTGATATCCGTTTGTGTTGAATGAATTGAACTTATCATGTTGATGTGTATGAGATTGTGGTGGTGGGCCAAATGGACCCTGAGATAATACATCGTCTAAGTCTCCACGTGTCTTCAGAGGGCGTCGAAATAATTCCTGATGATGAGAGTATGCTTCCCTACGGCCTGTACCGCTGCGGTCAACAACACCAGCACCTGGGCCGGTACCACTCCCAAATATACCAGGTCTTCCAGTGTCATCATCACAGATCTAAAACAATTAGTGCCATAACAAAACAATGTAATAAAACAAGTAAAATGAATCAACACAAGTTAACAATGCGCAGTAGTCAGATACTGCTGTTATGAATATTCCTGAAGTGAAAACAAAAGAATATAAGCACCTGCTAAGAAAAGCTTTATAATGTGCTCTTAGTTTTAATCAACACGTTCATCATTACAAATAATACACAGTACTCTCAGGTAGAAAGTATATTAAGTTATACTCTCAGGTAGAAGGTAAATTAAGTTACAAACAAAAAAACTAGCACAATTATGACAAATCTGATGCAATGAGACTATTTAAACAACAAATTATTTTACTATACTTCAACAGAGTAGACTAACAATATAAAATAATTATATAGGAAGATTCAATAAAATCTAAACATACTAAACAAAGTTGAGTAGATTCTCGATATGAAGTAAAAAAAATTGATTTTATTATAAAGGTAATGATGATAACCCTGAAAAATGCAGAGCAATAGAAATGGATGTTGAAATAAGTTGACTTTAAGAAATCACACGACTAGTCAGAATATCATAAATAAATATAAATCAACTTATAAATATATGAATATTATTATAATCAATATATGAATATTATAAATCAATTTATCAGAATGTATAATACATCTAAACATAGCCAGAAAAAACCCAACAAGTTCTAAAAAATTACTTAAAAATGTTAAAAAGCCTAAATTTTCAAATAAATTAAAAAAAATTCATCTTTAAAATTTGAACTACAAATTCAGCAGCAACAATTAGTGCCAAAAGAAAACAAAGAAAAAAGTTCACATTTCCCTCTGATCAGTGTTAAGATGCGAGATAATTATGGATAGAATAGCACTTTTATGTTTACTAAGATATAAAAATGATTACAATTTAATAATAAAAAAAAGTCAAGACTTTCATTTCAATATTATTATAAAACCAGCAATCAAATCCATCAATATTTACAAATTATGTAACTTTTTCACTATACCAAAACTATAACTGTCATTTTAGTCTTATAACTCTTGTTTTAGAACAGATTAAGAGCGAATTTTATTATGATTTTAAGATTTAATATAAATGACAATTTGAAGAAAAGTAAAAATAAAAAAAGAACTACCTGATTGATAGGCATGGGCCCCTCAGTGTTTGTGGCCTTTCGTGGGACCCAGTTATCACTGCGAAGTTCTATAACATCCCGCAGCATAAAACGAATTCTGAGTGGTAGCTCTATATTCTTGGCCAGCACGTTCATACGATTGAAGTACTGATCCATCAGTCCCTGACCCTTTTCAGTATCGAGTACACGACCACAAGTTCTCATTATCTGACAGAGGCATTCCAGATCTTCAGCCATATCCTTGCTACGGTTTCGTCTATCCAGCAGCTGCTGAACACACTTATGCAAGATTCCCTCCGCCAGGATTTCCAATTTTCCCAGCTCTCCGATGAACTGTAATAAATATTTCACAAACATTAAGTTTCTAAAAGCTATTTGTATTGTACGTAATTTAAAATTCTACCACAAAGTTATAAAAAGAATCACATTCACAATATTTATATCCTGGTGTCTTGATACTGAGTACCTTCACTTGATTTACCCATTTTACAGGGGGAAAAAATTGTATTAAGTTACTTGGAATAGTATAAAGACATGAAAAAGTCAGAAGCACTGATTCACTTCCTGACTTCCAACTCATGGAAATTTTTTATAAGCCTTTAGGCAATTTTTAAGTTTAATCTTAACTTCAACAAGTATATACAGTAAAACCATAATGTGTATTATTACGGTTTTAGTGTGACATCAAACTATCTCAAATAACTTATTGATTTCTGCAATGATAATTTGCAATTAAAAATTTATGCATTCACTTCTACAACAAAAGGCATTGAAGCAAAGTATATAGCTACTTTCTATTTTACTAATATGCTGAATATGTTGTATAAAAAAAACTTACAACAGCTGAACCAGAGATAACAGAAATGTAAATTTGAAGTTAAAATGTAAGTGTATTAAAATTCTGAAATCTTGCAATGCACTTTAAACACAAAGACCAATTAACATGAACAAAAATCTTAGTTTAAAAAAAACTCACAATAGAAATTTGTGCAGGACTCAAACATCCCAATACAAAATTAAATTTATGAGCTCATGTTTGTTGCAGAAAAATCTTCTTTTACTGATATGATAGAAAATGTCCAATTTTGTTACAGTATGCACACCTATTTTTGTTAAATAAAAAAACTACTGGTCCTGGAAGGATGAAACAAAAAGCAATTTATTCATATTTTCTGAAGGTAAAAGTTTGCACAGTGGTTTATTTACCTATCTCTCTTCTTTCTATGAAAAAATTATTAATAAAGTTGAACATGAAAAACAGTAAAATTTCACTTTGTCAATTTTTCCCAGGGGGAGGGATAGCATACAAGGTTTGAATTATTTTTTTTTATACAGAGTATAAATTAGTAGTTCTACCACAAATAATATTAATGGTGAAATACTTACCCCTAAATTTTTATAAATTTTTGAAAAGTAATTTTTAAAAAAATCTCAAATTTTGGCTTCAAATAGCTCTGATGGGGCTGATTATAAAAATCTCAAATTTGCACAACTTGCAGTGTTTTTGTAGATGTTTATGGCAAATAAAAAATTTGTTAAAAGTGATACCATTTTATTCGCTAAATAAGTGCACCAATAATAAGTTCTTCTCTTTTTGGTACTTTAATATTTTTACACTTATTACAATAGTTGAAATAGACTTGTTTGAACCATTCAACTGCAGTGTTCCTAACAGGCGCTTGAAGTCATTTCCAATTGTCAGGAAAATTCATGTTTCAACAATCATTTATGCATGTCGCATCATTTACCTTAGGAGTTACAGACTGGTCAGTCTGACAGTCAGTGACCTATTCACATCTTTACAGTGTCTCAAATTTCATCCTGTGTTTGGAAGTGTTTATTAAATAAATAAGTTTTACATACAATTCTATTTGCAAATTTTAAAAAGTTAATTTTTACATTATTTTCAAGTAATTTCAAATAAAGCAATGGAAGAACAATGTTCCATAGGAATTTATATGAATAAAGAGAGACATAAAACAGTGTATGGTACAGTCCCATTAAAATTTGTAAATTTAGAGCTGAAAACCAATAACTTATTTTTTTACGTGTTAATTCAGTCACTAGTATTTGTAAATATCATGAAAAACGTTTTTGTCAAAATTCAGTCACCTGTATGGACAGTTCTATTGTGACCCTTTAAGAACTCATATATATAAAAAAAAAAAAAAAAAAAAAAAAAAAAAAAAAAAAACAGTTAAGAAAAACTCAAGACAAATAACATTAGAGCAAGCTCTTAAATAACACATTTTTCCAAATTTAAATTTAGTTCCTGAAAGTCTCTTTGTGTTAAAAGTTTCAGAAGTATTTTTTCTCAACAGAAATGGCGATGTGCAGGTTCATTTCTTCCACCCAGCTAGACCACATACATCATTTCAAAAGTCTTAAGAAAAACAAGTGGGTACCGATCTGCAATGTCCTGAGAAAGTTTGACATCAATTAAACTAACTACAGTGACAGGTGGTTCTCGCACAATTTCAAGAAAATTATCAGAAGAGATATCACAGGTGTTGGGGTTAACAACCACACACTAAATAATAAATTTTCATTGCAACATAAATAAGCTATTTCATTGAATTAAGATTTTGCTACAATCTATTTTTTCTTCAATAGCGTTCACAAAAATAAAGCAATATAAAAATAAAAATTAATTCTTGAAAAAAGATGTAGACTACTCATAGAAATCTTGGTTTGGGTAAGTTTTACAAGCATTTTTTAATCAAAATTGTATTAGGTTACTGATATTGCTTAAGTTATCATTAAATTACGACCTAACATTAATAATTTAAAAAGAACTACGTTAAAAATATTGAAAATGTCAACTTCAACAACTTAGGGGCTAAATACAAAAAATATAAAGTCCAAAGAAGACAAGAAACCTCCTTGGAGCACTTATTTATTCACAATGGTATCGTTTTTAACAGGTTTTTCATGATTTTTGAGAGAACTTTTTTATTAGTAGAATATATAAGAAACCTTTTTTATTTGCCATCAACATCTACAAAAACACTGCAAGTTGTGCAAATTTAAGATTTTTGTCACCAGCCCATCAAAGTTATTTGAAGCCAAAATTTGAATTCAAAAAAGTTTTCAAAACTTCATAAACATTTAGGGTAAATATAACATTAATATTATTTATGGTAAAAACTACTAACATATGGCTACATATAAAAAAATTCAAACCTTGTATGCCATCCCAAAGTGAAATTTCAGTTTTTCATGTTCAACTTTATTGGTAATTTTCTCATAGAAAGAAGAGGCCAGGTAAATAAACCACTGGACCAGTCTTTTTACCTTGAAAAAATATGATTAAATTGCTATTTGTTTCATTCTTCCAGGACCAATAATTTTTTAGTTATGTGCGTACCATAACAAAAATGCCCGCCACAGGTGAACTACTTAAATAAAAAATTTACAAAAAAAATAGTTTTTTTGTAAATTCTGAAACATGTATGGAACAAGTGAGTAAGTTACTTTTTTTTTTCAATTGGTCAAGCAACCAGCTTATGTTTTTTTTTTCTGGACACTTCAAATAGATTGACCCAAAAATACAATATCCAAAAAAGGCTTAAAGAGCATTCACCACACAAACTTAACAGCTTCTACTGAAAATAAAAGGCTTTATTCAGTACCAAGCGAACAGCTTTCAACAGAACATAGAGAATCCCCTTTATATGCTTAAACACATTACATGTAAACTTAGAATTAAAAAAATTTACATGATATTCAGTATAACACAATCTGAAATATTTAGATACATATGGCTAAAACATAATACACTTTTTGACTAAATCCTAAATAAGCTACTTCCTTACAAAGATATTGATAATTAAAGCTAAAGCCACCGCAATGAAAAAAAATAAAAATAAAAGACCACTAGTGTCACCAAATGTAATCTCGCAAGAATGATTAAAAACATTTCACAAGTTAAAAAGAAAAGTTTAATAGCTTCATGTAAACAGATGCACGCATTACCTTGATATTTCCAAGCATCTTGCGCTTGGCAATCTGACGTCGTTCTTCATCTTCTGGAGAAAGATTATTTTCGTCTGGGAAGGCTTCAGATCGATTTTCAAACTCAGCGCGACACTTATTTAAAAGTAGACGGCGGAATGTACATGGACTATCAGGCCCTTCAAAATTTGGAGCTTCTTCACTTAGGCGCTTGCATAGCTGCGCATACATAGAACTATACTTCGGTTCATCGAGGGCCTTTTCAAATATCTGTAAAGAAATATAATATATATAAATTAATGCAAAGAATTTTCTACATTTTGCAAAACTACTGACTTTTTTCTTTATTTCTGTCAGAACTTCTTAACTCATTAAACTTAAATTATCTAAAAACTAGAAAATCTTTATCATAAAATATACTAACTTAATAAAGAATAAAAAAACCTAAAAACCGAGTAACAAAAATTTTTTATTGCCAATCCTACCATATTTTAATTAACAGCTCAAGTAAAATATACCAGGAATTAATATTAAAAGATGATTTTAAAAAAAAACTAACTAAATTTAATTTTAAAAAAAGTGGAATAATTTAATGTAATCAAAACTAATGAAGAAAATGACAACAAACTGATTCTAAGATATGGTTACAACTGACTTTTATAACAATGTTTAAACACTATAACAGCTGATTTTAATCTACTTTTGATAATTTATTGTACTTCAATAATCCCATACACCATGAAAATAAAAAATATCATTAAATTTGTACATTACTAAAATACTTTTTTTTGAACAAATAAAATTGTGAAAAACCAGCAAAAAAATCACAGTTCAGAACATATAAGTAACAATCAGTTTTTCAAATAAATCAAACTATATTAAAAAGCTAAAATTAATTAATTTTTTTTTCATGTAAATGATGAAAATATTAATCTTCTTTTCAAAATATAGCCTGAATTGAATTTAACTTGAAAAATATAATAAAACTTCATTCTAAAAAACTGAGAAACATAAGCCATAAAAAAAATTAACAAAACAGATAATGAAAAAAAAATTCTCAAGTCCAATTAATATTTCTATACTACCAATAAGACTGTTGCAGACCACTTAATGTACTAGTTCACATAAGAGTAAGTCATCTATGATTGAGCAAATTTAAGCACAGCAGCTGGTAAAAAAGCAACATGATCTCATATATATTAAAATCCTACACATATCAAAATTTATAATTACATACAAATTTTAACTTATTAAGTAAGTCATAAATAAATTTTTAAGTACCTAACTTACCAACAGAATAACTCCTTTAAGAATAACACTGGAATTAAGTTCTGTGTGCAATAAATCATCACTCAGCTTCTGAAATTTTTCTGGTGTAAGTTTGTTAAGAATGCCGCGTACCTGTACAAAAGATAAAAAAAAAAAGAAGTAACAAAACCAATTACTTTTCAAATAACTAGTAACAGAAATATAATTGTGAATTCCTAAACAACATGATTAGTTATAGAAAATTATCTTTTTCACTAAAATCTACTACTTAACAAATTCATTTAACGTGGATCTTGTGTACTACTAACTATGGTAGCAGAAAGCATACACGATTAACAAACAGCTGACTAATATTTAAGTAGTATACATGTTCCTCAATAAGTAAATTTTAACTTTTTAAATGGAATGAAATCGAAAGTGTTGAATGTGCAGAATAGTTTAAATGTATTTCTGCTAGCGTTGTTTGATGGGATATTCAGTTACATCAGTAAAGATTAACTTATCTTAACCCGGGAGGAACGGCATGCTCCGTAACACCTATTTGGTTCGCTGCAGGTCATCCTGACCCACATTTAGAATTTTTGTTTACAACTGTTTTATTTTTGTATTTTCTTATTTAATTACTTTTGTTACACAGTTTGGGATATTAACTAAAAAACACATTCTAAAAAAGTTTTTTTATTTATTAAGTAAATTAATAAAATTTTACACAGAAAAATCCTTACAAATTATTTTACAAAAATATTCTGGTGAACTTGCCAAGTTTTCTAAAAAATTATTGTATGAAATATAACTGAAAATAAGTTATGTATGTTTCAGATACTGATAACATTAATTTTTCTTATGCTTGTTAAACATTTTTTTTAAATTAAAAAAGATTTTGTAAATAAAACAATACTAATGGATAACATAATATTTATTGTTGAGAGTCTAAAAATTTGCTTTAATTAATTTACAAACAAAAAAATTAAGTTTACCATGAATACCTTATTAAAGACACGCGAGTTTGGCATGCTTGCCACAGACGTATATATCACACTGTGCACATGTCTGGTAAGATTTGTTCCCCATTCAATCGCACAGCTCACATCGTTATCTTTTTCTAACCGCGTTTTCTTTTTCAACTGCTCAGTTTGGTGCTGCTGGTTCTTCCTTCAAGATGTGAATATTAGTTCTCAAAATGTTTGGTAAATTAGTCTATCAGACGACTTCATATGTACAGTGTAACAAATTCCTTTTCAAGATCTTCTAGCCTCTTTTACCGCACAAGTTTGACATTATGGTTATTCCATGCACAAATCACTTGCCCATTTACTCCAACATTCAAAAAATGATAAAAGGCTTTAAGTGGCCATTGATTAGTTTTTCTTGCTACAGAATAAGTAGAACATATTTGATTGATTACATCAACCCCACCTTTGGTCCCGTTGTAAAATGTTATGATTTCTGGCTTTTGAGCATCTCCAGAGGCTAGATCAATTATTTACTGCGACATATGTTTGAAACTAATACCAAAACCTTGCCTTTTTTGAGAACACAGTAGACTAGTGTTGTAAGATTATTTTCAAAACCCAACATTGAAGATTTTATTTCTCATTATTTTGTTTGTTTGAAGCACAAGGGGATTTCTGTTTTATTTTTCCTTATAGTCCCTACAGTGATCAGGTTGTACTGTTGCAGTAGATCTCAAGAAAGGAGTATGATGGTAAACCAGTTGTCAATTCGCCCACTTCCACTATAAATTCAATAAGTCTCTGAACAACTGAATTTGGTTTGTGGCCCAATAGAAAATATTGACCCTCAGGTAGTTTACCTAAGAACATTACCATGTTTAATAGATAAAAAGGTCGAGAATCGAGCAAAGAGAACACTTTAAGTCCATATTTAATGGGTTTGTTCCACATATATTGGCAGAAAGAGCACCTACCTCTAAATCCTCACAACATTTCGTCAAGTGTTGCACACTCACCCACTGAAAAATTCTCCTTGCACTTGTCAAATATATACTCAAACACTTCTTGCAAATGAAAAAATTTATCCTGAGCCAATTTCAGATTACAGACTAATTTATCATCAAATCTTAAGGCTCTTAATAGGAACTGATATCACTTTCAGGACATAGTACAATTAAAAATTTGCTCTTCGTTCCAGAGTGTACCCTCTTCGTTCCAGAGTGTAAAGATTTTAATACCACTGCATAGTAAAGTAACCCAAAGAGGGCTTTTTTAATTTCCTCAACCCAAGTGTTGTTGCATCCCTTTCCTGTGCAAAGTTTTGTTTTTATAGAATTAATGTATATATTTGTATAACCTACTATTTTTTTTAATGATATCAGTAAAAGGACGCTTCCAGTGGAATATTAGCTTGTCTTGCTAAATTCTTAAAAGCAGGTAGGTGAAAAACTATTATTTTGATGCCCGGTGCAGGCAAAAATTGTGTAGGCTCAGCTTTTTTCCATTTGGTCTGGTCTGGTCCTTTCCAATATAATATCCTCAGTAGACTAATGGAATTTCAACTTCCTAAAAGTGCTATTGTCAGCAGAATCATCCTCCCGTATTTCTTCCTCTGAACTCTATTCCTTATCCGTACTTCATTCACAATCATCAGCTTCTTGTTCGTCAGGATCAACTTTCTGCCAATATCACTTATCTCTTCTGAAAATCTGTCCTTTTCCAAACACTGAAGAATTGATCGTGCATCCATGTTGCTAAAATGTTGTAAACATAATCGGTGAATAATACTCAATAATTAATTTAAAAAATATATAACCATAAAATATGCAAACAAATTAACTATTTGGTAACTAAAACAAAGTCAAAAGCAAAAATATAACACATTGCGGCAAGATTTTCAATAAACGCAAACAGTTACTGTGGGTCACGACCTGCACAGGTTTCTTTTCGATCAGCGCTCTACTTGAACTAAATGAACAAGTGTGATTTGTTTAGATTGGGGGGGAGGTAGGAAGGTACAAGGCTTGGCCTAAGAGCTGCTTACAATATAGCTGGAACAGAAAAAACAAACGATGCAAGTCGCAGTGACCCACCGTGACCTCTCCTAGTTAATAAATTTCCTAATTTACTCTCAACATTTGTCAATCAGCCTTTGTAATCCAAGTGAAGTCTGTTTTATGAAACTTATTATTTAACCTTTTGAACTTATATTTTCAATTACCTATTTTTTTTTTTTTTACCTCCAATAAACAGTACTTTAATAACAATGAATTCAGAAGTGCAAGCTTACAGGAGGTTTGTTATACATTCATATTTAACTGAATAGTTTTCAACAAGCAGTGCTATAAAAATTAATATACTCTTATTCAGTCTTCTTAATAAACAAAAAATTTGCTAACTCTTCCATTTTACTCTATCTGATAGTTTTACTTCATTTGAAGGCTCCAACCTCAACAATAATTCTGATAACAATATACTCCTCAACAAACCCTAATTATTTCTTGTACAATATCAAAAGATAACTTCAGAAGTTTAAGAAGGCCAACAACATGTCTATATATTATACTATTTTAGCATCCCACCAGTATAATACTTATACTGATAGGTAAGAGCCTGGTCAGAAATCATTGCGCAACGACCTTATCTGATTTCATCATCGATGTGTTTCAACAAGTTCTTGGTGATTATTGAGGTCTCCTTGAACATTCATCACACACATTAATTCTATTATTTCTAAAACTTTCACACCATTTTTGAATGTTTCTTTCATTCATTATATTATCACCACACAAAGCAACCAACTGCCCATGAATTTCAGCTGGCATTAACGTTTTGATGGTTTAATAAACGTATGACTCTACGTATTTCAGTCAGCAGCAACCTCAATTTTCCTATCATTTTATAATGTAATAACTTACACGTAATCAAAGATACTACAACCCAACAACTTACAAAAAAAAAAAAAACAATGCAGTGTGTGCATTACTAGCATGGCTATGAAAAAAACAAGTTCGCCAACCTTAAGGAGAGAAATTAATTTTATTTTAGCCTGGGAAATCATCTATGTGCATTTTAATGCAAATGAGATGAATTTTTAACAATAAGTGAAGAATGATAGACCCTCACCAAGAATCAAACCCCGAAAGACATTAGCACATACATACACTTATTCACAACTAAAAATGTTAAAAGAAAATTAACAATTATAAGTTTTATGAATTTAAAAACACTCAAACCAAACCACTCAACTTCTACCTCTGGATAACTAACTGTATAGAAAGGAAACTGAATGGTTATGAAACTTATGCGAATGATTTAATTGTTCTCTAAATTTATCTAGAAAAGTTGTCTTAAAAATAACCAAGTCATTGTGATAATCAACCTCCATTACTAAATGCCAGGCACTTAAACAACACATCAACATCATAAAAAAAATATATATCAGTAATAATTTTATTCAGTAATTATAGTGCAATTGGAAACTCACTGTGCAGTACGCTTTAGAATTATGTGCTGCATTCTGTTCTTTCAGAGTAGGATCAGTTGCTCTGTGGATTCACTAGGCATTGCTCAGTAATAAAACAAGACATCAGTTGCTGAGTTGTGATTGAACATGCTTGTTTTGTTTTTAATCAGAATCAATAGCCATGAGAAAAGTAATGGTTCTTTTGGTACAGGAATGCATTTTTCTCATTGAACATGTCTTTCAAGAAGGTGACAAGTATACAGATTTAGTGAAATCTTATTCTCTGAAAAGTTTCCAATTACTTTCTGTTCCTTACCACAATGCAGATAGTACTCTTATTGAAAAATTTTATGCAAAGGCTTAGTTGAAGACTACATTAACTAAACAAACAGAAGCTGCTTGATATTTACTTTCTTTAGCAGTAAATCGCAACAGACACACACGATTGACAAACTGAAAACCATATTAATGGCATACATTCAAGCCATTCCAATACATCAGCTGGTTAAACTGTTTGAAAACAAACTGAAACGTGTGCAGTGTTATATTGATGTTGAAAGAAGTCATTTTCAACACCTTTTATAAACTATTCCAGTTATTCTAATATCCCCGTTTCTATAAAATAATGAAATAAAATTACAAATAATAATAATAATTAAGAAAGTTTCATCAAATACACTTCCATAATTCCAGTGCACAGCAGCTTTCTAAATGCACTGTAGAAAAGTTTAATACGTTATTAAAAATGTAACAAGTTTAAACTTACTCAAATTTCAAAAGAAACTAAGTAATGTGAAACTGTACAACATTAATATAGGCTTTCTTAATATCACAAGTACATGAGAAGTAAAAGCAATTATATTCTAAAAGCCAATAATTAAAAAAACATAAAAATAAACCAAAATCCTTCCTGTTGACCAGTAAGTCAAATTCAGCCTTTAGAAGAAAAATAAATAAATAATCACAATCAGCTTTTAAGTCTGTAACTAAAAAGTATTCCAACTGCATATTAATATATAATTTTTTTCATAAATGCCCGATCCATATAGATCTAATTTGTAACCATATGCAAAGAAAATTTAGTAACGAATAATCAAAAATACGAAGAACCACTAAAATCTGTGCCTGTTCCAGTAGCAGTTAAAAGTTAGTTGTGTTTGAATTGCACAATATAACAACATTTTTATTAACATAATACATTGTAAGGTAATATAAAAAATAATTTTTGAAATACAGGTGAATAATTTCTTTCATAATTTTTCATGTTCCAAAAATTTGTAGAAGAGGCTGAAAATAATAATGGGTATGAGATCTCAGCAGAATACAGTAATAAAATCTATGTTTCCTTCAGTTCAAATTTTGACGTGTGGAGTAGGAGGAAAAGATTCACACATTACAAGCACTTAATTCTATGCAATTTTTTTTTATTATTTTAAAAATTTCAAGATCTGTAAAAACCAATGATGCAAACATTTAACTATCACAAGTATCTTGCTTATTTACAACTGTAAAAACCCTTACCAGAAAGGTAACTTTAATACTCAACATTAATATAAGTAGAAAACACATAAGTAATACACTTGCTTTTACATCAATATATGTCTACTAAATATACTATGTAATACTACTGTGTAGTATTCGCACTTTAGCACCCATTAAAATGGTCATCTAATTTCAGACTAAATATATTCCAGTCTGAAATTCAACAGTACTACATCTGCAACATAACCCAATCCCACCCCCCACCAACATTTGTGCTCATACACTAATGTAAAGTAGACAAAAACAATGCACTTGATAATAATTTTCCAAAGAAAAAAATATTGGAAGGAAAGAATACATGAAATTACATTTCAATGGTTACAAGTACTTACCTTTATTTTTCAATATAATCATAATTTAAAGATACACATTTCTGTGGAAATGGAGAACCAATTTTTTCATACTGTCAGCGAGTAGTTTCAAAAATCTTCTGCTGATCCACAACTTCATTACATTCTTCATTTTATCATTCATGGTGAAATGAATGTGTTTTAGATCAAAGTGAAATGAATCCTTTAAGATCCCTCTTTAAATTCAGGAAGAAGTGAAAAATCACAAGGTATCAGTCAGTACAAGATCTGGCGTAAGTATGAAGGTATGGAAAATGTTTGAATCTCAGCTTCACAAAAGCCTTGGTACAGGATTATCAGTGGATTTTTTTAATACATATCACACACGCCTTCTCAGGTGCTTTAATGCATCTTTACATCACACAGAATTCAAGGTCACCCCATATTCACAGCAAAATAACTTTATCATAAAAACTGGATGAAAGATATTATCCTCAATATTTACTTCACCAGCACTCGTGTGATATGTGAAGTTTTGTTGCTATTTACAGTAGATTAACCAACAGTTTCATCATCGTTAATGAATTGTTAATGATGATGATGAATGTCACTAAAGTTCACTTTTTTGGCTATTAAAAATTCAACTGCCACAAATTTTTTTTATTATGTTGCAATAGGCTCACCTGATTCAATTACAACAGCTTATTACAAAGAATGAGAGAACACAATTCAATGAAAATTGGCTTTTAGTAGAAAATTAGTTGGTAGTCAGAAAATGATGATACAGCATGTCATCAAGTGCTACTCTATATGAGGTTTTGTTTTCTTGTTGCACAAATTGTGCATCCTTATTAAACACCCCTTAAACATAAAATTAGATATCCGCATGGTTTTTCTTTTTTACACATGTCTTTGCTTAGATGTTTTAAATAAAGTTCATTAAATTAATCTAATTTAATAAGTTACGGAGTTATCTTTAAATAAGGAGTTAAACACAATACCTAATTATTCTTAGAGTTGCCCGTTAAAATAAAATATTTCCTAAGTGCATTATAGCAAATAATAACTTTCATTTATAAGTAATGAAAATTAGTTACAGATACTGTTAAAAATTAAATGACTAAATACAATAATCTAAGGCAACGAAAACAAGACCAAAGTATGAGACCAACAGCCACAAAAAAAAAATCAACTGGTAATCATCCCAATTAACTTTTAATCAATACTTAAATCAACTTGGAATCCAATCAAAGTATTAATATGCATCTTCTTTATACATACCTTGCGGAAGATAAGATCATTCCTGTTTTCTTGGGTGAGTGCATCTCGTCTTACAGTTGAAGGAGGAATCCAACGACGGTTTATGGATAGGGAGCGAAACTCGTCCCTGCAAAATTTAAATCTTTATTAAATGTCAAAACTTGAGTTTGCTAGATTAATAAGAATCCCCATCATTACCCAACATTACATTAGGTAATAATTATGTAATTAATTAGGTTATCACATTAGTAACCCTTTTGACAAATTATTCAGAATTACAAATTTAATATTCCAATCATCCCAACCTTGACAACGATTCAACTATTATGGAAATTATCATAATTCTCTTTCCTTAATTTTATTTATTAAAAATTACAAAATAAAATTTTTCTTTAACCCTTTTAACTTCATAACACAATTACTAAAATCGTGAATAAATCAAATGTTTTAATACTCTTCATATTGACTTGCTTTAAAAACTTTGCGCCATTTTATAACTCTCAGTATCAAAAACAAACTGTAGGATTAAGAGTACTGAGAAAACTAATAAAATAGAATCAATTAATATGATTTGGTACTTGTTCTATCATATCTTTAAAAGATAACTGTCCTTGTTTTTGCTCTGTATAAGCTTTGAGGAGAATGTGCAAGTTTTCTTCAAAAAAAAAATTTCATGCCTATTTAAGTAACTGATAAATTTTCTATACAAAATATTTCGTACAGAAAACATTCACTAGTTTTCAAGAGATAAAAACAGAACATTTTTATAATAACCTCTGGGGATCCAAAGAAAAAATTCCAGAATTTCTTTAGTAGCATATTTTCTCTAATTAAGAAAATAACTTATCTTAAATACGTTATTAGATAAAACTAATAACTTATTTTTTAAATTAAATACCTAAATATGCAATACGGCCAAAAAAATTTAAATATAAAATAAAGCGTTCAGCTGTCTGCAGAGCTAAATGTCTTATTTATGTTTTTAATTATATTTCATTAAGCTTTCATTAAATATTTAATTTATTATGAAATAATATATACTATTCAAATTAATATCAAAAATTATAATTAACCATAGCTTTACTACAAGCTGCTGGCATTTATTAAATGGCTGCAGCAATTATGTGAAAAAAAAACAGAAATCGCAGAATACAGGACTAATGTTCAATATATATCTATCAAAAAAAGTCACATTTGTTCAGTGATTTTTTTATACTAGAGAGCAGGAATTATGCATAATAAGTGTAGCGTCAAAGGGATTAAATTATCCTTGATAAGAGAATTTGCAACTGAGATAAAAGTTTAATACTCAGGAAGAATGATCACGTAACTTCATTATACATAAAAATATGGTATTTATTCAAGGAATGAAAAACACTGGGTGGCACTCAAGTAATTAAGAAACATTGATAAAATATGGTAAAAGCATTAAAAACTTATGTTATATCTTCAAGAAGGATTAAACACAGTAATAAACCAAGTTAAGTGTTTTTTATATATATATTATGCTAGTAAAATAATCAGAAAAGATGGAGAAAACATGACAAACTAGTTCCCCTTCCCGATTAAACAATTAAATTTTTTTTCTTTATACAAAAATAAATAGTAATAATGCATCTCAAGAACTTTCCAACTGAACTCATAAAAATCAAAACCGGTTAGAAATATATCATATTGTAGAAGGTACAAAATCAGTACAATGCATATCTCTAAATTGTAACATCTTTCATGATATTAGAAATATTAATTAAATATTTTCTATATTAATGACAACTAATTCAAAAATACAAGTTTAATTCATAAACTGATAACTAAATATTGAGAGTGGGTTATCACGAATTTAAGAGTATCTTCATTATCATTAAAAAAAAAACTTTGGCAAATGACTGACAAAAGAAATTTTAGACTGAAAAATTAAATAAATACATTTGTTTTGTTACTCAAATCATAGTTGTTAATTAAATCAACCGCAATCTTTTAAACTTTCTTCAGTTACAGACACAACGCATTATAGAACAGTTAAGAAAAACTGAGCTTTAAGTGAGCGATTTTTGTATTTCAACATGAATGAAAGCCTTAATATCAAAGGAAAATCATTCATTAGTGAAAGGAAGAAATTTGCTAGACATGGTAAGGTATTCTTTCCTAGATACTAATCTGCTGCAAATATGCAGCGATATAAATAAAAAGAGCATAATTACTCCTCAATAAAGCTTTTACTTTTTTCTGACATAAATATTACAATTCACAATGGAATTGTGTTCCATTATGTATACTAATACAAAAACTAAAAAAACTTAGTACTTAAAAAAAAGAAAGTAACTGCAAAATAAATTAATGCAGTCACTTTAATTTCAAGTTAAAATTTGGCATAAAAATGCCAATTAATTTATTTAAATTTTTCTAAGAGAAAGAAAAACTGTATTTGAAAAATGAAAGTAAAATTCTATTAACCTACCCAACATGTAAACCGTGGACCATCTAGGGTTAATAATCCAAGAAAATGTTGTCCAAGCTATGAAAAGTTTCACACTCAGCGAGAATGAATTTGACTGAAGTTCTTTTCTTTACACAGCGGCTAACACAGTGTTCAATCAATGTCAACACCCAGTGTTCTGCTTTCCTCACTCAAAACCTCTGCTCAGTACAAACACAGGCCATATCCAATTTCAAAATAAAAATAATCCAAAAAAATGATTTTGACAAATTCTACTAAAATAAATACAAATCTGAACTCAAATGTAGAAACTGAAATAAAACTTAATGATTACATTTTAAACATTCACCAATAAAATAGAAACAACATAATAAGACCACTAATAAATAAAAATTAACAAAATTATAACATTTCATCAGTTTAATCCAGCTTTTTCATGATTACATTAAGTGTTATTAAATTTAATTAAAAAAAAGACAAATAATACCATGGCCAAAAACCAAAAGTATAAAATAAAATACAAAAATAATTTTTTTATCATTTTAATTTGCATATGTACTGAAAAAAATTTGTACGAGCAGGCGGTTTTCACAAGAATAATGAAACTGTACAATTTACGGAACTAGTCTAACTAAACTTTCAATACATGAAAACTAAATATATTATTAAAAAAACTGTCAACAATAAAGGTTTCTTTCTTAAAATAAATTGTATACAGAGATAAAATTTATGAGTCTATTAATATTTACTAAAGGAAATATCTGAATTGAAATTATTCCTTATCAAATTTTAATATTTATTAAAACTACCCTACTAGAATGTACTTAAATAAGTATGCATACTTCAAATATTTTAAGTACAAAACAAAAATGCCAGTGCTTGGTGGTTCAAGCCTCAAAGATTTATTTGCATTGTAGGCAAATAAATTGGATAAATAAATTGCAACAAATAAAATTAGTTAAATCTGAATAGCTAAATTATAAATCAACAATACCAGGTACAAATAGATTTTAAACCACAAAACCTTGACATAATAGTCAACATACGTTTTTAAAAAAAATAATTTTAATAATAAAACTCAGTGAATAAGCAACTGTTGCCTTAAATATTATTTGTCAATCAAATTTAAAATCTGAAGCAACTGTTGAGAATATATCTAATGTAAAAAAGAAGCTACTCTTTATATGGATTAGTATATTTTATATATACAATAATTTGTATATATACATAGTAGAGGTGATATGGGTCTTAAAAAGATCAACTTTAGAAATATATATATATATATATATATATATGCACACACAAATTTTTGAAAGCAACCATAGTGAATAGACACCAACATTCAGCAAATAACTATAGCAAAACTTGTTCAAAATCAAACATTTCTCTTTCTCTGAAGATTTGCAGGCAATTCAATTCCAATATTTCAAATGTTAAGTATATCATGCAATATTATAAAACAATAATCTAGAAACTAATTTGTGACTGGTGCTAAGTAATCACAGCATATTAGCTAAACAATGCACACAGAGAAAATTGATTTTATTACAAATATATATTGTAAAAAAATGTATTACTATCATTAACATATCATAAATTTCAACTTTTACGTTATTGTTATACTGATTATTATTGACAATACTTTCTATCTATTAATATAATAAAACTATTCCATACACACACATGGATAAAAGAAAGAGATCTTTTTAGAGACATATGTTTTTATCTGTGAAAACAAACTGCTATAGTACAATATGACCTGACTCTAAAACTGTTATCATATTTATATAATATAATCATATAACTACAATCATAAATTATAATCAAATGATGATATTATGTAATAAATAAAGAAATCTTTAAGTATATGGTGCTTAAAAGAGAAGCTCAAAACAGTACAACATGATGAATCGGCCAGTATTTTCAAGCCTCTCCAAAGATGTCTAATGGATTAGTAGTAATTGTAAGAAATTGGATGTTCTATGTCTGGATCCTTGTATGAAAATAGAATAAATGATTATTTTTTTAAATCTAATTTTAAAAAAAACATGAATAATTTCATGTAGGAGTAAACAGTCAACATGAAAACCAAGACTATCCACAGCATTTGTATCATATTAAAAATCTGTAAACATAAAAACTCACTTTTTACTGAATTTAACAAATTGAACTCGGCAACAAATCAAATTAAAATGATGGTACGAAATAAAAATGCCAATTGTAATTGATTAAAGAAGGTTTAGCCAGTGCCAAAATAATCTTACTGCAATTACCAATATCATAAGCATTGTATCCAGAGACAATGGATATCACTGGTCCATGACTTTCAAGGAAGCATTTTCACTACTGTAAACACCCTGTATTGTTGTTTTATTTTTATTTTTTTTTAAACAATGTTTTATCAATATACATAAATAATCAATGAAATTAATACCAAGTAATAAAAATACATATAATACCTATCAAGCAGACTGGGTCAGTGAGGATTAACAGCATAAATGCTCAGCCATTAAATATTCTTTATTTAATAACATTTTATCTGTTTTATTAATAAATTTATTTTATTCACTGGAATGGAGAAACATTTTAAAATTTAATTAAAAAATCATTATTATGCATTATTCCACCGACACAAGTTACAAAAAAACAAATTACAAAAATTTCATTAGATTACCATGTGTTAGGCCAGAAGTGCAATATACAACAAGTTAAAAAGTTAACACTTTGAGGGCATTCCCGTATGTGATACGAGCATGTTTTAGGCCACCGTACAGCGCCTGTACACGAGTATCGCTACATCGCTCTAGATTCATTCCCCCATATACCGCATGGTTGCTGTCTTATCTCATTAAAAAGCTTAGCTTATCTTGAATCTGCTAGTAGTGCTGGTTTTCAAGTTTGTTCTGTTTGAAGGATTTTATCGCATTTCAACAGACTGATGTTTTTGTTTGCAATCGCCTCAAGCCATATTCTTTGTGCATTCTATTACAGTGTTTTCACTTCTGTTTTGGTGTTTTACAATATGTTTCACGCGATTACTGGATAATTTTATGGAAAATTCAGAATTAGAAATTGACAACAGGGATGCCTATGTTACTTACAAACAGACAGAAAACAAATACAGCAACAATTCTGGTTCTAGTGTGCAATTATTTTTCAAGATCTAAAAACAGGTATATTTTTGAAAATTATTTTTGTTTACTGTAGTAAGATGTATAGTATAACGCATAATTGCAAAGAACAAGTTTCAAGCTTTTAATTCATATAACATACTTATATAGGGATGGAAATAGTAATGTACAAAGATTTTTCAAAAAATAGTAAAACATCAGTCATATAAAACCGTGTTTAAAGCATTAGACTTGAGTGTTAAAGGATGAGATGAAACCAGACCTAAGTTAGACCAGATAAGCAGTAAACCTTTAATATACTAAAATTGTGAACTTAAGATTAACTACATTAGAGAATCAAATATCTAAGTAAAGGGCCAGGATTAATTGGATACTGCCACTCACAAGAAATGTGATACGACTACATATTATATAACAATATTAAACTACAAATTCTTCCCTTTTACATTCATTAGTCTGAGAATTTTTTATAGAACACAACCCATATTCTTACACTTTAATCAAATAACAGAGGAGAAAAGACATACAGAACAATAATAAAGTGTATTTAAATATACAAATGAATATGAAGTAACAATTTTGGCATAATCAAAAGACTAATTTTTCACAAAACTAGAACCTTTCCAAAACAAGAAGTTCATTTACAAAATGAAAGCCTAATAACATCATAATTTTTATCAATGTAATCATATTTGTGTACTCCAGTATTTTAGATAATTTATATTTTTGTTTGTTTGAGTTCTGTACCACACATCTCCCACCATTACTCAATCTTCAGGTTAAAGTATGCCAGATGACATTAAGATGAAAATTTGGTGAAGATTTTTTTAATAATCCCAATACTAACACCTAAATTCTCATATTACTGTTTATTCAATTACTTAACTCAGTTTCTCTCAGTTTAGCTTAAATTATTATTATTACAAGAAAATTATGGCTAGGTGATGTGTTTTGTTTATATTTATTACATAAACAAATACATTAAATCATTAGAAATATTATTAGTCCACAAACTAGAAAAACATGCAGCATGTGTTACATAAATAACTGCACAATAATTTTATTTCTCAAAAAATTTATAATTTGATTATTTGATGGTTTACACAGATAGTTGTGTTCAGATATCTGAATGCTCATCTGTAATTAAATGCAGACCATGAAAATTTATTTTATATATCTAATTTTACATAATAAATTATACAGAATAAATCAATACATTTGTATTGCCAAATAAATCGGTACAAATGAATTATTTATTGTTAAAAGCATACAGACATTACTTGCCAAAATTATAAAATGTTAATTTATACAAGGATCAATTAGCAAGCTAGCTAACATACTCCATGTCAAAAAAAAATCATATATATAAATATATATAATACTTTATAACTTTAACTCAACCCGGCAAACTAAAAACTCTAACAGACATAATGGACAAACAAAAAATCCTAATCGCAGGACTTCAAGAAATGAGAAACACCGATCGAGAGCCGTTTGAATCTCAGGGTTACAGAATTTACAAAGGAATCCCTGGGAAACGTGTGATGAAGAATTGCCCACAGTTCGGAACAGGATTTGCAATCAATCTTAAGATAATTGACTCAGTCGTAGAATTTAAGTTTTACTCCCCCAGGATTTCAACCTTAACCCTAAAATCAGCCAATAAATTCTACACCATAATAAATGTCCATGCTCCCACCAATGACAAAAACAATCTTAAAAAAGATAGAGAAGAGATGGACAAATTCTGGGAACTTCTTGACCAAACTGCAAACAACATAAATAAGACCCACACCAAGATTTTAATAGGGGACTTTAATGCCCAACTTGGTAAAGAACGAAGATATCGTGATATTATCGGAAGATGGCCGGCCCAGAAACAAACTAACAAGAACGGCCAGACTTATCAAATTTTGCAGAAACCATAATATGATGTCAAAATCCACCTATTTTATGAGAAAACCAAACAAATTGAAGACTTGGAAACACCCAGATTGGAAAAAAGGGGGATGGCAACTCGATCATGATTGCATGGACCGGAATTATCACAAGGAGATTTATAATGTAAAAGTCTTGAGAGGAACAGATACTGGATCGGACCATTACTAAATTAAAGTTAAAATAAAATTCACCCCGCATAAAAAGAAAAAATCCCAACCTAAAAACAAAAGAGCTTATGATCCACATAAATTAATAAACGATGCCATCTTTGAAGAAACAAAAAAAAAAAATCAAATTAACTAATAATTTAAAAGAACTGACTTCCCAACTGAAAGAAATAGCTGAAGAACTAGCCCCTATAAACCCAAGAAAAAACACCAATGGTGGAATGAAGAATGTGACAAAGCATTCAAAGACCGACACCGGGCTTGGATTAACCACCAAACCCAGAAAACTAAAGAATCTAACCATGAATTCACCAAACAAAGGAAAATAACTCAGAAAATTATAAGAGGAACCAAACGACAAGCCCAAAAAAACTTGATTCAGCAAATAGAAGAAAGTTCCAAGAAAACTAACTCCCGAGACTATTATAAAATGTTTGGTCAGGCTCTTCAAAGATATGAACCACCCACCCATATGCTGAGAGGAAAAAAAGGAAATATGGCCCACACCAATAAAGAAAATGCTGAAATTTTGGCAGAAACCTTCAATAGACTCCTCAACTGTGACGACTCCCCAGAGCTTTTTGAGATTGACACTGAAACTCCAGTTAAAACTTCACCGGTAAATATCAACCCGCCAACAATTCAAGAAGTTCTCGCAGCCTTAAATGAAATAAAAAACTACAAAGCAAGCGGAGAAGACCAGCTTTTCGCAGAACTCTGGAAACACTCATCAGTTTATTCAGTCAAAACTTCCCTATATCTATGCCTCATGAAAATATGGAACGAAGAAAAACTTCCAGAACACTGGACCACAGCCCTCATTCATCCATTACATAAAAAAGGGGATAAAATTAATCCGGAAAACTACAGAGGCATATCTCTCCTGGATTGCACATACAAAATCCTGTCGAGAATCATATACAACCGATTCAAAGACCAACTTGAACTGGAACTTGGGGAATACCAAGGGGGATTTAGGCCATGGAGAGCTTGCCCGGAGCAAATAATATCCGTAAAACTTATGATGGACTTATTTAAAAGACGGAAAAAACAACTAATAATCACCTTCGTTGACTTTAAAAAGGGCCTATGGATTGTATACACCGACCAACCATGCTGAATATTCTGAGAAACCTGGGCCTTCACCCTAAACTCGTAAACATGATAAAATTAACTTTAACCAATACCCAGTCCAGAGTGAAATTCAGAGGTGAACTCTCTCAACCCTTCTACATAAAAACTGGATTGAGGCAAGGAGACGGCCTCTCACCACTCCTTTTTAACTGCGCCCTCGAATTTGTCATGAGAAAATGGTATGAAATAAATCCCAAAAATATAAAAATGGGTACTAAGAAAAACTCCATCACACTAATTTGAAATGAAAAATGAAATAATTTAAATGAAAAAGTGACATGGCAAAACAGGACAAATAAAATGATTAAATCCCAAAAATTAACTTGGTCAATGAAAAATGCCTTTCTGCTAAAACAAAACTTAAACGTTATAAAAATGTAGTACAGCCAGAAGTCAACTACGGAAGCGAGACCCTTTTCAAAATCTCTCAGAAAAACCAAATTGAAAAAATCTGAAAATAGAGAGGAGAATTGTCAGAACGTGTATCAATAAAAAAACACCAAAAAGAAGGCCAATGGTGGATTGTGCCAAATAAGGTGGTGTATCGAGAAATAGAGCCTGTTACTGATACTATGCGGGAAAAAAGAATCTCTTTCTTTGGTCATCTCATAAGGACACTGGAAACAAGACTGTCAAGAAATATCATTGAAAAGCTCTGGTTCCAAAAGCTAGAAGTAGGATGGATCAAAGAAATTAGAGAAGATATGAAAGAATTGGGAATTTCCCTGACTGACCTACAGAATAAAACTGGAAAAATTACAAAGCTAAAAGACAAAAGCATTAGATTTAAACAAAAGACAGACAAACGACAAAATACAACAAAGAGGGTGTTTACGGATGAAGAAAATAAAGCAAGATCTCAACGGATGAAGAAATACTGGGCAGCTCGGAAGAGTAAAATAACACGCTTTTCTCAGAAAAGATCCAACTAAAATTGACTAAAGTGGTCCCATGTTGGCCGTAAAAGCATAAAAATAATAATAATATAATAATACGTTTTAGAAATAACTCATTTTTCTATCTAAACTGTAATTTACATTTTTTAACTTTTAAAAAAAAGTTTAGTTTTGTTTAAATGAAATAATGATTATAATATAATTATAAACACAATTACATTAATACATAAACCTTACCAATATGCACCATTTTCTTACATTTTTAATCATTACAAAATACAAAATCTTACCCTTTAACGTAATAAAAGAAAATCCTATTATCTATATGCATGAAGGAAAACACATTCTTAAAAAAAATTTAAGAATGAGGCAAACATTGAAAAAAATGAAATGTTAAAAGTTTCCCATCTTTGAGTAATGGCTCTTGTACCAAATGTTTATGTCATCATAGCAAGGCTAAATGTTGTTAAGATTATTTTCACATGTCATTTTAATAAGTTTTGTAATTATTTACATCCAGGTGAACTGACTGTACTTGTTTGGTTTTATAGACATTGCATTTATTATGTTTTAAATTCTGTTTAAATTTTTCTTTATCTAGTATCTGTTTTCGTAGTTAAATATTTTTGTTAAAGATTATGAGATTTAAAATGAATAAATGGAGTTTGTAAAAATGTTTTGTAAATATTTAAAATTTTGAGATAACTGTCTGTTTAGACCTTATTAATTAAAATTAAGTTTTTTAATTATTTTTTTACTGCTCCCCACGAAAAAATCAAATTTTTTTTAATAATATTGTAATTGCTATCAATGAATATTGTAGTTTAAATATTAATATATATATAATTTTTTTTAATATAAAATAACAATGCAAAACACAAAACATTTTAATTAAATCCTACCTTTATGTCAATATAATTTATTACAAAGATAATACACTGAATCTTGTAACATTTTTACAGACATTTTATTAATTTACAACTTTAGGCGGGAGGTTGCCAGCAACCTAACCACTCCCGACAGAAATACTAACACTGGCATTAAAGAAACAAACACTCTTAATCTTTAATTGTCTTAAATCTCAACAGCTGCTTCCTAATAATAAATGAAAGATATTCATACTTACATGGCGTTACTTTTGACTTACAATAAATATAAAAATTTTAAAATAAATATACCTTCCTCCCGAGACACGAGAAGCACTCCCCAGTCCTCTGGTGCCGTCCGTTGTTGCTTGAGTGTCCACCCCTGACACGATAAACAATGTGTTCGGCTGGGACAAACTGAGAGGGGAGCTAAAACATAACAAATAAAAAATGTTAGGGTAAATATATTTGAAAAAAAGTAATAAATAATGAAATCCACTAACATTCACCATCATATGAACCGAAGCTATATTACAAAAAATGCTGAGTTTGCACACGCTAGCTGAAATGCAAATTTCACTTCCCCTTTTAATTATTCATTTTTATTTTAATACATTTTATAATAAAAAAAAATCTGGGAGAAACGTTCGGGCATAAAATTAACCCGTGTTATAAATCTGAAAATAAATTTGTTTAACAAAGTGTTAATTTTTGGACAATAAGTTTACATCAAAATGCCACCTAAACTCTATTTGACTTATTCATTCTACCTAGAACAAAAGTATTTTATTTTGATAATTAAAACAACTTTGTAGTTCACAAAAAAATGTGAAGCAATACATTTGAACAGTGATCGAGACATTTCTGAAAGCTCGCATGAAATATAAAAAATTCTAGAAAATGAGATCTGCTTCGATTGGAATTGTATTTAGAACCGAGTTAACTACCAGGCATCAAGGTGTACATTTACATACCAACACTTTTTTTTGCAAATATATAAGAAAAAAGATATATAATTCTTATGCAGAATTAATTTGATATCCATTTTATATTTTAAGATATTTAAATTCAAGGAATTATTCTTTGAATATACAAATCAAAATTCTTTGAATCTGATAATTTAAAGCTATTAGGAAAAAAAATCCCATTCAGCACGCTGGAAGGTGGAGGTAGATTTCACCAGTGCTAAGTAAGAGATAAAAAGGCTTTCACCTTGAAGTTAAGAAAAACTTTAAATTTACTCAATATGACAATGGTTGCATGTGAAAAAGTTTCACAAGTTTGGCGTATGACAAGCCCCATCTTACAATTCCAGCAACATTTTAGTAATCACTTGCCGTAAGGGTTTGTCATATCAAAAATTGTTTCAGACAAAAGTTTTAAGTAATATTTAGAGGGCTAACATCAACTTTAAACCAATTTGATACTGTGCCTATTAAGGGAGGTATGATTTTTTTTTTGTCTTCAAAAGCCCTATTTTTCCACTTTGACTTGATAAGTTTTAGGCTCTTATCCAAAGAATAGTAGGAACTTTAAACAGATTTGATATTTTACTTAATAAGAAAGTTATAGTGATATTTTGTTTTTTCAAAAAAGCCCCCCTCCCCATTTTCACCTTCATCGTTTGATTTTGGCCATTAACAAACTCTACTGAGATTTTGGGATGAGTTATTTTTAAGGAACAATTTGAAAGTGATTGGCACAAAATTACAGCAGTTGTTGTGTCCACAGGAAAGTGAATATATATATATATATATATATATATATATATATATATATATATATATATATATATATATATATATAAGTATATATAAACTTTTGAGCTGACAGTGGTTTTGGGGCCTGGGGAATGTGAAACCCGAAGATATGTCAAAATTTTCCAGAAGTCGAATGATTATACCCATTACAATTGGTAGCTTTCTAATGAAATCTACCTAAAACAATACAGAGTATGCAATTTTATGTTCTTTATACAATGAAATAAAAATAAACATTAAAAATTAATTAAAAAATAAAACAACGAATCATGTCTTTTCATAGCAATTCTCAGAGTTTATACAATGTTTTTCTTTGCCTTAATATGTTATGATAGAATTTAGAGAAACTTTTGCTTATCTGTAGTTGTATAAATAATAATACCAATTCCCAGATAATTAATTATTTTCAAATTAAATACACAAACATGGATTTGAGTATGAGCAAGTATATTGTGTACAACCACTAAAAAAAGCAACCCATAGTGGCAACAAGCATAAACAATAATCGCAACACCAGTACATATTTGTCAAAGTTTTAAATGAAAATTCCTATACAGAAATAAAATCAAATACAACATGTCCAAAAAATTTGAACTCCCAACGAAACTGCAAGCATAAATTTCACACGAGTAGAGTTCATAATATCAACTGAAAATTATAAAACACAAATTTTTCACAATTAAACAATTATCTGAGATACACATAAAAATAAAATTACATAATTTTGTTACCAGAGTGCAATTTTATGAAATTGTACTTTTTATTCATTTTATTTACTTCAAATTCATTTTAAGATCCAGCAATAGGTAAAACTTATTTTCATAAACACCTCCTTTGTTGATCAAAGATTTTGTTTTAGTCTTAAAATTATTTATCTACAGTCACTATTCCATATCTACTGAATTAAATGTATTAGCTTTAGCTAAAAATTAAAATAAAACAAAAATAGGTAAATAAAAAGCAAAGCATAACTAATCTTTAAAATTAACATTACAGCATTTCTGGCACACAAAAAAGTACTTGTTAAAATAGATTTTATTTACAGTCTGCCTGATAAAAATAAAAAATTTCATTAAATAAATAGAAAAATAATACACACACCCCTTCTGCCATCACAATTAAAATGCATCTACAGACTGTTTTCAATCAAATTTTTTACAATAATAAAAACTAAAAATGAAGTTCATTTTACTGAATATCATGGTAGGCATAATGCTTTAGAAGAGTAAGGTACTTAATGACAATGTTCATGAGATTATGTGGAATATAATTGATGGAATAATTTTCATGAGAATTATAATATTTTAAAATAAAACAGTACCTTCTAAGGTAGCAAGAAAAATCTAATTTAGTAAGAAACAATACAGCCAAAAATTTTTTAATTATTAAAAAGATTCAAAATCTATTTAAATTTTCATAATTTCAATAACACAAATAAAAATTTCTATTATTTTTCCTATAAATTCTTCAATTATACATAAACAACAAAAAACTACACAGCTTAGATTTTAATAAAATTGAATATAAACAATTAGATAAGTATATAAATATTGTACTAGAACACCACAATATATTTTACACATTTAGAACATATTTTAAGATTGACTAGTTAACGTACCTACCACCCATTACACAATTAATACTGTACTGCAACAAGAGTAGATTGAACTAATATATTAAGTAACCGCAACACAACTTTCCTACATAATATTAATCAAAGAAAAAAAATTTACTAACTTCAAAATAGTTATTACGATAATAAAAAAGAATTTTTTACAAAAAGAACAATATTAAAAAAAAATTCAATTTTCAACTTCCAAAAAAATTGAATAACTGCAAAGTGTAAATCCTACATCTTTACCTTACCTTACTGAATTTAAATACAGAAATGAATAAATCTTGCACAATCGCAAGATTTTCAAGGAATTAAAGCACAACAGCAAAAGTAGAATATAACATATAAATCCCATATATTCAAAACTAATATAAGCCATACTAATATTATCATTATTAGCATATACCTATAATGTGAATCATTAATAGTTTTAATCATTAAACTTTTTAAAAGTCACTTTTTTAATAATTAAAACATTTTAATAAAAGTATGATAAGCAAGTTTTTTTTTGTATGGGAGTGCGTATCCCTGCATGTATGCAAATAAAACAGACAATATTTAATTCAATAACATATTTTACAGCAATGTACAGTGAAATGTAACGAACAGTTTTCCCCAGAACGCTGCTATTATAAGTAGAAATTGCGTCCAAAAATGTTTATAAACATGGATGGAAACATTATTTCAATAACATTGGAAACCACATTATAAAAATAATAATAATAATATAAGCATTTCTTTAAATCAGCAATTATTCTAATTATTTACATTTGAAAAAGAAATTAAAGAATGATTAGACTTTGACCAAATTTTGAGAGAATTTCTATAAGCAAAAAATCTTAACACTTAAAATGATACAAGAATTTCATTTATCACCAGAACACACCTCTAAACTAATGTAATTAGAATGCAAAAACTACATCTGTATCTCCCACTTACTCACCTCAGATATCAATAAGCTGTAAGTATTAATTAAATAAAATTTCATTTATTAAACGTTGGAATAGCACGCCAGCAACTGAGTTACTGATAAACACTACTAAAATGTTTTTAACTATCGATAAAATTTACAGTGGTATGCAGTTGACAAAATCAAGTCAATAAATACAAGCACTGTAACTAAGACTTAGATATTTTACTTTAGAAATATTTACTTGGCACCAATATTTAAAAAAAAGCATGTATTAATGTAAAAACAGAACAATGTAAAATACAAGTTGACTGTATTAGTTAAATTCAGCAATAAAATAAACATGAATAATCCATTAATTTTACTAAGCATTATATTAAAAAAGAATGCAGAGCATAAAAGAAAAAATATCGGACAGCCGACACAAATGTTTAGAATTTTTAATGTTGTGAACAAAGTGAAATATTTTCAATATATTCTACAACTCTTGCTTCAGTTAAAAAATAACCTTAAATATAATAACAGATTATTACAGATAACTCTACCAATCAGAAAAATTTATCAAACCATCATTATTAATTTCTTTATTACCAGCGATAAAAAAAAAAAACAGTTTCTAAAATATATTCAGTTAAGATGATTTACAAAAAACTAGCACATGTCCTCCCCCAACCCACCAATAACCCAAAAATAAAAACAAACTTAAAAAATTGTTTTCAAAATTCTTACAACTTCTTTTCTTAGTTCTTAATGTGTTTTTCCCTATTTCTGGCAGTAAAAAAAATTAAATTAAACAAACTTACCCTTATACAAAACAATTAAATTTTAATCATAATTGTGAACTATTGTCTTTATATTCACCAATATACAAAATGCTATGACAAAAAAAACATAATCAACCAAACTGTACGCATCAAATTCTTCATAATCAGTAATTACAATAAGTAACGTTTCGACACGCACTAGACCGACGTTATATATTGCTTGTCACAAATTTTTCTAATTATTACAATAAAAAAAAGAAATTTTTTATTCACCTCATGTTTACAATCTTGACCAAGCATATTTACACCATACACTTACGATCATATTATATTTTTCTATTTATTTATTTTAAAAAACAAACCCTAAAATAAGGAAATTTCCACCCCCTACCATTTTATTTTTGTTCTCCAAAAGGATACTATGCATTTCAACAGAATTTTTCCTAACCGTAACACACGTGTACGTGATTAAAATAAATAACTCGTGAAGTAAAAAAAAAATCAGCAAGATGTATAGTTCAAATTTTATATCACTAAGTTTAGAGTATTTAAAAGGCCAATTAACAGATTACCTGAAGGAACTATGCTGCCCTGTTGCGAATATCACAAAGTTCAACGAACCTGAAGACGTAAATTTCCCATAACGGACACACCGAAAGAAGACAAACAACGGTCATTAACCCCTCTAGGTAATAAACCCGAAACTTACAGCAGCACGAATAATCGTTCAGTTTACGGCAAAAAAAAAAAACAATAAATTTTAATAATATATTTCCTCAGTAATTTAGGCAAAAAAAATAAACGGTCTCGATCTTTAAAAAGTGCAATGCTGTAAATCGTGAACGACCGTGGCCACCAAACAAACCGCCATTTTGTTAACTCACACACAAATCGATACACAAACAAAAATAATCGTTCGCTACTAAATATGAGAGTGACCACAGCTTAATTCTTCTGGCAAACAATCGTAGAATAGAACAGAAAACAGAATGGCACTGCGTTGCGCACAAGTTATTGACCTAGACCCGACACCAGAACGGGATTATTAGTTCATCACGCACTGCCAACATAATAAAAACAAAATATCGTACTTACCTACGTTCGTCAAACTGGTAGAAACAAAATTTAGATCCGCAAATCGCCCCAAAAAAAATCTAGAAGCAAAAAACTAACAATAGAATGGTGCGTCGCCACCTGAACATGGCAGGGGACACAGACAAAGCAATCATAAGCAGGGTGTTGGAGCAGGAAGAAAGATGACTAACCCTGTTCCCAGCATTCAACTCAAAGAAAACATAGGGAGGGGCAGAGAGACTCCCCCTCACGTTTAAACACCCCTCCCAAACCATGACAACAAACGACCTTCAAAGGGCCACTCGCTCTTTAACACGATCAACGAAAGAACCGATCGCTTACGTACAGACACAGGCCTACGTCAACGACGAATTTAGTTTGTTATCACGAACATAAAGAAATGAAAGCAACGAATAATAACAGGCGATTCCGCACATTCTTTTAGTCCTGCTTACTTTTCCACGGGAACTACGCAAAATGAAGTTTGACGCAGGAGAAAATTTAGATAAAATTTAAAACAATACATACTCTAGCAACATTACTTACGAATAACAATTGTAAATGTTATCGTTAAAAAATCAATATTTTTTTATTTTTAATTAATAAAAAATTGTTTAAATTGAGTGTAGTTGATTTAAATGAAAGAATCGAAATTCAAGACCGACGTTCTTCTCATTTCGTATCCAAAATGCAAATATAACTGTTGTCCGAAATAGTAACAATGTTGTGCGAAGATTTACGTTAGTTGTTTGATCCGATAATTTTTTTGAATTTTGTTGTTATTGTAATATCAAACTGTGTGCGGGCGCGTGTTTAAAGTGAAAAATTTGTCATGTGTCATTTGACTATGTTCGTAAATTATCGTTATTATTTAACGTTACTGTAATCCCAAGAAATTTTCAAAATAGCTGCCAAATTACACTAAAGTTCTTAAAAATATTTTAAGAGACGTTAGGTCACTTAAAAATAAATATCATTCCAAAAAACAAACTTAAATAAAAACACATTTATTCTGACCTTAATGTAAAAATACATTATATAAACCACGTCAATATAAGTAAATTAATAAACAAAAAATATATATGTTTAACGTTCAATTATTTAAATAGAAATACATGAAGAAATAATGTTAGGTAAATACGTAAAATATAAAATAAAATTACTACAAAATAATTCACAATTCAGAAGCCACTGTTGATAATTATTGTTAGACATAATCGTGTACACGCTGAATAAGATGCAGATGAATCAAGTTCTTTTTGTTTTAATTAGTACGAGTATTACTTAAAAATGTTAACAGTATAATATTTTAATTCGTAGGAAGATTTTTTTTTAACGGTTCGACAATTTATTTAATATTGTAACGGAAGCATAATCAAGTCCTTTCTCGTAAGCCGAATTACTGTAATAACCCGGGAGCGGTCGGCCTGTTATGCATTACGTGATTGTTCGCACGTGTAAGAGTGTATCTTAACAGTTGTGTCCCGAACTGATGTTTATTGGGAAAATAGGTTTTATAACAGAATTCATTTATCTATGAATTTTAATTTTTTATTGTAATAATGAATACATTTTTTACTTACATACGATTTTCACATGATAAAAAATATAATAAAAAATGAATATTAAATTCCACAAAAAATTATAGTCATGATACATCTAAAACGATGTTTTAAAAATACGCCTAGGTAAAAAAAATATATATATTATTGAAAATGTATAATAAGGTATAAATTGCAAAAAAATTATACGGAAAATATCTTTAAATTGTTTTTTATGTATTACAAAACGTTCATCGTTGAAACGTAGTAACAAAAAATAATTAACACTATCATAATGTACAAAATATGAAAGTCTATTGTTTAAAACAATATTTGACAAATTTTTAAATTATTCATTGCATTCAACACGGATCAGTTTACTTTATCTAGTGTGTTCTTTACAAACAGGTTGTTGACATTGGTCGGTTATGTAATGTACCTTTTATTTTTTTTTTTTTTGTTATTGGGCAGAAAGCACAAAGTGGTTTTCTCCCCCCCCCCAAAAAAAAATAAAATCTGAGATTAATTTTTTGTTTGCCATGCCTTTCTATTAATGCAAATTATTATAATAGAAAATAATTTACTAACCTGCAATTTATTGCCTAGCGTTTGGAAATTTGGGCCCAAGAATGTTTTTCAACTACAGGCGTACAGATAAAAAAAAAAAAAAATACACTGATACTATCAATCAGTGCATAGATTTTTACGCCGTATTTGTCAGGTTTATTGGCTATGTACATAAGATCTCTGAAAAGGTTATTCGCATCTTAAATAATTAACAATACAAAAAAGGGTTAGATGTAATACATGTATTACTCGTTCCTTCTGGTTTTTTTCTTCCACTGATGTAATAATAAATAAAAGTTAATCCCGATACAAAAAATATATTTCTAAAATAAAATTCAGAAAAAATCCAGAGTTCACAATATAAATTATATTTTTAAAAAAATTAAATAACGAGATAAGCAGCAAAATCTGGCAGAACGTGAACCGTTAAGAAAAAAACCGCTAGAGAGACGACTTTCTTTCTACCAATACTTTTTCCAACTAAAGAAGTTGTATGAAAATGGTATAACAAGCATACTGATACTTGTTTCTTGATACAGATTTCAAGATAAGTAAACGATAATAATCTTATGAAAAGTAGGGTTTTCACAAGCGAAGCTGAAACTTTGAACTATATTTTTTCTTCTGTAAAACAATTTCCTCCTAAAACCCCACGGATTCGGTAGTTCTCGTAAGAAGGATTTTCTAAAGCAGAAACATTTTATTATCTATTTTAAGTTTTATTCACAACAAAATGAGCTAACAAAGTAAAATTATATTTTAACATAATTAGTTTCGTTCTAATCATAAAAAAATTACATTAACCGTAAACGCAGTCGATAGTAGAAAATGTTATAATATTAATAGGGAAAAATCTTTTTATCGAAATAACGAATTACTAATTAAAATAATGCAAAACGTTTACTTCAACCTTGTCAGCCTTTCCTTGACTAAATAAACAGGAAAATGTCAAGACAACGAACTTCATAACTCCATAAAAAGTTGGAAGCCGATAAATTTCAATGTTAAAATTATTGAATGTATTTCTACAACTCCAGACAAACAAGTAACTCGTACGTTAAAATAATCAACAGTTTAACCTTAACATTAAACACTATACTAAATACTCAACCGTTCAACCTACATCACAACTACTACTACAATCCGGCAATTAAGAAATCCAACTACTACTAAGATACGATCAAACGGTTTACAAAATCGAATCATTATTAACACATATATGTCTCAGAGCGCGCGCGTGCATACACACGCTTAAATACAATGGCACCAGAGATATAATTCAAATTAACTCAAAAATGATACTACTAAATAAGAAAATTAGTGTATCCACCGACATAGTACGCTTGTGTAAACGCAACAGAATCGCATTCCAGGAATCAAAGATTCTATTCTCAAATCGAAAATTTTTAAAAGGCAGCGGTTTTTTTTTATCAATGCTAAAAATAACTCTATTTATATTTCGCCGCTTTTAGAGTCATCTTTATAAGATGATTTTTTTAAATAATAATAAACAAACTAATCTAGTCGAGAACTAATCAATGTTTGGCAATAGATCAAAATAAAATCTAAATCATCCGCTCCATCGATCTACTTGGACATAATGGGATGTGTATCGGCAAACATATGAGGGGTTATGACGCATACATTTTTACAATATAAGTTCAGACGGCACTACCCGGCGGATACTTGATGCATCCGCTAATACGAAGTTAAAATATGCATCTGTTTAAAGCACTTCTCCCTTACGCCATATTTAACGAGCAATTATTAGATTTCTGTATAAGTATAATCGACATTTATCGGTACCGAGACTAAACTGTTAGTCTGAAATATCGTTGAAAAATGTGAGATTTTTAATTAGCTAATACATTCTTATTAATAATTAACTGTAGCTAACTTATGTAAAAAGAAACATACGCCTAAAACTTTTTCTAGAACGTATTTTAGCATTAAAATATATGCGAGAAAAACTACCGATTACGAAAGGCGATATCAAATATTATTTCACTATTATGAATTTGGACATGCTACACACATATTTAACGAGAAGAGATAAATACCAGCTCCTTTTCAGAAATCCGAACGCTTTTTCAAGTTAAACAAAGTATATGCAAGTACGATAAGCTGCGTATACACCCCTTCGTTTTTTTATTTTTTTTATTGGATTACAAAATATTTAACAAAAGAAAATATTTTATTAACCAAGAACGGTTACGATAAACTAATAAAACAACCGTTAATACATCGCGCGAACGTTTATTACGTACGTTAACAAATTTTACAATATAAATTGCGCAGGCGTAAAGATTTCAACAAGAAACGAGATAGACGGAACTCCTCCCAAATATGTGACGTCATAGCATGCCCACGTGCCAGCCCGTCGCATAGTCGATAAATATCGTCGCGACCTCTCCATAAATACAGTCTTGAGCGGAACACATCCGTCCTAGATTAATTAATACAGAATTAAATTCAACAGATAACACCGTACGTCGTTTTTTCTATCGCGCAAATTGGCCGTGATAATTTATTTAATCGACGAGGACGCGTTCATCAATCGAATATTAAATAATAAAAAAAATACGATTCAAATACTTGTGCGTTACAAGAAAATTAGTATTACGATATCAGCCGGCCTCCGTGGCGCGAGTAGTACCGTCTCGGCCTTTCATCTGGAGGTCCCGGGTTCGAATCACGGTCAGGCATAGCATTATCACACGCGCTACAAATCATTTATCTCATCCTCTGAAGCGATACCTATAACGGTGGTCCCGGAATAAAAAAAGGAATACGATATCAATAAATAAATACAGAAAGGTATTAATCGCAATACTATATATAAAAGAAAATCCCTTTCGGCACGCCGGAAGGTGGAGGTAAATTTCACCGGTGCTAAGTAGGGGATAAAAACGACTTCCACCTTAAAGTTAAGAAAAACTTCAAATTTACTCAAAACTATAACGGTTGCACGTGAAAAAAGTTTCACGTGTTTAGTTTCACATACGACAAACCCCATGTTTTTACAATTCCAGCAACATTTTGGTAATCCCTTGCCGTAACGGTTGGTCATATAAAAAATTGTTTCCAACAAAAGTTTTAGGTAATGTTTAGAGGGCTAACGACCACTTTAAATCGATTCGATACTACGCCTATTAAGGGAGGTATGATTTTTTGTCTTCGAAACCCCATTTTTCCACCCTCTGGGCCAACGGTTGGTGATATCAAGATACTTTACTTAGATAAGTTTAAGGCATTTACCCAAAGAATAGCAAGAACTTTAAACTAATTCGATATTTTACTTAATAAGAAAGTTATAGCGATATTTTTTTTCTTCAAAAAAGCTCCCCCATTTCCATCCCCATAGTCCGATTTTGCCTATTAATAAACTCGACCGAGATTTTGGATCATTATATTTTATGTATCAATTTGAAAGTGATTAGCGCAAAATTAAGGCAGTTATCGTGTCCACAAGAAAGTGAAATATATATACGGATAAACTTTTGAACTGACGGTGGTTTTGGGGTTTAGGGGTTGTGAAACGAAGATATGTAGAAATTTTCCGGAAGTCGAATCACGGTACCCATTACAATAGGTAGCTTGCTTTCTTATGAAATCTACCTAATAACAGATAATTATATCGATATAAAAGATTTATTGAAAGAGTAGTTTAAGAAGTTCGACGGTTTCAAAGTACTTCTTTGGAACTACTACTGTTTAACAAGTGTTGTTTACGTATGTTAAACTACTGCTGTTTGGAACTACTGTTTCGTTAACAGTTATAATTAATATACCTTATAATTCATCGGCAAAATCAAGATCGTTCGAACTTCGCCGGTAAGGGTCCGCAAAACTGGACGGCACGGCGAAGTCAATCAACTACGTTTACAGTTTCTAAATATGACCTAACCTAAAAGTGAAATAACAACGGGGAGAAAAAAAATACAAGCGTGAAAACATATATTTCAGTTCAATTAGATTTGTAATAAAGAATACTTTCAAAGAAACCTCGAATTTATTAGACAACTTTTTTTTCTTCCATTTGATGAACCGCGGGACTCGAATAAGTCACGTTTTCCTCAAAAAGGAAGATTTACGAATCGCGCCGCTAGGTGGTAGCAGTACTTGATAGTACTAGGTAGGTAGCGTACAAAAACTTTATTATGTACTTGAAATAAGAAATTTAAAAGAAAAGGTACTACAGCTCGTTTTAATAATAAATGCGCTTATGTAAATGAAAGTACTGAAGATGAAACAATTTTTTTAATTCCCATCACTTCATTAAAAAAATAAATAAATATTAGTTTAAAACAGATTATTACAGCTGCTAATAACACAAAAAAAGAACAGTAGAGGAAAGTGTAGCAAATGCGGCAACAAAGATTTGTCACATAAAACAGAAATAAATTCGATCGGTAAAATTCTTATTATAGAATTAGTATTATTTTTTGTAAATTTATGTGATTGAAGCGTACGTTGAGTCAATGAAGACATAATGAATGTAGTGCGGAGCCAGCTTATGCAGTGTGTGTACAAAGCCGAGTGAACCGTCAGAAGGTTGTGAGCGTCCGGAGCTGAGTGCATCCGAAAGGAGCTGTGCGAGCTGAACGAAAGACCTTTAAACTTTTAGATCCTTAAATAAATTTTTAATAACATGCAGTGAAACTGAGTTTGAACAATTAGAACTAATTGATGGAGAAATAAAAAAAAGTTCATTTAATAGTAATATAAAAAGTGTGACCACGGATTCGATAAAAATTGAGGGTTACATTTACAAAGTAAATAAGTGCAATCTAACATCACGGATCTTCGATTCGTGAAGGTCATTATACTAGTTTTAGTAAAAAAAAAGAAAAATTTGGTATAAAGTGACCGATATGACATCAACAAAAAAAAAAAAAAAAAAATGGCCGAGAAATTCAAAAATGTATGTTTGTTCTAGAAAGGCAATAAATTTTAATAATAAATCCATAAGATAAAAATCAGTAATTCATAAAAAGGAATAAAAGAATAATCTAGCAAAACGAAGGAATATACAAAAAAAAAATTACAACGAAATTTTAAACCGTTCGGTAAGAGTTTCGCAGATAACAAAATAATACTTACATCAAAAAAGATGAGAGACTACATTTCTATTATCAAAATCTGTTATTAATTTAGAATTTTGTTTAAAGTAAAATATATGTTAAATAAACAGACAATAGATATACAGTAATAGATTAAAAAATGTTTTAGAAAACATTGTTACAAAACTGTTACCGGCCCGATTTCATTTCTTAACTAAAAATCATAAGAATTGTATTATTTCTGTAAATGTGATATGTATTGCGTATCACATTTTTTTATCATAACACATTCAGAACGTCAAAGAAACTCCGCTAAATCGTATTTTTATATATAAAAAATAACGTGATTAACGAAGTAAGACCAGGTAAATAAATAATCAATACATCTGTTGCTAAAAAAAAAGATCAGAATATGAAAGTAAGGAATGCATGAAATACGCATTTACTTGATTTTTTCGTTTTATATAGTTTAGTAAAAATAATGCGTTTAAACATACATTCAATGAAAAACCCGAATTTTCATCACGTTGAATACTTAAAGACCATACGAGTCGAAGTGAAATATAAGGTGAAAATTATTTCCAAAATAAACATGTAATTGAAGAAAAGATGTTAAATCACTAATAAGTCAACATTCAATATAAACGCTAATAAATGATAAATTTGTGACGGCAAATTTATAATTGTCAAATTTAACCAATTGTGGTAATGACGTTACACTACCGCTGCTAATTATATGAGTTTCTCTATTTTTTGCTTATTATATGAAACACTTAAACATATTTATTTTTATCTAATACTGTATATTTAACATGTATAATTTTTACACAGAATTCTAAATTAATAACAGATTATGATAATAGAAATGTAGTCTCACACCTTTTTTGATTTTAACATCATTTTGTTATCTGCCAGAATCTTACCGTACTATTTACAATTTCATTGTAATTTACTTTGTTCGATCTACGAAATTAAAAAAAAAAACAAAAAAAAACACAACTACATTAACTGTGCAGTATAATTAATTACATAACTAAATTAAACACTGTATTATAGCGTTTGTTAATTTATTTATAAGTTTGTTATTTCATCTTATTTGTTAAGGTGCTTAACATTTATAAAAATTCACTTAAAAGTTTTGAATTCAAAAATAAAAGCTTTACGAACAACACTTTTACAACCGATTTAAATAACTTACGAATATTTTACAATATTTATTTTTTTATTGCCGTTTTACCTCAATAAAATTTGATAAATACGAGCTGATTAATTTCACTTAAACTTCTTCTTGTATAACCCACATGAAACGTCTTTAATAAAACAAAAAGTAATAAAAAAAACCCGATAGCTTACAAAATTAAATAAATACTTTTAACAAAAATAACAAAATACGACGAATAAATCTGAAGGCAAAATTACGTAACGCAGTGACGTTAAAGCTGGCAAACCGAGCGAGATCATTAAAAGACTGAACACGAATAGCACAACGCGCGAGAAAAGTTCTCTTTGTTTGAGAGGGGTCACAAATAGCAACGAAGGTTACACGGCAGTGGCCAATGTCGTTTAGATTGTGACATTAGGCTATCGGCATAAATCACAACGATAAATAAATAAATAAAACCGCACAACAGAACAGATGTAGACGGAGGCCGTCGTAGATGATAAACAAGCGCACCGTAATACAGTACTTCATTGAAATGACCGTCTACAACAGCCGCGCGTTTCCGTACCGCAATTTAGACCCTGTTAACGAAATAAAAATTATGAACGCTTTACATCGGTGTTCGATGCAAGATGTCGCGTTAACGGAACGTATCGCCTTGACATGACAAGAATAAGTCAAAGAATACATAACTCAACAAACATGACGAATCGATTAATTATACGACAAAAAAAACCCTTATCGTTAAATCAACGTACGGTTAAAAAAATGCATACAAAGTAGCAGTTTTAAATACAAGTAAGACTACAAAACGAAAAATCAGTCGAACAGTGAGTGAAACTAATAACAGTAGCCATTTACTTCTGCCGACCTAGGAACAACACGCGAAAGCTTATTTTTAGTAGTTAATTCTTAAAAATTAATAAATAAAAGCCCGATTTGATTAAAAGTAAGTACAAAAATCAGGAGGTTGTAGAACAGCTTGAAAAACGTTAAAATATTTTTTTTATAAATTTCGAACGATTACTATTAAACGTACGCAAACGTAAACTAAAGGCGTGCCCGGAATATCCGTCCCGATGTTTGTAATCAGTTACTTCATTTTGAGAAAGCTTCCATCGAGTAATTAACAGAAGTGATCTTAGCGGATAACAAGGTATGCGAGGAGCTACATAAAGACACAGAGAAAAAATGGAGGAGGGAGGTTTTAAGATCTCGCTGACTCAAGGTTTCAAGTCGATTACGCGAAGATTTAAGAGCTCGACCGACAGTATATAAGTTTGTAACGAGTTAGAAAAAAAACAACGGACAAGCTTCTGATTATTAAACCAAAAGACAGAAACTGGATAATGTCATAGAGGAATGAAACGCTAAATGAAACATAATCGAAGCGGTGGATTACCCGTACTGAAATTAACAAAACACCGAAATTTTGGTGACCGTTACGCTATTAATCCGAGCAATATGCGGTGAAGGAAAACCACTGACGCTTCATGCCCGGATTTAACGGGGAGGAAGTTACGGTCAAAATTATGAAGCCATTTATTTGCTGGCAGTCGACTGGCACGACTGCCAGCAAATAAACAACACCGTGATCGCCAAACCAACTTCTGAAGCTCCGACAGGAAAAAAGTAATGTCTAATAAGAAACACGCAAAAGAAGGCTAACCATTCATTCTTCAAACAAACGGAAAAACTTTTTCCCAGCATTAGGTAATTCTATGCCGATAAGTCGGGCAAACTTCCTTAAATTGTAGCTGTGTGTGCAGTCCTGCATACGTTTTACAGGAGCTTTAACAATAAAAACGTTAACCGTTCGAAATTAAGGTCAAACTGACTAAAATATGGTTTTATTTAGTTACCGAATACTTTTCACTATTTCATTACTGTTTCCAGTCGCTTCGTCACCTAAACAGCATCTATTCGTTTTAACAGCGATCCGATTAAAAGACAAATTTCTCATCGAAACAAAACACTTGGGAGTTACCACCAGAAACGAAAACAGCCAGCCGTTCGCCGATGATTTGCTGATCCTGATTGTTAATAAATGTTTAAAATAAACAACCAAGACTATACAACCAATCATAAGTATAATTAGCAAATAAATTTGAGCTAAGAATCGACTACGAAAATAGTAACTGCCCAACAGCCAAACGGTTTGGTTTCACAATATTATAACAAAGATGCGATCGAAGCAATACTTCTTGCAACGAGTAGAACAAAAATAGCATAGTAAAATAGTTGGAAGCAGAGTATCTATGAAAACAAAATTTTATATATATTAAGGTATGTACTCGAAACGATAGATGTTGCGTGTACGACCGACTCCAAAACTTTTCGACTCCTATAAAATAAGATCTGAATAGATAAACAACTAACAAAAAAACCTTCGGAAAAATACGTCGAATCCCAAACATAACTGAAAGCAGCCGGAGAAAAACTCCACACTACTGGACTAAAGAACCGACGACTGCAATTCGCTTCAAAAGAAAAAGATTGTAATGTTCGGACCGCACACGCGGGAATACGAACGTATTTATAAAAGTATTCCTAATCAACAACAATACTTACAATCAAAGTCCACTCTAGAAGACCAAACACATAATTTTTCTTTGAATTTCTACCGATTACCTCATATTATCGGAAAGACGCCAAATAAGTAATCGATATTCATAAAAATATATAATAAATAATTTACTTTAGTTCTACACGTATTTAAATCAGATAATTCAAAAAAATTCAAGATAAAATCTACGTCAGTTAATTATTTCAGAAAAAATTAGTAGTTATCAACAACGAAAAATCAAAACGTAATTATCCCTCGTTACACTCAAAGGCGACTTAACTGAAAAAGGCAAACACTGTTGAGTTTAATTGGGCTTCCACTCTGTTATAAATAATGTACAGAATGGAAAGTACTGCTTTAAGTAATTTAATCTGACGTTATTAATCGAATTAGTAAAACTAAATGAAGCAAATCAAAACGGTTTTCGATTAAACTTACGGCAAAATGTAGAATAAACCGTGAAACGCAAACAAATTTCAAAAATTGCTGCGGTACATTTATTTTAGAGTATCAAAGTTACTGAAAAATTATTTGTTCACAGAAACTGCTCTATTAAGAACTACTTATAGATTCATCTAGAAATGAAATGTTACTAACATTAAGCCGAGACAACATGCTGCAATTATTCTTTCTTTTTCCGTTTAGCCTCCGAAACCACCGTAAGGTATTACTTCAAAGGAAGAATGAGGATGATATGTATGAACGTAAAGGAACTTTTTTTTAAGTTGATCTTTATTAAATGAAGGAACTGAAAGCTTACAACCTTATCGTTCCTCGTGGATAAAAACGGAACATTTATTACAAATTTTTTTTAAAAAATAAATCTGCAAATCAACTAAAATCAATACCGGTTTTGTTTCTGTGATTGAGAGGGGTAAATCATTACCATCAAAAAAACTTTTAGTTCAATGAAATAGACTTCTCTAAACATACAAGATCAAACCAGTGCCAGCTGCCAAATGGGAAAAAATAAAATTAAATATACGAAGGATCCAACCGTGACTAATCGCTAACAAATTTCGCCCGTAGTGTCTCTTGCAAGAAGGCAATCAATCTAGAGAATAATCAAACGGCCCAATTTAGTTTACAAACTAAAAGCGACCCCGCACTCGTTTAAATTATTGAAAAGATTACAAGAAAATGTAAACTATTACCAGATCGTAAACCATATAAATTCAGAAACCGATACTTATCAAGTTTTTGTTCTTTAACGATTGTATTTCATTACTCACTTAATTTTATATAAAATTAACTTTCGACGGTATTCACGGCTAAAATTCCCCGCAAAAATATTACAGGAATGAGATCGTTACTTGCAAGGAAGCAGGTATCGGTTGTGAAAAATACTGAAAAGTATCTCCTTCCCAGACATCGCTACTGTGGATCGATCACCTCCTTTCTATTCCATATTCCTCACGATAAGTACCACTGGAGTCGGCTCAACCAGCTCGGTTCTACATGTGGCGCCACGATGGGGTCTATCGACAGCTCTTATTTTTCGCTTAGCGAAGTAGCGAACCTATGTGTCTGTGGAACCGTACAAGGAGACCGACCGTTCACTATCCAGGGATTGCAGAAAGACCGAACTGATGGTCGTATGCCTGAGAGAAGCCAAGCCTCCTAATCGACCAACCGATAGCGGTAATACAAGAGTTCCAATCGACACGGTTACCTTAGTTAACAAGGCAAATACAAAATAAAGATTTGAACTCGGCGACTACAAAATTACACTTAGCATCTGTAAAAGTGTTGGAGGTTAATGAAAACTAGCAGGAAGTAACTAAGGTCCGACTCTGTAAGAGCAAGAGATAAGACATTTCGCCTGGATAAAACGGGTGAAAAAATGTAATTTTCTTCCTTTTATCTTTTTAAAACGACTTCATCTTTAATATGTAAAATAAAATACCGATTATAATTTTTTTTGGCAGGTCGGTAGATGTAAATCGCACACTAAAACGATTTCATTTCTTGCAATTTCTTTACTACTTGTCAAAATTCCTTATTTTAAATAAATATGACACGTCGCTTTATTTGATAAAATTAGTGAAAGAACTTAAAAATGAAATAAGAAATTAACTTCTAAAAATGTTTCGTGCCTGTCGTGTTCAAGTTTACAATGAATAAAAAAGAAAACGCATAAATTATAGACTTACAGAGATAAATATGAGACCACAAATCTAAATTAAGAGATTAATTCTCCCCTATTTGTAACCCTATATGACTTCAACGCAACTTGAGCTGTTAAATTTCACATAAAGTAAGGGTACCGTTTTACTTGAAGCGGCTCATTATTCAATACAATACATACAATTATATACTATACTCGGTTTTGATCAAACAGTTGCAAAAGTTAAGCATCGCTAAATTTTACTGTATTTTTTTTTTAATTTGATTTAAATATCATGCTGCGCTCCTATAAATAGCAGGAATACAATTTAAAAAGTTCTACTTCAAAAGAGTCACAAATAAAATACGAATAAAGAATGCGTCAACAATAAGATCGAAGGGGAATGTACCCCTTTATATACGATTTACAAAGATGTATATCACGGATAATTACAATTCATCAAGCGTAAATGTAAGAAAGTAACCTACGTATTACCGAAGGAATAAATTAAAAGTACGTGGCCTGATAGTCCCGCAGATGTAATAATAGTTTTATAAAATTAAGACCGAACTGCATTAATCTTTAGATACAACCTTCTCGTAATTTCTGTTAGCACGCCTTTTTCCGGCATTATTAATCCGGTTCTAGATGAAGAAGAAACCAGCAAAAGGCAACAACACCGCACGGCGAGTCGATGACCGTCAAAGAAACCTGCCTCGCCAGAACGGAATGCGAAGGAATGCAAGCAACTCGGACCGCCGAGCCCCCTCCAACAATACTACCAAGGTCACCCGACAATTGTACAAAGACCTAGGGGAACGAAAGAGCATCTGTTCCCAAAAACAAAACTTACTGTATTACTTCAAAATGGATGCGAAACTCGCCATCCGGTCGATTTATTCGAAAACGTATACTCTAAAGTGTAACAAAAAGCAGTATACCGCAATTATTCGCAATCCTATTAGAGAAAAAAAATTTATTTCAACAACTTATTCAAAAGCCAGCACACATAAAAAAGTTTTAATATTAATGACAGACTGGCATGATTTATCTAGCTTCGGTAACTCGTCTTTCTTCTGCGAGTATTATT